>NC_090981.1:27423316-28673316 GCF_040807025.1 Struthio camelus
CCTAACCCTAGAGGATTTTCCGGGGCCCGATGGTGGGAGTAAGTGCCCCCGGGTGGTCGAGACGAGAAAGTGGTGCGAGGGCAGGTGTGTTGGCAGGGCCGCCCTTGCCTTGGCAGCCCCTTTGCAGAGCCCCTGCAATGGCGCCTCCAGGCTGTCCCGATTTCTCAAGCCTAACCCTAACCCTAACCCTAACCCTAGAGGATTTTCCGGGGCCCGATGGTGGGAGTAAGCGCCCCCGGGTGGTCGAGACGAGAAAGTGGTGCGAGGGCAGGTGTGTTGGCAGGGCCGCCCTTGCCTTGGCAGCCCCTTTGCAGAGCCCCTGCAATGGCGCCTCCAGGCTGTCCCTATTTCTCCAGCCTAACCCTAACCCTAACCCTAACCCTAGAGGATTTCCGGGACCCGATGGTGGGAGTAAGTGCCCCCGGGTGGTCGAGACGAGAAAGTGGTGCGAGGGCAGGTGTGTTGGCAGGGCCACCCTTGCCTTGGCAGCCCCTTTGCAGAGCCCCTGCAATGGCGCCTCCAGGCTGTCCCAATTTCTCCAGCCTAACCCTAACCCTAACCCTAACCCTAGAGGATTTCCGGGACCCGATGGTGGGAGTAAGCGCCCCCGGGTGGTCGAGACGAGAAAGTGGTGCGAGGGCAGGTGTGTTGGCAGGGCCGCCCTTGCCTTGGCAGCCCCTTTGCAGAGCCCCTGCAATGGCGCCTCCAGGCTGTCCCTATTTCTCAAGCCTAACCCTAAGCCTAACCCTAACCCTAGAGGATTTCCGGGACCCGATGGTGGGAGTAAGCGCCCCCGGGTGGTCCAGACGAGAAAGTGGTGCGAGGGCAGGTGTGTTGGCAGGGCCGCCCTTGCCTTGGCAGCCCCTTTGCAGAGCCCCTGCAATGGCGCCTCCAGGCTGTCCCGATTTCTCAAGCCTAACCCTAAGCCTAACCCTAACCCTAGAGGATTTTCCGGGGCCCGATGGTGGGAGTAAGCACCCCCGGGTGGTCGAGACGAGAAAGTGGTGCGAGGGCAGGTGTGTTGGCAGGGCCACCCTTGCCTTGGCAGCCCCTTTGCAGAGCCCCTGCAATGGCGCCTCCAGGCTGTCCCGATTTCTCAAGCCTAACCCTAACCATAACCCTAACCCTAGAGGATTTCCGGGACCCGATGGTGGGAGTAAGTGCCCCCGGGTGGTCGAGACGAGAAAGTGGTGCGAGGGCAGGTGTGTTGGCAGGGCCGCCCTTGCCTTGGCAGCCCCTTTGCAGAGCCCCTGCAATGGCGCCTCCAGGCTGTCCCTATTTCTCCAGCCTAACCCTAACCCTAACCCTAACCCTAGAGGATTTCCGGGACCCGATGGTGGGAGTAAGCGCCCCCGGGTGGTCGAGACGAGAAAGTGGTGCGAGGGCAGGTGTGTTGGCAGGGCCGCCCTTGCCTTGGCAGCCCCTTTGCAGAGCCCCTGCAATGGCGCCTCCAGGCTGTCCCTATTTCTCAAGCCTAACCCTAAGCCTAACCCTAACCCTAGAGGATTTTCTGGGGCGCGATGGTGGGAGTAAGCGCCCCCGGGTGGTCGAGACGAGAAAGTGGTGCGAGGGCAGGTGTGTTGGCAGGGCCACCCTTGCCTTGGCAGCCCCTTTGCAGAGCCCCTGCAATGGCGCCTCCAGGCTGTCCCGATTTCTCCAGCCTAACCCTAACCCTAACCCTAACCCTAGAGGATTTTCTGGGGCGCGATGGTGGGAGTAAGCACCCCCGGGTGGTCGAGACGAGAAAGTGGTGTGAGGGCAGGTGTGTTGGCAGGGCCGCCCTTGCCTTGGCAGCCCCTTTGCAGAGCCCCTGCAATGGCGCCTCCAGGCTGTCCCGATTTCTCCAGCCTAACCCTAAGCCTAACCCTAACCCTAGAGGATTTTCCGGGGCCCGATGGTGGGAGTAAGTGCCCCCGGGTGGTCGAGACGAGAAAGTGGTGCGAGGGCAGGTGTGTTGGCAGGGCCGCCCTTGCCTTGGCAGCCCCTTTACAGAGCCCCTGCAATGGCGCCTCCAGGCTGTCCCTATTTCTCCAGCCTAACCCTAACCCTAACCCTAACCCTAGAGGATTTCCGGGGCCCGATGGTGGGAGTAAGTGCCCCCGGGTGGTCGAGACGAGAAAGTGGTGCGAGGGCAGGTGTGTTGGCAGGGCCGCCCTTGCCTTGGCAGCCCCTTTGCAGAGCCCCTGCAATGGCGCCTCCAGGCTGTCCCGATTTCTCCAGCCTAACCCTAAGCCTAACCCTAACCCTAGAGGATTTTCCGGGGCCCGATGGTGGGAGTAAGCGCCCCCGGGTGGTCGAGACGAGAAAGTGGTGCGAGGGCAGGTGTGTTGGCAGGGCCGCCCTTGCCTTGGCAGCCCCTTTGCAGAGCCCCTGCAATGGCGCCTCCAGGCTGTCCCTATTTCTCAAGCCTAACCCTAACCCTAACCCTAACCCTAGAGGATTTTCTGGGGCGCGATGGTGGGAGTAAGCGCCCCCGGGTGGTCGAGACGAGAAAGTGGTGCGAGGGCAGGTGTGTTGGCAGGGCCGCCCTTGCCTTGGCAGCCCCTTTGCAGAGCCCCTGCAATGGCGCCTCCAGGCTGTCCCGATTTCTCCAGCCTAACCCTAAGCCTAACCCTAACCCTAGAGGATTTTCCGGGGCCCGATGGTGGGAGTAAGTGCCCCCGGGTGGTCGAGACGAGAAAGTGGTGCGAGGGCAGGTGTGTTGGCAGGGCCGCCCTTGCCTTGGCAGCCCCTTTGCAGAGCCCCTGCAATGGCGCCTCCAGGCTGTCCCAATTTCTCCAGCCTAACCCTAACCCTAACCCTAACCCTAGAGGATTTTCCGGGACTCGATGGTGGGAGTAAGCGCCCCCGGGTGGTCGAGACGAGAAAGTGGTGCGAGGGCAGGTGTGTTGGCAGGGCCGCCCTTGCCTTGGCAGCCCCTTTGCAGAGCCCCTGCAATGGCGCCTCCAGGCTGTCCCGATTTCTCCAGCCTAACCCTAACCCTAACCCTAACCCTAGAGGATTTTCTGGGGCGCGATGGTGGGAGTAAGCGCCCCCGGGTGGTCCAGACGAGAAAGTGGTGCGAGGGCAGGTGTGTTGGCAGGGCCACCCTTGCCTTGGCAGCCCCTTTGCAGAGCCCCTGCAATGGCGCCTCCAGGCTGTCCCGATTTCTCAAGCCTAACCCTAACCCTAACCCTAACCCTAGAGGATTTTCCGGGGCCCGATGGTGGGAGTAAGTGCCCCCGGGTGGTCGAGACGAGAAAGTGGTGCGAGGGCAGGTGTGTTGGCAGGGCCGCCCTTGCCTTGGCAGCCCCTTTGCAGAGCCCCTGCAATGGCGCCTCCAGGCTGTCCCGATTTCTCCAGCCTAACCCTAACCCTAACCCTAACCCTAGAGGATTTCCGGGGCCCGATGGTGGGAGTAAGTGCCCCCGGGTGGTCGAGACGAGAAAGTGGTGCGAGGGCAGGTGTGTTGGCAGGGCCGCCCTTGCCTTGGCAGCCCCTTTGCAGAGCCCCTGCAATGGCGCCTCCAGGCTGTCCCGATTTCTCCAGCCTAACCCTAAGCCTAACCCTAACCCTAGAGGATTTTCCGGGGCCCGATGGTGGGAGTAAGTGCCCCCGGGTGGTCGAGACGAGAAAGTGGTGCGAGGGCAGGTGTGTTGGCAGGGCCGCCCTTGCCTTGGCAGCCCCTTTGCAGAGCCCCTGCAATGGCGCCTCCAGGCTGTCCCTATTTCTCAAGCCTAACCCTAACCCTAACCCTAACCCTAGAGGATTTTCTGGGGCGCGATGGTGGGAGTAAGCGCCCCCGGGTGGTCGAGACGAGAAAGTGGTGCGAGGGCAGGTGTGTTGGCAGGGCCGCCCTTGCCTTGGCAGCCCCTTTGCAGAGCCCCTGCAATGGCGCCTCCAGGCTGTCCCTATTTCTCCAGCCTAACCCTAAGCCTAACCCTAACCCTAGAGGATTTTCCGGGGCCCGATGGTGGGAGTAAGTGCCCCCGGGTGGTCGAGACGAGAAAGTGGTGCGAGGGCAGGTGTGTTGGCAGGGCCGCCCTTGCCTTGGCAGCCCCTTTACAGAGCCCCTGCAATGGCGCCTCCAGGCTGTCCCTATTTCTCCAGCCTAACCCTAACCCTAACCCTAACCCTAGAGGATTTCCGGGGCCCGATGGTGGGAGTAAGTGCCCCCGGGTGGTCGAGACGAGAAAGTGGTGCGAGGGCAGGTGTGTTGGCAGGGCCGCCCTTGCCTTGGCAGCCCCTTTGCAGAGCCCCTGCAATGGCGCCTCCAGGCTGTCCCGATTTCTCCAGCCTAACCCTAAGCCTAACCCTAACCCTAGAGGATTTTCCGGGGCCCGATGGTGGGAGTAAGCGCCCCCGGGTGGTCGAGACGAGAAAGTGGTGCGAGGGCAGGTGTGTTGGCAGGGCCGCCCTTGCCTTGGCAGCCCCTTTGCAGAGCCCCTGCAATGGCGCCTCCAGGCTGTCCCTATTTCTCAAGCCTAACCCTAACCCTAACCCTAACCCTAGAGGATTTTCTGGGGCGCGATGGTGGGAGTAAGCGCCCCCGGGTGGTCGAGACGAGAAAGTGGTGCGAGGGCAGGTGTGTTGGCAGGGCCGCCCTTGCCTTGGCAGCCCCTTTGCAGAGCCCCTGCAATGGCGCCTCCAGGCTGTCCCGATTTCTCCAGCCTAACCCTAAGCCTAACCCTAACCCTAGAGGATTTTCCGGGGCCCGATGGTGGGAGTAAGTGCCCCCGGGTGGTCGAGACGAGAAAGTGGTGCGAGGGCAGGTGTGTTGGCAGGGCCACCCTTGCCTTGGCAGCCCCTTTGCAGAGCCCCTGCAATGGCGCCTCCAGGCTGTCCCAATTTCTCAAGCCTAACCCTAACCCTAACCCTAACCCTAGAGGATTTCCGGGACCCGATGGTGGGAGTAAGCGCCCCCGGGTGGTCGAGACGAGAAAGTGGTGCGAGGGCAGGTGTGTTGGCAGGGCCGCCCTTGCCTTGGCAGCCCCTTTGCAGAGCCCCTGCAATGGCGCCTCCAGGCTGTCCCTATTTCTCCAGCCTAACCCTAACCCTAACCCTAACCCTAGAGGATTTCCGGGGCCCAATGGTGGGAGTAAGCGCCCCCGGGTGGTCCAGACGAGAAAGTGGTGCGAGGGCAGGTGTGTTGGCAGGGCCACCCTTGCCTTGGCAGCCCCTTTGCAGAGCCCCTGCAATGGCGCCTCCAGGCTGTCCCGATTTCTCCAGCCTAACCCTAAGCCTAACCCTAACCCTAGAGGATTTTCCGGGGCCCGATGGTGGGAGTAAGTGCCCCCGGGTGGTCGAGACGAGAAAGTGGTGCGAGGGCAGGTGTGTTGGCAGGGCCACCCTTGCCTTGGCAGCCCCTTTGCAGAGCCCCTGCAATGGCGCCTCCAGGCTGTCCCGATTTCTCAAGCCTAACCCTAACCCTAACCCTAACCCTAGAGGATTTCCGGGACCCGATGGTGGGAGTAAGTGCCCCCGGGTGGTCGAGACGAGAAAGTGGTGCGAGGGCAGGTGTGTTGGCAGGGCCGCCCTTGCCTTGGCAGCCCCTTTGCAGAGCCCCTGCAATGGCGCCTCCAGGCTGTCCCTATTTCTCCAGCCTAACCCTAACCCTAACCCTAACCCTAGAGGATTTCCGGGACCCGATGGTGGGAGTAAGCGCCCCCGGGTGGTCGAGACGAGAAAGTGGTGCGAGGGCAGGTGTGTTGGCAGGGCCGCCCTTGCCTTGGCAGCCCCTTTGCAGAGCCCCTGCAATGGCGCCTCCAGGCTGTCCCTATTTCTCAAGCCTAACCCTAACCATAACCCTAACCCTAGAGGATTTTCTGGGGCCCGATGGTGGGAGTAAGCGCCCCCGGGTGGTCCAGACGAGAAAGTGGTGCGAGGGCAGGTGTGTTGGCAGGGCCACCCTTGCCTTGGCAGCCCCTTTGCAGAGCCCCTGCAATGGCGCCTCCAGGCTGTCCCGATTTCTCCAGCCTAACCCTAACCCTAACCCTAACCCTAGAGGATTTTCTGGGGCGCGATGGTGGGAGTAAGCACCCCCGGGTGGTCGAGACGAGAAAGTGGTGCGAGGGCAGGTGTGTTGGCAGGGCCGCCCTTGCCTTGGCAGCCCCTTTGCAGAGCCCCTGCAATGGCGCCTCCAGGCTGTCCCTATTTCTCAAGCCTAACCCTAACCCTAACCCTAACCCTAGAGGATTTTCCGGGGCCCGATGGTGGGAGTAAGTGCCCCCGGGTGGTCGAGACGAGAAAGTGGTGCGAGGGCAGGTGTGTTGGCAGGGCCGCCCTTGCCTTGGCAGCCCCTTTGCAGAGCCCCTGCAATGGCGCCTCCAGGCTGTCCCTATTTCTCCAGCCTAACCCTAACCCTAACCCTAACCCTAGAGGATTTCCGGGGCCCGATGGTGGGAGTAAGTGCCCCCGGGTGGTCGAGACGAGAAAGTGGTGCGAGGGCAGGTGTGTTGGCAGGGCCGCCCTTGCCTTGGCAGCCCCTTTGCAGAGCCCCTGCAATGGCGCCTCCAGGCTGTCCCGATTTCTCCAGCCTAACCCTAAGCCTAACCCTAACCCTAGAGGATTTTCCGGGGCCCGATGGTGGGAGTAAGCGCCCCCGGGTGGTCGAGACGAGAAAGTGGTGCGAGGGCAGGTGTGTTGGCAGGGCCGCCCTTGCCTTGGCAGCCCCTTTGCAGAGCCCCTGCAATGGCGCCTCCAGGCTGTCCCTATTTCTCAAGCCTAACCCTAAGCCTAACCCTAACCCTAGAGGATTTTCTGGGGCGCGATGGTGGGAGTAAGCGCCCCCGGGTGGTCGAGACGAGAAAGTGGTGCGAGGGCAGGTGTGTTGGCAGGGCCGCCCTTGCCTTGGCAGCCCCTTTGCAGAGCCCCTGCAATGGCGCCTCCAGGCTGTCCCTATTTCTCCAGCCTAACCCTAAGCCTAACCCTAACCCTAGAGGATTTTCCGGGGCCCGATGGTGGGAGTAAGTGCCCCCGGGTGGTCGAGACGAGAAAGTGGTGCGAGGGCAGGTGTGTTGGCAGGGCCACCCTTGCCTTGGCAGCCCCTTTGCAGAGCCCCTGCAATGGCGCCTCCAGGCTGTCCCGATTTCTCCAGCCTAACCCTAAGCCTAACCCTAACCCTAGAGGATTTTCCGGGGCCCGATGGTGGGAGTAAGTGCCCCCGGGTGGTCGAGACGAGAAAGTGGTGCGAGGGCAGGTGTGTTGGCAGGGCCACCCTTGCCTTGGCAGCCCCTTTGCAGAGCCCCTGCAATGGCGCCTCCAGGCTGTCCCGATTTCTCCAGCCTAACCCTAACCCTAACCCTAACCCTAGAGGATTTCCGGGGCCCAATGGTGGGAGTAAGTGCCCCCGGGTGGTCGAGACGAGAAAGTGGTGCGAGGGCAGGTGTGTTGGCAGGGCCGCCCTTGCCTTGGCAGCCCCTTTGCAGAGCCCCTGCAATGGCGCCTCCAGGCTGTCCCGATTTCTCAAGCCTAACCCTAACCCTAACCCTAACCCTAACCCTAGAGGATTTCCGGGACCCGATGGTGGGAGTAAGCGCCCCTGGGTGGTCGAGACGAGAAAGTGGTGCGAGGGCAGGTGTGTTGGCAGGGCCGCCCTTGCCTTGGCAGCCCCTTTGCAGAGCCCCTGCAATGGCGCCTCCAGGCTGTCCCGATTTCTCAAGCCTAACCCTAACCCTAACCCTAACCCTAGAGGATTTCCGGGACCCGATGGTGGGAGTAAGCGCCCCCGGGTGGTCGAGACGAGAAAGTGGTGCGAGGGCAGGTGTGTTGGCAGGGCCGCCCTTGCCTTGGCAGCCCCTTTGCAGAGCCCCTGCAATGGCGCCTCCAGGCTGTCCCGATTTCTCCAGCCTAACCCTAACCCTAACCCTAGAGGATTTCCGGGGCCCAATGGTGGGAGTAAGCGCCCCCGGGTGGTCGAGACGAGAAAGTGGTGCGAGGGCAGGTGTGTTGGCAGGGCCGCCCTTGCCTTGGCAGCCCCTTTGCAGAGCCCCTGCAATGGCGCCTCCAGGCTGTCCCTATTTCTCCAGCCTAACCCTAACCCTAACCCTAACCCTAGAGGATTTTCCGGGACCCGATGGTGGGAGTAAGTGCCCCCGGGTGGTCGAGACGAGAAAGTGGTGCGAGGGCAGGTGTGTTGGCAGGGCCACCCTTGCCTTGGCAGCCCCTTTGCAGAGCCCCTGCAATGGCGCCTCCAGGCTGTCCCGATTTCTCCAGCCTAACCCTAAGCCTAACCCTAACCCTAGAGGATTTTCCGGGGCCCGATGGTGGGAGTAAGTGCCCCCGGGTGGTCGAGACGAGAAAGTGGTGCGAGGGCAGGTGTGTTGGCAGGGCCACCCTTGCCTTGGCAGCCCCTTTGCAGAGCCCCTGCAATGGCGCCTCCAGGCTGTCCCGATTTCTCCAGCCTAACCCTAACCCTAACCCTAACCCTAGAGGATTTCCGGGGCCCAATGGTGGGAGTAAGTGCCCCCGGGTGGTCGAGACGAGAAAGTGGTGCGAGGGCAGGTGTGTTGGCAGGGCCGCCCTTGCCTTGGCAGCCCCTTTGCAGAGCCCCTGCAATGGCGCCTCCAGGCTGTCCCGATTTCTCAAGCCTAACCCTAACCCTAAGCCTAACCCTAGAGGATTTTCCGGGGCCCGATGGTGGGAGTAAGCGCCCCCGGGTGGTCGAGACGAGAAAGTGGTGCGAGGGCAGGTGTGTTGGCAGGGCCGCCCTTGCCTTGGCAGCCCCTTTGCAGAGCCCCTGCAATGGCGCCTCCAGGCTGTCCCAATTTCTCCAGCCTAACCCTAAGCCTAACCCTAACCCTAGAGGATTTTCCGGGGCGCGATGGTGGGAGTAAGCGCCCCCGGGTGGTCGAGACGAGAAAGTGGTGCGAGGGCAGGTGTGTTGGCAGGGCCGCCCTTGCCTTGGCAGCCCCTTTGCAGAGCCCCTGCAATGGCGCCTCCAGGCTGTCCCTATTTCTCAAGCCTAACCCTAAGCCTAACCCTAACCCTAGAGGATTTTCCGGGACTCGATGGTGGGAGTAAGCGCCCCCGGGTGGTCGAGACGAGAAAGTGGTGCGAGGGCAGGTGTGTTGGCAGGGCCGCCCTTGCCTTGGCAGCCCCTTTGCAGAGCCCCTGCAATGGCGCCTCCAGGCTGTCCCGATTTCTCCAGCCTAACCCTAACCCTAACCCTAACCCTAGAGGATTTCCGGGGCCCAATGGTGGGAGTAAGTGCCCCCGGGTGGTCGAGACGAGAAAGTGGTGCGAGGGCAGGTGTGTTGGCAGGGCCGCCCTTGCCTTGGCAGCCCCTTTGCAGAGCCCCTGCAATGGCGCCTCCAGGCTGTCCCGATTTCTCAAGCCTAACCCTAACCCTAAGCCTAACCCTAGAGGATTTTCTGGGGCGCGATGGTGGGAGTAAGCGCCCCCGGGTGGTCGAGACGAGAAAGTGGTGCGAGGGCAGGTGTGTTGGCAGGGCCGCCCTTGCCTTGGCAGCCCCTTTGCAGAGCCCCTGCAATGGCGCCTCCAGGCTGTCCCTATTTCTCAAGCCTAACCCTAACCCTAACCCTAACCCTAGAGGATTTTCTGGGGCGCGATGGTGGGAGTAAGCGCCCCCGGGTGGTCGAGACGAGAAAGTGGTGCGAGGGCAGGTGTGTTGGCAGGGCCGCCCTTGCCTTGGCAGCCCCTTTGCAGAGCCCCTGCAATGGCGCCTCCAGGCTGTCCCGATTTCTCCAGCCTAACCCTAACCCTAACCCTAACCCTAGAGGATTTTCCGGGGCGCGATGGTGGGAGTAAGTGCCCCCGGGTGGTCGAGACGAGAAAGTGGTGCGAGGGCAGGTGTGTTGGCAGGGCCGCCCTTGCCTTGGCAGCCCCTTTGCAGAGCCCCTGCAATGGCGCCTCCAGGCTGTCCCAATTTCTCCAGCCTAACCCTAACCCTAACCCTAACCCTAGAGGATTTTCCGGGGCGCGATGGTGGGAGTAAGCGCCCCCGGGTGGTCGAGACGAGAAAGTGGTGCGAGGGCAGGTGTGTTGGCAGGGCCGCCCTTGCCTTGGCAGCCCCTTTGCAGAGCCCCTGCAATGGCGCCTCCAGGCTGTCCCGATTTCTCCAGCCTAACCCTAACCCTAACCCTAACCCTAGAGGATTTCCGGGGCCCAATGGTGGGAGTAAGTGCCCCCGGGTGGTCGAGACGAGAAAGTGGTGCGAGGGCAGGTGTGTTGGCAGGGCCGCCCTTGCCTTGGCAGCCCCTTTGCAGAGCCCCTGCAATGGCGCCTCCAGGCTGTCCCGATTTCTCAAGCCTAACCCTAACCCTAACCCTAACCCTAGAGGATTTCCGGGACCCGATGGTGGGAGTAAGCGCCCCCGGGTGGTCGAGACGAGAAAGTGGTGCGAGGGCAGGTGTGTTGGCAGGGCCGCCCTTGCCTTGGCAGCCCCTTTGCAGAGCCCCTGCAATGGCGCCTCCAGGCTGTCCCGATTTCTCAAGCCTAACCCTAACCCTAACCCTAACCCTAGAGGATTTCCGGGACCCGATGGTGGGAGTAAGCGCCCCCGGGTGGTCGAGACGAGAAAGTGGTGCGAGGGCAGGTGTGTTGGCAGGGCCGCCCTTGCCTTGGCAGCCCCTTTGCAGAGCCCCTGCAATGGCGCCTCCAGGCTGTCCCGATTTCTCCAGCCTAACCCTAACCCTAACCCTAGAGGATTTCCGGGGCCCAATGGTGGGAGTAAGCGCCCCCGGGTGGTCGAGACGAGAAAGTGGTGCGAGGGCAGGTGTGTTGGCAGGGCCGCCCTTGCCTTGGCAGCCCCTTTGCAGAGCCCCTGCAATGGCGCCTCCAGGCTGTCCCAATTTCTCCAGCCTAACCCTAACCCTAACCCTAACCCTAGAGGATTTTCCGGGACTCGATGGTGGGAGTAAGCGCCCCCGGGTGGTCGAGACGAGAAAGTGGTGCGAGGGCAGGTGTGTTGGCAGGGCCGCCCTTGCCTTGGCAGCCCCTTTGCAGAGCCCCTGCAATGGCGCCTCCAGGCTGTCCCGATTTCTCAAGCCTAACCCTAACCCTAACCCTAACCCTAGAGGATTTCCGGGGCCCGATGGTGGGAGTAAGTGCCCCCGGGTGGTCGAGACGAGAAAGTGGTGCGAGGGCAGGTGTGTTGGCAGGGCCGCCCTTGCCTTGGCAGCCCCTTTGCAGAGCCCCTGCAATGGCGCCTCCAGGCTGTCCCGATTTCTCAAGCCTAACCCTAAGCCTAACCCTAACCCTAGAGGATTTTCCGGGGCGCGATGGTGGGAGTAAGCGCCCCCGGGTGGTCGAGACGAGAAAGTGGTGCGAGGGCAGGTGTGTTGGCAGGGCCGCCCTTGCCTTGGCAGCCCCTTTGCAGAGCCCCTGCAATGGCGCCTCCAGGCTGTCCCTATTTCTCAAGCCTAACCCTAACCCTAACCCTAACCCTAGAGGATTTTCTGGGGCGCGATGGTGGGAGTAAGCGCCCCCGGGTGGTCGAGACGAGAAAGTGGTGCGAGGGCAGGTGTGTTGGCAGGGCCGCCCTTGCCTTGGCAGCCCCTTTGCAGAGCCCCTGCAATGGCGCCTCCAGGCTGTCCCGATTTCTCCAGCCTAACCCTAACCCTAACCCTAACCCTAGAGGATTTTCCGGGGCCCGATGGTGGGAGTAAGTGCCCCCGGGTGGTCGAGACGAGAAAGTGGTGCGAGGGCAGGTGTGTTGGCAGGGCCGCCCTTGCCTTGGCAGCCCCTTTGCAGAGCCCCTGCAATGGCGCCTCCAGGCTGTCCCAATTTCTCCAGCCTAACCCTAACCCTAACCCTAACCCTAGAGGATTTTCCGGGACTCGATGGTGGGAGTAAGCGCCCCCGGGTGGTCGAGACGAGAAAGTGGTGCGAGGGCAGGTGTGTTGGCAGGGCCGCCCTTGCCTTGGCAGCCCCTTTGCAGAGCCCCTGCAATGGCGCCTCCAGGCTGTCCCGATTTCTCCAGCCTAACCCTAACCCTAACCCTAACCCTAGAGGATTTCCGGGGCCCAATGGTGGGAGTAAGCGCCCCCGGGTGGTCCAGACGAGAAAGTGGTGCGAGGGCAGGTGTGTTGGCAGGGCCGCCCTTGCCTTGGCAGCCCCTTTGCAGAGCCCCTGCAATGGCGCCTCCAGGCTGTCCCGATTTCTCCAGCCTAACCCTAACCCTAACCCTAGAGGATTTCCGGGGCCCAATGGTGGGAGTAAGCGCCCCCGGGTGGTCGAGACGAGAAAGTGGTGCGAGGGCAGGTGTGTTGGCAGGGCCGCCCTTGCCTTGGCAGCCCCTTTGCAGAGCCCCTGCAATGGCGCCTCCAGGCTGTCCCTATTTCTCCAGCCTAACCCTAACCCTAACCCTAACCCTAGAGGATTTTCCGGGACCCGATGGTGGGAGTAAGTGCCCCCGGGTGGTCGAGACGAGAAAGTGGTGCGAGGGCAGGTGTGTTGGCAGGGCCACCCTTGCCTTGGCAGCCCCTTTGCAGAGCCCCTGCAATGGCGCCTCCAGGCTGTCCCAATTTCTCAAGCCTAACCCTAACCCTAACCCTAACCCTAGAGGATTTCCGGGACCCGATGGTGGGAGTAAGCGCCCCCGGGTGGTCGAGACGAGAAAGTGGTGCGAGGGCAGGTGTGTTGGCAGGGCCGCCCTTGCCTTGGCAGCCCCTTTGCAGAGCCCCTGCAATGGCGCCTCCAGGCTGTCCCTATTTCTCCAGCCTAACCCTAAGCCTAACCCTAACCCTAGAGGATTTCCGGGGCCCAATGGTGGGAGTAAGCGCCCCCGGGTGGTCCAGACGAGAAAGTGGTGCGAGGGCAGGTGTGTTGGCAGGGCCACCCTTGCCTTGGCAGCCCCTTTGCAGAGCCCCTGCAATGGCGCCTCCAGGCTGTCCCGATTTCTCCAGCCTAACCCTAAGCCTAACCCTAACCCTAGAGGATTTTCCGGGGCCCGATGGTGGGAGTAAGTGCCCCCGGGTGGTCGAGACGAGAAAGTGGTGCGAGGGCAGGTGTGTTGGCAGGGCCACCCTTGCCTTGGCAGCCCCTTTGCAGAGCCCCTGCAATGGCGCCTCCAGGCTGTCCCGATTTCTCAAGCCTAACCCTAACCCTAACCCTAACCCTAGAGGATTTCCGGGACCCGATGGTGGGAGTAAGTGCCCCCGGGTGGTCGAGACGAGAAAGTGGTGCGAGGGCAGGTGTGTTGGCAGGGCCGCCCTTGCCTTGGCAGCCCCTTTGCAGAGCCCCTGCAATGGCGCCTCCAGGCTGTCCCTATTTCTCCAGCCTAACCCTAACCCTAACCCTAACCCTAGAGGATTTCCGGGACCCGATGGTGGGAGTAAGCGCCCCCGGGTGGTCGAGACGAGAAAGTGGTGCGAGGGCAGGTGTGTTGGCAGGGCCGCCCTTGCCTTGGCAGCCCCTTTGCAGAGCCCCTGCAATGGCGCCTCCAGGCTGTCCCTATTTCTCAAGCCTAACCCTAACCATAACCCTAACCCTAGAGGATTTTCTGGGGCCCGATGGTGGGAGTAAGCGCCCCCGGGTGGTCCAGACGAGAAAGTGGTGCGAGGGCAGGTGTGTTGGCAGGGCCACCCTTGCCTTGGCAGCCCCTTTGCAGAGCCCCTGCAATGGCGCCTCCAGGCTGTCCCGATTTCTCCAGCCTAACCCTAACCCTAACCCTAACCCTAGAGGATTTTCTGGGGCGCGATGGTGGGAGTAAGCACCCCCGGGTGGTCGAGACGAGAAAGTGGTGCGAGGGCAGGTGTGTTGGCAGGGCCGCCCTTGCCTTGGCAGCCCCTTTGCAGAGCCCCTGCAATGGCGCCTCCAGGCTGTCCCGATTTCTCAAGCCTAACCCTAACCCTAACCCTAACCCTAGAGGATTTTCCGGGGCCCGATGGTGGGAGTAAGTGCCCCCGGGTGGTCGAGACGAGAAAGTGGTGCGAGGGCAGGTGTGTTGGCAGGGCCGCCCTTGCCTTGGCAGCCCCTTTGCAGAGCCCCTGCAATGGCGCCTCCAGGCTGTCCCTATTTCTCCAGCCTAACCCTAACCCTAACCCTAACCCTAGAGGATTTCCGGGGCCCGATGGTGGGAGTAAGTGCCCCCGGGTGGTCGAGACGAGAAAGTGGTGCGAGGGCAGGTGTGTTGGCAGGGCCGCCCTTGCCTTGGCAGCCCCTTTGCAGAGCCCCTGCAATGGCGCCTCCAGGCTGTCCCGATTTCTCCAGCCTAACCCTAAGCCTAACCCTAACCCTAGAGGATTTTCCGGGGCCCGATGGTGGGAGTAAGCGCCCCCGGGTGGTCGAGACGAGAAAGTGGTGCGAGGGCAGGTGTGTTGGCAGGGCCGCCCTTGCCTTGGCAGCCCCTTTGCAGAGCCCCTGCAATGGCGCCTCCAGGCTGTCCCTATTTCTCAAGCCTAACCCTAAGCCTAACCCTAACCCTAGAGGATTTTCTGGGGCGCGATGGTGGGAGTAAGCGCCCCCGGGTGGTCGAGACGAGAAAGTGGTGCGAGGGCAGGTGTGTTGGCAGGGCCGCCCTTGCCTTGGCAGCCCCTTTGCAGAGCCCCTGCAATGGCGCCTCCAGGCTGTCCCTATTTCTCCAGCCTAACCCTAAGCCTAACCCTAACCCTAGAGGATTTTCCGGGGCCCGATGGTGGGAGTAAGTGCCCCCGGGTGGTCGAGACGAGAAAGTGGTGCGAGGGCAGGTGTGTTGGCAGGGCCACCCTTGCCTTGGCAGCCCCTTTGCAGAGCCCCTGCAATGGCGCCTCCAGGCTGTCCCGATTTCTCCAGCCTAACCCTAAGCCTAACCCTAACCCTAGAGGATTTTCCGGGGCCCGATGGTGGGAGTAAGTGCCCCCGGGTGGTCGAGACGAGAAAGTGGTGCGAGGGCAGGTGTGTTGGCAGGGCCACCCTTGCCTTGGCAGCCCCTTTGCAGAGCCCCTGCAATGGCGCCTCCAGGCTGTCCCGATTTCTCCAGCCTAACCCTAACCCTAACCCTAACCCTAGAGGATTTCCGGGGCCCAATGGTGGGAGTAAGTGCCCCCGGGTGGTCGAGACGAGAAAGTGGTGCGAGGGCAGGTGTGTTGGCAGGGCCGCCCTTGCCTTGGCAGCCCCTTTGCAGAGCCCCTGCAATGGCGCCTCCAGGCTGTCCCGATTTCTCAAGCCTAACCCTAACCCTAACCCTAACCCTAACCCTAGAGGATTTCCGGGACCCGATGGTGGGAGTAAGCGCCCCTGGGTGGTCGAGACGAGAAAGTGGTGCGAGGGCAGGTGTGTTGGCAGGGCCGCCCTTGCCTTGGCAGCCCCTTTGCAGAGCCCCTGCAATGGCGCCTCCAGGCTGTCCCGATTTCTCAAGCCTAACCCTAACCCTAACCCTAACCCTAGAGGATTTCCGGGACCCGATGGTGGGAGTAAGCGCCCCCGGGTGGTCGAGACGAGAAAGTGGTGCGAGGGCAGGTGTGTTGGCAGGGCCGCCCTTGCCTTGGCAGCCCCTTTGCAGAGCCCCTGCAATGGCGCCTCCAGGCTGTCCCGATTTCTCCAGCCTAACCCTAACCCTAACCCTAGAGGATTTCCGGGGCGCGATGGTGGGAGTAAGCGCCCCCGGGTGGTCGAGACGAGAAAGTGGTGCGAGGGCAGGTGTGTTGGCAGGGCCGCCCTTGCCTTGGCAGCCCCTTTGCAGAGCCCCTGCAATGGCGCCTCCAGGCTGTCCCTATTTCTCCAGCCTAACCCTAACCCTAACCCTAACCCTAGAGGATTTTCCGGGACCCGATGGTGGGAGTAAGTGCCCCCGGGTGGTCGAGACGAGAAAGTGGTGCGAGGGCAGGTGTGTTGGCAGGGCCACCCTTGCCTTGGCAGCCCCTTTGCAGAGCCCCTGCAATGGCGCCTCCAGGCTGTCCCAATTTCTCAAGCCTAACCCTAACCCTAACCCTAACCCTAGAGGATTTCCGGGACCCGATGGTGGGAGTAAGCGCCCCCGGGTGGTCGAGACGAGAAAGTGGTGCGAGGGCAGGTGTGTTGGCAGGGCCGCCCTTGCCTTGGCAGCCCCTTTGCAGAGCCCCTGCAATGGCGCCTCCAGGCTGTCCCTATTTCTCAAGCCTAACCCTAAGCCTAACCCTAACCCTAGAGGATTTCCGGGACCCGATGGTGGGAGTAAGCGCCCCCGGGTGGTCGAGACGAGAAAGTGGTGCGAGGGCAGGTGTGTTGGCAGGGCCGCCCTTGCCTTGGCAGCCCCTTTGCAGAGCCCCTGCAATGGCGCCTCCAGGCTGTCCCGATTTCTCCAGCCTAACCCTAAGCCTAACCCTAACCCTAGAGGATTTTCCGGGGCCCGATGGTGGGAGTAAGTGCCCCCGGGTGGTCCAGACGAGAAAGTGGTGCGAGGGCAGGTGTGTTGGCAGGGCCGCCCTTGCCTTGGCAGCCCCTTTGCAGAGCCCCTGCAATGGCGCCTCCAGGCTGTCCCTATTTCTCCAGCCTAACCCTAAGCCTAACCCTAACCCTAGAGGATTTCCGGGACCCGATGGTGGGAGTAAGCGCCCCCGGGTGGTCGAGACGAGAAAGTGGTGCGAGGGCAGGTGTGTTGGCAGGGCCGCCCTTGCCTTGGCAGCCCCTTTGCAGAGCCCCTGCAATGGCGCCTCCAGGCTGTCCCTATTTCTCAAGCCTAACCCTAAGCCTAACCCTAACCCTAGAGGATTTTCTGGGGCCCGATGGTGGGAGTAAGCGCCCCCGGGTGGTCGAGACGAGAAAGTGGTGCGAGGGCAGGTGTGTTGGCAGGGCCACCCTTGCCTTGGCAGCCCCTTTGCAGAGCCCCTGCAATGGCGCCTCCAGGCTGTCCCGATTTCTCCAGCCTAACCCTAACCCTAACCCTAACCCTAGAGGATTTTCTGGGGCGCGATGGTGGGAGTAAGCACCCCCGGGTGGTCGAGACGAGAAAGTGGTGCGAGGGCAGGTGTGTTGGCAGGGCCGCCCTTGCCTTGGCAGCCCCTTTGCAGAGCCCCTGCAATGGCGCCTCCAGGCTGTCCCTATTTCTCCAGCCTAACCCTAACCCTAACCCTAACCCTAGAGGATTTCCGGGGCCCGATGGTGGGAGTAAGTGCCCCCGGGTGGTCGAGACGAGAAAGTGGTGCGAGGGCAGGTGTGTTGGCAGGGCCGCCCTTGCCTTGGCAGCCCCTTTGCAGAGCCCCTGCAATGGCGCCTCCAGGCTGTCCCGATTTCTCCAGCCTAACCCTAACCCTAACCCTAACCCTAGAGGATTTTCCGGGGCCCGATGGTGGGAGTAAGCGCCCCCGGGTGGTCGAGACGAGAAAGTGGTGCGAGGGCAGGTGTGTTGGCAGGGCCGCCCTTGCCTTGGCAGCCCCTTTGCAGAGCCCCTGCAATGGCGCCTCCAGGCTGTCCCGATTTCTCCAGCCTAACCCTAACCCTAACCCTAACCCTAGAGGATTTTCCGGGGCCCGATGGTGGGAGTAAGTGCCCCCGGGTGGTCGAGACGAGAAAGTGGTGCGAGGGCAGGTGTGTTGGCAGGGCCGCCCTTGCCTTGGCAGCCCCTTTGCAGAGCCCCTGCAATGGCGCCTCCAGGCTGTCCCGATTTCTCAAGCCTAACCCTAACCCTAACCCTAACCCTAGAGGATTTTCCGGGGCCCGATGGTGGGAGTAAGCGCCCCCGGGTGGTCGAGACGAGAAAGTGGTGCGAGGGCAGGTGTGTTGGCAGGGCCGCCCTTGCCTTGGCAGCCCCTTTGCAGAGCCCCTGCAATGGCGCCTCCAGGCTGTCCCTATTTCTCCAGCCTAACCCTAACCCTAACCCTAACCCTAGAGGATTTCCGGGACCCGATGGTGGGAGTAAGTGCCCCCGGGTGGTCGAGACGAGAAAGTGGTGCGAGGGCAGGTGTGTTGGCAGGGCCACCCTTGCCTTGGCAGCCCCTTTGCAGAGCCCCTGCAATGGCGCCTCCAGGCTGTCCCAATTTCTCCAGCCTAACCCTAACCCTAACCCTAACCCTAGAGGATTTCCGGGACCCGATGGTGGGAGTAAGCGCCCCCGGGTGGTCGAGACGAGAAAGTGGTGCGAGGGCAGGTGTGTTGGCAGGGCCGCCCTTGCCTTGGCAGCCCCTTTGCAGAGCCCCTGCAATGGCGCCTCCAGGCTGTCCCTATTTCTCAAGCCTAACCCTAAGCCTAACCCTAACCCTAGAGGATTTCCGGGACCCGATGGTGGGAGTAAGCGCCCCCGGGTGGTCCAGACGAGAAAGTGGTGCGAGGGCAGGTGTGTTGGCAGGGCCGCCCTTGCCTTGGCAGCCCCTTTGCAGAGCCCCTGCAATGGCGCCTCCAGGCTGTCCCGATTTCTCAAGCCTAACCCTAAGCCTAACCCTAACCCTAGAGGATTTTCCGGGGCCCGATGGTGGGAGTAAGCACCCCCGGGTGGTCGAGACGAGAAAGTGGTGCGAGGGCAGGTGTGTTGGCAGGGCCACCCTTGCCTTGGCAGCCCCTTTGCAGAGCCCCTGCAATGGCGCCTCCAGGCTGTCCCGATTTCTCAAGCCTAACCCTAACCATAACCCTAACCCTAGAGGATTTCCGGGACCCGATGGTGGGAGTAAGTGCCCCCGGGTGGTCGAGACGAGAAAGTGGTGCGAGGGCAGGTGTGTTGGCAGGGCCGCCCTTGCCTTGGCAGCCCCTTTGCAGAGCCCCTGCAATGGCGCCTCCAGGCTGTCCCTATTTCTCCAGCCTAACCCTAACCCTAACCCTAACCCTAGAGGATTTCCGGGACCCGATGGTGGGAGTAAGCGCCCCCGGGTGGTCGAGACGAGAAAGTGGTGCGAGGGCAGGTGTGTTGGCAGGGCCGCCCTTGCCTTGGCAGCCCCTTTGCAGAGCCCCTGCAATGGCGCCTCCAGGCTGTCCCTATTTCTCAAGCCTAACCCTAAGCCTAACCCTAACCCTAGAGGATTTTCTGGGGCGCGATGGTGGGAGTAAGCGCCCCCGGGTGGTCGAGACGAGAAAGTGGTGCGAGGGCAGGTGTGTTGGCAGGGCCACCCTTGCCTTGGCAGCCCCTTTGCAGAGCCCCTGCAATGGCGCCTCCAGGCTGTCCCGATTTCTCCAGCCTAACCCTAACCCTAACCCTAACCCTAGAGGATTTTCTGGGGCGCGATGGTGGGAGTAAGCACCCCCGGGTGGTCGAGACGAGAAAGTGGTGTGAGGGCAGGTGTGTTGGCAGGGCCGCCCTTGCCTTGGCAGCCCCTTTGCAGAGCCCCTGCAATGGCGCCTCCAGGCTGTCCCGATTTCTCCAGCCTAACCCTAAGCCTAACCCTAACCCTAGAGGATTTTCCGGGGCCCGATGGTGGGAGTAAGTGCCCCCGGGTGGTCGAGACGAGAAAGTGGTGCGAGGGCAGGTGTGTTGGCAGGGCCGCCCTTGCCTTGGCAGCCCCTTTACAGAGCCCCTGCAATGGCGCCTCCAGGCTGTCCCTATTTCTCCAGCCTAACCCTAACCCTAACCCTAACCCTAGAGGATTTCCGGGGCCCGATGGTGGGAGTAAGTGCCCCCGGGTGGTCGAGACGAGAAAGTGGTGCGAGGGCAGGTGTGTTGGCAGGGCCGCCCTTGCCTTGGCAGCCCCTTTGCAGAGCCCCTGCAATGGCGCCTCCAGGCTGTCCCGATTTCTCCAGCCTAACCCTAAGCCTAACCCTAACCCTAGAGGATTTTCCGGGGCCCGATGGTGGGAGTAAGCGCCCCCGGGTGGTCGAGACGAGAAAGTGGTGCGAGGGCAGGTGTGTTGGCAGGGCCGCCCTTGCCTTGGCAGCCCCTTTGCAGAGCCCCTGCAATGGCGCCTCCAGGCTGTCCCTATTTCTCAAGCCTAACCCTAACCCTAACCCTAACCCTAGAGGATTTTCTGGGGCGCGATGGTGGGAGTAAGCGCCCCCGGGTGGTCGAGACGAGAAAGTGGTGCGAGGGCAGGTGTGTTGGCAGGGCCGCCCTTGCCTTGGCAGCCCCTTTGCAGAGCCCCTGCAATGGCGCCTCCAGGCTGTCCCGATTTCTCCAGCCTAACCCTAAGCCTAACCCTAACCCTAGAGGATTTTCCGGGGCCCGATGGTGGGAGTAAGTGCCCCCGGGTGGTCGAGACGAGAAAGTGGTGCGAGGGCAGGTGTGTTGGCAGGGCCGCCCTTGCCTTGGCAGCCCCTTTGCAGAGCCCCTGCAATGGCGCCTCCAGGCTGTCCCAATTTCTCCAGCCTAACCCTAAGCCTAACCCTAACCCTAGAGGATTTTCCGGGACTCGATGGTGGGAGTAAGCGCCCCCGGGTGGTCGAGACGAGAAAGTGGTGCGAGGGCAGGTGTGTTGGCAGGGCCGCCCTTGCCTTGGCAGCCCCTTTGCAGAGCCCCTGCAATGGCGCCTCCAGGCTGTCCCGATTTCTCCAGCCTAACCCTAACCCTAACCCTAACCCTAGAGGATTTTCTGGGGCGCGATGGTGGGAGTAAGCGCCCCCGGGTGGTCCAGACGAGAAAGTGGTGCGAGGGCAGGTGTGTTGGCAGGGCCACCCTTGCCTTGGCAGCCCCTTTGCAGAGCCCCTGCAATGGCGCCTCCAGGCTGTCCCGATTTCTCAAGCCTAACCCTAACCCTAACCCTAACCCTAGAGGATTTTCCGGGGCCCGATGGTGGGAGTAAGTGCCCCCGGGTGGTCGAGACGAGAAAGTGGTGCGAGGGCAGGTGTGTTGGCAGGGCCGCCCTTGCCTTGGCAGCCCCTTTGCAGAGCCCCTGCAATGGCGCCTCCAGGCTGTCCCGATTTCTCCAGCCTAACCCTAACCCTAACCCTAACCCTAGAGGATTTCCGGGGCCCGATGGTGGGAGTAAGTGCCCCCGGGTGGTCGAGACGAGAAAGTGGTGCGAGGGCAGGTGTGTTGGCAGGGCCGCCCTTGCCTTGGCAGCCCCTTTGCAGAGCCCCTGCAATGGCGCCTCCAGGCTGTCCCGATTTCTCCAGCCTAACCCTAAGCCTAACCCTAACCCTAGAGGATTTTCCGGGGCCCGATGGTGGGAGTAAGTGCCCCCGGGTGGTCGAGACGAGAAAGTGGTGCGAGGGCAGGTGTGTTGGCAGGGCCGCCCTTGCCTTGGCAGCCCCTTTGCAGAGCCCCTGCAATGGCGCCTCCAGGCTGTCCCTATTTCTCAAGCCTAACCCTAACCCTAACCCTAACCCTAGAGGATTTTCTGGGGCGCGATGGTGGGAGTAAGCGCCCCCGGGTGGTCGAGACGAGAAAGTGGTGCGAGGGCAGGTGTGTTGGCAGGGCCGCCCTTGCCTTGGCAGCCCCTTTGCAGAGCCCCTGCAATGGCGCCTCCAGGCTGTCCCTATTTCTCCAGCCTAACCCTAAGCCTAACCCTAACCCTAGAGGATTTTCCGGGGCCCGATGGTGGGAGTAAGTGCCCCCGGGTGGTCGAGACGAGAAAGTGGTGCGAGGGCAGGTGTGTTGGCAGGGCCGCCCTTGCCTTGGCAGCCCCTTTACAGAGCCCCTGCAATGGCGCCTCCAGGCTGTCCCTATTTCTCCAGCCTAACCCTAACCCTAACCCTAACCCTAGAGGATTTCCGGGGCCCGATGGTGGGAGTAAGTGCCCCCGGGTGGTCGAGACGAGAAAGTGGTGCGAGGGCAGGTGTGTTGGCAGGGCCGCCCTTGCCTTGGCAGCCCCTTTGCAGAGCCCCTGCAATGGCGCCTCCAGGCTGTCCCGATTTCTCCAGCCTAACCCTAAGCCTAACCCTAACCCTAGAGGATTTTCCGGGGCCCGATGGTGGGAGTAAGCGCCCCCGGGTGGTCGAGACGAGAAAGTGGTGCGAGGGCAGGTGTGTTGGCAGGGCCGCCCTTGCCTTGGCAGCCCCTTTGCAGAGCCCCTGCAATGGCGCCTCCAGGCTGTCCCTATTTCTCAAGCCTAACCCTAACCCTAACCCTAACCCTAGAGGATTTTCTGGGGCGCGATGGTGGGAGTAAGCGCCCCCGGGTGGTCGAGACGAGAAAGTGGTGCGAGGGCAGGTGTGTTGGCAGGGCCGCCCTTGCCTTGGCAGCCCCTTTGCAGAGCCCCTGCAATGGCGCCTCCAGGCTGTCCCGATTTCTCCAGCCTAACCCTAAGCCTAACCCTAACCCTAGAGGATTTTCCGGGGCCCGATGGTGGGAGTAAGTGCCCCCGGGTGGTCGAGACGAGAAAGTGGTGCGAGGGCAGGTGTGTTGGCAGGGCCACCCTTGCCTTGGCAGCCCCTTTGCAGAGCCCCTGCAATGGCGCCTCCAGGCTGTCCCAATTTCTCAAGCCTAACCCTAACCCTAACCCTAACCCTAGAGGATTTCCGGGACCCGATGGTGGGAGTAAGCGCCCCCGGGTGGTCGAGACGAGAAAGTGGTGCGAGGGCAGGTGTGTTGGCAGGGCCGCCCTTGCCTTGGCAGCCCCTTTGCAGAGCCCCTGCAATGGCGCCTCCAGGCTGTCCCTATTTCTCCAGCCTAACCCTAAGCCTAACCCTAACCCTAGAGGATTTCCGGGGCCCAATGGTGGGAGTAAGCGCCCCCGGGTGGTCCAGACGAGAAAGTGGTGCGAGGGCAGGTGTGTTGGCAGGGCCACCCTTGCCTTGGCAGCCCCTTTGCAGAGCCCCTGCAATGGCGCCTCCAGGCTGTCCCTATTTCTCAAGCCTAACCCTAAGCCTAACCCTAACCCTAGAGGATTTTCCGGGGCCCGATGGTGGGAGTAAGTGCCCCCGGGTGGTCGAGACGAGAAAGTGGTGCGAGGGCAGGTGTGTTGGCAGGGCCACCCTTGCCTTGGCAGCCCCTTTGCAGAGCCCCTGCAATGGCGCCTCCAGGCTGTCCCGATTTCTCAAGCCTAACCCTAACCCTAACCCTAACCCTAGAGGATTTCCGGGACCCGATGGTGGGAGTAAGTGCCCCCGGGTGGTCGAGACGAGAAAGTGGTGCGAGGGCAGGTGTGTTGGCAGGGCCGCCCTTGCCTTGGCAGCCCCTTTGCAGAGCCCCTGCAATGGCGCCTCCAGGCTGTCCCTATTTCTCCAGCCTAACCCTAACCCTAACCCTAACCCTAGAGGATTTCCGGGACCCGATGGTGGGAGTAAGCGCCCCCGGGTGGTCGAGACGAGAAAGTGGTGCGAGGGCAGGTGTGTTGGCAGGGCCGCCCTTGCCTTGGCAGCCCCTTTGCAGAGCCCCTGCAATGGCGCCTCCAGGCTGTCCCTATTTCTCAAGCCTAACCCTAACCATAACCCTAACCCTAGAGGATTTTCTGGGGCCCGATGGTGGGAGTAAGCGCCCCCGGGTGGTCCAGACGAGAAAGTGGTGCGAGGGCAGGTGTGTTGGCAGGGCCACCCTTGCCTTGGCAGCCCCTTTGCAGAGCCCCTGCAATGGCGCCTCCAGGCTGTCCCGATTTCTCCAGCCTAACCCTAACCCTAACCCTAACCCTAGAGGATTTTCTGGGGCGCGATGGTGGGAGTAAGCACCCCCGGGTGGTCGAGACGAGAAAGTGGTGCGAGGGCAGGTGTGTTGGCAGGGCCGCCCTTGCCTTGGCAGCCCCTTTGCAGAGCCCCTGCAATGGCGCCTCCAGGCTGTCCCGATTTCTCAAGCCTAACCCTAACCCTAACCCTAACCCTAGAGGATTTTCCGGGGCCCGATGGTGGGAGTAAGTGCCCCCGGGTGGTCGAGACGAGAAAGTGGTGCGAGGGCAGGTGTGTTGGCAGGGCCGCCCTTGCCTTGGCAGCCCCTTTGCAGAGCCCCTGCAATGGCGCCTCCAGGCTGTCCCTATTTCTCCAGCCTAACCCTAACCCTAACCCTAACCCTAGAGGATTTCCGGGGCCCGATGGTGGGAGTAAGTGCCCCCGGGTGGTCGAGACGAGAAAGTGGTGCGAGGGCAGGTGTGTTGGCAGGGCCGCCCTTGCCTTGGCAGCCCCTTTGCAGAGCCCCTGCAATGGCGCCTCCAGGCTGTCCCGATTTCTCCAGCCTAACCCTAAGCCTAACCCTAACCCTAGAGGATTTTCCGGGGCCCGATGGTGGGAGTAAGCGCCCCCGGGTGGTCGAGACGAGAAAGTGGTGCGAGGGCAGGTGTGTTGGCAGGGCCGCCCTTGCCTTGGCAGCCCCTTTGCAGAGCCCCTGCAATGGCGCCTCCAGGCTGTCCCTATTTCTCAAGCCTAACCCTAAGCCTAACCCTAACCCTAGAGGATTTTCTGGGGCGCGATGGTGGGAGTAAGCGCCCCCGGGTGGTCGAGACGAGAAAGTGGTGCGAGGGCAGGTGTGTTGGCAGGGCCGCCCTTGCCTTGGCAGCCCCTTTGCAGAGCCCCTGCAATGGCGCCTCCAGGCTGTCCCTATTTCTCCAGCCTAACCCTAAGCCTAACCCTAACCCTAGAGGATTTTCCGGGGCCCGATGGTGGGAGTAAGTGCCCCCGGGTGGTCGAGACGAGAAAGTGGTGCGAGGGCAGGTGTGTTGGCAGGGCCACCCTTGCCTTGGCAGCCCCTTTGCAGAGCCCCTGCAATGGCGCCTCCAGGCTGTCCCGATTTCTCCAGCCTAACCCTAAGCCTAACCCTAACCCTAGAGGATTTTCCGGGGCCCGATGGTGGGAGTAAGTGCCCCCGGGTGGTCGAGACGAGAAAGTGGTGCGAGGGCAGGTGTGTTGGCAGGGCCACCCTTGCCTTGGCAGCCCCTTTGCAGAGCCCCTGCAATGGCGCCTCCAGGCTGTCCCGATTTCTCCAGCCTAACCCTAACCCTAACCCTAACCCTAGAGGATTTCCGGGGCCCAATGGTGGGAGTAAGTGCCCCCGGGTGGTCGAGACGAGAAAGTGGTGCGAGGGCAGGTGTGTTGGCAGGGCCGCCCTTGCCTTGGCAGCCCCTTTGCAGAGCCCCTGCAATGGCGCCTCCAGGCTGTCCCGATTTCTCAAGCCTAACCCTAACCCTAACCCTAACCCTAACCCTAGAGGATTTCCGGGACCCGATGGTGGGAGTAAGCGCCCCTGGGTGGTCGAGACGAGAAAGTGGTGCGAGGGCAGGTGTGTTGGCAGGGCCGCCCTTGCCTTGGCAGCCCCTTTGCAGAGCCCCTGCAATGGCGCCTCCAGGCTGTCCCGATTTCTCAAGCCTAACCCTAACCCTAACCCTAACCCTAGAGGATTTCCGGGACCCGATGGTGGGAGTAAGCGCCCCCGGGTGGTCGAGACGAGAAAGTGGTGCGAGGGCAGGTGTGTTGGCAGGGCCGCCCTTGCCTTGGCAGCCCCTTTGCAGAGCCCCTGCAATGGCGCCTCCAGGCTGTCCCTATTTCTCCAGCCTAACCCTAACCCTAACCCTAGAGGATTTCCGGGGCCCAATGGTGGGAGTAAGCGCCCCCGGGTGGTCGAGACGAGAAAGTGGTGCGAGGGCAGGTGTGTTGGCAGGGCCGCCCTTGCCTTGGCAGCCCCTTTGCAGAGCCCCTGCAATGGCGCCTCCAGGCTGTCCCTATTTCTCCAGCCTAACCCTAACCCTAACCCTAACCCTAGAGGATTTTCCGGGACCCGATGGTGGGAGTAAGTGCCCCCGGGTGGTCGAGACGAGAAAGTGGTGCGAGGGCAGGTGTGTTGGCAGGGCCACCCTTGCCTTGGCAGCCCCTTTGCAGAGCCCCTGCAATGGCGCCTCCAGGCTGTCCCAATTTCTCAAGCCTAACCCTAACCCTAACCCTAACCCTAGAGGATTTCCGGGACCCGATGGTGGGAGTAAGCGCCCCCGGGTGGTCGAGACGAGAAAGTGGTGCGAGGGCAGGTGTGTTGGCAGGGCCGCCCTTGCCTTGGCAGCCCCTTTGCAGAGCCCCTGCAATGGCGCCTCCAGGCTGTCCCTATTTCTCCAGCCTAACCCTAACCCTAACCCTAACCCTAGAGGATTTCCGGGACCCGATGGTGGGAGTAAGCGCCCCCGGGTGGTCGAGACGAGAAAGTGGTGCGAGGGCAGGTGTGTTGGCAGGGCCGCCCTTGCCTTGGCAGCCCCTTTGCAGAGCCCCTGCAATGGCGCCTCCAGGCTGTCCCGATTTCTCCAGCCTAACCCTAAGCCTAACCCTAACCCTAGAGGATTTTCCGGGGCCCGATGGTGGGAGTAAGTGCCCCCGGGTGGTCCAGACGAGAAAGTGGTGCGAGGGCAGGTGTGTTGGCAGGGCCGCCCTTGCCTTGGCAGCCCCTTTGCAGAGCCCCTGCAATGGCGCCTCCAGGCTGTCCCTATTTCTCCAGCCTAACCCTAAGCCTAACCCTAACCCTAGAGGATTTCCGGGACCCGATGGTGGGAGTAAGCGCCCCCGGGTGGTCGAGACGAGAAAGTGGTGCGAGGGCAGGTGTGTTGGCAGGGCCGCCCTTGCCTTGGCAGCCCCTTTGCAGAGCCCCTGCAATGGCGCCTCCAGGCTGTCCCTATTTCTCAAGCCTAACCCTAAGCCTAACCCTAACCCTAGAGGATTTTCTGGGGCCCGATGGTGGGAGTAAGCGCCCCCGGGTGGTCGAGACGAGAAAGTGGTGCGAGGGCAGGTGTGTTGGCAGGGCCACCCTTGCCTTGGCAGCCCCTTTGCAGAGCCCCTGCAATGGCGCCTCCAGGCTGTCCCGATTTCTCCAGCCTAACCCTAACCCTAACCCTAACCCTAGAGGATTTTCTGGGGCGCGATGGTGGGAGTAAGCACCCCCGGGTGGTCGAGACGAGAAAGTGGTGCGAGGGCAGGTGTGTTGGCAGGGCCGCCCTTGCCTTGGCAGCCCCTTTGCAGAGCCCCTGCAATGGCGCCTCCAGGCTGTCCCTATTTCTCCAGCCTAACCCTAACCCTAACCCTAACCCTAGAGGATTTCCGGGGCCCGATGGTGGGAGTAAGTGCCCCCGGGTGGTCGAGACGAGAAAGTGGTGCGAGGGCAGGTGTGTTGGCAGGGCCGCCCTTGCCTTGGCAGCCCCTTTGCAGAGCCCCTGCAATGGCGCCTCCAGGCTGTCCCGATTTCTCCAGCCTAACCCTAACCCTAACCCTAACCCTAGAGGATTTTCCGGGGCCCGATGGTGGGAGTAAGCGCCCCCGGGTGGTCGAGACGAGAAAGTGGTGCGAGGGCAGGTGTGTTGGCAGGGCCGCCCTTGCCTTGGCAGCCCCTTTGCAGAGCCCCTGCAATGGCGCCTCCAGGCTGTCCCGATTTCTCCAGCCTAACCCTAACCCTAACCCTAACCCTAGAGGATTTTCCGGGGCCCGATGGTGGGAGTAAGTGCCCCCGGGTGGTCGAGACGAGAAAGTGGTGCGAGGGCAGGTGTGTTGGCAGGGCCGCCCTTGCCTTGGCAGCCCCTTTGCAGAGCCCCTGCAATGGCGCCTCCAGGCTGTCCCGATTTCTCAAGCCTAACCCTAACCCTAACCCTAACCCTAGAGGATTTTCCGGGGCCCGATGGTGGGAGTAAGCGCCCCCGGGTGGTCGAGACGAGAAAGTGGTGCGAGGGCAGGTGTGTTGGCAGGGCCGCCCTTGCCTTGGCAGCCCCTTTGCAGAGCCCCTGCAATGGCGCCTCCAGGCTGTCCCTATTTCTCCAGCCTAACCCTAACCCTAACCCTAACCCTAGAGGATTTCCGGGACCCGATGGTGGGAGTAAGTGCCCCCGGGTGGTCGAGACGAGAAAGTGGTGCGAGGGCAGGTGTGTTGGCAGGGCCACCCTTGCCTTGGCAGCCCCTTTGCAGAGCCCCTGCAATGGCGCCTCCAGGCTGTCCCAATTTCTCCAGCCTAACCCTAACCCTAACCCTAACCCTAGAGGATTTCCGGGACCCGATGGTGGGAGTAAGCGCCCCCGGGTGGTCGAGACGAGAAAGTGGTGTGAGGGCAGGTGTGTTGGCAGGGCCGCCCTTGCCTTGGCAGCCCCTTTGCAGAGCCCCTGCAATGGCGCCTCCAGGCTGTCCCTATTTCTCAAGCCTAACCCTAAGCCTAACCCTAACCCTAGAGGATTTCCGGGACCCGATGGTGGGAGTAAGCGCCCCCGGGTGGTCCAGACGAGAAAGTGGTGCGAGGGCAGGTGTGTTGGCAGGGCCGCCCTTGCCTTGGCAGCCCCTTTGCAGAGCCCCTGCAATGGCGCCTCCAGGCTGTCCCGATTTCTCAAGCCTAACCCTAAGCCTAACCCTAACCCTAGAGGATTTTCCGGGGCCCGATGGTGGGAGTAAGCACCCCCGGGTGGTCGAGACGAGAAAGTGGTGCGAGGGCAGGTGTGTTGGCAGGGCCACCCTTGCCTTGGCAGCCCCTTTGCAGAGCCCCTGCAATGGCGCCTCCAGGCTGTCCCGATTTCTCAAGCCTAACCCTAACCATAACCCTAACCCTAGAGGATTTCCGGGACCCGATGGTGGGAGTAAGTGCCCCCGGGTGGTCGAGACGAGAAAGTGGTGCGAGGGCAGGTGTGTTGGCAGGGCCGCCCTTGCCTTGGCAGCCCCTTTGCAGAGCCCCTGCAATGGCGCCTCCAGGCTGTCCCTATTTCTCCAGCCTAACCCTAACCCTAACCCTAACCCTAGAGGATTTCCGGGACCCGATGGTGGGAGTAAGCGCCCCCGGGTGGTCGAGACGAGAAAGTGGTGCGAGGGCAGGTGTGTTGGCAGGGCCGCCCTTGCCTTGGCAGCCCCTTTGCAGAGCCCCTGCAATGGCGCCTCCAGGCTGTCCCTATTTCTCAAGCCTAACCCTAAGCCTAACCCTAACCCTAGAGGATTTTCTGGGGCGCGATGGTGGGAGTAAGCGCCCCCGGGTGGTCGAGACGAGAAAGTGGTGCGAGGGCAGGTGTGTTGGCAGGGCCACCCTTGCCTTGGCAGCCCCTTTGCAGAGCCCCTGCAATGGCGCCTCCAGGCTGTCCCGATTTCTCCAGCCTAACCCTAACCCTAACCCTAACCCTAGAGGATTTTCTGGGGCGCGATGGTGGGAGTAAGCACCCCCGGGTGGTCGAGACGAGAAAGTGGTGTGAGGGCAGGTGTGTTGGCAGGGCCGCCCTTGCCTTGGCAGCCCCTTTGCAGAGCCCCTGCAATGGCGCCTCCAGGCTGTCCCGATTTCTCCAGCCTAACCCTAAGCCTAACCCTAACCCTAGAGGATTTTCCGGGGCCCGATGGTGGGAGTAAGTGCCCCCGGGTGGTCGAGACGAGAAAGTGGTGCGAGGGCAGGTGTGTTGGCAGGGCCGCCCTTGCCTTGGCAGCCCCTTTACAGAGCCCCTGCAATGGCGCCTCCAGGCTGTCCCTATTTCTCCAGCCTAACCCTAACCCTAACCCTAACCCTAGAGGATTTCCGGGGCCCGATGGTGGGAGTAAGTGCCCCCGGGTGGTCGAGACGAGAAAGTGGTGCGAGGGCAGGTGTGTTGGCAGGGCCGCCCTTGCCTTGGCAGCCCCTTTGCAGAGCCCCTGCAATGGCGCCTCCAGGCTGTCCCGATTTCTCCAGCCTAACCCTAAGCCTAACCCTAACCCTAGAGGATTTTCCGGGGCCCGATGGTGGGAGTAAGCGCCCCCGGGTGGTCGAGACGAGAAAGTGGTGCGAGGGCAGGTGTGTTGGCAGGGCCGCCCTTGCCTTGGCAGCCCCTTTGCAGAGCCCCTGCAATGGCGCCTCCAGGCTGTCCCTATTTCTCAAGCCTAACCCTAACCCTAACCCTAACCCTAGAGGATTTTCTGGGGCGCGATGGTGGGAGTAAGCGCCCCCGGGTGGTCGAGACGAGAAAGTGGTGCGAGGGCAGGTGTGTTGGCAGGGCCGCCCTTGCCTTGGCAGCCCCTTTGCAGAGCCCCTGCAATGGCGCCTCCAGGCTGTCCCGATTTCTCCAGCCTAACCCTAAGCCTAACCCTAACCCTAGAGGATTTTCCGGGGCCCGATGGTGGGAGTAAGTGCCCCCGGGTGGTCGAGACGAGAAAGTGGTGCGAGGGCAGGTGTGTTGGCAGGGCCGCCCTTGCCTTGGCAGCCCCTTTGCAGAGCCCCTGCAATGGCGCCTCCAGGCTGTCCCAATTTCTCCAGCCTAACCCTAAGCCTAACCCTAACCCTAGAGGATTTTCCGGGACTCGATGGTGGGAGTAAGCGCCCCCGGGTGGTCGAGACGAGAAAGTGGTGCGAGGGCAGGTGTGTTGGCAGGGCCGCCCTTGCCTTGGCAGCCCCTTTGCAGAGCCCCTGCAATGGCGCCTCCAGGCTGTCCCGATTTCTCCAGCCTAACCCTAACCCTAACCCTAACCCTAGAGGATTTTCTGGGGCGCGATGGTGGGAGTAAGCGCCCCCGGGTGGTCCAGACGAGAAAGTGGTGCGAGGGCAGGTGTGTTGGCAGGGCCACCCTTGCCTTGGCAGCCCCTTTGCAGAGCCCCTGCAATGGCGCCTCCAGGCTGTCCCGATTTCTCAAGCCTAACCCTAACCCTAACCCTAACCCTAGAGGATTTTCCGGGGCCCGATGGTGGGAGTAAGTGCCCCCGGGTGGTCGAGACGAGAAAGTGGTGCGAGGGCAGGTGTGTTGGCAGGGCCGCCCTTGCCTTGGCAGCCCCTTTGCAGAGCCCCTGCAATGGCGCCTCCAGGCTGTCCCGATTTCTCCAGCCTAACCCTAACCCTAACCCTAACCCTAGAGGATTTCCGGGGCCCGATGGTGGGAGTAAGTGCCCCCGGGTGGTCGAGACGAGAAAGTGGTGCGAGGGCAGGTGTGTTGGCAGGGCCGCCCTTGCCTTGGCAGCCCCTTTGCAGAGCCCCTGCAATGGCGCCTCCAGGCTGTCCCAATTTCTCCAGCCTAACCCTAAGCCTAACCCTAACCCTAGAGGATTTTCTGGGGCCCGATGGTGGGAGTAAGTGCCCCCGGGTGGTCGAGACGAGAAAGTGGTGCGAGGGCAGGTGTGTTGGCAGGGCCGCCCTTGCCTTGGCAGCCCCTTTGCAGAGCCCCTGCAATGGCGCCTCCAGGCTGTCCCTATTTCTCAAGCCTAACCCTAACCCTAACCCTAACCCTAGAGGATTTTCTGGGGCGCGATGGTGGGAGTAAGCGCCCCCGGGTGGTCGAGACGAGAAAGTGGTGCGAGGGCAGGTGTGTTGGCAGGGCCGCCCTTGCCTTGGCAGCCCCTTTGCAGAGCCCCTGCAATGGCGCCTCCAGGCTGTCCCTATTTCTCCAGCCTAACCCTAAGCCTAACCCTAACCCTAGAGGATTTTCCGGGGCCCGATGGTGGGAGTAAGTGCCCCCGGGTGGTCGAGACGAGAAAGTGGTGCGAGGGCAGGTGTGTTGGCAGGGCCGCCCTTGCCTTGGCAGCCCCTTTACAGAGCCCCTGCAATGGCGCCTCCAGGCTGTCCCTATTTCTCCAGCCTAACCCTAAGCCTAACCCTAACCCTAGAGGATTTCCGGGGCCCGATGGTGGGAGTAAGTGCCCCCGGGTGGTCGAGACGAGAAAGTGGTGCGAGGGCAGGTGTGTTGGCAGGGCCGCCCTTGCCTTGGCAGCCCCTTTGCAGAGCCCCTGCAATGGCGCCTCCAGGCTGTCCCGATTTCTCCAGCCTAACCCTAAGCCTAACCCTAACCCTAGAGGATTTTCCGGGGCCCGATGGTGGGAGTAAGCGCCCCCGGGTGGTCGAGACGAGAAAGTGGTGCGAGGGCAGGTGTGTTGGCAGGGCCGCCCTTGCCTTGGCAGCCCCTTTGCAGAGCCCCTGCAATGGCGCCTCCAGGCTGTCCCTATTTCTCAAGCCTAACCCTAACCCTAACCCTAACCCTAGAGGATTTTCTGGGGCGCGATGGTGGGAGTAAGCGCCCCCGGGTGGTCGAGACGAGAAAGTGGTGCGAGGGCAGGTGTGTTGGCAGGGCCGCCCTTGCCTTGGCAGCCCCTTTGCAGAGCCCCTGCAATGGCGCCTCCAGGCTGTCCCGATTTCTCCAGCCTAACCCTAAGCCTAACCCTAACCCTAGAGGATTTTCCGGGGCCCGATGGTGGGAGTAAGTGCCCCCGGGTGGTCGAGACGAGAAAGTGGTGCGAGGGCAGGTGTGTTGGCAGGGCCGCCCTTGCCTTGGCAGCCCCTTTGCAGAGCCCCTGCAATGGCGCCTCCAGGCTGTCCCAATTTCTCCAGCCTAACCCTAAGCCTAACCCTAACCCTAGAGGATTTTCCGGGACTCGATGGTGGGAGTAAGCGCCCCCGGGTGGTCGAGACGAGAAAGTGGTGCGAGGGCAGGTGTGTTGGCAGGGCCGCCCTTGCCTTGGCAGCCCCTTTGCAGAGCCCCTGCAATGGCGCCTCCAGGCTGTCCCTATTTCTCAAGCCTAACCCTAACCATAACCCTAACCCTAGAGGATTTTCTGGGGCCCGATGGTGGGAGTAAGCGCCCCCGGGTGGTCGAGACGAGAAAGTGGTGCGAGGGCAGGTGTGTTGGCAGGGCCACCCTTGCCTTGGCAGCCCCTTTGCAGAGCCCCTGCAATGGCGCCTCCAGGCTGTCCCGATTTCTCCAGCCTAACCCTAACCCTAACCCTAACCCTAACCCTAGAGGATTTTCTGGGGCGCGATGGTGGGAGTAAGCACCCCCGGGTGGTCGAGACGAGAAAGTGGTGCGAGGGCAGGTGTGTTGGCAGGGCCGCCCTTGCCTTGGCAGCCCCTTTGCAGAGCCCCTGCAATGGCGCCTCCAGGCTGTCCCAATTTCTCCAGCCTAACCCTAAGCCTAACCCTAACCCTAGAGGATTTTCCGGGGCCCGATGGTGGGAGTAAGTGCCCCCGGGTGGTCGAGACGAGAAAGTGGTGCGAGGGCAGGTGTGTTGGCAGGGCCGCCCTTGCCTTGGCAGCCCCTTTGCAGAGCCCCTGCAATGGCGCCTCCAGGCTGTCCCTATTTCTCCAGCCTAACCCTAACCCTAACCCTAACCCTAGAGGATTTCCGGGGCCCGATGGTGGGAGTAAGTGCCCCCGGGTGGTCGAGACGAGAAAGTGGTGCGAGGGCAGGTGTGTTGGCAGGGCCGCCCTTGCCTTGGCAGCCCCTTTGCAGAGCCCCTGCAATGGCGCCTCCAGGCTGTCCCGATTTCTCCAGCCTAACCCTAAGCCTAACCCTAACCCTAGAGGATTTTCCGGGGCCCGATGGTGGGAGTAAGTGCCCCCGGGTGGTCGAGACGAGAAAGTGGTGCGAGGGCAGGTGTGTTGGCAGGGCCGCCCTTGCCTTGGCAGCCCCTTTGCAGAGCCCCTGCAATGGCGCCTCCAGGCTGTCCCGATTTCTCAAGCCTAACCCTAACCCTAACCCTAACCCTAGAGGATTTTCTGGGGCGCGATGGTGGGAGTAAGCGCCCCCGGGTGGTCGAGACGAGAAAGTGGTGCGAGGGCAGGTGTGTTGGCAGGGCCGCCCTTGCCTTGGCAGCCCCTTTGCAGAGCCCCTGCAATGGCGCCTCCAGGCTGTCCCTATTTCTCCAGCCTAACCCTAAGCCTAACCCTAACCCTAGAGGATTTTCCGGGGCCCGATGGTGGGAGTAAGTGCCCCCGGGTGGTCGAGACGAGAAAGTGGTGCGAGGGCAGGTGTGTTGGCAGGGCCGCCCTTGCCTTGGCAGCCCCTTTGCAGAGCCCCTGCAATGGCGCCTCCAGGCTGTCCCGATTTCTCCAGCCTAACCCTAAGCCTAACCCTAACCCTAGAGGATTTTCCGGGGCCCGATGGTGGGAGTAAGTGCCCCCGGGTGGTCGAGACGAGAAAGTGGTGCGAGGGCAGGTGTGTTGGCAGGGCCGCCCTTGCCTTGGCAGCCCCTTTGCAGAGCCCCTGCAATGGCGCCTCCAGGCTGTCCCGATTTCTCCAGCCTAACCCTAACCCTAACCCTAACCCTAGAGGATTTCCGGGGCCCAATGGTGGGAGTAAGTGCCCCCGGGTGGTCGAGACGAGAAAGTGGTGCGAGGGCAGGTGTGTTGGCAGGGCCGCCCTTGCCTTGGCAGCCCCTTTGCAGAGCCCCTGCAATGGCGCCTCCAGGCTGTCCCGATTTCTCAAGCCTAACCCTAACCCTAACCCTAACCCTAGAGGATTTCCGGGGCCCGATGGTGGGAGTAAGTGCCCCCGGGTGGTCGAGACGAGAAAGTGGTGCGAGGGCAGGTGTGTTGGCAGGGCCGCCCTTGCCTTGGCAGCCCCTTTGCAGAGCCCCTGCAATGGCGCCTCCAGGCTGTCCCGATTTCTCCAGCCTAACCCTAAGCCTAACCCTAACCCTAGAGGATTTCCGGGACCCGATGGTGGGAGTAAGCGCCCCCGGGTGGTCGAGACGAGAAAGTGGTGCGAGGGCAGGTGTGTTGGCAGGGCCGCCCTTGCCTTGGCAGCCCCTTTGCAGAGCCCCTGCAATGGCGCCTCCAGGCTGTCCCGATTTCTCCAGCCTAACCCTAACCCTAACCCTAGAGGATTTCCGGGGCCCAATGGTGGGAGTAAGCGCCCCCGGGTGGTCGAGACGAGAAAGTGGTGCGAGGGCAGGTGTGTTGGCAGGGCCGCCCTTGCCTTGGCAGCCCCTTTGCAGAGCCCCTGCAATGGCGCCTCCAGGCTGTCCCTATTTCTCAAGCCTAACCCTAAGCCTAACCCTAACCCTAGAGGATTTTCCGGGACCCGATGGTGGGAGTAAGTGCCCCCGGGTGGTCGAGACGAGAAAGTGGTGCGAGGGCAGGTGTGTTGGCAGGGCCACCCTTGCCTTGGCAGCCCCTTTGCAGAGCCCCTGCAATGGCGCCTCCAGGCTGTCCCAATTTCTCAAGCCTAACCCTAACCCTAACCCTAACCCTAGAGGATTTCCGGGACCCGATGGTGGGAGTAAGCGCCCCCGGGTGGTCGAGACGAGAAAGTGGTGCGAGGGCAGGTGTGTTGGCAGGGCCGCCCTTGCCTTGGCAGCCCCTTTGCAGAGCCCCTGCAATGGCGCCTCCAGGCTGTCCCTATTTCTCAAGCCTAACCCTAAGCCTAACCCTAACCCTAGAGGATTTCCGGGACCCGATGGTGGGAGTAAGCGCCCCCGGGTGGTCGAGACGAGAAAGTGGTGCGAGGGCAGGTGTGTTGGCAGGGCCGCCCTTGCCTTGGCAGCCCCTTTGCAGAGCCCCTGCAATGGCGCCTCCAGGCTGTCCCGATTTCTCAAGCCTAACCCTAAGCCTAACCCTAACCCTAGAGGATTTTCCGGGGCCCGATGGTGGGAGTAAGTGCCCCCGGGGGGTCGAGACGAGAAAGTGGTGCGAGGGCAGGTGTGTTGGCAGGGCCACCCTTGCCTTGGCAGCCCCTTTGCAGAGCCCCTGCAATGGCGCCTCCAGGCTGTCCCGATTTCTCAAGCCTAACCCTAACCATAACCCTAACCCTAGAGGATTTCCGGGACCCGATGGTGGGAGTAAGTGCCCCCGGGTGGTCGAGACGAGAAAGTGGTGCGAGGGCAGGTGTGTTGGCAGGGCCGCCCTTGCCTTGGCAGCCCCTTTGCAGAGCCCCTGCAATGGCGCCTCCAGGCTGTCCCTATTTCTCCAGCCTAACCCTAACCCTAACCCTAACCCTAGAGGATTTCCGGGACCCGATGGTGGGAGTAAGCGCCCCCGGGTGGTCGAGACGAGAAAGTGGTGCGAGGGCAGGTGTGTTGGCAGGGCCGCCCTTGCCTTGGCAGCCCCTTTGCAGAGCCCCTGCAATGGCGCCTCCAGGCTGTCCCTATTTCTCAAGCCTAACCCTAAGCCTAACCCTAACCCTAGAGGATTTTCTGGGGCCCGATGGTGGGAGTAAGCGCCCCCGGGTGGTCCAGACGAGAAAGTGGTGCGAGGGCAGGTGTGTTGGCAGGGCCACCCTTGCCTTGGCAGCCCCTTTGCAGAGCCCCTGCAATGGCGCCTCCAGGCTGTCCCGATTTCTCCAGCCTAACCCTAACCCTAACCCTAACCCTAGAGGATTTTCTGGGGCGCGATGGTTGCAGTAAGCGCCCCCGGGTGGTCGAGACGAGAAAGTGGTGCGAGGGCAGGTGTGTTGGCAGGGCCGCCCTTGCCTTGGCAGCCCCTTTGCAGAGCCCCTGCAATGGCGCCTCCAGGCTGTCCCGATTTCTCAAGCCTAACCCTAACCCTAACCCTAACCCTAGAGGATTTTCCGGGGCCCGATGGTGGGAGTAAGTGCCCCCGGGTGGTCGAGACGAGAAAGTGGTGCGAGGGCAGGTGTGTTGGCAGGGCCGCCCTTGCCTTGGCAGCCCCTTTGCAGAGCCCCTGCAATGGCGCCTCCAGGCTGTCCCGATTTCTCAAGCCTAACCCTAAGCCTAACCCTAACCCTAGAGGATTTTCCGGGGCCCGATGGTGGGAGTAAGTGCCCCCGGGTGGTCGAGACGAGAAAGTGGTGCGAGGGCAGGTGTGTTGGCAGGGCCACCCTTGCCTTGGCAGCCCCTTTGCAGAGCCCCTGCAATGGCGCCTCCAGGCTGTCCCGATTTCTCAAGCCTAACCCTAACCATAACCCTAACCCTAGAGGTTTTCCGGGACCCGATGGTGGGAGTAAGTGCCCCCGGGTGGTCGAGACGAGAAAGTGGTGCGAGGGCAGGTGTGTTGGCAGGGCCGCCCTTGCCTTGGCAGCCCCTTTGCAGAGCCCCTGCAATGGCGCCTCCAGGCTGTCCCGATTTCTCAAGCCTAACCCTAAGCCTAACCCTAACCCTAGAGGATTTTCCGGGGCCCGATGGTGGGAGTAAGTGCCCCCGGGTGGTCGAGACGAGAAAGTGGTGCGAGGGCAGGTGTGTTGGCAGGGCCACCCTTGCCTTGGCAGCCCCTTTGCAGAGCCCCTGCAATGGCGCCTCCAGGCTGTCCCGATTTCTCAAGCCTAACCCTAACCATAACCCTAACCCTAGAGGATTTCCGGGACCCGATGGTGGGAGTAAGTGCCCCCGGGTGGTCGAGACGAGAAAGTGGTGCGAGGGCAGGTGTGTTGGCAGGGCCGCCCTTGCCTTGGCAGCCCCTTTGCAGAGCCCCTGCAATGGCGCCTCCAGGCTGTCCCTATTTCTCCAGCCTAACCCTAACCCTAACCCTAACCCTAGAGGATTTTCCGGGGCGCGATGGTGGGAGTAAGCGCCCCCGGGTGGTCGAGACGAGAAAGTGGTGCGAGGGCAGGTGTGTTGGCAGGGCCGCCCTTGCCTTGGCAGCCCCTTTGCAGAGCCCCTGCAATGGCGCCTCCAGGCTGTCCCTATTTCTCCAGCCTAACCCTAAGCCTAACCCTAACCCTAGAGGATTTTCTGGGGCCCGATGGTGGGAGTAAGCGCCCCCGGGTGGTCCAGACGAGAAAGTGGTGCGAGGGCAGGTGTGTTGGCAGGGCCACCCTTGCCTTGGCAGCCCCTTTGCAGAGCCCCTGCAATGGCGCCTCCAGGCTGTCCCGATTTCTCCAGCCTAACCCTAACCCTAACCCTAACCCTAGAGGATTTTCTGGGGCCCGATGGTGGGAGTAAGCGCCCCCGGGTGGTCGAGACGAGAAAGTGGTGCGAGGGCAGGTGTGTTGGCAGGGCCGCCCTTGCCTTGGCAGCCCCTTTGCAGAGCCCCTGCAATGGCGCCTCCAGGCTGTCCCGATTTCTCCAGCCTAACCCTAACCCTAACCCTAGAGGATTTCCGGGGCCCAATGGTGGGAGTAAGCGCCCCCGGGTGGTCGAGACGAGAAAGTGGTGCGAGGGCAGGTGTGTTGGCAGGGCCGCCCTTGCCTTGGCAGCCCCTTTGCAGAGCCCCTGCAATGGCGCCTCCAGGCTGTCCCCATTTCTCAAGCCTAACCCTAACCCTAACCCTAACCCTAGAGGATTTTCCGGGACCCGATGGTGGGAGTAAGTGCCCCCGGGTGGTCGAGACGAGAAAGTGGTGCGAGGGCAGGTGTGTTGGCAGGGCCACCCTTGCCTTGGCAGCCCCTTTGCAGAGCCCCTGCAATGGCGCCTCCAGGCTGTCCCAATTTCTCAAGCCTAACCCTAACCCTAACCCTAACCCTAGAGGATTTCCGGGACCCGATGGTGGGAGTAAGCGCCCCCGGGTGGTCGAGACGAGAAAGTGGTGCGAGGGCAGGTGTGTTGGCAGGGCCGCCCTTGCCTTGGCAGCCCCTTTGCAGAGCCCCTGCAATGGCGCCTCCAGGCTGTCCCTATTTCTCAAGCCTAACCCTAAGCCTAACCCTAACCCTAGAGGATTTCCGGGACCCGATGGTGGGAGTAAGCGCCCCCGGGTGGTCCAGACGAGAAAGTGGTGCGAGGGCAGGTGTGTTGGCAGGGCCGCCCTTGCCTTGGCAGCCCCTTTGCAGAGCCCCTGCAATGGCGCCTCCAGGCTGTCCCGATTTCTCAAGCCTAACCCTAAGCCTAACCCTAACCCTAGAGGATTTTCCGGGGCCCGATGGTGGGAGTAAGTGCCCCCGGGTGGTCGAGACGAGAAAGTGGTGCGAGGGCAGGTGTGTTGGCAGGGCCACCCTTGCCTTGGCAGCCCCTTTGCAGAGCCCCTGCAATGGCGCCTCCAGGCTGTCCCGATTTCTCAAGCCTAACCCTAACCATAACCCTAACCCTAGAGGATTTCCGGGACCCGATGGTGGGAGTAAGTGCCCCCGGGTGGTCGAGACGAGAAAGTGGTGCGAGGGCAGGTGTGTTGGCAGGGCCGCCCTTGCCTTGGCAGCCCCTTTGCAGAGCCCCTGCAATGGCGCCTCCAGGCTGTCCCTATTTCTCCAGCCTAACCCTAAGCCTAACCCTAACCCTAGAGGATTTCCGGGACCCGATGGTGGGAGTAAGCGCCCCCGGGTGGTCGAGACGAGAAAGTGGTGCGAGGTCAGGTGTGTTGGCAGGGCCGCCCTTGCCTTGGCAGCCCCTTTGCAGAGCCCCTGCAATGGCGCCTCCAGGCTGTCCCTATTTCTCAAGCCTAACCCTAAGCCTAACCCTAACCCTAGAGGATTTTCTGGGGCCCGATGGTGGGAGTAAGCGCCCCCGGGTGGTCCAGACGAGAAAGTGGTGCGAGGGCAGGTGTGTTGGCAGGGCCACCCTTGCCTTGGCAGCCCCTTTGCAGAGCCCCTGCAATGGCGCCTCCAGGCTGTCCCGATTTCTCCAGCCTAACCCTAACCCTAACCCTAACCCTAGAGGATTTTCTGGGGCGCGATGGTTGCAGTAAGCGCCCCCGGGTGGTCGAGACGAGAAAGTGGTGCGAGGGCAGGTGTGTTGGCAGGGCCGCCCTTGCCTTGGCAGCCCCTTTGCAGAGCCCCTGCAATGGCGCCTCCAGGCTGTCCCGATTTCTCAAGCCTAACCCTAACCCTAACCCTAACCCTAGAGGATTTTCCGGGGCCCGATGGTGGGAGTAAGTGCCCCCGGGTGGTCGAGACGAGAAAGTGGTGCGAGGGCAGGTGTGTTGGCAGGGCCGCCCTTGCCTTGGCAGCCCCTTTGCAGAGCCCCTGCAATGGCGCCTCCAGGCTGTCCCGATTTCTCAAGCCTAACCCTAAGCCTAACCCTAACCCTAGAGGATTTTCCGGGGCCCGATGGTGGGAGTAAGTGCCCCCGGGTGGTCGAGACGAGAAAGTGGTGCGAGGGCAGGTGTGTTGGCAGGGCCACCCTTGCCTTGGCAGCCCCTTTGCAGAGCCCCTGCAATGGCGCCTCCAGGCTGTCCCGATTTCTCAAGCCTAACCCTAACCATAACCCTAACCCTAGAGGATTTCCGGGACCCGATGGTGGGAGTAAGTGCCCCCGGGTGGTCGAGACGAGAAAGTGGTGCGAGGGCAGGTGTGTTGGCAGGGCCGCCCTTGCCTTGGCAGCCCCTTTGCAGAGCCCCTGCAATGGCGCCTCCAGGCTGTCCCGATTTCTCAAGCCTAACCCTAAGCCTAACCCTAACCCTAGAGGATTTTCCGGGGCCCGATGGTGGGAGTAAGTGCCCCCGGGTGGTCGAGACGAGAAAGTGGTGCGAGGGCAGGTGTGTTGGCAGGGCCACCCTTGCCTTGGCAGCCCCTTTGCAGAGCCCCTGCAATGGCGCCTCCAGGCTGTCCCGATTTCTCAAGCCTAACCCTAACCATAACCCTAACCCTAGAGGATTTCCGGGACCCGATGGTGGGAGTAAGTGCCCCCGGGTGGTCGAGACGAGAAAGTGGTGCGAGGGCAGGTGTGTTGGCAGGGCCGCCCTTGCCTTGGCAGCCCCTTTGCAGAGCCCCTGCAATGGCGCCTCCAGGCTGTCCCTATTTCTCCAGCCTAACCCTAAGCCTAACCCTAACCCTAGAGGATTTCCGGGACCCGATGGTGGGAGTAAGCGCCCCCGGGTGGTCGAGACGAGAAAGTGGTGCGAGGGCAGGTGTGTTGGCAGGGCCGCCCTTGCCTTGGCAGCCCCTTTGCAGAGCCCCTGCAATGGCGCCTCCAGGCTGTCCCTATTTCTCCAGCCTAACCCTAAGCCTAACCCTAACCCTAGAGGATTTTCTGGGGCCCGATGGTGGGAGTAAGCGCCCCCGGGTGGTCCAGACGAGAAAGTGGTGCGAGGGCAGGTGTGTTGGCAGGGCCACCCTTGCCTTGGCAGCCCCTTTGCAGAGCCCCTGCAATGGCGCCTCCAGGCTGTCCCGATTTCTCCAGCCTAACCCTAACCCTAACCCTAACCCTAGAGGATTTTCTGGGGCCCGATGGTGGGAGTAAGCACCCCCGGGTGGTCGAGACGAGAAAGTGGTGCGAGGGCAGGTGTGTTGGCAGGGCCGCCCTTGCCTTGGCAGCCCCTTTGCAGAGCCCCTGCAATGGCGCCTCCAGGCTGTCCCGATTTCTCCAGCCTAACCCTAACCCTAACCCTAGAGGATTTCCGGGGCCCAATGGTGGGAGTAAGCGCCCCCGGGTGGTCGAGACGAGAAAGTGGTGCGAGGGCAGGTGTGTTGGCAGGGCCGCCCTTGCCTTGGCAGCCCCTTTGCAGAGCCCCTGCAATGGCGCCTCCAGGCTGTCCCTATTTCTCAAGCCTAACCCTAACCCTAACCCTAACCCTAGAGGATTTTCCGGGGCCCGATGGTGGGAGTAAGTGCCCCCGGGTGGTCGAGACGAGAAAGTGGTGCGAGGGCAGGTGTGTTGGCAGGGCCACCCTTGCCTTGGCAGCCCCTTTGCAGAGCCCCTGCAATGGCGCCTCCAGGCTGTCCCAATTTCTCAAGCCTAACCCTAACCCTAACCCTAACCCTAGAGGATTTCCGGGACCCGATGGTGGGAGTAAGCGCCCCCGGGTGGTCGAGACGAGAAAGTGGTGCGAGGGCAGGTGTGTTGGCAGGGCCGCCCTTGCCTTGGCAGCCCCTTTGCAGAGCCCCTGCAATGGCGCCTCCAGGCTGTCCCTATTTCTCAAGCCTAACCCTAAGCCTAACCCTAACCCTAGAGGATTTCCGGGACCCGATGGTGGGAGTAAGCGCCCCCGGGTGGTCCAGACGAGAAAGTGGTGCGAGGGCAGGTGTGTTGGCAGGGCCGCCCTTGCCTTGGCAGCCCCTTTGCAGAGCCCCTGCAATGGCGCCTCCAGGCTGTCCCGATTTCTCAAGCCTAACCCTAAGCCTAACCCTAACCCTAGAGGATTTTCCGGGGCCCGATGGTGGGAGTAAGTGCCCCCGGGTGGTCGAGACGAGAAAGTGGTGCGAGGGCAGGTGTGTTGGCAGGGCCACCCTTGCCTTGGCAGCCCCTTTGCAGAGCCCCTGCAATGGCGCCTCCAGGCTGTCCCGATTTCTCAAGCCTAACCCTAACCATAACCCTAACCCTAGAGGATTTCCGGGACCCGATGGTGGGAGTAAGTGCCCCCGGGTGGTCGAGACGAGAAAGTGGTGCGAGGGCAGGTGTGTTGGCAGGGCCGCCCTTGCCTTGGCAGCCCCTTTGCAGAGCCCCTGCAATGGCGCCTCCAGGCTGTCCCTATTTCTCCAGCCTAACCCTAAGCCTAACCCTAACCCTAGAGGATTTCCGGGACCCGATGGTGGGAGTAAGCGCCCCCGGGTGGTCGAGACGAGAAAGTGGTGCGAGGGCAGGTGTGTTGGCAGGGCCGCCCTTGCCTTGGCAGCCCCTTTGCAGAGCCCCTGCAATGGCGCCTCCAGGCTGTCCCTATTTCTCAAGCCTAACCCTAAGCCTAACCCTAACCCTAGAGGATTTTCTGGGGCCCGATGGTGGGAGTAAGCGCCCCCGGGTGGTCCAGACGAGAAAGTGGTGCGAGGGCAGGTGTGTTGGCAGGGCCGCCCTTGCCTTGGCAGCCCCTTTGCAGAGCCCCTGCAATGGCGCCTCCAGGCTGTCCCGATTTCTCAAGCCTAACCCTAAGCCTAACCCTAACCCTAGAGGATTTTCCGGGGCCCGATGGTGGGAGTAAGTGCCCCCGGGTGGTCGAGACGAGAAAGTGGTGCGAGGGCAGGTGTGTTGGCAGGGCCGCCCTTGCCTTGGCAGCCCCTTTGCAGAGCCCCTGCAATGGCGCCTCCAGGCTGTCCCGATTTCTCAAGCCTAACCCTAAGCCTAACCCTAACCCTAGAGGATTTTCCGGGGCCCGATGGTGGGAGTAAGTGCCCCCGGGTGGTCGAGACGAGAAAGTGGTGCGAGGGCAGGTGTGTTGGCAGGGCCACCCTTGCCTTGGCAGCCCCTTTGCAGAGCCCCTGCAATGGCGCCTCCAGGCTGTCCCGATTTCTCAAGCCTAACCCTAACCATAACCCTAACCCTAGAGGATTTCCGGGACCCGATGGTGGGAGTAAGTGCCCCCGGGTGGTCGAGACGAGAAAGTGGTGCGAGGGCAGGTGTGTTGGCAGGGCCGCCCTTGCCTTGGCAGCCCCTTTGCAGAGCCCCTGCAATGGCGCCTCCAGGCTGTCCCTATTTCTCCAGCCTAACCCTAACCCTAACCCTAACCCTAGAGGATTTCCGGGACCCGATGGTGGGAGTAAGCGCCCCCGGGTGGTCGAGACGAGAAAGTGGTGCGAGGGCAGGTGTGTTGGCAGGGCCGCCCTTGCCTTGGCAGCCCCTTTGCAGAGCCCCTGCAATGGCGCCTCCAGGCTGTCCCTATTTCTCCAGCCTAACCCTAAGCCTAACCCTAACCCTAGAGGATTTTCTGGGGCCCGATGGTGGGAGTAAGCGCCCCCGGGTGGTCCAGACGAGAAAGTGGTGCGAGGGCAGGTGTGTTGGCAGGGCCACCCTTGCCTTGGCAGCCCCTTTGCAGAGCCCCTGCAATGGCGCCTCCAGGCTGTCCCGATTTCTCCAGCCTAACCCTAACCCTAACCCTAACCCTAGAGGATTTTCTGGGGCCCGATGGTGGGAGTAAGCACCCCCGGGTGGTCGAGACGAGAAAGTGGTGCGAGGGCAGGTGTGTTGGCAGGGCCGCCCTTGCCTTGGCAGCCCCTTTGCAGAGCCCCTGCAATGGCGCCTCCAGGCTGTCCCTATTTCTCCAGCCTAACCCTAAGCCTAACCCTAACCCTAGAGGATTTTCTGGGGCCCGATGGTGGGAGTAAGCGCCCCCGGGTGGTCCAGACGAGAAAGTGGTGCGAGGGCAGGTGTGTTGGCAGGGCCACCCTTGCCTTGGCAGCCCCTTTGCAGAGCCCCTGCAATGGCGCCTCCAGGCTGTCCCGATTTCTCCAGCCTAACCCTAACCCTAACCCTAACCCTAGAGGATTTTCTGGGGCCCGATGGTGGGAGTAAGCACCCCCGGGTGGTCGAGACGAGAAAGTGGTGCGAGGGCAGGTGTGTTGGCAGGGCCGCCCTTGCCTTGGCAGCCCCTTTGCAGAGCCCCTGCAATGGCGCCTCCAGGCTGTCCCGATTTCTCCAGCCTAACCCTAACCCTAACCCTAACCCTAGAGGATTTTCCGGGGCCCGATGGTGGGAGTAAGTGCCCCCGGGTGGTCGAGACGAGAAAGTGGTGCGAGGGCAGGTGTGTTGGCAGGGCCGCCCTTGCCTTGGCAGCCCCTTTACAGAGCCCCTGCAATGGCGCCTCCAGGCTGTCCCTATTTCTCCAGCCTAACCCTAACCCTAACCCTAACCCTAGAGGATTTCCGGGGCCCGATGGTGGGAGTAAGCGCCCCCGGGGTGGTCGAGACGAGAAAGTGGTGCGAGGGCAGGTGTGTTGGCAGGGCCGCCCTTGCCTTGGCAGCCCCTTTGCAGAGCCCCTGCAATGGCGCCTCCAGGCTGTCCCGATTTCTCCAGCCTAACCCTAAGCCTAACCCTAACCCTAGAGGATTTTCCGGGGCCCGATGGTGGGAGTAAGCGCCCCCGGGTGGTCGAGACGAGAAAGTGGTGCGAGGGCAGGTGTGTTGGCAGGGCCGCCCTTGCCTTGGCAGCCCCTTTGCAGAGCCCCTGCAATGGCGCCTCCAGGCTGTCCCTATTTCTCCAGCCTAACCCTAACCCTAACCCTAACCCTAACCCTAGAGGATTTTCCGGGGCCCGATGGTGGGAGTAAGTGCCCCCGGGTGGTCGAGACGAGAAAGTGGTGCGAGGGCAGGTGTGTTGGCAGGGCCGCCCTTGCCTTGGCAGCCCCTTTGCAGAGCCCCTGCAATGGCGCCTCCAGGCTGTCCCAATTTCTCCAGCCTAACCCTAAGCCTAACCCTAACCCTAGAGGATTTTCCGGGACTCGATGGTGGGAGTAAGCGCCCCCGGGTGGTCGAGACGAGAAAGTGGTGCGAGGGCAGGTGTGTTGGCAGGGCCGCCCTTGCCTTGGCAGCCCCTTTGCAGAGCCCCTGCAATGGCGCCTCCAGGCTGTCCCGATTTCTCCAGCCTAACCCTAACCCTAACCCTAACCCTAGAGGATTTTCTGGGGCCCGATGGTGGGAGTAAGCACCCCCGGGTGGTCGAGACGAGAAAGTGGTGCGAGGGCAGGTGTGTTGGCAGGGCCGCCCTTGCCTTGGCAGCCCCTTTGCAGAGCCCCTGCAATGGCGCCTCCAGGCTGTCCCGATTTCTCCAGCCTAACCCTAACCCTAACCCTAACCCTAGAGGATTTTCCGGGGCCCGATGGTGGGAGTAAGTGCCCCCGGGTGGTCGAGACGAGAAAGTGGTGCGAGGGCAGGTGTGTTGGCAGGGCCGCCCTTGCCTTGGCAGCCCCTTTACAGAGCCCCTGCAATGGCGCCTCCAGGCTGTCCCTATTTCTCCAGCCTAACCCTAACCCTAACCCTAACCCTAGAGGATTTCCGGGGCCCGATGGTGGGAGTAAGCGCCCCCGGGGTGGTCGAGACGAGAAAGTGGTGCGAGGGCAGGTGTGTTGGCAGGGCCGCCCTTGCCTTGGCAGCCCCTTTGCAGAGCCCCTGCAATGGCGCCTCCAGGCTGTCCCGATTTCTCCAGCCTAACCCTAAGCCTAACCCTAACCCTAGAGGATTTTCCGGGGCCCGATGGTGGGAGTAAGCGCCCCCGGGTGGTCGAGACGAGAAAGTGGTGCGAGGGCAGGTGTGTTGGCAGGGCCGCCCTTGCCTTGGCAGCCCCTTTGCAGAGCCCCTGCAATGGCGCCTCCAGGCTGTCCCTATTTCTCCAGCCTAACCCTAACCCTAACCCTAACCCTAGAGGATTTTCCGGGGCCCGATGGTGGGAGTAAGTGCCCCCGGGTGGTCGAGACGAGAAAGTGGTGCGAGGGCAGGTGTGTTGGCAGGGCCGCCCTTGCCTTGGCAGCCCCTTTGCAGAGCCCCTGCAATGGCGCCTCCAGGCTGTCCCAATTTCTCCAGCCTAACCCTAAGCCTAACCCTAACCCTAGAGGATTTTCCGGGACCCGATGGTGGGAGTAAGCGCCCCCGGGTGGTCGAGACGAGAAAGTGGTGCGAGGGCAGGTGTGTTGGCAGGGCCGCCCTTGCCTTGGCAGCCCCTTTGCAGAGCCCCTGCAATGGCGCCTCCAGGCTGTCCCGATTTCTCCAGCCTAACCCTAACCCTAACCCTAACCCTAGAGGATTTTCTGGGGCCCGATGGTGGGAGTAAGCACCCCCGGGTGGTCGAGACGAGAAAGTGGTGCGAGGGCAGGTGTGTTGGCAGGGCCGCCCTTGCCTTGGCAGCCCCTTTGCAGAGCCCCTGCAATGGCGCCTCCAGGCTGTCCCGATTTCTCCAGCCTAACCCTAACCCTAACCCTAACCCTAGAGGATTTTCCGGGGCCCGATGGTGGGAGTAAGTGCCCCCGGGTGGTCGAGACGAGAAAGTGGTGCGAGGGCAGGTGTGTTGGCAGGGCCGCCCTTGCCTTAGCAGCCCCTTTACAGAGCCCCTGCAATGGCGCCTCCAGGCTGTCCCTATTTCTCCAGCCTAACCCTAACCCTAACCCTAACCCTAGAGGATTTCCGGGGCCCGATGGTGGGAGTAAGTGCCCCCGGGTGGTCGAGACGAGAAAGTGGTGCGAGGGCAGGTGTGTTGGCAGGGCCGCCCTTGCCTTGGCAGCCCCTTTGCAGAGCCCCTGCAATGGCGCCTCCAGGCTGTCCCGATTTCTCCAGCCTAACCCTAAGCCTAACCCTAACCCTAGAGGATTTTCCGGGGCCCGATGGTGGGAGTAAGCGCCCCCGGGTGGTCGAGACGAGAAAGTGGTGCGAGGGCAGGTGTGTTGGCAGGGCCGCCCTTGCCTTGGCAGCCCCTTTGCAGAGCCCCTGCAATGGCGCCTCCAGGCTGTCCCTATTTCTCAAGCCTAACCCTAACCCTAACCCTAACCCTAGAGGATTTTCTGGGGCGCGATGGTGGGAGTAAGCGCCCCCGGGTGGTCGAGACGAGAAAGTGGTGCGAGGGCAGGTGTGTTGGCAGGGCCGCCCTTGCCTTGGCAGCCCCTTTGCAGAGCCCCTGCAATGGCGCCTCCAGGCTGTCCCTATTTCTCCAGCCTAACCCTAAGCCTAACCCTAACCCTAGAGGATTTTCCGGGGCCCGATGGTGGGAGTAAGTGCCCCCGGGTGGTCGAGACGAGAAAGTGGTGCGAGGGCAGGTGTGTTGGCAGGGCCGCCCTTGCCTTGGCAGCCCCTTTGCAGAGCCCCTGCAATGGCGCCTCCAGGCTGTCCCAATTTCTCCAGCCTAACCCTAAGCCTAACCCTAACCCTAGAGGATTTTCCGGGACTCGATGGTGGGAGTAAGCGCCCCCGGGTGGTCGAGACGAGAAAGTGGTGCGAGGGCAGGTGTGTTGGCAGGGCCGCCCTTGCCTTGGCAGCCCCTTTGCAGAGCCCCTGCAATGGCGCCTCCAGGCTGTCCCTATTTCTCAAGCCTAACCCTAACCATAACCCTAACCCTAGAGGATTTTCTGGGGCCCGATGGTGGGAGTAAGCGCCCCCGGGTGGTCCAGACGAGAAAGTGGTGCGAGGGCAGGTGTGTTGGCAGGGCCACCCTTGCCTTGGCAGCCCCTTTGCAGAGCCCCTGCAATGGCGCCTCCAGGCTGTCCCGATTTCTCCAGCCTAACCCTAACCCTAACCCTAACCCTAGAGGATTTTCTGGGGCGCGATGGTGGGAGTAAGCACCCCCGGGTGGTCGAGACGAGAAAGTGGTGCGAGGGCAGGTGTGTTGGCAGGGCCGCCCTTGCCTTGGCAGCCCCTTTGCAGAGCCCCTGCAATGGCGCCTCCAGGCTGTCCCGATTTCTCAAGCCTAACCCTAACCCTAACCCTAACCCTAGAGGATTTTCCGGGGCCCGATGGTGGGAGTAAGTGCCCCCGGGTGGTCGAGACGAGAAAGTGGTGCGAGGGCAGGTGTGTTGGCAGGGCCGCCCTTGCCTTGGCAGCCCCTTTGCAGAGCCCCTGCAATGGCGCCTCCAGGCTGTCCCTATTTCTCCAGCCTAACCCTAACCCTAACCCTAACCCTAGAGGATTTCCGGGGCCCGATGGTGGGAGTAAGTGCCCCCGGGTGGTCGAGACGAGAAAGTGGTGCGAGGGCAGGTGTGTTGGCAGGGCCGCCCTTGCCTTGGCAGCCCCTTTGCAGAGCCCCTGCAATGGCGCCTCCAGGCTGTCCCGATTTCTCCAGCCTAACCCTAAGCCTAACCCTAACCCTAGAGGATTTTCCGGGGCCCGATGGTGGGAGTAAGTGCCCCCGGGTGGTCGAGACGAGAAAGTGGTGCGAGGGCAGGTGTGTTGGCAGGGCCGCCCTTGCCTTGGCAGCCCCTTTGCAGAGCCCCTGCAATGGCGCCTCCAGGCTGTCCCTATTTCTCAAGCCTAACCCTAACCCTAACCCTAACCCTAGAGGATTTTCTGGGGCGCGATGGTGGGAGTAAGCGCCCCCGGGTGGTCGAGACGAGAAAGTGGTGCGAGGGCAGGTGTGTTGGCAGGGCCGCCCTTGCCTTGGCAGCCCCTTTGCAGAGCCCCTGCAATGGCGCCTCCAGGCTGTCCCTATTTCTCCAGCCTAACCCTAAGCCTAACCCTAACCCTAGAGGATTTTCCGGGGCCCGATGGTGGGAGTAAGTGCCCCCGGGTGGTCGAGACGAGAAAGTGGTGCGAGGGCAGGTGTGTTGGCAGGGCCGCCCTTGCCTTGGCAGCCCCTTTGCAGAGCCCCTGCAATGGCGCCTCCAGGCTGTCCCGATTTCTCCAGCCTAACCCTAAGCCTAACCCTAACCCTAGAGGATTTTCCGGGGCCCGATGGTGGGAGTAAGTGCCCCCGGGTGGTCGAGACGAGAAAGTGGTGCGAGGGCAGGTGTGTTGGCAGGGCCGCCCTTGCCTTGGCAGCCCCTTTGCAGAGCCCCTGCAATGGCGCCTCCAGGCTGTCCCGATTTCTCCAGCCTAACCCTAACCCTAACCCTAACCCTAGAGGATTTCCGGGGCCCAATGGTGGGAGTAAGTGCCCCCGGGTGGTCGAGACGAGAAAGTGGTGCGAGGGCAGGTGTGTTGGCAGGGCCGCCCTTGCCTTGGCAGCCCCTTTGCAGAGCCCCTGCAATGGCGCCTCCAGGCTGTCCCGATTTCTCAAGCCTAACCCTAACCCTAACCCTAACCCTAGAGGATTTCCGGGACCCGATGGTGGGAGTAAGCGCCCCCGGGTGGTCGAGACGAGAAAGTGGTGCGAGGGCAGGTGTGTTGGCAGGGCCGCCCTTGCCTTGGCAGCCCCTTTGCAGAGCCCCTGCAATGGCGCCTCCAGGCTGTCCCGATTTCTCCAGCCTAACCCTAACCCTAACCCTAACCCTAGAGGATTTCCGGGACCCGATGGTGGGAGTAAGCGCCCCCGGGTGGTCGAGACGAGAAAGTGGTGCGAGGGCAGGTGTGTTGGCAGGGCCGCCCTTGCCTTGGCAGCCCCTTTGCAGAGCCCCTGCAATGGCGCCTCCAGGCTGTCCCGATTTCTCCAGCCTAACCCTAACCCTAACCCTAGAGGATTTCCGGGGCCCAATGGTGGGAGTAAGCGCCCCCGGGTGGTCGAGACGAGAAAGTGGTGCGAGGGCAGGTGTGTTGGCAGGGCCGCCCTTGCCTTGGCAGCCCCTTTGCAGAGCCCCTGCAATGGCGCCTCCAGGCTGTCCCTATTTCTCCAGCCTAACCCTAACCCTAACCCTAACCCTAGAGGATTTTCCGGGACCCGATGGTGGGAGTAAGTGCCCCCGGGTGGTCGAGACGAGAAAGTGGTGCGAGGGCAGGTGTGTTGGCAGGGCCACCCTTGCCTTGGCAGCCCCTTTGCAGAGCCCCTGCAATGGCGCCTCCAGGCTGTCCCAATTTCTCAAGCCTAACCCTAACCCTAACCCTAACCCTAGAGGATTTCCGGGACCCGATGGTGGGAGTAAGCGCCCCCGGGTGGTCGAGACGAGAAAGTGGTGCGAGGGCAGGTGTGTTGGCAGGGCCGCCCTTGCCTTGGCAGCCCCTTTGCAGAGCCCCTGCAATGGCGCCTCCAGGCTGTCCCTATTTCTCAAGCCTAACCCTAAGCCTAACCCTAACCCTAGAGGATTTCCGGGACCCGATGGTGGGAGTAAGCGCCCCCGGGTGGTCCAGACGAGAAAGTGGTGCGAGGGCAGGTGTGTTGGCAGGGCCGCCCTTGCCTTGGCAGCCCCTTTGCAGAGCCCCTGCAATGGCGCCTCCAGGCTGTCCCGATTTCTCAAGCCTAACCCTAAGCCTAACCCTAACCCTAGAGGATTTTCCGGGGCCCGATGGTGGGAGTAAGTGCCCCCGGGTGGTCGAGACGAGAAAGTGGTGCGAGGGCAGGTGTGTTGGCAGGGCCACCCTTGCCTTGGCAGCCCCTTTGCAGAGCCCCTGCAATGGCGCCTCCAGGCTGTCCCGATTTCTCAAGCCTAACCCTAACCATAACCCTAACCCTAGAGGATTTCCGGGACCCGATGGTGGGAGTAAGTGCCCCCGGGTGGTCGAGACGAGAAAGTGGTGCGAGGGCAGGTGTGTTGGCAGGGCCGCCCTTGCCTTGGCAGCCCCTTTGCAGAGCCCCTGCAATGGCGCCTCCAGGCTGTCCCTATTTCTCCAGCCTAACCCTAACCCTAACCCTAACCCTAGAGGATTTCCGGGACCCGATGGTGGGAGTAAGCGCCCCCGGGTGGTCGAGACGAGAAAGTGGTGCGAGGGCAGGTGTGTTGGCAGGGCCGCCCTTGCCTTGGCAGCCCCTTTGCAGAGCCCCTGCAATGGCGCCTCCAGGCTGTCCCTATTTCTCAAGCCTAACCCTAAGCCTAACCCTAACCCTAGAGGATTTTCTGGGGCCCGATGGTGGGAGTAAGCGCCCCCGGGTGGTCCAGACGAGAAAGTGGTGCGAGGGCAGGTGTGTTGGCAGGGCCACCCTTGCCTTGGCAGCCCCTTTGCAGAGCCCCTGCAATGGCGCCTCCAGGCTGTCCCTATTTCTCCAGCCTAACCCTAACCCTAACCCTAACCCTAGAGGATTTTCCGGGACCCGATGGTGGGAGTAAGTGCCCCCGGGTGGTCAAGACGAGAAAGTGGTGCGAGGGCAGGTGTGTTGGCAGGGCCACCCTTGCCTTGGCAGCCCCTTTGCAGAGCCCCTGCAATGGCGCCTCCAGGCTGTCCCAATTTCTCAAGCCTAACCCTAACCCTAACCCTAACCCTAGAGGATTTCCGGGACCCGATGGTGGGAGTAAGCGCCCCCGGGTGGTCCAGACGAGAAAGTGGTGCGAGGGCAGGTGTGTTGGCAGGGCCGCCCTTGCCTTGGCAGCCCCTTTGCAGAGCCCCTGCAATGGCGCCTCCAGGCTGTCCCGATTTCTCAAGCCTAACCCTAAGCCTAACCCTAACCCTAGAGGATTTTCCGGGGCCCGATGGTGGGAGTAAGTGCCCCCGGGTGGTCGAGACGAGAAAGTGGTGCGAGGGCAGGTGTGTTGGCAGGGCCGCCCTTGCCTTGGCAGCCCCTTTGCAGAGCCCCTGCAATGGCGCCTCCAGGCTGTCCCGATTTCTCAAGCCTAACCCTAACCCTAACCCTAACCCTAGAGGATTTTCTGGGGCGCGATGGTGGGAGTAAGCGCCCCCGGGTGGTCGAGACGAGAAAGTGGTGCGAGGGCAGGTGTGTTGGCAGGGCCGCCCTTGCCTTGGCAGCCCCTTTGCAGAGCCCCTGCAATGGCGCCTCCAGGCTGTCCCTATTTCTCCAGCCTAACCCTAACCCTAACCCTAACCCTAGAGGATTTTCCGGGGCCCGATGGTGGGAGTAAGTGCCCCCGGGTGGTCGAGACGAGAAAGTGGTGCGAGGGCAGGTGTGTTGGCAGGGCCGCCCTTGCCTTGGCAGCCCCTTTGCAGAGCCCCTGCAATGGCGCCTCCAGGCTGTCCCGATTTCTCCAGCCTAACCCTAACCCTAACCCTAACCCTAGAGGATTTCCGGGGCCCAATGGTGGGAGTAAGTGCCCCCGGGTGGTCGAGACGAGAAAGTGGTGCGAGGGCAGGTGTGTTGGCAGGGCCGCCCTTGCCTTGGCAGCCCCTTTGCAGAGCCCCTGCAATGGCGCCTCCAGGCTGTCCCGATTTCTCAAGCCTAACCCTAACCCTAACCCTAACCCTAGAGGATTTTCCGGGGCCCGATGGTGGGAGTAAGCGCCCCCGGGTGGTCGAGACGAGAAAGTGGTGCGAGGGCAGGTGTGTTGGCAGGGCCGCCCTTGCCTTGGCAGCCCCTTTGCAGAGCCCCTGCAATGGCGCCTCCAGGCTGTCCCAATTTCTCAAGCCTAACCCTAAGCCTAACCCTAACCCTAGAGGATTTCCGGGACCCGATGGTGGGAGTAAGCGCCCCCGGGTGGTCGAGACGAGAAAGTGGTGCGAGGGCAGGTGTGTTGGCAGGGCCGCCCTTGCCTTGGCAGCCCCTTTGCAGAGCCCCTGCAATGGCGCCTCCAGGCTGTCCCTATTTCTCAAGCCTAACCCTAAGCCTAACCCTAACCCTAGAGGATTTCCGGGACCCGATGGTGGGAGTAAGCGCCCCCGGGTGGTCCAGACGAGAAAGTGGTGCGAGGGCAGGTGTGTTGGCAGGGCCGCCCTTGCCTTGGCAGCCCCTTTGCAGAGCCCCTGCAATGGCGCCTCCAGGCTGTCCCTATTTCTCCAGCCTAACCCTAACCCTAACCCTAACCCTAGAGGATTTCCGGGACCCGATGGTGGGAGTAAGTGCCCCCGGGTGGTCGAGACGAGAAAGTGGTGCGAGGGCAGGTGTGTTGGCAGGGCCGCCCTTGCCTTGGCAGCCCCTTTGCAGAGCCCCTGCAATGGCGCCTCCAGGCTGTCCCTATTTCTCCAGCCTAACCCTAACCCTAACCCTAACCCTAGAGGATTTCCGGGACCCGATGGTGGGAGTAAGCGCCCCCGGGTGGTCGAGACGAGAAAGTGGTGCGAGGGCAGGTGTGTTGGCAGGGCCGCCCTTGCCTTGGCAGCCCCTTTGCAGAGCCCCTGCAATGGCGCCTCCAGGCTGTCCCTATTTCTCCAGCCTAACCCTAAGCCTAACCCTAACCCTAGAGGATTTTCCGGGACCCGATGGTGGGAGTAAGCGCCCCCGGGTGGTCCAGACGAGAAAGTGGTGCGAGGGCAGGTGTGTTGGCAGGGCCACCCTTGCCTTGGCAGCCCCTTTGCAGAGCCCCTGCAATGGCGCCTCCAGGCTGTCCCGATTTCTCCAGCCTAACCCTAACCCTAACCCTAACCCTAGAGGATTTTCTGGGGCCCGATGGTGGGAGTAAGCACCCCCGGGTGGTCGAGACGAGAAAGTGGTGCGAGGGCAGGTGTGTTGGCAGGGCCGCCCTTGCCTTGGCAGCCCCTTTGCAGAGCCCCTGCAATGGCGCCTCCAGGCTGTCCCGATTTCTCCAGCCTAACCCTAACCCTAACCCTAACCCTAGAGGATTTTCCGGGGCCCGATGGTGGGAGTAAGTGCCCCCGGGTGGTCGAGACGAGAAAGTGGTGCGAGGGCAGGTGTGTTGGCAGGGCCGCCCTTGCCTTGGCAGCCCCTTTACAGAGCCCCTGCAATGGCGCCTCCAGGCTGTCCCGATTTCTCCAGCCTAACCCTAACCCTAACCCTAACCCTAGAGGATTTCCGGGGCCCGATGGTGGGAGTAAGTGCCCCCGGGTGGTCGAGACGAGAAAGTGGTGCGAGGGCAGGTGTGTTGGCAGGGCCGCCCTTGCCTTGGCAGCCCCTTTGCAGAGCCCCTGCAATGGCGCCTCCAGGCTGTCCCGATTTCTCCAGCCTAACCCTAAGCCTAACCCTAACCCTAGAGGATTTTCCGGGACCCGATGGTGGGAGTAAGCGCCCCCGGGTGGTCGAGACGAGAAAGTGGTGCGAGGGCAGGTGTGTTGGCAGGGCCGCCCTTGCCTTGGCAGCCCCTTTGCAGAGCCCCTGCAATGGCGCCTCCAGGCTGTCCCTATTTCTCAAGCCTAACCCTAACCCTAACCCTAACCCTAGAGGATTTTCTGGGGCGCGATGGTGGGAGTAAGCGCCCCCGGGTGGTCGAGACGAGAAAGTGGTGCGAGGGCAGGTGTGTTGGCAGGGCCGCCCTTGCCTTGGCAGCCCCTTTGCAGAGCCCCTGCAATGGCGCCTCCAGGCTGTCCCTATTTCTCCAGCCTAACCCTAAGCCTAACCCTAACCCTAGAGGATTTTCCGGGGCCCGATGGTGGGAGTAAGTGCCCCCGGGTGGTCGAGACGAGAAAGTGGTGCGAGGGCAGGTGTGTTGGCAGGGCCGCCCTTGCCTTGGCAGCCCCTTTGCAGAGCCCCTGCAATGGCGCCTCCAGGCTGTCCCAATTTCTCCAGCCTAACCCTAAGCCTAACCCTAACCCTAGAGGATTTTCCGGGACTCGATGGTGGGAGTAAGCGCCCCCGGGTGGTCGAGACGAGAAAGTGGTGCGAGGGCAGGTGTGTTGGCAGGGCCGCCCTTGCCTTGGCAGCCCCTTTGCAGAGCCCCTGCAATGGCGCCTCCAGGCTGTCCCTATTTCTCAAGCCTAACCCTAACCCTAACCCTAACCCTAGAGGATTTTCTGGGGCCCGATGGTGGGAGTAAGCGCCCCCGGGTGGTCGAGACGAGAAAGTGGTGCGAGGGCAGGTGTGTTGGCAGGGCCACCCTTGCCTTGGCAGCCCCTTTGCAGAGCCCCTGCAATGGCGCCTCCAGGCTGTCCCGATTTCTCCAGCCTAACCCTAACCCTAACCCTAACCCTAGAGGATTTTCTGGGGCGCGATGGTGGGAGTAAGCACCCCCGGGTGGTCGAGACGAGAAAGTGGTGCGAGGGCAGGTGTGTTGGCAGGGCCGCCCTTGCCTTGGCAGCCCCTTTGCAGAGCCCCTGCAATGGCGCCTCCAGGCTGTCCCGATTTCTCAAGCCTAACCCTAACCCTAACCCTAACCCTAGAGGATTTTCCGGGGCCCGATGGTGGGAGTAAGTGCCCCCGGGTGGTCGAGACGAGAAAGTGGTGCGAGGGCAGGTGTGTTGGCAGGGCCGCCCTTGCCTTGGCAGCCCCTTTACAGAGCCCCTGCAATGGCGCCTCCAGGCTGTCCCTATTTCTCCAGCCTAACCCTAACCCTAACCCTAACCCTAGAGGATTTCCGGGGCCCGATGGTGGGAGTAAGTGCCCCCGGGTGGTCGAGACGAGAAAGTGGTGCGAGGGCAGGTGTGTTGGCAGGGCCGCCCTTGCCTTGGCAGCCCCTTTGCAGAGCCCCTGCAATGGCGCCTCCAGGCTGTCCCTATTTCTCAAGCCTAACCCTAACCCTAACCCTAACCCTAGAGGATTTTCTGGGGCGCGATGGTGGGAGTAAGCGCCCCCGGGTGGTCGAGACGAGAAAGTGGTGCGAGGGCAGGTGTGTTGGCAGGGCCGCCCTTGCCTTGGCAGCCCCTTTGCAGAGCCCCTGCAATGGCGCCTCCAGGCTGTCCCTATTTCTCCAGCCTAACCCTAAGCCTAACCCTAACCCTAGAGGATTTTCCGGGGCCCGATGGTGGGAGTAAGTGCCCCCGGGTGGTCGAGACGAGAAAGTGGTGCGAGGGCAGGTGTGTTGGCAGGGCCGCCCTTGCCTTGGCAGCCCCTTTGCAGAGCCCCTGCAATGGCGCCTCCAGGCTGTCCCAATTTCTCCAGCCTAACCCTAAGCCTAACCCTAACCCTAGAGGATTTTCCGGGACTCGATGGTGGGAGTAAGCGCCCCCGGGTGGTCGAGACGAGAAAGTGGTGCGAGGGCAGGTGTGTTGGCAGGGCCGCCCTTGCCTTGGCAGCCCCTTTGCAGAGCCCCTGCAATGGCGCCTCCAGGCTGTCCCGATTTCTCAAGCCTAACCCTAACCCTAACCCTAACCCTAGAGGATTTTCTGGGGCCCGATGGTGGGAGTAAGCGCCCCCGGGTGGTCGAGACGAGAAAGTGGTGCGAGGGCAGGTGTGTTGGCAGGGCCACCCTTGCCTTGGCAGCCCCTTTGCAGAGCCCCTGCAATGGCGCCTCCAGGCTGTCCCGATTTCTCCAGCCTAACCCTAACCCTAACCCTAACCCTAGAGGATTTTCTGGGGCGCGATGGTGGGAGTAAGCACCCCCGGGTGGTCGAGACGAGAAAGTGGTGCGAGGGCAGGTGTGTTGGCAGGGCCGCCCTTGCCTTGGCAGCCCCTTTGCAGAGCCCCTGCAATGGCGCCTCCAGGCTGTCCCGATTTCTCAAGCCTAACCCTAACCCTAACCCTAACCCTAGAGGATTTTCCGGGGCCCGATGGTGGGAGTAAGTGCCCCCGGGTGGTCGAGACGAGAAAGTGGTGCGAGGGCAGGTGTGTTGGCAGGGCCGCCCTTGCCTTGGCAGCCCCTTTACAGAGCCCCTGCAATGGCGCCTCCAGGCTGTCCCTATTTCTCCAGCCTAACCCTAACCCTAACCCTAGAGGATTTTCTGGGGCGCGATGGTGGGAGTAAGCGCCCCCGGGTGGTCGAGACGAGAAAGTGGTGCGAGGGCAGGTGTGTTGGCAGGGCCGCCCTTGCCTTGGCAGCCCCTTTGCAGAGCCCCTGCAATGGCGCCTCCAGGCTGTCCCGATTTCTCCAGCCTAACCCTAACCCTAACCCTAACCCTAGAGGATTTTCCGGGGCCCGATGGTGGGAGTAAGCGCCCCCGGGTGGTCGAGACGAGAAAGTGGTGCGAGGGCAGGTGTGTTGGCAGGGCCGCCCTTGCCTTGGCAGCCCCTTTGCAGAGCCCCTGCAATGGCGCCTCCAGGCTGTCCCGATTTCTCCAGCCTAACCCTAAGCCTAACCCTAACCCTAGAGGATTTTCCGGGGCCCGATGGTGGGAGTAAGTGCCCCCGGGTGGTCGAGACGAGAAAGTGGTGCGAGGGCAGGTGTGTTGGCAGGGCCGCCCTTGCCTTGGCAGCCCCTTTGCAGAGCCCCTGCAATGGCGCCTCCAGGCTGTCCCGATTTCTCCAGCCTAACCCTAACCCTAACCCTAACCCTAGAGGATTTCCGGGGCCCAATGGTGGGAGTAAGTGCCCCCGGGTGGTCGAGACGAGAAAGTGGTGCGAGGGCAGGTGTGTTGGCAGGGCCGCCCTTGCCTTGGCAGCCCCTTTGCAGAGCCCCTGCAATGGCGCCTCCAGGCTGTCCCTATTTCTCCAGCCTAACCCTAAGCCTAACCCTAACCCTAGAGGATTTCCGGGACCCGATGGTGGGAGTAAGCGCCCCCGGGTGGTCGAGACGAGAAAGTGGTGCGAGGGCAGGTGTGTTGGCAGGGCCGCCCTTGCCTTGGCAGCCCCTTTGCAGAGCCCCTGCAATGGCGCCTCCAGGCTGTCCCGATTTCTCCAGCCTAACCCTAACCCTAACCTTAACCCTAGAGGATTTCCGGGACCCGATGGTGGGAGTAAGCGCCCCCGGGTGGTCGAGACGAGAAAGTGGTGCGAGGGCAGGTGTGTTGGCAGGGCCGCCCTTGCCTTGGCAGCCCCTTTGCAGAGCCCCTGCAATGGCGCCTCCAGGCTGTCCCGATTTCTCCAGCCTAACCCTAACCCTAACCCTAGAGGATTTTCTGGGGCCCAATGGTGGGAGTAAGCGCCCCCGGGTGGTCGAGACGAGAAAGTGGTGCGAGGGCAGGTGTGTTGGCAGGGCCGCCCTTGCCTTGGCAGCCCCTTTGCAGAGCCCCTGCAATGGCGCCTCCAGGCTGTCCCTATTTCTCCAGCCTAACCCTAACCCTAACCCTAACCCTAGAGGATTTTCCGGGACCCGATGGTGGGAGTAAGTGCCCCCGGGTGGTCGAGACGAGAAAGTGGTGCGAGGGCAGGTGTGTTGGCAGGGCCACCCTTGCCTTGGCAGCCCCTTTGCAGAGCCCCTGCAATGGCGCCTCCAGGCTGTCCCAATTTCTCAAGCCTAACCCTAACCCTAACCCTAACCCTAGAGGATTTCCGGGACCCGATGGTGGGAGTAAGCGCCCCCGGGTGGTCGAGACGAGAAAGTGGTGCGAGGGCAGGTGTGTTGGCAGGGCCGCCCTTGCCTTGGCAGCCCCTTTGCAGAGCCCCTGCAATGGCGCCTCCAGGCTGTCCCTATTTCTCAAGCCTAACCCTAAGCCTAACCCTAACCCTAGAGGATTTCCGGGACCCGATGGTGGGAGTAAGCGCCTCCGGGTGGTCCAGACGAGAAAGTGGTGCGAGGGCAGGTGTGTTGGCAGGGCCGCCCTTGCCTTGGCAGCCCCTTTGCAGAGCCCCTGCAATGGCGCCTCCAGGCTGTCCCGATTTCTCAAGCCTAACCCTAAGCCTAACCCTAACCCTAGAGGATTTTCCGGGGCCCGATGGTGGGAGTAAGCGCCCCCGGGTGGTCGAGACGAGAAAGTGGTGCGAGGGCAGGTGTGTTGGCAGGGCCACCCTTGCCTTGGCAGCCCCTTTGCAGAGCCCCTGCAATGGCGCCTCCAGGCTGTCCCGATTTCTCAAGCCTAACCCTAACCATAACCCTAACCCTAGAGGATTTCCGGGACCCGATGGTGGGAGTAAGTGCCCCCGGGTGGTCGAGACGAGAAAGTGGTGCGAGGGCAGGTGTGTTGGCAGGGCCGCCCTTGCCTTGGCAGCCCCTTTGCAGAGCCCCTGCAATGGCGCCTCCAGGCTGTCCCTATTTCTCCAGCCTAACCCTAACCCTAACCCTAACCCTAGAGGATTTCCGGGACCCGATGGTGGGAGTAAGCGCCCCCGGGTGGTCGAGACGAGAAAGTGGTGCGAGGGCAGGTGTGTTGGCAGGGCCGCCCTTGCCTTGGCAGCCCCTTTGCAGAGCCCCTGCAATGGCGCCTCCAGGCTGTCCCTATTTCTCAAGCCTAACCCTAAGCCTAACCCTAACCCTAGAGGATTTTCTGGGGCCCGATGGTGGGAGTAAGCGCCCCCGGGTGGTCCAGACGAGAAAGTGGTGCGAGGGCAGGTGTGTTGGCAGGGCCACCCTTGCCTTGGCAGCCCCTTTGCAGAGCCCCTGCAATGGCGCCTCCAGGCTGTCCCGATTTCTCCAGCCTAACCCTAACCCTAACCCTAACCCTAGAGGATTTTCTGGGGCGCGATGGTGGGAGTAAGCACCCCCGGGTGGTCGAGACGAGAAAGTGGTGCGAGGGCAGGTGTGTTGGCAGGGCCGCCCTTGCCTTGGCAGCCCCTTTGCAGAGCCCCTGCAATGGCGCCTCCAGGCTGTCCCAATTTCTCAAGCCTAACCCTAACCCTAACCCTAACCCTAGAGGATTTTCCGGGGCCCGATGGTGGGAGTAAGTGCCCCCGGGTGGTCGAGACGAGAAAGTGGTGCGAGGGCAGGTGTGTTGGCAGGGCTGCCCTTGCCTTGGCAGCCCCTTTACAGAGCCCCTGCAATGGCGCCTCCAGGCTGTCCCTATTTCTCCAGCCTAACCCTAACCCTAACCCTAACCCTAGAGGATTTCCGGGGCCCGATGGTGGGAGTAAGTGCCCCCGGGTGGTCGAGACGAGAAAGTGGTGCGAGGGCAGGTGTGTTGGCAGGGCCGCCCTTGCCTTGGCAGCCCCTTTGCAGAGCCCCTGCAATGGCGCCTCCAGGCTGTCCCTATTTCTCCAGCCTAACCCTAACCCTAACCCTAACCCTAGAGGATTTTCCGGGGCCCGATGGTGGGAGTAAGCGCCCCCGGGTGGTCGAGACGAGAAAGTGGTGCGAGGGCAGGTGTGTTGGCAGGGCCGCCCTTGCCTTGGCAGCCCCTTTGCAGAGCCCCTGCAATGGCACCTCCAGGCTGTCCCTATTTCTCAAGCCTAACCCTAACCCTAACCCTAACCCTAGAGGATTTTCTGGGGCGCGATGGTGGGAGTAAGCGCCCCCGGGTGGTCGAGACGAGAAAGTGGTGCGAGGGCAGGTGTGTTGGCAGGGCCGCCCTTGCCTTGGCAGCCCCTTTGCAGAGCCCCTGCAATGGCGCCTCCAGGCTGTCCCTATTTCTCCAGCCTAACCCTAAGCCTAACCCTAACCCTAGAGGATTTTCCGGGGCCCGATGGTGGGAGTAAGTGCCCCCGGGTGGTCGAGACGAGAAAGTGGTGCGAGGGCAGGTGTGTTGGCAGGGCCGCCCTTGCCTTGGCAGCCCCTTTGCAGAGCCCCTGCAATGGCGCCTCCAGGCTGTCCCAATTTCTCCAGCCTAACCCTAAGCCTAACCCTAACCCTAGAGGATTTTCCGGGACTCGATGGTGGGAGTAAGCGCCCCCGGGTGGTCGAGACGAGAAAGTGGTGCGAGGGCAGGTGTGTTGGCAGGGCCGCCCTTGCCTTGGCAGCCCCTTTGCAGAGCCCCTGCAATGGCGCCTCCAGGCTGTCCCGATTTCTCCAGCCTAACCCTAACCCTAACCCTAACCCTAGAGGATTTCCGGGGCCCAATGGTGGGAGTAAGTGCCCCCGGGTGGTCGAGACGAGAAAGTGGTGCGAGGGCAGGTGTGTTGGCAGGGCCGCCCTTGCCTTGGCAGCCCCTTTGCAGAGCCCCTGCAATGGCGCCTCCAGGCTGTCCCGATTTCTCAAGCCTAACCCTAACCCTAACCCTAACCCTAGAGGATTTTCCGGGGCCCGATGGTGGGAGTAAGCGCCCCCGGGTGGTCGAGACGAGAAAGTGGTGCGAGGGCAGGTGTGTTGGCAGGGCCGCCCTTGCCTTGGCAGCCCCTTTGCAGAGCCCCTGCAATGGCGCCTCCAGGCTGTCCCTATTTCTCCAGCCTAACCCTAACCCTAACCCTAACCCTAGAGGATTTTCCGGGACCCGATGGTGGGAGTAAGTGCCCCCGGGTGGTCGAGACGAGAAAGTGGTGCGAGGGCAGGTGTGTTGGCAGGGCCACCCTTGCCTTGGCAGCCCCTTTGCAGAGCCCCTGCAATGGCGCCTCCAGGCTGTCCCAATTTCTCAAGCCTAACCCTAACCCTAACCCTAACCCTAGAGGATTTCCGGGACCCGATGGTGGGAGTAAGCGCCCCCGGGTGGTCGAGACGAGAAAGTGGTGCGAGGGCAGGTGTGTTGGCAGGGCCGCCCTTGCCTTGGCAGCCCCTTTGCAGAGCCCCTGCAATGGCGCCTCCAGGCTGTCCCTATTTCTCAAGCCTAACCCTAACCCTAACCCTAACCCTAGAGGATTTTCTAGGGCCCGATGGTGGGAGTAAGCGCCCCCGGGTGGTCGAGACGAGAAAGTGGTGCGAGGGCAGGTGTGTTGGCAGGGCCGCCCTTGCCTTGGCAGCCCCTTTGCAGAGCCCCTGCAATGGCGCCTCCAGGCTGTCCCGATTTCTCAAGCCTAACCCTAACCCTAACCCTAACCCTAGAGGATTTTCCGGGGCCCGATGGTGGGAGTAAGTGCCCCCGGGTGGTCGAGACGAGAAAGTGGTGCGAGGGCAGGTGTGTTGGCAGGGCCACCCTTGCCTTGGCAGCCCCTTTGCAGAGCCCCTGCAATGGCGCCTCCAGGCTGTCCCGATTTCTCCAGCCTAACCCTAACCCTAACCCTAACCCTAGAGGATTTCCGGGACCCGATGGTGGGAGTAAGTGCCCCCGGGTGGTCGAGACGAGAAAGTGGTGCGAGGGCAGGTGTGTTGGCAGGGCCGCCCTTGCCTTGGCAGCCCCTTTGCAGAGCCCCTGCAATGGCGCCTCCAGGCTGTCCCTATTTCTCCAGCCTAACCCTAACCCTAACCCTAACCCTAGAGGATTTTCTGGGGCGCGATGGTGGGAGTAAGCGCCCCCGGGTGGTCGAGACGAGAAAGTGGTGCGAGGGCAGGTGTGTTGGCAGGGCCGCCCTTGCCTTGGCAGCCCCTTTGCAGAGCCCCTGCAATGGCGCCTCCAGGCTGTCCCAATTTCTCCAGCCTAACCCTAAGCCTAACCCTAACCCTAGAGGATTTCCGGGACCCGATGGTGGGAGTAAGCGCCCCCGGGTGGTCGAGACGAGAAAGTGGTGCGAGGGCAGGTGTGTTGGCAGGGCCGCCCTTGCCTTGGCAGCCCCTTTGCAGAGCCCCTGCAATGGCGCCTCCAGGCTGTCCCGATTTCTCCAGCCTAACCCTAAGCCTAACCCTAACCCTAGAGGATTTTCCGGGACTCGATGGTGGGAGTAAGCGCCCCCGGGTGGTCGAGACGAGAAAGTGGTGCGAGGGCAGGTGTGTTGGCAGGGCCGCCCTTGCCTTGGCAGCCCCTTTGCAGAGCCCCTGCAATGGCGCCTCCAGGCTGTCCCGATTTCTCAAGCCTAACCCTAACCCTAACCCTAACCCTAGAGGATTTCCGGGGCCCAATGGTGGGAGTAAGTGCCCCCGGGTGGTCGAGACGAGAAAGTGGTGCGAGGGCAGGTGTGTTGGCAGGGCCACCCTTGCCTTGGCAGCCCCTTTGCAGAGCCCCTGCAATGGCGCCTCCGGGCTGTCCCGATTTCTCAAGCCTAACCCTAACCCTAACCCTAACCCTAGAGGATTTTCCGGGGCCCGATGGTGGGAGTAAGCGCCCCCGGGTGGTCGAGACGAGAAAGTGGTGCGAGGGCAGGTGTGTTGGCAGGGCCGCCCTTGCCTTGGCAGCCCCTTTGCAGAGCCCCTGCAATGGCGCCTCCAGGCTGTCCCTATTTCTCAAGCCTAACCCTAACCCTAACCCTAACCCTAGAGGATTTTCTGGGGCGCGATGGTGGGAGTAAGCGCCCCCGGGTGGTCGAGACGAGAAAGTGGTGCGAGGGCAGGTGTGTTGGCAGGGCCGCCCTTGCCTTGGCAGCCCCTTTGCAGAGCCCCTGCAATGGCGCCTCCAGGCTGTCCCTATTTCTCCAGCCTAACCCTAACCCTAACCCTAACCCTAGAGGATTTTCCGGGGCCCGATGGTGGGAGTAAGTGCCCCCGGGTGGTCGAGACGAGAAAGTGGTGCGAGGGCAGGTGTGTTGGCAGGGCCGCCCTTGCCTTGGCAGCCCCTTTGCAGAGCCCCTGCAATGGCGCCTCCAGGCTGTCCCAATTTCTCCAGCCTAACCCTAACCCTAACCCTAACCCTAGAGGATTTTCCGGGACTCGATGGTGGGAGTAAGCGCCCCCGGGTGGTCGAGACGAGAAAGTGGTGCGAGGGCAGGTGTGTTGGCAGGGCCGCCCTTGCCTTGGCAGCCCCTTTGCAGAGCCCCTGCAATGGCGCCTCCAGGCTGTCCCGATTTCTCAAGCCTAACCCTAACCCTAACCCTAACCCTAGAGGATTTCCGGGGCCCAATGGTGGGAGTAAGCGCCCCCGGGTGGTCGAGACGAGAAAGTGGTGCGAGGGCAGGTGTGTTGGCAGGGCCGCCCTTGCCTTGGCAGCCCCTTTGCAGAGCCCCTGCAATGGCGCCTCCAGGCTGTCCCGATTTCTCAAGCCTAACCCTAACCCTAACCCTAACCCTAGAGGATTTCCGGGACCCGATGGTGGGAGTAAGCGCCCCCGGGTGGTCGAGACGAGAAAGTGGTGCGAGGGCAGGTGTGTTGGCAGGGCCGCCCTTGCCTTGGCAGCCCCTTTGCAGAGCCCCTGCAATGGCGCCTCCAGGCTGTCCCGATTTCTCAAGCCTAACCCTAACCCTAACCCTAACCCTAGAGGATTTCCGGGACCCGATGGTGGGAGTAAGCGCCCCCGGGTGGTCGAGACGAGAAAGTGGTGCGAGGGCAGGTGTGTTGGCAGGGCCGCCCTTGCCTTGGCAGCCCCTTTGCAGAGCCCCTGCAATGGCGCCTCCAGGCTGTCCCGATTTCTCCAGCCTAACCCTAACCCTAACCCTAGAGGATTTCCGGGGCCCAATGGTGGGAGTAAGCGCCCCCGGGTGGTCGAGACGAGAAAGTGGTGCGAGGGCAGGTGTGTTGGCAGGGCCGCCCTTGCCTTGGCAGCCCCTTTGCAGAGCCCCTGCAATGGCGCCTCCAGGCTGTCCCAATTTCTCCAGCCTAACCCTAACCCTAACCCTAACCCTAGAGGATTTTCCGGGACTCGATGGTGGGAGTAAGCGCCCCCGGGTGGTCGAGACGAGAAAGTGGTGCGAGGGCAGGTGTGTTGGCAGGGCCGCCCTTGCCTTGGCAGCCCCTTTGCAGAGCCCCTGCAATGGCGCCTCCAGGCTGTCCCGATTTCTCCAGCCTAACCCTAACCCTAACCCTAACCCTAGAGGATTTCCGGGGCCCAATGGTGGGAGTAAGTGCCCCCGGGTGGTCGAGACGAGAAAGTGGTGCGAGGGCAGGTGTGTTGGCAGGGCCGCCCTTGCCTTGGCAGCCCCTTTGCAGAGCCCCTGCAATGGCGCCTCCAGGCTGTCCCGATTTCTCAAGCCTAACCCTAACCCTAACCCTAACCCTAGAGGATTTTCTGGGGCCCGATGGTGGGAGTAAGCGCCCCCGGGTGGTCGAGACGAGAAAGTGGTGCGAGGGCAGGTGTGTTGGCAGGGCCGCCCTTGCCTTGGCAGCCCCTTTGCAGAGCCCCTGCAATGGCGCCTCCAGGCTGTCCCTATTTCTCAAGCCTAACCCTAACCCTAACCCTAACCCTAGAGGATTTTCTGGGGCGCGATGGTGGGAGTAAGCGCCCCCGGGTGGTCGAGACGAGAAAGTGGTGCGAGGGCAGGTGTGTTGGCAGGGCCGCCCTTGCCTTGGCAGCCCCTTTGCAGAGCCCCTGCAATGGCGCCTCCAGGCTGTCCCGATTTCTCAAGCCTAACCCTAACCCTAACCCTAACCCTAGAGGATTTTCCGGGGCCCGATGGTGGGAGTAAGTGCCCCCGGGTGTTCGAGACGAGAAAGTGGTGCGAGGGCAGGTGTGTTGGCAGGGCCGCCCTTGCCTTGGCAGCCCCTTTGCAGAGCCCCTGCAATGGCGCCTCCAGGCTGTCCCTATTTCTCAAGCCTAACCCTAACCCTAACCCTAACCCTAGAGGATTTTCCGGGACTCGATGGTGGGAGTAAGCGCCCCCGGGTGGTCGAGACGAGAAAGTGGTGCGAGGGCAGGTGTGTTGGCAGGGCCGCCCTTGCCTTGGCAGCCCCTTTGCAGAGCCCCTGCAATGGCGCCTCCAGGCTGTCCCGATTTCTCCAGCCTAACCCTAACCCTAACCCTAACCCTAGAGGATTTCCGGGGCCCAATGGTGGGAGTAAGTGCCCCCGGGTGGTCGAGACGAGAAAGTGGTGCGAGGGCAGGTGTGTTGGCAGGGCCGCCCTTGCCTTGGCAGCCCCTTTGCAGAGCCCCTGCAATGGCGCCTCCAGGCTGTCCCTATTTCTCCAGCCTAACCCTAACCCTAACCCTAACCCTAGAGGATTTCCGGGACCCGATGGTGGGAGTAAGCGCCCCCGGGTGGTCGAGACGAGAAAGTGGTGCGAGGGCAGGTGTGTTGGCAGGGCCGCCCTTGCCTTGGCAGCCCCTTTGCAGAGCCCCTGCAATGGCGCCTCCAGGCTGTCCCGATTTCTCAAGCCTAACCCTAACCCTAACCCTAACCCTAGAGGATTTCCGGGACCCGATGGTGGGAGTAAGTGCCCCCGGGTGGTCGAGACGAGAAAGTGGTGCGAGGGCAGGTGTGTTGGCAGGGCCGCCCTTGCCTTGGCAGCCCCTTTGCAGAGCCCCTGCAATGGCGCCTCCAGGCTGTCCCGATTTCTCCAGCCTAACCCTAACCCTAACCCTAGAGGATTTCCGGGGCCCAATGGTGGGAGTAAGCGCCCCCGGGTGGTCGAGACGAGAAAGTGGTGCGAGGGCAGGTGTGTTGGCAGGGCCGCCCTTGCCTTGGCAGCCCCTTTGCAGAGCCCCTGCAATGGCGCCTCCAGGCTGTCCCGATTTCTCCAGCCTAACCCTAAGCCTAACCCTAGAGGATTTCCGGGGCCCAATGGTGGGAGTAAGCGCCCCCGGGTGGTCGAGACGAGAAAGTGGTGCGAGGGCAGGTGTGTTGGCAGGGCCGCCCTTGCCTTGGCAGCCCCTTTGCAGAGCCCCTGCAATGGCGCCTCCAGGCTGTCCCGATTTCTCCAGCCTAACCCTAACCCTAACCCTAACCCTAGAGGATTTTCTGGGGCGCGATGGTGGGAGTAAGCGCCCCCGGGTGGTCGAGACGAGAAAGTGGTGCGAGGGCAGGTGTGTTGGCAGGGCCGCCCTTGCCTTGGCAGCCCCTTTGCAGAGCCCCTGCAATGGCGCCTCCAGGCTGTCCCGATTTCTCCAGCCTAACCCTAACCCTAACCCTAACCCTAGAGGATTTCCGGGGCCCAATGGTGGGAGTAAGTGCCCCCGGGTGGTCGAGACGAGAAAGTGGTGCGAGGGCAGGTGTGTTGGCAGGGCCGCCCTTGCCTTGGCAGCCCCTTTGCAGAGCCCCTGCAATGGCGCCTCCAGGCTGTCCCGATTTCTCAAGCCTAACCCTAACCCTAACCCTAACCCTAGAGGATTTTCCGGGGCCCGATGGTGGGAGTAAGCGCCCCCGGGTGGTCGAGACGAGAAAGTGGTGCGAGGGCAGGTGTGTTGGCAGGGCCGCCCTTGCCTTGGCAGCCCCTTTGCAGAGCCCCTGCAATGGCGCCTCCAGGCTGTCCCTATTTCTCAAGCCTAACCCTAACCCTAACCCTAACCCTAGAGGATTTCCGGGGCCCAATGGTGGGAGTAAGTGCCCCCGGGTGGTCGAGACGAGAAAGTGGTGCGAGGGCAGGTGTGTTGGCAGGGCCGCCCTTGCCTTGGCAGCCCCTTTGCAGAGCCCCTGCAATGGCGCCTCCAGGCTGTCCCGATTTCTCAAGCCTAACCCTAACCCTAACCCTAACCCTAGAGGATTTTCCGGGGCCCGATGGTGGGAGTAAGCGCCCCCGGGTGGTCGAGACGAGAAAGTGGTGCGAGGGCAGGTGTGTTGGCAGGGCCGCCCTTGCCTTGGCAGCCCCTTTGCAGAGCCCCTGCAATGGCGCCTCCAGGCTGTCCCTATTTCTCAAGCCTAACCCTAACCCTAACCCTAACCCTAGAGGATTTTCTGGGGCGCGATGGTGGGAGTAAGCGCCCCCGGGTGGTCGAGACGAGAAAGTGGTGCGAGGGCAGGTGTGTTGGCAGGGCCGCCCTTGCCTTGGCAGCCCCTTTGCAGAGCCCCTGCAATGGCGCCTCCAGGCTGTCCCGATTTCTCCAGCCTAACCCTAACCCTAACCCTAACCCTAGAGGATTTTCCGGGGCCCGATGGTGGGAGTAAGTGCCCCCGGGTGTTCGAGACGAGAAAGTGGTGCGAGGGCAGGTGTGTTGGCAGGGCCGCCCTTGCCTTGGCAGCCCCTTTGCAGAGCCCCTGCAATGGCGCCTCCAGGCTGTCCCAATTTCTCCAGCCTAACCCTAACCCTAACCCTAACCCTAGAGGATTTTCCGGGACTCGATGGTGGGAGTAAGCGCCCCCGGGTGGTCGAGACGAGAAAGTGGTGCGAGGGCAGGTGTGTTGGCAGGGCCGCCCTTGCCTTGGCAGCCCCTTTGCAGAGCCCCTGCAATGGCGCCTCCAGGCTGTCCCGATTTCTCCAGCCTAACCCTAACCCTAACCCTAACCCTAGAGGATTTCCGGGGCCCAATGGTGGGAGTAAGTGCCCCCGGGTGGTCGAGACGAGAAAGTGGTGCGAGGGCAGGTGTGTTGGCAGGGCCGCCCTTGCCTTGGCAGCCCCTTTGCAGAGCCCCTGCAATGGCGCCTCCAGGCTGTCCCTATTTCTCCAGCCTAACCCTAACCCTAACCCTAACCCTAGAGGATTTCCGGGACCCGATGGTGGGAGTAAGCGCCCCCGGGTGGTCGAGACGAGAAAGTGGTGCGAGGGCAGGTGTGTTGGCAGGGCCGCCCTTGCCTTGGCAGCCCCTTTGCAGAGCCCCTGCAATGGCGCCTCCAGGCTGTCCCGATTTCTCAAGCCTAACCCTAACCCTAACCCTAACCCTAGAGGATTTCCGGGACCCGATGGTGGGAGTAAGTGCCCCCGGGTGGTCGAGACGAGAAAGTGGTGCGAGGGCAGGTGTGTTGGCAGGGCCGCCCTTGCCTTGGCAGCCCCTTTGCAGAGCCCCTGCAATGGCGCCTCCAGGCTGTCCCGATTTCTCCAGCCTAACCCTAACCCTAACCCTAGAGGATTTCCGGGGCCCAATGGTGGGAGTAAGCGCCCCCGGGTGGTCGAGACGAGAAAGTGGTGCGAGGGCAGGTGTGTTGGCAGGGCCGCCCTTGCCTTGGCAGCCCCTTTGCAGAGCCCCTGCAATGGCGCCTCCAGGCTGTCCCGATTTCTCCAGCCTAACCCTAAGCCTAACCCTAGAGGATTTCCGGGGCCCAATGGTGGGAGTAAGCGCCCCCGGGTGGTCGAGACGAGAAAGTGGTGCGAGGGCAGGTGTGTTGGCAGGGCCGCCCTTGCCTTGGCAGCCCCTTTGCAGAGCCCCTGCAATGGCGCCTCCATGCTGTCCCGATTTCTCCAGCCTAACCCTAACCCTAACCCTAACCCTAGAGGATTTTCCGGGACTCGATGGTGGGAGTAAGCGCCCCCGGGTGGTCGAGACGAGAAAGTGGTGCGAGGGCAGGTGTGTTGGCAGGGCCGCCCTTGCCTTGGCAGCCCCTTTGCAGAGCCCCTGCAATGGCGCCTCCAGGCTGTCCCGATTTCTCCAGCCTAACCCTAACCCTAACCCTAACCCTAGAGGATTTCCGGGGCCCAATGGTGGGAGTAAGTGCCCCCGGGTGGTCGAGACGAGAAAGTGGTGCGAGGGCAGGTGTGTTGGCAGGGCCGCCCTTGCCTTGGCAGCCCCTTTGCAGAGCCCCTGCAATGGCGCCTCCAGGCTGTCCCGATTTCTCAAGCCTAACCCTAACCCTAACCCTAACCCTAGAGGATTTTCCGGGGCCCGATGGTGGGAGTAAGCGCCCCCGGGTGGTCGAGACGAGAAAGTGGTGCGAGGGCAGGTGTGTTGGCAGGGCCGCCCTTGCCTTGGCAGCCCCTTTGCAGAGCCCCTGCAATGGCGCCTCCAGGCTGTCCCTATTTCTCAAGCCTAACCCTAACCCTAACCCTAACCCTAGAGGATTTTCTGGGGCGCGATGGTGGGAGTAAGCGCCCCCGGGTGGTCGAGACGAGAAAGTGGTGCGAGGGCAGGTGTGTTGGCAGGGCCGCCCTTGCCTTGGCAGCCCCTTTGCAGAGCCCCTGCAATGGCGCCTCCAGGCTGTCCCGATTTCTCCAGCCTAACCCTAACCCTAACCCTAACCCTAGAGGATTTTCCGGGGCCCGATGGTGGGAGTAAGTGCCCCCGGGTGGTCGAGACGAGAAAGTGGTGCGAGGGCAGGTGTGTTGGCAGGGCCGCCCTTGCCTTGGCAGCCCCTTTGCAGAGCCCCTGCAATGGCGCCTCCAGGCTGTCCCAATTTCTCCAGCCTAACCCTAACCCTAACCCTAACCCTAGAGGATTTTCCGGGACTCGATGGTGGGAGTAAGCGCCCCCGGGTGGTCGAGACGAGAAAGTGGTGCGAGGGCAGGTGTGTTGGCAGGGCCGCCCTTGCCTTGGCAGCCCCTTTGCAGAGCCCCTGCAATGGCGCCTCCAGGCTGTCCCTATTTCTCCAGCCTAACCCTAACCCTAACCCTAACCCTAGAGGATTTCCGGGGCCCGATGGTGGGAGTAAGTGCCCCCGGGTGGTCGAGACGAGAAAGTGGTGCGAGGGCAGGTGTGTTGGCAGGGCCGCCCTTGCCTTGGCAGCCCCTTTGCAGAGCCCCTGCAATGGCGCCTCCAGGCTGTCCCGATTTCTCCAGCCTAACCCTAACCCTAACCCTAGAGGATTTTCTGGGGCCCGATGGTGGGAGTAAGCGCCCCCGGGTGGTCGAGACGAGAAAGTGGTGCGAGGGCAGGTGTGTTGGCAGGGCCGCCCTTGCCTTGGCAGCCCCTTTGCAGAGCCCCTGCAATGGCGCCTCCAGGCTGTCCCTATTTCTCAAGCCTAACCCTAACCCTAACCCTAACCCTAGAGGATTTTCTGGGGCCCGATGGTGGGAGTAAGCGCCCCCGGGTGGTCGAGACGAGAAAGTGGTGCGAGGGCAGGTGTGTTGGCAGGGCCGCCCTTGCCTTGGCAGCCCCTTTGCAGAGCCCCTGCAATGGCGCCTCCAGGCTGTCCCGATTTCTCCAGCCTAACCCTAAGCCTAACCCTAACCCTAGAGGATTTTCCGGGGCCCGATGGTGGGAGTAAGCGCCCCCGGGTGGTCGAGACGAGAAAGTGGTGCGAGGGCAGGTGTGTTGGCAGGGCCGCCCTTGCCTTGGCAGCCCCTTTGCAGAGCCCCTGCAATGGCGCCTCCAGGCTGTCCCGATTTCTCCAGCCTAACCCTAACCCTAACCCTAACCCTAGAGGATTTTCCGGGGCCCGATGGTGGGAGTAAGTGCCCCCGGGTGGTCGAGACGAGAAAGTGGTGCGAGGGCAGGTGTGTTGGCAGGGCCGCCCTTGCCTTGGCAGCCCCTTTGCAGAGCCCCTGCAATGGCGCCTCCAGGCTGTCCCAATTTCTCCAGCCTAACCCTAACCCTAACCCTAACCCTAGAGGATTTTCCGGGACTCGATGGTGGGAGTAAGCGCCCCCGGGTGGTCGAGACGAGAAAGTGGTGCGAGGGCAGGTGTGTTGGCAGGGCCGCCCTTGCCTTGGCAGCCCCTTTGCAGAGCCCCTGCAATGGCGCCTCCAGGCTGTCCCTATTTCTCCAGCCTAACCCTAACCCTAACCCTAACCCTAGAGGATTTCCGGGGCCCGATGGTGGGAGTAAGTGCCCCCGGGTGGTCGAGACGAGAAAGTGGTGCGAGGGCAGGTGTGTTGGCAGGGCCGCCCTTGCCTTGGCAGCCCCTTTGCAGAGCCCCTGCAATGGCGCCTCCAGGCTGTCCCGATTTCTCCAGCCTAACCCTAACCCTAACCCTAACCCTAGAGGATTTTCCGGGGCCCGATGGTGGGAGTAAGCGCCCCCGGGTGGTCGAGACGAGAAAGTGGTGTGAGGGCAGGTGTGTTGGCAGGGCCGCCCTTGCCTTGGCAGCCCCTTTGCAGAGCCCCTGCAATGGCGCCTCCAGGCTGTCCCTATTTCTCAAGCCTAACCCTAACCCTAACCCTAACCCTAGAGGATTTTCTGGGGCGCGATGGTGGGAGTAAGCGCCCCCGGGTGGTCGAGACGAGAAAGTGGTGCGAGGGCAGGTGTGTTGGCAGGGCCGCCCTTGCCTTGGCAGCCCCTTTGCAGAGCCCCTGCAATGGCGCCTCCAGGCTGTCCCGATTTCTCCAGCCTAACCCTAAGCCTAACCCTAACCCTAGAGGATTTTCCGGGGCCCGATGGTGGGAGTAAGCGCCCCCGGGTGGTCGAGACGAGAAAGTGGTGCGAGGGCAGGTGTGTTGGCAGGGCCGCCCTTGCCTTGGCAGCCCCTTTGCAGAGCCCCTGCAATGGCGCCTCCAGGCTGTCCCGATTTCTCAAGCCTAACCCTAAGCCTAACCCTAACCCTAGAGGATTTTCCGGGACTCGATGGTGGGAGTAAGCGCCCCCGGGTGGTCGAGACGAGAAAGTGGTGCGAGGGCAGGTGTGTTGGCAGGGCCGCCCTTGCCTTGGCAGCCCCTTTGCAGAGCCCCTGCAATGGCGCCTCCAGGCTGTCCCGATTTCTCCAGCCTAACCCTAACCCTAACCCTAACCCTAGAGGATTTCCGGGGCCCAATGGTGGGAGTAAGTGCCCCCGGGTGGTCGAGACGAGAAAGTGGTGCGAGGGCAGGTGTGTTGGCAGGGCCGCCCTTGCCTTGGCAGCCCCTTTGCAGAGCCCCTGCAATGGCGCCTCCAGGCTGTCCCGATTTCTCAAGCCTAACCCTAACCCTAACCCTAACCCTAGAGGATTTTCCGGGGCCCGATGGTGGGAGTAAGCGCCCCCGGGTGGTCGAGACGAGAAAGTGGTGCGAGGGCAGGTGTGTTGGCAGGGCCGCCCTTGCCTTGGCAGCCCCTTTGCAGAGCCCCTGCAATGGCGCCTCCAGGCTGTCCCTATTTCTCAAGCCTAACCCTAACCCTAACCCTAACCCTAGAGGATTTTCCGGGACTCGATGGTGGGAGTAAGCGCCCCCGGGTGGTCGAGACGAGAAAGTGGTGCGAGGGCAGGTGTGTTGGCAGGGCCGCCCTTGCCTTGGCAGCCCCTTTGCAGAGCCCCTGCAATGGCGCCTCCAGGCTGTCCCGATTTCTCCAGCCTAACCCTAACCCTAACCCTAACCCTAGAGGATTTCCGGGGCCCAATGGTGGGAGTAAGTGCCCCCGGGTGGTCGAGACGAGAAAGTGGTGCGAGGGCAGGTGTGTTGGCAGGGCCGCCCTTGCCTTGGCAGCCCCTTTGCAGAGCCCCTGCAATGGCGCCTCCAGGCTGTCCCGATTTCTCAAGCCTAACCCTAACCCTAACCCTAACCCTAGAGGATTTCCGGGACCCGATGGTGGGAGTAAGCGCCCCCGGGTGTTCGAGACGAGAAAGTGGTGCGAGGGCAGGTGTGTTGGCAGGGCCGCCCTTGCCTTGGCAGCCCCTTTGCAGAGCCCCTGCAATGGCGCCTCCAGGCTGTCCCTATTTCTCCAGCCTAACCCTAACCCTAACCCTAACCCTAGAGGATTTCCGGGACCCGATGGTGGGAGTAAGCGCCCCCGGGTGGTCGAGACGAGAAAGTGGTGCGAGGGCAGGTGTGTTGGCAGGGCCGCCCTTGCCTTGGCAGCCCCTTTGCAGAGCCCCTGCAATGGCGCCTCCAGGCTGTCCCGATTTCTCCAGCCTAACCCTAACCCTAACCCTAGAGGATTTCCGGGGCCCAATGGTGGGAGTAAGTGCCCCCGGGTGGTCGAGACGAGAAAGTGGTGCGAGGGCAGGTGTGTTGGCAGGGCCGCCCTTGCCTTGGCAGCCCCTTTGCAGAGCCCCTGCAATGGCGCCTCCAGGCTGTCCCAATTTCTCCAGCCTAACCCTAACCCTAACCCTAACCCTAGAGGATTTTCCGGGACTCGATGGTGGGAGTAAGTGCCCCCGGGTGGTCGAGACGAGAAAGTGGTGTGAGGGCAGGTGTGTTGGCAGGGCCGCCCTTGCCTTGGCAGCCCCTTTGCAGAGCCCCTGCAATGGCGCCTCCAGGCTGTCCCGATTTCTCCAGCCTAACCCTAACCCTAACCCTAACCCTAGAGGATTTCCGGGGCCCAATGGTGGGAGTAAGTGCCCCCGGGTGGTCGAGACGAGAAAGTGGTGCGAGGGCAGGTGTGTTGGCAGGGCCGCCCTTGCCTTGGCAGCCCCTTTGCAGAGCCCCTGCAATGGCGCCTCCAGGCTGTCCCGATTTCTCAAGCCTAACCCTAACCCTAACCCTAACCCTAGAGGATTTTCCGGGGCCCGATGGTGGGAGTAAGCGCCCCCGGGTGGTCGAGACGAGAAAGTGGTGCGAGGGCAGGTGTGTTGGCAGGGCCGCCCTTGCCTTGGCAGCCCCTTTGCAGAGCCCCTGCAATGGCGCCTCCAGGCTGTCCCTATTTCTCAAGCCTAACCCTAACCCTAACCCTAACCCTAGAGGATTTTCTGGGGCGCGATGGTGGGAGTAAGCGCCCCCGGGTGGTCGAGACGAGAAAGTGGTGCGAGGGCAGGTGTGTTGGCAGGGCCGCCCTTGCCTTGGCAGCCCCTTTGCAGAGCCCCTGCAATGGCGCCTCCAGGCTGTCCCTATTTCTCAAGCCTAACCCTAACCCTAACCCTAACCCTAGAGGATTTCCGGGACCCGATGGTGGGAGTAAGCGCCCCCGGGTGGTCGAGACGAGAAAGTGGTGCGAGGGCAGGTGTGTTGGCAGGGCCGCCCTTGCCTTGGCAGCCCCTTTGCAGAGCCCCTGCAATGGCGCCTCCAGGCTGTCCCGATTTCTCCAGCCTAACCCTAACCCTAACCCTAGAGGATTTCCGGGGCCCAATGGTGGGAGTAAGTGCCCCCGGGTGGTCGAGACGAGAAAGTGGTGCGAGGGCAGGTGTGTTGGCAGGGCCGCCCTTGCCTTGGCAGCCCCTTTGCAGAGCCCCTGCAATGGCGCCTCCAGGCTGTCCCAATTTCTCCAGCCTAACCCTAACCCTAACCCTAACCCTAGAGGATTTTCCGGGACTCGATGGTGGGAGTAAGCGCCCCCGGGTGGTCGAGACGAGAAAGTGGTGCGAGGGCAGGTGTGTTGGCAGGGCCGCCCTTGCCTTGGCAGCCCCTTTGCAGAGCCCCTGCAATGGCGCCTCCAGGCTGTCCCGATTTCTCCAGCCTAACCCTAACCCTAACCCTAACCCTAGAGGATTTCCGGGGCCCGATGGTGGGAGTAAGCGCCCCCGGGTGGTCGAGACGAGAAAGTGGTGCGAGGGCAGGTGTGTTGGCAGGGCCGCCCTTGCCTTGGCAGCCCCTTTGCAGAGCCCCTGCAATGGCGCCTCCAGGCTGTCCCGATTTCTCAAGCCTAACCCTAACCCTAACCCTAACCCTAGAGGATTTTCCGGGGCCCGATGGTGGGAGTAAGCGCCCCCGGGTGGTCGAGACGAGAAAGTGGTGCGAGGGCAGGTGTGTTGGCAGGGCCGCCCTTGCCTTGGCAGCCCCTTTGCAGAGCCCCTGCAATGGCGCCTCCAGGCTGTCCCTATTTCTCAAGCCTAACCCTAACCCTAACCCTAACCCTAGAGGATTTTCTGGGGCGCGATGGTGGGAGTAAGCGCCCCCGGGTGGTCGAGACGAGAAAGTGGTGCGAGGGCAGGTGTGTTGGCAGGGCCGCCCTTGCCTTGGCAGCCCCTTTGCAGAGCCCCTGCAATGGCGCCTCCAGGCTGTCCCGATTTCTCCAGCCTAACCCTAACCCTAACCCTAACCCTAGAGGATTTTCCGGGGCCCGATGGTGGGAGTAAGTGCCCCCGGGTGGTCGAGACGAGAAAGTGGTGCGAGGGCAGGTGTGTTGGCAGGGCCGCCCTTGCCTTGGCAGCCCCTTTGCAGAGCCCCTGCAATGGCGCCTCCAGGCTGTCCCAATTTCTCCAGCCTAACCCTAACCCTAACCCTAACCCTAGAGGATTTTCCGGGACTCGATGGTGGGAGTAAGCGCCCCCGGGTGGTCGAGACGAGAAAGTGGTGCGAGGGCAGGTGTGTTGGCAGGGCCGCCCTTGCCTTGGCAGCCCCTTTGCAGAGCCCCTGCAATGGCGCCTCCAGGCTGTCCCGATTTCTCCAGCCTAACCCTAACCCTAACCCTAACCCTAGAGGATTTCCGGGGCCCAATGGTGGGAGTAAGTGCCCCCGGGTGGTCGAGACGAGAAAGTGGTGCGAGGGCAGGTGTGTTGGCAGGGCCGCCCTTGCCTTGGCAGCCCCTTTGCAGAGCCCCTGCAATGGCGCCTCCAGGCTGTCCCTATTTCTCAAGCCTAACCCTAACCCTAACCCTAACCCTAGAGGATTTCCGGGACCCGATGGTGGGAGTAAGCGCCCCCGGGTGGTCGAGACGAGAAAGTGGTGCGAGGGCAGGTGTGTTGGCAGGGCCGCCCTTGCCTTGGCAGCCCCTTTGCAGAGCCCCTGCAATGGCGCCTCCAGGCTGTCCCGATTTCTCAAGCCTAACCCTAAGCCTAACCCTAACCCTAGAGGATTTCCGGGACCCGATGGTGGGAGTAAGCGCCCCCGGGTGGTCGAGACGAGAAAGTGGTGCGAGGGCAGGTGTGTTGGCAGGGCCGCCCTTGCCTTGGCAGCCCCTTTGCAGAGCCCCTGCAATGGCGCCTCCAGGCTGTCCCGATTTCTCCAGCCTAACCCTAACCCTAACCCTAGAGGATTTCCGGGGCCCAATGGTGGGAGTAAGCGCCCCCGGGTGGTCGAGACGAGAAAGTGGTGCGAGGGCAGGTGTGTTGGCAGGGCCGCCCTTGCCTTGGCAGCCCCTTTGCAGAGCCCCTGCAATGGCGCCTCCAGGCTGTCCCGATTTCTCCAGCCTAACCCTAAGCCTAACCCTAACCCTAGAGGATTTCCGGGACCCGATGGTGGGTGTAAGTGCCCCCGGGTGGTCGAGACGAGAAAGTGGTGCGAGGGCAGGTGTGTTGGCAGGGCCGCCCTTGCCTTGGCAGCCCCTTTGCAGAGCCCCTGCAATGGCGCCTCCAGGCTGTCCCGATTTCTCCAGCCTAACCCTAACCCTAACCCTAGAGGATTCCCGGGGCCCAATGGTGGGAGTAAGTGCCCCCGGGTGGTCGAGACGAGAAAGTGGTGCGAGGGCAGGTGTGTTGGCAGGGCCGCCCTTGCCTTGGCAGCCCCTTTGCAGAGCCCCTGCAATGGCGCCTCCAGGCTGTCCCGATTTCTCCAGCCTAACCCTAACCCTAACCCTAACCCTAGAGGATTTCCGGGACCCGATGGTGGGAGTAAGCGCCCCCGGGTGGTCGAGACGAGAAAGTGGTGCGAGGGCAGGTGTGTTGGCAGGGCCGCCCTTGCCTTGGCAGCCCCTTTGCAGAGCCCCTGCAATGGCGCCTCCAGGCTGTCCCGATTTCTCAAGCCTAACCCTAACCCTAACCCTAACCCTAGAGGATTTCCGGGACCCGATGGTGGGAGTAAGCGCCCCCGGGTGGTCGAGACGAGAAAGTGGTGCGAGGGCAGGTGTGTTGGCAGGGCCGCCCTTGCCTTGGCAGCCCCTTTGCAGAGCCCCTGCAATGGCGCCTCCAGGCTGTCCCTATTTCTCCAGCCTAACCCTAACCCTAACCCTAACCCTAGAGGATTTCCGGGACCCGATGGTGGGAGTAAGAGCCCCCGGGTGGTCGAGACGAGAAAGTGGTGCGAGGGCAGGTGTGTTGGCAGGGCCGCCCTTGCCTTGGCAGCCCCTTTGCAGAGCCCCTGCAATGGCGCCTCCAGGCTGTCCCGATTTCTCAAGCCTAACCCTAACCCTAACCCTAACCCTAGAGGATTTCCAGGACCCGATGGTGGGAGTAAGCGCCCCCGGGTGGTCGAGACGAGAAAGTGGTGCGAGGGCAGGTGTGTTGGCAGGGCCGCCCTTGCCTTGGCAGCCCCTTTGCAGAGCCCCTGCAATGGCGCCTCCAGGCTGTCCCGATTTCTCCAGCCTAACCCTAAGCCTAACCCTAACCCTAGAGGATTTTCTGGGGCGCGATGGTGGGAGTAAGCGCCCCCGGGTGGTCCAGACGAGAAAGTGGTGCGAGGGCAGGTGTGTTGGCAGGGCCGCCCTTGCCTTGGCAGCCCCTTTGCAGAGCCCCTGCAATGGCGCCTCCAGGCTGTCCCAATTTCTCCAGCCTAACCCTAACCCTAACCCTAACCCTAGAGGATTTTCCGGGACCCGATGGTGGGAGTAAGCGCCCCCGGGTGGTCGAGACGAGAAAGTGGTGCGAGGGCAGGTGTGTTGGCAGGGCCGCCCTTGCCTTGGCAGCCCCTTTGCAGAGCCCCTGCAATGGCGCCTCCAGGCTGTCCCTATTTCTCCAGCCTAACCCTAACCCTAACCCTAACCCTAGAGGATTTTCCGGGGCCCGATGGTGGGAGTAAGCGCCCCCAGGTGGTCGAGACGAGAAAGTGGTGCGAGGGCAGGTGTGTTGGCAGGGCCGCCCTTGCCTTGGCAGCCCCTTTGCAGAGCCCCTGCAATGGCGCCTCCAGGCTGTCCCGATTTCTCCAGCCTAACCCTAACCCTAACCCTAACCCTAGAGGATTTTCTGGGGCGCGATGGTGGGAGTAAGCGCCCCCGGGTGGTCGAGACGAGAAAGTGGTGCGAGGGCAGGTGTGTTGGCAGGGCCACCCTTGCCTTGGCAGCCCCTTTGCAGAGCCCCTGCAATGGCGCCTCCAGGCTGTCCCGATTTCTCCAGCCTAACCCTAAGCCTAACCCTAACCCTAGAGGATTTTCTGGGGCCCGATGGTGGGAATAAGCGCCCCCGGGTGGTCGAGACGAGAAAGTGGTGCGAGGGCAGGTGTGTTGGCAGGGCCGCCCTTGCCTTGGCAGCCCCTTTGCAGAGCCCCTGCAATGGCACCTCCAGGCTGTCCCGATTTCTCAAGCCTAACCCTAACCCTAAGCCTAACCCTAGAGGATTTTCCGGGGCGCGATGGTGGGAGTAAGCGCCCCCGGGTGGTCGAGACGAGAAAGTGGTGCGAGGGCAGGTGTGTTGGCAGGGCCGCCCTTGCCTTGGCAGCCCCTTTGCAGAGCCCCTGCAATGGCACCTCCAGGCTGTCCCGATTTCTCAAGCCTAACCCTAACCCTAACCCTAACCCTAGAGGATTTTCTGGGGCGCGATGGTGGGAGTAAGCGCCCACGGGTGGTCGAGACGAGAAAGTGGTGCGAGGGCAGGTGTGTTGGCAGGGCCGCCCTTGCCTTGGCAGCCCCTTTGCAGAGCCCCTGCAATGGCGCCTCCAGGCTGTCCCGATTTCTCCAGCCTAACCCTAACCCTAACCCTAACCCTAGAGGATTTCCGGGACCCGATGGTGGGAGTAAGCGCCCCCGGGTGGTCGAGACGAGAAAGTGGTGCGAGGGCAGGTGTGTTGGCAGGGCCGCCCTTGCCTTGGCAGCCCCTTTGCAGAGCCCCTGCAATGGCGCCTCCAGGCTGTCCCTATTTCTCCAGCCTAACCCTAACCCTAACCCTAACCCTAGAGGATTTTCCGGGGCGCGATGGTGGGAGTAAGTGCCCCCGGGTGGTCGAGACGAGAAAGTGGTGCGAGGGCAGGTGTGTTGGCAGGGCCGCCCTTGCCTTGGCAGCCCCTTTGCAGAGCCCCTGCAATGGCGCCTCCAGGCTGTCCTGATTTCTCAAGCCTAACCCTAACCCTAACCCTAACCCTAGAGGATTTTCTGGGGCGCGATGGTGGGAGTAAGCGCCCCCGGGTGGTCGAGACGAGAAAGTGGTGCGAGGGCAGGTGTGTTGGCAGGGCCGCCCTTGCCTTGGCAGCCCCTTTGCAGAGCCCCTGCAATGGCGCCTCCAGGCTGTCCCGATTTCTCAAGCCTAACCCTAAGCCTAACCCTAACCCTAGAGGATTTTCCGGGGCCCGATGGTGGGAGTAAGCGCCCCCGGGTGGTCGAGACGAGAAAGTGGTGCGAGGGCAGGTGTGTTGGCAGGGCCGCCCTTGCCTTGGCAGCCCCTTTGCAGAGCCCCTGCAATGGCGCCTCCAGGCTGTCCCGATTTCTCAAGCCTAACCCTAACCCTAACCCTAACCCTAGAGGATTTCCGGGACCCGATGGTGGGAGTAAGCGCCCCCGGGTGGTCGAGACGAGAAAGTGGTGCGAGGGCAGGTGTGTTGGCAGGGCCGCCCTTGCCTTGGCAGCCCCTTTGCAGAGCCCCTGCAATGGCGCCTCCAGGCTGTCCCAATTTCTCCAGCCTAACCCTAACCCTAACCCTAACCCTAGAGGATTTTCCGGGGCCCGAAGGTGGGAGTAAGCGCCCTCGGGTGGTCCAGACGAGAAAGTGGTGCGAGGGCAGGTGTGTTGGCAGGGCCGCCCTTGCCTTGGCAGCCCCTTTGCAGAGCCCCTGCAATGGCGCCTCCAGGCTGTCCCGATTTCTCAAGCCTAACCCTAACCCTAACCCTAGAGGATTCCCGGGGCCCAATGGTGGGAGTAAGCGCCCCCGGGTGGTCGAGACGAGAAAGTGGTGCGAGGGCAGGTGTGTTGGCAGGGCCGCCCTTGCCTTGGCAGCCCCTTTGCAGAGCCCCTGCAATGGCGCCTCCAGGCTGTCCCTATTTCTCCAGCCTAACCCTAACCCTAACCCTAACCCTAGAGGATTTCCGGGACTCGATGGTGGGAGTAAGCGCCCCCGGGTGGTCGAGACGAGAAAGTGGTGCGAGGGCAGGTGTGTTGGCAGGGCCGCCCTTGCCTTGGCAGCCCCTTTGCAGAGCCCCTGCAATGGCGCCTCCAGGCTGTCCCGATTTCTCAAGCCTAACCCTAACCCTAACCCTAACCCTAGAGGATTTTCTGGGGCGCGATGGTGGGAGTAAGCGCCCCCGGGTGGTCGAGACGAGAAAGTGGTGCGAGGGCAGGTGTGTTGGCAGGGCCGCCCTTGCCTTGGCAGCCCCTTTGCAGAGCCCCTGCAATGGCGCCTCCAGGCTGTCCCGATTTCTCAAGCCTAACCCTAACCCTAAGCCTAGAGGATTCCCGGGGCCCAATGGTGGGAGTAAGTGCCCCCGGGTGGTCGAGACGAGAAAGTGGTGCGAGGGCAGGTGTGTTGGCAGGGCCGCCCTTGCCTTGGCAGCCCCTTTGCAGAGCCCCTGCAATGGCGCCTCCAGGCTGTCCCTATTTCTCCAGCCTAACCCTAACCCTAACCCTAACCCTAGAGGATTTTCTGGGGCCCGATGGTGGGAGTAAGCGCCCCCGGGTGGTCGAGACGAGAAAGTGGTGCGAGGGCAGGTGTGTTGGCAGGGCCGCCCTTGCCTTGGCAGCCCCTTTGCAGAGCCCCTGCAATGGCGCCTCCAGGCTGTCCCTATTTCTCAAGCCTAACCCTAACCCTAACCCTAACCCTAGAGGATTTCCGGGGCCCAATGGTGGGAGTAAGCGCCCCCGGGTGGTCGAGACGAGAAAGTGGTGCGAGGGCAGGTGTGTTGGCAGGGCCGCCCTTGCCTTGGCAGCCCCTTTGCAGAGCCCCTGCAATGGCGCCTCCAGGCTGTCCTGATTTCTCAAGCCTAACCCTAACCCTAACCCTAACCCTAGAGGATTTTCTGGGGCGCGATGGTGGGAGTAAGCGCCCCCGGGTGGTCGAGACGAGAAAGTGGTGCGAGGGCAGGTGTGTTGGCAGGGCCGCCCTTGCCTTGGCAGCCCCTTTGCAGAGCCCCTGCAATGGCGCCTCCAGGCTGTCCCGATTTCTCAAGCCTAACCCTAACCCTAACCCTAACCCTAGAGGATTTCCGGGGCGCGATGGTGGGAGTAAGCGCCCCCGGGTGGTCGAGACGAGAAAGTGGTGCGAGGGCAGGTGTGTTGGCAGGGCCGCCCTTGCCTTGGCAGCCCCTTTGCAGAGCCCCTGCAATGGCGCCTCCAGGCTGTCCCAATTTCTCCAGCCTAACCCTAAGCCTAACCCTAACCCTAGAGGATTTCCGGGGCCCGATGGTGGGAGTAAGAGCCCCCGGGTGGTCGAGACGAGAAAGTGGTGCGAGGGCAGGTGTGTTGGCAGGGCCACCCTTGCCTTGGCAGCCCCTTTGCAGAGCCCCTGCAATGGCACCTCCAGGCTGTCCCGATTTCTCAAGCCTAACCCTAACCCTAAGCCTAACCCTAACCCTAGAGGATTTTCCGGGGCCCGATGGTGGGAGTAAGCGCCCCCGGGTGGTCGAGACGAGAAAGTGGTGCGAGGGCAGGTGTGTTGGCAGGGCCGCCCTTGCCTTGGCAGCCCCTTTGCAGAGCCCCTGCAATGGCGCCTCCAGGCTGTCCCGATTTCTCCAGCCTAACCCTAACCCTAAGCCTAACCCTAGAGGATTTTCTGGGGCCCGATGGTGGGAGTAAGCGCCCCCGGGTGGTCGAGACGAGAAAGTGGTGCGAGGGCAGGTGTGTTGGCAGGGCCGCCCTTGCCTTGGCAGCCCCTTTGCAGAGCCCCTGCAATGGCGCCTCCAGGCTGTCCCGATTTCTCAAGCCTAACCCTAACCCTAACCCTAGAGGATTTTCTGGGGCGCGATGGTGGGAGTAAGCGCCCTCGGGTGGTCGAGACGAGAAAGTGGTGCGAGGGCAGGTGTGTTGGCAGGGCCGCCCTTGCCTTGGCAGCCCCTTTGCAGAGCCCCTGCAATGGCGCCTCCAGGCTGTCCCGATTTCTCAAGCCTAACCCTAAGCCTAACCCTAACCCTAGAGGATTTCCGGGACCCGATGGTGGGAGTAAGCGCCCCCGGGTGGTCGAGACGAGAAAGTGGTGCGAGGGCAGGTGTGTTGGCAGGGCCGCCCTTGCCTTGGCAGCCCCTTTGCAGAGCCCCTGCAATGGCGCCTCCAGGCTGTCCCAATTTCTCCAGCCTAACCCTAACCCTAACCCTAACCCTAGAGGATTTTCTGGGGCGCGATGGTGGGAGTAAGCGCCCTCGGGTGGTCGAGACGAGAAAGTGGTGCGAGGGCAGGTGTGTTGGCAGGGCCGCCCTTGCCTTGGCAGCCCCTTTGCAGAGCCCCTGCAATGGCGCCTCCAGGCTGTCCCGATTTCTCAAGCCTAACCCTAACCCTAACCCTAACCCTAGAGGATTTCCGGGACCCGATGGTGGGAGTAAGCGCCCCCGGGTGGTCGAGACGAGAAAGTGGTGCGAGGGCAGGTGTGTTGGCAGGGCCGCCCTTGCCTTGGCAGCCCCTTTGCAGAGCCCCTGCAATGGCGCCTCCAGGCTGTCCCAATTTCTCCAGCCTAACCCTAACCCTAACCCTAACCCTAGAGGATTTTCCGGGGCCCGAAGGTGGGAGTAAGCGCCCTCGGGTGGTCCAGACGAGAAAGTGGTGCGAGGGCAGGTGTGTTGGCAGGGCCGCCCTTGCCTTGGCAGCCCCTTTGCAGAGCCCCTGCAATGGCGCCTCCAGGCTGTCCCGATTTCTCAAGCCTAACCCTAACCCTAACCCTAGAGGATTCCCGGGGCCCAATGGTGGGAGTAAGCGCCCCCGGGTGGTCGAGACGAGAAAGTGGTGCGAGGGCAGGTGTGTTGGCAGGGCCGCCCTTGCCTTGGCAGCCCCTTTGCAGAGCCCCTGCAATGGCGCCTCCAGGCTGTCCCTATTTCTCCAGCCTAACCCTAACCCTAACCCTAACCCTAGAGGATTTCCGGGACTCGATGGTGGGAGTAAGCGCCCCCGGGTGGTCGAGACGAGAAAGTGGTGCGAGGGCAGGTGTGTTGGCAGGGCCGCCCTTGCCTTGGCAGCCCCTTTGCAGAGCCCCTGCAATGGCGCCTCCAGGCTGTCCCGATTTCTCAAGCCTAACCCTAACCCTAACCCTAACCCTAGAGGATTTTCTGGGGCGCGATGGTGGGAGTAAGCGCCCCCGGGTGGTCGAGACGAGAAAGTGGTGCGAGGGCAGGTGTGTTGGCAGGGCCGCCCTTGCCTTGGCAGCCCCTTTGCAGAGCCCCTGCAATGGCGCCTCCAGGCTGTCCCGATTTCTCAAGCCTAACCCTAACCCTAAGCCTAGAGGATTCCCGGGGCCCAATGGTGGGAGTAAGTGCCCCCGGGTGGTCGAGACGAGAAAGTGGTGCGAGGGCAGGTGTGTTGGCAGGGCCGCCCTTGCCTTGGCAGCCCCTTTGCAGAGCCCCTGCAATGGCGCCTCCAGGCTGTCCCTATTTCTCCAGCCTAACCCTAACCCTAACCCTAACCCTAGAGGATTTTCTGGGGCCCGATGGTGGGAGTAAGCGCCCCCGGGTGGTCGAGACGAGAAAGTGGTGCGAGGGCAGGTGTGTTGGCAGGGCCGCCCTTGCCTTGGCAGCCCCTTTGCAGAGCCCCTGCAATGGCGCCTCCAGGCTGTCCCTATTTCTCAAGCCTAACCCTAACCCTAACCCTAACCCTAGAGGATTTCCGGGGCCCAATGGTGGGAGTAAGCGCCCCCGGGTGGTCGAGACGAGAAAGTGGTGCGAGGGCAGGTGTGTTGGCAGGGCCGCCCTTGCCTTGGCAGCCCCTTTGCAGAGCCCCTGCAATGGCGCCTCCAGGCTGTCCTGATTTCTCAAGCCTAACCCTAACCCTAACCCTAACCCTAGAGGATTTTCTGGGGCGCGATGGTGGGAGTAAGCGCCCCCGGGTGGTCGAGACGAGAAAGTGGTGCGAGGGCAGGTGTGTTGGCAGGGCCGCCCTTGCCTTGGCAGCCCCTTTGCAGAGCCCCTGCAATGGCGCCTCCAGGCTGTCCCGATTTCTCAAGCCTAACCCTAACCCTAACCCTAACCCTAGAGGATTTCCGGGGCGCGATGGTGGGAGTAAGCGCCCCCGGGTGGTCGAGACGAGAAAGTGGTGCGAGGGCAGGTGTGTTGGCAGGGCCGCCCTTGCCTTGGCAGCCCCTTTGCAGAGCCCCTGCAATGGCGCCTCCAGGCTGTCCCAATTTCTCCAGCCTAACCCTAAGCCTAACCCTAACCCTAGAGGATTTCCGGGGCCCGATGGTGGGAGTAAGAGCCCCCGGGTGGTCGAGACGAGAAAGTGGTGCGAGGGCAGGTGTGTTGGCAGGGCCACCCTTGCCTTGGCAGCCCCTTTGCAGAGCCCCTGCAATGGCACCTCCAGGCTGTCCCGATTTCTCAAGCCTAACCCTAACCCTAAGCCTAACCCTAACCCTAGAGGATTTTCCGGGGCCCGATGGTGGGAGTAAGCGCCCCCGGGTGGTCGAGACGAGAAAGTGGTGCGAGGGCAGGTGTGTTGGCAGGGCCGCCCTTGCCTTGGCAGCCCCTTTGCAGAGCCCCTGCAATGGCGCCTCCAGGCTGTCCCGATTTCTCAAGCCTAACCCTAACCCTAACCCTAGAGGATTTTCTGGGGCGCGATGGTGGGAGTAAGCGCCCTCGGGTGGTCGAGACGAGAAAGTGGTGCGAGGGCAGGTGTGTTGGCAGGGCCGCCCTTGCCTTGGCAGCCCCTTTGCAGAGCCCCTGCAATGGCGCCTCCAGGCTGTCCCGATTTCTCAAGCCTAACCCTAAGCCTAACCCTAACCCTAGAGGATTTCCGGGACCCGATGGTGGGAGTAAGCGCCCCCGGGTGGTCGAGACGAGAAAGTGGTGCGAGGGCAGGTGTGTTGGCAGGGCCGCCCTTGCCTTGGCAGCCCCTTTGCAGAGCCCCTGCAATGGCGCCTCCAGGCTGTCCCAATTTCTCCAGCCTAACCCTAACCCTAACCCTAACCCTAGAGGATTTTCTGGGGCGCGATGGTGGGAGTAAGCGCCCTCGGGTGGTCGAGACGAGAAAGTGGTGCGAGGGCAGGTGTGTTGGCAGGGCCGCCCTTGCCTTGGCAGCCCCTTTGCAGAGCCCCTGCAATGGCGCCTCCAGGCTGTCCCGATTTCTCAAGCCTAACCCTAACCCTAACCCTAACCCTAGAGGATTTTCTGGGGCGCGATGGTGGGAGTAAGCGCCCCCGGGTGGTCGAGACGAGAAAGTGGTGCGAGGGCAGGTGTGTTGGCAGGGCCACCCTTGCCTTGGCAGCCCCTTTGCAGAGCCCCTGCAATGGCGCCTCCAGGCTGTCCCGATTTCTCCAGCCTAACCCTAAGCCTAACCCTAACCCTAGAGGATTTTCTGGGGCGCGATGGTGGGAATAAGCGCCCCCGGGTGGTCGAGACGAGAAAGTGGTGCGAGGGCAGGTGTGTTGGCAGGGCCGCCCTTGCCTTGGCAGCCCCTTTGCAGAGCCCCTGCAATGGCACCTCCAGGCTGTCCCGATTTCTCAAGCCTAACCCTAACCCTAACCCTAACCCTAGAGGATTTTCCGGGGCCCGATGGTGGGAGTAAGCGCCCCCGGGTGGTCCAGACGAGAAAGTGGTGCGAGGGCAGGTGTGTTGGCAGGGCCGCCCTTGCCTTGGCAGCCCCTTTGCAGAGCCCCTGCAATGGCACCTCCAGGCTGTCCCGATTTCTCAAGCCTAACCCTAACCCTAACCCTAACCCTAGAGGATTTTCTGGGGCGCGATGGTGGGAGTAAGCGCCCCCGGGTGGTCGAGACGAGAAAGTGGTGCGAGGGCAGGTGTGTTGGCAGGGCCGCCCTTGCCTTGGCAGCCCCTTTGCAGAGCCCCTGCAATGGCGCCTCCAGGCTGTCCCGATTTCTCCAGCCTAACCCTAACCCTAACCCTAACCCTAGAGGATTTCCGGGACCCGATGGTGGGAGTAAGCGCCCCCGGGTGGTCGAGACGAGAAAGTGGTGCGAGGGCAGGTGTGTTGGCAGGGCCGCCCTTGCCTTGGCAGCCCCTTTGCAGAGCCCCTGCAATGGCGCCTCCAGGCTGTCCCTATTTCTCCAGCCTAACCCTAACCCTAACCCTAACCCTAGAGGATTTTCCGGGGCGCGATGGTGGGAGTAAGTGCCCCCGGGTGGTCGAGACGAGAAAGTGGTGCGAGGGCAGGTGTGTTGGCAGGGCCGCCCTTGCCTTGGCAGCCCCTTTGCAGAGCCCCTGCAATGGCGCCTCCAGGCTGTCCTGATTTCTCAAGCCTAACCCTAACCCTAACCCTAACCCTAGAGGATTTTCTGGGGCGCGATGGTGGGAGTAAGCGCCCCCGGGTGGTCGAGACGAGAAAGTGGTGCGAGGGCAGGTGTGTTGGCAGGGCCGCCCTTGCCTTGGCAGCCCCTTTGCAGAGCCCCTGCAATGGCGCCTCCAGGCTGTCCCGATTTCTCAAGCCTAACCCTAAGCCTAACCCTAACCCTAGAGGATTTTCCGGGGCCCGATGGTGGGAGTAAGCGCCCCCGGGTGGTCGAGACGAGAAAGTGGTGCGAGGGCAGGTGTGTTGGCAGGGCCGCCCTTGCCTTGGCAGCCCCTTTGCAGAGCCCCTGCAATGGCGCCTCCAGGCTGTCCCGATTTCTCAAGCCTAACCCTAACCCTAACCCTAACCCTAGAGGATTTCCGGGACCCGATGGTGGGAGTAAGCGCCCCCGGGTGGTCGAGACGAGAAAGTGGTGCGAGGGCAGGTGTGTTGGCAGGGCCGCCCTTGCCTTGGCAGCCCCTTTGCAGAGCCCCTGCAATGGCGCCTCCAGGCTGTCCCAATTTCTCCAGCCTAACCCTAACCCTAACCCTAACCCTAGAGGATTTTCCGGGGCCCGAAGGTGGGAGTAAGCGCCCTCGGGTGGTCCAGACGAGAAAGTGGTGCGAGGGCAGGTGTGTTGGCAGGGCCGCCCTTGCCTTGGCAGCCCCTTTGCAGAGCCCCTGCAATGGCGCCTCCAGGCTGTCCCGATTTCTCAAGCCTAACCCTAACCCTAACCCTAGAGGATTCCCGGGGCCCAATGGTGGGAGTAAGCGCCCCCGGGTGGTCGAGACGAGAAAGTGGTGCGAGGGCAGGTGTGTTGGCAGGGCCGCCCTTGCCTTGGCAGCCCCTTTGCAGAGCCCCTGCAATGGCGCCTCCAGGCTGTCCCTATTTCTCCAGCCTAACCCTAACCCTAACCCTAACCCTAGAGGATTTCCGGGACTCGATGGTGGGAGTAAGCGCCCCCGGGTGGTCGAGACGAGAAAGTGGTGCGAGGGCAGGTGTGTTGGCAGGGCCGCCCTTGCCTTGGCAGCCCCTTTGCAGAGCCCCTGCAATGGCGCCTCCAGGCTGTCCCGATTTCTCAAGCCTAACCCTAACCCTAACCCTAACCCTAGAGGATTTTCTGGGGCGCGATGGTGGGAGTAAGCGCCCCCGGGTGGTCGAGACGAGAAAGTGGTGCGAGGGCAGGTGTGTTGGCAGGGCCGCCCTTGCCTTGGCAGCCCCTTTGCAGAGCCCCTGCAATGGCGCCTCCAGGCTGTCCCGATTTCTCAAGCCTAACCCTAACCCTAAGCCTAGAGGATTCCCGGGGCCCAATGGTGGGAGTAAGTGCCCCCGGGTGGTCGAGACGAGAAAGTGGTGCGAGGGCAGGTGTGTTGGCAGGGCCACCCTTGCCTTGGCAGCCCCTTTGCAGAGCCCCTGCAATGGCGCCTCCAGGCTGTCCCGATTTCTCCAGCCTAACCCTAACCCTAACCCTAACCCTAGAGGATTTTCTGGGGCGCGATGGTGGGAGTAAGCGCCCCCGGGTGGTCGAGACGAGAAAGTGGTGCGAGGGCAGGTGTGTTGGCAGGGCCGCCCTTGCCTTGGCAGCCCCTTTGCAGAGCCCCTGCAATGGCGCCTCCAGGCTGTCCCTATTTCTCCAGCCTAACCCTAAGCCTAACCCTAACCCTAGAGGATTTCCGGGACCCGATGGTGGGAGTAAGCGCCCCCGGGTGGTCGAGACGAGAAAGTGGTGCGAGGGCAGGTGTGTTGGCAGGGCCGCCCTTGCCTTGGCAGCCCCTTTGCAGAGCCCCTGCAATGGCGCCTCCAGGCTGTCCTGATTTCTCAAGCCTAACCCTAACCCTAACCCTAACCCTAGAGGATTTTCTGGGGCGCGATGGTGGGAGTAAGCGCCCCCGGGTGGTCGAGACGAGAAAGTGGTGCGAGGGCAGGTGTGTTGGCAGGGCCGCCCTTGCCTTGGCAGCCCCTTTGCAGAGCCCCTGCAATGGCGCCTCCAGGCTGTCCCGATTTCTCAAGCCTAACCCTAACCCTAACCCTAACCCTAGAGGATTTCCGGGGCGCGATGGTGGGAGTAAGCGCCCCCGGGTGGTCGAGACGAGAAAGTGGTGCGAGGGCAGGTGTGTTGGCAGGGCCGCCCTTGCCTTGGCAGCCCCTTTGCAGAGCCCCTGCAATGGCGCCTCCAGGCTGTCCCAATTTCTCCAGCCTAACCCTAAGCCTAACCCTAACCCTAGAGGATTTCCGGGGCCCGATGGTGGGAGTAAGAGCCCCCGGGTGGTCGAGACGAGAAAGTGGTGCGAGGGCAGGTGTGTTGGCAGGGCCACCCTTGCCTTGGCAGCCCCTTTGCAGAGCCCCTGCAATGGCACCTCCAGGCTGTCCCGATTTCTCAAGCCTAACCCTAACCCTAAGCCTAACCCTAACCCTAGAGGATTTTCCGGGGCCCGATGGTGGGAGTAAGCGCCCCCGGGTGGTCGAGACGAGAAAGTGGTGCGAGGGCAGGTGTGTTGGCAGGGCCGCCCTTGCCTTGGCAGCCCCTTTGCAGAGCCCCTGCAATGGCGCCTCCAGGCTGTCCCGATTTCTCCAGCCTAACCCTAACCCTAAGCCTAACCCTAGAGGATTTTCTGGGGCGCGATGGTGGGAGTAAGCGCCCCCGGGTGGTCGAGACGAGAAAGTGGTGCGAGGGCAGGTGTGTTGGCAGGGCCGCCCTTGCCTTGGCAGCCCCTTTGCAGAGCCCCTGCAATGGCGCCTCCAGGCTGTCCCGATTTCTCAAGCCTAACCCTAACCCTAACCCTAACCCTAGAGGATTTTCTGGGGCGCGATGGTGGGAGTAAGCGCCCTCGGGTGGTCGAGACGAGAAAGTGGTGCGAGGGCAGGTGTGTTGGCAGGGCCGCCCTTGCCTTGGCAGCCCCTTTGCAGAGCCCCTGCAATGGCGCCTCCAGGCTGTCCCGATTTCTCAAGCCTAACCCTAAGCCTAACCCTAACCCTAGAGGATTTCCGGGACCCGATGGTGGGAGTAAGCGCCCCCGGGTGGTCGAGACGAGAAAGTGGTGCGAGGGCAGGTGTGTTGGCAGGGCCGCCCTTGCCTTGGCAGCCCCTTTGCAGAGCCCCTGCAATGGCGCCTCCAGGCTGTCCCAATTTCTCCAGCCTAACCCTAACCCTAACCCTAACCCTAGAGGATTTTCTGGGGCGCGATGGTGGGAGTAAGCGCCCTCGGGTGGTCGAGACGAGAAAGTGGTGCGAGGGCAGGTGTGTTGGCAGGGCCGCCCTTGCCTTGGCAGCCCCTTTGCAGAGCCCCTGCAATGGCGCCTCCAGGCTGTCCCGATTTCTCAAGCCTAACCCTAAGCCTAAACCTAGAGGATTCCCGGGGCCCAATGGTGGGAGTAAGTGCCCCCGGGTGGTCGAGACGAGAAAGTGGTGCGAGGGCAGGTGTGTTGGCAGGGCCGCCCTTGCCTTGGCAGCCCCTTTGCAGAGCCCCTGCAATGGTGCCTCCCAGGCTGTCCCGATTTCTCCAGCCTAACCCTAAGCCTAAGCCTAACCCTAGAGGATTTCCGGGACTCGATGGTGGGAGTAAGTGCCCCCGGGTGGTCGAGACGAGAAAGTAGTGCGAGGGCAGGTGTGTTGGCAGGGCCGCCCTTGCCTTGGCAGCCCCTTTGCAGAGCCCCTGCAATGGCGCCTCCAGGCTGTCCCGATTTCTCAAGCCTAACCCTAAGCCTAACCCTAACCCTAGAGGATTTTCCGGGGCCCGATGGTGGGAGTAAGTGCCCCCGGGTGGTCGAGATGAGAAAGTGGTGCGAGGGCAGGTGTGTTGGCAGGGCCGCCCTTGCCTTGGCAGCCCCTTTGCAGAGCCCCTGCAATGGCGCCTCCAGGCTGTCCTGATTTCTCCAGCCTAACCCTAACCCTAACCCTAACCCTAGAGGATTTTCTGGGGCGCGATGGTGGGAGTAAGCGCCCCCGGGTGGTCGAGACGAGAAAGTGGTGCGAGGGCAGGTGTGTTGGCAGGGCCACCCTTGCCTTGGCAGCCCCTTTGCAGAGCCCCTGCAATGGCGCCTCCAGGCTGTCCCGATTTCTCAAGCCTAACCCTAAGCCTAACCCTAACCCTAGAGGATTTTCCGGGGCCCGAAGGTGGGAGTAAGCGCCCTCGGGTGGTCGAGACGAGAAAGTGGTGCGAGGGCAGGTGTGTTGGCAGGGCCGCCCTTGCCTTGGCAGCCCCTTTGCAGAGCCCCTGCAATGGCGCCTCCAGGCTGTCCCGATTTCTCCAGCCTAACCCTAACCCTAACCCTAACCCTAGAGGATTTTCTGGGGCGCGATGGTGGGAGTAAGCGCCCCCGGGTGGTCGAGACGAGAAAGTGGTGCGAGGGCAGGTGTGTTGGCAGGGCCGCCCTTGCCTTGGCAGCCCCTTTGCAGAGCCCCTGCAATGGCGCCTCCAGGCTGTCCCGATTTCTCAAGCCTAACCCTAACCCTAACCCTAGAGGATTCCCGGGGCCCAATGGTGGGAGTAAGCGCCCCCGGGTGGTCGAGACGAGAAAGTGGTGCGAGGGCAGGTGTGTTGGCAGGGCCGCCCTTGCCTTGGCAGCCCCTTTGCAGAGCCCCTGCAATGGCGCCTCCAGGCTGTCCCGATTTCTCCAGCCTAACCCTAACCCTAACCCTAACCCTAGAGGATTTCCGGGACTCGATGGTGGGAGTAAGCGCCCCCGGGTGGTCGAGACGAGAAAGTGGTGCGAGGGCAGGTGTGTTGGCAGGGCCGCCCTTGCCTTGGCAGCCCCTTTGCAGAGCCCCTGCAATGGCACCTCCAGGCTGTCCCGATTTCTCAAGCCTAACCCTAACCCTAACCCTAACCCTAGAGGATTTTCCGGGGCGCGATGGTGGGAGTAAGCGCCCCCGGGTGGTCGAGACGAGAAAGTGGTGCGAGGGCAGGTGTGTTGGCAGGGCCGCCCTTGCCTTGGCAGCCCCTTTGCAGAGCCCCTGCAATGGCGCCTCCAGGCTGTCCCGATTTCTCAAGCCTAACCCTAACCCTAAGCCTAGAGGATTCCCGGGGCCCAATGGTGGGAGTAAGTGCCCCCGGGTGGTCGAGACGAGAAAGTGGTGCGAGGGCAGGTGTGTTGGCAGGGCCGCCCTTGCCTTGGCAGCCCCTTTGCAGAGCCCCTGCAATGGCGCCTCCAGGCTGTCCCTATTTCTCCAGCCTAACCCTAACCCTAACCCTAACCCTAGAGGATTTTCTGGGGCGCGATGGTGGGAGTAAGCGCCCCCGGGTGGTCGAGACGAGAAAGTGGTGCGAGGGCAGGTGTGTTGGCAGGGCCGCCCTTGCCTTGGCAGCCCCTTTGCAGAGCCCCTGCAATGGCGCCTCCAGGCTGTCCCGATTTCTCCAGCCTAACCCTAACCCTAACCCTAACCCTAGAGGATTTCCGGGGCCCAATGGTGGGAGTAAGCGCCCCCGGGTGGTCGAGACGAGAAAGTGGTGCGAGGGCAGGTGTGTTGGCAGGGCCACCCTTGCCTTGGCAGCCCCTTTGCAGAGCCCCTGCAATGGCGCCTCCAGGCTGTCCTGATTTCTCAAGCCTAACCCTAACCCTAACCCTAACCCTAGAGGATTTTCTGGGGCGCGATGGTGGGAGTAAGCGCCCCCGGGTGGTCGAGACGAGAAAGTGGTGCGAGGGCAGGTGTGTTGGCAGGGCCGCCCTTGCCTTGGCAGCCCCTTTGCAGAGCCCCTGCAATGGCGCCTCCAGGCTGTCCCGATTTCTCAAGCCTAACCCTAACCCTAACCCTAACCCTAGAGGATTTCCGGGGCGCGATGGTGGGAGTAAGCGCCCCCGGGTGGTCGAGACGAGAAAGTGGTGCGAGGGCAGGTGTGTTGGCAGGGCCGCCCTTGCCTTGGCAGCCCCTTTGCAGAGCCCCTGCAATGGCGCCTCCAGGCTGTCCCAATTTCTCAAGCCTAACCCTAAGCCTAACCCTAACCCTAGAGGATTTCCGGGGCCCGATGGTGGGAGTAAGTGCCCTCGGGTGGTCGAGACGAGAAAGTGGTGCGAGGGCAGGTGTGTTGGCAGGGCCGCCCTTGCCTTGGCAGCCCCTTTGCAGAGCCCCTGCAATGGCGCCTCCAGGCTGTCCCAATTTCTCCAGCCTAACCCTAACCCTAACCCTAACCCTAGAGGATTTTCTGGGGCGCGATGGTGGGAGTAAGCGCCCTCGGGTGGTCGAGACGAGAAAGTGGTGCGAGGGCAGGTGTGTTGGCAGGGCCGCCCTTGCCTTGGCAGCCCCTTTGCAGAGCCCCTGCAATGGCGCCTCCAGGCTGTCCCGATTTCTCAAGCCTAACCCTAAGCCTAAACCTAGAGGATTCCCGGGGCCCAATGGTGGGAGTAAGTGCCCCCGGGTGGTCGAGACGAGAAAGTGGTGCGAGGGCAGGTGTGTTGGCAGGGCCGCCCTTGCCTTGGCAGCCCCTTTGCAGAGCCCCTGCAATGGCGCCTCCAGGCTGTCCCGATTTCTCCAGCCTAACCCTAAGCCTAAGCCTAACCCTAGAGGATTTCCGGGACTCGATGGTGGGAGTAAGAGCCCCCGGGTGGTCGAGACGAGAAAGTAGTGCGAGGGCAGGTGTGTTGGCAGGGCCGCCCTTGCCTTGGCAGCCCCTTTGCAGAGCCCCTGCAATGGCGCCTCCAGGCTGTCCCGATTTCTCAAGCCTAACCCTAAGCCTAACCCTAACCCTAGAGGATTTTCCGGGGCCCGATGGTGGGAGTAAGTGCCCCCGGGTGGTCGAGATGAGAAAGTGGTGCGAGGGCAGGTGTGTTGGCAGGGCCGCCCTTGCCTTGGCAGCCCCTTTGCAGAGCCCCTGCAATGGCGCCTCCAGGCTGTCCTGATTTCTCCAGCCTAACCCTAACCCTAACCCTAACCCTAGAGGATTTTCTGGGGCGCGATGGTGGGAGTAAGCGCCCCCGGGTGGTCGAGACGAGAAAGTGGTGCGAGGGCAGGTGTGTTGGCAGGGCCACCCTTGCCTTGGCAGCCCCTTTGCAGAGCCCCTGCAATGGCGCCTCCAGGCTGTCCCGATTTCTCAAGCCTAACCCTAAGCCTAACCCTAACCCTAGAGGATTTTCCGGGGCCCGAAGGTGGGAGTAAGCGCCCTCGGGTGGTCGAGACGAGAAAGTGGTGCGAGGGCAGGTGTGTTGGCAGGGCCGCCCTTGCCTTGGCAGCCCCTTTGCAGAGCCCCTGCAATGGCGCCTCCAGGCTGTCCCGATTTCTCCAGCCTAACCCTAACCCTAACCCTAACCCTAGAGGATTTTCTGGGGCGCGATGGTGGGAGTAAGCGCCCCCGGGTGGTCCAGACGAGAAAGTGGTGCGAGGGCAGGTGTGTTGGCAGGGCCGCCCTTGCCTTGGCAGCCCCTTTGCAGAGCCCCTGCAATGGCGCCTCCAGGCTGTCCCGATTTCTCAAGCCTAACCCTAACCCTAACCCTAGAGGATTCCCGGGGCCCAATGGTGGGAGTAAGCGCCCCCGGGTGGTCGAGACGAGAAAGTGGTGCGAGGGCAGGTGTGTTGGCAGGGCCACCCTTGCCTTGGCAGCCCCTTTGCAGAGCCCCTGCAATGGCGCCTCCAGGCTGTCCTGATTTCTCAAGCCTAACCCTAACCCTAACCCTAACCCTAGAGGATTTCCGGGACTCGATGGTGGGAGTAAGCGCCCCCGGGTGGTCGAGACGAGAAAGTGGTGCGAGGGCAGGTGTGTTGGCAGGGCCGCCCTTGCCTTGGCAGCCCCTTTGCAGAGCCCCTGCAATGGCACCTCCAGGCTGTCCCGATTTCTCAAGCCTAACCCTAACCCTAACCCTAACCCTAGAGGATTTTCCGGGGCGCGATGGTGGGAGTAAGCGCCCCCGGGTGGTCGAGACGAGAAAGTGGTGCGAGGGCAGGTGTGTTGGCAGGGCCGCCCTTGCCTTGGCAGCCCCTTTGCAGAGCCCCTGCAATGGCGCCTCCAGGCTGTCCCGATTTCTCAAGCCTAACCCTAACCCTAAGCCTAGAGGATTCCCGGGGCCCAATGGTGGGAGTAAGTGCCCCCGGGTGGTCGAGACGAGAAAGTGGTGCGAGGGCAGGTGTGTTGGCAGGGCCGCCCTTGCCTTGGCAGCCCCTTTGCAGAGCCCCTGCAATGGCGCCTCCAGGCTGTCCCTATTTCTCCAGCCTAACCCTAACCCTAACCCTAACCCTAGAGGATTTTCTGGGGCGCGATGGTGGGAGTAAGCGCCCCCGGGTGGTCGAGACGAGAAAGTGGTGCGAGGGCAGGTGTGTTGGCAGGGCCGCCCTTGCCTTGGCAGCCCCTTTGCAGAGCCCCTGCAATGGCGCCTCCAGGCTGTCCCTATTTCTCCAGCCTAACCCTAACCCTAACCCTAACCCTAGAGGATTTCCGGGGCCCAATGGTGGGAGTAAGCGCCCCCGGGTGGTCGAGACGAGAAAGTGGTGCGAGGGCAGGTGTGTTGGCAGGGCCACCCTTGCCTTGGCAGCCCCTTTGCAGAGCCCCTGCAATGGCGCCTCCAGGCTGTCCTGATTTCTCAAGCCTAACCCTAACCCTAACCCTAACCCTAGAGGATTTTCTGGGGCGCGATGGTGGGAGTAAGCGCCCCCGGGTGGTCGAGACGAGAAAGTGGTGCGAGGGCAGGTGTGTTGGCAGGGCCGCCCTTGCCTTGGCAGCCCCTTTGCAGAGCCCCTGCAATGGCGCCTCCAGGCTGTCCCGATTTCTCAAGCCTAACCCTAACCCTAACCCTAACCCTAGAGGATTTCCGGGGCGCGATGGTGGGAGTAAGCGCCCCCGGGTGGTCGAGACGAGAAAGTGGTGCGAGGGCAGGTGTGTTGGCAGGGCCGCCCTTGCCTTGGCAGCCCCTTTGCAGAGCCCCTGCAATGGCGCCTCCAGGCTGTCCCAATTTCTCAAGCCTAACCCTAAGCCTAACCCTAACCCTAGAGGATTTCCGGGGCCCGATGGTGGGAGTAAGTGCCCTCGGGTGGTCGAGACGAGAAAGTGGTGCGAGGGCAGGTGTGTTGGCAGGGCCGCCCTTGCCTTGGCAGCCCCTTTGCAGAGCCCCTGCAATGGCGCCTCCAGGCTGTCCCGATTTCTCAAGCCTAACCCTAACCCTAACCCTAACCCTAGAGGATTTCCGGGGCGCGATGGTGGGAGTAAGCGCCCCCGGGTGGTCGAGACGAGAAAGTGGTGCGAGGGCAGGTGTGTTGGCAGGGCCGCCCTTGCCTTGGCAGCCCCTTTGCAGAGCCCCTGCAATGGCGCCTCCAGGCTGTCCCAATTTCTCAAGCCTAACCCTAAGCCTAACCCTAACCCTAGAGGATTTCCGGGGCCCGATGGTGGGAGTAAGTGCCCTCGGGTGGTCGAGACGAGAAAGTGGTGCGAGGGCAGGTGTGTTGGCAGGGCCGCCCTTGCCTTGGCAGCCCCTTTGCAGAGCCCCTGCAATGGCACCTCCAGGCTGTCCCGATTTCTCAAGCCTAAACCTAACCCTAAGCCTAACCCTAACCCTAGAGGATTTTCCGGGGCCCGATGGTGGGAGTAAGCGCCCCCGGGTGGTCGAGACGAGAAAGTGGTGCGAGGGCAGGTGTGTTGGCAGGGCCGCCCTTGCCTTGGCAGCCCCTTTGCAGAGCCCCTGCAATGGCGCCTCCAGGCTGTCCCTATTTCTCAAGCCTAACCCTAACCCTAACCCTAACCCTAGAGGATTTTCTGGGGCGCGATGGTGGGAGTAAGCGCCCCCGGGTGGTCGAGACGAGAAAGTGGTGCGAGGGCAGGTGTGTTGGCAGGGCCGCCCTTGCCTTGGCAGCCCCTTTGCAGAGCCCCTGCAATGGCGCCTCCCAGGCTGTCCCGATTTCTCCAGCCTAACCCTAACCCTAACCCTAACCCTAGAGGATTTTCTGGGGCGCGATGGTGGGAGTAAGCGCCCTCGGGTGGTCGAGACGAGAAAGTGGTGCGAGGGCAGGTGTGTTGGCAGGGCCGCCCTTGCCTTGGCAGCCCCTTTGCAGAGCCCCTGCAATGGCGCCTCCAGGCTGTCCCGATTTCTCAAGCCTAACCCTAACCCTAACCCTAACCCTAGAGGATTTCCGGGACCCGATGGTGGGAGTAAGCGCCCCCGGGTGGTCGAGACGAGAAAGTGGTGCGAGGGCAGGTGTGTTGGCAGGGCCGCCCTTGCCTTGGCAGCCCCTTTGCAGAGCCCCTGCAATGGCGCCTCCAGGCTGTCCCAATTTCTCCAGCCTAACCCTAAGCCTAACCCTAACCCTAGAGGATTTTCTGGGGCGCGATGGTGGGAGTAAGCGCCCTCGGGTGGTCGAGACGAGAAAGTGGTGCGAGGGCAGGTGTGTTGGCAGGGCCGCCCTTGCCTTGGCAGCCCCTTTGCAGAGCCCCTGCAATGGCGCCTCCAGGCTGTCCCGATTTCTCAAGCCTAACCCTAACCCTAAGCCTAGAGGATTTCCGGGGCCCGATGGTGGGAGTAAGTGCCCTCGGGTGGTCGAGACGAGAAAGTGGTGCGAGGGCAGGTGTGTTGGCAGGGCCGCCCTTGCCTTGGCAGCCCCTTTGCAGAGCCCCTGCAATGGCACCTCCAGGCTGTCCCGATTTCTCAAGCCTAAACCTAACCCTAAGCCTAACCCTAACCCTAGAGGATTTTCCGGGGCCCGATGGTGGGAGTAAGCGCCCCCGGGTGGTCGAGACGAGAAAGTGGTGCGAGGGCAGGTGTGTTGGCAGGGCCGCCCTTGCCTTGGCAGCCCCTTTGCAGAGCCCCTGCAATGGCGCCTCCAGGCTGTCCCTATTTCTCCAGCCTAACCCTAACCCTAACCCTAACCCTAGAGGATTTTCTGGGGCGCGATGGTGGGAGTAAGCGCCCCCGGGTGGTCGAGACGAGAAAGTGGTGCGAGGGCAGGTGTGTTGGCAGGGCCGCCCTTGCCTTGGCAGCCCCTTTGCAGAGCCCCTGCAATGGCGCCTCCCAGGCTGTCCCGATTTCTCCAGCCTAACCCTAACCCTAACCCTAACCCTAGAGGATTTTCTGGGGCGCGATGGTGGGAGTAAGCGCCCTCGGGTGGTCGAGACGAGAAAGTGGTGCGAGGGCAGGTGTGTTGGCAGGGCCGCCCTTGCCTTGGCAGCCCCTTTGCAGAGCCCCTGCAATGGCGCCTCCAGGCTGTCCCAATTTCTCCAGCCTAACCCTAAGCCTAACCCTAACCCTAGAGGATTTTCTGGGGCGCGATGGTGGGAGTAAGCGCCCTCGGGTGGTCGAGACGAGAAAGTGGTGCGAGGGCAGGTGTGTTGGCAGGGCCGCCCTTGCCTTGGCAGCCCCTTTGCAGAGCCCCTGCAATGGCGCCTCCAGGCTGTCCCGATTTCTCAAGCCTAACCCTAACCCTAAGCCTAGAGGATTCCCGGGGCCCAATGGTGGGAGTAAGTGCCCCCGGGTGGTCGAGACGAGAAAGTGGTGCGAGGGCAGGTGTGTTGGCAGGGCCGCCCTTGCCTTGGCAGCCCCTTTGCAGAGCCCCTGCAATGGCGCCTCCCAGGCTGTCCCGATTTCTCCAGCCTAACCCTAACCCTAACCCTAACCCTAGAGGATTTCCGGGACTCGATGGTGGGAGTAAGTGCCCCCGGGTGGTCGAGACGAGAAAGTGGTGCGAGGGCAGGTGTGTTGGCAGGGCCGCCCTTGCCTTGGCAGCCCCTTTGCAGAGCCCCTGCAATGGCGCCTCCAGGCTGTCCCGATTTCTCAAGCCTAACCCTAACCCTAACCCTAACCCTAGAGGATTTTCTGGGGCCCGATGGTGGGAGTAAGCGCCCCCGGGTGGTCGAGACGAGAAAGTGGTGCGAGGGCAGGTGTGTTGGCAGGGCCGCCCTTGCCTTGGCAGCCCCTTTGCAGAGCCCCTGCAATGGCGCCTCCAGGCTGTCCCGATTTCTCAAGCCTAACCCTAACCCTAACCCTAACCCTAGAGGATTTTCCGGGGCCCGATGGTGGGAGTAAGCGCCCCCGGGTGGTCGAGACGAGAAAGTGGTGCGAGGGCAGGTGTGTTGGCAGGGCCGCCCTTGCCTTGGCAGCCCCTTTGCAGAGCCCCTGCAATGGCGCCTCCAGGCTGTCCCTATTTCTCAAGCCTAACCCTAACCCTAACCCTAACCCTAGAGGATTTTCCGGGACTCGATGGTGGGAGTAAGCGCCCCCGGGTGGTCGAGACGAGAAAGTGGTGCGAGGGCAGGTGTGTTGGCAGGGCCGCCCTTGCCTTGGCAGCCCCTTTGCAGAGCCCCTGCAATGGCGCCTCCAGGCTGTCCCGATTTCTCCAGCCTAACCCTAACCCTAACCCTAACCCTAGAGGATTTCCGGGGCCCAATGGTGGGAGTAAGTGCCCCCGGGTGGTCGAGACGAGAAAGTGGTGCGAGGGCAGGTGTGTTGGCAGGGCCGCCCTTGCCTTGGCAGCCCCTTTGCAGAGCCCCTGCAATGGCGCCTCCAGGCTGTCCCGATTTCTCAAGCCTAACCCTAAGCCTAACCCTAACCCTAGAGGATTTCCGGGACCCGATGGTGGGAGTAAGCGCCCCCGGGTGTTCGAGACGAGAAAGTGGTGCGAGGGCAGGTGTGTTGGCAGGGCCGCCCTTGCCTTGGCAGCCCCTTTGCAGAGCCCCTGCAATGGCGCCTCCAGGCTGTCCCTATTTCTCCAGCCTAACCCTAACCATAACCCTAACCCTAGAGGATTTCCGGGACCCGATGGTGGGAGTAAGCGCCCCCGGGTGTTCGAGACGAGAAAGTGGTGCGAGGGCAGGTGTGTTGGCAGGGCCGCCCTTGCCTTGGCAGCCCCTTTGCAGAGCCCCTGCAATGGCGCCTCCAGGCTGTCCCGATTTCTCCAGCCTAACCCTAACCCTAACCCTAGAGGATTTCCGGGGCCCAATGGTGGGAGTAAGTGCCCCCGGGTGGTCGAGACGAGAAAGTGGTGCGAGGGCAGGTGTGTTGGCAGGGCCGCCCTTGCCTTGGCAGCCCCTTTGCAGAGCCCCTGCAATGGCGCCTCCAGGCTGTCCCAATTTCTCCAGCCTAACCCTAACCCTAACCCTAACCCTAGAGGATTTTCCGGGACTCGATGGTGGGAGTAAGCGCCCCCGGGTGGTCGAGACGAGAAAGTGGTGCGAGGGCAGGTGTGTTGGCAGGGCCGCCCTTGCCTTGGCAGCCCCTTTGCAGAGCCCCTGCAATGGCGCCTCCAGGCTGTCCCGATTTCTCCAGCCTAACCCTAACCCTAACCCTAACCCTAGAGGATTTCCGGGGCCCAATGGTGGGAGTAAGTGCCCCCGGGTGGTCGAGACGAGAAAGTGGTGCGAGGGCAGGTGTGTTGGCAGGGCCGCCCTTGCCTTGGCAGCCCCTTTGCAGAGCCCCTGCAATGGCGCCTCCAGGCTGTCCCGATTTCTCAAGCCTAACCCTAACCCTAACCCTAACCCTAGAGGATTTTCCGGGGCCCGATGGTGGGAGTAAGCGCCCCCGGGTGGTCGAGACGAGAAAGTGGTGCGAGGGCAGGTGTGTTGGCAGGGCCGCCCTTGCCTTGGCAGCCCCTTTGCAGAGCCCCTGCAATGGCGCCTCCAGGCTGTCCCTATTTCTCAAGCCTAACCCTAACCCTAACCCTAACCCTAGAGGATTTTCTGGGGCGCGATGGTGGGAGTAAGCGCCCCCGGGTGGTCGAGACGAGAAAGTGGTGCGAGGGCAGGTGTGTTGGCAGGGCCGCCCTTGCCTTGGCAGCCCCTTTGCAGAGCCCCTGCAATGGCGCCTCCAGGCTGTCCCTATTTCTCAAGCCTAACCCTAACCCTAACCCTAACCCTAGAGGATTTCCGGGACCCGATGGTGGGAGTAAGCGCCCCCGGGTGGTCGAGACGAGAAAGTGGTGCGAGGGCAGGTGTGTTGGCAGGGCCGCCCTTGCCTTGGCAGCCCCTTTGCAGAGCCCCTGCAATGGCGCCTCCAGGCTGTCCCGATTTCTCCAGCCTAACCCTAACCCTAACCCTAGAGGATTTCCGGGGCCCAATGGTGGGAGTAAGTGCCCCCGGGTGGTCGAGACGAGAAAGTGGTGCGAGGGCAGGTGTGTTGGCAGGGCCGCCCTTGCCTTGGCAGCCCCTTTGCAGAGCCCCTGCAATGGCGCCTCCAGGCTGTCCCAATTTCTCCAGCCTAACCCTAAGCCTAACCCTAACCCTAGAGGATTTCCGGGACCCGATGGTGGGAGTAAGCGCCCCCGGGTGTTCGAGACGAGAAAGTGGTGCGAGGGCAGGTGTGTTGGCAGGGCCGCCCTTGCCTTGGCAGCCCCTTTGCAGAGCCCCTGCAATGGCGCCTCCAGGCTGTCCCTATTTCTCCAGCCTAACCCTAACCATAACCCTAACCCTAGAGGATTTCCGGGACCCGATGGTGGGAGTAAGCGCCCCCGGGTGTTCGAGACGAGAAAGTGGTGCGAGGGCAGGTGTGTTGGCAGGGCCGCCCTTGCCTTGGCAGCCCCTTTGCAGAGCCCCTGCAATGGCGCCTCCAGGCTGTCCCGATTTCTCCAGCCTAACCCTAACCCTAACCCTAGAGGATTTCCGGGGCCCAATGGTGGGAGTAAGTGCCCCCGGGTGGTCGAGACGAGAAAGTGGTGCGAGGGCAGGTGTGTTGGCAGGGCCGCCCTTGCCTTGGCAGCCCCTTTGCAGAGCCCCTGCAATGGCGCCTCCAGGCTGTCCCAATTTCTCCAGCCTAACCCTAACCCTAACCCTAACCCTAGAGGATTTTCCGGGACTCGATGGTGGGAGTAAGCGCCCCCGGGTGGTCGAGACGAGAAAGTGGTGCGAGGGCAGGTGTGTTGGCAGGGCCGCCCTTGCCTTGGCAGCCCCTTTGCAGAGCCCCTGCAATGGCGCCTCCAGGCTGTCCCGATTTCTCCAGCCTAACCCTAACCCTAACCCTAACCCTAGAGGATTTCCGGGGCCCAATGGTGGGAGTAAGTGCCCCCGGGTGGTCGAGACGAGAAAGTGGTGCGAGGGCAGGTGTGTTGGCAGGGCCGCCCTTGCCTTGGCAGCCCCTTTGCAGAGCCCCTGCAATGGCGCCTCCAGGCTGTCCCGATTTCTCAAGCCTAACCCTAACCCTAACCCTAACCCTAGAGGATTTTCCGGGGCCCGATGGTGGGAGTAAGCGCCCCCGGGTGGTCGAGACGAGAAAGTGGTGCGAGGGCAGGTGTGTTGGCAGGGCCGCCCTTGCCTTGGCAGCCCCTTTGCAGAGCCCCTGCAATGGCGCCTCCAGGCTGTCCCTATTTCTCAAGCCTAACCCTAACCCTAACCCTAACCCTAGAGGATTTTCTGGGGCGCGATGGTGGGAGTAAGCGCCCCCGGGTGGTCGAGACGAGAAAGTGGTGCGAGGGCAGGTGTGTTGGCAGGGCCGCCCTTGCCTTGGCAGCCCCTTTGCAGAGCCCCTGCAATGGCGCCTCCAGGCTGTCCCTATTTCTCAAGCCTAACCCTAACCCTAACCCTAACCCTAGAGGATTTCCGGGACCCGATGGTGGGAGTAAGCGCCCCCGGGTGGTCGAGACGAGAAAGTGGTGCGAGGGCAGGTGTGTTGGCAGGGCCGCCCTTGCCTTGGCAGCCCCTTTGCAGAGCCCCTGCAATGGCGCCTCCAGGCTGTCCCGATTTCTCCAGCCTAACCCTAACCCTAACCCTAGAGGATTTCCGGGGCCCAATGGTGGGAGTAAGTGCCCCCGGGTGGTCGAGACGAGAAAGTGGTGCGAGGGCAGGTGTGTTGGCAGGGCCGCCCTTGCCTTGGCAGCCCCTTTGCAGAGCCCCTGCAATGGCGCCTCCAGGCTGTCCCAATTTCTCCAGCCTAACCCTAACCCTAACCCTAACCCTAGAGGATTTTCCGGGACTCGATGGTGGGAGTAAGCGCCCCCGGGTGGTCGAGACGAGAAAGTGGTGCGAGGGCAGGTGTGTTGGCAGGGCCGCCCTTGCCTTGGCAGCCCCTTTGCAGAGCCCCTGCAATGGCGCCTCCAGGCTGTCCCGATTTCTCCAGCCTAACCCTAACCCTAACCCTAACCCTAGAGGATTTCCGGGGCCCAATGGTGGGAGTAAGTGCCCCCGGGTGGTCGAGACGAGAAAGTGGTGCGAGGGCAGGTGTGTTGGCAGGGCCGCCCTTGCCTTGGCAGCCCCTTTGCAGAGCCCCTGCAATGGCGCCTCCAGGCTGTCCCGATTTCTCAAGCCTAACCCTAACCCTAACCCTAACCCTAGAGGATTTTCCGGGGCCCGATGGTGGGAGTAAGCGCCCCCGGGTGGTCGAGACGAGAAAGTGGTGCGAGGGCAGGTGTGTTGGCAGGGCCGCCCTTGCCTTGGCAGCCCCTTTGCAGAGCCCCTGCAATGGCGCCTCCAGGCTGTCCCTATTTCTCAAGCCTAACCCTAACCCTAACCCTAACCCTAGAGGATTTTCTGGGGCGCGATGGTGGGAGTAAGCGCCCCCGGGTGGTCGAGACGAGAAAGTGGTGCGAGGGCAGGTGTGTTGGCAGGGCCGCCCTTGCCTTGGCAGCCCCTTTGCAGAGCCCCTGCAATGGCGCCTCCAGGCTGTCCCGATTTCTCCAGCCTAACCCTAACCCTAACCCTAACCCTAGAGGATTTTCCGGGGCCCGATGGTGGGAGTAAGTGCCCCCGGGTGGTCGAGACGAGAAAGTGGTGCGAGGGCAGGTGTGTTGGCAGGGCCGCCCTTGCCTTGGCAGCCCCTTTGCAGAGCCCCTGCAATGGCGCCTCCAGGCTGTCCCAATTTCTCCAGCCTAACCCTAACCCTAACCCTAACCCTAGAGGATTTTCCGGGACTCGATGGTGGGAGTAAGCGCCCCCGGGTGGTCGAGACGAGAAAGTGGTGCGAGGGCAGGTGTGTTGGCAGGGCCGCCCTTGCCTTGGCAGCCCCTTTGCAGAGCCCCTGCAATGGCGCCTCCAGGCTGTCCCGATTTCTCCAGCCTAACCCTAACCCTAACCCTAACCCTAGAGGATTTCCGGGGCCCAATGGTGGGAGTAAGTGCCCCCGGGTGGTCGAGACGAGAAAGTGGTGCGAGGGCAGGTGTGTTGGCAGGGCCGCCCTTGCCTTGGCAGCCCCTTTGCAGAGCCCCTGCAATGGCGCCTCCAGGCTGTCCCTATTTCTCAAGCCTAACCCTAACCCTAACCCTAACCCTAGAGGATTTCCGGGACCCGATGGTGGGAGTAAGCGCCCCCGGGTGGTCGAGACGAGAAAGTGGTGCGAGGGCAGGTGTGTTGGCAGGGCCGCCCTTGCCTTGGCAGCCCCTTTGCAGAGCCCCTGCAATGGCGCCTCCAGGCTGTCCCGATTTCTCAAGCCTAACCCTAACCCTAACCCTAACCCTAGAGGATTTCCGGGACCCGATGGTGGGAGTAAGCGCCCCCGGGTGGTCGAGACGAGAAAGTGGTGCGAGGGCAGGTGTGTTGGCAGGGCCGCCCTTGCCTTGGCAGCCCCTTTGCAGAGCCCCTGCAATGGCGCCTCCAGGCTGTCCCGATTTCTCAAGCCTAACCCTAACCCTAACCCTAACCCTAGAGGATTCCCGGGGCCCAATGGTGGGAGTAAGTGCCCCCGGGTGGTCGAGACGAGAAAGTGGTGCGAGGGCAGGTGTGTTGGCAGGGCCGCCCTTGCCTTGGCAGCCCCTTTGCAGAGCCCCTGCAATGGCGCCTCCAGGCTGTCCCGATTTCTCCAGCCTAACCCTAACCCTAACCCTAACCCTAGAGGATTTCCGGGACCCGATGGTGGGAGTAAGCGCCCCCGGGTGGTCGAGACGAGAAAGTGGTGCGAGGGCAGGTGTGTTGGCAGGGCCGCCCTTGCCTTGGCAGCCCCTTTGCAGAGCCCCTGCAATGGCGCCTCCAGGCTGTCCCGATTTCTCAAGCCTAACCCTAACCCTAACCCTAACCCTAGAGGATTTCCGGGACCCGATGGTGGGAGTAAGCGCCCCCGGGTGGTCGAGACGAGAAAGTGGTGCGAGGGCAGGTGTGTTGGCAGGGCCGCCCTTGCCTTGGCAGCCCCTTTGCAGAGCCCCTGCAATGGCGCCTCCAGGCTGTCCCGATTTCTCCAGCCTAACCCTAACCCTAACCCTAGAGGATTTTCTGGGGCCCAATGGTGGGAGTAAGCGCCCCCGGGTGGTCGAGACGAGAAAGTGGTGCGAGGGCAGGTGTGTTGGCAGGGCCGCCCTTGCCTTGGCAGCCCCTTTGCAGAGCCCCTGCAATGGCGCCTCCAGGCTGTCCCGATTTCTCCAGCCTAACCCTAAGCCTAACCCTAACCCTAGAGGATTTCCGGGACCCGATGGTGGGTGTAAGTGCCCCCGGGTGGTCGAGACGAGAAAGTGGTGCGAGGGCAGGTGTGTTGGCAGGGCCGCCCTTGCCTTGGCAGCCCCTTTGCAGAGCCCCTGCAATGGCGCCTCCAGGCTGTCCCGATTTCTCCAGCCTAACCCTAACCCTAACCCTAGAGGATTCCCGGGGCCCAATGGTGGGAGTAAGTGCCCCCGGGTGGTCGAGACGAGAAAGTGGTGCGAGGGCAGGTGTGTTGGCAGGGCCGCCCTTGCCTTGGCAGCCCCTTTGCAGAGCCCCTGCAATGGCGCCTCCAGGCTGTCCCGATTTCTCCAGCCTAACCCTAACCCTAACCCTAACCCTAGAGGATTTTCTGGGGCGCGATGGTGGGAGTAAGCGCCCCCGGGTGGTCCAGATGAGAAAGTGGTGCGAGGGCAGGTGTGTTGGCAGGGCCGCCCTTGCCTTGGCAGCCCCTTTGCAGAGCCCCTGCAATGGCGCCTCCAGGCTGTCCCAATTTCTCCAGCCTAACCCTAACCCTAACCCTAACCCTAGAGGATTTTCCGGGACCCGATGGTGGGAGTAAGCGCCCCCGGGTGGTCGAGACGAGAAAGTGGTGCGAGGGCAGGTGTGTTGGCAGGGCCGCCCTTGCCTTGGCAGCCCCTTTGCAGAGCCCCTGCAATGGCGCCTCCAGGCTGTCCCTATTTCTCCAGCCTAACCCTAACCCTAACCCTAACCCTAGAGGATTTCCGGGGCCCGATGGTGGGAGTAAGCGCCCCCAGGTGGTCGAGACGAGAAAGTGGTGCGAGGGCAGGTGTGTTGGCAGGGCCGCCCTTGCCTTGGCAGCCCCTTTGCAGAGCCCCTGCAATGGCGCCTCCAGGCTGTCCCGATTTCTCCAGCCTAACCCTAACCCTAACCCTAACCCTAGAGGATTTTCTGGGGCGCGATGGTGGGAGTAAGCGCCCCCGGGTGGTCGAGACGAGAAAGTGGTGCGAGGGCAGGTGTGTTGGCAGGGCCACCCTTGCCTTGGCAGCCCCTTTGCAGAGCCCCTGCAATGGCGCCTCCAGGCTGTCCCGATTTCTCCAGCCTAACCCTAACCCTAACCCTAACCCTAGAGGATTTTCTGGGGCGCGATGGTGGGAATAAGCGCCCCCGGGTGGTCGAGACGAGAAAGTGGTGCGAGGGCAGGTGTGTTGGCAGGGCCGCCCTTGCCTTGGCAGCCCCTTTGCAGAGCCCCTGCAATGGCACCTCCAGGCTGTCCCGATTTCTCAAGCCTAACCCTAACCCTAACCCTAACCCTAGAGGATTTTCCGGGGCCCGATGGTGGGAGTAAGCGCCCCCGGGTGGTCCAGACGAGAAAGTGGTGCGAGGGCAGGTGTGTTGGCAGGGCCGCCCTTGCCTTGGCAGCCCCTTTGCAGAGCCCCTGCAATGGCACCTCCAGGCTGTCCCGATTTCTCCAGCCTAACCCTAACCCTAACCCTAACCCTAGAGGATTTTCTGGGGCGCGATGGTGGGAGTAAGCGCCCACGGGTGGTCGAGACGAGAAAGTGGTGCGAGGGCAGGTGTGTTGGCAGGGCCGCCCTTGCCTTGGCAGCCCCTTTGCAGAGCCCCTGCAATGGTGCCTCCAGGCTGTCCCGATTTCTCCAGCCTAACCCTAACCCTAACCCTAACCCTAGAGGATTTCCGGGACCCGATGGTGGGAGTAAGCGCCCCCGGGTGGTCGAGACGAGAAAGTGGTGCGAGGGCAGGTGTGTTGGCAGGGCCGCCCTTGCCTTGGCAGCCCCTTTGCAGAGCCCCTGCAATGGCGCCTCCAGGCTGTCCCTATTTCTCAAGCCTAACCCTAAGCCTAACCCTAACCCTAGAGGATTTTCCGGGGCGCGATGGTGGGAGTAAGTGCCCCCGGGTGGTCGAGACGAGAAAGTGGTGCGAGGGCAGGTGTGTTGGCAGGTCCGCCCTTGCCTTGGCAGCCCCTTTGCAGAGCCCCTGCAATGGCGCCTCCAGGCTGTCCTGATTTCTCAAGCCTAACCCTAACCCTAACCCTAACCCTAGAGGATTTTCTGGGGCGCGATGGTGGGAGTAAGCGCCCCCGGGTGGTCGAGACGAGAAAGTGGTGCGAGGGCAGGTGTGTTGGCAGGGCCACCCTTGCCTTGGCAGCCCCTTTGCAGAGCCCCTGCAATGGCGCCTCCAGGCTGTCCCGATTTCTCAAGCCTAACCCTAAGCCTAACCCTAACCCTAGAGGATTTTCCGGGGCCCGATGGTGGGAGTAAGCGCCCCCGGGTGGTCGAGACGAGAAAGTGGTGCGAGGGCAGGTGTGTTGGCAGGGCCGCCCTTGCCTTGGCAGCCCCTTTGCAGAGCCCCTGCAATGGCGCCTCCAGGCTGTCCCGATTTCTCAAGCCTAACCCTAACCCTAACCCTAACCCTAGAGGATTTCCGGGACCCGATGGTGGGAGTAAGCGCCCCCGGGTGGTCGAGACGAGAAAGTGGTGCGAGGGCAGGTGTGTTGGCAGGGCCGCCCTTGCCTTGGCAGCCCCTTTGCAGAGCCCCTGCAATGGCGCCTCCAGGCTGTCCCAATTTCTCCAGCCTAACCCTAACCCTAACCCTAACCCTAGAGGATTTTCCGGGGCCCGATGGTGGGAGTAAGCGCCCTCGGGTGGTCCAGACGAGAAAGTGGTGCGAGGGCAGGTGTGTTGGCAGGGCCGCCCTTGCCTTGGCAGCCCCTTTGCAGAGCCCCTGCAATGGCGCCTCCAGGCTGTCCCGATTTCTCCAGCCTAACCCTAACCCTAACCCTAACCCTAGAGGATTTTCCGGGACCCGATGGTGGGAGTAAGCGCCCCCGGGTGGTCGAGACGAGAAAGTGGTGCGAGGGCAGGTGTGTTGGCAGGGCCGCCCTTGCCTTGGCAGCCCCTTTGCAGAGCCCCTGCAATGGCGCCTCCAGGCTGTCCCTATTTCTCCAGCCTAACCCTAACCCTAACCCTAACCCTAGAGGATTTCCGGGGCCCGATGGTGGGAGTAAGCGCCCCCGGGTGGTCGAGACGAGAAAGTGGTGCGAGGGCAGGTGTGTTGGCAGGGCCGCCCTTGCCTTGGCAGCCCCTTTGCAGAGCCCCTGCAATGGCGCCTCCAGGCTGTCCCGATTTCTCCAGCCTAACCCTAACCCTAACCCTAACCCTAGAGGATTTTCTGGGGCGCGATGGTGGGAGTAAGCGCCCCCGGGTGGTCGAGACGAGAAAGTGGTGCGAGGGCAGGTGTGTTGGCAGGGCCACCCTTGCCTTGGCAGCCCCTTTGCAGAGCCCCTGCAATGGCGCCTCCAGGCTGTCCCGATTTCTCCAGCCTAACCCTAACCCTAACCCTAACCCTAGAGGATTTTCTGGGGCGCGATGGTGGGAATAAGCGCCCCCGGGTGGTCGAGACGAGAAAGTGGTGCGAGGGCAGGTGTGTTGGCAGGGCCGCCCTTGCCTTGGCAGCCCCTTTGCAGAGCCCCTGCAATGGCACCTCCAGGCTGTCCCGATTTCTCAAGCCTAACCCTAACCCTAACCCTAACCCTAGAGGATTTTCCGGGGCCCGATGGTGGGAGTAAGCGCCCCCGGGTGGTCCAGACGAGAAAGTGGTGCGAGGGCAGGTGTGTTGGCAGGGCCGCCCTTGCCTTGGCAGCCCCTTTGCAGAGCCCCTGCAATGGCACCTCCAGGCTGTCCCGATTTCTCAAGCCTAACCCTAACCCTAACCCTAACCCTAGAGGATTTTCTGGGGCGCGATGGTGGGAGTAAGCGCCCACGGGTGGTCGAGACGAGAAAGTGGTGCGAGGGCAGGTGTGTTGGCAGGGCCGCCCTTGCCTTGGCAGCCCCTTTGCAGAGCCCCTGCAATGGTGCCTCCAGGCTGTCCCGATTTCTCCAGCCTAACCCTAACCCTAACCCTAACCCTAGAGGATTTCCGGGACCCGATGGTGGGAGTAAGCGCCCCCGGGTGGTCGAGACGAGAAAGTGGTGCGAGGGCAGGTGTGTTGGCAGGGCCGCCCTTGCCTTGGCAGCCCCTTTGCAGAGCCCCTGCAATGGCGCCTCCAGGCTGTCCCTATTTCTCAAGCCTAACCCTAAGCCTAACCCTAACCCTAGAGGATTTTCCGGGGCGCGATGGTGGGAGTAAGTGCCCCCGGGTGGTCGAGACGAGAAAGTGGTGCGAGGGCAGGTGTGTTGGCAGGTCCGCCCTTGCCTTGGCAGCCCCTTTGCAGAGCCCCTGCAATGGCGCCTCCAGGCTGTCCTGATTTCTCAAGCCTAACCCTAACCCTAACCCTAACCCTAGAGGATTTTCTGGGGCGCGATGGTGGGAGTAAGCGCCCCCGGGTGGTCGAGACGAGAAAGTGGTGCGAGGGCAGGTGTGTTGGCAGGGCCACCCTTGCCTTGGCAGCCCCTTTGCAGAGCCCCTGCAATGGCGCCTCCAGGCTGTCCCGATTTCTCAAGCCTAACCCTAAGCCTAACCCTAACCCTAGAGGATTTTCCGGGGCCCGATGGTGGGAGTAAGCGCCCCCGGGTGGTCGAGACGAGAAAGTGGTGCGAGGGCAGGTGTGTTGGCAGGGCCGCCCTTGCCTTGGCAGCCCCTTTGCAGAGCCCCTGCAATGGCGCCTCCAGGCTGTCCCGATTTCTCAAGCCTAACCCTAACCCTAACCCTAACCCTAGAGGATTTCCGGGACCCGATGGTGGGAGTAAGCGCCCCCGGGTGGTCGAGACGAGAAAGTGGTGCGAGGGCAGGTGTGTTGGCAGGGCCGCCCTTGCCTTGGCAGCCCCTTTGCAGAGCCCCTGCAATGGCGCCTCCAGGCTGTCCCAATTTCTCCAGCCTAACCCTAACCCTAACCCTAACCCTAGAGGATTTTCCGGGGCCCGATGGTGGGAGTAAGCGCCCTCGGGTGGTCCAGACGAGAAAGTGGTGCGAGGGCAGGTGTGTTGGCAGGGCCGCCCTTGCCTTGGCAGCCCCTTTGCAGAGCCCCTGCAATGGCGCCTCCAGGCTGTCCCGATTTCTCAAGCCTAACCCTAACCCTAACCCTAGAGGATTCCCGGGGCCCAATGGTGGGAGTAAGCGCCCCCGGGTGGTCGAGACGAGAAAGTGGTGCGAGGGCAGGTGTGTTGGCAGGGCCGCCCTTGCCTTGGCAGCCCCTTTGCAGAGCCCCTGCAATGGCGCCTCCAGGCTGTCCCTATTTCTCCAGCCTAACCCTAACCCTAACCCTAACCCTAGAGGATTTCCGGGACTCGATGGTGGGAGTAAGCGCCCCCGGGTGGTCGAGACGAGAAAGTGGTGCGAGGGCAGGTGTGTTGGCAGGGCCGCCCTTGCCTTGGCAGCCCCTTTGCAGAGCCCCTGCAATGGCGCCTCCAGGCTGTCCCGATTTCTCAAGCCTAACCCTAACCCTAACCCTAACCCTAGAGGATTTTCTGGGGCGCGATGGTGGGAGTAAGCGCCCCCGGGTGGTCGAGACGAGAAAGTGGTGCGAGGGCAGGTGTGTTGGCAGGGCCGCCCTTGCCTTGGCAGCCCCTTTGCAGAGCCCCTGCAATGGCGCCTCCAGGCTGTCCCGATTTCTCAAGCCTAACCCTAACCCTAAGCCTAGAGGATTCCCGGGGCCCAATGGTGGGAGTAAGTGCCCCCGGGTGGTCGAGACGAGAAAGTGGTGCGAGGGCAGGTGTGTTGGCAGGGCCGCCCTTGCCTTGGCAGCCCCTTTGCAGAGCCCCTGCAATGGCGCCTCCAGGCTGTCCCTATTTCTCCAGCCTAACCCTAACCCTAACCCTAACCCTAGAGGATTTTCTGGGGCCCGATGGTGGGAGTAAGCGCCCCCGGGTGGTCGAGACGAGAAAGTGGTGCGAGGGCAGGTGTGTTGGCAGGGCCGCCCTTGCCTTGGCAGCCCCTTTGCAGAGCCCCTGCAATGGCGCCTCCAGGCTGTCCCTATTTCTCAAGCCTAACCCTAACCCTAACCCTAACCCTAGAGGATTTCCGGGGCCCAATGGTGGGAGTAAGCGCCCCCGGGTGGTCGAGACGAGAAAGTGGTGCGAGGGCAGGTGTGTTGGCAGGGCCGCCCTTGCCTTGGCAGCCCCTTTGCAGAGCCCCTGCAATGGCGCCTCCAGGCTGTCCTGATTTCTCAAGCCTAACCCTAACCCTAACCCTAACCCTAGAGGATTTTCTGGGGCGCGATGGTGGGAGTAAGCGCCCCCGGGTGGTCGAGACGAGAAAGTGGTGCGAGGGCAGGTGTGTTGGCAGGGCCGCCCTTGCCTTGGCAGCCCCTTTGCAGAGCCCCTGCAATGGCGCCTCCAGGCTGTCCCGATTTCTCAAGCCTAACCCTAACCCTAACCCTAACCCTAGAGGATTTCCGGGGCGCGATGGTGGGAGTAAGCGCCCCCGGGTGGTCGAGACGAGAAAGTGGTGCGAGGGCAGGTGTGTTGGCAGGGCCGCCCTTGCCTTGGCAGCCCCTTTGCAGAGCCCCTGCAATGGCGCCTCCAGGCTGTCCCAATTTCTCCAGCCTAACCCTAAGCCTAACCCTAACCCTAGAGGATTTCCGGGGCCCGATGGTGGGAGTAAGAGCCCCCGGGTGGTCGAGACGAGAAAGTGGTGCGAGGGCAGGTGTGTTGGCAGGGCCGCCCTTGCCTTGGCAGCCCCTTTGCAGAGCCCCTGCAATGGCGCCTCCAGGCTGTCCCGATTTCTCAAGCCTAACCCTAACCCTAAGCCTAACCCTAACCCTAGAGGATTTTCCGGGGCCCGATGGTGGGAGTAAGCGCCCCCGGGTGGTCGAGACGAGAAAGTGGTGCGAGGGCAGGTGTGTTGGCAGGGCCACCCTTGCCTTGGCAGCCCCTTTGCAGAGCCCCTGCAATGGCGCCTCCAGGCTGTCCCGATTTCTCCAGCCTAACCCTAACCCTAACCCTAACCCTAGAGGATTTTCTGGGGCGCGATGGTGGGAGTAAGCGCCCCCGGGTGGTCGAGACGAGAAAGTGGTGCGAGGGCAGGTGTGTTGGCAGGGCCGCCCTTGCCTTGGCAGCCCCTTTGCAGAGCCCCTGCAATGGCGCCTCCAGGCTGTCCCGATTTCTCCAGCCTAACCCTAACCCTAACCCTAACCCTAGAGGATTTTCTGGGGCGTGATGGTGGGAGTAAGCGCCCTCGGGTGGTCGAGACGAGAAAGTGGTGCGAGGGCAGGTGTGTTGGCAGGGCCGCCCTTGCCTTGGCAGCCCCTTTGCAGAGCCCCTGCAATGGCGCCTCCAGGCTGTCCCGATTTCTCAAGCCTAACCCTAACCCTAACCCTAACCCTAGAGGATTTCCGGGACCCGATGGTGGGAGTAAGCGCCCCCGGGTGGTCGAGACGAGAAAGTGGTGCGAGGGCAGGTGTGTTGGCAGGGCCGCCCTTGCCTTGGCAGCCCCTTTGCAGAGCCCCTGCAATGGCGCCTCCAGGCTGTCCCAATTTCTCCAGCCTAACCCTAACCCTAACCCTAACCCTAGAGGATTTTCTGGGGCGCGATGGTGGGAGTAAGCGCCCTCGGGTGGTCGAGACGAGAAAGTGGTGCGAGGGCAGGTGTGTTGGCAGGGCCGCCCTTGCCTTGGCAGCCCCTTTGCAGAGCCCCTGCAATGGCGCCTCCAGGCTGTCCCGATTTCTCAAGCCTAACCCTAAGCCTAAACCTAGAGGATTCCCGGGGCCCAATGGTGGGAGTAAGTGCCCCCGGGTGGTCGAGACGAGAAAGTGGTGCGAGGGCAGGTGTGTTGGCAGGGCCGCCCTTGCCTTGGCAGCCCCTTTGCAGAGCCCCTGCAATGGCGCCTCCCAGGCTGTCCCGATTTCTCCAGCCTAACCCTAAGCCTAACCCTAACCCTAGAGAATTTCCGGGACTCGATGGTGGGAGTAAGTGCCCCCGGGTGGTCGAGACGAGAAAGTGGTGCGAGGGCAGGTGTGTTGGCAGGGCCGCCCTTGCCTTGGCAGCCCCTTTGCAGAGCCCCTGCAATGGCGCCTCCAGGCTGTCCCGATTTCTCAAGCCTAACCCTAAGCCTAACCCTAACCCTAGAGGATTTTCCGGGGCCCGATGGTGGGAGTAAGTGCCCCCGGGTGGTCGAGACGAGAAAGTGGTGCGAGGGCAGGTGTGTTGGCAGGGCCGCCCTTGCCTTGGCAGCCCCTTTGCAGAGCCCCTGCAATGGCGCCTCCAGGCTGTCCTGATTTCTCCAGCCTAACCCTAACCCTAACCCTAACCCTAGAGGATTTTCTGGGGCGCGATGGTGGGAGTAAGCGCCCCCGGGTGGTCGAGACGAGAAAGTGGTGCGAGGGCAGGTGTGTTGGCAGGGCCGCCCTTGCCTTGGCAGCCCCTTTGCAGAGCCCCTGCAATGGCGCCTCCAGGCTGTCCCGATTTCTCAAGCCTAACCCTAACCCTAACCCTAACCCTAGAGGATTTTCCGGGGCCCGAAGGTGGGAGTAAGCGCCCCCGGGTGGTCGAGACGAGAAAGTGGTGCGAGGGCAGGTGTGTTGGCAGGGCCGCCCTTGCCTTGGCAGCCCCTTTGCAGAGCCCCTGCAATGGCGCCTCCAGGCTGTCCCGATTTCTCCAGCCTAACCCTAAGCCTAACCCTAACCCTAGAGGATTTTCTGGGGCGCGATGGTGGGAGTAAGCGCCCCCGGGTGGTCCAGACGAGAAAGTGGTGCGAGGGCAGGTGTGTTGGCAGGGCCGCCCTTGCCTTGGCAGCCCCTTTGCAGAGCCCCTGCAATGGCGCCTCCAGGCTGTCCCGATTTCTCCAGCCTAACCCTAACCCTAACCCTAGAGGATTCCCGGGGCCCAATGGTGGGAGTAAGCGCCCCCGGGTGGTCGAGACGAGAAAGTGGTGCGAGGGCAGGTGTGTTGGCAGGGCCGCCCTTGCCTTGGCAGCCCCTTTGCAGAGCCCCTGCAATGGCGCCTCCAGGCTGTCCCGATTTCTCAAGCCTAACCCTAACCCTAACCCTAACCCTAGAGGATTTCCGGGACTCGATGGTGGGAGTAAGCGCCCCCGGGTGGTGGAGACGAGAAAGTGGTGCGAGGGCAGGTGTGTTGGCAGGGCCGCCCTTGCCTTGGCAGCCCCTTTGCAGAGCCCCTGCAATGGCACCTCCAGGCTGTCCCGATTTCTCAAGCCTAACCCTAACCCTAACCCTAACCCTAGAGGATTTTCTGGGGCGCGATGGTGGGAGTAAGCGCCCCCGGGTGGTCGAGACGAGAAAGTGGTGCGAGGGCAGGTGTGTTGGCAGGGCCGCCCTTGCCTTGGCAGCCCCTTTGCAGAGCCCCTGCAATGGCGCCTCCAGGCTGTCCCGATTTCTCAAGCCTAACCCTAACCCTAAGCCTAGAGGATTCCCGGGGCCCAATGGTGGGAGTAAGTGCCCCCGGGTGGTCGAGACGAGAAAGTGGTGCGAGGGCAGGTGTGTTGGCAGGGCCGCCCTTGCCTTGGCAGCCCCTTTGCAGAGCCCCTGCAATGGCGCCTCCAGGCTGTCCCTATTTCTCCAGCCTAACCCTAACCCTAACCCTAACCCTAGAGGATTTTCTGGGGCCCGATGGTGGGAGTAAGCGCCCCCGGGTGGTCGAGACGAGAAAGTGGTGCGAGGGCAGGTGTGTTGGCAGGGCCGCCCTTGCCTTGGCAGCCCCTTTGCAGAGCCCCTGCAATGGCGCCTCCAGGCTGTCCCGATTTCTCCAGCCTAACCCTAACCCTAACCCTAACCCTAGAGGATTTCCGGGACCCGATGGTGGGAGTAAGCGCCCCCGGGTGGTCGAGACGAGAAAGTGGTGCGAGGGCAGGTGTGTTGGCAGGGCCGCCCTTGCCTTGGCAGCCCCTTTGCAGAGCCCCTGCAATGGCGCCTCCAGGCTGTCCTGATTTCTCAAGCCTAACCCTAACCCTAACCCTAACCCTAGAGGATTTTCTGGGGCGCGATGGTGGGAGTAAGCGCCCCCGGGTGGTCGAGACGAGAAAGTGGTGCGAGGGCAGGTGTGTTGGCAGGGCCGCCCTTGCCTTGGCAGCCCCTTTGCAGAGCCCCTGCAATGGCGCCTCCAGGCTGTCCCGATTTCTCAAGCCTAACCCTAACCCTAACCCTAACCCTAGAGGATTTCCGGGGCGCGATGGTGGGAGTAAGCGCCCCCGGGTGGTCGAGACGAGAAAGTGGTGCGAGGGCAGGTGTGTTGGCAGGGCCGCCCTTGCCTTGGCAGCCCCTTTGCAGAGCCCCTGCAATGGCGCCTCCCAGGCTGTCCCGATTTCTCCAGCCTAACCCTAACCCTAACCCTAACCCTAGAGGATTTTCTGGGACCCGATGGTGGGAGTAAGCGCCCTCGGGTGGTCGAGACGAGAAAGTGGTGCGAGGGCAGGTGTGTTGGCAGGGCCGCCCTTGCCTTGGCAGCCCCTTTGCAGAGCCCCTGCAATGGCGCCTCCAGGCTGTCCCGATTTCTCAAGCCTAACCCTAACCCTAACCCTAACCCTAGAGGATTTCCGGGACCCGATGGTGGGAGTAAGCGCCCCCGGGTGGTCGAGACGAGAAAGTGGTGCGAGGGCAGGTGTGTTGGCAGGGCCGCCCTTGCCTTGGCAGCCCCTTTGCAGAGCCCCTGCAATGGCGCCTCCAGGCTGTCCCAATTTCTCCAGCCTAACCCTAAGCCTAACCCTAACCCTAGAGGATTTTCTGGGGCGCGATGGTGGGAGTAAGCGCCCTCGGGTGGTCGAGACGAGAAAGTGGTGCGAGGGCAGGTGTGTTGGCAGGGCCGCCCTTGCCTTGGCAGCCCCTTTGCAGAGCCCCTGCAATGGCGCCTCCAGGCTGTCCCGATTTCTCAAGCCTAACCCTAACCCTAAGCCTAGAGGATTCCCGGGGCCCAATGGTGGGAGTAAGTGCCCCCGGGTGGTCGAGACGAGAAAGTGGTGCGAGGGCAGGTGTGTTGGCAGGGCCGCCCTTGCCTTGGCAGCCCCTTTGCAGAGCCCCTGCAATGGCGCCTCCCAGGCTGTCCCGATTTCTCCAGCCTAACCCTAACCCTAACCCTAACCCTAGAGGATTTCCGGGACTCGATGGTGGGAGTAAGTGCCCCCGGGTGGTCGAGACGAGAAAGTGGTGCGAGGGCAGGTGTGTTGGCAGGGCCGCCCTTGCCTTGGCAGCCCCTTTGCAGAGCCCCTGCAATGGCGCCTCCAGGCTGTCCCGATTTCTCAAGCCTAACCCTAACCCTAACCCTAACCCTAGAGGATTTTCTGGGGCCCGATGGTGGGAGTAAGCGCCCCCGGGTGGTCGAGACGAGAAAGTGGTGCGAGGGCAGGTGTGTTGGCAGGGCCGCCCTTGCCTTGGCAGCCCCTTTGCAGAGCCCCTGCAATGGCGCCTCCAGGCTGTCCCTATTTCTCCAGCCTAACCCTAACCCTAACCCTAACCCTAGAGGATTTTTTGGGGCCCAATGGTGGGAGTAAGCGCCCCCGGGTGGTCGAGACGAGAAAGTGGTGCGAGGGCAGGTGTGTTGGCAGGGCCGCCCTTGCCTTGGCAGCCCCTTTGCAGAGCCCCTGCAATGGCGCCTCCAGGCTGTCCCGATTTCTCAAGCCTAACCCTAACCCTAACCCTAACCCTAGAGGATTTTCTGTGGCGCGATGGTGGGAGTAAGCGCCCCCGGGTGGTCGAGACGAGAAAGTGGTGCGAGGGCAGGTGTGTTGGCAGGGCCGCCCTTGCCTTGGCAGCCCCTTTGCAGAGCCCCTGCAATGGCGCCTCCAGGCTGTCCTGATTTCTCCAGCCTAACCCTAACCCTAACCCTAACCCTAGAGGATTTTCTGTGGCGCGATGGTGGGAGTAAGCGCCCCCGGGTGGTCGAGACGAGAAAGTGGTGCGAGGGCAGGTGTGTTGGCAGGGCCGCCCTTGCCTTGGCAGCCCCTTTGCAGAGCCCCTGCAATGGCGCCTCCAGGCTGTCCCGATTTCTCAAGCCTAACCCTAACCCTAACCCTAACCCTAGAGGATTTCCGGGGCCCGATGGTGGGAGTAAGTGCCCTCGGGTGGTCGAGACGAGAAAGTGGTGCGAGGGCAGGTGTGTTGGCAGGGCCGCCCTTGCCTTGGCAGCCCCTTTGCAGAGCCCCTGCAATGGCGCCTCCAGGCTGTCCCGATTTCTCAAGCCTAACCCTAACCCTAACCCTAACCCTAGAGGATTTTCTGTGGCGCGATGGTGGGAGTAAGCGCCCCCGGGTGGTCGAGACGAGAAAGTGGTGCGAGGGCAGGTGTGTTGGCAGGGCCGCCCTTGCCTTGGCAGCCCCTTTGCAGAGCCCCTGCAATGGCGCCTCCAGGCTGTCCCGATTTCTCAAGCCTAACCCTAACCCTAACCCTAACCCTAGAGGATTTCCGGGGCGCGATGGTGGGAGTAAGCGCCCCCGGGTGGTCGAGACGAGAAAGTGGTGCGAGGGCAGGTGTGTTGGCAGGGCCGCCCTTGCCTTGGCAGCCCCTTTGCAGAGCCCCTGCAATGGCGCCTCCAGGCTGTCCCAATTTCTCCAGCCTAACCCTAAGCCTAACCCTAACCCTAGAGGATTTCCGGGGCCCGATGGTGGGAGTAAGTGCCCTCGGGTGGTCGAGACGAGAAAGTGGTGCGAGGGCAGGTGTGTTGGCAGGGCCGCCCTTGCCTTGGCAGCCCCTTTGCAGAGCCCCTGCAATGGCACCTCCAGGCTGTCCCGATTTCTCAAGCCTAAACCTAACCCTAACCCTAACCCTAACCCTAGAGGATTTTCCGGGGCGCGATGGTGGGAGTAAGCGCCCCCGGGTGGTCGAGACGAGAAAGTGGTGCGAGGGCAGGTGTGTTGGCAGGGCCGCCCTTGCCTTGGCAGCCCCTTTGCAGAGCCCCTGCAATGGCGCCTCCAGGCTGTCCCGATTTCTCAAGCCTAACCCTAACCCTAACCCTAACCCTAGAGGATTTTCTGGGGCGCGATGGTGGGAGTAAGCGCCCCCGGGTGGTCGAGACGAGAAAGTGGTGCGAGGGCAGGTGTGTTGGCAGGGCCGCCCTTGCCTTGGCAGCCCCTTTGCAGAGCCCCTGCAATGGCGCCTCCCAGGCTGTCCCGATTTCTCCAGCCTAACCCTAACCCTAACCCTAACCCTAGAGGATTTTCTGGGGCGCGATGGTGGGAGTAAGCGCCCTCGGGTGGTCGAGACGAGAAAGTGGTGCGAGGGCAGGTGTGTTGGCAGGGCCGCCCTTGCCTTGGCAGCCCCTTTGCAGAGCCCCTGCAATGGCGCCTCCAGGCTGTCCCGATTTCTCCAGCCTAACCCTAACCCTAACCCTAACCCTAGAGGATTTCCGGGACCCGATGGTGGGAGTAAGCGCCCCCGGGTGGTCGAGACGAGAAAGTGGTGCGAGGGCAGGTGTGTTGGCAGGGCCGCCCTTGCCTTGGCAGCCCCTTTGCAGAGCCCCTGCAATGGCGCCTCCAGGCTGTCCCAATTTCTCCAGTCTAACCCTAAGCCTAACCCTAACCCTAGAGGATTTTCTGGGGCGCGATGGTGGGAGTAAGCGCCCTCGGGTGGTCGAGACGAGAAAGTGGTGCGAGGGCAGGTGTGTTGGCAGGGCCGCCCTTGCCTTGGCAGCCCCTTTGCAGAGCCCCTGCAATGGCGCCTCCAGGCTGTCCCTATTTCTCCAGCCTAACCCTAACCCTAACCCTAACCCTAGAGGATTTTTTGGGGCCCAATGGTGGGAGTAAGCGCCCCCGGGTGGTCGAGACGAGAAAGTGGTGCGAGGGCAGGTGTGTTGGCAGGGCCGCCCTTGCCTTGGCAGCCCCTTTGCAGAGCCCCTGCAATGGCGCCTCCAGGCTGTCCCGATTTCTCAAGCCTAACCCTAACCCTAACCCTAACCCTAGAGGATTTTCTGTGGCGCGATGGTGGGAGTAAGCGCCCCCGGGTGGTCGAGACGAGAAAGTGGTGCGAGGGCAGGTGTGTTGGCAGGGCCGCCCTTGCCTTGGCAGCCCCTTTGCAGAGCCCCTGCAATGGCGCCTCCAGGCTGTCCTGATTTCTCCAGCCTAACCCTAACCCTAACCCTAACCCTAGAGGATTTTCTGTGGCGCGATGGTGGGAGTAAGCGCCCCCGGGTGGTCGAGACGAGAAAGTGGTGCAAGGGCAGGTGTGTTGGCAGGGCCGCCCTTGCCTTGGCAGCCCCTTTGCAGAGCCCCTGCAATGGCGCCTCCAGGCTGTCCCGATTTCTCAAGCCTAACCCTAACCCTAACCCTAACCCTAGAGGATTTTCTGTGGCGCGATGGTGGGAGTAAGCGCCCCCGGGTGGTCGAGACGAGAAAGTGGTGCGAGGGCAGGTGTGTTGGCAGGGCCGCCCTTGCCTTGGCAGCCCCTTTGCAGAGCCCCTGCAATGGCGCCTCCAGGCTGTCCCGATTTCTCCAGCCTAACCCTAACCCTAACCCTAACCCTAGAGGATTTTCTGGGGCGCGATGGTGGGAGTAAGCGCCCCCGGGTGGTCGAGACGAGAAAGTGGTGCGAGGGCAGGTGTGTTGGCAGGGCCGCCCTTGCCTTGGCAGCCCCTTTGCAGAGCCCCTGCAATGGCGCCTCCAGGCTGTCCCGATTTCTCCAGCCTAACCCTAACCCTAACCCTAACCCTAGAGGATTTTCTGGGGCGCGATGGTGGGAGTAAGCGCCCTCGGGTGGTCGAGACGAGAAAGTGGTGCGAGGGCAGGTGTGTTGGCAGGGCCGCCCTTGCCTTGGCAGCCCCTTTGCAGAGCCCCTGCAATGGCGCCTCCAGGCTGTCCCTATTTCTCAAGCCTAACCCTAACCCTAACCCTAACCCTAGAGGATTTTCCGGGGCGCGATGGTGGGAGTAAGTGCCCCCGGGTGGTCGAGACGAGAAAGTGGTGCGAGGGCAGGTGTGTTGGCAGGGCCGCCCTTGCCTTGGCAGCCCCTTTGCAGAGCCCCTGCAATGGCGCCTCCAGGCTGTCCTGATTTCTCAAGCCTAACCCTAACCCTAACCCTAACCCTAGAGGATTTTCTGGGGCGCGATGGTGGGAATAAGCGCCCCCGGGTGGTCGAGACGAGAAAGTGGTGCGAGGGCAGGTGTGTTGGCAGGGCCACCCTTGCCTTGGCAGCCCCTTTGCAGAGCCCCTGCAATGGCGCCTCCAGGCTGTCCCGATTTCTCAAGCCTAACCCTAACCCTAACCCTAACCCTAGAGGATTTTCCGGGGCCCGATGGTGGGAGTAAGCGCCCCCGGGTGGTCGAGACGAGAAAGTGGTGCGAGGGCAGGTGTGTTGGCAGGGCCGCCCTTGCCTTGGCAGCCCCTTTGCAGAGCCCCTGCAATGGCGCCTCCAGGCTGTCCCGATTTCTCAAGCCTAACCCTAACCCTAACCCTAACCCTAGAGGATTTCCGGGACCCGATGGTGGGAGTAAGCGCCCCCGGGTGGTCGAGACGAGAAAGTGGTGCGAGGGCAGGTGTGTTGGCAGGGCCGCCCTTGCCTTGGCAGCCCCTTTGCAGAGCCCCTGCAATGGCGCCTCCAGGCTGTCCCGATTTCTCAAGCCTAACCCTAACCCTAACCCTAACCCTAGAGGATTTTCTGTGGCGCGATGGTGGGAGTAAGCGCCCCCGGGTGGTCGAGACGAGAAAGTGGTGCGAGGGCAGGTGTGTTGGCAGGGCCGCCCTTGCCTTGGCAGCCCCTTTGCAGAGCCCCTGCAATGGCGCCTCCAGGCTGTCCTGATTTCTCCAGCCTAACCCTAACCCTAACCCTAACCCTAGAGGATTTTCTGTGGCGCGATGGTGGGAGTAAGCGCCCCCGGGTGGTCGAGACGAGAAAGTGGTGCAAGGGCAGGTGTGTTGGCAGGGCCGCCCTTGCCTTGGCAGCCCCTTTGCAGAGCCCCTGCAATGGCGCCTCCAGGCTGTCCCGATTTCTCAAGCCTAACCCTAACCCTAACCCTAACCCTAGAGGATTTTCTGTGGCGCGATGGTGGGAGTAAGCGCCCCCGGGTGGTCGAGACGAGAAAGTGGTGCGAGGGCAGGTGTGTTGGCAGGGCCGCCCTTGCCTTGGCAGCCCCTTTGCAGAGCCCCTGCAATGGCGCCTCCAGGCTGTCCCGATTTCTCCAGCCTAACCCTAACCCTAACCCTAACCCTAGAGGATTTTCTGGGGCGCGATGGTGGGAGTAAGCGCCCCCGGGTGGTCGAGACGAGAAAGTGGTGCGAGGGCAGGTGTGTTGGCAGGGCCGCCCTTGCCTTGGCAGCCCCTTTGCAGAGCCCCTGCAATGGCGCCTCCAGGCTGTCCCGATTTCTCCAGCCTAACCCTAACCCTAACCCTAACCCTAGAGGATTTTCTGGGGCGCGATGGTGGGAGTAAGCGCCCTCGGGTGGTCGAGACGAGAAAGTGGTGCGAGGGCAGGTGTGTTGGCAGGGCCGCCCTTGCCTTGGCAGCCCCTTTGCAGAGCCCCTGCAATGGCGCCTCCAGGCTGTCCCTATTTCTCAAGCCTAACCCTAACCCTAACCCTAACCCTAGAGGATTTTCCGGGGCGCGATGGTGGGAGTAAGTGCCCCCGGGTGGTCGAGACGAGAAAGTGGTGCGAGGGCAGGTGTGTTGGCAGGGCCGCCCTTGCCTTGGCAGCCCCTTTGCAGAGCCCCTGCAATGGCGCCTCCAGGCTGTCCTGATTTCTCAAGCCTAACCCTAACCCTAACCCTAACCCTAGAGGATTTTCTGGGGCGCGATGGTGGGAGTAAGCGCCCCCGGGTGGTCGAGACGAGAAAGTGGTGCGAGGGCAGGTGTGTTGGCAGGGCCACCCTTGCCTTGGCAGCCCCTTTGCAGAGCCCCTGCAATGGCGCCTCCAGGCTGTCCCGATTTCTCAAGCCTAACCCTAACCCTAACCCTAACCCTAGAGGATTTTCCGGGGCCCGATGGTGGGAGTAAGCGCCCCCGGGTGGTCGAGACGAGAAAGTGGTGCGAGGGCAGGTGTGTTGGCAGGGCCGCCCTTGCCTTGGCAGCCCCTTTGCAGAGCCCCTGCAATGGCGCCTCCAGGCTGTCCCGATTTCTCAAGCCTAACCCTAACCCTAACCCTAACCCTAGAGGATTTCCGGGACCCGATGGTGGGAGTAAGCGCCCCCGGGTGGTCGAGACGAGAAAGTGGTGCGAGGGCAGGTGTGTTGGCAGGGCCGCCCTTGCCTTGGCAGCCCCTTTGCAGAGCCCCTGCAATGGCGCCTCCAGGCTGTCCCAATTTCTCCAGCCTAACCCTAACCCTAACCCTAACCCTAGAGGATTTTCCGGGGCCCGATGGTGGGAGTAAGCGCCCTCGGGTGGTCCAGACGAGAAAGTGGTGCGAGGGCAGGTGTGTTGGCAGGGCCGCCCTTGCCTTGGCAGCCCCTTTGCAGAGCCCCTGCAATGGCGCCTCCAGGCTGTCCCGATTTCTCCAGCCTAACCCTAACCCTAACCCTAACCCTAGAGGATTTTCCGGGACCCGATGGTGGGAGTAAGCGCCCCCGGGTGGTCGAGACGAGAAAGTGGTGCGAGGGCAGGTGTGTTGGCAGGGCCGCCCTTGCCTTGGCAGCCCCTTTGCAGAGCCCCTGCAATGGCGCCTCCAGGCTGTCCCTATTTCTCAAGCCTAACCCTAACCCTAACCCTAACCCTAGAGGATTTCCGGGGCCCGATGGTGGGAGTAAGCGCCCCCGGGTGGTCGAGACGAGAAAGTGGTGCGAGGGCAGGTGTGTTGGCAGGGCCGCCCTTGCCTTGGCAGCCCCTTTGCAGAGCCCCTGCAATGGCGCCTCCAGGCTGTCCCGATTTCTCCAGCCTAACCCTAACCCTAACCCTAACCCTAGAGGATTTTCTGGGGCGCGATGGTGGGAGTAAGCGCCCCCGGGTGGTCGAGACGAGAAAGTGGTGCGAGGGCAGGTGTGTTGGCAGGGCCACCCTTGCCTTGGCAGCCCCTTTGCAGAGCCCCTGCAATGGCGCCTCCAGGCTGTCCCGATTTCTCCAGCCTAACCCTAACCCTAACCCTAACCCTAGAGGATTTTCTGGGGCGCGATGGTGGGAATAAGCGCCCCCGGGTGGTCGAGACGAGAAAGTGGTGCGAGGGCAGGTGTGTTGGCAGGGCCGCCCTTGCCTTGGCAGCCCCTTTGCAGAGCCCCTGCAATGGCACCTCCAGGCTGTCCCGATTTCTCAAGCCTAACCCTAACCCTAACCCTAACCCTAGAGGATTTTCCGGGGCCCGATGGTGGGAGTAAGCGCCCCCGGGTGGTCCAGACGAGAAAGTGGTGCGAGGGCAGGTGTGTTGGCAGGGCCGCCCTTGCCTTGGCAGCCCCTTTGCAGAGCCCCTGCAATGGCACCTCCAGGCTGTCCCGATTTCTCAAGCCTAACCCTAACCCTAACCCTAACCCTAGAGGGTTTTCTGGGGCGCGATGGTGGGAGTAAGCGCCCACGGGTGGTCGAGACGAGAAAGTGGTGCGAGGGCAGGTGTGTTGGCAGGGCCGCCCTTGCCTTGGCAGCCCCTTTGCAGAGCCCCTGCAATGGTGCCTCCAGGCTGTCCCGATTTCTCCAGCCTAACCCTAACCCTAACCCTAACCCTAGAGGATTTCCGGGACCCGATGGTGGGAGTAAGCGCCCCCGGGTGGTCGAGACGAGAAAGTGGTGCGAGGGCAGGTGTGTTGGCAGGGCCGCCCTTGCCTTGGCAGCCCCTTTGCAGAGCCCCTGCAATGGCGCCTCCAGGCTGTCCCTATTTCTCAAGCCTAACCCTAAGCCTAACCCTAACCCTAGAGGATTTTCCGGGGCGCGATGGTGGGAGTAAGTGCCCCCGGGTGGTCGAGACGAGAAAGTGGTGCGAGGGCAGGTGTGTTGGCAGGTCCGCCCTTGCCTTGGCAGCCCCTTTGCAGAGCCCCTGCAATGGCGCCTCCAGGCTGTCCTGATTTCTCAAGCCTAACCCTAACCCTAACCCTAACCCTAGAGGATTTTCTGGGGCGCGATGGTGGGAGTAAGCGCCCCCGGGTGGTCGAGACGAGAAAGTGGTGCGAGGGCAGGTGTGTTGGCAGGGCCACCCTTGCCTTGGCAGCCCCTTTGCAGAGCCCCTGCAATGGCGCCTCCAGGCTGTCCCGATTTCTCAAGCCTAACCCTAACCCTAACCCTAACCCTAGAGGATTTCCGGGACCCGATGGTGGGAGTAAGCGCCCCCGGGTGGTCGAGACGAGAAAGTGGTGCGAGGGCAGGTGTGTTGGCAGGGCCGCCCTTGCCTTGGCAGCCCCTTTGCAGAGCCCCTGCAATGGCGCCTCCAGGCTGTCCCAATTTCTCCAGCCTAACCCTAACCCTAACCCTAACCCTAGAGGATTTTCCGGGGCCCGATGGTGGGAGTAAGCGCCCTCGGGTGGTCCAGACGAGAAAGTGGTGCGAGGGCAGGTGTGTTGGCAGGGCCGCCCTTGCCTTGGCAGCCCCTTTGCAGAGCCCCTGCAATGGCGCCTCCAGGCTGTCCCGATTTCTCAAGCCTAACCCTAACCCTAACCCTAGAGGATTCCCGGGGCCCAATGGTGGGAGTAAGCGCCCCCGGGTGGTCGAGACGAGAAAGTGGTGCGAGGGCAGGTGTGTTGGCAGGGCCGCCCTTGCCTTGGCAGCCCCTTTGCAGAGCCCCTGCAATGGCGCCTCCAGGCTGTCCCTATTTCTCCAGCCTAACCCTAACCCTAACCCTAACCCTAGAGGATTTCCGGGACTCGATGGTGGGAGTAAGCGCCCCCGGGTGGTCGAGACGAGAAAGTGGTGCGAGGGCAGGTGTGTTGGCAGGGCCGCCCTTGCCTTGGCAGCCCCTTTGCAGAGCCCCTGCAATGGCGCCTCCAGGCTGTCCCGATTTCTCAAGCCTAACCCTAACCCTAACCCTAACCCTAGAGGATTTTCTGGGGCGCGATGGTGGGAGTAAGCGCCCCCGGGTGGTCGAGACGAGAAAGTGGTGCGAGGGCAGGTGTGTTGGCAGGGCCGCCCTTGCCTTGGCAGCCCCTTTGCAGAGCCCCTGCAATGGTGCCTCCAGGCTGTCCCGATTTCTCCAGCCTAACCCTAACCCTAACCCTAACCCTAGAGGATTTCCGGGACCCGATGGTGGGAGTAAGCGCCCCCGGGTGGTCGAGACGAGAAAGTGGTGCGAGGGCAGGTGTGTTGGCAGGGCCGCCCTTGCCTTGGCAGCCCCTTTGCAGAGCCCCTGCAATGGCGCCTCCAGGCTGTCCCTATTTCTCAAGCCTAACCCTAAGCCTAACCCTAACCCTAGAGGATTTTCCGGGGCGCGATGGTGGGAGTAAGTGCCCCCGGGTGGTCGAGACGAGAAAGTGGTGCGAGGGCAGGTGTGTTGGCAGGTCCGCCCTTGCCTTGGCAGCCCCTTTGCAGAGCCCCTGCAATGGCGCCTCCAGGCTGTCCTGATTTCTCAAGCCTAACCCTAACCCTAACCCTAACCCTAGAGGATTTTCTGGGGCGCGATGGTGGGAGTAAGCGCCCCCGGGTGGTCGAGACGAGAAAGTGGTGCGAGGGCAGGTGTGTTGGCAGGGCCACCCTTGCCTTGGCAGCCCCTTTGCAGAGCCCCTGCAATGGCGCCTCCAGGCTGTCCCGATTTCTCAAGCCTAACCCTAACCCTAACCCTAACCCTAGAGCATTTCCGGGACCCGATGGTGGGAGTAAGCGCCCCCGGGTGGTCGAGACGAGAAAGTGGTGCGAGGGCAGGTGTGTTGGCAGGGCCGCCCTTGCCTTGGCAGCCCCTTTGCAGAGCCCCTGCAATGGCGCCTCCAGGCTGTCCCAATTTCTCCAGCCTAACCCTAACCCTAACCCTAACCCTAGAGGATTTTCCGGGGCCCGATGGTGGGAGTAAGCGCCCTCGGGTGGTCCAGACGAGAAAGTGGTGCGAGGGCAGGTGTGTTGGCAGGGCCGCCCTTGCCTTGGCAGCCCCTTTGCAGAGCCCCTGCAATGGCGCCTCCAGGCTGTCCCGATTTCTCAAGCCTAACCCTAACCCTAACCCTAGAGGATTCCCGGGGCCCAATGGTGGGAGTAAGCGCCCCCGGGTGGTCGAGACGAGAAAGTGGTGCGAGGGCAGGTGTGTTGGCAGGGCCGCCCTTGCCTTGGCAGCCCCTTTGCAGAGCCCCTGCAATGGCGCCTCCAGGCTGTCCCTATTTCTCCAGCCTAACCCTAACCCTAACCCTAACCCTAGAGGATTTCCGGGACTCGATGGTGGGAGTAAGCGCCCCCGGGTGGTCGAGACGAGAAAGTGGTGCGAGGGCAGGTGTGTTGGCAGGGCCGCCCTTGCCTTGGCAGCCCCTTTGCAGAGCCCCTGCAATGGCGCCTCCAGGCTGTCCCGATTTCTCAAGCCTAACCCTAACCCTAACCCTAACCCTAGAGGATTTTCTGGGGCGCGATGGTGGGAGTAAGCGCCCCCGGGTGGTCGAGACGAGAAAGTGGTGCGAGGGCAGGTGTGTTGGCAGGGCCGCCCTTGCCTTGGCAGCCCCTTTGCAGAGCCCCTGCAATGGCGCCTCCAGGCTGTCCCGATTTCTCAAGCCTAACCCTAACCCTAAGCCTAGAGGATTCCCGGGGCCCAATGGTGGGAGTAAGTGCCCCCGGGTGGTCGAGACGAGAAAGTGGTGCGAGGGCAGGTGTGTTGGCAGGGCCGCCCTTGCCTTGGCAGCCCCTTTGCAGAGCCCCTGCAATGGCGCCTCCAGGCTGTCCCTATTTCTCCAGCCTAACCCTAACCCTAACCCTAACCCTAGAGGATTTTCTGGGGCCCGATGGTGGGAGTAAGCGCCCCCGGGTGGTCGAGACGAGAAAGTGGTGCGAGGGCAGGTGTGTTGGCAGGGCCGCCCTTGCCTTGGCAGCCCCTTTGCAGAGCCCCTGCAATGGCGCCTCCAGGCTGTCCCTATTTCTCAAGCCTAACCCTAACCCTAACCCTAACCCTAGAGGATTTCCGGGGCCCAATGGTGGGAGTAAGCGCCCCCGGGTGGTCGAGACGAGAAAGTGGTGCGAGGGCAGGTGTGTTGGCAGGGCCGCCCTTGCCTTGGCAGCCCCTTTGCAGAGCCCCTGCAATGGCGCCTCCAGGCTGTCCTGATTTCTCAAGCCTAACCCTAACCCTAACCCTAACCCTAGAGGATTTTCTGGGGCGCGATGGTGGGAGTAAGCGCCCCCGGGTGGTCGAGACGAGAAAGTGGTGCGAGGGCAGGTGTGTTGGCAGGGCCGCCCTTGCCTTGGCAGCCCCTTTGCAGAGCCCCTGCAATGGCGCCTCCAGGCTGTCCCGATTTCTCAAGCCTAACCCTAACCCTAACCCTAACCCTAGAGGATTTCCGGGGCGCGATGGTGGGAGTAAGCGCCCCCGGGTGGTCGAGACGAGAAAGTGGTGCGAGGGCAGGTGTGTTGGCAGGGCCGCCCTTGCCTTGGCAGCCCCTTTGCAGAGCCCCTGCAATGGCGCCTCCAGGCTGTCCCAATTTCTCCAGCCTAACCCTAAGCCTAACCCTAACCCTAGAGGATTTCCGGGGCCCGATGGTGGGAGTAAGAGCCCCCGGGTGGTCGAGACGAGAAAGTGGTGCGAGGGCAGGTGTGTTGGCAGGGCCGCCCTTGCCTTGGCAGCCCCTTTGCAGAGCCCCTGCAATGGCACCTCCAGGCTGTCCCGATTTCTCAAGCCTAACCCTAACCCTAAGCCTAACCCTAACCCTAGAGGATTTTCCGGGGCCCGATGGTGGGAGTAAGCGCCCCCGGGTGGTCGAGACGAGAAAGTGGTGCGAGGGCAGGTGTGTTGGCAGGGCCACCCTTGCCTTGGCAGCCCCTTTGCAGAGCCCCTGCAATGGCGCCTCCAGGCTGTCCCGATTTCTCCAGCCTAACCCTAACCCTAACCCTAACCCTAGAGGATTTTCTGGGGCGCGATGGTGGGAGTAAGCGCCCCCGGGTGGTCGAGACGAGAAAGTGGTGCGAGGGCAGGTGTGTTGGCAGGGCCGCCCTTGCCTTGGCAGCCCCTTTGCAGAGCCCCTGCAATGGCGCCTCCAGGCTGTCCCGATTTCTCAAGCCTAACCCTAACCCTAACCCTAACCCTAGAGGATTTTCTGGGGCGTGATGGTGGGAGTAAGCGCCCTCGGGTGGTCGAGACGAGAAAGTGGTGCGAGGGCAGGTGTGTTGGCAGGGCCGCCCTTGCCTTGGCAGCCCCTTTGCAGAGCCCCTGCAATGGCGCCTCCAGGCTGTCCCGATTTCTCAAGCCTAACCCTAACCCTAACCCTAACCCTAGAGGATTTCCGGGACCCGATGGTGGGAGTAAGCGCCCCCGGGTGGTCGAGACGAGAAAGTGGTGCGAGGGCAGGTGTGTTGGCAGGGCCGCCCTTGCCTTGGCAGCCCCTTTGCAGAGCCCCTGCAATGGCGCCTCCAGGCTGTCCCAATTTCTCCAGCCTAACCCTAACCCTAACCCTAACCCTAGAGGATTTTCTGGGGCGCGATGGTGGGAGTAAGCGCCCTCGGGTGGTCGAGACGAGAAAGTGGTGCGAGGGCAGGTGTGTTGGCAGGGCCGCCCTTGCCTTGGCAGCCCCTTTGCAGAGCCCCTGCAATGGCGCCTCCAGGCTGTCCCGATTTCTCAAGCCTAACCCTAAGCCTAAACCTAGAGGATTCCCGGGGCCCAATGGTGGGAGTAAGTGCCCCCGGGTGGTCGAGACGAGAAAGTGGTGCGAGGGCAGGTGTGTTGGCAGGGCCGCCCTTGCCTTGGCAGCCCCTTTGCAGAGCCCCTGCAATGGCGCCTCCCAGGCTGTCCCGATTTCTCCAGCCTAACCCTAAGCCTAACCCTAACCCTAGAGAATTTCCGGGACTCGATGGTGGGAGTAAGTGCCCCCGGGTGGTCGAGACGAGAAAGTGGTGCGAGGGCAGGTGTGTTGGCAGGGCCGCCCTTGCCTTGGCAGCCCCTTTGCAGAGCCCCTGCAATGGCGCCTCCAGGCTGTCCCGATTTCTCAAGCCTAACCCTAAGCCTAACCCTAACCCTAGAGGATTTTCCGGGGCCCGATGGTGGGAGTAAGTGCCCCCGGGTGGTCGAGACGAGAAAGTGGTGCGAGGGCAGGTGTGTTGGCAGGGCCGCCCTTGCCTTGGCAGCCCCTTTGCAGAGCCCCTGCAATGGCGCCTCCAGGCTGTCCTGATTTCTCCAGCCTAACCCTAACCCTAACCCTAACCCTAGAGGATTTTCTGGGGCGCGATGGTGGGAGTAAGCGCCCCCGGGTGGTCGAGACGAGAAAGTGGTGCGAGGGCAGGTGTGTTGGCAGGGCCGCCCTTGCCTTGGCAGCCCCTTTGCAGAGCCCCTGCAATGGCGCCTCCAGGCTGTCCCGATTTCTCAAGCCTAACCCTAACCCTAACCCTAACCCTAGAGGATTTTCCGGGGCCCGAAGGTGGGAGTAAGCGCCCCCGGGTGGTCGAGACGAGAAAGTGGTGCGAGGGCAGGTGTGTTGGCAGGGCCGCCCTTGCCTTGGCAGCCCCTTTGCAGAGCCCCTGCAATGGCGCCTCCAGGCTGTCCCGATTTCTCCAGCCTAACCCTAAGCCTAACCCTAACCCTAGAGGATTTTCTGGGGCGCGATGGTGGGAGTAAGCGCCCCCGGGTGGTCGAGACGAGAAAGTGGTGCGAGGGCAGGTGTGTTGGCAGGGCCGCCCTTGCCTTGGCAGCCCCTTTGCAGAGCCCCTGCAATGGCGCCTCCAGGCTGTCCCGATTTCTCCAGCCTAACCCTAACCCTAACCCTAGAGGATTCCCGGGGCCCAATGGTGGGAGTAAGCGCCCCCGGGTGGTCGAGACGAGAAAGTGGTGCGAGGGCAGGTGTGTTGGCAGGGCCGCCCTTGCCTTGGCAGCCCCTTTGCAGAGCCCCTGCAATGGCGCCTCCAGGCAGTCCCTATTTCTCCAGCCTAACCCTAACCCTAACCCTAACCCTAGAGGATTTCCGGGACTCGATGGTGGGAGTAAGCGCCCCCGGGTGGTCGAGACGAGAAAGTGGTGCGAGGGCAGGTGTGTTGGCAGGGCCGCCCTTGCCTTGGCAGCCCCTTTGCAGAGCCCCTGCAATGGCACCTCCAGGCTGTCCCGATTTCTCAAGCCTAACCCTAACCCTAACCCTAACCCTAGAGGATTTTCTGGGGCGCGATGGTGGGAGTAAGCGCCCCCGGGTGGTCGAGACGAGAAAGTGGTGCGAGGGCAGGTGTGTTGGCAGGGCCGCCCTTGCCTTGGCAGCCCCTTTGCAGAGCCCCTGCAATGGCGCCTCCAGGCTGTCCCGATTTCTCAAGCCTAACCCTAACCCTAAGCCTAGAGGATTCCCGGGGCCCAATGGTGGGAGTAAGTGCCCCCGGGTGGTCGAGACGAGAAAGTGGTGCGAGGGCAGGTGTGTTGGCAGGGCCGCCCTTGCCTTGGCAGCCCCTTTGCAGAGCCCCTGCAATGGCGCCTCCAGGCTGTCCCTATTTCTCCAGCCTAACCCTAACCCTAACCCTAACCCTAGAGGATTTTCTGGGGCCCGATGGTGGGAGTAAGCGCCCCCGGGTGGTCGAGACGAGAAAGTGGTGCGAGGGCAGGTGTGTTGGCAGGGCCGCCCTTGCCTTGGCAGCCCCTTTGCAGAGCCCCTGCAATGGCGCCTCCAGGCTGTCCCGATTTCTCAAGCCTAACCCTAACCCTAACCCTAACCCTAGAGGATTTCCGGGACCCGATGGTGGGAGTAAGCGCCCCCGGGTGGTCGAGACGAGAAAGTGGTGCGAGGGCAGGTGTGTTGGCAGGGCCGCCCTTGCCTTGGCAGCCCCTTTGCAGAGCCCCTGCAATGGCGCCTCCAGGCTGTCCTGATTTCTCAAGCCTAACCCTAACCCTAACCCTAACCCTAGAGGATTTTCTGGGGCGCGATGGTGGGAGTAAGCGCCCCCGGGTGGTCGAGACGAGAAAGTGGTGCGAGGGCAGGTGTGTTGGCAGGGCCGCCCTTGCCTTGGCAGCCCCTTTGCAGAGCCCCTGCAATGGCGCCTCCAGGCTGTCCCGATTTCTCAAGCCTAACCCTAACCCTAACCCTAACCCTAGAGGATTTCCGGGGCGCGATGGTGGGAGTAAGCGCCCCCGGGTGGTCGAGACGAGAAAGTGGTGCGAGGGCAGGTGTGTTGGCAGGGCCGCCCTTGCCTTGGCAGCCCCTTTGCAGAGCCCCTGCAATGGCGCCTCCCAGGCTGTCCCGATTTCTCCAGCCTAACCCTAACCCTAACCCTAACCCTAGAGGATTTTCTGGGACCCGATGGTGGGAGTAAGCGCCCTCGGGTGGTCGAGACGAGAAAGTGGTGCGAGGGCAGGTGTGTTGGCAGGGCCGCCCTTGCCTTGGCAGCCCCTTTGCAGAGCCCCTGCAATGGCGCCTCCAGGCTGTCCCGATTTCTCAAGCCTAACCCTAACCCTAACCCTAACCCTAGAGGATTTCCGGGACCCGATGGTGGGAGTAAGCGCCCCCGGGTGGTCGAGACGAGAAAGTGGTGCGAGGGCAGGTGTGTTGGCAGGGCCGCCCTTGCCTTGGCAGCCCCTTTGCAGAGCCCCTGCAATGGCGCCTCCAGGCTGTCCCAATTTCTCCAGCCTAACCCTAAGCCTAACCCTAACCCTAGAGGATTTTCTGGGGCGCGATGGTGGGAGTAAGCGCCCTCGGGTGGTCGAGACGAGAAAGTGGTGCGAGGGCAGGTGTGTTGGCAGGGCCGCCCTTGCCTTGGCAGCCCCTTTGCAGAGCCCCTGCAATGGCGCCTCCAGGCTGTCCCGATTTCTCAAGCCTAACCCTAACCCTAAGCCTAGAGGATTCCCGGGGCCCAATGGTGGGAGTAAGTGCCCCCGGGTGGTCGAGACGAGAAAGTGGTGCGAGGGCAGGTGTGTTGGCAGGGCCGCCCTTGCCTTGGCAGCCCCTTTGCAGAGCCCCTGCAATGGCGCCTCCCAGGCTGTCCCGATTTCTCCAGCCTAACCCTAACCCTAACCCTAACCCTAGAGGATTTCCGGGACTCGATGGTGGGAGTAAGTGCCCCCGGGTGGTCGAGACGAGAAAGTGGTGCGAGGGCAGGTGTGTTGGCAGGGCCGCCCTTGCCTTGGCAGCCCCTTTGCAGAGCCCCTGCAATGGCGCCTCCAGGCTGTCCCGATTTCTCAAGCCTAACCCTAACCCTAACCCTAACCCTAGAGGATTTTCTGGGGCCCGATGGTGGGAGTAAGCGCCCCCGGGTGGTCGAGACGAGAAAGTGGTGCGAGGGCAGGTGTGTTGGCAGGGCCGCCCTTGCCTTGGCAGCCCCTTTGCAGAGCCCCTGCAATGGCGCCTCCAGGCTGTCCCTATTTCTCCAGCCTAACCCTAACCCTAACCCTAACCCTAGAGGATTTTTTGGGGCCCAATGGTGGGAGTAAGCGCCCCCGGGTGGTCGAGACGAGAAAGTGGTGCGAGGGCAGGTGTGTTGGCAGGGCCGCCCTTGCCTTGGCAGCCCCTTTGCAGAGCCCCTGCAATGGCGCCTCCAGGCTGTCCCGATTTCTCAAGCCTAACCCTAACCCTAACCCTAACCCTAGAGGATTTTCTGTGGCGCGATGGTGGGAGTAAGCGCCCCCGGGTGGTCGAGACGAGAAAGTGGTGCGAGGGCAGGTGTGTTGGCAGGGCCGCCCTTGCCTTGGCAGCCCCTTTGCAGAGCCCCTGCAATGGCGCCTCCAGGCTGTCCTGATTTCTCCAGCCTAACCCTAACCCTAACCCTAACCCTAGAGGATTTTCTGTGGCGCGATGGTGGGAGTAAGCGCCCCCGGGTGGTCGAGACGAGAAAGTGGTGCGAGGGCAGGTGTGTTGGCAGGGCCGCCCTTGCCTTGGCAGCCCCTTTGCAGAGCCCCTGCAATGGCGCCTCCAGGCTGTCCCGATTTCTCCAGCCTAACCCTAACCCTAACCCTAACCCTAGAGGATTTCCGGGGCCCGATGGTGGGAGTAAGTGCCCTCGGGTGGTCGAGACGAGAAAGTGGTGCGAGGGCAGGTGTGTTGGCAGGGCCGCCCTTGCCTTGGCAGCCCCTTTGCAGAGCCCCTGCAATGGCGCCTCCAGGCTGTCCCGATTTCTCAAGCCTAACCCTAACCCTAACCCTAACCCTAGAGGATTTTCTGTGGCGCGATGGTGGGAGTAAGCGCCCCCGGGTGGTCGAGACGAGAAAGTGGTGCGAGGGCAGGTGTGTTGGCAGGGCCGCCCTTGCCTTGGCAGCCCCTTTGCAGAGCCCCTGCAATGGCGCCTCCAGGCTGTCCCGATTTCTCAAGCCTAACCCTAACCCTAACCCTAACCCTAGAGGATTTCCGGGGCGCGATGGTGGGAGTAAGCGCCCCCGGGTGGTCGAGACGAGAAAGTGGTGCGAGGGCAGGTGTGTTGGCAGGGCCGCCCTTGCCTTGGCAGCCCCTTTGCAGAGCCCCTGCAATGGCGCCTCCAGGCTGTCCCAATTTCTCCAGCCTAACCCTAAGCCTAACCCTAACCCTAGAGGATTTCCGGGGCCCGATGGTGGGAGTAAGTGCCCTCGGGTGGTCGAGACGAGAAAGTGGTGCGAGGGCAGGTGTGTTGGCAGGGCCGCCCTTGCCTTGGCAGCCCCTTTGCAGAGCCCCTGCAATGGCACCTCCAGGCTGTCCCGATTTCTCAAGCCTAAACCTAACCCTAACCCTAACCCTAACCCTAGAGGATTTTCCGGGGCGCGATGGTGGGAGTAAGCGCCCCCGGGTGGTCGAGACGAGAAAGTGGTGCGAGGGCAGGTGTGTTGGCAGGGCCGCCCTTGCCTTGGCAGCCCCTTTGCAGAGCCCCTGCAATGGCGCCTCCAGGCTGTCCCGATTTCTCAAGCCTAACCCTAACCCTAACCCTAACCCTAGAGGATTTTCTGGGGCGCGATGGTGGGAGTAAGCGCCCCCGGGTGGTCGAGACGAGAAAGTGGTGCGAGGGCAGGTGTGTTGGCAGGGCCGCCCTTGCCTTGGCAGCCCCTTTGCAGAGCCCCTGCAATGGCGCCTCCCAGGCTGTCCCGATTTCTCCAGCCTAACCCTAACCCTAACCCTAACCCTAGAGGATTTTCTGGGGCGCGATGGTGGGAGTAAGCGCCCTCGGGTGGTCGAGACGAGAAAGTGGTGCGAGGGCAGGTGTGTTGGCAGGGCCGCCCTTGCCTTGGCAGCCCCTTTGCAGAGCCCCTGCAATGGCGCCTCCAGGCTGTCCCGATTTCTCCAGCCTAACCCTAACCCTAACCCTAACCCTAGAGGATTTCCGGGACCCGATGGTGGGAGTAAGCGCCCCCGGGTGGTCGAGACGAGAAAGTGGTGCGAGGGCAGGTGTGTTGGCAGGGCCGCCCTTGCCTTGGCAGCCCCTTTGCAGAGCCCCTGCAATGGCGCCTCCAGGCTGTCCCAATTTCTCCAGTCTAACCCTAAGCCTAACCCTAACCCTAGAGGATTTTCTGGGGCGCGATGGTGGGAGTAAGCGCCCTCGGGTGGTCGAGACGAGAAAGTGGTGCGAGGGCAGGTGTGTTGGCAGGGCCGCCCTTGCCTTGGCAGCCCCTTTGCAGAGCCCCTGCAATGGCGCCTCCAGGCTGTCCCGATTTCTCAAGCCTAACCCTAACCCTAAGCCTAGAGGATTCCCGGGGCCCAATGGTGGGAGTAAGTGCCCCCGGGTGGTCGAGACGAGAAAGTGGTGCGAGGGCAGGTGTGTTGGCAGGGCCGCCCTTGCCTTGGCAGCCCCTTTGCAGAGCCCCTGCAATGGCGCCTCCCAGGCTGTCCCGATTTCTCCAGCCTAACCCTAACCCTAACCCTAACCCTAGAGGATTTCCGGGACTCGATGGTGGGAGTAAGTGCCCCCGGGTGGTCGAGACGAGAAAGTGGTGCGAGGGCAGGTGTGTTGGCAGGGCCGCCCTTGCCTTGGCAGCCCCTTTGCAGAGCCCCTGCAATGGCGCCTCCAGGCTGTCCCGATTTCTCAAGCCTAACCCTAACCCTAACCCTAACCCTAGAGGATTTTCTGGGGCCCGATGGTGGGAGTAAGCGCCCCCGGGTGGTCGAGACGAGAAAGTGGTGCGAGGGCAGGTGTGTTGGCAGGGCCGCCCTTGCCTTGGCAGCCCCTTTGCAGAGCCCCTGCAATGGCGCCTCCAGGCTGTCCCGATTTCTCCAGCCTAACCCTAACCCTAACCCTAACCCTAGAGGATTTTTTGGGGCCCAATGGTGGGAGTAAGCGCCCCCGGGTGGTCGAGACGAGAAAGTGGTGCGAGGGCAGGTGTGTTGGCAGGGCCGCCCTTGCCTTGGCAGCCCCTTTGCAGAGCCCCTGCAATGGCGCCTCCAGGCTGTCCCGATTTCTCAAGCCTAACCCTAACCCTAACCCTAACCCTAGAGGATTTTCTGTGGCGCGATGGTGGGAGTAAGCGCCCCCGGGTGGTCGAGACGAGAAAGTGGTGCGAGGGCAGGTGTGTTGGCAGGGCCGCCCTTGCCTTGGCAGCCCCTTTGCAGAGCCCCTGCAATGGCGCCTCCAGGCTGTCCTGATTTCTCCAGCCTAACCCTAACCCTAACCCTAACCCTAGAGGATTTTCTGTGGCGCGATGGTGGGAGTAAGCGCCCCCGGGTGGTCGAGACGAGAAAGTGGTGCAAGGGCAGGTGTGTTGGCAGGGCCGCCCTTGCCTTGGCAGCCCCTTTGCAGAGCCCCTGCAATGGCGCCTCCAGGCTGTCCCGATTTCTCAAGCCTAACCCTAACCCTAACCCTAACCCTAGAGGATTTTCTGGGGCGCGATGGTGGGAGTAAGCGCCCCCGGGTGGTCGAGACGAGAAAGTGGTGCGAGGGCAGGTGTGTTGGCAGGGCCGCCCTTGCCTTGGCAGCCCCTTTGCAGAGCCCCTGCAATGGCGCCTCCAGGCTGTCCCGATTTCTCCAGCCTAACCCTAACCCTAACCCTAACCCTAGAGGATTTTCTGGGGCGCGATGGTGGGAGTAAGCGCCCCCGGGTGGTCGAGACGAGAAAGTGGTGCGAGGGCAGGTGTGTTGGCAGGGCCGCCCTTGCCTTGGCAGCCCCTTTGCAGAGCCCCTGCAATGGCGCCTCCAGGCTGTCCCGATTTCTCCAGCCTAACCCTAACCCTAACCCTAACCCTAGAGGATTTTCTGGGGCGCGATGGTGGGAGTAAGCGCCCTCGGGTGGTCGAGACGAGAAAGTGGTGCGAGGGCAGGTGTGTTGGCAGGGCCGCCCTTGCCTTGGCAGCCCCTTTGCAGAGCCCCTGCAATGGCGCCTCCAGGCTGTCCCGATTTCTCAAGCCTAACCCTAACCCTAACCCTAACCCTAGAGGATTTCCGGGACCCGATGGTGGGAGTAAGCGCCCCCGGGTGGTCGAGACGAGAAAGTGGTGCGAGGGCAGGTGTGTTGGCAGGGCCACCCTTGCCTTGGCAGCCCCTTTGCAGAGCCCCTGCAATGGCGCCTCCAGGCTGTCCCTATTTCTCAAGCCTAACCCTAACCCTAACCCTAACCCTAGAGGATTTTCTGGGGCGCGATGGTGGGAGTAAGCGCCCTCGGGTGGTCGAGACGAGAAAGTGGTGCGAGGGCAGGTGTGTTGGCAGGGCCGCCCTTGCCTTGGCAGCCCCTTTGCAGAGCCCCTGCAATGGCGCCTCCAGGCTGTCCCGATTTCTCAAGCCTAACCCTAACCCTAAGCCTAGAGGATTCCCGGGGCCCAATGGTGGGAGTAAGTGCCCCCGGGTGGTCGAGACGAGAAAGTGGTGCGAGGGCAGGTGTGTTGGCAGGGCCGCCCTTGCCTTGGCAGCCCCTTTGCAGAGCCCCTGCAATGGCGCCTCCCAGGCTGTCCCGATTTCTCCAGCCTAACCCTAACCCTAACCCTAACCCTAGAGGATTTCCGGGACTCGATGGTGGGAGTAAGTGCCCCCGGGTGGTCGAGACGAGAAAGTGGTGCGAGGGCAGGTGTGTTGGCAGGGCCGCCCTTGCCTTGGCAGCCCCTTTGCAGAGCCCCTGCAATGGCGCCTCCAGGCTGTCCCGATTTCTCAAGCCTAACCCTAACCCTAACCCTAACCCTAGAGGATTTTCTGGGGCGCGATGGTGGGAGTAAGCGCCCCCGGGTGGTCGAGACGAGAAAGTGGTGCGAGGGCAGGTGTGTTGGCAGGGCCGCCCTTGCCTTGGCAGCCCCTTTGCAGAGCCCCTGCAATGGCGCCTCCAGGCTGTCCCTATTTCTCCAGCCTAACCCTAACCCTAACCCTAACCCTAGAGGATTTTTTGGGGCCCAATGGTGGGAGTAAGCGCCCCCGGGTGGTCGAGACGAGAAAGTGGTGCGAGGGCAGGTGTGTTGGCAGGGCCGCCCTTGCCTTGGCAGCCCCTTTGCAGAGCCCCTGCAATGGCGCCTCCAGGCTGTCCCGATTTCTCCAGCCTAACCCTAACCCTAACCCTAACCCTAGAGGATTTTCTGGGGCGCGATGGTGGGAGTAAGCGCCCCCGGGTGGTCGAGACGAGAAAGTGGTGCGAGGGCAGGTGTGTTGGCAGGGCCGCCCTTGCCTTGGCAGCCCCTTTGCAGAGCCCCTGCAATGGCGCCTCCAGGCTGTCCTGATTTCTCCAGCCTAACCCTAACCCTAACCCTAACCCTAGAGGATTTTCCGGGGCGCGATGGTGGGAGTAAGCGCCCCCGGGTGGTCGAGACGAGAAAGTGGTGCGAGGGCAGGTGTGTTGGCAGGGCCGCCCTTGCCTTGGCAGCCCCTTTGCAGAGCCCCTGCAATGGCGCCTCCAGGCTGTCCCGATTTCTCAAGCCTAACCCTAACCCTAACCCTAACCCTAGAGGATTTCCGGGACCCGATGGTGGGAGTAAGCGCCCCCGGGTGGTCGAGACGAGAAAGTGGTGCGAGGGCAGGTGTGTTGGCAGGGCCACCCTTGCCTTGGCAGCCCCTTTGCAGAGCCCCTGCAATGGCGCCTCCAGGCTGTCCCGATTTCTCCAGCCTAACCCTAACCCTAACCCTAACCCTAGAGGATTTCCGGGGCCCGATGGTGGGAGTAAGTGCCCTCGGGTGGTCGAGACGAGAAAGTGGTGCGAGGGCAGGTGTGTTGGCAGGGCCGCCCTTGCCTTGGCAGCCCCTTTGCAGAGCCCCTGCAATGGCACCTCCAGGCTGTCCCGATTTCTCAAGCCTAACCCTAACCCTAACCCTAACCCTAACCCTAGAGGATTTTCCGGGGCCCGATGGTGGGAGTAAGCGCCCCCGGGTGGTCGAGACGAGAAAGTGGTGCGAGGGCAGGTGTGTTGGCAGGGCCGCCCTTGCCTTGGCAGCCCCTTTGCAGAGCCCCTGCAATGGCGCCTCCAGGCTGTCCCGATTTCTCAAGCCTAACCCTAACCCTAACCCTAGAGGATTTTCTGGGGCGCGATGGTGGGAGTAAGCGCCCTCGGGTGGTCGAGACGAGAAAGTGGTGCGAGGGCAGGTGTGTTGGCAGGGCCGCCCTTGCCTTGGCAGCCCCTTTGCAGAGCCCCTGCAATGGCGCCTCCAGGCTGTCCCTATTTCTCCAGCCTAACCCTAACCCTAACCCTAACCCTAGAGGATTTCCGGGACCCGATGGTGGGAGTAAGCGCCCCCGGGTGGTCGAGACGAGAAAGTGGTGCGAGGGCAGGTGTGTTGGCAGGGCCACCCTTGCCTTGGCAGCCCCTTTGCAGAGCCCCTGCAATGGCGCCTCCAGGCTGTCCCGATTTCTCAAGCCTAACCCTAACCCTAAGCCTAACCCTAGAGGATTTTCTGGGGCGCGATGGTGGGAGTAAGCGCCCCCGGGTGGTCGAGACGAGAAAGTGGTGTGAGGGCAGGTGTGTTGGCAGGGCCGCCCTTGCCTTGGCAGCCCCTTTGCAGAGCCCCTGCAATGGCGCCTCCAGGCTGTCCCTATTTCTCAAGCCTAACCCTAACCCTAACCCTAACCCTAGAGGATTTTCTGGGGCGCGATGGTGGGAGTAAGTGCCCCCGGGGGGTCGAGACGAGAAAGTGGTGCGAGGGCAGGTGTGTTGGCAGGGCCACCCTTGCCTTGGCAGCCCCTTTGCAGAGCCCCTGCAATGGCGCCTCCAGGCTGTCCCGATTTCTCAAGCCTAACCCTAACCCTAACCCTAACCCTAGAGGATTTCCGGGACCCGATGGTGGGAGTAAGCGCCCCCGGGTGGTCGAGACGAGAAAGTGGTGCGAGGGCAGGTGTGTTGGCAGGGCCGCCCTTGCCTTGGCAGCCCCTTTGCAGAGCCCCTGCAATGGCGCCTCCAGGCTGTCCCGATTTCTCCAGCCTAACCCTAAGCCTAACCCTAACCCTAGAGGATTTCCGGGGCCCGATGGTGGGAGTAAGTGCCCTCGGGTGGTCAAGACGAGAAAGTGGTGCGAGGGCAGGTGTGTTGGCAGGGCCGCCCTTGCCTTGGCAGCCCCTTTGCAGAGCCCCTGCAATGGCACCTCCAGGCTGTCCCGATTTCTCAAGCCTAACCCTAACCCTAAGCCTAACCCTAACCCTAGAGGATTTTCTGGGGCCCGATGGTGGGAGTAAGCGCCCCCGGGTGGTCGAGACGAGAAAGTGGTGCGAGGGCAGGTGTGTTGGCAGGGCCGCCCTTGCCTTGGCAGCCCCTTTGCAGAGCCCCTGCAATGGCGCCTCCAGGCTGTCCCGATTTCTCAAGCCTAACCCTAACCCTAACCCTAGAGGATTCCCGGGGCCCAATGGTGGGAGTAAGTGCCCCCGGGTGGTCGAGACGAGAAAGTGGTGCGAGGGCAGGTGTGTTGGCAGGGCCGCCCTTGCCTTGGCAGCCCCTTTGCAGAGCCCCTGCAATGGCACCTCCAGGCTGTCCCGATTTCTCAAGCCTAACCCTAACCCTAACCCTAACCCTAGAGGATTTTCCGGGGCCCGATGGTGGGAGTAAGCGCCCCCGGGTGGTCGAGACGAGAAAGTGGTGCGAGGGCAGGTGTGTTGGCAGGGCCGCCCTTGCCTTGGCAGCCCCTTTGCAGAGCCCCTGCAATGGCGCCTCCAGGCTGTCCCGATTTCTCAAGCCTAACCCTAACCCTAACCCTAGAGGATTTCCGGGACTCGATGGTGGGAGTAAGTGCCCCCGGGTGGTCGAGACGAGAAAGTGGTGCGAGGGCAGGTGTGTTGGCAGGGCCGCCCTTGCCTTGGCAGCCCCTTTGCAGAGCCCCTGCAATGGCGCCTCCAGGCTGTCCCTATTTCTCCAGCCTAACCCTAACCCTAACCCTAACCCTAGAGGATTTTCTGGGGCGCGATGGTGGGAGTAAGCGCCCCCGGGTGGTCGAGACGAGAAAGTGGTGCGAGGGCAGGTGTGTTGGCAGGGCCGCCCTTGCCTTGGCCGCCCCTTTGCAGAGCCCCTGCAATGGCGCCTCCAGGCTGTCCCGATTTCTCAAGCCTAACCCTAACCCTAACCCTAACCCTAGAGGATTTCCGGGGCCCAATGGTGGGAGTAAGCGCCCCCGGGTGGTCGAGACGAGAAAGTGGTGCGAGGGCAGGTGTGTTGGCAGGGCCGCCCTTGCCTTGGCAGCCCCTTTGCAGAGCCCCTGCAATGGCGCCTCCAGGCTGTCCCGATTTCTCCAGCCTAACCCTAACCCTAACCCTAACCCTAGAGGATTTTCTGGGGCGCGATGGTGGGAGTAAGCGCCCCCGGGTGGTCGAGACGAGAAAGTGGTGCGAGGGCAGGTGTGTTGGCAGGGCCGCCCTTGCCTTGGCAGCCCCTTTGCAGAGCCCCTGCAATGGCGCCTCCAGGCTGTCCCGATTTCTCAAGCCTAACCCTAACCCTAACCCTAACCCTAGAGGATTTCCGGGACCCGATGGTGGGAGTAAGCGCCCCCGGGTGGTTGAGACGAGAAAGTGGTGCGAGGGCAGGTGTGTTGGCAGGGCCGCCCTTGCCTTGGCAGCCCCTTTGCAGAGCCCCTGCAATGGCGCCTCCAGGCTGTCCCGATTTCTCCAGCCTAACCCTAACCCTAACCCTAACCCTAGAGGATTTCCGGGACCCGATGGTGGGAGTAAGCGCCCCCGGGTGGTCGAGACGAGAAAGTGGTGCGAGGGCAGGTGTGTTGGCAGGGCCGCCCTTGCCTTGGCAGCCCCTTTGCAGAGCCCCTGCAATGGCGCCTCCAGGCTGTCCTGATTTCTCAAGCCTAACCCTAACCCTAACCCTCACCCTAGAGGATTTTCTGGGGCGCGATGGTGGGAGTAAGCGCCCCCGGGTGGTCGAGACGAGAAAGTGGTGCGAGGGCAGGTGTGTTGGCAGGGCCGCCCTTGCCTTGGCAGCCCCTTTGCAGAGCCCCTGCAATGGCGCCTCCAGGCTGTCCCGATTTCTCAAGCCTAACCCTAACCCTAACCCTAACCCTAGAGGATTTCCGGGACCCGATGGTGGGAGTAAGCGCCCCCGGGTGGTCGAGACGAGAAAGTGGTGCGAGGGCAGGTGTGTTGGCAGGGCCGCCCTTGCCTTGGCAGCCCCTTTGCAGAGCCCCTGCAATGGCGCCTCCAGGCTGTCCCGATTTCTCCAGCCTAACCCTAAGCCTAACCCTAACCCTAGAGGATTTCCGGGGCCCGATGGTGGGAGTAAGTGCCCTCGGGTGGTCGAGACGAGAAAGTGGTGCGAGGGCAGGTGTGTTGGCAGGGCCGCCCTTGCCTTGGCAGCCCCTTTGCAGAGCCCCTGCAATGGCACCTCCAGGCTGTCCCGATTTCTCCAGCCTAACCCTAAGCCTAACCCTAACCCTAGAGGATTTTCCGGGGCCCGATGGTGGGAGTAAGTGCCCCCGGGTGGTCGAGACGAGAAAGTGGTGCGAGGGCAGGTGTGTTGGCAGGGCCGCCCTTGCCTTGGCAGCCCCTTTGCAGAGCCCCTGCAATGGCGCCTCCAGGCTGTCCCTATTTCTCAAGCCTAACCCTAACCCTAACCCTAACCCTAGAGGATTTCCGGGACCCGATGGTGGGAGTAAGCGCCCCCGGGTGGTCGAGACGAGAAAGTGGTGCGAGGGCAGGTGTGTTGGCAGGGCCGCCCTTGCCTTGGCAGCCCCTTTGCAGAGCCCCTGCAATGGCGCCTCCAGGCTGTCCCGATTTCTCCAGCCTAACCCTAAGCCTAACCCTAACCCTAGAGGATTTTCCGGGGCCCGATGGTGGGAGTAAGTGCCCTCGGGTGGTCGAGACGAGAAAGTGGTGCGAGGGCAGGTGTGTTGGCAGGGCCGCCCTTGCCTTGGCAGCCCCTTTGCAGAGCCCCTGCAATGGCACCTCCAGGCTGTCCCGATTTCTCAAGCCTAACCCTAACCCTAACCCTAACCCTAGAGGATTTTCCGGGGCCCGATGGTTGCAGTAAGCGCCCCCGGGTGGTCGAGACGAGAAAGTGGTGCGAGGGCAGGTGTGTTGGCAGGGCCGCCCTTGCCTTGGCAGCCCCTTTGCAGAGCCCCTGCAATGGCGCCTCCAGGCTGTCCCGATTTCTCAAGCCTAACCCTAACCCTAAGCCTAACCCTAGAGGATTTTCTGGGGCGCGATGGTGGGAGTAAGTGCCCCCGGGTGGTCGAGACGAGAAAGTGGTGCGAGGGCAGGTGTGTTGGCAGGGCCGCCCTTGCCTTGGCAGCCCCTTTGCAGAGCCCCTGCAATGGCGCCTCCAGGCTGTCCCGATTTCTCAAGCCTAACCCTAACCCTAACCCTAACCCTAGAGGATTTCCGGGACCCGATGGTGGGAGTAAGCGCCCCCGGGTGGTCGAGACGAGAAAGTGGTGCGAGGGCAGGTGTGTTGGCAGGGCCACCCTTGCCTTGGCAGCCCCTTTGCAGAGCCCCTGCAATGGCGCCTCCAGGCTGTCCCGATTTCTCCAGCCTAACCCTAAGCCTAACCCTAACCCTAGAGGATTTTCCGGGGCCCGATGGTGGGAGTAAGTGCCCTCGGGTGGTCGAGACGAGAAAGTGGTGCGAGGGCAGGTGTGTTGGCAGGGCCGCCCTTGCCTTGGCAGCCCCTTTGCAGAGCCCCTGCAATGGCACCTCCAGGCTGTCCCGATTTCTCAAGCCTAACCCTAACCATAACCCTAACCCTAGAGGATTTTCCGGGGCCCGATGGTGGGAGTAAGCGCCCCCGGGTGGTCGAGACGAGAAAGTGGTGCGAGGGCAGGTGTGTTGGCAGGGCCGCCCTTGCCTTGGCAGCCCCTTTGCAGAGCCCCTGCAATGGCGCCTCCAGGCTGTCCCGATTTCTCCAGCCTAACCCTAACCCTAACCCTAACCCTAGAGGATTTTCTGGGGCGCGATGGTGGGAGTAAGCGCCCCCGGGTGGTCGAGACGAGAAAGTGGTGCGAGGGCAGGTGTGTTGGCAGGGCCGCCCTTGCCTTGGCAGCCCCTTTGCAGAGCCCCTGCAATGGCGCCTCCAGGCTGTCCCGATTTCTCAAGCCTAACCCTAACCCTAACCCTAACCCTAGAGGATTTCCGGGACCCGATGGTGGGAGTAAGCGCCCCCGGGTGGTCGAGACGAGAAAGTGGTGCGAGGGCAGGTGTGTTGGCAGGGCCGCCCTTGCCTTGGCAGCCCCTTTGCAGAGCCCCTGCAATGGCGCCTCCAGGCTGTCCCGATTTCTCAAGCCTAACCCTAACCCTAACCCTAACCCTAGAGGATTTTCCGGGGCCCGATGGTGGGAGTAAGCGCCCCCGGGTGGTCGAGACGAGAAAGTGGTGCGAGGGCAGGTGTGTTGGCAGGGCCGCCCTTGCCTTGGCAGCCCCTTTGCAGAGCCCCTGCAATGGCGCCTCCAGGCTGTCCCGATTTCTCAAGCCTAACCCTAACCCTAACCCTAACCCTAGAGGATTTTCTGGGGCCCGATGGTGGGAGTAAGCGCCCCCGGGTGGTCGAGACGAGAAAGTGGTGCGAGGGCAGGTGTGTTGGCAGGGCCGCCCTTGCCTTGGCAGCCCCTTTGCAGAGCCCCTGCAATGGCGCCTCCAGGCTGTCCCGATTTCTCAAGCCTAACCCTTACCCTAAGCCTAACCCTAGAGGATTTTCTGGGGCGCGATGGTGGGAGTAAGCGCCCCCGGGTGGTCGAGACGAGAAAGTGGTGCGAGGGCAGGTGTGTTGGCAGGGCCGCCCTTGCCTTGGCAGCCCCTTTGCAGAGCCCCTGCAATGGCGCCTCCAGGCTGTCCCGATTTCTCAAGCCTAACCCTAAGCCTAACCCTAACCCTAGAGGATTTCCGGGACTCGATGGTGGGAGTAAGTGCCCCCGGGTGGTCGAGACGAGAAAGTGGTGCGAGGGCAGGTGTGTTGGCAGGGCCGCCCTTGCCTTGGCAGCCCCTTTGCAGAGCCCCTGCAATGGCGCCTCCAGGCTGTCCCTATTTCTCCAGCCTAACCCTAACCCTAACCCTAACCCTAGAGGATTTTCTGGGGCGCGATGGTGGGAGTAAGCGCCCCCGGGTGGTCGAGACGAGAAAGTGGTGCGAGGGCAGGTTTGTTGGCAGGGCCGCCCTTGCCTTGGCAGCCCCTTTGCAGAGCCCCTGCAATGGCGCCTCCAGGCTGTCCCGATTTCTCCAGCCTAACCCTAACCCTAACGCTAGAGGATTCCCGGGGCCCAATGGTGGGAGTAAGTGCCCCCGGGTGGTCGAGACGAGAAAGTGGTGCGAGGGCAGGTGTGTTGGCAGGGCCGCCCTTGCCTTGGCAGCCCCTTTGCAGAGCCCCTGCAATGGCGCCTCCAGGCTGTCCCGATTTCTCCAGCCTAACCCTAACCCTAACCCTAACCCTAGAGGATTTTCTGGGGCGCGATGGTGGGAGTAAGCGCCCCCGGGTGGTCCAGACGAGAAAGTGGTGCGAGGGCAGGTGTGTTGGCAGGGCCGCCCTTGCCTTGGCAGCCCCTTTGCAGAGCCCCTGCAATGGCGCCTCCAGGCTGTCCCGATTTCTCCAGCCTAACCCTAACCCTAACCCTAACCCTAGAGGATTTTCTGGGGCGCGATGGTGGGAGTAAGCGCCCCCGGGTGGTCGAGACGAGAAAGTGGTGCGAGGGCAGGTGTGTTGGCAGGGCCGCCCTTGCCTTGGCAGCCCCTTTGCAGAGCCCCTGCAATGGCGCCTCCAGGCTGTCCCGATTTCTCCAGCCTAACCCTAACCCTAACCCTAACCCTAGAGGATTTCCGGGACCCGATGGTGGGAGTAAGCGCCCCCGGGTGGTCGAGACGAGAAAGTGGTGCGAGGGCAGGTGTGTTGGCAGGGCCGCCCTTGCCTTGGCAGCCCCTTTGCAGAGCCCCTGCAATGGCGCCTCCAGGCTGTCCCGATTTCTCCAGCCTAACCCTAACCCTAACCCTAACCCTAGAGGATTTCCGGGACCCGATGGTGGGAGTAAGCGCCCCCGGTGGTCGAGACGAGAAAGTGGTGCGAGGGCAGGTGTGTTGGCAGGGCCGCCCTTGCCTTGGCAGCCCCTTTGCAGAGCCCCTGCAATGGCGCCTCCAGGCTGTCCTGATTTCTCAAGCCTAACCCTAACCCTAACCCTAACCCTAGAGGATTTTCTGGGGCCCGTTGGTTGCAGTAAGCGCCCCCGGGTGGTCGAGACGAGAAAGTGGTGCGAGGGCAGGTGTGTTGGCAGGGCCACCCTTGCCTTGGCAGCCCCTTTGCAGAGCCCCTGCAATGGCGCCTCCAGGCTGTCCCAATTTCTCCAGCCTAAACCTAACCCTAACCCTAACCCTAGAGGATTTTCTGGGGCCCGATGGTGGGAGTAAGCGCCCCCGGGTGGTCGAGACGAGAAAGTGGTGCGAGGGCAGGTGTGTTGGCAGGGCCACCCTTGCCTTGGCAGCCCCTTTGCAGAGCCCCTGCAATGGCGCCTCCAGGCTGTCCCGATTTCTCAAGCCTAACCCTAACCCTAACCCTAACCCTAGAGGATTTTCCGGGGCGCGATGGTGGGAGTAAGCGCCCCCGGGTGGTTGAGACGAGAAAGTGGTGCGAGGGCAGGTGTGTTGGCAGGGCCACCCTTGCCTTGGCAGCCCCTTTGCAGAGCCCCTGCAATGGCGCCTCCAGGCTGTCCCTATTTCTCCAGCCTAACCCTAACCCTAACCCTAACCCTAGAGGATTTTCCGGGGCGCGATGGTGGGAGTAAGCGCCCCTGGGTGGTCGAGACAAGAAAGTGGTGCGAGGGCAGGTGTGTTGGCAGGGCCGCCCTTGCCTTGGCAGCCCCTTTGCAGAGCCCCTGCAATGGCGCCTCCAGGCTGTCCCGATTTCTCAAGCCTAACCCTAACCCTAACCCTAGAGGATTCCCGGGGCCCAATGGTGGGAGTAAGTGCCCCCGGGTGGTCGAGACGAGAAAGTGGTGCGAGGGCAGGTGTGTTGGCAGGGCCGCCCTTGCCTTGGCAGCCCCTTTGCAGAGCCCCTGCAATGGCGCCTCCAGGCTGTCCCGATTTCTCAAGCCTAACCCTAAGCCTAACCCTAACCCTAGAGGATTTCCGGGACTCGATGGTGGGAGTAAGTGCCCCCGGGTGGTCGAGACGAGAAAGTGGTGCGAGGGCAGGTGTGTTGGCAGGGCCGCCCTTGCCTTGGCAGCCCCTTTGCAGAGCCCCTGCAATGGCGCCTCCAGGCTGTCCCTATTTCTCCAGCCTAACCCTAACCCTAACCCTAACCCTAGAGGATTTTCTGGGGCGCGATGGTGGGAGTAAGCGCCCCCGGGTGGTCGAGACGAGAAAGTGGTGCGAGGGCAGGTTTGTTGGCAGGGCCGCCCTTGCCTTGGCAGCCCCTTTGCAGAGCCCCTGCAATGGCGCCTCCAGGCTGTCCCGATTTCTCCAGCCTAACCCTAACCCTAACGCTAGAGGATTCCCGGGGCCCAATGGTGGGAGTAAGTGCCCCCGGGTGGTCGAGACGAGAAAGTGGTGCGAGGGCAGGTGTGTTGGCAGGGCCGCCCTTGCCTTGGCAGCCCCTTTGCAGAGCCCCTGCAATGGCGCCTCCAGGCTGTCCCGATTTCTCCAGCCTAACCCTAACCCTAACCCTAACCCTAGAGGATTTTCTGGGGCGCGATGGTGGGAGTAAGCGCCCCCGGGTGGTCCAGACGAGAAAGTGGTGCGAGGGCAGGTGTGTTGGCAGGGCCGCCCTTGCCTTGGCAGCCCCTTTGCAGAGCCCCTGCAATGGCGCCTCCAGGCTGTCCCGATTTCTCCAGCCTAACCCTAACCCTAACCCTAACCCTAGAGGATTTTCTGGGGCGCGATGGTGGGAGTAAGCGCCCCCGGGTGGTCGAGACGAGAAAGTGGTGCGAGGGCAGGTGTGTTGGCAGGGCCGCCCTTGCCTTGGCAGCCCCTTTGCAGAGCCCCTGCAATGGCGCCTCCAGGCTGTCCCGATTTCTCCAGCCTAACCCTAACCCTAACCCTAACCCTAGAGGATTTCCGGGACCCGATGGTGGGAGTAAGCGCCCCCGGGTGGTCGAGACGAGAAAGTGGTGCGAGGGCAGGTGTGTTGGCAGGGACACCCTTGCCTTGGCAGCCCCTTTGCAGAGCCCCTGCAATGACGCCTCCAGGCTGTCCCGATTTCTCAAGCCTAACCCTAACCCTAACCCTAACCCTAGAGGATTTTCTGGGGCGCGATGGTGGGAGTAAGCGCCCCCGGGTGGTCGAGACGAGAAAGTGGTGCGAGGGCAGGTGTGTTGGCAGGGCCACCCTTGCCTTGGCAGCCCCTTTGCAGAGCCCCTGCAATGGCGCCTCCAGGCTGTCCCGATTTCTCCAGCCTAACCCTAACCCTAACCCTAACCCTAGAGGATTTCCGGGACCCGATGGTGGGAGTAAGCGCCCCCGGTGGTCGAGACGAGAAAGTGGTGCGAGGGCAGGTGTGTTGGCAGGGCCACCCTTGCCTTGGCAGCCCCTTTGCAGAGCCCCTGCAATGGCGCCTCCAGGCTGTCCTGATTTCTCAAGCCTAACCCTAACCCTAACCCTAACCCTAGAGGATTTTCTGGGGCCCGTTGGTTGCAGTAAGCGCCCCCGGGTGGTCGAGACGAGAAAGTGGTGCGAGGGCAGGTGTGTTGGCAGGGCCACCCTTGCCTTGGCAGCCCCTTTGCAGAGCCCCTGCAATGGCGCCTCCAGGCTGTCCCTATTTCTCAAGCCTAACCCTAACCCTAACCCTAACCCTAGAGGATTTTCCGGGGCCCGATGGTGGGAGTAAGCGCCCCCGGGTGGTCGAGACGAGAAAGTGGTGCGAGGGCAGGTGTGTTGGCAGGGCCACCCTTGCCTTGGCAGCCCCTTTGCAGAGCCCCTGCAATGGCGCCTCCAGGCTGTCCCGATTTCTCAAGCCTAACCCTAACCCTAACCCTAACCCTAGAGGATTTTCCGGGGCGTGATGGTGGGAGTAAGCGCCCCCGGGTGGTTGAGACGAGAAAGTGGTGCGAGGGCAGGTGTGTTGGCAGGGCCACCCTTGCCTTGGCAGCCCCTTTGCAGAGCCCCTGCAATGGCGCCTCCAGGCTGTCCCTATTTCTCAAGCCTAACCCTAACCCTAACCCTAACCCTAGAGGATTTTCCGGGGCGCGATGGTGGGAGTAAGCGCCCCCGGGTGGTCGAGACAAGAAAGTGGTGCGAGGGCAGGTGTGTTGGCAGGGCCGCCCTTGCCTTGGCAGCCCCTTTGCAGAGCCCCTGCAATGGCGCCTCCAGGCTGTCCCGATTTCTCCAGCCTAACCCTAACCCTAACACTAACCCTAGAGGATTTTCTGGGGCGCGATGGTGGGAGTAAGCGCCCCCGGGTGGTCGAGACGAGAAAGTGGTGCGAGGGCAGGTGTGTTGGCAGGGCCGCCCTTGCCTTGGCAGCCCCTTTGCAGAGCCCCTGCAATGGCGCCTCCAGGCTGTCCTGATTTCTCAAGCCTAACCCTAACCCTAACCCTAACCCTAGAGGATTTTCTGGGGCCCGTTGGTTGCAGTAAGCGCCCCCGGGTGGTCGAGACGAGAAAGTGGTGCAAGGGCAGGTGTGTTGGCAGGGCCACCCTTGCCTTGGCAGCCCCTTTGCAGAGCCCCTGCAATGGCGCCTCCAGGCTGTCCCTATTTCTCAAGCCTAACCCTAACCCTAACCCTAACCCTAGAGGATTTTCCGGGGCGCGATGGTGGGAGTAAGCGCCCCCGGGTGGTCGAGACGAGAAAGTGGTGCGAGGGCAGGTGTGTTGGCAGGGCCACCCTTGCCTTGGCAGCCCCTTTGCAGAGCCCCTGCAATGGCGCCTCCAGGCTGTCCCGATTTCTCAAGCCTAACCCTAACCCTAACCCTAACCCTAGAGGATTTCCGGGGCGCGATGGTGGGAGTAAGCGCCCCCGGGTGGTCGAGACGAGAAAGTGGTGCGAGGGCAGGTGTGTTGGCAGGGCCGCCCTTGCCTTGGCAGCCCCTTTGCAGAGCCCCTGCAATGGCGCCTCCAGGCTGTCCCAATTTCTCCAGCCTAACCCTAAGCCTAACCCTAACCCTAGAGGATTTTCCGGGGCGCGATGGTGGGAGTAAGCGCCCCTGGGTGGTCGAGACGAGAAAGTGGTGCGAGGGCAGGTGTGTTGGCAGGGCCGCCCTTGCCTTGGCAGCCCCTTTGCAGAGCCCCTGCAATGGCGCCTCCAGGCTGTCCCGATTTCTCAAGCCTAACCCTTACCCTAAGCCTAACCCTAGAGGATTTTCTGGGGCGCGATGGTGGGAGTAAGCGCCCCCGGGTGGTCGAGACGAGAAAGTGGTGCGAGGGCAGGTGTGTTGGCAGGGCCGCCCTTGCCTTGGCAGCCCCTTTGCAGAGCCCCTGCAATGGCGCCTCCAGGCTGTCCCGATTTCTCCAGCCTAACCCTAACCCTAACCCTAGAGGATTTCCGGGGCCCAATGGTGGGAGTAAGCGCCCCCGGGTGGTCGAGACGAGAAAGTGGTGCGAGGGCAGGTGTGTTGGCAGGGCCGCCCTTGCCTTGGCAGCCCCTTTGCAGAGCCCCTGCAATGGCGCCTCCAGGCTGTCCCGATTTCTCCAGCCTAACCCTAACCCTAACCCTAACCCTAGAGGATTTCCGGGACTCGATGGTGGGAGTAAGTGCCCCCGGGTGGTCGAGACGAGAAAGTGGTGCGAGGGCAGGTGTGTTGGCAGGGCCGCCCTTGCCTTGGCAGCCCCTTTGCAGAGCCCCTGCAATGGCGCCTCCAGGCTGTCCCAATTTCTCCAGCCTAACCCTAACCCTAAGCCTAACCCTAGAGGATTTTCTGGGGCGCGATGGTGGGAGTAAGCGCCCCCGGGTGGTCGAGACGAGAAAGTGGTGCGAGGGCAGGTGTGTTGGCAGGGCCGCCCTTGCCTTGGCAGCCCCTTTGCAGAGCCCCTGCAATGGCGCCTCCAGGCTGTCCCTATTTCTCCAGCCTAACCCTAACCCTAACCCTAACCCTAGAGGATTTTCTGGGGCGCGATGGTGGGAGTAAGCGCCCCCGGGTGGTCGAGACGAGAAAGTGGTGCGAGGGCAGGTGTGTTGGCAGTGCCACCCTTGCCTTGGCAGCCCCTTTACAGAGCCCCTGCAATGGCGCCTCCAGGCTGTCCCTATTTCTCAAGCCTAACCCTAAGCCTAACCCTAACCCTAGAGGATTTCCGGGACCCGATGGTGGGAGTAAGCGCCCCCGGGTGGTCGAGATGAGAAAGTGGTGCGAGGGCAGGTGTGTTGGCAGGGCCGCCCTTGCCTTGGCAGCCCCTTTGCAGAGCCCCTGCAATGGCGCCTCCAGGCTGTCCCGATTTCTCCAGCCTAACCCTAACCCTAACCCTAACCCTAGAGGATTTTCTGGGGCCCGATGGTGGGAGTAAGTGCCCCCGGGTGGTCGAGACGAGAAAGTGGTGCGAGGGCAGGTGTGTTGGCAGGGCCGCCCTTGCCTTGGCAGCCCCTTTGCAGAGCCCCTGCAATGGCACCTCCAGGCTGTCCCAATTTCTCCAGCCTAACCCTAACCCTAAGCCTAACCCTAGAGGATTTTCTGGGGCGCGATGGTGGGAGTAAGCGCCCCCGGGTGGTCGAGACGAGAAAGTGGTGCGAGGGCAGGTGTGTTGGCAGGGCCGCCCTTGCCTTGGCAGCCCCTTTGCAGAGCCCCTGCAATGGCGCCTCCAGGCTGTCCCTATTTCTCCAGCCTAACCCTAACCCTAACCCTAACCCTAGAGGATTTTCCGGGGCCCGATGGTGGGAGTAAGTGCCCCCGGGTGGTTGAGACGAGAAAGTGGTGCGAGGGCAGGTGTGTTGGCAGGGCCGCCCTTGCCTTGGCAGCCCCTTTGCAGAGCCCCTGCAATGGCGCCTCCAGGCTGTCCCGATTTCTCCAGCCTAACCCTAACCCTAACCCTAACCCTAGAGGATTTTCCGGGGCGCGATGGTGGGAGTAAGCGCCCCCGGGTGGTCGAGACGAGAAAGTGGTGCGAGGGCAGGTGTGTTGGCAGGGCCGCCCTTGCCTTGGCAGCCCCTTTGCAGAGCCCCTGCAATGGCGCCTCCAGGCTGTCCCGATTTCTCAAGCCTAACCCTAACCCTAAGCCTAACCCTAGAGGATTTTCCGGGGCGCGATGGTGGGAGTAAGCGCCCCCGGGTGGTCGAGACGAGAAAGTGGTGCGAGGGCAGGTGTGTTGGCAGGGCCGCCCTTGCCTTGGCAGCCCCTTTGCAGAGCCCCTGCAATGGCGCCTCCAGGCTGTCCCTATTTCTCAAGCCTAACCCTAACCCTAACCCTAACCCTAGAGGATTTTCCGGGGCCCGATGGTGGGAGTAAGCGCCCCCGGGTGGTCGAGACGAGAAAGTGGTGCGAGGGCAGGTGTGTTGGCAGGGCCGCCCTTGCCTTGGCAGCCCCTTTGCAGAGCCCCTGCAATGGCGCCTCCAGGCTGTCCCGATTTCTCAAGCCTAACCCTAACCCTAACCCTAACCCTAGAGGATTTCCGGGGCCCAATGGTGGGAGTAAGTGCCCCCGGGTGGTCGAGACGAGAAAGTGGTGCGAGGGCAGGTGTGTTGGCAGGGCCGCCCTTGCCTTGGCAGCCCCTTTGCAGAGCCCCTGCAATGGCGCCTCCAGGCTGTCCCTATTTCTCCAGCCTAACCCTAACCCTAACCCTAACCCTAGAGGATTTTCTGGGGCGCGATGGTGGGAGTAAGCGCCCCCGGGTGGTCGAGACGAGAAAGTGGTGCGAGGGCAGGTGTGTTGGCAGGGCCGCCCTTGCCTTGGCAGCCCCTTTGCAGAGCCCCTGCAATGGCGCCTCCAGGCTGTCCCTATTTCTCAAGCCTAACCCTAAGCCTAACCCTAACCCTAGAGGATTTCCGGGACCCGATGGTGGGAGTAAGCGCCCCCGGGTGGTCGAGACGAGAAAGTGGTGCGAGGGCAGGTGTGTTGGCAGGGCCGCCCTTGCCTTGGCAGCCCCTTTGCAGAGCCCCTGCAATGGCGCCTCCAGGCTGTCCCAATTTCTCCAGCCTAACCCTAACCCTAACCCTAACTCTAGAGGATTTTCTAGGGCCCGATGGTGGGAGTAAGTGCCCCCGGGTGGTCGAGACAAGAAAGTGGTGCGAGGGCAGGTGTGTTGGCAGGGCCGCCCTTGCCTTGGCAGCCCCTTTGCAGAGCCCCTGCAATGGCGCCTCCAGGCTGTCCCAATTTCTCCAGCCTAACCCTAACCCTAAGCCTAACCCTAGAGGATTTTCCGGGGCGCGATGGTGGGAGTAAGCGCCCCCGGGTGGTCGAGACGAGAAAGTGGTGCGAGGGCAGGTGTGTTGGCAGGGCCGCCCTTGCCTTGGCAGCCCCTTTGCAGAGCCCCTGCAATGGCGCCTCCAGGCTGTCCCGATTTCTCAAGCCTAACCCTAACCCTAACCCTAACCCTAGAGGATTTTCCGGGGCCCGATGGTGGGAGTAAGCGCCCCCGGGTGGTCGAGACGAGAAAGTGGTGCGAGGGCAGGTGTGTTGGCAGGGCCGCCCTTGCCTTGGCAGCCCCTTTGCAGAGCCCCTGCAATGGCGCCTCCAGGCTGTCCCGATTTCTCAAGCCTAACCCTAACCCTAACCCTAACCCTAGAGGATTTCCGGGACCCGATGGTGGGAGTAAGTGCCCCCGGGTGGTCGAGACGAGAAAGTGGTGCGAGGGCAGGTGTGTTGGCAGGGCCGCCCTTGCCTTGGCAGCCCCTTTGCAGAGCCCCTGCAATGGCGCCTCCAGGCTGTCCCAATTTCTCAAGCCTAACCCTAACCCTAACCCTAACCCTAGAGGATTTCCGGGACCCGATGGTGGGAGTAAGCGCCCCCGGGTGGTGGAGACGAGAAAGTGGTGCGAGGGCAGGTGTGTTGGCAGGGCCGCCCTTGCCTTGGCAGCCCCTTTGCAGAGCCCCTGCAATGGCGCCTCCAGGCTGTCCCGATTTCTCAAGCCTAACCCTAACCCTAACCCTAACCCTAGAGGATTTTCCGGGGCCCGATGGTGGGAGTAAGCGCCCCCGGGTGGTCGAGACGAGAAAGTGGTGCGAGGGCAGGTGTGTTGGCAGGGCCGCCCTTGCCTTGGCAGCCCCTTTGCAGAGCCCCTGCAATGGCGCCTCCAGGCTGTCCCGATTTCTCAAGCCTAACCCTAACCCTAACCCTAACCCTAGAGGATTTTCCGGGGCCCGATGGTGGGAGTAAGCGCCCCCGGGTGGTCGAGACGAGAAAGTGGTGCGAGGGCAGGTGTGTTGGCAGGGCCGCCCTTGCCTTGGCAGCCCCTTTGCAGAGCCCCTGCAATGGCGCCTCCAGGCTGTCCCGATTTCTCAAGCCTAACCCTAACCCTAACCCTAACCCTAGAGGATTTCCGGGACCCGATGGTGGGAGTAAGTGCCCCCGGGTGGTCGAGACGAGAAAGTGGTGCGAGGGCAGGTGTGTTGGCAGGGCCGCCCTTGCCTTGGCAGCCCCTTTGCAGAGCCCCTGCAATGGCGCCTCCAGGCTGTCCCAATTTCTCAAGCCTAACCCTAACCCTAACCCTAACCCTAGAGGATTTCCGGGACCCGATGGTGGGAGTAAGCGCCCCCGGGTGGTCGAGACGAGAAAGTGGTGCGAGGGCAGGTGTGTTGGCAGGGCCGCCCTTGCCTTGGCAGCCCCTTTGCAGAGCCCCTGCAATGGCGCCTCCAGGCTGTCCCGATTTCTCAAGCCTAACCCTAACCCTAACCCTAACCCTAACCCTAGAGGATTTCCGGGACCCGATGGTGGGAGTAAGCGCCCCCGGGTGGTCGAGACGAGAAAGTGGTGCGAGGGCAGGTGTGTTGGCAGGGCCGCCCTTGCCTTGGCAGCCCCTTTGCAGAGCCCCTGCAATGGCGCCTCCAGGCTGTCCCAATTTCTCCAGCCTAACCCTAACCCTAACCCTAACCCTAGAGGATTTTCTGGGGCGCGATGGTGGGAGTAAGCGCCCCCGGGTGGTCGAGACGAGAAAGTGGTGCGAGGGCAGGTGTGTTGGCAGGGCCGCCCTTGCCTTGGCAGCCCCTTTACAGAGCCCCTGCAATGGCGCCTCCAGGCTGTCCCGATTTCTCAAGCCTAACCCTAACCCTAACCCTAACCCTAGAGGATTTCCGGGACTCGATGGTGGGAGTAAGCGCCCCCGGGTGGTCGAGACGAGAAAGTGGTGCGAGGGCAGGTGTGTTGGCAGGGCTGCCCTTGCCTTGGCAGCCCCTTTGCAGAGCCCCTGCAATGGCGCCTCCAGGCTGTCCCAATTTCTCCAGCCTAACCCTAACCCTAACCCTAACCCTAGAGGATTTTCTGGGGCGCGATGGTGGGAGTAAGCGCCCCCGGGTGGTCGAGACGAGAAAGTGGTGTGAGGGCAGGTGTGTTGGCAGGGCCGCCCTTGCCTTGGCAGCCCCTTTGCAGAGCCCCTGCAATGGCGCCTCCAGGCTGTCCCGATTTCTCAAGCCTAACCCTAACCCTAACCCTAACCCTAGAGGATTTCCGGGACTCGATGGTGGGAGTAAGCGCCCCCGGGTGGTCGAGACGAGAAAGTGGTGCGAGGGCAGGTGTGTTGGCAGGGCCGCCCTTGCCTTGGCAGCCCCTTTGCAGAGCCCCTGCAATGGCGCCTCCAAGCTGTCCCTATTTCTCCAGCCTAACCCTAACCCTAACCCTAACCCTAGAGGATTTTCTGGGGCGCGATGGTGGGAGTAAGCGCCCCCGGGTGGTCGAGACGAGAAAGTGGTGCGAGGGCAGGTGTGTTGGCAGGGCCGCCCTTGCCTTGGCAGCCCCTTTGCAGAGCCCCTGCAATGGCGCCTCCAGGCTGTCCCGATTTCTCAAGCCTAACCCTAAGCCTAACCCTAGAGGATTCCCGGGGCCCAATGGTGGGAGTAAGTGCCCCCGGGTGGTCGAGACGAGAAAGTGGTGCGAGGGCAGGTGTGTTGGCAGGGCCGCCCTTGCCTTGGCAGCCCCTTTGCAGAGCCCCTGCAATGGCGCCTCCAGGCTGTCCCGATTTCTCAAGCCTAACCCTAAGCCTAACCCTAACCCTAGAGGATTTCCGGGACTCGATGGTGGGAGTAAGCGCCCCCGGGTGGTCGAGACGAGAAAGTGGTGCGAGGGCAGGTGTGTTGGCAGGGCCGCCCTTGCCTTGGCAGCCCCTTTGCAGAGCCCCTGCAATGGCGCCTCCAGGCTGTCCCGATTTCTCCAGCCTAACCCTAACCCTAACCCTAACCCTAGAGGATTTTCTGGGGCGCGATGGTGGGAGTAAGCGCCCCCAGGTGGTCGAGACGAGAAAGTGGTGCGAGGGCAGGTGTGTTGGCAGGGCCGCCCTTGCCTTGGCAGCCCCTTTGCAGAGCCCCTGCAATGGCGCCTCCAGGCTGTCCCGATTTCTCAAGCCTAACCCTAACCCTAACCCTAGAGGATTCCCGGGGCCCAATGGTGGGAGTAAGTGCCCCCGGGTGGTCGAGACGAGAAAGTGGTGCGAGGGCAGGTGTGTTGGCAGGGCCACCCTTGCCTTGGCAGCCCCTTTGCAGAGCCCCTGCAATGGCGCCTCCAGGCTGTCCTGATTTCTCCAGCCTAACCCTAACCCTAAGCCTAACATTAACCCTAGAGGATTTTCTGGGGCGCGATGGTGGGAGTAAGCGCCCCCGGGTGGTCGAGACGAGAAAGTGGTGCGAGGGCAGGTGTGTTGGCAGGGCCGCCCTTGCCTTGGCAGCCCCTTTGCAGAGCCCCTGCAATGGCGCCTCCAGGCTGTCCCGATTTCTCAAGCCTAACCCTAACCCTAACCCTAGAGGATTCCCGGGGCCCAATGGTGGGAGTAAGTGCCCCCGGGTGGTCGAGACGAGAAAGTGGTGCGAGGGCAGGTGTGTTGGCAGGGCCGCCCTTGCCTTGGCAGCCCCTTTGCAGAGCCCCTGCAATGGCGCCTCCAGGCTGTCCCGATTTCTCAAGCCTAACCCTAACCCTAACCCTAACCCTAGAGGATTTCCGGGACCCGATGGTGGGAGTAAGTGCCCCCGGGTGGTCGAGACGAGAAAGTGGTGCGAGGGCAGGTGTGTTGGCAGGGCCGCCCTTGCCTTGGCAGCCCCTTTGCAGAGCCCCTGCAATGGCGCCTCCAGGCTGTCCCAATTTCTCAAGCCTAACCCTAACCCTAACCCTAACCCTAGAGGATTTCCGGGACCTGATGGTGGGAGTAAGCGCCCCCGGGTGGTCGAGACGAGAAAGTGGTGCGAGGGCAGGTGTGTTGGCAGGGCCGCCCTTGCCTTGGCAGCCCCTTTGCAGAGCCCCTGCAATGGCGCCTCCAGGCTGTCCCGATTTCTCCAGCCTAACCCTAACCCTAACCCTAACCCTAACCCTAGAGGATTTCCGGGACCCGATGGTGGGAGTAAGCGCCCCCGGGTGGTCGAGACGAGAAAGTGGTGCGAGGGCAGGTGTGTTGGCAGGGCCGCCCTTGCCTTGGCAGCCCCTTTGCAGAGCCCCTGCAATGGCGCCTCCAGGCTGTCCCTATTTCTCCAGCCTAACCCTAACCCTAACCCTAACCCTAGAGGATTTTCTGGGGCGCGATGGTGGGAGTAAGCGCCCCCGGGTGGTCGAGACGAGAAAGTGGTGCGAGGGCAGGTGTGTTGGCAGGGCCGCCCTTGCCTTGGCAGCCCCTTTACAGAGCCCCTGCAATGGCGCCTCCAGGCTGTCCCGATTTCTCAAGCCTAACCCTAACCCTAACCCTAACCCTAGAGGATTTCCGGGACTCGATGGTGGGAGTAAGCGCCCCCGGGTGGTCGAGACGAGAAAGTGGTGCGAGGGCAGGTGTGTTGGCAGGGCCACCCTTGCCTTGGCAGCCCCTTTGCAGAGCCCCTGCAATGGCGCCTCCAGGCTGTCCCTATTTCTCCAGCCTAACCCTAACCCTAACCCTAACCCTAGAGGATTTTTTGGGGCCCAATGGTGGGAGTAAGCGCCCCCGGGTGGTCGAGACGAGAAAGTGGTGCGAGGGCAGGTGTGTTGGCAGGGCCGCCCTTGCCTTGGCAGCCCCTTTGCAGAGCCCCTGCAATGGCGCCTCCAGGCTGTCCCGATTTCTCAAGCCTAACCCTAACCCTAACCCTAGAGGATTCCCGGGGCCCAATGGTGGGAGTAAGTGCCCCCGGGTGGTCGAGACGAGAAAGTGGTGCGAGGGCAGGTGTGTTGGCAGGGCCGCCCTTGCCTTGGCAGCCCCTTTGCAGAGCCCCTGCAATGGCGCCTCCAGGCTGTCCTGATTTCTCCAGCCTAACCCTAACCCTAACCCTAACCCTAGAGGATTTTCTGGGGCGCGATGGTGGGAGTAAGTGCCCCCGGGTGGTCGAGACGAGAAAGTGGTGCGAGGGCAGGTGTGTTGGCAGGGCCGCCCTTGCCTTGGCAGCCCCTTTGCAGAGCCCCTGCAATGGCGCCTCCAGGCTGTCCTGATTTCTCCAGCCTAACCCTAACCCTAACCCTAACCCTAGAGGATTTTCTGGGGCCCGATGGTGGGAGTAAGTGCCCCCGGGTGGTCGAGACGAGAAAGTGGTGCGAGGGCAGGTGTGTTGGCAGGGCCACCCTTGCCTTGGCAGCCCCTTTGCAGAGCCCCTGCAATGGCGCCTCCAGGCTGTCCCGATTTCTCAAGCCTAACCCTAACCCTAACCCTAACCCTAGAGGATTTTCCGGGACCCGATGGTGGGAGTAAGCGCCCCCGGGTGGTCGAGACGAGAAAGTGGTGCGAGGGCAGGTGTGTTGGCAGGGCCACCCTTGCCTTGGCAGCCCCTTTGCAGAGCCCCTGCAATGGCGCCTCCAGGCTGTCCCTATTTCTCAAGCCTAACCCTAACCCTAACCCTAACCCTAGAGGATTTTCTGGGGCCCGATGGTGGGAGTAAGCGCCCCCGGGTGGTCGAGACGAGAAAGTGGTGCGAGGGCAGGTGTGTTGGCAGGGCCGCCCTTGCCTTGGCAGCCCCTTTGCAGAGCCCCTGCAATGGCGCCTCCAGGCTGTCCCGATTTCTCCAGCCTAACCCTAACCCTAACCCTAACCCTAGAGGATTTTCTGGGGCGCGATGGTGGGAGTAAGCGCCCCCGGGTGGTCGAGACGAGAAAGTGGTGCGAGGGCAGGTGTGTTGGCAGGGCCGCCCTTGCCTTGGCAGCCTCTTTGCAGAGCCCCTGCAATGGCGCCTCCAGGCTGTCCCGATTTCTCAAGCCTAACCCTAAGCCTAACCCTAGAGGATTCCCGGGGCCCAATGGTGGGAGTAAGTGCCCCCGGGTGGTCGAGACGAGAAAGTGGTGCGAGGGCAGGTGTGTTGGCAGGGCCGCCCTTGCCTTGGCAGCCCCTTTGCAGAGCCCCTGCAATGGTGCCTCCAGGCTGTCCCTATTTCTCCAGCCTAACCCTAACCCTAACCCTAACCATAGAGGATTTCCGGGACTCGATGGTGGGAGTAAGCGCCCCCGGGTGGTCGAGACGAGAAAGTGGTGCGAGGGCAGGTGTGTTGGCAGGGCCGCCCTTGCCTTGGCAGCCCCTTTGCAGAGCCCCTGCAATGGCGCCTCCAGGCTGTCCCTATTTCTCAAGCCTAACCCTAACCCTAAGCCTAACCCTAGAGGATTTTCTGGGGCGCGATGGTGGGAGTAAGTGCCCCCGGGTGTTCGAGACGAGAAAGTGGTGCGAGGGCAGGTGTGTTGGCAGGGCCGCCCTTGCCTTGGCAGCCCCTTTGCAGAGCCCCTGCAATGGCGCCTCCAGGCTGTCCCGATTTCTCCAGCCTAACCCTAACCCTAACCCTAACCCTAGAGGATTCCCGGGACCCGATGGTGGGAGTAAGTGCCCCCGGGTGGTCGAGACGAGAAAGTGGTGCGAGGGCAGGTGTGTTGGCAGGGCCGCCCTTGCCTTGGCAGCCCCTTTGCAGAGCCCCTGCAATGGCGCCTCCAGGCTGTCCCGATTTCTCCAGCCTAACCCTAACCCTAACCCTAACCCTAGAGGATTTTTTGGGGCCCAATGGTGGGAGTAAGCGCCCCCGGGTGGTCGAGACGAGAAAGTGGTGCGAGGGCAGGTGTGTTGGCAGGGCCGCCCTTGCCTTGGCAGCCCCTTTGCAGAGCCCCTGCAATGGCGCCTCCAGGCTGTCCCGATTTCTCCAGCCTAACCCTAACCCTAACCCTAACCCTAGAGGATTTTCTGGGGCCCAATGGTGGGAGTAAGCGCCCCCGGGTGGTCGAGACGAGAAAGTGGTGCGAGGGCAGGTGTGTTGGCAGGGCCGCCCTTGCCTTGGCAGCCCCTTTACAGAGCCCCTGCAATGGCGCCTCCAGGCTGTCCCAATTTCTCAAGCCTAACCCTAAGCCTAACCCTAACCCTAGAGGATTTCCGGGACTCGATGGTGGGAGTAAGCGCCCCCGGGTGGTCGAGACGAGAAAGTGGTGCGAGGGCAGGTGTGTTGGCAGGGCCGCCCTTGCCTTGGCAGCCCCTTTGCAGAGCCCCTGCAATGGCGCCTCCAGGCTGTCCTGATTTCTCCAGCCTAACCCTAACCCTAACCCTAACCCTAGAGGATTTTCTGGCGCCCGATGGTGGGAGTAAGCGCCCCCGGGTGGTCGAGACGAGAAAGTGGTGCGAGGGCAGGTGTGTTGGCAGGGCCGCCCTTGCCTTGGCAGCCCCTTTGCAGAGCCCCTGCAATGGCGCCTCCAGGCTGTCCTGATTTCTCAAGCCTAACCCTAACCCTAACCCTAACCCTAGAGGATTTTCTGGGGCCCGATGGTGGGAGTAAGTGCCCCCGGGTGGTCGAGACGAGAAAGTGGTGCGAGGGCAGGTGTGTTGGCAGGGCCACCCTTGCCTTGGCAGCCCCTTTGCAGAGCCCCTGCAATGGCGCCTCCAGGCTGTCCCGATTTCTCCAGCCTAACCCTAACCCTAACCCTAGAGGATTTCCGGGACTCGATGGTGGGAGTAAGCGCCCCCGGGTGGTCGAGACGAGAAAGTGGTGCGAGGGCAGGTGTGTTGGCAGGTCCGCCCTTGCCTTGGCAGCCCCTTTGCAGAGCCCCTGCAATGGCGCCTCCAGGCTGTCCCAATTTCTCCAGCCTAACCCTAACCCTAACCCTAACCCTAGAGGATTTTCTGGGGCGCGATGGTGGGAGTAAGCGCCCCCGGCTGGTCGAGACGAGAAAGTGGTGCGAGGGCAGGTGTGTTGGCAGGGCCGCCCTTGCCTTGGCAGCCCCTTTACAGAGCCCCTGCAATGGCGCCTCCAGGCTGTCCCGATTTCTCAAGCCTAACCCTAAGCCTAACCCTAACCCTAGAGGATTTCCGGGACTCGATGGTGGGAGTAAGCGCCCCCGGGTGGTCGAGACGAGAAAGTGGTGCGAGGGCAGGTGTGTTGGCAGGGCCGCCCTTGCCTTGGCAGCCCCTTTGCAGAGCCCCTGCAATGGCGCCTCCAGGCTGTCCCTATTTCTCCAGCCTAACCCTAACCCTAACCCTAACCCTAGAGGATTTTTTGGGGCCCAATGGTGGCAGTAAGCGCCCCCGGGTGGTCGAGACGAGAAAGTGGTGCGAGGGCAGGTGTGTTGGCAGGGCCGCCCTTGCCTTGGCAGCCCCTTTGCAGAGCCCCTGCAATGGCGCCTCCAGGCTGTCCCGATTTCTCAAGCCTAACCCTAAGCCTAACCCTAGAGGATTCCGGGGCCCAATGGTGGGAGTAAGTGCCCCCGGGTGGTCGAGACGAGAAAGTGGTGCGAGGGCAGGTGTGTTGGCAGGGCCGCCCTTGCCTTGGCAGCCCCTTTGCAGAGCCCCTGCAATGGCGCCTCCAGGCTGTCCTGATTTCTCCAGCCTAACCCTAACCCTAACCCTAACCCTAGAGGATTTTCTGGGGCGCGATGGTGGGAGTAAGCGCCCCCGGGTGGTCGAGACGAGAAAGTGGTGCGAGGGCAGGTGTGTTGGCAGGGCCACCCTTGCCTTGGCAGCCCCTTTGCAGAGCCCCTGCAATGGCGCCTCCAGGCTGTCCTGATTTCTCAAGCCTAACCCTAAGCCTAACCCTAACCCTAGAGGATTTTCTGGGGCCCGATGGTGGGAGTAAGTGCCCCCGGGTGTTCGAGACGAGAAAGTGGTGCGAGGGCAGGTGTGTTGGCAGGGCCACCCTTGCCTTGGCAGCCCCTTTGCAGAGCCCCTGCAATGGCGCCTCCAGGCTGTCCCGATTTCTCCAGCCTAACCCTAACCCTAACCCTAACCCTAGAGGATTTTCCGGGACCCGATGGTGGGAGTAAGCGCCCCCGGGTGGTCGAGACGAGAAAGTGGTGCGAGGGCAGGTGTGTTGGCAGGGCCACCCTTGCCTTGGCAGCCCCTTTGCAGAGCCCCTGCAATGGCGCCTCCAGGCTGTCCCTATTTCTCAAGCCTAACCCTAACCCTAACCCTAACCCTAGAGGATTTTCCGGGACCCGATGGTGGGAGTAAGCGCCCCCGGGTGGTCGAGACGAGAAAGTGGTGCGAGGGCAGGTGTGTTGGCAGGGCCGCCCTTGCCTTGGCAGCCCCTTTGCAGAGCCCCTGCAATGGCGCCTCCAGGCTGTCCCTATTTCTCCAGCCTAACCCTAAGCCTAACCCTAACCCTAGAGGATTTTCCGGGGCCCGATGGTGGGAGTAAGCGCCCCCGGGTGGTCGAGACGAGAAAGTGGTGCGAGGGCAGGTGTGTTGGCAGGGCCGCCCTTGCCTTGGCAGCCCCTTTGCAGAGCCCCTGCAATGGCGCCTCCAGGCTGTCCCAATTTCTCCAGCCTAACCCTAACCCTAACCCTAACCCTAGAGGATTTCCGGGACTCGATGGTGGGAGTAAGCGCCCCCGGGTGGTCGAGACGAGAAAGTGGTGCGAGGGCAGGTGTGTTGGCAGGGCCGCCCTTGCCTTGGCAGCCCCTTTGCAGAGCCCCTGCAATGGCGCCTCCAGGCTGTCCCTATTTCTCCAGCCTAACCCTAACCCTAACCCTAACCCTAGAGGATTTTTTGGGGCCCAATGGTGGCAGTAAGCGCCCCCGGGTGGTCGAGACGAGAAAGTGGTGCGAGGGCAGGTGTGTTGGCAGGGCCGCCCTTGCCTTGGCAGCCCCTTTGCAGAGCCCCTGCAATGGCGCCTCCAGGCTGTCCCGATTTCTCCAGCCTAACCCTAACCCTAACCCTAACCCTAGAGGATTCCCGGGACCCGATGGTGGGAGTAAGTGCCCCCGGGTGGTCGAGACGAGAAAGTGGTGCGAGGGCAGGTGTGTTGGCAGGGCCGCCCTTGCCTTGGCAGCCCCTTTGCAGAGCCCCTGCAATGGCGCCTCCAGGCTGTCCCGATTTCTCCAGCCTAACCCTAACCCTAACCCTAACCCTAGAGGATTTCCGGGACTCGATGGTGGGAGTAAGCGCCCCCGGGTGGTCGAGACGAGAAAGTGGTGCGAGGGCAGGTGTGTTGGCAGGGCCGCCCTTGCCTTGGCAGCCCCTTTGCAGAGCCCCTGCAATGGCGCCTCCAGGCTGTCCCGATTTCTCCAGCCTAACCCTAACCCTAACCCTAACCCTAGAGGATTTTCTGGGGCCCAATGGTGGGAGTAAGCGCCCCCGGGTGGTCGAGACGAGAAAGTGGTGCGAGGGCAGGTGTGTTGGCAGGGCCGCCCTTGCCTTGGCAGCCCCTTTACAGAGCCCCTGCAATGGCGCCTCCAGGCTGTCCCAATTTCTCAAGCCTAACCCTAAGCCTAACCCTAACCCTAGAGGATTTCCGGGACTCGATGGTGGGAGTAAGCGCCCCCGGGTGGTCGAGACGAGAAAGTGGTGCGAGGGCAGGTGTGTTGGCAGGGCCGCCCTTGCCTTGGCAGCCCCTTTGCAGAGCCCCTGCAATGGCGCCTCCAGGCTGTCCTGATTTCTCCAGCCTAACCCTAACCCTAACCCTAACCCTAGAGGATTTTCTGGCGCCCGATGGTGGGAGTAAGCGCCCCCGGGTGGTCGAGACGAGAAAGTGGTGCGAGGGCAGGTGTGTTGGCAGGGCCGCCCTTGCCTTGGCAGCCCCTTTGCAGAGCCCCTGCAATGGCGCCTCCAGGCTGTCCTGATTTCTCAAGCCTAACCCTAACCCTAACCCTAACCCTAGAGGATTTTCTGGGGCCCGATGGTGGGAGTAAGTGCCCCCGGGTGGTCGAGACGAGAAAGTGGTGCGAGGGCAGGTGTGTTGGCAGGGCCGCCCTTGCCTTGGCAGCCCCTTTGCAGAGCCCCTGCAATGGCACCTCCAGGCTGTCCCAATTTCTCCAGCCTAACCCTAACCCTAAGCCTAACCCTAGAGGATTTTCTGGGGCGCGATGGTGGGAGTAAGCGCCCCCGGGTGGTCGAGACGAGAAAGTGGTGCGAGGGCAGGTGTGTTGGCAGGGCCGCCCTTGCCTTGGCAGCCCCTTTGCAGAGCCCCTGCAATGGCGCCTCCAGGCTGTCCCTATTTCTCCAGCCTAACCCTAACCCTAACCCTAACCCTAGAGGATTTTCCGGGGCCCGATGGTGGGAGTAAGTGCCCCCGGGTGGTTGAGACGAGAAAGTGGTGCGAGGGCAGGTGTGTTGGCAGGGCCGCCCTTGCCTTGGCAGCCCCTTTGCAGAGCCCCTGCAATGGCGCCTCCAGGCTGTCCCGATTTCTCCAGCCTAACCCTAACCCTAACCCTAACCCTAGAGGATTTTCCGGGGCGCGATGGTGGGAGTAAGCGCCCCCGGGTGGTCGAGACGAGAAAGTGGTGCGAGGGCAGGTGTGTTGGCAGGGCCGCCCTTGCCTTGGCAGCCCCTTTGCAGAGCCCCTGCAATGGCGCCTCCAGGCTGTCCCGATTTCTCAAGCCTAACCCTAACCCTAAGCCTAACCCTAGAGGATTTTCCGGGGCGCGATGGTGGGAGTAAGCGCCCCCGGGTGGTCGAGACGAGAAAGTGGTGCGAGGGCAGGTGTGTTGGCAGGGCCGCCCTTGCCTTGGCAGCCCCTTTGCAGAGCCCCTGCAATGGCGCCTCCAGGCTGTCCCTATTTCTCAAGCCTAACCCTAACCCTAACCCTAACCCTAGAGGATTTTCCGGGGCCCGATGGTGGGAGTAAGCGCCCCCGGGTGGTCGAGACGAGAAAGTGGTGCGAGGGCAGGTGTGTTGGCAGGGCCGCCCTTGCCTTGGCAGCCCCTTTGCAGAGCCCCTGCAATGGCGCCTCCAGGCTGTCCCGATTTCTCAAGCCTAACCCTAACCCTAACCCTAACCCTAGAGGATTTCCGGGGCCCAATGGTGGGAGTAAGTGCCCCCGGGTGGTCGAGACGAGAAAGTGGTGCGAGGGCAGGTGTGTTGGCAGGGCCGCCCTTGCCTTGGCAGCCCCTTTGCAGAGCCCCTGCAATGGCGCCTCCAGGCTGTCCCTATTTCTCCAGCCTAACCCTAACCCTAACCCTAACCCTAGAGGATTTTCTGGGGCGCGATGGTGGGAGTAAGCGCCCCCGGGTGGTCGAGACGAGAAAGTGGTGCGAGGGCAGGTGTGTTGGCAGGGCCGCCCTTGCCTTGGCAGCCCCTTTGCAGAGCCCCTGCAATGGCGCCTCCAGGCTGTCCCTATTTCTCAAGCCTAACCCTAAGCCTAACCCTAACCCTAGAGGATTTCCGGGACCCGATGGTGGGAGTAAGCGCCCCCGGGTGGTCGAGACGAGAAAGTGGTGCGAGGGCAGGTGTGTTGGCAGGGCCGCCCTTGCCTTGGCAGCCCCTTTGCAGAGCCCCTGCAATGGCGCCTCCAGGCTGTCCCAATTTCTCCAGCCTAACCCTAACCCTAACCCTAACTCTAGAGGATTTTCTAGGGCCCGATGGTGGGAGTAAGTGCCCCCGGGTGGTCGAGACAAGAAAGTGGTGCGAGGGCAGGTGTGTTGGCAGGGCCGCCCTTGCCTTGGCAGCCCCTTTGCAGAGCCCCTGCAATGGCGCCTCCAGGCTGTCCCAATTTCTCCAGCCTAACCCTAACCCTAAGCCTAACCCTAGAGGATTTTCCGGGGCGCGATGGTGGGAGTAAGCGCCCCCGGGTGGTCGAGACGAGAAAGTGGTGCGAGGGCAGGTGTGTTGGCAGGGCCGCCCTTGCCTTGGCAGCCCCTTTGCAGAGCCCCTGCAATGGCGCCTCCAGGCTGTCCCGATTTCTCAAGCCTAACCCTAACCCTAACCCTAACCCTAGAGGATTTTCCGGGGCCCGATGGTGGGAGTAAGCGCCCCCGGGTGGTCGAGACGAGAAAGTGGTGCGAGGGCAGGTGTGTTGGCAGGGCCGCCCTTGCCTTGGCAGCCCCTTTGCAGAGCCCCTGCAATGGCGCCTCCAGGCTGTCCCGATTTCTCAAGCCTAACCCTAACCCTAACCCTAACCCTAGAGGATTTCCGGGACCCGATGGTGGGAGTAAGTGCCCCCGGGTGGTCGAGACGAGAAAGTGGTGCGAGGGCAGGTGTGTTGGCAGGGCCGCCCTTGCCTTGGCAGCCCCTTTGCAGAGCCCCTGCAATGGCGCCTCCAGGCTGTCCCAATTTCTCAAGCCTAACCCTAACCCTAACCCTAACCCTAGAGGATTTCCGGGACCCGATGGTGGGAGTAAGCGCCCCCGGGTGGTGGAGACGAGAAAGTGGTGCGAGGGCAGGTGTGTTGGCAGGGCCGCCCTTGCCTTGGCAGCCCCTTTGCAGAGCCCCTGCAATGGCGCCTCCAGGCTGTCCCGATTTCTCAAGCCTAACCCTAACCCTAACCCTAACCCTAGAGGATTTTCCGGGGCCCGATGGTGGGAGTAAGCGCCCCCGGGTGGTCGAGACGAGAAAGTGGTGCGAGGGCAGGTGTGTTGGCAGGGCCGCCCTTGCCTTGGCAGCCCCTTTGCAGAGCCCCTGCAATGGCGCCTCCAGGCTGTCCCGATTTCTCAAGCCTAACCCTAACCCTAACCCTAACCCTAGAGGATTTTCCGGGGCCCGATGGTGGGAGTAAGCGCCCCCGGGTGGTCGAGACGAGAAAGTGGTGCGAGGGCAGGTGTGTTGGCAGGGCCGCCCTTGCCTTGGCAGCCCCTTTGCAGAGCCCCTGCAATGGCGCCTCCAGGCTGTCCCGATTTCTCAAGCCTAACCCTAACCCTAACCCTAACCCTAGAGGATTTCCGGGACCCGATGGTGGGAGTAAGTGCCCCCGGGTGGTCGAGACGAGAAAGTGGTGCGAGGGCAGGTGTGTTGGCAGGGCCGCCCTTGCCTTGGCAGCCCCTTTGCAGAGCCCCTGCAATGGCGCCTCCAGGCTGTCCCAATTTCTCAAGCCTAACCCTAACCCTAACCCTAACCCTAGAGGATTTCCGGGACCCGATGGTGGGAGTAAGCGCCCCCGGGTGGTCGAGACGAGAAAGTGGTGCGAGGGCAGGTGTGTTGGCAGGGCCGCCCTTGCCTTGGCAGCCCCTTTGCAGAGCCCCTGCAATGGCGCCTCCAGGCTGTCCCGATTTCTCAAGCCTAACCCTAACCCTAACCCTAACCCTAACCCTAGAGGATTTCCGGGACCCGATGGTGGGAGTAAGCGCCCCCGGGTGGTCGAGACGAGAAAGTGGTGCGAGGGCAGGTGTGTTGGCAGGGCCGCCCTTGCCTTGGCAGCCCCTTTGCAGAGCCCCTGCAATGGCGCCTCCAGGCTGTCCCAATTTCTCCAGCCTAACCCTAACCCTAACCCTAACCCTAGAGGATTTTCTGGGGCGCGATGGTGGGAGTAAGCGCCCCCGGGTGGTCGAGACGAGAAAGTGGTGCGAGGGCAGGTGTGTTGGCAGGGCCGCCCTTGCCTTGGCAGCCCCTTTACAGAGCCCCTGCAATGGCGCCTCCAGGCTGTCCCGATTTCTCAAGCCTAACCCTAACCCTAACCCTAACCCTAGAGGATTTCCGGGACTCGATGGTGGGAGTAAGCGCCCCCGGGTGGTCGAGACGAGAAAGTGGTGCGAGGGCAGGTGTGTTGGCAGGGCTGCCCTTGCCTTGGCAGCCCCTTTGCAGAGCCCCTGCAATGGCGCCTCCAGGCTGTCCCAATTTCTCCAGCCTAACCCTAACCCTAACCCTAACCCTAGAGGATTTTCTGGGGCGCGATGGTGGGAGTAAGCGCCCCCGGGTGGTCGAGACGAGAAAGTGGTGTGAGGGCAGGTGTGTTGGCAGGGCCGCCCTTGCCTTGGCAGCCCCTTTGCAGAGCCCCTGCAATGGCGCCTCCAGGCTGTCCCGATTTCTCAAGCCTAACCCTAACCCTAACCCTAACCCTAGAGGATTTCCGGGACTCGATGGTGGGAGTAAGCGCCCCCGGGTGGTCGAGACGAGAAAGTGGTGCGAGGGCAGGTGTGTTGGCAGGGCCGCCCTTGCCTTGGCAGCCCCTTTGCAGAGCCCCTGCAATGGCGCCTCCAAGCTGTCCCTATTTCTCCAGCCTAACCCTAACCCTAACCCTAACCCTAGAGGATTTTCTGGGGCGCGATGGTGGGAGTAAGCGCCCCCGGGTGGTCGAGACGAGAAAGTGGTGCGAGGGCAGGTGTGTTGGCAGGGCCGCCCTTGCCTTGGCAGCCCCTTTGCAGAGCCCCTGCAATGGCGCCTCCAGGCTGTCCCGATTTCTCAAGCCTAACCCTAAGCCTAACCCTAGAGGATTCCCGGGGCCCAATGGTGGGAGTAAGTGCCCCCGGGTGGTCGAGACGAGAAAGTGGTGCGAGGGCAGGTGTGTTGGCAGGGCCGCCCTTGCCTTGGCAGCCCCTTTGCAGAGCCCCTGCAATGGCGCCTCCAGGCTGTCCCGATTTCTCAAGCCTAACCCTAAGCCTAACCCTAACCCTAGAGGATTTCCGGGACTCGATGGTGGGAGTAAGCGCCCCCGGGTGGTCGAGACGAGAAAGTGGTGCGAGGGCAGGTGTGTTGGCAGGGCCGCCCTTGCCTTGGCAGCCCCTTTGCAGAGCCCCTGCAATGGCGCCTCCAGGCTGTCCCGATTTCTCCAGCCTAACCCTAACCCTAACCCTAACCCTAGAGGATTTTCTGGGGCGCGATGGTGGGAGTAAGCGCCCCCAGGTGGTCGAGACGAGAAAGTGGTGCGAGGGCAGGTGTGTTGGCAGGGCCGCCCTTGCCTTGGCAGCCCCTTTGCAGAGCCCCTGCAATGGCGCCTCCAGGCTGTCCCGATTTCTCAAGCCTAACCCTAACCCTAACCCTAGAGGATTTCCGGGGCCCAATGGTGGGAGTAAGTGCCCCCGGGTGGTCGAGACGAGAAAGTGGTGCGAGGGCAGGTGTGTTGGCAGGGCCACCCTTGCCTTGGCAGCCCCTTTGCAGAGCCCCTGCAATGGCGCCTCCAGGCTGTCCTGATTTCTCCAGCCTAACCCTAACCCTAAGCCTAACCCTAACCCTAGAGGATTTTCTGGGGCGCGATGGTGGGAGTAAGCGCCCCCGGGTGGTCGAGACGAGAAAGTGGTGCGAGGGCAGGTGTGTTGGCAGGGCCGCCCTTGCCTTGGCAGCCCCTTTGCAGAGCCCCTGCAATGGCGCCTCCAGGCTGTCCCGATTTCTCAAGCCTAACCCTAACCCTAACCCTAGAGGATTCCCGGGGCCCAATGGTGGGAGTAAGTGCCCCCGGGTGGTCGAGACGAGAAAGTGGTGCGAGGGCAGGTGTGTTGGCAGGGCCGCCCTTGCCTTGGCAGCCCCTTTGCAGAGCCCCTGCAATGGCGCCTCCAGGCTGTCCCGATTTCTCAAGCCTAACCCTAACCCTAACCCTAACCCTAGAGGATTTCCGGGACCCGATGGTGGGAGTAAGTGCCCCCGGGTGGTCGAGACGAGAAAGTGGTGCGAGGGCAGGTGTGTTGGCAGGGCCGCCCTTGCCTTGGCAGCCCCTTTGCAGAGCCCCTGCAATGGCGCCTCCAGGCTGTCCCAATTTCTCAAGCCTAACCCTAACCCTAACCCTAACCCTAGAGGATTTCCGGGACCTGATGGTGGGAGTAAGCGCCCCCGGGTGGTCGAGACGAGAAAGTGGTGCGAGGGCAGGTGTGTTGGCAGGGCCGCCCTTGCCTTGGCAGCCCCTTTGCAGAGCCCCTGCAATGGCGCCTCCAGGCTGTCCCGATTTCTCCAGCCTAACCCTAACCCTAACCCTAACCCTAACCCTAGAGGATTTCCGGGACCCGATGGTGGGAGTAAGCGCCCCCGGGTGGTCGAGACGAGAAAGTGGTGCGAGGGCAGGTGTGTTGGCAGGGCCGCCCTTGCCTTGGCAGCCCCTTTGCAGAGCCCCTGCAATGGCGCCTCCAGGCTGTCCCTATTTCTCCAGCCTAACCCTAACCCTAACCCTAACCCTAGAGGATTTTCTGGGGCGCGATGGTGGGAGTAAGCGCCCCCGGGTGGTCGAGACGAGAAAGTGGTGCGAGGGCAGGTGTGTTGGCAGGGCCGCCCTTGCCTTGGCAGCCCCTTTACAGAGCCCCTGCAATGGCGCCTCCAGGCTGTCCCGATTTCTCCAGCCTAACCCTAACCCTAACCCTAACCCTAGAGGATTTCCGGGACTCGATGGTGGGAGTAAGCGCCCCCGGGTGGTCGAGACGAGAAAGTGGTGCGAGGGCAGGTGTGTTGGCAGGGCCACCCTTGCCTTGGCAGCCCCTTTGCAGAGCCCCTGCAATGGCGCCTCCAGGCTGTCCCTATTTCTCCAGCCTAACCCTAACCCTAACCCTAACCCTAGAGGATTTTTTGGGGCCCAATGGTGGGAGTAAGCGCCCCCGGGTGGTCGAGACGAGAAAGTGGTGCGAGGGCAGGTGTGTTGGCAGGGCCGCCCTTGCCTTGGCAGCCCCTTTGCAGAGCCCCTGCAATGGCGCCTCCAGGCTGTCCCGATTTCTCAAGCCTAACCCTAACCCTAACCCTAGAGGATTCCCGGGGCCCAATGGTGGGAGTAAGTGCCCCCGGGTGGTCGAGACGAGAAAGTGGTGCGAGGGCAGGTGTGTTGGCAGGGCCGCCCTTGCCTTGGCAGCCCCTTTGCAGAGCCCCTGCAATGGCGCCTCCAGGCTGTCCTGATTTCTCCAGCCTAACCCTAACCCTAACCCTAACCCTAGAGGATTTTCTGGGGCGCGATGGTGGGAGTAAGTGCCCCCGGGTGGTCGAGACGAGAAAGTGGTGCGAGGGCAGGTGTGTTGGCAGGGCCGCCCTTGCCTTGGCAGCCCCTTTGCAGAGCCCCTGCAATGGCGCCTCCAGGCTGTCCTGATTTCTCAAGCCTAACCCTAAGCCTAACCCTAACCCTAGAGGATTTTCTGGGGCCCGATGGTGGGAGTAAGTGCCCCCGGGTGGTCGAGACGAGAAAGTGGTGCGAGGGCAGGTGTGTTGGCAGGGCCACCCTTGCCTTGGCAGCCCCTTTGCAGAGCCCCTGCAATGGCGCCTCCAGGCTGTCCCGATTTCTCAAGCCTAACCCTAACCCTAACCCTAACCCTAGAGGATTTTCCGGGACCCGATGGTGGGAGTAAGCGCCCCCGGGTGGTCGAGACGAGAAAGTGGTGCGAGGGCAGGTGTGTTGGCAGGGCCACCCTTGCCTTGGCAGCCCCTTTGCAGAGCCCCTGCAATGGCGCCTCCAGGCTGTCCCTATTTCTCAAGCCTAACCCTAACCCTAACCCTAACCCTAGAGGATTTTCTGGGGCCCGATGGTGGGAGTAAGCGCCCCCGGGTGGTCGAGACGAGAAAGTGGTGCGAGGGCAGGTGTGTTGGCAGGGCCGCCCTTGCCTTGGCAGCCCCTTTGCAGAGCCCCTGCAATGGCGCCTCCAGGCTGTCCCGATTTCTCCAGCCTAACCCTAACCCTAACCCTAGAGGATTTTCTGGGGCGCGATGGTGGGAGTAAGCGCCCCCGGGTGGTCGAGACGAGAAAGTGGTGCGAGGGCAGGTGTGTTGGCAGGGCCGCCCTTGCCTTGGCAGCCTCTTTGCAGAGCCCCTGCAATGGCGCCTCCAGGCTGTCCCGATTTCTCAAGCCTAACCCTAAGCCTAACCCTAGAGGATTCCCGGGGCCCAATGGTGGGAGTAAGTGCCCCCGGGTGGTCGAGACGAGAAAGTGGTGCGAGGGCAGGTGTGTTGGCAGGGCCGCCCTTGCCTTGGCAGCCCCTTTGCAGAGCCCCTGCAATGGTGCCTCCAGGCTGTCCCTATTTCTCCAGCCTAACCCTAACCCTAACCCTAACCATAGAGGATTTCCGGGACTCGATGGTGGGAGTAAGCGCCCCCGGGTGGTCGAGACGAGAAAGTGGTGCGAGGGCAGGTGTGTTGGCAGGGCCGCCCTTGCCTTGGCAGCCCCTTTGCAGAGCCCCTGCAATGGCGCCTCCAGGCTGTCCCGATTTCTCAAGCCTAACCCTAACCCTAACCCTAACCCTAGAGGATTTTCCGGGGCCCGATGGTGGGAGTAAGCGCCCCCGGGTGGTCGAGACGAGAAAGTGGTGCGAGGGCAGGTGTGTTGGCAGGGCCGCCCTTGCCTTGGCAGCCCCTTTGCAGAGCCCCTGCAATGGCGCCTCCAGGCTGTCCCGATTTCTCAAGCCTAACCCTAACCCTAACCCTAACCCTAGAGGATTTCCGGGACCCGATGGTGGGAGTAAGCGCCCCCGGGTGGTCGAGACGAGAAAGTGGTGCGAGGGCAGGTGTGTTGGCAGGGCCGCCCTTGCCTTGGCAGCCCCTTTGCAGAGCCCCTGCAATGGCGCCTCCAGGCTGTCCCAATTTCTCAAGCCTAACCCTAACCCTAACCCTAACCCTAGAGGATTTCCGGGACCCGATGGTGGGAGTAAGCGCCCCCGGGTGGTCGAGACGAGAAAGTGGTGCGAGGGCAGGTGTGTTGGCAGGGCCGCCCTTGCCTTGGCAGCCCCTTTGCAGAGCCCCTGCAATGGCGCCTCCAGGCTGTCCCGATTTCTCAAGCCTAACCCTAACCCTAACCCTAACCCTAACCCTAGAGGATTTCCGGGACCCGATGGTGGGAGTAAGCGCCCCCGGGTGGTCGAGACGAGAAAGTGGTGCGAGGGCAGGTGTGTTGGCAGGGCCGCCCTTGCCTTGGCAGCCCCTTTGCAGAGCCCCTGCAATGGCGCCTCCAGGCTGTCCCAATTTCTCCAGCCTAACCCTAACCCTAACCCTAACCCTAGAGGATTTTCTGGGGCGCGATGGTGGGAGTAAGCGCCCCCGGGTGGTCGAGACGAGAAAGTGGTGCGAGGGCAGGTGTGTTGGCAGGGCCGCCCTTGCCTTGGCAGCCCCTTTACAGAGCCCCTGCAATGGCGCCTCCAGGCTGTCCCGATTTCTCAAGCCTAACCCTAACCCTAACCCTAACCCTAGAGGATTTCCGGGACTCGATGGTGGGAGTAAGTGCCCCCGGGTGGTCGAGACGAGAAAGTGGTGCGAGGGCAGGTGTGTTGGCAGGGCCGCCCTTGCCTTGGCAGCCCCTTTGCAGAGCCCCTGCAATGGCGCCTCCAGGCTGTCCCAATTTCTCAAGCCTAACCCTAACCCTAACCCTAACCCTAGAGGATTTCCGGGACCCGATGGTGGGAGTAAGCGCCCCCGGGTGGTCGAGACGAGAAAGTGGTGCGAGGGCAGGTGTGTTGGCAGGGCCGCCCTTGCCTTGGCAGCCCCTTTGCAGAGCCCCTGCAATGGCGCCTCCAGGCTGTCCCGATTTCTCAAGCCTAACCCTAACCCTAACCCTAACCCTAACCCTAGAGGATTTCCGGGACCCGATGGTGGGAGTAAGCGCCCCCGGGTGGTCGAGACGAGAAAGTGGTGCGAGGGCAGGTGTGTTGGCAGGGCCGCCCTTGCCTTGGCAGCCCCTTTGCAGAGCCCCTGCAATGGCGCCTCCAGGCTGTCCCAATTTCTCCAGCCTAACCCTAACCCTAACCCTAACCCTAGAGGATTTTCTGGGGCGCGATGGTGGGAGTAAGCGCCCCCGGGTGGTCGAGACGAGAAAGTGGTGCGAGGGCAGGTGTGTTGGCAGGGCCGCCCTTGCCTTGGCAGCCCCTTTACAGAGCCCCTGCAATGGCGCCTCCAGGCTGTCCCGATTTCTCAAGCCTAACCCTAACCCTAACCCTAACCCTAGAGGATTTCCGGGACTCGATGGTGGGAGTAAGCGCCCCCGGGTGGTCGAGACGAGAAAGTGGTGCGAGGGCAGGTGTGTTGGCAGGGCTGCCCTTGCCTTGGCAGCCCCTTTGCAGAGCCCCTGCAATGGCGCCTCCAGGCTGTCCCAATTTCTCCAGCCTAACCCTAACCCTAACCCTAACCCTAGAGGATTTTCTGGGGCGCGATGGTGGGAGTAAGCGCCCCCGGGTGGTCGAGACGAGAAAGTGGTGTGAGGGCAGGTGTGTTGGCAGGGCCGCCCTTGCCTTGGCAGCCCCTTTGCAGAGCCCCTGCAATGGCGCCTCCAGGCTGTCCCGATTTCTCAAGCCTAACCCTAACCCTAACCCTAACCCTAGAGGATTTCCGGGACTCGATGGTGGGAGTAAGCGCCCCCGGGTGGTCGAGACGAGAAAGTGGTGCGAGGGCAGGTGTGTTGGCAGGGCCGCCCTTGCCTTGGCAGCCCCTTTGCAGAGCCCCTGCAATGGCGCCTCCAAGCTGTCCCTATTTCTCCAGCCTAACCCTAACCCTAACCCTAACCCTAGAGGATTTTCTGGGGCGCGATGGTGGGAGTAAGCGCCCCCGGGTGGTCGAGACGAGAAAGTGGTGCGAGGGCAGGTGTGTTGGCAGGGCCGCCCTTGCCTTGGCAGCCCCTTTGCAGAGCCCCTGCAATGGCGCCTCCAGGCTGTCCCGATTTCTCAAGCCTAACCCTAAGCCTAACCCTAGAGGATTCCCGGGGCCCAATGGTGGGAGTAAGTGCCCCCGGGTGGTCGAGACGAGAAAGTGGTGCGAGGGCAGGTGTGTTGGCAGGGCCGCCCTTGCCTTGGCAGCCCCTTTGCAGAGCCCCTGCAATGGCGCCTCCAGGCTGTCCCGATTTCTCAAGCCTAACCCTAAGCCTAACCCTAACCCTAGAGGATTTCCGGGACTCGATGGTGGGAGTAAGCGCCCCCGGGTGGTCGAGACGAGAAAGTGGTGCGAGGGCAGGTGTGTTGGCAGGGCCGCCCTTGCCTTGGCAGCCCCTTTGCAGAGCCCCTGCAATGGCGCCTCCAGGCTGTCCCGATTTCTCCAGCCTAACCCTAACCCTAACCCTAACCCTAGAGGATTTTCTGGGGCGCGATGGTGGGAGTAAGCGCCCCCAGGTGGTCGAGACGAGAAAGTGGTGCGAGGGCAGGTGTGTTGGCAGGGCCGCCCTTGCCTTGGCAGCCCCTTTGCAGAGCCCCTGCAATGGCGCCTCCAGGCTGTCCCGATTTCTCAAGCCTAACCCTAACCCTAACCCTAGAGGATTTCCGGGGCCCAATGGTGGGAGTAAGTGCCCCCGGGTGGTCGAGACGAGAAAGTGGTGCGAGGGCAGGTGTGTTGGCAGGGCCACCCTTGCCTTGGCAGCCCCTTTGCAGAGCCCCTGCAATGGCGCCTCCAGGCTGTCCTGATTTCTCCAGCCTAACCCTAACCCTAAGCCTAACCCTAACCCTAGAGGATTTTCTGGGGCGCGATGGTGGGAGTAAGCGCCCCCGGGTGGTCGAGACGAGAAAGTGGTGCGAGGGCAGGTGTGTTGGCAGGGCCGCCCTTGCCTTGGCAGCCCCTTTGCAGAGCCCCTGCAATGGCGCCTCCAGGCTGTCCCGATTTCTCAAGCCTAACCCTAACCCTAACCCTAGAGGATTCCCGGGGCCCAATGGTGGGAGTAAGTGCCCCCGGGTGGTCGAGACGAGAAAGTGGTGCGAGGGCAGGTGTGTTGGCAGGGCCGCCCTTGCCTTGGCAGCCCCTTTGCAGAGCCCCTGCAATGGCGCCTCCAGGCTGTCCCGATTTCTCAAGCCTAACCCTAACCCTAACCCTAACCCTAGAGGATTTCCGGGACCCGATGGTGGGAGTAAGTGCCCCCGGGTGGTCGAGACGAGAAAGTGGTGCGAGGGCAGGTGTGTTGGCAGGGCCGCCCTTGCCTTGGCAGCCCCTTTGCAGAGCCCCTGCAATGGCGCCTCCAGGCTGTCCCAATTTCTCAAGCCTAACCCTAACCCTAACCCTAACCCTAGAGGATTTCCGGGACCTGATGGTGGGAGTAAGCGCCCCCGGGTGGTCGAGACGAGAAAGTGGTGCGAGGGCAGGTGTGTTGGCAGGGCCGCCCTTGCCTTGGCAGCCCCTTTGCAGAGCCCCTGCAATGGCGCCTCCAGGCTGTCCCGATTTCTCCAGCCTAACCCTAACCCTAACCCTAACCCTAACCCTAGAGGATTTCCGGGACCCGATGGTGGGAGTAAGCGCCCCCGGGTGGTCGAGACGAGAAAGTGGTGCGAGGGCAGGTGTGTTGGCAGGGCCGCCCTTGCCTTGGCAGCCCCTTTGCAGAGCCCCTGCAATGGCGCCTCCAGGCTGTCCCTATTTCTCCAGCCTAACCCTAACCCTAACCCTAACCCTAGAGGATTTTCTGGGGCGCGATGGTGGGAGTAAGCGCCCCCGGGTGGTCGAGACGAGAAAGTGGTGCGAGGGCAGGTGTGTTGGCAGGGCCGCCCTTGCCTTGGCAGCCCCTTTACAGAGCCCCTGCAATGGCGCCTCCAGGCTGTCCCGATTTCTCCAGCCTAACCCTAACCCTAACCCTAACCCTAGAGGATTTCCGGGACTCGATGGTGGGAGTAAGCGCCCCCGGGTGGTCGAGACGAGAAAGTGGTGCGAGGGCAGGTGTGTTGGCAGGGCCACCCTTGCCTTGGCAGCCCCTTTGCAGAGCCCCTGCAATGGCGCCTCCAGGCTGTCCCTATTTCTCCAGCCTAACCCTAACCCTAACCCTAACCCTAGAGGATTTTTTGGGGCCCAATGGTGGGAGTAAGCGCCCCCGGGTGGTCGAGACGAGAAAGTGGTGCGAGGGCAGGTGTGTTGGCAGGGCCGCCCTTGCCTTGGCAGCCCCTTTGCAGAGCCCCTGCAATGGCGCCTCCAGGCTGTCCCGATTTCTCAAGCCTAACCCTAACCCTAACCCTAGAGGATTCCCGGGGCCCAATGGTGGGAGTAAGTGCCCCCGGGTGGTCGAGACGAGAAAGTGGTGCGAGGGCAGGTGTGTTGGCAGGGCCGCCCTTGCCTTGGCAGCCCCTTTGCAGAGCCCCTGCAATGGCGCCTCCAGGCTGTCCTGATTTCTCCAGCCTAACCCTAACCCTAACCCTAACCCTAGAGGATTTTCTGGGGCGCGATGGTGGGAGTAAGTGCCCCCGGGTGGTCGAGACGAGAAAGTGGTGCGAGGGCAGGTGTGTTGGCAGGGCCGCCCTTGCCTTGGCAGCCCCTTTGCAGAGCCCCTGCAATGGCGCCTCCAGGCTGTCCTGATTTCTCAAGCCTAACCCTAAGCCTAACCCTAACCCTAGAGGATTTTCTGGGGCCCGATGGTGGGAGTAAGTGCCCCCGGGTGGTCGAGACGAGAAAGTGGTGCGAGGGCAGGTGTGTTGGCAGGGCCACCCTTGCCTTGGCAGCCCCTTTGCAGAGCCCCTGCAATGGCGCCTCCAGGCTGTCCCGATTTCTCAAGCCTAACCCTAACCCTAACCCTAACCCTAGAGGATTTTCCGGGACCCGATGGTGGGAGTAAGCGCCCCCGGGTGGTCGAGACGAGAAAGTGGTGCGAGGGCAGGTGTGTTGGCAGGGCCACCCTTGCCTTGGCAGCCCCTTTGCAGAGCCCCTGCAATGGCGCCTCCAGGCTGTCCCTATTTCTCAAGCCTAACCCTAACCCTAACCCTAACCCTAGAGGATTTTCTGGGGCCCGATGGTGGGAGTAAGCGCCCCCGGGTGGTCGAGACGAGAAAGTGGTGCGAGGGCAGGTGTGTTGGCAGGGCCGCCCTTGCCTTGGCAGCCCCTTTGCAGAGCCCCTGCAATGGCGCCTCCAGGCTGTCCCGATTTCTCCAGCCTAACCCTAACCCTAACCCTAGAGGATTTTCTGGGGCGCGATGGTGGGAGTAAGCGCCCCCGGGTGGTCGAGACGAGAAAGTGGTGCGAGGGCAGGTGTGTTGGCAGGGCCGCCCTTGCCTTGGCAGCCTCTTTGCAGAGCCCCTGCAATGGCGCCTCCAGGCTGTCCCGATTTCTCAAGCCTAACCCTAAGCCTAACCCTAGAGGATTCCCGGGGCCCAATGGTGGGAGTAAGTGCCCCCGGGTGGTCGAGACGAGAAAGTGGTGCGAGGGCAGGTGTGTTGGCAGGGCCGCCCTTGCCTTGGCAGCCCCTTTGCAGAGCCCCTGCAATGGTGCCTCCAGGCTGTCCCTATTTCTCCAGCCTAACCCTAACCCTAACCCTAACCATAGAGGATTTCCGGGACTCGATGGTGGGAGTAAGCGCCCCCGGGTGGTCGAGACGAGAAAGTGGTGCGAGGGCAGGTGTGTTGGCAGGGCCGCCCTTGCCTTGGCAGCCCCTTTGCAGAGCCCCTGCAATGGCGCCTCCAGGCTGTCCCTATTTCTCAAGCCTAACCCTAACCCTAAGCCTAACCCTAGAGGATTTTCTGGGGCGCGATGGTGGGAGTAAGTGCCCCCGGGTGGTCGAGACGAGAAAGTGGTGCGAGGGCAGGTGTGTTGGCAGGGCCGCCCTTGCCTTGGCAGCCCCTTTGCAGAGCCCCTGCAATGGCGCCTCCAGGCTGTCCCGATTTCTCCAGCCTAACCCTAACCCTAACCCTAACCCTAGAGGATTCCCGGGACCCGATGGTGGGAGTAAGTGCCCCCGGGTGGTCGAGACGAGAAAGTGGTGCGAGGGCAGGTGTGTTGGCAGGGCCGCCCTTGCCTTGGCAGCCCCTTTGCAGAGCCCCTGCAATGGCGCCTCCAGGCTGTCCCGATTTCTCCAGCCTAACCCTAACCCTAACCCTAACCCTAGAGGATTTCCGGGACTCGATGGTGGGAGTAAGCGCCCCCGGGTGGTCGAGACGAGAAAGTGGTGCGAGGGCAGGTGTGTTGGCAGGGCCGCCCTTGCCTTGGCAGCCCCTTTGCAGAGCCCCTGCAATGGCGCCTCCAGGCTGTCCCGATTTCTCCAGCCTAACCCTAACCCTAACCCTAACCCTAGAGGATTTTCTGGGGCCCAATGGTGGGAGTAAGCGCCCCCGGGTGGTCGAGACGAGAAAGTGGTGCGAGGGCAGGTGTGTTGGCAGGGCCGCCCTTGCCTTGGCAGCCCCTTTACAGAGCCCCTGCAATGGCGCCTCCAGGCTGTCCCAATTTCTCAAGCCTAACCCTAAGCCTAACCCTAACCCTAGAGGATTTCCGGGACTCGATGGTGGGAGTAAGCGCCCCCGGGTGGTCGAGACGAGAAAGTGGTGCGAGGGCAGGTGTGTTGGCAGGGCCGCCCTTGCCTTGGCAGCCCCTTTGCAGAGCCCCTGCAATGGCGCCTCCAGGCTGTCCTGATTTCTCCAGCCTAACCCTAACCCTAACCCTAACCCTAGAGGATTTTCTGGCGCCCGATGGTGGGAGTAAGCGCCCCCGGGTGGTCGAGACGAGAAAGTGGTGCGAGGGCAGGTGTGTTGGCAGGGCCGCCCTTGCCTTGGCAGCCCCTTTGCAGAGCCCCTGCAATGGCGCCTCCAGGCTGTCCTGATTTCTCAAGCCTAACCCTAACCCTAACCCTAACCCTAGAGGATTTTCTGGGGCCCGATGGTGGGAGTAAGTGCCCCCGGGTGGTCGAGACGAGAAAGTGGTGCGAGGGCAGGTGTGTTGGCAGGGCCACCCTTGCCTTGGCAGCCCCTTTGCAGAGCCCCTGCAATGGCGCCTCCAGGCTGTCCCGATTTCTCCAGCCTAACCCTAACCCTAACCCTAGAGGATTTCCGGGACTCGATGGTGGGAGTAAGCGCCCCCGGGTGGTCGAGACGAGAAAGTGGTGCGAGGGCAGGTGTGTTGGCAGGTCCGCCCTTGCCTTGGCAGCCCCTTTGCAGAGCCCCTGCAATGGCGCCTCCAGGCTGTCCCAATTTCTCCAGCCTAACCCTAACCCTAACCCTAACCCTAGAGGATTTTCTGGGGCGCGATGGTGGGAGTAAGCGCCCCCGGCTGGTCGAGACGAGAAAGTGGTGCGAGGGCAGGTGTGTTGGCAGGGCCGCCCTTGCCTTGGCAGCCCCTTTACAGAGCCCCTGCAATGGCGCCTCCAGGCTGTCCCGATTTCTCAAGCCTAACCCTAAGCCTAACCCTAACCCTAGAGGATTTCCGGGACTCGATGGTGGGAGTAAGCGCCCCCGGGTGGTCGAGACGAGAAAGTGGTGCGAGGGCAGGTGTGTTGGCAGGGCCGCCCTTGCCTTGGCAGCCCCTTTGCAGAGCCCCTGCAATGGCGCCTCCAGGCTGTCCCTATTTCTCCAGCCTAACCCTAACCCTAACCCTAACCCTAGAGGATTTTTTGGGGCCCAATGGTGGCAGTAAGCGCCCCCGGGTGGTCGAGACGAGAAAGTGGTGCGAGGGCAGGTGTGTTGGCAGGGCCGCCCTTGCCTTGGCAGCCCCTTTGCAGAGCCCCTGCAATGGCGCCTCCAGGCTGTCCCGATTTCTCAAGCCTAACCCTAAGCCTAACCCTAGAGGATTCCGGGGCCCAATGGTGGGAGTAAGTGCCCCCGGGTGGTCGAGACGAGAAAGTGGTGCGAGGGCAGGTGTGTTGGCAGGGCCGCCCTTGCCTTGGCAGCCCCTTTGCAGAGCCCCTGCAATGGCGCCTCCAGGCTGTCCTGATTTCTCCAGCCTAACCCTAACCCTAACCCTAACCCTAGAGGATTTTCTGGGGCGCGATGGTGGGAGTAAGCGCCCCCGGGTGGTCGAGACGAGAAAGTGGTGCGAGGGCAGGTGTGTTGGCAGGGCCACCCTTGCCTTGGCAGCCCCTTTGCAGAGCCCCTGCAATGGCGCCTCCAGGCTGTCCTGATTTCTCAAGCCTAACCCTAAGCCTAACCCTAACCCTAGAGGATTTTCTGGGGCCCGATGGTGGGAGTAAGTGCCCCCGGGTGTTCGAGACGAGAAAGTGGTGCGAGGGCAGGTGTGTTGGCAGGGCCACCCTTGCCTTGGCAGCCCCTTTGCAGAGCCCCTGCAATGGCGCCTCCAGGCTGTCCCGATTTCTCCAGCCTAACCCTAACCCTAACCCTAACCCTAGAGGATTTTCCGGGACCCGATGGTGGGAGTAAGCGCCCCCGGGTGGTCGAGACGAGAAAGTGGTGCGAGGGCAGGTGTGTTGGCAGGGCCACCCTTGCCTTGGCAGCCCCTTTGCAGAGCCCCTGCAATGGCGCCTCCAGGCTGTCCCTATTTCTCAAGCCTAACCCTAACCCTAACCCTAACCCTAGAGGATTTTCCGGGACCCGATGGTGGGAGTAAGCGCCCCCGGGTGGTCGAGACGAGAAAGTGGTGCGAGGGCAGGTGTGTTGGCAGGGCCGCCCTTGCCTTGGCAGCCCCTTTGCAGAGCCCCTGCAATGGCGCCTCCAGGCTGTCCCTATTTCTCCAGCCTAACCCTAAGCCTAACCCTAACCCTAGAGGATTTTCCGGGGCCCGATGGTGGGAGTAAGCGCCCCCGGGTGGTCGAGACGAGAAAGTGGTGCGAGGGCAGGTGTGTTGGCAGGGCCGCCCTTGCCTTGGCAGCCCCTTTGCAGAGCCCCTGCAATGGCGCCTCCAGGCTGTCCCAATTTCTCCAGCCTAACCCTAACCCTAACCCTAACCCTAGAGGATTTTCTGGGGCGCGATGGTGGGAGTAAGCGCCCCCGGCTGGTCGAGACGAGAAAGTGGTGCGAGGGCAGGTGTGTTGGCAGGGCCGCCCTTGCCTTGGCAGCCCCTTTACAGAGCCCCTGCAATGGCGCCTCCAGGCTGTCCCGATTTCTCAAGCCTAACCCTAAGCCTAACCCTAACCCTAGAGGATTTCCGGGACTCGATGGTGGGAGTAAGCGCCCCCGGGTGGTCGAGACGAGAAAGTGGTGCGAGGGCAGGTGTGTTGGCAGGGCCGCCCTTGCCTTGGCAGCCCCTTTGCAGAGCCCCTGCAATGGCGCCTCCAGGCTGTCCCTATTTCTCCAGCCTAACCCTAACCCTAACCCTAACCCTAGAGGATTTTTTGGGGCCCAATGGTGGCAGTAAGCGCCCCCGGGTGGTCGAGACGAGAAAGTGGTGCGAGGGCAGGTGTGTTGGCAGGGCCGCCCTTGCCTTGGCAGCCCCTTTGCAGAGCCCCTGCAATGGCGCCTCCAGGCTGTCCCGATTTCTCCAGCCTAACCCTAACCCTAACCCTAACCCTAGAGGATTCCCGGGACCCGATGGTGGGAGTAAGTGCCCCCGGGTGGTCGAGACGAGAAAGTGGTGCGAGGGCAGGTGTGTTGGCAGGGCCGCCCTTGCCTTGGCAGCCCCTTTGCAGAGCCCCTGCAATGGCGCCTCCAGGCTGTCCCGATTTCTCCAGCCTAACCCTAACCCTAACCCTAACCCTAGAGGATTTCCGGGACTCGATGGTGGGAGTAAGCGCCCCCGGGTGGTCGAGACGAGAAAGTGGTGCGAGGGCAGGTGTGTTGGCAGGGCCGCCCTTGCCTTGGCAGCCCCTTTGCAGAGCCCCTGCAATGGCGCCTCCAGGCTGTCCCGATTTCTCCAGCCTAACCCTAACCCTAACCCTAACCCTAGAGGATTTTCTGGGGCCCAATGGTGGGAGTAAGCGCCCCCGGGTGGTCGAGACGAGAAAGTGGTGCGAGGGCAGGTGTGTTGGCAGGGCCGCCCTTGCCTTGGCAGCCCCTTTACAGAGCCCCTGCAATGGCGCCTCCAGGCTGTCCCAATTTCTCAAGCCTAACCCTAACCCTAACCCTAACCCTAGAGGATTTCCGGGACTCGATGGTGGGAGTAAGCGCCCCCGGGTGGTCGAGACGAGAAAGTGGTGCGAGGGCAGGTGTGTTGGCAGGGCCGCCCTTGCCTTGGCAGCCCCTTTGCAGAGCCCCTGCAATGGCGCCTCCAGGCTGTCCTGATTTCTCCAGCCTAACCCTAACCCTAACCCTAACCCTAGAGGATTTTCTGGCGCCCGATGGTGGGAGTAAGCGCCCCCGGGTGGTCGAGACGAGAAAGTGGTGCGAGGGCAGGTGTGTTGGCAGGGCCGCCCTTGCCTTGGCAGCCCCTTTGCAGAGCCCCTGCAATGGCGCCTCCAGGCTGTCCTGATTTCTCAAGCCTAACCCTAACCCTAACCCTAACCCTAGAGGATTTTCTGGGGCCCGATGGTGGGAGTAAGTGCCCCCGGGTGGTCGAGACGAGAAAGTGGTGCGAGGGCAGGTGTGTTGGCAGGGCCACCCTTGCCTTGGCAGCCCCTTTGCAGAGCCCCTGCAATGGCGCCTCCAGGCTGTCCCGATTTCTCCAGCCTAACCCTAACCCTAACCCTAGAGGATTTCCGGGACTCGATGGTGGGAGTAAGCGCCCCCGGGTGGTCGAGACGAGAAAGTGGTGCGAGGGCAGGTGTGTTGGCAGGTCCGCCCTTGCCTTGGCAGCCCCTTTGCAGAGCCCCTGCAATGGCGCCTCCAGGCTGTCCCAATTTCTCCAGCCTAACCCTAACCCTAACCCTAACCCTAGAGGATTTTCTGGGGCGCGATGGTGGGAGTAAGCGCCCCCGGCTGGTCGAGACGAGAAAGTGGTGCGAGGGCAGGTGTGTTGGCAGGGCCGCCCTTGCCTTGGCAGCCCCTTTACAGAGCCCCTGCAATGGCGCCTCCAGGCTGTCCCGATTTCTCAAGCCTAACCCTAAGCCTAACCCTAACCCTAGAGGATTTCCGGGACTCGATGGTGGGAGTAAGCGCCCCCGGGTGGTCGAGACGAGAAAGTGGTGCGAGGGCAGGTGTGTTGGCAGGGCCGCCCTTGCCTTGGCAGCCCCTTTGCAGAGCCCCTGCAATGGCGCCTCCAGGCTGTCCCTATTTCTCCAGCCTAACCCTAACCCTAACCCTAACCCTAGAGGATTTTTTGGGGCCCAATGGTGGCAGTAAGCGCCCCCGGGTGGTCGAGACGAGAAAGTGGTGCGAGGGCAGGTGTGTTGGCAGGGCCGCCCTTGCCTTGGCAGCCCCTTTGCAGAGCCCCTGCAATGGCGCCTCCAGGCTGTCCCGATTTCTCAAGCCTAACCCTAAGCCTAACCCTAGAGGATTCCGGGGCCCAATGGTGGGAGTAAGTGCCCCCGGGTGGTCGAGACGAGAAAGTGGTGCGAGGGCAGGTGTGTTGGCAGGGCCGCCCTTGCCTTGGCAGCCCCTTTGCAGAGCCCCTGCAATGGCGCCTCCAGGCTGTCCTGATTTCTCCAGCCTAACCCTAACCCTAACCCTAACCCTAGAGGATTTTCTGGGGCGCGATGGTGGGAGTAAGCGCCCCCGGGTGGTCGAGACGAGAAAGTGGTGCGAGGGCAGGTGTGTTGGCAGGGCCACCCTTGCCTTGGCAGCCCCTTTGCAGAGCCCCTGCAATGGCGCCTCCAGGCTGTCCTGATTTCTCAAGCCTAACCCTAAGCCTAACCCTAACCCTAGAGGATTTTCTGGGGCCCGATGGTGGGAGTAAGTGCCCCCGGGTGTTCGAGACGAGAAAGTGGTGCGAGGGCAGGTGTGTTGGCAGGGCCACCCTTGCCTTGGCAGCCCCTTTGCAGAGCCCCTGCAATGGCGCCTCCAGGCTGTCCCGATTTCTCCAGCCTAACCCTAACCCTAACCCTAACCCTAGAGGATTTTCCGGGACCCGATGGTGGGAGTAAGCGCCCCCGGGTGGTCGAGACGAGAAAGTGGTGCGAGGGCAGGTGTGTTGGCAGGGCCACCCTTGCCTTGGCAGCCCCTTTGCAGAGCCCCTGCAATGGCGCCTCCAGGCTGTCCCTATTTCTCAAGCCTAACCCTAACCCTAACCCTAACCCTAGAGGATTTTCCGGGACCCGATGGTGGGAGTAAGCGCCCCCGGGTGGTCGAGACGAGAAAGTGGTGCGAGGGCAGGTGTGTTGGCAGGGCCGCCCTTGCCTTGGCAGCCCCTTTGCAGAGCCCCTGCAATGGCGCCTCCAGGCTGTCCCTATTTCTCCAGCCTAACCCTAAGCCTAACCCTAACCCTAGAGGATTTTCCGGGGCCCGATGGTGGGAGTAAGCGCCCCCGGGTGGTCGAGACGAGAAAGTGGTGCGAGGGCAGGTGTGTTGGCAGGGCCGCCCTTGCCTTGGCAGCCCCTTTGCAGAGCCCCTGCAATGGCGCCTCCAGGCTGTCCCAATTTCTCCAGCCTAACCCTAACCCTAACCCTAACCCTAGAGGATTTTCTGGGGCGCGATGGTGGGAGTAAGCGCCCCCGGCTGGTCGAGACGAGAAAGTGGTGCGAGGGCAGGTGTGTTGGCAGGGCCGCCCTTGCCTTGGCAGCCCCTTTACAGAGCCCCTGCAATGGCGCCTCCAGGCTGTCCCGATTTCTCAAGCCTAACCCTAAGCCTAACCCTAACCCTAGAGGATTTCCGGGACTCGATGGTGGGAGTAAGCGCCCCCGGGTGGTCGAGACGAGAAAGTGGTGCGAGGGCAGGTGTGTTGGCAGGGCCGCCCTTGCCTTGGCAGCCCCTTTGCAGAGCCCCTGCAATGGCGCCTCCAGGCTGTCCCTATTTCTCCAGCCTAACCCTAACCCTAACCCTAACCCTAGAGGATTTTTTGGGGCCCAATGGTGGGAGTAAGCGCCCCCGGGTGGTCGAGACGAGAAAGTGGTGCGAGGGCAGGTGTGTTGGCAGGGCCGCCCTTGCCTTGGCAGCCCCTTTGCAGAGCCCCTGCAATGGCGCCTCCAGGCTGTCCCGATTTCTCAAGCCTAACCCTAACCCTAACCCTAGAGGATTCCCGGGGCCCAATGGTGGGAGTAAGTGCCCCCGGGTGGTCGAGACGAGAAAGTGGTGCGAGGGCAGGTGTGTTGGCAGGGCCGCCCTTGCCTTGGCAGCCCCTTTGCAGAGCCCCTGCAATGGCGCCTCCAGGCTGTCCTGATTTCTCCAGCCTAACCCTAACCCTAACCCTAACCCTAGAGGATTTTCTGGGGCGCGATGGTGGGAGTAAGCGCCCCCGGGTGGTCGAGACGAGAAAGTGGTGCGAGGGCAGGTGTGTTGGCAGGGCCACCCTTGCCTTGGCAGCCCCTTTGCAGAGCCCCTGCAATGGCGCCTCCAGGCTGTCCTGATTTCTCAAGCCTAACCCTAAGCCTAACCCTAACCCTAGAGGATTTTCTGGGGCCCGATGGTGGGAGTAAGTGCCCCCGGGTGTTCGAGACGAGAAAGTGGTGCGAGGGCAGGTGTGTTGGCAGGGCCACCCTTGCCTTGGCAGCCCCTTTGCAGAGCCCCTGCAATGGCGCCTCCAGGCTGTCCCGATTTCTCCAGCCTAACCCTAACCCTAACCCTAACCCTAGAGGATTTTCCGGGACCCGATGGTGGGAGTAAGCGCCCCCGGGTGGTCGAGACGAGAAAGTGGTGCGAGGGCAGGTGTGTTGGCAGGGCCACCCTTGCCTTGGCAGCCCCTTTGCAGAGCCCCTGCAATGGCGCCTCCAGGCTGTCCCTATTTCTCAAGCCTAACCCTAACCCTAACCCTAACCCTAGAGGATTTTCCGGGACCCGATGGTGGGAGTAAGCGCCCCCGGGTGGTCGAGACGAGAAAGTGGTGCGAGGGCAGGTGTGTTGGCAGGGCCGCCCTTGCCTTGGCAGCCCCTTTGCAGAGCCCCTGCAATGGCGCCTCCAGGCTGTCCCTATTTCTCCAGCCTAACCCTAAGCCTAACCCTAACCCTAGAGGATTTTCCGGGGCCCGATGGTGGGAGTAAGCGCCCCCGGGTGGTCGAGACGAGAAAGTGGTGCGAGGGCAGGTGTGTTGGCAGGGCCGCCCTTGCCTTGGCAGCCCCTTTGCAGAGCCCCTGCAATGGCGCCTCCAGGCTGTCCCAATTTCTCCAGCCTAACCCTAACCCTAACCCTAACCCTAGAGGATTTTCTGGGGCGCGATGGTGGGAGTAAGCGCCCCCGGCTGGTCGAGACGAGAAAGTGGTGCGAGGGCAGGTGTGTTGGCAGGGCCGCCCTTGCCTTGGCAGCCTCTTTGCAGAGCCCCTGCAATGGTGCCTCCAGGCTGTCCCGATTTCTCAAGCCTAACCCTAACCCTAACCCTAACCCTAACCCTAGAGGATTCCCGGGGCCCAATGGTGGGAGTAAGTGCCCCCGGGTGGTCGAGACGAGAAAGTGGTGCGAGGGCAGGTGTGTTGGCAGGGCCACCCTTGCCTTGGCAGCCCCTTTGCAGAGCCCCTGCAATGGCGCCTCCAGGCTGTCCCGATTTCTCCAGCCTAACCCTAACCCTAACCCTAACCCTAGAGGATTTTCCGGGACCCGATGGTGGGAGTAAGCGCCCCCGGGTGGTCGAGACGAGAAAGTGGTGCGAGGGCAGGTGTGTTGGCAGGGCCGCCCTTGCCTTGGCAGCCCCTTTGCAGAGCCCCTGCAATGGCGCCTCCAGGCTGTCCTGATTTCTCCAGCCTAACCCTAACCCTAACCCTAACCCTAGAGGATTTTCTGGCGCCCGATGGTGGGAGTAAGCGCCCCCGGGTGGTCGAGACGAGAAAGTGGTGCGAGGGCAGGTGTGTTGGCAGGGCCGCCCTTGCCTTGGCAGCCCCTTTGCAGAGCCCCTGCAATGGCGCCTCCAGGCTGTCCTGATTTCTCAAGCCTAACCCTAACCCTAACCCTAACCCTAGAGGATTTTCTGGGGCCCGATGGTGGGAGTAAGTGCCCCCGGGTGGTCGAGACGAGAAAGTGGTGCGAGGGCAGGTGTGTTGGCAGGGCCACCCTTGCCTTGGCAGCCCCTTTGCAGAGCCCCTGCAATGGCGCCTCCAGGCTGTCCCGATTTCTCCAGCCTAACCCTAACCCTAACCCTAGAGGATTTCCGGGACTCGATGGTGGGAGTAAGCGCCCCCGGGTGGTCGAGACGAGAAAGTGGTGCGAGGGCAGGTGTGTTGGCAGGTCCGCCCTTGCCTTGGCAGCCCCTTTGCAGAGCCCCTGCAATGGCGCCTCCAGGCTGTCCCAATTTCTCCAGCCTAACCCTAACCCTAACCCTAACCCTAGAGGATTTTCTGGGGCGCGATGGTGGGAGTAAGCGCCCCCGGCTGGTCGAGACGAGAAAGTGGTGCGAGGGCAGGTGTGTTGGCAGGGCCGCCCTTGCCTTGGCAGCCCCTTTACAGAGCCCCTGCAATGGCGCCTCCAGGCTGTCCCGATTTCTCAAGCCTAACCCTAAGCCTAACCCTAACCCTAGAGGATTTCCGGGACTCGATGGTGGGAGTAAGCGCCCCCGGGTGGTCGAGACGAGAAAGTGGTGCGAGGGCAGGTGTGTTGGCAGGGCCGCCCTTGCCTTGGCAGCCCCTTTGCAGAGCCCCTGCAATGGCGCCTCCAGGCTGTCCCTATTTCTCCAGCCTAACCCTAACCCTAACCCTAACCCTAGAGGATTTTTTGGGGCCCAATGGTGGCAGTAAGCGCCCCCGGGTGGTCGAGACGAGAAAGTGGTGCGAGGGCAGGTGTGTTGGCAGGGCCGCCCTTGCCTTGGCAGCCCCTTTGCAGAGCCCCTGCAATGGCGCCTCCAGGCTGTCCCGATTTCTCAAGCCTAACCCTAAGCCTAACCCTAGAGGATTCCGGGGCCCAATGGTGGGAGTAAGTGCCCCCGGGTGGTCGAGACGAGAAAGTGGTGCGAGGGCAGGTGTGTTGGCAGGGCCGCCCTTGCCTTGGCAGCCCCTTTGCAGAGCCCCTGCAATGGCGCCTCCAGGCTGTCCTGATTTCTCCAGCCTAACCCTAACCCTAACCCTAACCCTAGAGGATTTTCTGGGGCGCGATGGTGGGAGTAAGCGCCCCCGGGTGGTCGAGACGAGAAAGTGGTGCGAGGGCAGGTGTGTTGGCAGGGCCACCCTTGCCTTGGCAGCCCCTTTGCAGAGCCCCTGCAATGGCGCCTCCAGGCTGTCCTGATTTCTCAAGCCTAACCCTAAGCCTAACCCTAACCCTAGAGGATTTTCTGGGGCCCGATGGTGGGAGTAAGTGCCCCCGGGTGTTCGAGACGAGAAAGTGGTGCGAGGGCAGGTGTGTTGGCAGGGCCACCCTTGCCTTGGCAGCCCCTTTGCAGAGCCCCTGCAATGGCGCCTCCAGGCTGTCCCGATTTCTCCAGCCTAACCCTAACCCTAACCCTAACCCTAGAGGATTTTCCGGGACCCGATGGTGGGAGTAAGCGCCCCCGGGTGGTCGAGACGAGAAAGTGGTGCGAGGGCAGGTGTGTTGGCAGGGCCACCCTTGCCTTGGCAGCCCCTTTGCAGAGCCCCTGCAATGGCGCCTCCAGGCTGTCCCTATTTCTCAAGCCTAACCCTAACCCTAACCCTAACCCTAGAGGATTTTCCGGGACCCGATGGTGGGAGTAAGCGCCCCCGGGTGGTCGAGACGAGAAAGTGGTGCGAGGGCAGGTGTGTTGGCAGGGCCGCCCTTGCCTTGGCAGCCCCTTTGCAGAGCCCCTGCAATGGCGCCTCCAGGCTGTCCCTATTTCTCCAGCCTAACCCTAAGCCTAACCCTAACCCTAGAGGATTTTCCGGGGCCCGATGGTGGGAGTAAGCGCCCCCGGGTGGTCGAGACGAGAAAGTGGTGCGAGGGCAGGTGTGTTGGCAGGGCCGCCCTTGCCTTGGCAGCCCCTTTGCAGAGCCCCTGCAATGGCGCCTCCAGGCTGTCCCAATTTCTCCAGCCTAACCCTAACCCTAACCCTAACCCTAGAGGATTTTCTGGGGCGCGATGGTGGGAGTAAGCGCCCCCGGCTGGTCGAGACGAGAAAGTGGTGCGAGGGCAGGTGTGTTGGCAGGGCCGCCCTTGCCTTGGCAGCCCCTTTACAGAGCCCCTGCAATGGCGCCTCCAGGCTGTCCCGATTTCTCAAGCCTAACCCTAAGCCTAACCCTAACCCTAGAGGATTTCCGGGACTCGATGGTGGGAGTAAGCGCCCCCGGGTGGTCGAGACGAGAAAGTGGTGCGAGGGCAGGTGTGTTGGCAGGGCCGCCCTTGCCTTGGCAGCCCCTTTGCAGAGCCCCTGCAATGGCGCCTCCAGGCTGTCCCTATTTCTCCAGCCTAACCCTAACCCTAACCCTAACCCTAGAGGATTTTTTGGGGCCCAATGGTGGCAGTAAGCGCCCCCGGGTGGTCGAGACGAGAAAGTGGTGCGAGGGCAGGTGTGTTGGCAGGGCCGCCCTTGCCTTGGCAGCCCCTTTGCAGAGCCCCTGCAATGGCGCCTCCAGGCTGTCCCGATTTCTCCAGCCTAACCCTAACCCTAACCCTAACCCTAGAGGATTCCCGGGACCCGATGGTGGGAGTAAGTGCCCCCGGGTGGTCGAGACGAGAAAGTGGTGCGAGGGCAGGTGTGTTGGCAGGGCCGCCCTTGCCTTGGCAGCCCCTTTGCAGAGCCCCTGCAATGGCGCCTCCAGGCTGTCCCGATTTCTCCAGCCTAACCCTAACCCTAACCCTAACCCTAGAGGATTTCCGGGACTCGATGGTGGGAGTAAGCGCCCCCGGGTGGTCGAGACGAGAAAGTGGTGCGAGGGCAGGTGTGTTGGCAGGGCCGCCCTTGCCTTGGCAGCCCCTTTGCAGAGCCCCTGCAATGGCGCCTCCAGGCTGTCCCGATTTCTCCAGCCTAACCCTAACCCTAACCCTAACCCTAGAGGATTTTCTGGGGCCCAATGGTGGGAGTAAGCGCCCCCGGGTGGTCGAGACGAGAAAGTGGTGCGAGGGCAGGTGTGTTGGCAGGGCCGCCCTTGCCTTGGCAGCCCCTTTACAGAGCCCCTGCAATGGCGCCTCCAGGCTGTCCCAATTTCTCAAGCCTAACCCTAAGCCTAACCCTAACCCTAGAGGATTTCCGGGACTCGATGGTGGGAGTAAGCGCCCCCGGGTGGTCGAGACGAGAAAGTGGTGCGAGGGCAGGTGTGTTGGCAGGGCCGCCCTTGCCTTGGCAGCCCCTTTGCAGAGCCCCTGCAATGGCGCCTCCAGGCTGTCCTGATTTCTCCAGCCTAACCCTAACCCTAACCCTAACCCTAGAGGATTTTCTGGCGCCCGATGGTGGGAGTAAGCGCCCCCGGGTGGTCGAGACGAGAAAGTGGTGCGAGGGCAGGTGTGTTGGCAGGGCCGCCCTTGCCTTGGCAGCCCCTTTGCAGAGCCCCTGCAATGGCGCCTCCAGGCTGTCCTGATTTCTCAAGCCTAACCCTAACCCTAACCCTAACCCTAGAGGATTTTCTGGGGCCCGATGGTGGGAGTAAGTGCCCCCGGGTGGTCGAGACGAGAAAGTGGTGCGAGGGCAGGTGTGTTGGCAGGGCCACCCTTGCCTTGGCAGCCCCTTTGCAGAGCCCCTGCAATGGCGCCTCCAGGCTGTCCCGATTTCTCCAGCCTAACCCTAACCCTAACCCTAGAGGATTTCCGGGACTCGATGGTGGGAGTAAGCGCCCCCGGGTGGTCGAGACGAGAAAGTGGTGCGAGGGCAGGTGTGTTGGCAGGTCCGCCCTTGCCTTGGCAGCCCCTTTGCAGAGCCCCTGCAATGGCGCCTCCAGGCTGTCCCAATTTCTCCAGCCTAACCCTAACCCTAACCCTAACCCTAGAGGATTTTCTGGGGCGCGATGGTGGGAGTAAGCGCCCCCGGCTGGTCGAGACGAGAAAGTGGTGCGAGGGCAGGTGTGTTGGCAGGGCCGCCCTTGCCTTGGCAGCCCCTTTACAGAGCCCCTGCAATGGCGCCTCCAGGCTGTCCCGATTTCTCAAGCCTAACCCTAAGCCTAACCCTAACCCTAGAGGATTTCCGGGACTCGATGGTGGGAGTAAGCGCCCCCGGGTGGTCGAGACGAGAAAGTGGTGCGAGGGCAGGTGTGTTGGCAGGGCCGCCCTTGCCTTGGCAGCCCCTTTGCAGAGCCCCTGCAATGGCGCCTCCAGGCTGTCCCTATTTCTCCAGCCTAACCCTAACCCTAACCCTAACCCTAGAGGATTTTTTGGGGCCCAATGGTGGCAGTAAGCGCCCCCGGGTGGTCGAGACGAGAAAGTGGTGCGAGGGCAGGTGTGTTGGCAGGGCCGCCCTTGCCTTGGCAGCCCCTTTGCAGAGCCCCTGCAATGGCGCCTCCAGGCTGTCCCGATTTCTCAAGCCTAACCCTAAGCCTAACCCTAGAGGATTCCGGGGCCCAATGGTGGGAGTAAGTGCCCCCGGGTGGTCGAGACGAGAAAGTGGTGCGAGGGCAGGTGTGTTGGCAGGGCCGCCCTTGCCTTGGCAGCCCCTTTGCAGAGCCCCTGCAATGGCGCCTCCAGGCTGTCCTGATTTCTCCAGCCTAACCCTAACCCTAACCCTAACCCTAGAGGATTTTCTGGGGCGCGATGGTGGGAGTAAGCGCCCCCGGGTGGTCGAGACGAGAAAGTGGTGCGAGGGCAGGTGTGTTGGCAGGGCCACCCTTGCCTTGGCAGCCCCTTTGCAGAGCCCCTGCAATGGCGCCTCCAGGCTGTCCTGATTTCTCAAGCCTAACCCTAAGCCTAACCCTAACCCTAGAGGATTTTCTGGGGCCCGATGGTGGGAGTAAGTGCCCCCGGGTGTTCGAGACGAGAAAGTGGTGCGAGGGCAGGTGTGTTGGCAGGGCCACCCTTGCCTTGGCAGCCCCTTTGCAGAGCCCCTGCAATGGCGCCTCCAGGCTGTCCCGATTTCTCCAGCCTAACCCTAACCCTAACCCTAACCCTAGAGGATTTTCCGGGACCCGATGGTGGGAGTAAGCGCCCCCGGGTGGTCGAGACGAGAAAGTGGTGCGAGGGCAGGTGTGTTGGCAGGGCCACCCTTGCCTTGGCAGCCCCTTTGCAGAGCCCCTGCAATGGCGCCTCCAGGCTGTCCCTATTTCTCAAGCCTAACCCTAACCCTAACCCTAACCCTAGAGGATTTTCCGGGACCCGATGGTGGGAGTAAGCGCCCCCGGGTGGTCGAGACGAGAAAGTGGTGCGAGGGCAGGTGTGTTGGCAGGGCCGCCCTTGCCTTGGCAGCCCCTTTGCAGAGCCCCTGCAATGGCGCCTCCAGGCTGTCCCTATTTCTCCAGCCTAACCCTAAGCCTAACCCTAACCCTAGAGGATTTTCCGGGGCCCGATGGTGGGAGTAAGCGCCCCCGGGTGGTCGAGACGAGAAAGTGGTGCGAGGGCAGGTGTGTTGGCAGGGCCGCCCTTGCCTTGGCAGCCCCTTTGCAGAGCCCCTGCAATGGCGCCTCCAGGCTGTCCCAATTTCTCCAGCCTAACCCTAACCCTAACCCTAACCCTAGAGGATTTTCTGGGGCGCGATGGTGGGAGTAAGCGCCCCCGGCTGGTCGAGACGAGAAAGTGGTGCGAGGGCAGGTGTGTTGGCAGGGCCGCCCTTGCCTTGGCAGCCCCTTTACAGAGCCCCTGCAATGGCGCCTCCAGGCTGTCCCGATTTCTCAAGCCTAACCCTAAGCCTAACCCTAACCCTAGAGGATTTCCGGGACTCGATGGTGGGAGTAAGCGCCCCCGGGTGGTCGAGACGAGAAAGTGGTGCGAGGGCAGGTGTGTTGGCAGGGCCGCCCTTGCCTTGGCAGCCCCTTTGCAGAGCCCCTGCAATGGCGCCTCCAGGCTGTCCCTATTTCTCCAGCCTAACCCTAACCCTAACCCTAACCCTAGAGGATTTTTTGGGGCCCAATGGTGGCAGTAAGCGCCCCCGGGTGGTCGAGACGAGAAAGTGGTGCGAGGGCAGGTGTGTTGGCAGGGCCGCCCTTGCCTTGGCAGCCCCTTTGCAGAGCCCCTGCAATGGCGCCTCCAGGCTGTCCCGATTTCTCAAGCCTAACCCTAACCCTAACCCTAGAGGATTCCCGGGGCCCAATGGTGGGAGTAAGTGCCCCCGGGTGGTCGAGACGAGAAAGTGGTGCGAGGGCAGGTGTGTTGGCAGGGCCGCCCTTGCCTTGGCAGCCCCTTTGCAGAGCCCCTGCAATGGCGCCTCCAGGCTGTCCTGATTTCTCCAGCCTAACCCTAACCCTAACCCTAACCCTAGAGGATTTTCTGGGGCGCGATGGTGGGAGTAAGCGCCCCCGGGTGGTCGAGACGAGAAAGTGGTGCGAGGGCAGGTGTGTTGGCAGGGCCACCCTTGCCTTGGCAGCCCCTTTGCAGAGCCCCTGCAATGGCGCCTCCAGGCTGTCCTGATTTCTCAAGCCTAACCCTAAGCCTAACCCTAACCCTAGAGGATTTTCTGGGGCCCGATGGTGGGAGTAAGTGCCCCCGGGTGTTCGAGACGAGAAAGTGGTGCGAGGGCAGGTGTGTTGGCAGGGCCACCCTTGCCTTGGCAGCCCCTTTGCAGAGCCCCTGCAATGGCGCCTCCAGGCTGTCCCGATTTCTCCAGCCTAACCCTAACCCTAACCCTAACCCTAGAGGATTTTCCGGGACCCGATGGTGGGAGTAAGCGCCCCCGGGTGGTCGAGACGAGAAAGTGGTGCGAGGGCAGGTGTGTTGGCAGGGCCACCCTTGCCTTGGCAGCCCCTTTGCAGAGCCCCTGCAATGGCGCCTCCAGGCTGTCCCTATTTCTCAAGCCTAACCCTAACCCTAACCCTAACCCTAGAGGATTTTCCGGGACCCGATGGTGGGAGTAAGCGCCCCCGGGTGGTCGAGACGAGAAAGTGGTGCGAGGGCAGGTGTGTTGGCAGGGCCGCCCTTGCCTTGGCAGCCCCTTTGCAGAGCCCCTGCAATGGCGCCTCCAGGCTGTCCCTATTTCTCCAGCCTAACCCTAAGCCTAACCCTAACCCTAGAGGATTTTCCGGGGCCCGATGGTGGGAGTAAGCGCCCCCGGGTGGTCGAGACGAGAAAGTGGTGCGAGGGCAGGTGTGTTGGCAGGGCCGCCCTTGCCTTGGCAGCCCCTTTGCAGAGCCCCTGCAATGGCGCCTCCAGGCTGTCCCAATTTCTCCAGCCTAACCCTAACCCTAACCCTAACCCTAGAGGATTTTCTGGGGCGCGATGGTGGGAGTAAGCGCCCCCGGCTGGTCGAGACGAGAAAGTGGTGCGAGGGCAGGTGTGTTGGCAGGGCCGCCCTTGCCTTGGCAGCCTCTTTGCAGAGCCCCTGCAATGGTGCCTCCAGGCTGTCCCGATTTCTCAAGCCTAACCCTAACCCTAACCCTAACCCTAACCCTAGAGGATTCCCGGGGCCCAATGGTGGGAGTAAGTGCCCCCGGGTGGTCGAGACGAGAAAGTGGTGCGAGGGCAGGTGTGTTGGCAGGGCCACCCTTGCCTTGGCAGCCCCTTTGCAGAGCCCCTGCAATGGCGCCTCCAGGCTGTCCCGATTTCTCCAGCCTAACCCTAACCCTAACCCTAACCCTAGAGGATTTTCCGGGACCCGATGGTGGGAGTAAGCGCCCCCGGGTGGTCGAGACGAGAAAGTGGTGCGAGGGCAGGTGTGTTGGCAGGGCCACCCTTGCCTTGGCAGCCCCTTTGCAGAGCCCCTGCAATGGCGCCTCCAGGCTGTCCCTATTTCTCAAGCCTAACCCTAACCCTAACCCTAACCCTAGAGGATTTTCCGGGACCCGATGGTGGGAGTAAGCGCCCCCGGGTGGTCGAGACGAGAAAGTGGTGCGAGGGCAGGTGTGTTGGCAGGGCCGCCCTTGCCTTGGCAGCCCCTTTGCAGAGCCCCTGCAATGGCGCCTCCAGGCTGTCCCTATTTCTCCAGCCTAACCCTAAGCCTAACCCTAACCCTAGAGGATTTTCCGGGGCCCGATGGTGGGAGTAAGCGCCCCCGGGTGGTCGAGACGAGAAAGTGGTGCGAGGGCAGGTGTGTTGGCAGGGCCGCCCTTGCCTTGGCAGCCCCTTTGCAGAGCCCCTGCAATGGCGCCTCCAGGCTGTCCCAATTTCTCCAGCCTAACCCTAACCCTAACCCTAACCCTAGAGGATTTTCTGGGGCGCGATGGTGGGAGTAAGCGCCCCCGGCTGGTCGAGACGAGAAAGTGGTGCGAGGGCAGGTGTGTTGGCAGGGCCGCCCTTGCCTTGGCAGCCCCTTTACAGAGCCCCTGCAATGGCGCCTCCAGGCTGTCCCGATTTCTCAAGCCTAACCCTAAGCCTAACCCTAACCCTAGAGGATTTCCGGGACTCGATGGTGGGAGTAAGCGCCCCCGGGTGGTCGAGACGAGAAAGTGGTGCGAGGGCAGGTGTGTTGGCAGGGCCGCCCTTGCCTTGGCAGCCCCTTTGCAGAGCCCCTGCAATGGCGCCTCCAGGCTGTCCCTATTTCTCCAGCCTAACCCTAACCCTAACCCTAACCCTAGAGGATTTTTTGGGGCCCAATGGTGGCAGTAAGCGCCCCCGGGTGGTCGAGACGAGAAAGTGGTGCGAGGGCAGGTGTGTTGGCAGGGCCGCCCTTGCCTTGGCAGCCCCTTTGCAGAGCCCCTGCAATGGCGCCTCCAGGCTGTCCCGATTTCTCAAGCCTAACCCTAAGCCTAACCCTAGAGGATTCCCGGGGCCCAATGGTGGGAGTAAGTGCCCCCGGGTGGTCGAGACGAGAAAGTGGTGCGAGGGCAGGTGTGTTGGCAGGGCCGCCCTTGCCTTGGCAGCCCCTTTGCAGAGCCCCTGCAATGGCGCCTCCAGGCTGTCCTGATTTCTCCAGCCTAACCCTAACCCTAACCCTAACCCTAGAGGATTTTCTGGGGCGCGATGGTGGGAGTAAGCGCCCCCGGGTGGTCGAGACGAGAAAGTGGTGCGAGGGCAGGTGTGTTGGCAGGGCCACCCTTGCCTTGGCAGCCCCTTTGCAGAGCCCCTGCAATGGCGCCTCCAGGCTGTCCTGATTTCTCAAGCCTAACCCTAAGCCTAACCCTAACCCTAGAGGATTTTCTGGGGCCCGATGGTGGGAGTAAGTGCCCCCGGGTGTTCGAGACGAGAAAGTGGTGCGAGGGCAGGTGTGTTGGCAGGGCCACCCTTGCCTTGGCAGCCCCTTTGCAGAGCCCCTGCAATGGCGCCTCCAGGCTGTCCCGATTTCTCCAGCCTAACCCTAACCCTAACCCTAACCCTAGAGGATTTTCCGGGACCCGATGGTGGGAGTAAGCGCCCCCGGGTGGTCGAGACGAGAAAGTGGTGCGAGGGCAGGTGTGTTGGCAGGGCCACCCTTGCCTTGGCAGCCCCTTTGCAGAGCCCCTGCAATGGCGCCTCCAGGCTGTCCCTATTTCTCAAGCCTAACCCTAACCCTAACCCTAACCCTAGAGGATTTTCCGGGGCCCGATGGTGGGAGTAAGCGCCCCCGGGTGGTCGAGACGAGAAAGTGGTGCGAGGGCAGGTGTGTTGGCAGGGCCGCCCTTGCCTTGGCAGCCCCTTTGCAGAGCCCCTGCAATGGCGCCTCCAGGCTGTCCCTATTTCTCCAGCCTAACCCTAAGCCTAACCCTAACCCTAGAGGATTTTCCGGGGCCCGATGGTGGGAGTAAGCGCCCCCGGGTGGTCGAGACGAGAAAGTGGTGCGAGGGCAGGTGTGTTGGCAGGGCCGCCCTTGCCTTGGCAGCCCCTTTGCAGAGCCCCTGCAATGGCGCCTCCAGGCTGTCCCAATTTCTCCAGCCTAACCCTAACCCTAACCCTAACCCTAGAGGATTTTCTGGGGCGCGATGGTGGGAGTAAGCGCCCCCGGCTGGTCGAGACGAGAAAGTGGTGCGAGGGCAGGTGTGTTGGCAGGGCCGCCCTTGCCTTGGCAGCCTCTTTGCAGAGCCCCTGCAATGGTGCCTCCAGGCTGTCCCGATTTCTCAAGCCTAACCCTAACCCTAACCCTAACCCTAACCCTAGAGGATTCCCGGGGCCCAATGGTGGGAGTAAGTGCCCCCGGGTGGTCGAGACGAGAAAGTGGTGCGAGGGCAGGTGTGTTGGCAGGGCCGCCCTTGCCTTGGCAGCCCCTTTGCAGAGCCCCTGCAATGGTGCCTCCAGGCTGTCCCAATTTCTCCAGCCTAACCCTAACCCTAACCCTAACCATAGAGGATTTCCGGGACTCGATGGTGGGAGTAAGCGCCCCCGGGTGGTCGAGACGAGAAAGTGGTGCGAGGGCAGGTGTGTTGGCAGGGCCACCCTTGCCTTGGCAGCCCCTTTGCAGAGCCCCTGCAATGGCGCCTCCAGGCTGTCCCTATTTCTCCAGCCTAACCCTAAGCCTAACCCTAACCCTAGAGGATTTTCTGGGGCCCGATGGTGGGAGTAAGTGCCCCCGGGTGTTCGAGACGAGAAAGTGGTGCGAGGGCAGGTGTGTTGGCAGGGCCGCCCTTGCCTTGGCAGCCCCTTTGCAGAGCCCCTGCAATGGCGCCTCCAGGCTGTCCCGATTTCTCAAGCCTAACCCTAACCCTAACCCTAACCCTAGAGGATTTTCTGGGGCGCGATGGTGGGAGTAAGTGCCCCCGGGTGGTGGAGACGAGAAAGTGGTGCGAGGGCAGGTGTGTTGGCAGGGCCGCCCTTGCCTTGGCAGCCCCTTTGCAGAGCCCCTGCAATGGCGCCTCCAGGCTGTCCCGATTTCTCAAGCCTAACCCTAACCCTAACCCTAACCCTAGAGGATTTTCTGGGGCGCGATGGTGGGAGTAAGCGCCCCCGGGTGTTCGAGACGAGAAAGTGGTGCGAGGGCAGGTGTGTTGGCAGGGCCGCCCTTGCCTTGGCAGCCCCTTTGCAGAGCCCCTGCAATGGCGCCTCCAGGCTGTCCCGATTTCTCCAGCCTAACCCTAACCCTAACCCTAGAGGATTTCCGGGACCCGATGGTGGGAGTAAGTGCCCCCGGGTGGTCGAGACGAGAAAGTGGTGCGAGGGCAGGTGTGTTGGCAGGGCCGCCCTTGCCTTGGCAGCCCCTTTGCAGAGCCCCTGCAATGGCGCCTCCAGGCTGTCCCGATTTCTCCAGCCTAACCCTAACCCTAACCCTAACCCTAACCCTAGAGGATTTCCAGGACCCGATGGTGGGAGTAAGCGCCCCCGGGTGGTCGAGACGAGAAAGTGGTGCGAGGGCAGGTGTGTTGGCAGGGCCGCCCTTGCCTTGGCAGCCCCTTTGCAGAGCCCCTGCAATGGCGCCTCCAGGCTGTCCCGATTTCTCAAGCCTAACCCTAACCCTAAGCCTAGAGGATTTTCTGGGGCCCAATGGTGGGAGTAAGTGCCCCCGGGTGGTCGAGACGAGAAAGTGGTGCGAGGGCAGGTGTGTTGGCAGGGCCGCCCTTGCCTTGGCAGCCCCTTTGCAGAGCCCCTGCAATGGTGCCTCCAGGCTGTCCCTATTTCTCCAGCCTAACCCTAACCCTAACCCTAACCCTAGAGGATTTCCGGGACCCGATGGTGGGAGTAAGCGCCCCCGGGTGGTCGAGACGAGAAAGTGGTGCGAGGGCAGGTGTGTTGGCAGGGCCGCCCTTGCCTTGGCAGCCCCTTTGCAGAGCCCCTGCAATGGCGCCTCCAGGTTGTCCCGATTTCTCAAGCCTAACCCTAACCCTAACCCTAACCCTAGAGGATTTCCGGGGCGCGATGGTGGGAGTAAGCGCCCCCGGGTGGTCGAGACGAGAAAGTGGTGCGAGGGCAGGTGTGTTGGCAGGGCCGCCCTTGCCTTGGCAGCCCCTTTGCAGAGCCCCTGCAATGGCGCCTCCAGGCTGTCCCGATTTCTCAAGCCTAACCCTAACCCTAACCCTAGAGGATTCCCGGGGCCCAATGGTGGGAGTAAGTGCCCCCGGGTGGTCGAGACGAGAAAGTGGTGCGAGGGCAGGTGTGTTGGCAGGGCCACCCTTGCCTTGGCAGCCCCTTTGCAGAGCCCCTGCAATGGCGCCTCCAGGCTGTCCTGATTTCTCCAGCCTAACCCTAACCCTAACCCTAACCCTAACCCTAGAGGATTTTCTGGGGCGCGATGGTGGGAGTAAGCGCCCCCGGGTGGTCGAGACGAGAAAGTGGTGCGAGGGCAGGTGTGTTGGCAGGGCCGCCCTTGCCTTGGCAGCCCCTTTGCAGAGCCCCTGCAATGGCGCCTCCAGGCTGTCCCGATTTCTCAAGCCTAACCCTAAGCCTAACCCTAGAGGATTCCCGGGGCCCAATGGTGGGAGTAAGTGCCCCCGGGTGGTCGAGACAAGAAAGTGGTGCGAGGGCAGGTGTGTTGGCAGGGCCGCCCTTGCCTTGGCAGCCCCTTTGCAGAGCCCCTGCAATGGTGCCTCCAGGCTGTCCCGATTTCTCCAGCCTAACCCTAAGCCTAACCCTAACCCTAGAGGATTTCTGGGACTCGATGGTGGGAGTAAGTGCCCCCGGGTGGTCGAGACGAGAAAGTGGTGCGAGGGCAGGTGTGTTGGCAGGTCCGCCCTTGCCTTGGCAGCCCCTTTGCAGAGCCCCTGCAATGGCGCCTCCAGGCTGTCCCTATTTCTCCAGCCTAACCCTAACCCTAACCCTAACCCTAGAGGATTTTCTGGGGCGCGATGGTGGGAGTAAGTGCCCCCGGGTGTTCGAGACGAGAAAGTGGTGCGAGGGCAGGTGTGTTGGCAGGGCCGCCCTTGCCTTGGCAGCCTCTTTGCAGAGCCCCTGCAATGGTGCCTCCAGGCTGTCCCGATTTCTCAAGCCTAACCCTAACCCTAACCCTAACCCTAGAGGATTCCCGGGGCCCAATGGTGGGAGTAAGTGCCCCCGGGTGGTCGAGACGAGAAAGTGGTGCGAGGGCAGGTGTGTTGGCAGGGCCGCCCTTGCCTTGGCAGCCCCTTTGCAGAGCCCCTGCAATGGTGCCTCCAGGCTGTCCCAATTTCTCCAGCCTAACCCTAACCCTAACCCTAACCATAGAGGATTTCCGGGACTCGATGGTGGGAGTAAGCGCCCCCGGGTGGTCGAGACGAGAAAGTGGTGCGAGGGCAGGTGTGTTGGCAGGGCCACCCTTGCCTTGGCAGCCCCTTTGCAGAGCCCCTGCAATGGCGCCTCCAGGCTGTCCCTATTTCTCCAGCCTAACCCTAAGCCTAACCCTAACCCTAGAGGATTTTCTGGGGCCCGATGGTGGGAGTAAGTGCCCCCGGGTGTTCGAGACGAGAAAGTGGTGCGAGGGCAGGTGTGTTGGCAGGGCCGCCCTTGCCTTGGCAGCCCCTTTGCAGAGCCCCTGCAATGGCGCCTCCAGGCTGTCCCGATTTCTCAAGCCTAACCCTAACCCTAACCCTAACCCTAGAGGATTTTCTGGGGCGCGATGGTGGGAGTAAGTGCCCCCGGGTGGTGGAGACGAGAAAGTGGTGCGAGGGCAGGTGTGTTGGCAGGGCCGCCCTTGCCTTGGCAGCCCCTTTGCAGAGCCCCTGCAATGGCGCCTCCAGGCTGTCCCGATTTCTCAAGCCTAACCCTAACCCTAACCCTAACCCTAGAGGATTTTCTGGGGCGCGATGGTGGGAGTAAGCGCCCCCGGGTGTTCGAGACGAGAAAGTGGTGCAAGGGCAGGTGTGTTGGCAGGGCCGCCCTTGCCTTGGCAGCCCCTTTGCAGAGCCCCTGCAATGGCGCCTCCAGGCTGTCCCGATTTCTCCAGCCTAACCCTAACCCTAACCCTAGAGGATTTCCGGGACCCGATGGTGGGAGTAAGTGCCCCCGGGTGGTCGAGACGAGAAAGTGGTGCGAGGGCAGGTGTGTTGGCAGGGCCGCCCTTGCCTTGGCAGCCCCTTTGCAGAGCCCCTGCAATGGCGCCTCCAGGCTGTCCCGATTTCTCCAGCCTAACCCTAACCCTAACCCTAACCCTAATCCTAGAGGATTTCCAGGACCCGATGGTGGGAGTAAGCGCCCCCGGGTGGTCGAGACGAGAAAGTGGTGCGAGGGCAGGTGTGTTGGCAGGGCCGCCCTTGCCTTGGCAGCCCCTTTGCAGAGCCCCTGCAATGGCGCCTCCAGGCTGTCCCAATTTCTCCAGCCTAACCCTAACCCTAACCCTAACCCTAGAGGATTTTCTGGGGCGCGATGGTGGGAGTAAGCGCCCCCGGGTGGTCGAGACGAGAAAGTGGTGCGAGGGCAGGTGTGTTGGCAGGGCCGCCCTTGCCTTGGCAGCCCCTTTGCAGAGCCCCTGCAATGGCGCCTCCAGGCTGTCCCGATTTCTCAAGCCTAACCCTAACCCTAAGCCTAGAGGATTTTCTGGGGCCCAATGGTGGGAGTAAGTGCCCCCGGGTGGTCGAGACGAGAAAGTGGTGCGAGGGCAGGTGTGTTGGCAGGGCCGCCCTTGCCTTGGCAGCCCCTTTGCAGAGCCCCTGCAATGGCGCCTCCAGGCTGTCCCGATTTCTCCAGCCTAACCCTAACCCTAACCCTAACCCTAGAGGATTTCCGGGACCCGATGGTGGGAGTAAGCGCCCCCGGGTGGTCGAGACGAGAAAGTGGTGCGAGGGCAGGTGTGTTGGCAGGGCCGCCCTTGCCTTGGCAGCCCCTTTGCAGAGCCCCTGCAATGGCGCCTCCAGGTTGTCCCGATTTCTCAAGCCTAACCCTAACCCTAACCCTAACCCTAGAGGATTTTCTGGGGCGCGATGGTGGGAGTAAGCGCCCCCGGGTGGTCGAGACGAGAAAGTGGTGCGAGGGCAGGTGTGTTGGCAGGGCCGCCCTTGCCTTGGCAGCCCCTTTGCAGAGCCCCTGCAATGGCGCCTCCAGGCTGTCCCGATTTCTCAAGCCTAACCCTAACCCTAACCCTAGAGGATTCCCGGGGCCCAATGGTGGGAGTAAGTGCCCCCGGGTGGTCGAGACGAGAAAGTGGTGCGAGGGCAGGTGTGTTGGCAGGGCCACCCTTGCCTTGGCAGCCCCTTTGCAGAGCCCCTGCAATGGCGCCTCCAGGCTGTCCTGATTTCTCCAGCCTAACCCTAACCCTAACCCTAACCCTAACCCTAGAGGATTTTCTGGGGCGCGATGGTGGGAGTAAGCGCCCCCGGGTGGTCGAGACGAGAAAGTGGTGCGAGGGCAGGTGTGTTGGCAGGGCCGCCCTTGCCTTGGCAGCCCCTTTGCAGAGCCCCTGCAATGGCGCCTCCAGGCTGTCCCGATTTCTCAAGCCTAACCCTAAGCCTAACCCTAGAGGATTCCCGGGGCCCAATGGTGGGAGTAAGCGCCCCCGGGTGGTCGAGACAAGAAAGTGGTGCGAGGGCAGGTGTGTTGGCAGGGCCGCCCTTGCCTTGGCAGCCCCTTTGCAGAGCCCCTGCAATGGTGCCTCCAGGCTGTCCCGATTTCTCCAGCCTAACCCTAAGCCTAACCCTAACCCTAGAGGATTTCTGGGACTCGATGGTGGGAGTAAGTGCCCCCGGGTGGTCGAGACGAGAAAGTGGTGCGAGGGCAGGTGTGTTGGCAGGTCCGCCCTTGCCTTGGCAGCCCCTTTGCAGAGCCCCTGCAATGGCGCCTCCAGGCTGTCCCTATTTCTCCAGCCTAACCCTAACCCTAACCCTAACCCTAGAGGATTTTCTGGGGCGCGATGGTGGGAGTAAGTGCCCCCGGGTGTTCGAGACGAGAAAGTGGTGCGAGGGCAGGTGTGTTGGCAGGGCCGCCCTTGCCTTGGCAGCCCCTTTGCAGAGCCCCTGCAATGGCGCCTCCAGGCTGTCCCGATTTCTCCAGCCTAACCCTAACCCTAACCCTAACCCTAGAGGATTCCCGGGACCCGATGGTGGGAGTAAGTGCCCCCGGGTGGTCGAGACGAGAAAGTGGTGCGAGGGCAGGTGTGTTGGCAGGGCCGCCCTTGCCTTGGCAGCCCCTTTGCAGAGCCCCTGCAATGGCGCCTCCAGGCTGTCCCGATTTCTCCAGCCTAACCCTAACCCTAACCCTAACCCTAGAGGATTTCCGGGACTCGATGGTGGGAGTAAGCGCCCCCGGGTGGTCGAGACGAGAAAGTGGTGCGAGGGCAGGTGTGTTGGCAGGGCCGCCCTTGCCTTGGCAGCCCCTTTGCAGAGCCCCTGCAATGGCGCCTCCAGGCTGTCCCGATTTCTCCAGCCTAACCCTAACCCTAACCCTAACCCTAGAGGATTTTCTGGGGCCCAATGGTGGGAGTAAGCGCCCCCGGGTGGTCGAGACGAGAAAGTGGTGCGAGGGCAGGTGTGTTGGCAGGGCCGCCCTTGCCTTGGCAGCCCCTTTACAGAGCCCCTGCAATGGCGCCTCCAGGCTGTCCCAATTTCTCAAGCCTAACCCTAACCCTAACCCTAACCCTAGAGGATTTCCGGGACTCGATGGTGGGAGTAAGCGCCCCCGGGTGGTCGAGACGAGAAAGTGGTGCGAGGGCAGGTGTGTTGGCAGGGCCGCCCTTGCCTTGGCAGCCCCTTTGCAGAGCCCCTGCAATGGCGCCTCCAGGCTGTCCCTATTTCTCCAGCCTAACCCTAACCCTAACCCTAACCCTAGAGGATTTTCTGGCGCCCGATGGTGGGAGTAAGCGCCCCCGGGTGGTCGAGACGAGAAAGTGGTGCGAGGGCAGGTGTGTTGGCAGGGCCGCCCTTGCCTTGGCAGCCCCTTTGCAGAGCCCCTGCAATGGCGCCTCCAGGCTGTCCTGATTTCTCAAGCCTAACCCTAAGCCTAACCCTAACCCTAGAGGATTTTCTGGGGCCCGATGGTGGGAGTAAGTGCCCCCGGGTGGTCGAGACGAGAAAGTGGTGCGAGGGCAGGTGTGTTGGCAGGGCCACCCTTGCCTTGGCAGCCCCTTTGCAGAGCCCCTGCAATGGCGCCTCCAGGCTGTCCCTATTTCTCCAGCCTAACCCTAACCCTAACCCTAGAGGATTTCCGGGACTCGATGGTGGGAGTAAGCGCCCCCGGGTGGTCGAGACGAGAAAGTGGTGCGAGGGCAGGTGTGTTGGCAGGTCCGCCCTTGCCTTGGCAGCCCCTTTGCAGAGCCCCTGCAATGGCGCCTCCAGGCTGTCCCAATTTCTCCAGCCTAACCCTAACCCTAACCCTAACCCTAGAGGATTTTCTGGGGCGCGATGGTGGGAGTAAGCGCCCCCGGCTGGTCGAGACGAGAAAGTGGTGCGAGGGCAGGTGTGTTGGCAGGGCCGCCCTTGCCTTGGCAGCCCCTTTACAGAGCCCCTGCAATGGCGCCTCCAGGCTGTCCCGATTTCTCAAGCCTAACCCTAACCCTAACCCTAACCCTAGAGGATTTCCGGGACTCGATGGTGGGAGTAAGCGCCCCCGGGTGGTCGAGACGAGAAAGTGGTGCGAGGGCAGGTGTGTTGGCAGGGCCGCCCTTGCCTTGGCAGCCCCTTTGCAGAGCCCCTGCAATGGCGCCTCCAGGCTGTCCCTATTTCTCCAGCCTAACCCTAACCCTAACCCTAACCCTAGAGGATTTTTTGGGGCCCAATGGTGGCAGTAAGCGCCCCCGGGTGGTCGAGACGAGAAAGTGGTGCGAGGGCAGGTGTGTTGGCAGGGCCGCCCTTGCCTTGGCAGCCCCTTTGCAGAGCCCCTGCAATGGCGCCTCCAGGCTGTCCCGATTTCTCAAGCCTAACCCTAAGCCTAACCCTAGAGGATTCCCGGGGCCCAATGGTGGGAGTAAGTGCCCCCGGGTGGTCGAGACGAGAAAGTGGTGCGAGGGCAGGTGTGTTGGCAGGGCCGCCCTTGCCTTGGCAGCCCCTTTGCAGAGCCCCTGCAATGGCGCCTCCAGGCTGTCCTGATTTCTCCAGCCTAACCCTAACCCTAACCCTAACCCTAGAGGATTTTCTGGGGCCCGATGGTGGGAGTAAGCGCCCCCGGGTGGTCGAGACGAGAAAGTGGTGCGAGGGCAGGTGTGTTGGCAGGGCCGCCCTTGCCTTGGCAGCCCCTTTGCAGAGCCCCTGCAATGGCGCCTCCAGGCTGTCCTGATTTCTCAAGCCTAACCCTAAGCCTAACCCTAACCCTAGAGGATTTTCTGGGGCCCGATGGTGGGAGTAAGTGCCCCCGGGTGTTCGAGACGAGAAAGTGGTGCGAGGGCAGGTGTGTTGGCAGGGCCACCCTTGCCTTGGCAGCCCCTTTGCAGAGCCCCTGCAATGGCGCCTCCAGGCTGTCCCGATTTCTCCAGCCTAACCCTAACCCTAACCCTAACCCTAGAGGATTTTCCGGGACCCGATGGTGGGAGTAAGCGCCCCCGGGTGGTCGAGACGAGAAAGTGGTGCGAGGGCAGGTGTGTTGGCAGGGCCACCCTTGCCTTGGCAGCCCCTTTGCAGAGCCCCTGCAATGGCGCCTCCAGGCTGTCCCTATTTCTCAAGCCTAACCCTAACCCTAACCCTAACCCTAGAGGATTTTCTGGGGCCCGATGGTGGGAGTAAGCGCCCCCGGGTGGTCGAGACGAGAAAGTGGTGCGAGGGCAGGTGTGTTGGCAGGGCCGCCCTTGCCTTGGCAGCCCCTTTGCAGAGCCCCTGCAATGGCGCCTCCAGGCTGTCCCTATTTCTCCAGCCTAACCCTAAGCCTAACCCTAACCCTAGAGGATTTTCCGGGGCCCGATGGTGGGAGTAAGCGCCCCCGGGTGGTCGAGACGAGAAAGTGGTGCGAGGGCAGGTGTGTTGGCAGGGCCGCCCTTGCCTTGGCAGCCCCTTTGCAGAGCCCCTGCAATGGCGCCTCCAGGCTGTCCCGATTTCTCAAGCCTAACCCTAACCCTAACCCTAGAGGATTTTCCGGGGCCCGATGGTGGGAGTAAGCGCCCCCGGGTGGTCGAGACGAGAAAGTGGTGCGAGGGCAGGTGTGTTGGCAGGGCCGCCCTTGCCTTGGCAGCCCCTTTGCAGAGCCCCTGCAATGGCGCCTCCAGGCTGTCCCGATTTCTCAAGCCTAACCCTAACCCTAACCCTAGAGGATTTTCTGGGGCCCGATGGTGGGAGTAAGCGCCCCCGGGTGGTCGAGACGAGAAAGTGGTGCGAGGGCAGGTGTGTTGGCAGGGCCGCCCTTGCCTTGGCAGCCCCTTTGCAGAGCCCCTGCAATGGTGCCTCCAGGCTGTCCCAATTTCTCCAGCCTAACCCTAACCCTAACCCTAACCATAGAGGATTTCCGGGACTCGATGGTGGGAGTAAGCGCCCCCGGGTGGTCGAGACGAGAAAGTGGTGTGAGGGCAGGTGTGTTGGCAGGGCCGCCCTTGCCTTGGCAGCCCCTTTACAGAGCCCCTGCAATGGCGCCTCCAGGCTGTCCCGATTTCTCAAGCCTAACCCTAAGCCTAACCCTAACCCTAGAGGATTTCCGGGACTCGATGGTGGGAGTAAGCGCCCCCGGGTGGTCGAGACGAGAAAGTGGTGCGAGGGCAGGTGTGTTGGCAGGGCCGCCCTTGCCTTGGCAGCCCCTTTGCAGAGCCCCTGCAATGGCGCCTCCAGGCTGTCCCTATTTCTCCAGCCTAACCCTAACCCTAACCCTAACCCTAGAGGATTTTTTGGGGCCCAATGGTGGCAGTAAGCGCCCCCGGGTGGTCGAGACGAGAAAGTGGTGCGAGGGCAGGTGTGTTGGCAGGGCCGCCCTTGCCTTGGCAGCCCCTTTGCAGAGCCCCTGCAATGGCGCCTCCAGGCTGTCCCGATTTCTCAAGCCTAACCCTAAGCCTAACCCTAGAGGATTCCCGGGGCCCAATGGTGGGAGTAAGTGCCCCCGGGTGGTCGAGACGAGAAAGTGGTGCGAGGGCAGGTGTGTTGGCAGGGCCGCCCTTGCCTTGGCAGCCCCTTTGCAGAGCCCCTGCAATGGCGCCTCCAGGCTGTCCTGATTTCTCCAGCCTAACCCTAACCCTAACCCTAACCCTAGAGGATTTTCTGGGGCCCGATGGTGGGAGTAAGCGCCCCCGGGTGGTCGAGACGAGAAAGTGGTGCGAGGGCAGGTGTGTTGGCAGGGCCGCCCTTGCCTTGGCAGCCCCTTTGCAGAGCCCCTGCAATGGCGCCTCCAGGCTGTCCCTATTTCTCCAGCCTAACCCTAAGCCTAACCCTAACCCTAGAGGATTTTCTGGGGCGCGATGGTGGGAGTAAGTGCCCCCGGGTGTTCGAGACGAGAAAGTGGTGCGAGGGCAGGTGTGTTGGCAGGGCCGCCCTTGCCTTGGCAGCCCCTTTGCAGAGCCCCTGCAATGGCGCCTCCAGGCTGTCCCGATTTCTCAAGCCTAACCCTAACCCTAACCCTAACCCTAGAGGATTTTCTGGGGCGCGATGGTGGGAGTAAGTGCCCCCGGGTGGTGGAGACGAGAAAGTGGTGCGAGGGCAGGTGTGTTGGCAGGGCCGCCCTTGCCTTGGCAGCCCCTTTGCAGAGCCCCTGCAATGGCGCCTCCAGGCTGTCCCGATTTCTCAAGCCTAACCCTAACCCTAACCCTAACCCTAGAGGATTTTCTGGGGCGCGATGGTGGGAGTAAGCGCCCCCGGGTGTTCGAGACGAGAAAGTGGTGCGAGGGCAGGTGTGTTGGCAGGGCCGCCCTTGCCTTGGCAGCCCCTTTGCAGAGCCCCTGCAATGGCGCCTCCAGGCTGTCCCGATTTCTCCAGCCTAACCCTAACCCTAACCCTAACCCTAGAGGATTTTCTGGGGCCCAATGGTGGGAGTAAGCGCCCCCGGGTGGTCGAGACGAGAAAGTGGTGCGAGGGCAGGTGTGTTGGCAGGGCCGCCCTTGCCTTGGCAGCCCCTTTACAGAGCCCCTGCAATGGCGCCTCCAGGCTGTCCCAATTTCTCAAGCCTAACCCTAACCCTAACCCTAACCCTAGAGGATTTCCGGGACTCGATGGTGGGAGTAAGCGCCCCCGGGTGGTCGAGACGAGAAAGTGGTGCGAGGGCAGGTGTGTTGGCAGGGCCGCCCTTGCCTTGGCAGCCCCTTTGCAGAGCCCCTGCAATGGCGCCTCCAGGCTGTCCCTATTTCTCCAGCCTAACCCTAACCCTAACCCTAACCCTAGAGGATTTTCTGGCGCCCGATGGTGGGAGTAAGCGCCCCCGGGTGGTCGAGACGAGAAAGTGGTGCGAGGGCAGGTGTGTTGGCAGGGCCGCCCTTGCCTTGGCAGCCCCTTTGCAGAGCCCCTGCAATGGCGCCTCCAGGCTGTCCTGATTTCTCAAGCCTAACCCTAAGCCTAACCCTAACCCTAGAGGATTTTCTGGGGCCCGATGGTGGGAGTAAGTGCCCCCGGGTGGTCGAGACGAGAAAGTGGTGCGAGGGCAGGTGTGTTGGCAGGGCCACCCTTGCCTTGGCAGCCCCTTTGCAGAGCCCCTGCAATGGCGCCTCCAGGCTGTCCCTATTTCTCCAGCCTAACCCTAACCCTAACCCTAGAGGATTTCCGGGACTCGATGGTGGGAGTAAGCGCCCCCGGGTGGTCGAGACGAGAAAGTGGTGCGAGGGCAGGTGTGTTGGCAGGTCCGCCCTTGCCTTGGCAGCCCCTTTGCAGAGCCCCTGCAATGGCGCCTCCAGGCTGTCCCAATTTCTCCAGCCTAACCCTAACCCTAACCCTAACCCTAGAGGATTTTCTGGGGCGCGATGGTGGGAGTAAGCGCCCCCGGCTGGTCGAGACGAGAAAGTGGTGCGAGGGCAGGTGTGTTGGCAGGGCCGCCCTTGCCTTGGCAGCCCCTTTACAGAGCCCCTGCAATGGCGCCTCCAGGCTGTCCCGATTTCTCAAGCCTAACCCTAACCCTAACCCTAACCCTAGAGGATTTCCGGGACTCGATGGTGGGAGTAAGCGCCCCCGGGTGGTCGAGACGAGAAAGTGGTGCGAGGGCAGGTGTGTTGGCAGGGCCGCCCTTGCCTTGGCAGCCCCTTTGCAGAGCCCCTGCAATGGCGCCTCCAGGCTGTCCCTATTTCTCCAGCCTAACCCTAACCCTAACCCTAACCCTAGAGGATTTTTTGGGGCCCAATGGTGGCAGTAAGCGCCCCCGGGTGGTCGAGACGAGAAAGTGGTGCGAGGGCAGGTGTGTTGGCAGGGCCGCCCTTGCCTTGGCAGCCCCTTTGCAGAGCCCCTGCAATGGCGCCTCCAGGCTGTCCCGATTTCTCAAGCCTAACCCTAAGCCTAACCCTAGAGGATTCCCGGGGCCCAATGGTGGGAGTAAGTGCCCCCGGGTGGTCCAGACGAGAAAGTGGTGCGAGGGCAGGTGTGTTGGCAGGGCCGCCCTTGCCTTGGCAGCCCCTTTACAGAGCCCCTGCAATGGCGCCTCCAGGCTGTCCCGATTTCTCAAGCCTAACCCTAACCCTAACCCTAACCCTAGAGGATTTCCGGGACTCGATGGTGGGAGTAAGCGCCCCCGGGTGGTCGAGACGAGAAAGTGGTGCGAGGGCAGGTGTGTTGGCAGGGCCGCCCTTGCCTTGGCAGCCCCTTTGCAGAGCCCCTGCAATGGCGCCTCCAGGCTGTCCCTATTTCTCCAGCCTAACCCTAACCCTAACCCTAACCCTAGAGGATTTTTTGGGGCCCAATGGTGGCAGTAAGCGCCCCCGGGTGGTCGAGACGAGAAAGTGGTGCGAGGGCAGGTGTGTTGGCAGGGCCGCCCTTGCCTTGGCAGCCCCTTTGCAGAGCCCCTGCAATGGCGCCTCCAGGCTGTCCCGATTTCTCAAGCCTAACCCTAAGCCTAACCCTAGAGGATTCCCGGGGCCCAATGGTGGGAGTAAGTGCCCCCGGGTGGTCGAGACGAGAAAGTGGTGCGAGGGCAGGTGTGTTGGCAGGGCCGCCCTTGCCTTGGCAGCCCCTTTGCAGAGCCCCTGCAATGGCGCCTCCAGGCTGTCCTGATTTCTCCAGCCTAACCCTAACCCTAACCCTAACCCTAGAGGATTTTCTGGGGCCCGATGGTGGGAGTAAGCGCCCCCGGGTGGTCGAGACGAGAAAGTGGTGCGAGGGCAGGTGTGTTGGCAGGGCCGCCCTTGCCTTGGCAGCCCCTTTGCAGAGCCCCTGCAATGGCGCCTCCAGGCTGTCCTGATTTCTCAAGCCTAACCCTAAGCCTAACCCTAACCCTAGAGGATTTTCTGGGGCCCGATGGTGGGAGTAAGTGCCCCCGGGTGGTCGAGACGAGAAAGTGGTGCGAGGGCAGGTGTGTTGGCAGGGCCACCCTTGCCTTGGCAGCCCCTTTGCAGAGCCCCTGCAATGGCGCCTCCAGGCTGTCCCGATTTCTCCAGCCTAACCCTAACCCTAACCCTAACCCTAGAGGATTTTCCGGGACCCGATGGTGGGAGTAAGCGCCCCCGGGTGGTCGAGACGAGAAAGTGGTGCGAGGGCAGGTGTGTTGGCAGGGCCACCCTTGCCTTGGCAGCCCCTTTGCAGAGCCCCTGCAATGGCGCCTCCAGGCTGTCCCTATTTCTCAAGCCTAACCCTAACCCTAACCCTAACCCTAGAGGATTTTCTGGGGCCCGATGGTGGGAGTAAGCGCCCCCGGGTGGTCGAGACGAGAAAGTGGTGCGAGGGCAGGTGTGTTGGCAGGGCCGCCCTTGCCTTGGCAGCCCCTTTGCAGAGCCCCTGCAATGGCGCCTCCAGGCTGTCCCGATTTCTCAAGCCTAACCCTAACCCTAACCCTAGAGGATTTTCCGGGGCCCGATGGTGGGAGTAAGCGCCCCCGGGTGGTCGAGACGAGAAAGTGGTGCGAGGGCAGGTGTGTTGGCAGGGCCGCCCTTGCCTTGGCAGCCCCTTTGCAGAGCCCCTGCAATGGCGCCTCCAGGCTGTCCCGATTTCTCAAGCCTAACCCTAACCCTAACCCTAGAGGATTTTCTGGGGCCCGATGGTGGGAGTAAGCGCCCCCGGGTGGTCGAGACGAGAAAGTGGTGCGAGGGCAGGTGTGTTGGCAGGGCCGCCCTTGCCTTGGCAGCCCCTTTGCAGAGCCCCTGCAATGGTGCCTCCAGGCTGTCCCAATTTCTCCAGCCTAACCCTAACCCTAACCCTAACCATAGAGGATTTCCGGGACTCGATGGTGGGAGTAAGCGCCCCCGGGTGGTCGAGACGAGAAAGTGGTGCGAGGGCAGGTGTGTTGGCAGGGCCGCCCTTGCCTTGGCAGCCCCTTTACAGAGCCCCTGCAATGGCGCCTCCAGGCTGTCCCGATTTCTCAAGCCTAACCCTAAGCCTAACCCTAACCCTAGAGGATTTCCGGGACTCGATGGTGGGAGTAAGCGCCCCCGGGTGGTCGAGACGAGAAAGTGGTGCGAGGGCAGGTGTGTTGGCAGGGCCGCCCTTGCCTTGGCAGCCCCTTTGCAGAGCCCCTGCAATGGCGCCTCCAGGCTGTCCCTATTTCTCCAGCCTAACCCTAACCCTAACCCTAACCCTAGAGGATTTTTTGGGGCCCAATGGTGGCAGTAAGCGCCCCCGGGTGGTCGAGACGAGAAAGTGGTGCGAGGGCAGGTGTGTTGGCAGGGCCGCCCTTGCCTTGGCAGCCCCTTTGCAGAGCCCCTGCAATGGCGCCTCCAGGCTGTCCCGATTTCTCAAGCCTAACCCTAAGCCTAACCCTAGAGGATTCCCGGGGCCCAATGGTGGGAGTAAGTGCCCCCGGGTGGTCGAGACGAGAAAGTGGTGCGAGGGCAGGTGTGTTGGCAGGGCCGCCCTTGCCTTGGCAGCCCCTTTGCAGAGCCCCTGCAATGGCGCCTCCAGGCTGTCCTGATTTCTCCAGCCTAACCCTAACCCTAACCCTAACCCTAGAGGATTTTCTGGGGCCCGATGGTGGGAGTAAGCGCCCCCGGGTGGTCGAGACGAGAAAGTGGTGCGAGGGCAGGTGTGTTGGCAGGGCCGCCCTTGCCTTGGCAGCCCCTTTGCAGAGCCCCTGCAATGGCGCCTCCAGGCTGTCCCTATTTCTCCAGCCTAACCCTAAGCCTAACCCTAACCCTAGAGGATTTTCTGGGGCGCGATGGTGGGAGTAAGTGCCCCCGGGTGTTCGAGACGAGAAAGTGGTGCGAGGGCAGGTGTGTTGGCAGGGCCGCCCTTGCCTTGGCAGCCCCTTTGCAGAGCCCCTGCAATGGCGCCTCCAGGCTGTCCCGATTTCTCAAGCCTAACCCTAACCCTAACCCTAACCCTAGAGGATTTTCTGGGGCGCGATGGTGGGAGTAAGTGCCCCCGGGTGGTGGAGACGAGAAAGTGGTGCGAGGGCAGGTGTGTTGGCAGGGCCGCCCTTGCCTTGGCAGCCCCTTTGCAGAGCCCCTGCAATGGCGCCTCCAGGCTGTCCCGATTTCTCAAGCCTAACCCTAACCCTAACCCTAACCCTAGAGGATTTTCTGGGGCGCGATGGTGGGAGTAAGCGCCCCCGGGTGTTCGAGACGAGAAAGTGGTGCGAGGGCAGGTGTGTTGGCAGGGCCGCCCTTGCCTTGGCAGCCCCTTTGCAGAGCCCCTGCAATGGCGCCTCCAGGCTGTCCCGATTTCTCCAGCCTAACCCTAACCCTAACCCTAACCCTAGAGGATTTTCTGGGGCCCAATGGTGGGAGTAAGCGCCCCCGGGTGGTCGAGACGAGAAAGTGGTGCGAGGGCAGGTGTGTTGGCAGGGCCGCCCTTGCCTTGGCAGCCCCTTTACAGAGCCCCTGCAATGGCGCCTCCAGGCTGTCCCAATTTCTCAAGCCTAACCCTAACCCTAACCCTAACCCTAGAGGATTTCCGGGACTCGATGGTGGGAGTAAGCGCCCCCGGGTGGTGGAGACGAGAAAGTGGTGCGAGGGCAGGTGTGTTGGCAGGGCCGCCCTTGCCTTGGCAGCCCCTTTGCAGAGCCCCTGCAATGGCGCCTCCAGGCTGTCCCTATTTCTCCAGCCTAACCCTAACCCTAACCCTAACCCTAGAGGATTTTCTGGCGCCCGATGGTGGGAGTAAGCGCCCCCGGGTGGTCGAGACGAGAAAGTGGTGCGAGGGCAGGTGTGTTGGCAGGGCCGCCCTTGCCTTGGCAGCCCCTTTGCAGAGCCCCTGCAATGGCGCCTCCAGGCTGTCCTGATTTCTCAAGCCTAACCCTAAGCCTAACCCTAACCCTAGAGGATTTTCTGGGGCCCGATGGTGGGAGTAAGTGCCCCCGGGTGGTCGAGACGAGAAAGTGGTGCGAGGGCAGGTGTGTTGGCAGGGCCACCCTTGCCTTGGCAGCCCCTTTGCAGAGCCCCTGCAATGGCGCCTCCAGGCTGTCCCTATTTCTCCAGCCTAACCCTAACCCTAACCCTAGAGGATTTCCGGGACTCGATGGTGGGAGTAAGCGCCCCCGGGTGGTCGAGACGAGAAAGTGGTGCGAGGGCAGGTGTGTTGGCAGGTCCGCCCTTGCCTTGGCAGCCCCTTTGCAGAGCCCCTGCAATGGCGCCTCCAGGCTGTCCCAATTTCTCCAGCCTAACCCTAACCCTAACCCTAACCCTAGAGGATTTTCTGGGGCGCGATGGTGGGAGTAAGCGCCCCCGGCTGGTCGAGACGAGAAAGTGGTGCGAGGGCAGGTGTGTTGGCAGGGCCGCCCTTGCCTTGGCAGCCCCTTTACAGAGCCCCTGCAATGGCGCCTCCAGGCTGTCCCGATTTCTCAAGCCTAACCCTAACCCTAACCCTAACCCTAGAGGATTTCCGGGACTCGATGGTGGGAGTAAGCGCCCCCGGGTGGTCGAGACGAGAAAGTGGTGCGAGGGCAGGTGTGTTGGCAGGGCCGCCCTTGCCTTGGCAGCCCCTTTGCAGAGCCCCTGCAATGGCGCCTCCAGGCTGTCCCTATTTCTCCAGCCTAACCCTAACCCTAACCCTAACCCTAGAGGATTTTTTGGGGCCCAATGGTGGCAGTAAGCGCCCCCGGGTGGTCGAGACGAGAAAGTGGTGCGAGGGCAGGTGTGTTGGCAGGGCCGCCCTTGCCTTGGCAGCCCCTTTGCAGAGCCCCTGCAATGGCGCCTCCAGGCTGTCCCGATTTCTCAAGCCTAACCCTAAGCCTAACCCTAGAGGATTCCCGGGGCCCAATGGTGGGAGTAAGTGCCCCCGGGTGGTCGAGACGAGAAAGTGGTGCGAGGGCAGGTGTGTTGGCAGGGCCGCCCTTGCCTTGGCAGCCCCTTTGCAGAGCCCCTGCAATGGCGCCTCCAGGCTGTCCTGATTTCTCCAGCCTAACCCTAACCCTAACCCTAACCCTAGAGGATTTTCTGGGGCCCGATGGTGGGAGTAAGCGCCCCCGGGTGGTCGAGACGAGAAAGTGGTGCGAGGGCAGGTGTGTTGGCAGGGCCGCCCTTGCCTTGGCAGCCCCTTTGCAGAGCCCCTGCAATGGCGCCTCCAGGCTGTCCTGATTTCTCAAGCCTAACCCTAAGCCTAACCCTAACCCTAGAGGATTTTCTGGGGCCCGATGGTGGGAGTAAGTGCCCCCGGGTGTTCGAGACGAGAAAGTGGTGCGAGGGCAGGTGTGTTGGCAGGGCCACCCTTGCCTTGGCAGCCCCTTTGCAGAGCCCCTGCAATGGCGCCTCCAGGCTGTCCCGATTTCTCCAGCCTAACCCTAACCCTAACCCTAACCCTAGAGGATTTTCCGGGACCCGATGGTGGGAGTAAGCGCCCCCGGGTGGTCGAGACGAGAAAGTGGTGCGAGGGCAGGTGTGTTGGCAGGGCCACCCTTGCCTTGGCAGCCCCTTTGCAGAGCCCCTGCAATGGCGCCTCCAGGCTGTCCCTATTTCTCAAGCCTAACCCTAACCCTAACCCTAACCCTAGAGGATTTTCTGGGGCCCGATGGTGGGAGTAAGCGCCCCCGGGTGGTCGAGACGAGAAAGTGGTGCGAGGGCAGGTGTGTTGGCAGGGCCGCCCTTGCCTTGGCAGCCCCTTTGCAGAGCCCCTGCAATGGCGCCTCCAGGCTGTCCCTATTTCTCCAGCCTAACCCTAAGCCTAACCCTAACCCTAGAGGATTTTCCGGGGCCCGATGGTGGGAGTAAGCGCCCCCGGGTGGTCGAGACGAGAAAGTGGTGCGAGGGCAGGTGTGTTGGCAGGGCCGCCCTTGCCTTGGCAGCCCCTTTGCAGAGCCCCTGCAATGGCGCCTCCAGGCTGTCCCGATTTCTCAAGCCTAACCCTAACCCTAACCCTAGAGGATTTTCCGGGGCCCGATGGTGGGAGTAAGCGCCCCCGGGTGGTCGAGACGAGAAAGTGGTGCGAGGGCAGGTGTGTTGGCAGGGCCGCCCTTGCCTTGGCAGCCCCTTTGCAGAGCCCCTGCAATGGCGCCTCCAGGCTGTCCCGATTTCTCAAGCCTAACCCTAACCCTAACCCTAGAGGATTTTCTGGGGCCCGATGGTGGGAGTAAGCGCCCCCGGGTGGTCGAGACGAGAAAGTGGTGCGAGGGCAGGTGTGTTGGCAGGGCCGCCCTTGCCTTGGCAGCCCCTTTGCAGAGCCCCTGCAATGGTGCCTCCAGGCTGTCCCAATTTCTCCAGCCTAACCCTAACCCTAACCCTAACCATAGAGGATTTCCGGGACTCGATGGTGGGAGTAAGCGCCCCCGGGTGGTCGAGACGAGAAAGTGGTGCGAGGGCAGGTGTGTTGGCAGGGCCGCCCTTGCCTTGGCAGCCCCTTTACAGAGCCCCTGCAATGGCGCCTCCAGGCTGTCCCGATTTCTCAAGCCTAACCCTAAGCCTAACCCTAACCCTAGAGGATTTCCGGGACTCGATGGTGGGAGTAAGCGCCCCCGGGTGGTCGAGACGAGAAAGTGGTGCGAGGGCAGGTGTGTTGGCAGGGCCGCCCTTGCCTTGGCAGCCCCTTTGCAGAGCCCCTGCAATGGCGCCTCCAGGCTGTCCCTATTTCTCCAGCCTAACCCTAACCCTAACCCTAACCCTAGAGGATTTTTTGGGGCCCAATGGTGGCAGTAAGCGCCCCCGGGTGGTCGAGACGAGAAAGTGGTGCGAGGGCAGGTGTGTTGGCAGGGCCGCCCTTGCCTTGGCAGCCCCTTTGCAGAGCCCCTGCAATGGCGCCTCCAGGCTGTCCCGATTTCTCAAGCCTAACCCTAAGCCTAACCCTAGAGGATTCCCGGGGCCCAATGGTGGGAGTAAGTGCCCCCGGGTGGTCGAGACGAGAAAGTGGTGCGAGGGCAGGTGTGTTGGCAGGGCCGCCCTTGCCTTGGCAGCCCCTTTGCAGAGCCCCTGCAATGGCGCCTCCAGGCTGTCCTGATTTCTCCAGCCTAACCCTAACCCTAACCCTAACCCTAGAGGATTTTCTGGGGCCCGATGGTGGGAGTAAGCGCCCCCGGGTGGTCGAGACGAGAAAGTGGTGCGAGGGCAGGTGTGTTGGCAGGGCCGCCCTTGCCTTGGCAGCCCCTTTGCAGAGCCCCTGCAATGGCGCCTCCAGGCTGTCCCTATTTCTCCAGCCTAACCCTAAGCCTAACCCTAACCCTAGAGGATTTTCTGGGGCGCGATGGTGGGAGTAAGTGCCCCCGGGTGTTCGAGACGAGAAAGTGGTGCGAGGGCAGGTGTGTTGGCAGGGCCGCCCTTGCCTTGGCAGCCCCTTTGCAGAGCCCCTGCAATGGCGCCTCCAGGCTGTCCCGATTTCTCAAGCCTAACCCTAACCCTAACCCTAACCCTAGAGGATTTTCTGGGGCGCGATGGTGGGAGTAAGTGCCCCCGGGTGGTGGAGACGAGAAAGTGGTGCGAGGGCAGGTGTGTTGGCAGGGCCGCCCTTGCCTTGGCAGCCCCTTTGCAGAGCCCCTGCAATGGCGCCTCCAGGCTGTCCCGATTTCTCAAGCCTAACCCTAACCCTAACCCTAACCCTAGAGGATTTTCTGGGGCGCGATGGTGGGAGTAAGCGCCCCCGGGTGGTCGAGACGAGAAAGTGGTGCGAGGGCAGGTGTGTTGGCAGGGCCGCCCTTGCCTTGGCAGCCCCTTTGCAGAGCCCCTGCAATGGCGCCTCCAGGCTGTCCCGATTTCTCCAGCCTAACCCTAACCCTAACCCTAGAGGATTTCCGGGACCCGATGGTGGGAGTAAGTGCCCCCGGGTGGTCGAGACGAGAAAGTGGTGCGAGGGCAGGTGTGTTGGCAGGGCCGCCCTTGCCTTGGCAGCCCCTTTGCAGAGCCCCTGCAATGGCGCCTCCAGGCTGTCCCGATTTCTCCAGCCTAACCCTAACCCTAACCCTAACCCTAGAGGATTTTCTGGGGCGCGATGGTGGGAGTAAGCGCCCCCGGGTGGTCGAGACGAGAAAGTGGTGCGAGGGCAGGTGTGTTGGCAGGGCCGCCCTTGCCTTGGCAGCCCCTTTGCAGAGCCCCTGCAATGGTGCCTCCAGGCTGTCCCAATTTCTCCAGCCTAACCCTAACCCTAACCCTAACCATAGAGGATTTCCGGGACTCGATGGTGGGAGTAAGTGCCCCCGGGTGTTCGAGACGAGAAAGTGGTGCGAGGGCAGGTGTGTTGGCAGGGCCGCCCTTGCCTTGGCAGCCCCTTTGCAGAGCCCCTGCAATGGTGCCTCCAGGCTGTCCCGATTTCTCAAGCCTAACCCTAACCCTAACCCTAACCCTAGAGGATTTCCAGGACCCGATGGTGGGAGTAAGTGCCCCCGGGTGGTCGAGACGAGAAAGTGGTGCGAGGGCAGGTGTGTTGGCAGGGCCGCCCTTGCCTTGGCAGCCCCTTTGCAGAGCCCCTGCAATGGCGCCTCCAGGCTGTCCCGATTTCTCAAGCCTAACCCTAACCCTAACCCTAACCCTAGAGGATTTCCGGGGCCGATGGTGGGAGTAAGTGCCCCCGGGTGGTCGAGACGAGAAAGTGGTGCGAGGGCAGGTGTGTTGGCAGGGCCGCCCTTGCCTTGGCAGCCCCTTTGCAGAGCCCCTGCAATGGCGCCTCCAGGCTGTCCCAATTTCTCAAGCCTAACCCTAACCCTAACCCTAACCCTAGAGGATTTCCGGGACCCGATGGTGGGAGTAAGCGCCCCCGGGTGGTCGAGACGAGAAAGTGGTGCGAGGGCAGGTGTGTTGGCAGGGCCGCCCTTGCCTTGGCAGCCCCTTTGCAGAGCCCCTGCAATGGCGCCTCCAGGCTGTCCCGATTTCTCCAGCCTAACCCTAACCCTAACCCTAACCCTAACCCTAGAGGATTTCCGGGGCCCGATGGTGGGAGTAAGCGCCCCCGGGTGGTCGAGACGAGAAAGTGGTGCGAGGGCAGGTGTGTTGGCAGGGCCGCCCTTGCCTTGGCAGCCCCTTTGCAGAGCCCCTGCAATGGCGCCTCCAGGCTGTCCCAATTTCTCCAGCCTAACCCTAACCCTAACCCTAACCCTAGAGGATTTTCTGGGGCGCGATGGTGGGAGTAAGCGCCCCCGGGTGGTCGAGACGAGAAAGTGGTGCGAGGGCAGGTGTGTTGGCAGGGCCGCCCTTGCCTTGGCAGCCCCTTTGCAGAGCCCCTGCAATGGCGCCTCCAGGCTGTCCCGATTTCTCAAGCCTAACCCTAAGCCTAACCCTAGAGGATTCCCGGGGCCCAATGGTGGGAGTAAGTGCCCCCGGGTGGTCGAGACAAGAAAGTGGTGCGAGGGCAGGTGTGTTGGCAGGGCCGCCCTTGCCTTGGCAGCCCCTTTGCAGAGCCCCTGCAATGGTGCCTCCAGGCTGTCCCGATTTCTCCAGCCTAACCCTAAGCCTAACCCTAACCCTAGAGGATTTCTGGGACTCGATGGTGGGAGTAAGTGCCCCCGGGTGGTCGAGACGAGAAAGTGGTGCGAGGGCAGGTGTGTTGGCAGGTCCGCCCTTGCCTTGGCAGCCCCTTTGCAGAGCCCCTGCAATGGCGCCTCCAGGCTGTCCCTATTTCTCCAGCCTAACCCTAACCCTAACCCTAACCCTAGAGGATTTTCTGGGGCGCGATGGTGGGAGTAAGTGCCCCCGGGTGTTCGAGACGAGAAAGTGGTGCGAGGGCAGGTGTGTTGGCAGGGCCGCCCTTGCCTTGGCAGCCCCTTTGCAGAGCCCCTGCAATGGTGCCTCCAGGCTGTCCCGATTTCTCAAGCCTAACCCTAACCCTAACCCTAACCCTAGAGGATTTCCAGGACCCGATGGTGGGAGTAAGTGCCCCCGGGTGGTCGAGACGAGAAAGTGGTGCGAGGGCAGGTGTGTTGGCAGGGCCGCCCTTGCCTTGGCAGCCCCTTTGCAGAGCCCCTGCAATGGCGCCTCCAGGCTGTCCCGATTTCTCAAGCCTAACCCTAACCCTAACCCTAACCCTAGAGGATTTCCGGGGCCGATGGTGGGAGTAAGTGCCCCCGGGTGGTCGAGACGAGAAAGTGGTGCGAGGGCAGGTGTGTTGGCAGGGCCGCCCTTGCCTTGGCAGCCCCTTTGCAGAGCCCCTGCAATGGCGCCTCCAGGCTGTCCCAATTTCTCAAGCCTAACCCTAAGCCTAACCCTAACCCTAGAGGATTTCCGGGACCCGATGGTGGGAGTAAGCGCCCCCGGGTGGTCGAGACGAGAAAGTGGTGTGAGGGCAGGTGTGTTGGCAGGGCCGCCCTTGCCTTGGCAGCCCCTTTGCAGAGCCCCTGCAATGGCGCCTCCAGGCTGTCCCGATTTCTCCAGCCTAACCCTAACCCTAACCCTAACCCTAACCCTAGAGGATTTCCGGGGCCCGATGGTGGGAGTAAGCGCCCCCGGGTGGTCGAGACGAGAAAGTGGTGCGAGGGCAGGTGTGTTGGCAGGGCCGCCCTTGCCTTGGCAGCCCCTTTGCAGAGCCCCTGCAATGGCGCCTCCAGGCTGTCCCAATTTCTCCAGCCTAACCCTAACCCTAACCCTAACCCTAGAGGATTTTCTGGGGCGCGATGGTGGGAGTAAGCGCCCCCGGGTGGTCGAGACGAGAAAGTGGTGCGAGGGCAGGTGTGTTGGCAGGGCCGCCCTTGCCTTGGCAGCCCCTTTGCAGAGCCCCTGCAATGGCGCCTCCAGGCTGTCCCTATTTCTCCAGCCTAACCCTAACCCTAACCCTAACCCTAGAGGATTTTCCGGGACCCGATGGTGGGAGTAAGCGCCCCCGGGTGGTCGAGACGAGAAAGTGGTGCGAGGGCAGGTGTGTTGGCAGGGCCGCCCTTGCCTTGGCAGCCCCTTTGCAGAGCCCCTGCAATGGCGCCTCCAGGTTGTCCCGATTTCTCAAGCCTAACCCTAACCCTAACCCTAACCCTAGAGGATTTTCTGGGGCGCGATGGTGGGAGTAAGCGCCCCCGGGTGGTCGAGACGAGAAAGTGGTGCGAGGGCAGGTGTGTTGGCAGGGCCGCCCTTGCCTTGGCAGCCCCTTTGCAGAGCCCCTGCAATGGCGCCTCCAGGCTGTCCCGATTTCTCAAGCCTAACCCTAACCCTAACCCTAGAGGATTCCCGGGGCCCAATGGTGGGAGTAAGTGCCCCCGGGTGGTCGAGACGAGAAAGTGGTGCGAGGGCAGGTGTGTTGGCAGGGCCACCCTTGCCTTGGCAGCCCCTTTGCAGAGCCCCTGCAATGGCGCCTCCAGGCTGTCCTGATTTCTCCAGCCTAACCCTAACCCTAACCCTAACCCTAACCCTAGAGGATTTTCTGGGGCGCGATGGTGGGAGTAAGCGCCCCCGGGTGGTCGAGACGAGAAAGTGGTGCGAGGGCAGGTGTGTTGGCAGGGCCGCCCTTGCCTTGGCAGCCCCTTTGCAGAGCCCCTGCAATGGCGCCTCCAGGCTGTCCCGATTTCTCAAGCCTAACCCTAAGCCTAACCCTAGAGGATTCCCGGGGCCCAATGGTGGGAGTAAGTGCCCCCGGGTGGTCGAGACAAGAAAGTGGTGCGAGGGCAGGTGTGTTGGCAGGGCCGCCCTTGCCTTGGCAGCCCCTTTGCAGAGCCCCTGCAATGGTGCCTCCAGGCTGTCCCGATTTCTCCAGCCTAACCCTAAGCCTAACCCTAACCCTAGAGGATTTCTGGGACTCGATGGTGGGAGTAAGTGCCCCCGGGTGGTCGAGACGAGAAAGTGGTGCGAGGGCAGGTGTGTTGGCAGGTCCGCCCTTGCCTTGGCAGCCCCTTTGCAGAGCCCCTGCAATGGCGCCTCCAGGCTGTCCCTATTTCTCCAGCCTAACCCTAACCCTAACCCTAACCCTAGAGGATTTTCTGGGGCGCGATGGTGGGAGTAAGTGCCCCCGGGTGTTCGAGACGAGAAAGTGGTGCGAGGGCAGGTGTGTTGGCAGGGCCGCCCTTGCCTTGGCAGCCCCTTTGCAGAGCCCCTGCAATGGTGCCTCCAGGCTGTCCCGATTTCTCAAGCCTAACCCTAACCCTAACCCTAACCCTAGAGGATTTCCAGGACCCGATGGTGGGAGTAAGTGCCCCCGGGTGGTCGAGACGAGAAAGTGGTGCGAGGGCAGGTGTGTTGGCAGGGCCGCCCTTGCCTTGGCAGCCCCTTTGCAGAGCCCCTGCAATGGCGCCTCCAGGCTGTCCCGATTTCTCAAGCCTAACCCTAACCCTAACCCTAACCCTAGAGGATTTCCGGGGCCGATGGTGGGAGTAAGTGCCCCCGGGTGGTCGAGACGAGAAAGTGGTGCGAGGGCAGGTGTGTTGGCAGGGCCGCCCTTGCCTTGGCAGCCCCTTTGCAGAGCCCCTGCAATGGCGCCTCCAGGCTGTCCCAATTTCTCAAGCCTAACCCTAAGCCTAACCCTAACCCTAGAGGATTTCCGGGACCCGATGGTGGGAGTAAGCGCCCCCGGGTGGTCGAGACGAGAAAGTGGTGCGAGGGCAGGTGTGTTGGCAGGGCCGCCCTTGCCTTGGCAGCCCCTTTGCAGAGCCCCTGCAATGGCGCCTCCAGGCTGTCCCGATTTCTCCAGCCTAACCCTAACCCTAACCCTAACCCTAACCCTAGAGGATTTCCGGGGCCCGATTGTGGAAGTAAGCGCCCCCGGGTGGTCGAGACGAGAAAGTGGTGCGAGGGCAGGTGTGTTGGCAGGGCCGCCCTTGCCTTGGCAGCCCCTTTGCAGAGCCCCTGCAATGGCGCCTCCAGGCTGTCCCAATTTCTCCAGCCTAACCCTAACCCTAACCCTAACCCTAGAGGATTTTCTGGGGCGCGATGGTGGGAGTAAGCGCCCCCGGGTGGTCGAGACGAGAAAGTGGTGCGAGGGCAGGTGTGTTGGCAGGGCCGCCCTTGCCTTGGCAGCCCCTTTACAGAGCCCCTGCAATGGCGCCTCCAGGCTGTCCCGATTTCTCAAGCCTAACCCTAACCCTAACCCTAACCCTAGAGGATTTTCTGGGGCCCGATGGTGGGAGTAAGCGCCCCCGGGTGGTCGAGACGAGAAAGTGGTGCGAGGGCAGGTGTGTTGGCAGGGCCGCCCTTGCCTTGGCAGCCCCTTTGCAGAGCCCCTGCAATGGCGCCTCCAGGCTGTCCCGATTTCTCAAGCCTAACCCTAACCCTAACCCTAGAGGATTCCCGGGGCCCAATGGTGGGAGTAAGTGCCCCCGGGTGGTCGAGACGAGAAAGTGGTGCGAGGGCAGGTGTGTTGGCAGGGCCGCCCTTGCCTTGGCAGCCCCTTTGCAGAGCCCCTGCAATGGCGCCTCCAGGCTGTCCTGATTTCTCCAGCCTAACCCTAACCCTAACCCTAACCCTAGAGGATTTTCTGGGGCGCGATGGTGGGAGTAAGCGCCCCCGGGTGGTCGAGACGAGAAAGTGGTGCGAGGGCAGGTGTGTTGGCAGGGCCGCCCTTGCCTTGGCAGCCCCTTTGCAGAGCCCCTGCAATGGCGCCTCCAGGCTGTCCTGATTTCTCAAGCCTAACCCTAAGCCTAACCCTAACCCTAGAGGATTTTCTGGGGCCCGATGGTGGGAGTAAGTGCCCCCGGGTGGTCGAGACGAGAAAGTGGTGCGAGGGCAGGTGTGTTGGCAGGGCCACCCTTGCCTTGGCAGCCCCTTTGCAGAGCCCCTGCAATGGCGCCTCCAGGCTGTCCTGATTTCTCAAGCCTAACCCTAACCCTAACCCTAACCCTAGAGGATTTCGGGGACCCGATGGTGGGAGTAAGCGCCCCCGGGTGGTCGAGACGAGAAAGTGGTGCGAGGGCAGGTGTGTTGGCAGGGCCGCCCTTGCCTTGGCAGCCCCTTTGCAGAGCCCCTGCAATGGCGCCTCCAGGCTGTCCCGATTTCTCCAGCCTAACCCTAACCCTAACCCTAACCCTAGAGGATTTTCTGGGGCGCGATGGTGGGAGTAAGCGCCCCCGGGTGGTCGAGACGAGAAAGTGGTGCGAGGGCAGGTGTGTTGGCAGGGCCGCCCTTGCCTTGGCAGCCCCTTTGCAGAGCCCCTGCAATGGCGCCTCCAGGCTGTCCCGATTTCTCAAGCCTAACCCTAACCCTAACCCTAGAGGATTCCCGGGGCCCAATGGTGGGAGTAAGTGCCCCCGGGTGGTCGAGACGAGAAAGTGGTGCGAGGGCAGGTGTGTTGGCAGGGCCGCCCTTGCCTTGGCAGCCCCTTTGCAGAGCCCCTGCAATGGCGCCTCCAGGCTGTCCCGATTTCTCCAGCCTAACCCTATCCCTAACCCTAACCCTAGAGGATTTTCTGGGGCGCGATGGTGGGAGTAAGTGCCCCCGGGTGGTCGAGACGAGAAAGTGGTGCGAGGGCAGGTGTGTTGGCAGGGCCGCCCTTGCCTTGGCAGCCCCTTTGCAGAGCCCCTGCAATGGTGCCTCCAGGCTGTCCCGATTTCTCAAGCCTAACCCTAACCCTAACCCTAACCCTAGAGGATTTCCAGGACCCGATGGTGGGAGTAAGTGCCCCCGGGTGGTCGAGACGAGAAAGTGGTGCGAGGGCAGGTGTGTTGGCAGGGCCGCCCTTGCCTTGGCAGCCCCTTTGCAGAGCCCCTGCAATGGCGCCTCCAGGCTGTCCCGATTTCTCAAGCCTAACCCTAACCCTAACCCTAACCCTAGAGGATTTCCGGGGCCGATGGTGGGAGTAAGTGCCCCCGGGTGGTCGAGACGAGAAAGTGGTGCGAGGGCAGGTGTGTTGGCAGGGCCGCCCTTGCCTTGGCAGCCCCTTTGCAGAGCCCCTGCAATGGCGCCTCCAGGCTGTCCCAATTTCTCAAGCCTAACCCTAAGCCTAACCCTAACCCTAACCCTAGAGGATTTCCGGGACCCGATGGTGGGAGTAAGCGCCCCCGGGTGGTCGAGACGAGAAAGTGGTGCGAGGGCAGGTGTGTTGGCAGGGCCGCCCTTGCCTTGGCAGCCCCTTTGCAGAGCCCCTGCAATGGCGCCTCCAGGCTGTCCCGATTTCTCCAGCCTAACCCTAACCCTAACCCTAACCCTAACCCTAGAGGATTTCCGGGGCCCGATGGTGGGAGTAAGCGCCCCCGGGTGGTCGAGACGAGAAAGTGGTGCGAGGGCAGGTGTGTTGGCAGGGCCGCCCTTGCCTTGGCAGCCCCTTTGCAGAGCCCCTGCAATGGCGCCTCCAGGCTGTCCCAATTTCTCCAGCCTAACCCTAACCCTAACCCTAACCCTAGAGGATTTTCTGGGGCGCGATGGTGGGAGTAAGCGCCCCCGGGTGGTCGAGACGAGAAAGTGGTGCGAGGGCAGGTGTGTTGGCAGGGCCGCCCTTGCCTTGGCAGCCCCTTTGCAGAGCCCCTGCAATGGCGCCTCCAGGCTGTCCCGATTTCTCAAGCCTAACCCTAACCCTAACCCTAACCCTAGAGGATTTTCTGGGGCCCGATGGTGGGAGTAAGCGCCCCCGGGTGGTCGAGACGAGAAAGTGGTGCGAGGGCAGGTGTGTTGGCAGGGCCGCCCTTGCCTTGGCAGCCCCTTTGCAGAGCCCCTGCAATGGCGCCTCCAGGCTGTCCCGATTTCTCAAGCCTAACCCTAACCCTAACCCTAGAGGATTCCCGGGGCCCAATGGTGGGAGTAAGTGCCCCCGGGTGGTCGAGACGAGAAAGTGGTGCGAGGGCAGGTGTGTTGGCAGGGCCGCCCTTGCCTTGGCAGCCCCTTTGCAGAGCCCCTGCAATGGCGCCTCCAGGCTGTCCTGATTTCTCCAGCCTAACCCTAACCCTAACCCTAACCCTAGAGGATTTTCTGGGGCGCGATGGTGGGAGTAAGCGCCCCCGGGTGGTCGAGACGAGAAAGTGGTGCGAGGGCAGGTGTGTTGGCAGGGCCGCCCTTGCCTTGGCAGCCCCTTTGCAGAGCCCCTGCAATGGCACCTCCAGGCTGTCCTGATTTCTCAAGCCTAACCCTAAGCCTAACCCTAACCCTAGAGGATTTTCTGGGGCCCGATGGTGGGAGTAAGTGCCCCCGGGTGGTCGAGACGAGAAAGTGGTGCGAGGGCAGGTGTGTTGGCAGGGCCACCCTTGCCTTGGCAGCCCCTTTGCAGAGCCCCTGCAATGGCGCCTCCAGGCTGTCCTGATTTCTCAAGCCTAACCCTAACCCTAACCCTAACCCTAGAGGATTTCGGGGACCCGATGGTGGGAGTAAGCGCCCCCGGGTGGTCGAGACGAGAAAGTGGTGCGAGGGCAGGTGTGTTGGCAGGGCCGCCCTTGCCTTGGCAGCCCCTTTGCAGAGCCCCTGCAATGGCGCCTCCAGGCTGTCCCGATTTCTCCAGCCTAACCCTAACCCTAACCCTAACCCTAGAGGATTTTCTGGGGCGCGATGGTGGGAGTAAGCGCCCCCGGGTGGTCGAGACGAGAAAGTGGTGCGAGGGCAGGTGTGTTGGCAGGGCCGCCCTTGCCTTGGCAGCCTCTTTGCAGAGCCCCTGCAATGGCGCCTCCAGGCTGTCCCGATTTCTCAAGCCTAACCCTAACCCTAACCCTAGAGGATTCCCGGGGCCCAATGGTGGGAGTAAGTGCCCCCGGGTGGTCGAGACGAGAAAGTGGTGCGAGGGCAGGTGTGTTGGCAGGGCCGCCCTTGCCTTGGCAGCCCCTTTGCAGAGCCCCTGCAATGGCGCCTCCAGGCTGTCCCGATTTCTCAAGCCTAACCCTAACCCTAACCCTAACCCTAGAGGATTTTCTGGGGCGCGATGGTGGGAGTAAGCGCCCCCGGGTGGTCGAGACGAGAAAGTGGTGCGAGGGCAGGTGTGTTGGCAGGGCCACCCTTGCCTTGGCAGCCTCTTTGCAGAGCCCCTGCAATGGCGCCTCCAGGCTGTCCCTATTTCTCCAGCCTAACCCTAAGCCTAACCCTAACCATAGAGGATTTCCGGGACTCGATGGTGGGAGTAAGTGCCCCCGGGTGGTCGAGACGAGAAAGTGGTGCGAGGGCAGGTGTGTTGGCAGGTCCGCCCTTGCCTTGGCAGCCCCTTTGCAGAGCCCCTGCAATGGCGCCTCCAGGCTGTCCCGATTTCTCCAGCCTAACCCTAACCCTAACCCTAACCCTAGAGGATTTTCTGGGGCGCGATGGTGGGAGTAAGCGCCCCCGGGTGGTCGAGACGAGAAAGTGGTGCGAGGGCAGGTGTGTTGGCAGGGCCGCCCTTGCCTTGGCAGCCCCTTTACAGAGCCCCTGCAATGGCGCCTCCAGGCTGTCCCAATTTCTCCAGCCTAACCCTAACCCTAACCCTAACCCTAGAGGATTTCCGGGACCCGATGGTGGGAGTAAGTGCCCCCGGGTGGTCGAGACGAGAAAGTGGTGCGAGGGCAGGTGTGTTGGCAGGGCCACCCTTGCCTTGGCAGCCCCTTTGCAGAGCCCCTGCAATGGCGCCTCCAGGCTGTCCCGATTTCTCCAGCCTAACCCTAACCCTAACCCTAACCCTAGAGGATTTTCTGGGGCCCGATGGTGGGAGTAAGTGCCCCCGGGTGGTCGAGACGAGAAAGTGGTGCGAGGGCAGGTGTGTTGGCAGGGCCGCCCTTGCCTTGGCAGCCCCTTTGCAGAGCCCCTGCAATGGCGCCTCCAGGCTGTCCCGATTTCTCCAGCCTAACCCTAAGCCTAAGCCTAACCCTAGAGGATTTTCCGGGGCCCGATGGTGGGAGTAAGCGCCCCCGGGTGGTCGAGACGAGAAAGTGGTGCGAGGGCAGGTGTGTTGGCAGGGCCGCCCTTGCCTTGGCAGCCCCTTTGCAGAGCCCCTGCAATGGCGCCTCCAGGCTGTCCCGATTTCTCCAGCCTAACCCTAACCCTAACCCTAACCCTAGAGGATTTCCGGGGCCCGATGGTGGGAGTAAGTGCCCCCGGGTGGTCGAGACGAGAAAGTGGTGCGAGGGCAGGTGTGTTGGCAGGGCCGCCCTTGCCTTGGCAACCCCTTTGCAGAGCCCCTGCAATGGCGCCTCCAGGCTGTCCTGATTTCTCCAGCCTAACCCTAAGCCTAACCCTAACCCTAGAGGATTTTCTGGGGCGCGATGGTGGGAGTAAGCGCCCCCGGGTGGTCGAGACGAGAAAGTGGTGCGAGGGCAGGTGTGTTGGCAGGGCCGCCCTTGCCTTGGCAGCCCCTTTGCAGAGCCCCTGCAATGGCGCCTCCAGGCTGTCCCGATTTCTCCAGCCTAACCCTAACCCTAACCCTAACCCTAGAGGATTTTCCGGGGCCCGATGGTGGGAGTAAGTGCCCCCGGGTGGTCGAGACGAGAAAGTGGTGCGAGGGCAGGTGTGTTGGCAGGGCCACCCTTGCCTTGGCAGCCCCTTTGCAGAGCCCCTGCAATGGCGCCTCCAGGCTGTCCCTATTTCTCCAGCCTAACCCTAACCCTAACCCTAACCCTAGAGGATTTCCGGGGCCCAATGGTGGGAGTAAGCGCCCCCGGGTGGTCGAGACGAGAAAGTGGTGCGAGGGCAGGTGTGTTGGCAGGGCCGCCCTTGCCTTGGCAGCCCCTTTGCAGAGCCCCTGCAATGGCGCCTCCAGGCTGTCCCGATTTCTCCAGCCTAACCCTAACCCTAACCCTAACCCTAGAGGATTTCCGGGACCCGATGGTGGGAGTAAGCGCCCCCGGGTGGTCGAGACGAGAAAGTGGTGCGAGGGCAGGTGTGTTGGCAGGGCCGCCCTTGCCTTGGCAGCCCCTTTGCAGAGCCCCTGCAATGGCGCCTCCAGGCTGTCCTGATTTCTCCAGCCTAACCCTAACCCTAACCCTAACCCTAGAGGATTTTCCGGGACCCGATGGTGGGAGTAAGTGCCCCCGGGTGGTCGAGACGAGAAAGTGGTGCGAGGGCAGGTGTGTTGGCAGGGCCACCCTTGCCTTGGCAGCCCCTTTGCAGAGCCCCTGCAATGGCGCCTCCAGGCTGTCCCTATTTCTCCAGCCTAACCCTAAGCCTAACCCTAACCCTAGAGGATTTTCTGGGGCGCGATGGTGGGAGTAAGCGCCCCCGGGTGGTCGAGACGAGAAAGTGGTGCGAGGGCAGGTGTGTTGGCAGGGCCGCCCTTGCCTTGGCAGCCCCTTTGCAGAGCCCCTGCAATGGCGCCTCCAGGCTGTCCCGATTTCTCAAGCCTAACCCTAACCCTAACCCTAACCCTAGAGGATTTCCGGGACCCGATGGTGGGAGTAAGCGCCCCCGGGTGTTCGAGACGAGAAAGTGGTGCGAGGGCAGGTGTGTTGGCAGGGCCGCCCTTGCCTTGGCAGCCCCTTTGCAGAGCCCCTGCAATGGTGCCTCCAGGCTGTCCCGATTTCTCCAGCCTAACCCTAACCCTAACCCTAACCCTAGAGGATTTTCTGGGGCCCGATGGTGGGAGTAAGCGCCCCCGGCTGGTCGAGACGAGAAAGTGGTGCGAGGGCAGGTGTGTTGGCAGGGCCGCCCTTGCCTTGGCAGCCCCTTTGCAGAGCCCCTGCAATGGCGCCTCCAGGCTGTCCCGATTTCTCCAGCCTAACCCTAACCCTAACCCTAACCCTAGAGGATTTTCTGGGGCGCGATGGTGGGAGTAAGCGCCCCCGGGTGGTCGAGACGAGAAAGTGGTGCGAGGGCAGGTGTGTTGGCAGGGCCGCCCTTGCCTTGGCAGCCCCTTTGCAGAGCCCCTGCAATGGCGCCTCCAGGCTGTCCCGATTTCTCAAGCCTAACCCTAACCCTAACCCTAACCCTAGAGGATTTTCCGGGGCCCGATGGTGGGAGTAAGTGCCCCCGGGTGGTCGAGACGAGAAAGTGGTGCGAGGGCAGGTGTGTTGGCAGGGCCGCCCTTGCCTTGGCAGCCCCTTTGCAGAGCCCCTGCAATGGCGCCTCCAGGCTGTCCCTATTTCTCAAGCCTAACCCTAACCCTAACCCTAACCCTAGAGGATTTCCGGGGCCCGATGGTGGGAGTAAGCGCCCCCGGGTGGTGGAGACGAGAAAGTGGTGCGAGGGCAGGTGTGTTGGCAGGGCCGCCCTTGCCTTGGCAGCCCCTTTGCAGAGCCCCTGCAATGGCGCCTCCAGGCTGTCCCGATTTCTCCAGCCTAACCCTAAGCCTAACCCTAACCCTAGAGGATTTTCCGGGGCCCGATGGTGGGAGTAAGCGCCCCCGGGTGGTCGAGACGAGAAAGTGGTGCGAGGGCAGGTGTGTTGGCAGGGCCGCCCTTGCCTTGGCAGCCCCTTTGCAGAGCCCCTGCAATGGCGCCTCCAGGCTGTCCCGATTTCTCCAGCCTAACCCTAACCCTAACCCTAACCCTAGAGGATTTTCTGGGGCCCGATGGTGGGAGTAAGTGCCCCCGGGTGGTCGAGACGAGAAAGTGGTGCGAGGGCAGGTGTGTTGGCAGGGCCGCCCTTGCCTTGGCAGCCCCTTTGCAGAGCCCCTGCAATGGCGCCTCCAGGCTGTCCCTGTTTCTCCAGCCTAACCCTAAGCCTAACCCTAACCCTAGAGGATTTTCTGGGGCGCGATGGTGGGAGTAAGCGCCCCCGGGTGGTCGAGACGAGAAAGTGGTGCGAGGGCAGGTGTGTTGGCAGGGCCGCCCTTGCCTTGGCAGCCCCTTTGCAGAGCCCCTGCAATGGCGCCTCCAGGCTGTCCCGATTTCTCCAGCCTAACCCTAACCCTAACCCTAACCCTAGAGGATTTTCCGGGGCCCGATGGTGGGAGTAAGTGCCCCCGGGTGGTCGAGACGAGAAAGTGGTGCGAGGGCAGGTGTGTTGGCAGGGCCGCCCTTGCCTTGGCAGCCCCTTTGCAGAGCCCCTGCAATGGCGCCTCCAGGCTGTCCCTATTTCTCCAGCCTAACCCTAACCCTAACCCTAACCCTAGAGGATTTCCGGGGCCCAATGGTGGGAGTAAGCACCCCCGGGTGGTCGAGACGAGAAAGTGGTGCGAGGGCAGGTGTGTTGGCAGGGCCGCCCTTGCCTTGGCAGCCCCTTTGCAGAGCCCCTGCAATGGCGCCTCCAGGCTGTCCCGATTTCTCCAGCCTAACCCTAACCCTAACCCTAACCCTAGAGGATTTCCGGGACCCGATGGTGGGAGTAAGCGCCCCCGGGTGGTCGAGACGAGAAAGTGGTGCGAGGGCAGGTGTGTTGGCAGGGCCGCCCTTGCCTTGGCAGCCCCTTTGCAGAGCCCCTGCAATGGCGCCTCCAGGCTGTCCCGATTTCTCCAGCCTAACCCTAACCCTAACCCTAACCCTAGAGGATTTCCGGGACCCGATGGTGGGAGTAAGCGCCCCCGGGTGGTCGAGACGAGAAAGTGGTGCGAGGGCAGGTGTGTTGGCAGGGCCGCCCTTGCCTTGGCAGCCCCTTTGCAGAGCCCCTGCAATGGCGCCTCCAGGCTGTCCTGATTTTTCCAGCCTAACCCTAAGCCTAACCCTAACCCTAGAGGATTTTCCGGGGCCCGATGGTGGGAGTAAGTGCCCCCGGGTGGTCGAGACGAGAAAGTGGTGCGAGGGCAGGTGTGTTGGCAGGGCCGCCCTTGCCTTGGCAGCCCCTTTGCAGAGCCCCTGCAATGGCGCCTCCAGGCTGTCCCGATTTCTCCAGCCTAACCCTAACCCTAACCCTAACCCTAGAGGATTTTCCGGGGCGCGATGGTGGGAGTAAGCGCCCCCGGGTGGTCGAGACGAGAAAGTGGTGCGAGGGCAGGTGTGTTGGCAGGGCCACCCTTGCCTTGGCAGCCCCTTTGCAGAGCCCCTGCAATGGCGCCTCCAGGCTGTCCCGATTTCTCCAGCCTAACCCTAACCCTAACCCTAACCCTAGAGGATTTTCTGGGGCGCGATGGTGGGAGTAAGTGCCCCCGGGTGGTCGAGACGAGAAAGTGGTGCGAGGGCAGGTGTGTTGGCAGGGCCGCCCTTGCCTTGGCAGCCCCTTTGCAGAGCCCCTGCAATGGCGCCTCCAGGCTGTCCCTATTTCTCCAGCCTAACCCTAACCCTAACCCTAACCCTAGAGGATTTTCCGGGGCCCGATGGTGGGAGTAAGCGCCCCCGGGTGGTCGAGACGAGAAAGTGGTGCGAGGGCAGGTGTGTTGGCAGGGCCGCCCTTGCCTTGGCAGCCCCTTTACAGAGCCCCTGCAATGGCGCCTCCAGGCTGTCCCTATTTCTCCAGCCTAACCTTAACCCTAACCCTAACCCTAGAGGATTTCCGGGACCCGATGGTGGGAGTAAGTGCCCCCGGGTGGTCGAGACGAGAAAGTGGTGCGAGGGCAGGTGTGTTGGCAGGGCCGCCCTTGCCTTGGCAGCCCCTTTGCAGAGCCCCTGCAATGGCGCCTCCAGGCTGTCCCAATTTCTCCAGCCTAACCCTAAGCCTAACCCTAACCCTAGAGGATTTTCCGGGGCCCGATGGTGGGAGTAAGCGCCCCTGGGTGGTCGAGACGAGAAAGTGGTGCGAGGGCAGGTGTGTTGGCAGGGCCGCCCTTGCCTTGGCAGCCCCTTTACAGAGCCCCTGCAATGGCGCCTCCAGGCTGTCCCGATTTCTCCAGCCTAACCCTAACCCTAACCCTAACCCTAGAGGATTTTCCGGGACCCGATGGTGGGAGTAAGTGCCCCCGGGTGGTCGAGACGAGAAAGTGGTGTGAGGGCAGGTGTGTTGGCAGGGCCACCCTTGCCTTGGCAGCCCCTTTGCAGAGCCCCTGCAATGGCGCCTCCAGGCTGTCCCGATTTCTCAAGCCTAACCCTAACCCTAACCCTAACCCTAGAGGATTTTCTGGGGCGCGATGGTGGGAGTAAGCGCCCCCGGGTGGTCGAGACGAGAAAGTGGTGCGAGGGCAGGTGTGTTGGCAGGGCCGCCCTTGCCTTGGCAGCCCCTTTGCAGAGCCCCTGCAATGGCGCCTCCAGGCTGTCCCGATTTCTCAAGCCTAACCCTAACCCTAAGCCTAACCCTAGAGGATTTTCCGGGGCCCGATGGTGGGAGTAAGCGCCCCCGGGTGGTCGAGACGAGAAAGTGGTGCGAGGGCAGGTGTGTTGGCAGGGCCGCCCTTGCCTTGGCAGCCCCTTTGCAGAGCCCCTGCAATGGCGCCTCCAGGCTGTCCCGATTTCTCCAGCCTAACCCTAAGCCTAACCCTAACCCTAGAGGATTTTCTGCGGCGCGATGGTGGGAGTAAGCGCCCCCGGGTGGTCGAGACGAGAAAGTGGTGCGAGGGCAGGTGTGTTGGCAGGGCCGCCCTTGCCTTGGCAGCCCCTTTGCAGAGCCCCTGCAATGGCGCCTCCAGGCTGTCCCTATTTCTCAAGCCTAACCCTAAGCCTAACCCTAACCCTAGAGGATTTCCGGGACCCGATGGTGGGAGTAAGCGCCCCCGGGTGGTCGAGACGAGAAAGTGGTGCGAGGGCAGGTGTGTTGGCAGGGCCGCCCTTGCCTTGGCAGCCCCTTTGCAGAGCCCCTGCAATGGCGCCTCCAGGCTGTCCCGATTTCTCCAGCCTCACCCTAAGCCTAACCCTAACCCTAGAGGATTTCCGGGGCCCGATGGTTGCAGTAAGCGCCCCCGGGTGGTCGAGACGAGAAAGTGGTGCGAGGGCAGGTGTGTTGGCAGGGCCGCCCTTGCCTTGGCAGCCCCTTTGCAGAGCCCCTGCAATGGCGCCTCCAGGCTGTCCCTATTTCTCAAGCCTAACCCTAACCCTAACCCTAACCCTAGAGGATTTTCTGGGGCCCGATGGTGGGAGTAAGTGCCCCCGGGTGGTCGAGACGAGAAAGTGGTGCGAGGGCAGGTGTGTTGGCAGGGCCGCCCTTGCCTTGGCAGCCCCTTTGCAGAGCCCCTGCAATGGCGCCTCCAGGCTGTCCCGATTTCTCCAGCCTAACCCTAACCCTAACCCTAACCCTAGAGGATTTTCCGGGGCCCGATGGTGGGAGTAAGTGCCCCCGGGTGGTCGAGACGAGAAAGTGGTGCGAGGGCAGGTGTGTTGGCAGGGCCACCCTTGCCTTGGCAGCCCCTTTGCAGAGCCCCTGCAATGGCGCCTCCAGGCTGTCCCGATTTCTCAAGCCTAACCCTAAGCCTAACCCTAACCCTAGAGGATTTTCCGGGGCCCGATGGTGGGAGTAAGTGCCCCCGGGTGGTCGAGATGAGAAAGTGGTGCGAGGGCAGGTGTGTTGGCAGGGCCGCCCTTGCCTTGGCAGCCCCTTTGCAGAGCCCCTGCAATGGCGCCTCCAGGCTGTCCCTATTTCTCAAGCCTAACCCTAAGCCTAACCCTAACCCTAGAGGATTTTCCGGGGCCCGATGGTGGGAGTAAGCGCCCCCGGGTGGTCGAGACGAGAAAGTGGTGCGAGGGCAGGTGTGTTGGCAGGGCCACCCTTGCCTTGGCAGCCCCTTTGCAGAGCCCCTGCAATGGCGCCTCCAGGCTGTCCCGATTTCTCAAGCCTAACCCTAACCCTAACCCTAACCCTAGAGGATTTCCGGGACCCGATGGTGGGAGTAAGTGCCCCCGGGTGGTCGAGACGAGAAAGTGGTGCGAGGGCAGGTGTGTTGGCAGGGCCGCCCTTGCCTTGGCAGCCCCTTTGCAGAGCCCCTGCAATGGCGCCTCCAGGCTGTCCCGATTTCTCCAGCCTAACCCTAACCCTAGAGGATTTTCTGGGGCGCGATGGTGGGAGTAAGTGCCCCTGGGTGGTCGAGACGGGAAAGTGGTGCGAGGGCAGGTGTGTTGGCAGGGCCGCCCTTGCCTTGGCAGCCCCTTTGCAGAGCCCCTGCAATGGCGCCTCCAGGCTGTCCCGATTTCTCCAGCCTAACCCTAACCCTAACCCTAACCCTAGAGGATTTTCCGGGACCCGATGGTGGGAGTAAGTGCCCCCGGGTGGTCGAGACGAGAAAGTGGTGCGAGGGCAGGTGTGTTGGCAGGGCCGCCCTTGCCTTGGCAGCCCCTTTGCAGAGCCCCTGCAATGGCGCCTCCAGGCTGTCCCGATTTCTCAAGCCTAACCCTAACACTAACCCTAACCCTAGAGGATTTTCCGGGGCCCGATGGTGGGAGTAAGTGCCCCCGGGTGGTCGAGACGAGAAAGTGGTGCGAGGGCAGGTGTGTTGGCAGGGCCGCCCTTGCCTTGGCAGCCCCTTTGCAGAGCCCCTGCAATGGCGCCTCCAGGCTGTCCCGATTTCTCCAGCCTAACCCTAACCCTAACCCTAACCCTAGAGGATTTTCCGGGACCCGATGGTGGGAGTAAGCGCCCCCGGGTGGTCGAGACGAGAAAGTGGTGCGAGGGCAGGTGTGTTGGCAGGGCCACCCTTGCCTTGGCAGCCCCTTTGCAGAGCCCCTGCAATGGCGCCTCCAGGCTGTCCCTATTTCTCAAGCCTAACCCTAACCCTAACCCTAACCCTAGAGGATTTCCGGGACCCGATGGTGGGAGTAAGCGCCCCCGGGTGGTCGAGACGAGAAAGTGGTGCGAGGGCAGGTGTGTTGGCAGGGCCGCCCTTGCCTTGGCAGCCCCTTTGCAGAGCCCCTGCAATGGCGCCTCCAGGCTGTCCCGATTTCTCCAGCCTAACCCTAACCCTAACCCTAACCCTAGAGGATTTTCTGGGGCGCGATGGTGGGAGTAAGCGCCCCCGGGTGGTCGAGACGAGAAAGTGGTGCGAGGGCAGGTGTGTTGGCAGGGCCACCCTTGCCTTGGCAGCCCCTTTGCAGAGCCCCTGCAATGGCGCCTCCAGGCTGTCCCGATTTCTCCAGCCTAACCCTAACCCTAACCCTAACCCTAGAGGATTTTCCGGGACCCGATGGTGGGAGTAAGCGCCCCCGGGTGGTCCAGACGAGAAAGTGGTGCGAGGGCAGGTGTGTTGGCAGGGCCGCCCTTGCCTTGGCAGCCCCTTTACAGAGCCCCTGCAATGTCGCCTCCAGGCTGTCCCAATTTCTCAAGCCTAACCCTAAGCCTAACCCTAACCCTAGAGGATTTCCGGGACCCGATGGTGGGAGTAAGTGCCCCCGGGTGGTCGAGACGAGAAAGTGGTGCGAGGGCAGGTGTGTTGGCAGGGCCGCCCTTGCCTTGGCAGCCCCTTTGCAGAGCCCCTGCAATGGCGCCTCCAGGCTGTCCCTATTTCTCAAGCCTAACCCTAACCCTAACCCTAACCCTAGAGGATTTTCTGGGGCCCGATGGTGGGAGTAAGCGCCCCCGGGTGTTCGAGACGAGAAAGTGGTGCGAGGGCAGGTGTGTTGGCAGGGCCACCCTTGCCTTGGCAGCCCCTTTGCAGAGCCCCTGCAATGGCGCCTCCAGGCTGTCCCAATTTCTCCAGCCTAACCCTAACCCTAACCCTAACCCTAGAGGATTTTCCGGGGCCCGATGGTGGGAGTAAGCGCCCCTGGGTGGTCGAGACGAGAAAGTGGTGCGAGGGCAGGTGTGTTGGCAGGGCCGCCCTTGCCTTGGCAGCCCCTTTGCAGAGCCCCTGCAATGGCGCCTCCAGGCTGTCCCGATTTCTCCAGCCTAACCCTAACCCTAAGCCTAACCCTAGAGGATTTTCCGGGGCCCGATGGTGGGAGTAAGCGCCCCCGGGTGGTCGAGACGAGAAAGTGGTGCGAGGGCAGGTGTGTTGGCAGGGCCACCCTTGCCTTGGCAGCCCCTTTACAGAGCCCCTGCAATGGCGCCTCCAGGCTGTCCCTATTTCTCCAGCCTAACCCTAACCCTAACCCTAACCCTAGAGGATTTCCGGGACCCGATGGTGGGAGTAAGTGCCCCCGGGTGGTCGAGACGAGAAAGTGGTGCGAGGGCAGGTGTGTTGGCAGGGCCGCCCTTGCCTTGGCAGCCCCTTTGCAGAGCCCCTGCAATGGCGCCTCCAGGCTGTCCCCATTTCTCAAGCCTAACCCTAACCCTAACCCTAACCCTAGAGAATTTCCGGGGCCCGATGGTGGGAGTAAGCGCCCCCGGGTGGTCGAGACGAGAAAGTGGTGCGAGGGCAGGTGTGTTGGCAGGGCCGCCCTTGCCTTGGCAGCCCCTTTGCAGAGCCCCTGCAATGGCGCCTCCAGGCTGTCCCAATTTCTCAAGCCTAACCCTAACCCTAACCCTAACCCTAGAGGATTTTCCGGGGCCCGATGGTGGGAGTAAGTGCCCCCGGGTGGTCGAGACGAGAAAGTGGTGCGAGGGCAGGTGTGTTGGCAGGGCCGCCCTTGCCTTGGCAGCCCCTTTGCAGAGCCCCTGCAATGGCGCCTCCAGGCTGTCCCGATTTCTCAAGCCTAACCCTAACCCTAACCCTAACCCTAGAGGATTTTCCGGGGCGCGATGGTGGGAGTAAGCGCCCCCGGGTGGTCGAGACGAGAAAGTGGTGCGAGGGCAGGTGTGTTGGCAGGGCCGCCCTTGCCTTGGCAGCCCCTTTGCAGAGCCCCTGCAATGGCGCCTCCAGGCTGTCCCGATTTCTCCAGCCTAACCCTAACCCTAACCCTAACCCTAGAGGATTTCCGGGGCCCGATGGTGGGAGTAAGTGCCCCCGGGTGGTCGAGACGAGAAAGTGGTGCGAGGGCAGGTGTGTTGGCAGGGCCACCCTTGCCTTGGCAGCCCCTTTGCAGAGCCCCTGCAATGGCGCCTCCAGGCTGTCCCAATTTCTCCAGCCTAACCCTAACCCTAACCCTAACCCTAGAGGATTTTCTGGGGCGCGATGGTGGGAGTAAGCGCCCCCGGGTGGTCGAGACGAGAAAGTGGTGCGAGGGCAGGTGTGTTGGCAGGGCCGCCCTTGCCTTGGCAGCCCCTTTGCAGAGCCCCTGCAATGGCGCCTCCAGGCTGTCCCGATTTCTCCAGCCTAACCCTAACCCTAACCCTAACCCTAGAGGATTTTCCGGGGCCCGATGGTGGGAGTAAGTGCCCCCGGGTGGTCGAGACGAGAAAGTGGTGCGAGGGCAGGTGTGTTGGCAGGGCCGCCCTTGCCTTGGCAGCCCCTTTGCAGAGCCCCTGCAATGGCGCCTCCAGGCTGTCCCTATTTCTCCAGCCTAACCCTAAGCCTAACCCTAACCCTAGAGGATTTCCGGGGCCCAATGGTGGGAGTAAGCGCCCCCGGGTGGTCGAGACGAGAAAGTGGTGCGAGGGCAGGTGTGTTGGCAGGGCCGCCCTTGCCTTGGCAGCCCCTTTGCAGAGCCCCTGCAATGGCGCCTCCAGGCTGTCCCGATTTCTCCAGCCTAACCCTAACCCTAACCCTAACCCTAGAGGATTTCCGGGACCCGATGGTGGGAGTAAGCGCCCCCGGGTGGTCGAGACGAGAAAGTGGTGCGAGGGCAGGTGTGTTGGCAGGGCCGCCCTTGCCTTGGCAGCCCCTTTGCAGAGCCCCTGCAATGGCGCCTCCAGGCTGTCCCGATTTCTCCAGCCTAACCCTAAGCCTAACCCTAACCCTAGAGGATTTTCCGGGGCCCGATGGTGGGAGTAAGTGCCCCCGGGTGGTCGAGACGAGAAAGTGGTGCGAGGGCAGGTGTGTTGGCAGGGCCGCCCTTGCCTTGGCAGCCCCTTTGCAGAGCCCCTGCAATGGCGCCTCCAGGCTGTCCCGATTTCTCCAGCCTAACCCTAACCCTAACCCTAACCCTAGAGGATTTTCCGGGGCGCGATGGTGGGAGTAAGCGCCCCCGGGTGGTCGAGACGAGAAAGTGGTGCGAGGGCAGGTGTGTTGGCAGGGCCACCCTTGCCTTGGCAGCCCCTTTGCAGAGCCCCTGCAATGGCGCCTCCAGGCTGTCCCGATTTCTCCAGCCTAACCCTAAGCCTAACCCTAACCCTAGAGGATTTTCTGGGGCCCGATGGTGGGAGTAAGCGCCCCCGGGTGGTCGAGACGAGAAAGTGGTGCGAGGGCAGGTGTGTTGGCAGGGCCGCCCTTGCCTTGGCAGCCCCTTTGCAGAGCCCCTGCAATGGCGCCTCCAGGCTGTCCCTATTTCTCCAGCCTAACCCTAACCCTAACCCTAACCCTAGAGGATTTTCCGGGGCCCGATGGTGGGAGTAAGCGCCCCTGGGTGGTCGAGACGAGAAAGTGGTGCGAGGGCAGGTGTGTTGGCAGGGCCGCCCTTGCCTTGGCAGCCCCTTTACAGAGCCCCTGCAATGGCGCCTCCAGGCTGTCCCGATTTCTCCAGCCTAACCCTAACCCTAACCCTAACCCTAGAGGATTTTCCGGGACCCGATGGTGGGAGTAAGTGCCCCCGGGTGGTCGAGACGAGAAAGTGGTGTGAGGGCAGGTGTGTTGGCAGGGCCACCCTTGCCTTGGCAGCCCCTTTGCAGAGCCCCTGCAATGGCGCCTCCAGGCTGTCCCGATTTCTCAAGCCTAACCCTAACCCTAACCCTAACCCTAGAGGATTTTCTGGGGCGCGATGGTGGGAGTAAGCGCCCCCGGGTGGTCGAGACGAGAAAGTGGTGCGAGGGCAGGTGTGTTGGCAGGGCCGCCCTTGCCTTGGCAGCCCCTTTGCAGAGCCCCTGCAATGGCGCCTCCAGGCTGTCCCTATTTCTCAAGCCTAACCCTAACCCTAACCCTAACCCTAGAGGATTTTCTGGGGCACGATGGTGGGAGTAAGCGCCCCCGGGTGGTCGAGACGAGAAAGTGGTGCGAGGGCAGGTGTGTTGGCAGGGCCGCCCTTGCCTTGGCAGCCCCTTTGCAGAGCCCCTGCAATGGCGCCTCCAGGCTGTCCCGATTTCTCAAGCCTAACCCTAACCCTAACCCTAACCCTAGAGGATTTTCTGGGGCCCGATGGTTGCAGTAAGCGCCCCCGGGTGGTCGAGACGAGAAAGTGGTGCGAGGGCAGGTGTGTTGGCAGGGCCGCCCTTGCCTTGGCAGCCCCTTTGCAGAGCCCCTGCAATGGCGCCTCCAGGCTGTCCCGATTTCTCCAGCCTAACCCTAAGCCTAACCCTAACCCTAGAGGATTTTCTGGGGCGCGATGGTGGGAGTAAGCGCCCCCGGGTGGTCCAGACGAGAAAGTGGTGCGAGGGCAGGTGTGTTGGCAGGGCCGCCCTTGCCTTGGCAGCCCCTTTGCAGAGCCCCTGCAATGGCGCCTCCAGGCTGTCCCTATTTCTCCAGCCTAACCCTAACACTAACCCTAACCCTAGAGGATTTCCGGGACCCGATGGTGGGAGTAAGTGCCCCCGGGTGGTCGAGACGAGAAAGTGGTGCGAGGGCAGGTGTGTTGGCAGGGCCGCCCTTGCCTTGGCAGCCCCTTTGCAGAGCCCCTGCAATGGCGCCTCCAGGCTGTCCCTATTTCTCAAGCCTAACCCTAACCCTAACCCTAACCCTAGAGGATTTCCGGGACCCGATGGTGGGAGTAAGCGCCCCCGGGTGGTCGAGACGAGAAAGTGGTGCGAGGGCAGGTGTGTTGGCAGGGCCGCCCTTGCCTTGGCAGCCCCTTTGCAGAGCCCCTGCAATGGCGCCTCCAGGCTGTCCCGATTTCTCCAGCCTCACCCTAAGCCTAACCCTAACCCTAGAGGATTTCCGGGGCCCGATGGTTGCAGTAAGCGCCCCCGGGTGGTCGAGACGAGAAAGTGGTGCGAGGGCAGGTGTGTTGGCAGGGCCGCCCTTGCCTTGGCAGCCCCTTTGCAGAGCCCCTGCAATGGCGCCTCCAGGCTGTCCCTATTTCTCAAGCCTAACCCTAACCCTAACCCTAACCCTAGAGGATTTTCTGGGGCGCGATGGTGGGAGTAAGTGCCCCCGGGTGGTCGAGACGAGAAAGTGGTGCGAGGGCAGGTGTGTTGGCAGGGCCGCCCTTGCCTTGGCAGCCCCTTTGCAGAGCCCCTGCAATGGCGCCTCCAGGCTGTCCCGATTTCTCCAGCCTAACCCTAACCCTAACCCTAACCCTAGAGGATTTTCCGGGGCCCGATGGTGGGAGTAAGTGCCCCCGGGTGGTCGAGACGAGAAAGTGGTGCGAGGGCAGGTGTGTTGGCAGGGCCACCCTTGCCTTGGCAGCCCCTTTGCAGAGCCCCTGCAATGGCGCCTCCAGGCTGTCCCGATTTCTCAAGCCTAACCCTAAGCCTAACCCTAACCCTAGAGGATTTTCCGGGGCCCGATGGTGGGAGTAAGTGCCCCCGGGTGGTCGAGACGAGAAAGTGGTGCGAGGGCAGGTGTGTTGGCAGGGCCGCCCTTGCCTTGGCAGCCCCTTTGCAGAGCCCCTGCAATGGCGCCTCCAGGCTGTCCCTATTTCTCAAGCCTAACCCTAAGCCTAACCCTAACCCTAGAGGATTTTCCGGGGTGCGATGGTGGGAGTAAGCGCCCCCGGGTGGTCGAGACGAGAAAGTGGTGCGAGGGCAGGTGTGTTGGCAGGGCCACCCTTGCCTTGGCAGCCCCTTTGCAGAGCCCCTGCAATGGCGCCTCCAGGCTGTCCCGATTTCTCAAGCCTAACCCTAACCCTAACCCTAACCCTAGAGGATTTCCGGGACCCGATGGTGGGAGTAAGTGCCCCCGGGTGGTCGAGACGAGAAAGTGGTGCGAGGGCAGGTGTGTTGGCAGGGCCGCCCTTGCCTTGGCAGCCCCTTTGCAGAGCCCCTGCAATGGCGCCTCCAGGCTGTCCCGATTTCTCCAGCCTAACCCTAACCCTAGAGGATTTTCTGGGGCCCGATGGTGGGAGTAAGTGCCCCTGGGTGGTCGAGACGAGAAAGTGGTGCGAGGGCAGGTGTGTTGGCAGGGCCGCCCTTGCCTTGGCAGCCCCTTTACAGAGCCCCTGCAATGGCGCCTCCAGGCTGTCCCTATTTCTCCAGCCTAACCTTAACCCTAACCCTAACCCTAGAGGATTTCCGGGACCCGATGGTGGGAGTAAGTGCCCCCGGGTGGTCGAGACGAGAAAGTGGTGCGAGGGCAGGTGTGTTGGCAGGGCCGCCCTTGCCTTGGCAGCCCCTTTGCAGAGCCCCTGCAATGGCGCCTCCAGGCTGTCCCAATTTCTCCAGCCTAACCCTAAGCCTAACCCTAACCCTAGAGGATTTTCCGGGGCCCGATGGTGGGAGTAAGCGCCCCTGGGTGGTCGAGACGAGAAAGTGGTGCGAGGGCAGGTGTGTTGGCAGGGCCGCCCTTGCCTTGGCAGCCCCTTTACAGAGCCCCTGCAATGGCGCCTCCAGGCTGTCCCGATTTCTCCAGCCTAACCCTAACCCTAACCCTAACCCTAGAGGATTTTCCGGGACCCGATGGTGGGAGTAAGTGCCCCCGGGTGGTCGAGACGAGAAAGTGGTGTGAGGGCAGGTGTGTTGGCAGGGCCACCCTTGCCTTGGCAGCCCCTTTGCAGAGCCCCTGCAATGGCGCCTCCAGGCTGTCCCGATTTCTCAAGCCTAACCCTAACCCTAACCCTAACCCTAGAGGATTTTCTGGGGCGCGATGGTGGGAGTAAGCGCCCCCGGGTGGTCGAGACGAGAAAGTGGTGCGAGGGCAGGTGTGTTGGCAGGGCCGCCCTTGCCTTGGCAGCCCCTTTGCAGAGCCCCTGCAATGGCGCCTCCAGGCTGTCCCTATTTCTCAAGCCTAACCCTAACCCTAACCCTAACCCTAGAGGATTTTCCGGGGCCCGATGGTGGGAGTAAGTGCCCCCGGGTGGTCGAGACGAGAAAGTGGTGCGAGGGCAGGTGTGTTGGCAGGGCCGCCCTTGCCTTGGCAGCCCCTTTGCAGAGCCCCTGCAATGGCGCCTCCAGGCTGTCCCGATTTCTCAAGCCTAACCCTAACCCTAAGCCTAACCCTAGAGGATTTTCCGGGGCCCGATGGTGGGAGTAAGCGCCCCCGGGTGGTCGAGACGAGAAAGTGGTGCGAGGGCAGGTGTGTTGGCAGGGCCGCCCTTGCCTTGGCAGCCCCTTTGCAGAGCCCCTGCAATGGCGCCTCCAGGCTGTCCCGATTTCTCCAGCCTAACCCTAAGCCTAACCCTAACCCTAGAGGATTTTCTGGGGCGCGATGGTGGGAGTAAGCGCCCCCGGGTGGTCGAGACGAGAAAGTGGTGCGAGGGCAGGTGTGTTGGCAGGGCCGCCCTTGCCTTGGCAGCCCCTTTGCAGAGCCCCTGCAATGGCGCCTCCAGGCTGTCCCGATTTCTCAAGCCTAACCCTAACCCTAACCCTAACCCTAGAGGATTTCCGGGACCCGATGGTGGGAGTAAGCGCCCCCGGGTGGTCGAGACGAGAAAGTGGTGCGAGGGCAGGTGTGTTGGCAGGGCCGCCCTTGCCTTGGCAGCCCCTTTGCAGAGCCCCTGCAATGGCGCCTCCAGGCTGTCCCGATTTCTCCAGCCTCACCCTAAGCCTAACCCTAACCCTAGAGGATTTCCGGGGCCCGATGGTTGCAGTAAGCGCCCCCGGGTGGTCGAGACGAGAAAGTGGTGCGAGGGCAGGTGTGTTGGCAGGGCCGCCCTTGCCTTGGCAGCCCCTTTGCAGAGCCCCTGCAATGGCGCCTCCAGGCTGTCCCTATTTCTCAAGCCTAACCCTAACCCTAACCCTAACCCTAGAGGATTTTCTGGGGCCCGATGGTGGGAGTAAGTGCCCCCGGGTGGTCGAGACGAGAAAGTGGTGCGAGGGCAGGTGTGTTGGCAGGGCCGCCCTTGCCTTGGCAGCCCCTTTGCAGAGCCCCTGCAATGGCGCCTCCAGGCTGTCCCGATTTCTCAAGCCTAACCCTAACCCTAACCCTAACCCTAGAGGATTTTCCGGGGCCCGATGGTGGGAGTAAGTGCCCCCGGGTGGTCGAGACGAGAAAGTGGTGCGAGGGCAGGTGTGTTGGCAGGGCCACCCTTGCCTTGGCAGCCCCTTTGCAGAGCCCCTGCAATGGCGCCTCCAGGCTGTCCCGATTTCTCAAGCCTAACCCTAAGCCTAACCCTAACCCTAGAGGATTTTCCGGGGCCCGATGGTGGGAGTAAGTGCCCCCGGGTGGTCGAGATGAGAAAGTGGTGCGAGGGCAGGTGTGTTGGCAGGGCCGCCCTTGCCTTGGCAGCCCCTTTGCAGAGCCCCTGCAATGGCGCCTCCAGGCTGTCCCTATTTCTCAAGCCTAACCCTAAGCCTAACCCTAACCCTAGAGGATTTTCCGGGGCCCGATGGTGGGAGTAAGCGCCCCCGGGTGGTCGAGACGAGAAAGTGGTGCGAGGGCAGGTGTGTTGGCAGGGCCACCCTTGCCTTGGCAGCCCCTTTGCAGAGCCCCTGCAATGGCGCCTCCAGGCTGTCCCGATTTCTCAAGCCTAACCCTAACCCTAACCCTAACCCTAGAGGATTTCCGGGACCCGATGGTGGGAGTAAGTGCCCCCGGGTGGTCGAGACGAGAAAGTGGTGCGAGGGCAGGTGTGTTGGCAGGGCCGCCCTTGCCTTGGCAGCCCCTTTGCAGAGCCCCTGCAATGGCGCCTCCAGGCTGTCCCGATTTCTCCAGCCTAACCCTAACCCTAGAGGATTTTCTGGGGCGCGATGGTGGGAGTAAGTGCCCCTGGGTGGTCGAGACGAGAAAGTGGTGCGAGGGCAGGTGTGTTGGCAGGGCCGCCCTTGCCTTGGCAGCCCCTTTGCAGAGCCCCTGCAATGGCGCCTCCAGGCTGTCCCGATTTCTCCAGCCTAACCCTAACCCTAACCCTAACCCTAGAGGATTTTCCGGGACCCGATGGTGGGAGTAAGTGCCCCCGGGTGGTCGAGACGAGAAAGTGGTGCGAGGGCAGGTGTGTTGGCAGGGCCGCCCTTGCCTTGGCAGCCCCTTTGCAGAGCCCCTGCAATGGCGCCTCCAGGCTGTCCCGATTTCTCAAGCCTAACCCTAACACTAACCCTAACCCTAGAGGATTTTCCGGGGCCCGATGGTGGGAGTAAGTGCCCCCGGGTGGTCGAGACGAGAAAGTGGTGCGAGGGCAGGTGTGTTGGCAGGGCCGCCCTTGCCTTGGCAGCCCCTTTGCAGAGCCCCTGCAATGGCGCCTCCAGGCTGTCCCGATTTCTCCAGCCTAACCCTAACCCTAACCCTAACCCTAGAGGATTTTCCGGGACCCGATGGTGGGAGTAAGCGCCCCCGGGTGGTCGAGACGAGAAAGTGGTGCGAGGGCAGGTGTGTTGGCAGGGCCACCCTTGCCTTGGCAGCCCCTTTGCAGAGCCCCTGCAATGGCGCCTCCAGGCTGTCCCTATTTCTCAAGCCTAACCCTAACCCTAACCCTAACCCTAGAGGATTTCCGGGACCCGATGGTGGGAGTAAGCGCCCCCGGGTGGTCGAGACGAGAAAGTGGTGCGAGGGCAGGTGTGTTGGCAGGGCCGCCCTTGCCTTGGCAGCCCCTTTGCAGAGCCCCTGCAATGGCGCCTCCAGGCTGTCCCGATTTCTCCAGCCTAACCCTAACCCTAACCCTAACCCTAGAGGATTTTCTGGGGCGCGATGGTGGGAGTAAGCGCCCCCGGGTGGTCGAGACGAGAAAGTGGTGCGAGGGCAGGTGTGTTGGCAGGGCCACCCTTGCCTTGGCAGCCCCTTTGCAGAGCCCCTGCAATGGCGCCTCCAGGCTGTCCCGATTTCTCCAGCCTAACCCTAACCCTAACCCTAACCCTAGAGGATTTTCCGGGACCCGATGGTGGGAGTAAGCGCCCCCGGGTGGTCCAGACGAGAAAGTGGTGCGAGGGCAGGTGTGTTGGCAGGGCCGCCCTTGCCTTGGCAGCCCCTTTACAGAGCCCCTGCAATGTCGCCTCCAGGCTGTCCCAATTTCTCAAGCCTAACCCTAAGCCTAACCCTAACCCTAGAGGATTTCCGGGACCCGATGGTGGGAGTAAGTGCCCCCGGGTGGTCGAGACGAGAAAGTGGTGCGAGGGCAGGTGTGTTGGCAGGGCCGCCCTTGCCTTGGCAGCCCCTTTGCAGAGCCCCTGCAATGGCGCCTCCAGGCTGTCCCTATTTCTCAAGCCTAACCCTAACCCTAACCCTAACCCTAGAGGATTTTCTGGGGCCCGATGGTGGGAGTAAGCGCCCCCGGGTGGTCGAGACGAGAAAGTGGTGCGAGGGCAGGTGTGTTGGCAGGGCCACCCTTGCCTTGGCAGCCCCTTTGCAGAGCCCCTGCAATGGCGCCTCCAGGCTGTCCCAATTTCTCCAGCCTAACCCTAACCCTAACCCTAACCCTAGAGGATTTTCCGGGGCCCGATGGTGGGAGTAAGCGCCCCTGGGTGGTCGAGACGAGAAAGTGGTGCGAGGGCAGGTGTGTTGGCAGGGCCGCCCTTGCCTTGGCAGCCCCTTTGCAGAGCCCCTGCAATGGCGCCTCCAGGCTGTCCCGATTTCTCCAGCCTAACCCTAACCCTAAGCCTAACCCTAGAGGATTTTCCGGGGCCCGATGGTGGGAGTAAGCGCCCCCGGGTGGTCGAGACGAGAAAGTGGTGCGAGGGCAGGTGTGTTGGCAGGGCCACCCTTGCCTTGGCAGCCCCTTTACAGAGCCCCTGCAATGGCGCCTCCAGGCTGTCCCTATTTCTCCAGCCTAACCCTAACCCTAACCCTAACCCTAGAGGATTTCCGGGACCCGATGGTGGGAGTAAGTGCCCCCGGGTGGTCGAGACGAGAAAGTGGTGCGAGGGCAGGTGTGTTGGCAGGGCCGCCCTTGCCTTGGCAGCCCCTTTGCAGAGCCCCTGCAATGGCGCCTCCAGGCTGTCCCCATTTCTCAAGCCTAACCCTAACCCTAACCCTAACCCTAGAGAATTTCCGGGGCCCGATGGTGGGAGTAAGCGCCCCCGGGTGGTCGAGACGAGAAAGTGGTGCGAGGGCAGGTGTGTTGGCAGGGCCGCCCTTGCCTTGGCAGCCCCTTTGCAGAGCCCCTGCAATGGCGCCTCCAGGCTGTCCCAATTTCTCAAGCCTAACCCTAACCCTAACCCTAACCCTAGAGGATTTTCCGGGGCCCGATGGTGGGAGTAAGTGCCCCCGGGTGGTCGAGACGAGAAAGTGGTGCGAGGGCAGGTGTGTTGGCAGGGCCGCCCTTGCCTTGGCAGCCCCTTTGCAGAGCCCCTGCAATGGCGCCTCCAGGCTGTCCCGATTTCTCAAGCCTAACCCTAACCCTAACCCTAACCCTAGAGGATTTTCCGGGGCGCGATGGTGGGAGTAAGCGCCCCCGGGTGGTCGAGACGAGAAAGTGGTGCGAGGGCAGGTGTGTTGGCAGGGCCGCCCTTGCCTTGGCAGCCCCTTTGCAGAGCCCCTGCAATGGCGCCTCCAGGCTGTCCCGATTTCTCCAGCCTAACCCTAACCCTAACCCTAACCCTAGAGGATTTCCGGGGCCCGATGGTGGGAGTAAGTGCCCCCGGGTGGTCGAGACGAGAAAGTGGTGCGAGGGCAGGTGTGTTGGCAGGGCCACCCTTGCCTTGGCAGCCCCTTTGCAGAGCCCCTGCAATGGCGCCTCCAGGCTGTCCCAATTTCTCCAGCCTAACCCTAACCCTAACCCTAACCCTAGAGGATTTTCTGGGGCGCGATGGTGGGAGTAAGCGCCCCCGGGTGGTCGAGACGAGAAAGTGGTGCGAGGGCAGGTGTGTTGGCAGGGCCACCCTTGCCTTGGCAGCCCCTTTGCAGAGCCCCTGCAATGGCGCCTCCAGGCTGTCCCGATTTCTCCAGCCTAACCCTAACCCTAACCCTAACCCTAGAGGATTTTCCGGGGCCCGATGGTGGGAGTAAGTGCCCCCGGGTGGTCGAGACGAGAAAGTGGTGCGAGGGCAGGTGTGTTGGCAGGGCCGCCCTTGCCTTGGCAGCCCCTTTGCAGAGCCCCTGCAATGGCGCCTCCAGGCTGTCCCTATTTCTCCAGCCTAACCCTAACCCTAACCCTAACCCTAGAGGATTTCCGGGGCCCAATGGTGGGAGTAAGCGCCCCCGGGTGGTCGAGACGAGAAAGTGGTGCGAGGGCAGGTGTGTTGGCAGGGCCGCCCTTGCCTTGGCAGCCCCTTTGCAGAGCCCCTGCAATGGCGCCTCCAGGCTGTCCCGATTTCTCCAGCCTAACCCTAACCCTAACCCTAACCCTAGAGGATTTCCGGGACCCGATGGTGGGAGTAAGCGCCCCCGGGTGGTCGAGACGAGAAAGTGGTGCGAGGGCAGGTGTGTTGGCAGGGCCGCCCTTGCCTTGGCAGCCCCTTTGCAGAGCCCCTGCAATGGCGCCTCCAGGCTGTCCCGATTTCTCCAGCCTAACCCTAAGCCTAACCCTAACCCTAGAGGATTTTCCGGGGCCCGATGGTGGGAGTAAGTGCCCCCGGGTGGTCGAGACGAGAAAGTGGTGCGAGGGCAGGTGTGTTGGCAGGGCCGCCCTTGCCTTGGCAGCCCCTTTGCAGAGCCCCTGCAATGGCGCCTCCAGGCTGTCCCGATTTCTCCAGCCTAACCCTAACCCTAACCCTAACCCTAGAGGATTTTCCGGGGCGCGATGGTGGGAGTAAGCGCCCCCGGGTGGTCGAGACGAGAAAGTGGTGCGAGGGCAGGTGTGTTGGCAGGGCCACCCTTGCCTTGGCAGCCCCTTTGCAGAGCCCCTGCAATGGCGCCTCCAGGCTGTCCCGATTTCTCCAGCCTAACCCTAAGCCTAACCCTAACCCTAGAGGATTTTCTGGGGCCCGATGGTGGGAGTAAGCGCCCCCGGGTGGTCGAGACGAGAAAGTGGTGCGAGGGCAGGTGTGTTGGCAGGGCCGCCCTTGCCTTGGCAGCCCCTTTGCAGAGCCCCTGCAATGGCGCCTCCAGGCTGTCCCTATTTCTCCAGCCTAACCCTAACCCTAACCCTAACCCTAGAGGATTTTCCGGGGCCCGATGGTGGGAGTAAGCGCCCCTGGGTGGTCGAGACGAGAAAGTGGTGCGAGGGCAGGTGTGTTGGCAGGGCCGCCCTTGCCTTGGCAGCCCCTTTACAGAGCCCCTGCAATGGCGCCTCCAGGCTGTCCCGATTTCTCCAGCCTAACCCTAACCCTAACCCTAACCCTAGAGGATTTTCCGGGACCCGATGGTGGGAGTAAGTGCCCCCGGGTGGTCGAGACGAGAAAGTGGTGTGAGGGCAGGTGTGTTGGCAGGGCCACCCTTGCCTTGGCAGCCCCTTTGCAGAGCCCCTGCAATGGCGCCTCCAGGCTGTCCCGATTTCTCCAGCCTAACCCTAACCCTAGAGGATTTTCTGGGGCGCGATGGTGGGAGTAAGTGCCCCTGGGTGGTCGAGACGAGAAAGTGGTGCGAGGGCAGGTGTGTTGGCAGGGCCGCCCTTGCCTTGGCAGCCCCTTTGCAGAGCCCCTGCAATGGCGCCTCCAGGCTGTCCCGATTTCTCCAGCCTAACCCTAACCCTAACCCTAACCCTAGAGGATTTTCCGGGACCCGATGGTGGGAGTAAGTGCCCCCGGGTGGTCGAGACGAGAAAGTGGTGCGAGGGCAGGTGTGTTGGCAGGGCCGCCCTTGCCTTGGCAGCCCCTTTGCAGAGCCCCTGCAATGGCGCCTCCAGGCTGTCCCGATTTCTCAAGCCTAACCCTAACACTAACCCTAACCCTAGAGGATTTTCCGGGGCCCGATGGTGGGAGTAAGTGCCCCCGGGTGGTCGAGACGAGAAAGTGGTGCGAGGGCAGGTGTGTTGGCAGGGCCGCCCTTGCCTTGGCAGCCCCTTTGCAGAGCCCCTGCAATGGCGCCTCCAGGCTGTCCCGATTTCTCCAGCCTAACCCTAACCCTAACCCTAACCCTAGAGGATTTTCCGGGACCCGATGGTGGGAGTAAGCGCCCCCGGGTGGTCGAGACGAGAAAGTGGTGCGAGGGCAGGTGTGTTGGCAGGGCCACCCTTGCCTTGGCAGCCCCTTTGCAGAGCCCCTGCAATGGCGCCTCCAGGCTGTCCCTATTTCTCAAGCCTAACCCTAACCCTAACCCTAACCCTAGAGGATTTCCGGGACCCGATGGTGGGAGTAAGCGCCCCCGGGTGGTCGAGACGAGAAAGTGGTGCGAGGGCAGGTGTGTTGGCAGGGCCGCCCTTGCCTTGGCAGCCCCTTTGCAGAGCCCCTGCAATGGCGCCTCCAGGCTGTCCCGATTTCTCCAGCCTAACCCTAACCCTAACCCTAACCCTAGAGGATTTTCTGGGGCGCGATGGTGGGAGTAAGCGCCCCCGGGTGGTCGAGACGAGAAAGTGGTGCGAGGGCAGGTGTGTTGGCAGGGCCACCCTTGCCTTGGCAGCCCCTTTGCAGAGCCCCTGCAATGGCGCCTCCAGGCTGTCCCGATTTCTCCAGCCTAACCCTAACCCTAACCCTAACCCTAGAGGATTTTCCGGGACCCGATGGTGGGAGTAAGCGCCCCCGGGTGGTCCAGACGAGAAAGTGGTGCGAGGGCAGGTGTGTTGGCAGGGCCGCCCTTGCCTTGGCAGCCCCTTTACAGAGCCCCTGCAATGTCGCCTCCAGGCTGTCCCAATTTCTCAAGCCTAACCCTAAGCCTAACCCTAACCCTAGAGGATTTCCGGGACCCGATGGTGGGAGTAAGTGCCCCCGGGTGGTCGAGACGAGAAAGTGGTGCGAGGGCAGGTGTGTTGGCAGGGCCGCCCTTGCCTTGGCAGCCCCTTTGCAGAGCCCCTGCAATGGCGCCTCCAGGCTGTCCCTATTTCTCAAGCCTAACCCTAACCCTAACCCTAACCCTAGAGGATTTTCTGGGGCCCGATGGTGGGAGTAAGCGCCCCCGGGTGGTCGAGACGAGAAAGTGGTGCGAGGGCAGGTGTGTTGGCAGGGCCACCCTTGCCTTGGCAGCCCCTTTGCAGAGCCCCTGCAATGGCGCCTCCAGGCTGTCCCAATTTCTCCAGCCTAACCCTAACCCTAACCCTAACCCTAGAGGATTTTCCGGGGCCCGATGGTGGGAGTAAGCGCCCCCGGGTGGTCGAGACGAGAAAGTGGTGCGAGGGCAGGTGTGTTGGCAGGGCCGCCCTTGCCTTGGCAGCCCCTTTGCAGAGCCCCTGCAATGGCGCCTCCAGGCTGTCCCGATTTCTCCAGCCTAACCCTAACCCTAAGCCTAACCCTAGAGGATTTTCCGGGGCCCGATGGTGGGAGTAAGCGCCCCCGGGTGGTCGAGACGAGAAAGTGGTGCGAGGGCAGGTGTGTTGGCAGGGCCACCCTTGCCTTGGCAGCCCCTTTACAGAGCCCCTGCAATGGCGCCTCCAGGCTGTCCCTATTTCTCCAGCCTAACCCTAACCCTAACCCTAACCCTAGAGGATTTCCGGGACCCGATGGTGGGAGTAAGTGCCCCCGGGTGGTCGAGACGAGAAAGTGGTGCGAGGGCAGGTGTGTTGGCAGGGCCGCCCTTGCCTTGGCAGCCCCTTTGCAGAGCCCCTGCAATGGCGCCTCCAGGCTGTCCCCATTTCTCAAGCCTAACCCTAACCCTAACCCTAACCCTAGAGAATTTCCGGGGCCCGATGGTGGGAGTAAGCGCCCCCGGGTGGTCGAGACGAGAAAGTGGTGCGAGGGCAGGTGTGTTGGCAGGGCCGCCCTTGCCTTGGCAGCCCCTTTGCAGAGCCCCTGCAATGGCGCCTCCAGGCTGTCCCAATTTCTCAAGCCTAACCCTAACCCTAACCCTAACCCTAGAGGATTTTCCGGGGCCCGATGGTGGGAGTAAGTGCCCCCGGGTGGTCGAGACGAGAAAGTGGTGCGAGGGCAGGTGTGTTGGCAGGGCCGCCCTTGCCTTGGCAGCCCCTTTGCAGAGCCCCTGCAATGGCGCCTCCAGGCTGTCCCGATTTCTCAAGCCTAACCCTAACCCTAACCCTAACCCTAGAGGATTTTCCGGGGCGCGATGGTGGGAGTAAGCGCCCCCGGGTGGTCGAGACGAGAAAGTGGTGCGAGGGCAGGTGTGTTGGCAGGGCCGCCCTTGCCTTGGCAGCCCCTTTGCAGAGCCCCTGCAATGGCGCCTCCAGGCTGTCCCGATTTCTCCAGCCTAACCCTAACCCTAACCCTAACCCTAGAGGATTTCCGGGGCCCGATGGTGGGAGTAAGTGCCCCCGGGTGGTCGAGACGAGAAAGTGGTGCGAGGGCAGGTGTGTTGGCAGGGCCACCCTTGCCTTGGCAGCCCCTTTGCAGAGCCCCTGCAATGGCGCCTCCAGGCTGTCCCAATTTCTCCAGCCTAACCCTAACCCTAACCCTAACCCTAGAGGATTTTCTGGGGCGCGATGGTGGGAGTAAGCGCCCCCGGGTGGTCGAGACGAGAAAGTGGTGCGAGGGCAGGTGTGTTGGCAGGGCCACCCTTGCCTTGGCAGCCCCTTTGCAGAGCCCCTGCAATGGCGCCTCCAGGCTGTCCCGATTTCTCCAGCCTAACCCTAACCCTAACCCTAACCCTAGAGGATTTTCCGGGGCCCGATGGTGGGAGTAAGTGCCCCCGGGTGGTCGAGACGAGAAAGTGGTGCGAGGGCAGGTGTGTTGGCAGGGCCGCCCTTGCCTTGGCAGCCCCTTTGCAGAGCCCCTGCAATGGCGCCTCCAGGCTGTCCCTATTTCTCCAGCCTAACCCTAACCCTAACCCTAACCCTAGAGGATTTCCGGGGCCCAATGGTGGGAGTAAGCGCCCCCGGGTGGTCGAGACGAGAAAGTGGTGCGAGGGCAGGTGTGTTGGCAGGGCCGCCCTTGCCTTGGCAGCCCCTTTGCAGAGCCCCTGCAATGGCGCCTCCAGGCTGTCCCGATTTCTCCAGCCTAACCCTAACCCTAACCCTAACCCTAGAGGATTTCCGGGACCCGATGGTGGGAGTAAGCGCCCCCGGGTGGTCGAGACGAGAAAGTGGTGCGAGGGCAGGTGTGTTGGCAGGGCCGCCCTTGCCTTGGCAGCCCCTTTGCAGAGCCCCTGCAATGGCGCCTCCAGGCTGTCCCGATTTCTCCAGCCTAACCCTAAGCCTAACCCTAACCCTAGAGGATTTTCCGGGGCCCGATGGTGGGAGTAAGTGCCCCCGGGTGGTCGAGACGAGAAAGTGGTGCGAGGGCAGGTGTGTTGGCAGGGCCGCCCTTGCCTTGGCAGCCCCTTTGCAGAGCCCCTGCAATGGCGCCTCCAGGCTGTCCCGATTTCTCCAGCCTAACCCTAACCCTAACCCTAACCCTAGAGGATTTTCCGGGGCGCGATGGTGGGAGTAAGCGCCCCCGGGTGGTCGAGACGAGAAAGTGGTGCGAGGGCAGGTGTGTTGGCAGGGCCACCCTTGCCTTGGCAGCCCCTTTGCAGAGCCCCTGCAATGGCGCCTCCAGGCTGTCCCGATTTCTCCAGCCTAACCCTAAGCCTAACCCTAACCCTAGAGGATTTTCTGGGGCCCGATGGTGGGAGTAAGCGCCCCCGGGTGGTCGAGACGAGAAAGTGGTGCGAGGGCAGGTGTGTTGGCAGGGCCGCCCTTGCCTTGGCAGCCCCTTTGCAGAGCCCCTGCAATGGCGCCTCCAGGCTGTCCCTATTTCTCCAGCCTAACCCTAACCCTAACCCTAACCCTAGAGGATTTTCCGGGGCCCGATGGTGGGAGTAAGCGCCCCTGGGTGGTCGAGACGAGAAAGTGGTGCGAGGGCAGGTGTGTTGGCAGGGCCGCCCTTGCCTTGGCAGCCCCTTTACAGAGCCCCTGCAATGGCGCCTCCAGGCTGTCCCGATTTCTCCAGCCTAACCCTAACCCTAACCCTAACCCTAGAGGATTTTCCGGGACCCGATGGTGGGAGTAAGTGCCCCCGGGTGGTCGAGACGAGAAAGTGGTGTGAGGGCAGGTGTGTTGGCAGGGCCACCCTTGCCTTGGCAGCCCCTTTGCAGAGCCCCTGCAATGGCGCCTCCAGGCTGTCCCGATTTCTCAAGCCTAACCCTAACCCTAACCCTAACCCTAGAGGATTTTCTGGGGCGCGATGGTGGGAGTAAGCGCCCCCGGGTGGTCGAGACGAGAAAGTGGTGCGAGGGCAGGTGTGTTGGCAGGGCCGCCCTTGCCTTGGCAGCCCCTTTGCAGAGCCCCTGCAATGGCGCCTCCAGGCTGTCCCTATTTCTCAAGCCTAACCCTAACCCTAACCCTAACCCTAGAGGATTTTCTGGGGCACGATGGTGGGAGTAAGCGCCCCCGGGTGGTCGAGACGAGAAAGTGGTGCGAGGGCAGGTGTGTTGGCAGGGCCGCCCTTGCCTTGGCAGCCCCTTTGCAGAGCCCCTGCAATGGCGCCTCCAGGCTGTCCCGATTTCTCAAGCCTAACCCTAACCCTAACCCTAACCCTAGAGGATTTTCTGGGGCCCGATGGTTGCAGTAAGCGCCCCCGGGTGGTCGAGACGAGAAAGTGGTGCGAGGGCAGGTGTGTTGGCAGGGCCGCCCTTGCCTTGGCAGCCCCTTTGCAGAGCCCCTGCAATGGCGCCTCCAGGCTGTCCCGATTTCTCCAGCCTAACCCTAAGCCTAACCCTAACCCTAGAGGATTTTCTGGGGCGCGATGGTGGGAGTAAGCGCCCCCGGGTGGTCCAGACGAGAAAGTGGTGCGAGGGCAGGTGTGTTGGCAGGGCCGCCCTTGCCTTGGCAGCCCCTTTGCAGAGCCCCTGCAATGGCGCCTCCAGGCTGTCCCTATTTCTCCAGCCTAACCCTAACACTAACCCTAACCCTAGAGGATTTCCGGGACCCGATGGTGGGAGTAAGTGCCCCCGGGTGGTCGAGACGAGAAAGTGGTGCGAGGGCAGGTGTGTTGGCAGGGCCGCCCTTGCCTTGGCAGCCCCTTTGCAGAGCCCCTGCAATGGCGCCTCCAGGCTGTCCCTATTTCTCAAGCCTAACCCTAACCCTAACCCTAACCCTAGAGGATTTCCGGGACCCGATGGTGGGAGTAAGCGCCCCCGGGTGGTCGAGACGAGAAAGTGGTGCGAGGGCAGGTGTGTTGGCAGGGCCGCCCTTGCCTTGGCAGCCCCTTTGCAGAGCCCCTGCAATGGCGCCTCCAGGCTGTCCCGATTTCTCCAGCCTCACCCTAAGCCTAACCCTAACCCTAGAGGATTTCCGGGGCCCGATGGTTGCAGTAAGCGCCCCCGGGTGGTCGAGACGAGAAAGTGGTGCGAGGGCAGGTGTGTTGGCAGGGCCGCCCTTGCCTTGGCAGCCCCTTTGCAGAGCCCCTGCAATGGCGCCTCCAGGCTGTCCCTATTTCTCAAGCCTAACCCTAACCCTAACCCTAACCCTAGAGGATTTTCTGGGGCGCGATGGTGGGAGTAAGTGCCCCCGGGTGGTCGAGACGAGAAAGTGGTGCGAGGGCAGGTGTGTTGGCAGGGCCGCCCTTGCCTTGGCAGCCCCTTTGCAGAGCCCCTGCAATGGCGCCTCCAGGCTGTCCCGATTTCTCCAGCCTAACCCTAACCCTAACCCTAACCCTAGAGGATTTTCCGGGGCCCGATGGTGGGAGTAAGTGCCCCCGGGTGGTCGAGACGAGAAAGTGGTGCGAGGGCAGGTGTGTTGGCAGGGCCACCCTTGCCTTGGCAGCCCCTTTGCAGAGCCCCTGCAATGGCGCCTCCAGGCTGTCCCGATTTCTCAAGCCTAACCCTAAGCCTAACCCTAACCCTAGAGGATTTTCCGGGGCCCGATGGTGGGAGTAAGTGCCCCCGGGTGGTCGAGACGAGAAAGTGGTGCGAGGGCAGGTGTGTTGGCAGGGCCGCCCTTGCCTTGGCAGCCCCTTTGCAGAGCCCCTGCAATGGCGCCTCCAGGCTGTCCCTATTTCTCAAGCCTAACCCTAAGCCTAACCCTAACCCTAGAGGATTTTCCGGGGCCCGATGGTGGGAGTAAGCGCCCCCGGGTGGTCGAGACGAGAAAGTGGTGCGAGGGCAGGTGTGTTGGCAGGGCCACCCTTGCCTTGGCAGCCCCTTTGCAGAGCCCCTGCAATGGCGCCTCCAGGCTGTCCCTATTTCTCAAGCCTAACCCTAACCCTAACCCTAACCCTAGAGGATTTCCGGGGCCCGATGGTGGGAGTAAGTGCCCCCGGGTGGTCGAGACGAGAAAGTGGTGCGAGGGCAGGTGTGTTGGCAGGGCCGCCCTTGCCTTGGCAGCCCCTTTGCAGAGCCCCTGCAATGGCGCCTCCAGGCTGTCCCGATTTCTCCAGCCTAACCCTAACCCTAGAGGATTTTCTGGGGCCCGATGGTGGGAGTAAATGCCCCTGGGTGGTCGAGACGAGAAAGTGGTGCGAGGGCAGGTGTGTTGGCAGGGCCGCCCTTGCCTTGGCAGCCCCTTTGCAGAGCCCCTGCAATGGCGCCTCCAGGCTGTCCCGATTTCTCCAGCCTAACCCTAACCCTAACCCTAACCCTAGAGGATTTTCCGGGACCCGATGGTGGGAGTAAGTGCCCCCGGGTGGTCGAGACGAGAAAGTGGTGCGAGGGCAGGTGTGTTGGCAGGGCCGCCCTTGCCTTGGCAGCCCCTTTGCAGAGCCCCTGCAATGGCGCCTCCAGGCTGTCCCGATTTCTCAAGCCTAACCCTAACACTAACCCTAACCCTAGAGGATTTTCCGGGGCCCGATGGTGGGAGTAAGTGCCCCCGGGTGGTCGAGACGAGAAAGTGGTGCGAGGGCAGGTGTGTTGGCAGGGCCGCCCTTGCCTTGGCAGCCCCTTTGCAGAGCCCCTGCAATGGCGCCTCCAGGCTGTCCCGATTTCTCCAGCCTAACCCTAACCCTAACCCTAACCCTAGAGGATTTTCCGGGACCCGATGGTGGGAGTAAGCGCCCCCGGGTGGTCGAGACGAGAAAGTGGTGCGAGGGCAGGTGTGTTGGCAGGGCCACCCTTGCCTTGGCAGCCCCTTTGCAGAGCCCCTGCAATGGCGCCTCCAGGCTGTCCCTATTTCTCAAGCCTAACCCTAACCCTAACCCTAACCCTAGAGGATTTCCGGGACCCGATGGTGGGAGTAAGCGCCCCCGGGTGGTCGAGACGAGAAAGTGGTGCGAGGGCAGGTGTGTTGGCAGGGCCGCCCTTGCCTTGGCAGCCCCTTTGCAGAGCCCCTGCAATGGCGCCTCCAGGCTGTCCCGATTTCTCCAGCCTAACCCTAACCCTAACCCTAACCCTAGAGGATTTTCTGGGGCACGATGGTGGGAGTAAGCGCCCCCGGGTGGTCGAGACGAGAAAGTGGTGCGAGGGCAGGTGTGTTGGCAGGGCCACCCTTGCCTTGGCAGCCCCTTTGCAGAGCCCCTGCAATGGCGCCTCCAGGCTGTCCCGATTTCTCCAGCCTAACCCTAACCCTAACCCTAACCCTAGAGGATTTTCCGGGACCCGATGGTGGGAGTAAGCGCCCCCGGGTGGTCCAGACGAGAAAGTGGTGCGAGGGCAGGTGTGTTGGCAGGGCCGCCCTTGCCTTGGCAGCCCCTTTACAGAGCCCCTGCAATGTCGCCTCCAGGCTGTCCCAATTTCTCAAGCCTAACCCTAAGCCTAACCCTAACCCTAGAGGATTTCCGGGACCCGATGGTGGGAGTAAGTGCCCCCGGGTGGTCGAGACGAGAAAGTGGTGCGAGGGCAGGTGTGTTGGCAGGGCCGCCCTTGCCTTGGCAGCCCCTTTGCAGAGCCCCTGCAATGGCGCCTCCAGGCTGTCCCTATTTCTCAAGCCTAACCCTAACCCTAACCCTAACCCTAGAGGATTTTCTGGGGCCCGATGGTGGGAGTAAGCGCCCCCGGGTGTTCGAGACGAGAAAGTGGTGCGAGGGCAGGTGTGTTGGCAGGGCCACCCTTGCCTTGGCAGCCCCTTTGCAGAGCCCCTGCAATGGCGCCTCCAGGCTGTCCCAATTTCTCCAGCCTAACCCTAACCCTAACCCTAACCCTAGAGGATTTTCCGGGGCCCGATGGTGGGAGTAAGCGCCCCTGGGTGGTCGAGACGAGAAAGTGGTGCGAGGGCAGGTGTGTTGGCAGGGCCGCCCTTGCCTTGGCAGCCCCTTTGCAGAGCCCCTGCAATGGCGCCTCCAGGCTGTCCCGATTTCTCCAGCCTAACCCTAACCCTAAGCCTAACCCTAGAGGATTTTCCGGGGCCCGATGGTGGGAGTAAGCGCCCCCGGGTGGTCGAGACGAGAAAGTGGTGCGAGGGCAGGTGTGTTGGCAGGGCCACCCTTGCCTTGGCAGCCCCTTTACAGAGCCCCTGCAATGGCGCCTCCAGGCTGTCCCTATTTCTCCAGCCTAACCCTAACCCTAACCCTAACCCTAGAGGATTTCCGGGACCCGATGGTGGGAGTAAGTGCCCCCGGGTGGTCGAGACGAGAAAGTGGTGCGAGGGCAGGTGTGTTGGCAGGGCCGCCCTTGCCTTGGCAGCCCCTTTGCAGAGCCCCTGCAATGGCGCCTCCAGGCTGTCCCCATTTCTCAAGCCTAACCCTAACCCTAACCCTAACCCTAGAGAATTTCCGGGGCCCGATGGTGGGAGTAAGCGCCCCCGGGTGGTCGAGACGAGAAAGTGGTGCGAGGGCAGGTGTGTTGGCAGGGCCGCCCTTGCCTTGGCAGCCCCTTTGCAGAGCCCCTGCAATGGCGCCTCCAGGCTGTCCCAATTTCTCCAGCCTAACCCTAACCCTAACCCTAACCCTAGAGGATTTTCCGGGGCCCGATGGTGGGAGTAAGTGCCCCCGGGTGGTCGAGACGAGAAAGTGGTGCGAGGGCAGGTGTGTTGGCAGGGCCGCCCTTGCCTTGGCAGCCCCTTTGCAGAGCCCCTGCAATGGCGCCTCCAGGCTGTCCCGATTTCTCCAGCCTAACCCTAACCCTAGAGGATTTTCTGGGGCCCGATGGTGGGAGTAAGTGCCCCTGGGTGGTCGAGACGAGAAAGTGGTGCGAGGGCAGGTGTGTTGGCAGGGCCGCCCTTGCCTTGGCAGCCCCTTTGCAGAGCCCCTGCAATGGCGCCTCCAGGCTGTCCCGATTTCTCCAGCCTAACCCTAACCCTAACCCTAACCCTAGAGGATTTTCCGGGACCCGATGGTGGGAGTAAGTGCCCCCGGGTGGTCGAGACGAGAAAGTGGTGCGAGGGCAGGTGTGTTGGCAGGGCCGCCCTTGCCTTGGCAGCCCCTTTGCAGAGCCCCTGCAATGGCGCCTCCAGGCTGTCCCGATTTCTCAAGCCTAACCCTAACACTAACCCTAACCCTAGAGGATTTTCCGGGGCCCGATGGTGGGAGTAAGTGCCACCGGGTGGTCGAGACGAGAAAGTGGTGCGAGGGCAGGTGTGTTGGCAGGGCCGCCCTTGCCTTGGCAGCCCCTTTGCAGAGCCCCTGCAATGGCGCCTCCAGGCTGTCCCGATTTCTCCAGCCTAACCCTAACACTAACCCTAACCCTAGAGGATTTTCCGGGGCCCGATGGTGGGAGTAAGTGCCCCCGGGTGGTCGAGACGAGAAAGTGGTGCGAGGGCAGGTGTGTTGGCAGGGCCGCCCTTGCCTTGGCAGCCCCTTTGCAGAGCCCCTGCAATGGCGCCTCCAGGCTGTCCCGATTTCTCCAGCCTAACCCTAACCCTAACCCTAACCCTAGAGGATTTTCCGGGACCCGATGGTGGGAGTAAGCGCCCCCGGGTGGTCGAGACGAGAAAGTGGTGCGAGGGCAGGTGTGTTGGCAGGGCCGCCCTTGCCTTGGCAGCCCCTTTGCAGAGCCCCTGCAATGGCGCCTCCAGGCTGTCCCTATTTCTCAAGCCTAACCCTAACCCTAACCCTAACCCTAGAGGATTTCCGGGACCCGATGGTGGGAGTAAGCGCCCCCGGGTGGTCGAGACGAGAAAGTGGTGCGAGGGCAGGTGTGTTGGCAGGGCCGCCCTTGCCTTGGCAGCCCCTTTGCAGAGCCCCTGCAATGGCGCCTCCAGGCTGTCCCGATTTCTCCAGCCTAACCCTAACCCTAACCCTAACCCTAGAGGATTTTCTGGGGCGCGATGGTGGGAGTAAGCGCCCCCGGGTGGTCGAGACGAGAAAGTGGTGCGAGGGCAGGTGTGTTGGCAGGGCCACCCTTGCCTTGGCAGCCCCTTTGCAGAGCCCCTGCAATGGCGCCTCCAGGCTGTCCCGATTTCTCCAGCCTAACCCTAACCCTAACCCTAACCCTAGAGGATTTTCCGGGACCCGATGGTGGGAGTAAGCGCCCCCGGGTGGTCCAGACGAGAAAGTGGTGCGAGGGCAGGTGTGTTGGCAGGGCCGCCCTTGCCTTGGCAGCCCCTTTACAGAGCCCCTGCAATGTCGCCTCCAGGCTGTCCCAATTTCTCAAGCCTAACCCTAAGCCTAACCCTAACCCTAGAGGATTTCCGGGACCCGATGGTGGGAGTAAGTGCCCCCGGGTGGTCGAGACGAGAAAGTGGTGCGAGGGCAGGTGTGTTGGCAGGGCCGCCCTTGCCTTGGCAGCCCCTTTGCAGAGCCCCTGCAATGGCGCCTCCAGGCTGTCCCTATTTCTCAAGCCTAACCCTAACCCTAACCCTAACCCTAGAGGATTTTCTGGGGCCCGATGGTGGGAGTAAGCGCCCCCGGGTGTTCGAGACGAGAAAGTGGTGCGAGGGCAGGTGTGTTGGCAGGGCCACCCTTGCCTTGGCAGCCCCTTTGCAGAGCCCCTGCAATGGCGCCTCCAGGCTGTCCCAATTTCTCCAGCCTAACCCTAACCCTAACCCTAACCCTAGAGGATTTTCCGGGGCCCGATGGTGGGAGTAAGCGCCCCTGGGTGGTCGAGACGAGAAAGTGGTGCGAGGGCAGGTGTGTTGGCAGGGCCGCCCTTGCCTTGGCAGCCCCTTTGCAGAGCCCCTGCAATGGCGCCTCCAGGCTGTCCCGATTTCTCCAGCCTAACCCTAACCCTAACCCTAACCCTAGAGGATTTTCCGGGGCCCGATGGTGGGAGTAAGCGCCCCCGGGTGGTCGAGACGAGAAAGTGGTGCGAGGGCAGGTGTGTTGGCAGGGCCACCCTTGCCTTGGCAGCCCCTTTACAGAGCCCCTGCAATGGCGCCTCCAGGCTGTCCCTATTTCTCCAGCCTAACCCTAACCCTAACCCTAACCCTAGAGGATTTCCGGGACCCGATGGTGGGAGTAAGTGCCCCCGGGTGGTCGAGACGAGAAAGTGGTGCGAGGGCAGGTGTGTTGGCAGGGCCGCCCTTGCCTTGGCAGCCCCTTTGCAGAGCCCCTGCAATGGCGCCTCCAGGCTGTCCCCATTTCTCAAGCCTAACCCTAACCCTAACCCTAACCCTAGAGAATTTCCGGGGCCCGATGGTGGGAGTAAGCGCCCCCGGGTGGTCGAGACGAGAAAGTGGTGCGAGGGCAGGTGTGTTGGCAGGGCCGCCCTTGCCTTGGCAGCCCCTTTGCAGAGCCCCTGCAATGGCGCCTCCAGGCTGTCCCAATTTCTCAAGCCTAACCCTAACCCTAACCCTAACCCTAGAGGATTTTCCGGGGCCCGATGGTGGGAGTAAGTGCCCCCGGGTGGTCGAGACGAGAAAGTGGTGCGAGGGCAGGTGTGTTGGCAGGGCCGCCCTTGCCTTGGCAGCCCCTTTGCAGAGCCCCTGCAATGGCGCCTCCAGGCTGTCCCGATTTCTCAAGCCTAACCCTAACCCTAACCCTAACCCTAGAGGATTTTCCGGGGCGCGATGGTGGGAGTAAGCGCCCCCGGGTGGTCGAGACGAGAAAGTGGTGCGAGGGCAGGTGTGTTGGCAGGGCCGCCCTTGCCTTGGCAGCCCCTTTGCAGAGCCCCTGCAATGGCGCCTCCAGGCTGTCCCGATTTCTCCAGCCTAACCCTAACCCTAACCCTAACCCTAGAGGATTTCCGGGGCCCGATGGTGGGAGTAAGTGCCCCCGGGTGGTCGAGACGAGAAAGTGGTGCGAGGGCAGGTGTGTTGGCAGGGCCACCCTTGCCTTGGCAGCCCCTTTGCAGAGCCCCTGCAATGGCGCCTCCAGGCTGTCCCAATTTCTCCAGCCTAACCCTAACCCTAACCCTAACCCTAGAGGATTTTCTGGGGCGCGATGGTGGGAGTAAGCGCCCCCGGGTGGTCGAGACGAGAAAGTGGTGCGAGGGCAGGTGTGTTGGCAGGGCCGCCCTTGCCTTGGCAGCCCCTTTACAGAGCCCCTGCAATGGCGCCTCCAGGCTGTCCCTATTTCTCCAGCCTAACCCTAACCCTAACCCTAGAGGATTTTCCGGGGCCCGATGGTGGGAGTAAGTGCCCCCGGGTGGTCGAGACGAGAAAGTGGTGCGAGGGCAGGTGTGTTGGCAGGGCCACCCTTGCCTTGGCAGCCCCTTTGCAGAGCCCCTGCAATGGCGCCTCCAGGCTGTCCCTATTTCTCCAGCCTAACCCTAACCCTAACCCTAACCCTAGAGGATTTCCGGGGCCCAATGGTGGGAGTAAGTGCCCCCGGGTGGTCGAGACGAGAAAGTGGTGCGAGGGCAGGTGTGTTGGCAGGGCCGCCCTTGCCTTGGCAGCCCCTTTGCAGAGCCCCTGCAATGGCGCCTCCAGGCTGTCCCGATTTCTCCAGCCTAACCCTAACCCTAACCCTAACCCTAGAGGATTTCCGGGACCCGATGGTGGGAGTAAGCGCCCCCGGGTGGTCGAGACGAGAAAGTGGTGCGAGGGCAGGTGTGTTGGCAGGGCCGCCCTTGCCTTGGCAGCCCCTTTGCAGAGCCCCTGCAATGGCGCCTCCAGGCTGTCCCGATTTCTCCAGCCTAACCCTAAGCCTAACCCTAACCCTAGAGGATTTCCGGGGCCCGATGGTGGGAGTAAGCGCCCCCGGGTGGTCGAGACGAGAAAGTGGTGCGAGGGCAGGTGTGTTGGCAGGGCCGCCCTTGCCTTGGCAGCCCCTTTGCAGAGCCCCTGCAATGGCGCCTCCAGGCTGTCCTGATTTCTCCAGCCTAACCCTAAGCCTAACCCTAACCCTAGAGGATTTTCTGGGGTGCGATGGTGGGAGTAAGCGCCCCCGGGTGGTCGAGACGAGAAAGTGGTGCGAGGGCAGGTGTGTTGGCAGGGCCGCCCTTGCCTTGGCAGCCCCTTTGCAGAGCCCCTGCAATGGCGCCTCCAGGCTGTCCTGATTTCTCCAGCCTAACCCTAACCCTAAGCCTAACCCTAGAGGATTTTCCGGGGCCCGATGGTGGGAGTAAGCGCCCCCGGGTGGTCGAGACGAGAAAGTGGTGCGAGGGCAGGTGTGTTGGCAGGGCCGCCCTTGCCTTGGCAGCCCCTTTACAGAGCCCCTGCAATGGCGCCTCCAGGCTGTCCCGATTTCTCCAGCCTAACCTTAACCCTAACCCTAACCCTAGAGGATTTCCGGGGCCCGATGGTGGGAGTAAGTGCCCCCGGGTGGTCGAGACGAGAAAGTGGTGCGAGGGCAGGTGTGTTGGCAGGGCCGCCCTTGCTTTGGCAGCCCCTTTGCAGAGCCCCTGCAATGGCGCCTCCAGGCTGTCCCAATTTCTCCAGCCTAACCCTAAGCCTAACCCTAACCCTAGAGGATTTTCCGGGGCCCGATGGTGGGAGTAAGCGCCCCTGGGTGGTCGAGATGAGAAAGTGGTGCGAGGGCAGGTGTGTTGGCAGGGCCGCCCTTGCCTTGGCAGCCCCTTTGCAGAGCCCCTGCAATGGCGCCTCCAGGCTGTCCCGATTTCTCAAGCCTAACCCTAACCCTAACCCTAACCCTAGAGGATTTTCTGGGGCCCGATGGTGGGAGTAAGCGCCCCCGGGTGGTCGAGACGAGAAAGTGGTGCGAGGGCAGGTGTGTTGGCAGGGCCACCCTTGCCTTGGCAGCCCCTTTACAGAGCCCCTGCAATGGCGCCTCCAGGCTGTCCCGATTTCTCCAGCCTAACCCTAACCCTAACCCTAACCCTAGAGGATTTTCTGGGGCCCGATGGTGGGAGTAAGCGCCCCTGGGTGGTCGAGACGAGAAAGTGGTGCGAGGGCAGGTGTGTTGGCAGGGCCGCCCTTGCCTTGGCAGCCCCTTTGCAGAGCCCCTGCAATGGCGCCTCCAGGCTGTCCCTATTTCTCCAGCCTAACCCTAACCCTAAGCCTAACCCTAGAGGATTTTCCGGGACCCGATGGTGGGAGTAAGCGCCCCCGGGTGGTCGAGACGAGAAAGTGGTGCGAGGGCAGGTGTGTTGGCAGGGCCGCCCTTGCCTTGGCAGCCCCTTTACAGAGCCCCTGCAATGGCGCCTCCAGGCTGTCCCTATTTCTCCAGCCTAACCTTAACCCTAACCCTAACCCTAGAGGATTTCCGGGACCCGATGGTGGGAGTAAGTGCCCCCGGGTGGTCGAGACGAGAAAGTGGTGCGAGGGCAGGTGTGTTGGCAGGGCCGCCCTTGCCTTGGCAGCCCCTTTGCAGAGCCCCTGCAATGGCGCCTCCAGGCTGTCCCAATTTCTCAAGCCTAACCCTAAGCCTAACCCTAACCCTAGAGGATTTTCCGGGGCCCGATGGTGGGAGTAAGCGCCCCTGGGTGGTCGAGACGAGAAAGTGGTGCGAGGGCAGGTGTGTTGGCAGGGCCGCCCTTGCCTTGGCAGCCCCTTTACAGAGCCCCTGCAATGGCGCCTCCAGGCTGTCCCGATTTCTCCAGCCTAACCCTAAGCCTAACCCTAACCCTAGAGGATTTTCCGGGACCCGATGGTGGGAGTAAGTGCCCCCGGGTGGTCGAGACGAGAAAGTGGTGCGAGGGCAGGTGTGTTGGCAGGGCCACCCTTGCCTTGGCAGCCCCTTTGCAGAGCCCCTGCAATGGCGCCTCCAGGCTGTCCCGATTTCTCAAGCCTAACCCTAACCCTAACCCTAACCCTAGAGGATTTTCTGGGGCCCGATGGTGGGAGTAAGCGCCCCCGGGTGGTCGAGACGAGAAAGTGGTGCGAGGGCAGGTGTGTTGGCAGGGCCGCCCTTGCCTTGGCAGCCCCTTTGCAGAGCCCCTGCAATGGCGCCTCCAGGCTGTCCCTATTTCTCAAGCCTAACCCTAAGCCTAACCCTAACCCTAGAGGATTTTCCGGGGCCCGATGGTGGGAGTAAGTGCCCCCGGGTGGTCGAGACGAGAAAGTGGTGCGAGGGCAGGTGTGTTGGCAGGGCCGCCCTTGCCTTGGCAGCCCCTTTGCAGAGCCCCTGCAATGGCGCCTCCAGGCTGTCCCGATTTCTCAAGCCTAACCCTAAGCCTAACCCTAACCCTAGAGGATTTTCCGGGGCCCGATGGTGGGAGTAAGCGCCCCCGGGTGGTCGAGACGAGAAAGTGGTGCGAGGGCAGGTGTGTTGGCAGGGCCGCCCTTGCCTTGGCAGCCCCTTTACAGAGCCCCTGCAATGGCGCCTCCAGGCTGTCCCGATTTCTCCAGCCTAACCCTAACCCTAACCCTAACCCTAGAGGATTTCCGGGGCCCGATGGTGAGAGTAAGCGCCCCCGGGTGGTCGAGACGAGAAAGTGGTGCGAGGGCAGGTGTGTTGGCAGGGCCGCCCTTGCCTTGGCAGCCCCTTTGCAGAGCCCCTGCAATGGCGCCTCCAGGCTGTCCCTATTTCTCAAGCCTAACCCTAACCCTAACCCTAACCCTAGAGGATTTTCTGGGGCCCGATGGTGGGAGTAAGCGCCCCCGGGTGGTCGAGACGAGAAAGTGGTGCGAGGGCAGGTGTGTTGGCAGGGCCGCCCTTGCCTTGGCAGCCCCTTTGCAGAGCCCCTGCAATGGCGCCTCCAGGCTGTCCCTATTTCTCAAGCCTAACCCTAACCCTAACCCTAACCCTAGAGGATTTTCCGGGGCCCGATGGTGGGAGTAAGCGCCCCCGGGTGGTCGAGACGAGAAAGTGGTGCGAGGGCAGGTGTGTTGGCAGGGCCGCCCTTGCCTTGGCAGCCCCTTTGCAGAGCCCCTGCAATGGCGCCTCCAGGCTGTCCCGATTTCTCAAGCCTCACCCTAAGCCTAACCCTAACCCTAGAGGATTTCCGGGGCCCGATGGTTGCAATAAGCGCCCCCGGGTGGTCGAGACGAGAAAGTGGTGCGAGGGCAGGTGTGTTGGCAGGGCCGCCCTTGCCTTGGCAGCCCCTTTGCAGAGCCCCTGCAATGGCGCCTCCAGGCTGTCCCGATTTCTCAAGCCTAACCCTAACCCTAACCCTAACCCTAGAGGATTTTCTGGGGCCCGATGGTGGGAGTAAGTGCCCCCGGGTGGTCGAGACGAGAAAGTGGTGCGAGGGCAGGTGTGTTGGCAGGGCCGCCCTTGCCTTGGCAGCCCCTTTGCAGAGCCCCTGCAATGGCGCCTCCAGGCTGTCCCGATTTCTCCAGCCTAACCCTAACCCTAACCCTAACCCTAGAGGATTTTCCGGGGCCCGATGGTGGGAGTAAGTGCCCCCGGGTGGTCGAGACGAGAAAGTGGTGCGAGGGCAGGTGTGTTGGCAGGGCCGCCCTTGCCTTGGCAGCCCCTTTGCAGAGCCCCTGCAATGGCGCCTCCAGGCTGTCCCGATTTCTCCAGCCTAACCCTAACACTAACCCTAACCCTAGAGGATTTTCCGGGACCCGATGGTGGGAGTAAGTGCCCCCGGGTGGTCGAGACGAGAAAGTGGTGCGAGGGCAGGTGTGTTGGCAGGGCCACCCTTGCCTTGGCAGCCCCTTTGCAGAGCCCCTGCAATGGCGCCTCCAGGCTGTCCCGATTTCTCCAGCCTAACCCTAACCCTAAGCCTAACCCTAGAGGATTTTCTGGGGCGCGATGGTGGGAGTAAGCGCCCCCGGGTGGTCGAGACGAGAAAGTGGTGCGAGGGCAGGTGTGTTGGCAGGGCCACCCTTGCCTTGGCAGCCCCTTTGCAGAGCCCCTGCAATGGCGCCTCCAGGCTGTCCCGATTTCTCCAGCCTAACCCTAACCCTAACCCTAACCCTAGAGGATTTTCCGGGACCCGATGGTGGGAGTAAGCGCCCCCGGGTGGTCGAGACGAGAAAGTGGTGCGAGGGCAGGTGTGTTGGCAGGGCCGCCCTTGCCTTGGCAGCCCCTTTACAGAGCCCCTGCAATGTCGCCTCCAGGCTGTCCCAATTTCTCAAGCCTAACCCTAAGCCTAACCCTAACCCTAGAGGATTTCCGGGACCCGATGGTGGGAGTAAGTGCCCCCGGGTGGTCGAGACGAGAAAGTGGTGCGAGGGCAGGTGTGTTGGCAGGGCCGCCCTTGCCTTGGCAGCCCCTTTGCAGAGCCCCTGCAATGGCGCCTCCAGGCTGTCCCTATTTCTCCAGCCTAACCCTAACCCTAACCCTAACCCTAGAGGATTTTCTGGGGCCCGATGGTGGGAGTAAGCGCCCCCGGGTGTTCGAGACGAGAAAGTGGTGCGAGGGCAGGTGTGTTGGCAGGGCCACCCTTGCCTTGGCAGCCCCTTTGCAGAGCCCCTGCAATGGCGCCTCCAGGCTGTCCCGATTTCTCCAGCCTAACCCTAACCCTAACCCTAACCCTAGAGGATTTTCCGGGGCCCGATGGTGGGAGTAAGCGCCCCCGGGTGGTCGAGACGAGAAAGTGGTGCGAGGGCAGGTGTGTTGGCAGGGCCACCCTTGCCTTGGCAGCCCCTTTACAGAGCCCCTGCAATGGCGCCTCCAGGCTGTCCCTATTTCTCCAGCCTAACCCTAACCCTAACCCTAACCCTAGAGGATTTCCGGGACCCGATGGTGGGAGTAAGTGCCCCCGGGTGGTCGAGACGAGAAAGTGGTGCGAGGGCAGGTGTGTTGGCAGGGCCGCCCTTGCCTTGGCAGCCCCTTTGCAGAGCCCCTGCAATGGCGCCTCCAGGCTGTCCCGATTTCTCAAGCCTAACCCTAACCCTAACCCTAACCCTAGAGGATTTTCCGGGGCGCGATGGTGGGAGTAAGCGCCCCCGGGTGGTCGAGACGAGAAAGTGGTGCGAGGGCAGGTGTGTTGGCAGGGCCGCCCTTGCCTTGGCAGCCCCTTTGCAGAGCCCCTGCAATGGCGCCTCCAGGCTGTCCCAATTTCTCAAGCCTAACCCTAAGCCTAACCCTAACCCTAGAGGATTTTCCGGGGCCCGATGGTGGGAGTAAGCGCCCCCGGGTGGTCGAGACGAGAAAGTGGTGCGAGGGCAGGTGTGTTGGCAGGGCCGCCCTTGCCTTGGCAGCCCCTTTGCAGAGCCCCTGCAATGGCGCCTCCAGGCTGTCCCGATTTCTCAAGCCTAACCCTAACCCTAACCCTAACCCTAGAGGATTTTCTGGGGCCCGATGGTGGGAGTAAGCGCCCCCGGGTGGTCGAGACGAGAAAGTGGTGCGAGGGCAGGTGTGTTGGCAGGGCCGCCCTTGCCTTGGCAGCCCCTTTGCAGAGCCCCTGCAATGGCGCCTCCAGGCTGTCCCGATTTCTCCAGCCTAACCCTAACCCTAACCCTAACCCTAGAGGATTTTCTGGGGCCCGATGGTGGGAGTAAGCGCCCCCGGGTGGTCGAGACGAGAAAGTGGTGCGAGGGCAGGTGTGTTGGCAGGGCCGCCCTTGCCTTGGCAGCCCCTTTGCAGAGCCCCTGCAATGGCGCCTCCAGGCTGTCCCGATTTCTCAAGCCTAACCCTAACCCTAACCCTAACCCTAGAGGATTTCCGGGACCCGATGGTGGGAGTAAGCACCCCCGGGTGGTCGAGACGAGAAAGTGGTGCGAGGGCAGGTGTGTTGGCAGAGCCGCCCTTGCCTTGGCAGCCCCTTTGCAGAGCCCCTGCAATGGCGCCTCCAGGCTGTCCCGATTTCTCAAGCCTAACCCTAACCCTAACCCTAACCCTAGAGGATTTTCCGGGGTGCGATGGTGGGAGTAAGCGCCCCCGGGTGGTCGAGACGAGAAAGTGGTGCGAGGGCAGGTGTGTTGGCAGGGCCGCCCTTGCCTTGGCAGCCCCTTTGCAGAGCCCCTGCAATGGCGCCTCCAGGCTGTCCCTATTTCTCAAGCCTAACCCTAACCCTAACCCTAACCCTAGAGGATTTTCTGGGGCCCGATGGTGGGAGTAAGCGCCCCCGGGTGGTCGAGACGAGAAAGTGGTGCGAGGGCAGGTGTGTTGGCAGGGCCGCCCTTGCCTTGGCAGCCCCTTTGCAGAGCCCCTGCAATGGCGCCTCCAGGCTGTCCCTATTTCTCAAGCCTAACCCTAACCCTAACCCTAACCCTAGAGGATTTTCTGGGGCCCGATGGTGGGAGTAAGCGCCCCCGGGTGGTCGAGACGAGAAAGTGGTGCGAGGGCAGGTGTGTTGGCAGGGCCGCCCTTGCCTTGGCAGCCCCTTTGCAGAGCCCCTGCAATGGCGCCTCCAGGCTGTCCCTATTTCTCAAGCCTAACCCTAACCCTAACCCTAACCCTAGAGGATTTTCCGGGGCCCGATGGTGGGAGTAAGTGCCCCCGGGTGGTCGAGACGAGAAAGTGGTGCGAGGGCAGGTGTGTTGGCAGGGCCGCCCTTGCCTTGGCAGCCCCTTTGCAGAGCCCCTGCAATGGCGCCTCCAGGCTGTCCTGATTTCTCCAGCCTAACCCTAAGCCTAACCCTAACCCTAGAGGATTTTCTGGGGCCCGATGGTGGGAGTAAGCGCCCCCGGGTGGTCGAGACGAGAAAGTGGTGCGAGGGCAGGTGTGTTGGCAGGGCCGCCCTTGCCTTGGCAGCCCCTTTACAGAGCCCCTGCAATGGCGCCTCCAGGCTGTCCCGATTTCTCCAGCCTAACCCTAACCCTAACCCTAACCCTAGAGGATTTCCGGGGCCCGATGGTGGGAGTAAGCGCCCCCGGGTGGTCGAGACGAGAAAGTGGTGCGAGGGCAGGTGTGTTGGCAGGGCCGCCCTTGCCTTGGCAGCCCCTTTGCAGAGCCCCTGCAATGGCGCCTCCAGGCTGTCCCTATTTCTCAAGCCTAACCCTAACCCTAACCCTAACCCTAGAGGATTTTCTGGGGCCCGATGGTGGGAGTAAGCGCCCCCGGGTGGTCGAGACGAGAAAGTGGTGCGAGGGCAGGTGTGTTGGCAGGGCCGCCCTTGCCTTGGCAGCCCCTTTGCAGAGCCCCTGCAATGGCGCCTCCAGGCTGTCCCTATTTCTCAAGCCTAACCCTAAGCCTAACCCTAACCCTAGAGGATTTTCCGGGGCCCGATGGTGGGAGTAAGCGCCCCCGGGTGGTCGAGACGAGAAAGTGGTGCGAGGGCAGGTGTGTTGGCAGGGCCGCCCTTGCCTTGGCAGCCCCTTTGCAGAGCCCCTGCAATGGCGCCTCCAGGCTGTCCCGATTTCTCAAGCCTCACCCTAAGCCTAACCCTAACCCTAGAGGATTTCCGGGGCCCGATGGTTGCAGTAAGCGCCCCCGGGTGGTCGAGACGAGAAAGTGGTGCGAGGGCAGGTGTGTTGGCAGGGCCGCCCTTGCCTTGGCAGCCCCTTTGCAGAGCCCCTGGAATGGCGCCTCCAGGCTGTCCCTATTTCTCAAGCCTAACCCTAACCCTAACCCTAACCCTAGAGGATTTTCTGGGGCCCGATGGTTGCAGTAAGCGCCCCCGGGTGGTCGAGACGAGAAAGTGGTGCGAGGGCAGGTGTGTTGGCAGGGCCGCCCTTGCCTTGGCAGCCCCTTTGCAGAGCCCCTGCAATGGCGCCTCCAGGCTGTCCCGATTTCTCCAGCCTAACCCTAACCCTAACCCTAACCCTAGAGGATTTTCCGGGGCCCGATGGTGGGAGTAAGTGCCCCCGGGTGGTCGAGACGAGAAAGTGGTGCGAGGGCAGGTGTGTTGGCAGGGCCACCCTTGCCTTGGCAGCCCCTTTGCAGAGCCCCTGCAATGGCGCCTCCAGGCTGTCCCGATTTCTCCAGCCTAACCCTAACACTAACCCTAACCCTAGAGGATTTTCCGGGGCCCGATGGTGGGAGTAAGTGCCCCCGGGTGGTCGAGACGAGAAAGTGGTGCGAGGGCAGGTGTGTTGGCAGGGCCACCCTTGCCTTGGCAGCCCCTTTGCAGAGCCCCTGCAATGGCGCCTCCAGGCTGTCCCGATTTCTCCAGCCTAACCCTAACCCTAAGCCTAACCCTAGAGGATTTTCTGGGGCGCGATGGTGGGAGTAAGCGCCCCCGGGTGGTCGAGACGAGAAAGTGGTGCGAGGGCAGGTGTGTTGGCAGGGCCGCCCTTGCCTTGGCAGCCCCTTTGCAGAGCCCCTGCAATGGCGCCTCCAGGCTGTCCCGATTTCTCCAGCCTAACCCTAACCCTAACCCTAACCCTAGAGGATTTTCCGGGACCCGATGGTGGGAGTAAGCGCCCCCGGGTGGTCGAGACGAGAAAGTGGTGCGAGGGCAGGTGTGTTGGCAGGGCCGCCCTTGCCTTGGCAGCCCCTTTACAGAGCCCCTGCAATGTCGCCTCCAGGCTGTCCCAATTTCTCAAGCCTAACCCTAAGCCTAACCCTAACCCTAGAGGATTTCCGGGACCCGATGGTGGGAGTAAGTGCCCCCGGGTGGTCGAGACGAGAAAGTGGTGCGAGGGCAGGTGTGTTGGCAGGGCCGCCCTTGCCTTGGCAGCCCCTTTGCAGAGCCCCTGCAATGGCGCCTCCAGGCTGTCCCTATTTCTCCAGCCTAACCCTAACCCTAACCCTAACCCTAGAGGATTTTCTGGGGCCCGATGGTGGGAGTAAGCGCCCCCGGGTGTTCGAGACGAGAAAGTGGTGCGAGGGCAGGTGTGTTGGCAGGGCCACCCTTGCCTTGGCAGCCCCTTTGCAGAGCCCCTGCAATGGCGCCTCCAGGCTGTCCCGATTTCTCCAGCCTAACCCTAACCCTAACCCTAACCCTAGAGGATTTTCCGGGGCCCGATGGTGGGAGTAAGCACCCCCGGGTGGTCGAGACGAGAAAGTGGTGCGAGGGCAGGTGTGTTGGCAGGGCCGCCCTTGCCTTGGCAGCCCCTTTGCAGAGCCCCTGCAATGGCGCCTCCAGGCTGTCCCGATTTCTCCAGCCTAACCCTAACCCTAACCCTAACCCTAGAGGATTTTCCGGGGCCCGATGGTGGGAGTAAGCGCCCCCGGGTGGTCGAGACGAGAAAGTGGTGCGAGGGCAGGTGTGTTGGCAGGGCCACCCTTGCCTTGGCAGCCCCTTTACAGAGCCCCTGCAATGGCGCCTCCAGGCTGTCCCTATTTCTCCAGCCTAACCCTAACCCTAACCCTAACCCTAGAGGATTTCCGGGACCCGATGGTGGGAGTAAGTGCCCCCGGGTGGTCGAGACGAGAAAGTGGTGCGAGGGCAGGTGTGTTGGCAGGGCCGCCCTTGCCTTGGCAGCCCCTTTGCAGAGCCCCTGCAATGGCGCCTCCAGGCTGTCCCGATTTCTCAAGCCTAACCCTAACCCTAACCCTAACCCTAGAGGATTTTCCGGGGCCCGATGGTGGGAGTAAGCGCCCCCGGGTGGTCGAGACGAGAAAGTGGTGCGAGGGCAGGTGTGTTGGCAGGGCCGCCCTTGCCTTGGCAGCCCCTTTGCAGAGCCCCTGCAATGGCGCCTCCAGGCTGTCCCAATTTCTCAAGCCTAACCCTAAGCCTAACCCTAACCCTAGAGGATTTTCCGGGGCCCGATGGTGGGAGTAAGCGCCCCCGGGTGGTCGAGACGAGAAAGTGGTGCGAGGGCAGGTGTGTTGGCAGGGCCGCCCTTGCCTTGGCAGCCCCTTTGCAGAGCCCCTGCAATGGCGCCTCCAGGCTGTCCCGATTTCTCAAGCCTAACCCTAACCCTAACCCTAACCCTAGAGGATTTTCCGGGGCGCGATGGTGGGAGTAAGTGCCCCCGGGTGGTCGAGACGAGAAAGTGGTGCGAGGGCAGGTGTGTTGGCAGGGCCGCCCTTGCCTTGGCAGCCCCTTTGCAGAGCCCCTGCAATGGCGCCTCCAGGCTGTCCCGATTTCTCAAGCCTAACCCTAACCCTAACCCTAACCCTAGAGGATTTCCGGGGCCCGATGGTGGGAGTAAGCACCCCCGGGTGGTCGAGACGAGAAAGTGGTGCGAGGGCAGGTGTGTTGGCAGAGCCGCCCTTGCCTTGGCAGCCCCTTTGCAGAGCCCCTGCAATGGCGCCTCCAGGCTGTCCCTATTTCTCCAGCCTAACCCTAACCCTAACCCTAACCCTAGAGGATTTTCCGGGACCGGTGGTGGGAGTAAGCGCCCCCGGGTGGTCGAGACGAGAAAGTGGTGCGAGGGCAGGTGTGTTGGCAGGGCCGCCCTTGCCTTGGCAGCCCCTTTGCAGAGCCCCTGCAATGGCGCCTCCAGGCTGTCCCTATTTCTCCAGCCTAACCCTAACCCTAACCCTAACCCTAGAGGATTTTCCGGGGCCCGATGGTGGGAGTAAGTGCCCCCGGGTGGTCGAGACGAGAAAGTGGTGCGAGGGCAGGTGTGTTGGCAGGGCCGCCCTTGCCTTGGCAGCCCCTTTGCAGAGCCCCTGCAATGGCGCCTCCAGGCTGTCCCGATTTCTCCAGCCTAACCCTAACCCTAACCCTAACCCTAGAGGATTTTCCGGGACCCGATGGTGGGAGTAAGTGCCCCCGGGTGGTCGAGACGAGAAAGTGGTGCGAGGGCAGGTGTGTTGGCAGGGCCGCCCTTGCCTTGGCAGCCCCTTTGCAGAGCCCCTGCAATGGCGCCTCCAGGCTGTCCCGATTTCTCAAGCCTAACCCTAACCCTAACCCTAACCCTAGAGGATTTTCCGGGGCCCGATGGTGGGAGTAAGCGCCCCCGGGTGGTCGAGACGAGAAAGTGGTGCGAGGGCAGGTGTGTTGGCAGGGCCACCCTTGCCTTGGCAGCCCCTTTGCAGAGCCCCTGCAATGGCGCCTCCAGGCTGTCCCAATTTCTCAAGCCTAACCCTAACCCTAAGCCTAACCCTAGAGGATTTCCGGGGCCCGATGGTGGGAGTAAGTGCCCCCGGGTGGTCGAGACAAGAAAGTGGTGCGAGGGCAGGTGTGTTGGCAGGGCCGCCCTTGCCTTGGCAGCCCCTTTACAGAGCCCCTGCAATGGCGCCTCCAGGCTGTCCCGATTTCTCCAGCCTAACCCTAACCCTAACCCTAACCCTAGAGGATTTTCTGGGGCGCGATGGTGGGAGTAAGCGCCCCCGGGTGGTCGAGACGAGAAAGTGGTGCGAGGGCAGGTGTGTTGGCAGGGCCACCCTTGCCTTGGCAGCCCCTTTGCAGAGCCCCTGCAATGGCGCCTCCAGGCTGTCCCGATTTCTCCAGCCTAACCCTAACCCTAACCCTAACCCTAGAGGATTTTCCGGGACCCGATGGTGGGAGTAAGCGCCCCCGGGTGGTCGAGACGAGAAAGTGGTGCGAGGGCAGGTGTGTTGGCAGGGCCGCCCTTGCCTTGGCAGCCCCTTTACAGAGCCCCTGCAATGGCGCCTCCAGGCTGTCCCGATTTCTCAAGCCTAACCCTAACCCTAACCCTAACCCTAGAGGATTTCCGGGGCCCGATGGTGGGAGTAAGTGCCCCCGGGTGTTCGAGACGAGAAAGTGGTGCGAGGGCAGGTGTGTTGGCAGGGCCGCCCTTGCCTTGGCAGCCCCTTTGCAGAGCCCCTGCAATGGCGCCTCCAGGCTGTCCCGATTTCTCCAGCCTAACCCTAACCCTAACCCTAACCCTAGAGGATTTTCCGGGGCCCGATGGTGGGAGTAAGTGCCCCCGGGTGGTCGAGACGAGAAAGTGGTGCGAGGGCAGGTGTGTTGGCAGGGCCGCCCTTGCCTTGGCAGCCCCTTTGCAGAGCCCCTGCAATGGCGCCTCCAGGCTGTCCCGATTTCTCCAGCCTAACCCTAACCCTAACCCTAACCCTAGAGGATTTTCCGGGACCCGATGGTGGGAGTAAGTGCCCCCGGGTGGTCCAGACGAGAAAGTGGTGCGAGGGCAGGTGTGTTGGCAGGGCCGCCCTTGCCTTGGCAGCCCCTTTACAGAGCCCCTGCAATGGCGCCTCCAGGCTGTCCCAATTTTTCCAGCCTAACCCTAACCCTAACCCTAACCCTAGAGGATTTCCGGGGCCCGATGGTGGGAGTAAGCGCCCCCGGGTGGTCGAGACGAGAAAGTGGTGCGAGGGCAGGTGTGTTGGCAGGGCCGCCCTTGCCTTGGCAGCCCCTTTGCAGAGCCCCTGCAATGGCGCCTCCAGGCTGTCCTGATTTCTCCAGCCTAACCCTAACCCTAACCCTAACCCTAGAGGATTTTCTGGGGCGCGATGGTGGGAGTAAGTGCCCCCGGGTGGTCGAGACGAGAAAGTGGTGCGAGGGCAGGTGTGTTGGCAGGGCCGCCCTTGCCTTGGCAGCCCCTTTGCAGAGCCCCTGCAATGGCGCCTCCAGGCTGTCCCGATTTCTCCAGCCTAACCCTAACCCTAACCCTAACCCTAGAGGATTTTCCGGGGCCCGATGGTGGGAGTAAGTGCCCCCGGGTGGTCGAGACGAGAAAGTGGTGCGAGGGCAGGTGTGTTGGCAGGGCCGCCCTTGCCTTGGCAGCCCCTTTACAGAGCCCCTGCAATGGCGCCTCCAGGCTGTCCCGATTTCTCCAGCCTAACCCTAAGCCTAACCCTAACCCTAGAGGATTTTCCGGGACCCGATGGTGGGAGTAAGCGCCCCCGGGTGGTCGAGACGAGAAAGTGGTGCGAGGGCAGGTGTGTTGGCAGGGCCGCCCTTGCCTTGGCAGCCCCTTTGCAGAGCCCCTGCAATGGCGCCTCCAGGCTGTCCCGATTTCTCAAGCCTAACCCTAACCCTAAGCCTAACCCTAGAGGATTTCCGGGGCCCGATGGTGGGAGTAAGTGCCCCCGGGTGGTCGAGACGAGAAAGTGGTGCGAGGGCAGGTGTGTTGGCAGGGCCGCCCTTGCCTTGGCAGCCCCTTTGCAGAGCCCCTGCAATGGCGCCTCCAGGCTGTCCCGATTTCTCAAGCCTAACCCTAACCCTAACCCTAACCCTAGAGGATTTTCCGGGGCCCGATGGTGGGAGTAAGCGCCCCCGGGTGGTCGAGACGAGAAAGTGGTGCGAGGGCAGGTGTGTTGGCAGGGCCACCCTTGCCTTGGCAGCCCCTTTGCAGAGCCCCTGCAATGGCGCCTCCAGGCTGTCCCGATTTCTCAAGCCTAACCCTAACCCTAAGCCTAACCCTAGAGGATTTCCGGGGCCCGATGGTGGGAGTAAGTGCCCCCGGGTGGTGGAGACGAGAAAGTGGTGCGAGGGCAGGTGTGTTGGCAGGGCCGCCCTTGCCTTGGCAGCCCCTTTGCAGAGCCCCTGCAATGGCGCCTCCAGGCTGTCCCGATTTCTCAAGCCTAACCCTAACCCTAAGCCTAACCCTAGAGGATTTCCGGGGCCCGATGGTGGGAGTAAGTGCCCCCGGGTGGTCGAGACGAGAAAGTGGTGCGAGGGCAGGTGTGTTGGCAGGGCCGCCCTTGCCTTGGCAGCCCCTTTGCAGAGCCCCTGCAATGGCGCCTCCAGGCTGTCCCGATTTCTCCAGCCTAACCCTAACCCTAACCCTAACCCTAGAGGATTTTCTGGGGCGCGATGGTGGGAGTAAGCGCCCCCAGGTGGTCCAGACGAGAAAGTGGTGCGAGGGCAGGTGTGTTGGCAGGGCCGCCCTTGCCTTGGCAGCCCCTTTACAGAGCCCCTGCAATGGCGCCTCCAGGCTGTCCCAATTTCTCAAGCCTAACCCTAACCCTAACCCTAACCCTAGAGGATTTCCGGGACCCGATGGTGGGAGTAAGTGCCCCCGGGTGGTCGAGACGAGAAAGTGGTGCGAGGGCAGGTGTGTTGGCAGGGCCGACCTTGCCTTGGCAGCCCCTTTGCAGAGCCCCTGCAATGGCGCCTCCAGGCTGTCCCTATTTCTCAAGCCTAACCCTAACCCTAACCCTAACCCTAGAGGATTTCCGGGACCCGATGGTGGGAGTAAGCGCCCCCGGGTGGTCGAGACGAGAAAGTGGTGCGAGGGCAGGTGTGTTGGCAGGGCCGCCCTTGCCTTGGCAGCCCCTTTGCAGAGCCCCTGCAATGGCGCCTCCAGGCTGTCCCGATTTCTCAAGCCTAACCCTAAGCCTAACCCTAACCCTAGAGGATTTTCTGGGGCGCGATGGTGGGAGTAAGCGCCCCCGGGTGGTCGAGACGAGAAAGTGGTGCGAGGGCAGGTGTGTTGGCAGGGCCGCCCTTGCCTTGGCAGCCCCTTTGCAGAGCCCCTGCAATGGCGCCTCCAGGCTGTCCCAATTTCTCCAGCCTAACCCTAACCCTAACCCTAACCCTAGAGGATTTTCTGGGGCGCGATGGTGGGAGTAAGCGCCCCCGGGTGGTCGAGACGAGAAAGTGGTGCGAGGGCAGGTGTGTTGGCAGGGCCGCCCTTGCCTTGGCAGCCCCTTTGCAGAGCCCCTGCAATGGCGCCTCCAGGCTGTCCCGATTTCTCCAGCCTAACCCTAACCCTAACCCTAACCCTAGAGGATTTCTGGGGCCCGATGGTGGGAGTAAGTGCCCCCGGGTGGTCGAGACGAGAAAGTGGTGCGAGGGCAGGTGTGTTGGCAGGGCCGCCCTTGCCTTGGCAGCCCCTTTGCAGAGCCCCTGCAATGGCGCCTCCAGGCTGTCCCTATTTCTCAAGCCTAACCCTAACCCTAAGCCTAACCCTAGAGGATTTTCCGGGGCCCGATGGTGGGAGTAAGTGCCCCCGGGTGGTCGAGACGAGAAAGTGGTGCGAGGGCAGGTGTGTTGGCAGGGCCACCCTTGCCTTGGCAGCCCCTTTGCAGAGCCCCTGCAATGGCGCCTCCAGGCTGTCCCGATTTCTCCAGCCTAACCCTAACCCTAAGCCTAACCCTAGAGGATTTTCTGGGGCGCGATGGTGGGAGTAAGCGCCCCCGGGTGGTCGAGACGAGAAAGTGGTGCGAGGGCAGGTGTGTTGGCAGGGCCACCCTTGCCTTGGCAGCCCCTTTGCAGAGCCCCTGCAATGGCGCCTCCAGGCTGTCCCGATTTCTCCAGCCTAACCCTAACCCTAACCCTAACCCTAGAGGATTTTCCGGGACCCGATGGTGGGAGTAAGCGCCCCCGGGTGGTCGAGACGAGAAAGTGGTGCGAGGGCAGGTGTGTTGGCAGGGCCGCCCTTGCCTTGGCAGCCCCTTTACAGAGCCCCTGCAATGTCGCCTCCAGGCTGTCCCAATTTCTCAAGCCTAACCCTAAGCCTAACCCTAACCCTAGAGGATTTCCGGGACCCGATGGTGGGAGTAAGTGCCCCCGGGTGGTTGAGACGAGAAAGTGGTGCGAGGGCAGGTGTGTTGGCAGGGCCGCCCTTGCCTTGGCAGCCCCTTTGCAGAGCCCCTGCAATGGCGCCTCCAGGCTGTCCCTATTTCTCCAGCCTAACCCTAACCCTAACCCTTACCCTAGAGGATTTTCTGGGGCCCGATGGTGGGAGTAAGCGCCCCCGGGTGTTCGAGACGAGAAAGTGGTGCGAGGGCAGGTGTGTTGGCAGGGCCACCCTTGCCTTGGCAGCCCCTTTGCAGAGCCCCTGCAATGGCGCCTCCAGGCTGTCCCAATTTCTCCAGCCTAACCCTAACCCTAACCCTAACCCTAGAGGATTTTCCGGGGCCCGATGGTGGGAGTAAGCGCCCCTGGGTGGTCGAGACGAGAAAGTGGTGCGAGGGCAGGTGTGTTGGCAGGGCCGCCCTTGCCTTGGCAGCCCCTTTGCAGAGCCCCTGCAATGGCGCCTCCAGGCTGTCCCGATTTCTCCAGCCTAACCCTAACCCTAAGCCTAACCCTAGAGGATTTTCCGGGGCCCGATGGTGGGAGTAAGCGCCCCCGGGTGGTCGAGACGAGAAAGTGGTGCGAGGGCAGGTGTGTTGGCAGGGCCACCCTTGCCTTGGCAGCCCCTTTACAGAGCCCCTGCAATGGCGCCTCCAGGCTGTCCCTATTTCTCCAGCCTAACCCTAACCCTAACCCTAACCCTAGAGGATTTCCGGGACCCGATGGTGGGAGTAAGCACCCCCGGGTGGTCGAGACGAGAAAGTGGTGCGAGGGCAGGTGTGTTGGCAGAGCCGCCCTTGCCTTGGCAGCCCCTTTGCAGAGCCCCTGCAATGGCGCCTCCAGGCTGTCCCGATTTCTCCAGCCTAACCCTAAGCCTAACCCTAACCCTAGAGGATTTTCCGGGGTGCGATGGTGGGAGTAAGCGCCCCCGGGTGGTCGAGACGAGAAAGTGGTGCGAGGGCAGGTGTGTTGGCAGGGCCGCCCTTGCCTTGGCAGCCCCTTTGCAGAGCCCCTGCAATGGCGCCTCCAGGCTGTCCCTATTTCTCAAGCCTAACCCTAACCCTAACCCTAACCCTAGAGGATTTTCTGGGGCCCGATGGTGGGAGTAAGCGCCCCCGGGTGGTCGAGACGAGAAAGTGGTGCGAGGGCAGGTGTGTTGGCAGGGCCGCCCTTGCCTTGGCAGCCCCTTTGCAGAGCCCCTGCAATGGCGCCTCCAGGCTGTCCCTATTTCTCAAGCCTAACCCTAACCCTAACCCTAACCCTAGAGGATTTTCCGGGACCGGTGGTGGGAGTAAGCGCCCCCGGGTGGTCGAGACGAGAAAGTGGTGCGAGGGCAGGTGTGTTGGCAGGGCCGCCCTTGCCTTGGCAGCCCCTTTGCAGAGCCCCTGCAATGGCGCCTCCAGGCTGTCCCTATTTCTCAAGCCTAACCCTAACCCTAACCCTAACCCTAGAGGATTTTCCGGGGCCCGATGGTGGGAGTAAGTGCCCCCGGGTGGTCGAGACGAGAAAGTGGTGCGAGGGCAGGTGTGTTGGCAGGGCCGCCCTTGCCTTGGCAGCCCCTTTGCAGAGCCCCTGCAATGGCGCCTCCAGGCTGTCCCGATTTCTCCAGCCTAACCCTAACCCTAACCCTAACCCTAGAGGATTTTCCGGGGCCCGATGGTGGGAGTAAGCGCCCCTGGGTGGTCGAGACGAGAAAGTGGTGCGAGGGCAGGTGTGTTGGCAGGGCCGCCCTTGCCTTGGCAGCCCCTTTGCAGAGCCCCTGCAATGGCGCCTCCAGGCTGTCCCGATTTCTCCAGCCTAACCCTAACCCTAAGCCTAACCCTAGAGGATTTTCCGGGGCCCGATGGTGGGAGTAAGCGCCCCCGGGTGGTCGAGACGAGAAAGTGGTGCGAGGGCAGGTGTGTTGGCAGGGCCACCCTTGCCTTGGCAGCCCCTTTACAGAGCCCCTGCAATGGCGCCTCCAGGCTGTCCCTATTTCTCCAGCCTAACCCTAACCCTAACCCTAACCCTAGAGGATTTCCGGGACCCGATGGTGGGAGTAAGCACCCCCGGGTGGTCGAGACGAGAAAGTGGTGCGAGGGCAGGTGTGTTGGCAGAGCCGCCCTTGCCTTGGCAGCCCCTTTGCAGAGCCCCTGCAATGGCGCCTCCAGGCTGTCCCGATTTCTCCAGCCTAACCCTAAGCCTAACCCTAACCCTAGAGGATTTTCCGGGGTGCGATGGTGGGAGTAAGCGCCCCCGGGTGGTCGAGACGAGAAAGTGGTGCGAGGGCAGGTGTGTTGGCAGGGCCGCCCTTGCCTTGGCAGCCCCTTTGCAGAGCCCCTGCAATGGCGCCTCCAGGCTGTCCCTATTTCTCAAGCCTAACCCTAACCCTAACCCTAACCCTAGAGGATTTTCTGGGGCCCGATGGTGGGAGTAAGCGCCCCCGGGTGGTCGAGACGAGAAAGTGGTGCGAGGGCAGGTGTGTTGGCAGGGCCGCCCTTGCCTTGGCAGCCCCTTTGCAGAGCCCCTGCAATGGCGCCTCCAGGCTGTCCCTATTTCTCAAGCCTAACCCTAACCCTAACCCTAACCCTAGAGGATTTTCCGGGACCGGTGGTGGGAGTAAGCGCCCCCGGGTGGTCGAGACGAGAAAGTGGTGCGAGGGCAGGTGTGTTGGCAGGGCCGCCCTTGCCTTGGCAGCCCCTTTGCAGAGCCCCTGCAATGGCGCCTCCAGGCTGTCCCTATTTCTCAAGCCTAACCCTAACCCTAACCCTAACCCTAGAGGATTTTCCGGGGCCCGATGGTGGGAGTAAGTGCCCCCGGGTGGTCGAGACGAGAAAGTGGTGCGAGGGCAGGTGTGTTGGCAGGGCCGCCCTTGCCTTGGCAGCCCCTTTGCAGAGCCCCTGCAATGGCGCCTCCAGGCTGTCCCGATTTCTCCAGCCTAACCCTAACCCTAACCCTAACCCTAGAGGATTTTCCGGGGCCCGATGGTGGGAGTAAGTGCCCCCGGGTGGTCGAGACGAGAAAGTGGTGCGAGGGCAGGTGTGTTGGCAGGGCCGCCCTTGCCTTGGCAGCCCCTTTGCAGAGCCCCTGCAATGGCGCCTCCAGGCTGTCCCGATTTCTCAAGCCTAACCCTAAGCCTAACCCTAACCCTAGAGGATTTTCCGGGGCCCGATGGTGGGAGTAAGCGCCCCCGGGTGGTCGAGACGAGAAAGTGGTGCGAGGGCAGGTGTGTTGGCAGGGCCACCCTTGCCTTGGCAGCCCCTTTGCAGAGCCCCTGCAATGGCGCCTCCAGGCTGTCCCGATTTCTCAAGCCTAACCCTAACCCTAACCCTAACCCTAGAGGATTTCCGGGGCCCGATGGTGGGAGTAAGTGCCCCCGGGTGGTCGAGACAAGAAAGTGGTGCGAGGGCAGGTGTGTTGGCAGGGCCGCCCTTGCCTTGGCAGCCCCTTTACAGAGCCCCTGCAATGGCGCCTCCAGGCTGTCCCGATTTCTCCAGCCTAACCCTAACCCTAACCCTAACCCTAGAGGATTTTCTGGGGCGCGATGGTGGGAGTAAGCGCCCCCGGGTGGTCGAGACGAGAAAGTGGTGCGAGGGCAGGTGTGTTGGCAGGGCCACCCTTGCCTTGGCAGCCCCTTTGCAGAGCCCCTGCAATGGCGCCTCCAGGCTGTCCCGATTTCTCCAGCCTAACCCTAAGCCTAACCCTAACCCTAGAGGATTTTCCGGGACCCGATGGTGGGAGTAAGCGCCCCTGGGTGGTCGAGACGAGAAAGTGGTGCGAGGGCAGGTGTGTTGGCAGGGCCGCCCTTGCCTTGGCAGCCCCTTTACAGAGCCCCTGCAATGGCGCCTCCAGGCTGTCCCGATTTCTCAAGCCTAACCCTAACCCTAACCCTAACCCTAGAGGATTTCCGGGGCCCGATGGTGGGAGTAAGTGCCCCCGGGTGGTGGAGACGAGAAAGTGGTGCGAGGGCAGGTGTGTTGGCAGGGCCGCCCTTGCCTTGGCAGCCCCTTTGCAGAGCCCCTGCAATGGCGCCTCCAGGCTGTCCCGATTTCTCAAGCCTAACCCTAACCCTAAGCCTAACCCTAGAGGATTTCCGGGGCCCGATGGTGGGAGTAAGTGCCCCCGGGTGGTCGAGACGAGAAAGTGGTGCGAGGGCAGGTGTGTTGGCAGGGCCGCCCTTGCCTTGGCAGCCCCTTTGCAGAGCCCCTGCAATGGCGCCTCCAGGCTGTCCCGATTTCTCCAGCCTAACCCTAACCCTAACCCTAACCCTAGAGGATTTTCTGGGGCGCGATGGTGGGAGTAAGCGCCCCCAGGTGGTCCAGACGAGAAAGTGGTGCGAGGGCAGGTGTGTTGGCAGGGCCGCCCTTGCCTTGGCAGCCCCTTTACAGAGCCCCTGCAATGGCGCCTCCAGGCTGTCCCAATTTCTCAAGCCTAACCCTAACCCTAACCCTAACCCTAGAGGATTTCCGGGACCCGATGGTGGGAGTAAGTGCCCCCGGGTGGTCGAGACGAGAAAGTGGTGCGAGGGCAGGTGTGTTGGCAGGGCCGACCTTGCCTTGGCAGCCCCTTTGCAGAGCCCCTGCAATGGCGCCTCCAGGCTGTCCCTATTTCTCAAGCCTAACCCTAACCCTAACCCTAACCCTAGAGGATTTCCGGGACCCGATGGTGGGAGTAAGCGCCCCCGGGTGGTCGAGACGAGAAAGTGGTGCGAGGGCAGGTGTGTTGGCAGGGCCGCCCTTGCCTTGGCAGCCCCTTTGCAGAGCCCCTGCAATGGCGCCTCCAGGCTGTCCCGATTTCTCAAGCCTAACCCTAAGCCTAACCCTAACCCTAGAGGATTTTCTGGGGCGCGATGGTGGGAGTAAGCGCCCCCGGGTGGTCGAGACGAGAAAGTGGTGCGAGGGCAGGTGTGTTGGCAGGGCCGCCCTTGCCTTGGCAGCCCCTTTGCAGAGCCCCTGCAATGGCGCCTCCAGGCTGTCCCAATTTCTCCAGCCTAACCCTAAGCCTAACCCTAACCCTAGAGGATTTTCTGGGGCGCGATGGTGGGAGTAAGCGCCCCCGGGTGGTCGAGACGAGAAAGTGGTGCGAGGGCAGGTGTGTTGGCAGGGCCGCCCTTGCTTTGGCAGCCCCTTTGCAGAGCCCCTGCAATGGCGCCTCCAGGCTGTCCCGATTTCTCCAGCCTAACCCTAACCCTAACCCTAACCCTAGAGGATTTCTGGGGCCCGATGGTGGGAGTAAGTGCCCCCGGGTGGTCGAGACGAGAAAGTGGTGCGAGGGCAGGTGTGTTGGCAGGGCCGCCCTTGCCTTGGCAGCCCCTTTGCAGAGCCCCTGCAATGGCGCCTCCAGGCTGTCCCTATTTCTCAAGCCTAACCCTAACCCTAAGCCTAACCCTAGAGGATTTTCCGGGGCCCGATGGTGGGAGTAAGCGCCCCCGGGTGGTCGAGACGAGAAAGTGGTGCGAGGGCAGGTGTGTTGGCAGGGCCACCCTTGCCTTGGCAGCCCCTTTGCAGAGCCCCTGCAATGGCGCCTCCAGGCTGTCCCGATTTCTCCAGCCTAACCCTAAGCCTAACCCTAACCCTAGAGGATTTTCTGGGGCGCGATGGTGGGAGTAAGTGCCCCCGGGTGGTCGAGACGAGAAAGTGGTGCGAGGGCAGGTGTGTTGGCAGGGCCACCCTTGCCTTGGCAGCCCCTTTGCAGAGCCCCTGCAATGGCGCCTCCAGGCTGTCCCGATTTCTCCAGCCTAACCCTAACCCTAAGCCTAACCCTAGAGGATTTTCCGGGGCCCGATGGTGGGAGTAAGTGCCCCCGGGTGGTCCAGACGAGAAAGTGGTGCGAGGGCAGGTGTGTTGGCAGGGCCGCCCTTGCCTTGGCAGCCCCTTTACAGAGCCCCTGGAATGGCGCCTCCAGGCTGTCCCGATTTCTCCAGCCTAACCCTAACCCTAACCCTAACCCTAGAGGATTTTCCGGGACCCGATGGTGGGAGTAAGCGCCCCCGGGTGGTCCAGACGAGAAAGTGGTGCGAGGGCAGGTGTGTTGGCAGGGCCGCCCTTGCCTTGGCAGCCCCTTTGCAGAGCCCCTGCAATGGCGCCTCCAGGCTGTCCCCATTTCTCAAGCCTAACCCTAACCCTAACCCTAACCCTAGAGGATTTTCTGGGGCGCGATGGTGGGAGTAAGTGCCCCCGGGTGGTCGAGACGAGAAGGTGGTGCGAGGGCAGGTGTGTTGGCAGGGCCGCCCTTGCCTTGGCAGCCCCTTTGCAGAGCCCCTGCAATGGCGCCTCCAGGCTGTCCCTATTTCTCAAGCCTAACCCTAAGCCTAACCCTAACCCTAGAGGATTTTCCGGGACCCGATGGTGGGAGTAAGCGCCCCCGGGTGGTCGAGACGAGAAAGTGGTGCGAGGGCAGGTGTGTTGGCAGGGCCACCCTTGCCTTGGCAGCCCCTTTGCAGAGCCCCTGCAATGGCGCCTCCAGGCTGTCCCGATTTCTCAAGCCTAACCCTAAGCCTAACCCTAACCCTAGAGGATTTTCTGGGGCGCGATGGTGGGAGTAAGCGCCCCCGGGTGGTCGAGACGAGAAAGTGGTGCGAGGGCAGGTGTGTTGGCAGGGCCGCCCTTGCCTTGGCAGCCCCTTTGCAGAGCCCCTGCAATGGCGCCTCCAGGCTGTCCCTTTTTCTCCAGCCTAACCCTAACCCTAACCCTAACCCTAGAGGATTTTCCGGGGCGCGATGGTGGGAGTAAGCGCCCCCGGGTGGTCGAGACGAGAAAGTGGTGCGAGGGCAGGTGTGTTGGCAGGGCCGCCCTTGCCTTGGCAGCCCCTTTACAGAGCCCCTGCAATGGCGCCTCCAGGCTGTCCCGATTTCTCAAGCCTAACCCTAACCCTAACCCTAACCCTAGAGGATTTCCGGGACCCGATGGTGGGAGTAAGCGCCCCCGGGTGGTCGAGACGAGAAAGTGGTGCGAGGGCAGGTGTGTTGGCAGGGCCGCCCTTGCCTTGGCAGCCCCTTTGCAGAGCCCCTGCAATGGCGCCTCCAGGCTGTCCCGATTTCTCAAGCCTAACCCTAACCCTAAGCCTAACCCTAGAGGATTTTCCGGGGCGCGATGGTGGGAGTAAGCGCCCCCGGGTGGTCGAGACGAGAAAGTGGTGCGAGGGCAGGTGTGTTGGCAGGGCCGCCCTTGCCTTGGCAGCCCCTTTACAGAGCCCCTGCAATGGCGCCTCCAGGCTGTCCCAATTTCTCAAGCCTAACCCTAACCCTAAGCCTAACCCTAGAGGATTTCCGGGACCCGATGGTGGGAGTAAGTGCCCCCGGGTGGTCGAGACGAGAAAGTGGTGCGAGGGCAGGTGTGTTGGCAGGGCCGCCCTTGCCTTGGCAGCCCCTTTGCAGAGCCCCTGCAATGGCGCCTCCAGGCTGTCCCGATTTCTCCAGCCTAACCCTAACCCTAAGCCTAACCCTAGAGGATTTCCGGGACCCGATGGTGGGAGTAAGCGCCCCCGGGTGGTCGAGACGAGAAAGTGGTGCGAGGGCAGGTGTGTTGGCAGGGCCGCCCTTGCCTTGGCAGCCCCTTTGCAGAGCCCCTGCAATGGCGCCTCCAGGCTGTCCCGATTTCTCCAGCCTAACCCTAACCCTAACCCTAACCCTAGAGGATTTTCTGGGGCGCGATGGTGGGAGTAAGCGCCCCCGGGTGGTCGAGACGAGAAAGTGGTGCGAGGGCAGGTGTGTTGGCAGGGCCGCCCTTGCCTTGGCAGCCCCTTTGCAGAGCCCCTGCAATGGCGCCTCCAGGCTGTCCCGATTTCTCAAGCCTAACCCTAACCCTAACCCTAACCCTAGAGGATTTTCCGGGGCCCAATGGTGGGAGTAAGTGCCCCCGGGTGGTCGAGACGAGAAAGTGGTGCGAGGGCAGGTGTGTTGGCAGGGCCGCCCTTGCCTTGGCAGCCCCTTTGCAGAGCCCCTGCAATGGCGCCTCCAGGCTGTCCCGATTTCTCCAGCCTAACCCTAAGCCTAACCCTAACCCTAGAGGATTTCCGGGACCCGATGGTGGGAGTAAGTGCCCCCGGGTGGTCGAGACGAGAAAGTGGTGTGAGGGCAGGTGTGTTGGCAGGGCCGCCCTTGCCTTGGCAGCCCCTTTGCAGAGCCCCTGCAATGGCGCCTCCAGGCTGTCCCAATTTCTCCAGCCTAACCCTAAGCCTAACCCTAACCCTAGAGGATTTCCGTGACCCGATGGTGGGAGTAAGCGCCCCCGGGTGGTCGAGACGAGAAAGTGGTGCGAGGGCAGGTGTGTTGGCAGGTCCACCCTTGCCTTGGCAGCCCCTTTGCAGAGCCCCTGCAATGGCGCCTCCAGGCTGTCCGAATTTCTCCAGCCTAACCCTAAGCCTAACCCTAACCCTAGAGGATTTTCTGGGGCGCGATGGTTGCAGTAAGCGCCCCCGGGTGGTCGAGACGAGAAAGTGGTGCGAGGGCAGGTGTGTTGGCAGGGCCGCCCTTGCCTTGGCAGCCCCTTTGCAGAGCCCCTGCAATGGCGCCTCCAGGCTGTCCCCATTTCTCAAGCCTAACCCTAAGCCTAACCCTAACCCTAGAGGATTTTCCGGGGCCCGATGGTGGGAGTAAGTGCCCCCGGGTGGTCGAGACGAGAAAGTGGTGCGAGGGCAGGTGTGTTGGCAGGGCCGCCCTTGCCTTGGCAGCCCCTTTACAGAGCCCCTGCAATGGCGCCTCCAGGCTGTCCCGATTTCTCCAGCCTAACCCTAACCCTAACCCTAACCCTAGAGGATTTCCGGGACCCGATGGTGGGAGTAAGTGCCCCCGGGTGGTCGAGACGAGAAAGTGGTGCGAGGGCAGGTGTGTTGGCAGGGCCGCCCTTGCCTTGGCAGCCCCTTTGCAGAGCCCCTGCAATGGCGCCTCCAGGCTGTCCCGATTTCTCCAGCCTAACCCTAACCCTAACCCTAACCCTAGAGGATTTTCCGGGGCCCGATGGTGGGAGTAAGCGCCCCCGGGTGGTCGAGACGAGAAAGTGGTGCGAGGGCAGGTGTGTTGGCAGGGCCGCCCTTGCCTTGGCAGCCCCTTTGCAGAGCCCCTGCAATGGCGCCTCCAGGCTGTCCCGATTTCTCCAGCCTAACCCTAAGCCTAACCCTAACCCTAGAGGATTTTCTGGGGCGCGATGGTGGGAGTAAGCGCCCCCGGGTGGTCGAGACGAGAAAGTGGTGCGAGGGCAGGTGTGTTGGCAGGGCCGCCCTTGCCTTGGCAGCCCCTTTGCAGAGCCCCTGCAATGGCGCCTCCAGGCTGTCCCGATTTCTCCAGCCTAACCCTAACCCTAACCCTAACCGTAGAGGATTTCCGGGGCCCAATGGTGGGAGTAAGTGCCCCCGGGTGGTCGAGACGAGAAAGTGGTGCGAGGGCAGGTGTGTTGGCAGGGCCGCCCTTGCCTTGGCAGCCCCTTTGCAGAGCCCCTGCAATGGCGCCTCCAGGCTGTCCCGATTTCTCAAGCCTAACCCTAAGCCTAACCCTAACCCTAGAGGATTTCCGGGGCCCAATGGTGGGAGTAAGTGCCCCCGGGTGGTCGAGACGAGAAAGTGGTGCGAGGGCAGGTGTGTTGGCAGGGCCGCCCTTGCCTTGGCAGCCCCTTTGCAGAGCCCCTGCAATGGCGCCTCCAGGCTGTCCCGATTTCTCCAGCCTAACCCTAAGCCTAACCCTAACCCTAGAGGATTTTCCGGGGCGCGATGGTGGGAGTAAGCGCCCCCGGGTGGTCGAGACGAGAAAGTGGTGCGAGGGCAGGTGTGTTGGCAGGGCCGCCCTTGCCTTGGCAGCCCCTTTGCAGAGCCCCTGCAATGGCGCCTCCAGGCTGTCCTGATTTCTCAAGCCTAACCCTAACCCTAACCCTAACCCTAGAGGATTTTCTGGGGCGCGATGGTGGGAGTAAGCGCCCCCGGGTGGTCGAGACGAGAAAGTGGTGCGAGGGCAGGTGTGTTGGCAGGGCCACCCTTGCCTTGGCAGCCCCTTTGCAGAGCCCCTGCAATGGCGCCTCCAGGCTGTCCCTATTTCTCCAGCCTAACCCTAACCCTAACCCTAACCCTAGAGGATTTTCTGGGGCCCGATGGTGGGAGTAAGCGCCCCCGGGTGGTCGAGACGAGAAAGTGGTGCGAGGGCAGGTGTGTTGGCAGGGCCGCCCTTGCCTTGGCAGCCCCTTTGCAGAGCCCCTGCAATGGCGCCTCCAGGCTGTCCCGATTTCTCCAGCCTAACCCTAAGCCTAACCCTAACCCTAGAGGATTTCCGGGACCCGATGGTGGGAGTAAGCGCCCCTGGGTGGTCGAGACGAGAAAGTGGTGCGAGGGCAGGTGTGTTGGCAGGGCCGCCCTTGCCTTGGCAGCCCCTTTGCAGAGCCCCTGCAATGGCGCCTCCAGGCTGTCCCGATTTCTCAAGCCTAACCCTAACCCTAAGCCTAACCCTAGAGGATTTTCCGGGGCCCGATGGTGGGAGTAAGTGCCCCCGGGTGGTCGAGACGAGAAAGTGGTGCGAGGGCAGGTGTGTTGGCAGGGCCGCCCTTGCCTTGGCAGCCCCTTTGCAGAGCCCCTGCAATGGCGCCTCCAGGCTGTCCCTATTTCTCAAGCCTAACCCTAAGCCTAACCCTAACCCTAGAGGATTTTCTGGGGCGCGATGGTGGGAGTAAGCGCCCCCGGGTGGTCGAGACGAGAAAGTGGTGCGAGGGCAGGTGTGTTGGCAGGGCCGCCCTTGCCTTGGCAGCCCCTTTGCAGAGCCCCTGCAATGGCGCCTCCAGGCTGTCCTGATTTCTCCAGCCTAACCCTAACCCTAACCCTAACCCTAGAGGATTTTCTGGGGCCCGATGGTTGCAGTAAGCGCCCCCGGGTGGTCGAGACGAGAAAGTGGTGCGAGGGCAGGTGTGTTGGCAGGGCCACCCTTGCCTTGGCAGCCCCTTTGCAGAGCCCCTGCAATGGCGCCTCCAGGCTGTCCCGATTTCTCCAGCCTAACCCTAACCCTAACCCTAACCCTAGAGGATTCCCGGGACCCGATGGTGGGAGTAAGCGCCCCCGGGGGGTCGAGACGAGAAAGTGGTGCGAGGGCAGGTGTGTTGGCAGGGCCGCCCTTGCCTTGGCAGCCCCTTTGCAGAGCCCCTGCAATGGCGCCTCCAGGCTGTCCCGATTTCTCCAACCTAACCCTAACCCTAACCCTAACCCTAGAGGATTTCCGGGACCCGATGGTGGGAGTAAGCGCCCCCGGGTGGTCGAGACGAGAAAGTGGGGCGAGGGCAGGTGTGTTGGCAGGGCCACCCTTGCCTTGGCAGCCCCTTTGCAGAGCCCCTGCAATGGCGCCTCCAGGCTGTCCCGATTTCTCCAGCCTAACCCTAACCCTAACCCTAACCCTAGAGGATTTCCGGGACCCGATGGTGGGAGTAAGCGCCCCCGGGTGGTCAAGACGAGAAAGTGGTGCGAGGGCAGGTGTGTTGGCAGGTCCGCCCTTGCCTTGGCAGCCCCTTTGCAGAGCCCCTGCAATGGCGCCTCCAGGCTGTCCCGATTTCTCAAGCCTAACCCTAACCCTAACCCTAACCCTAGAGGATTTCCGGGACCCGATGGTGGGAGTAAGAGCCCCCGGGTGGTCGAGACGAGAAAGTGGTGCGAGGGCAGGTGTGTTGGCAGGGCCGCCCTTGCCTTGGCAGCCCCTTTGCAGAGCCCCTGCAATGGCGCCTCCAGGCTGTCCCTATTTCTCAAGCCTAACCCTAACCCTAAGCCTAACCCTAGAGGATTTTCCGGGGCCCGATGGTGGGAGTAAGCGCCCCCGGGTGGTCGAGACGAGAAAGTGGTGCGAGGGCAGGTGTGTTGGCAGGGCCGCCCTTGCCTTGGCAGCCCCTTTGCAGAGCCCCTGCAATGGCGCCTCCAGGCTGTCCCGATTTCTCCAGCCTAACCCTAACCCTAACCCTAACCCTAGAGGATTTTCTGGGGCCCGATGGTTGCAGCAAGCGCCCCCGGGTGGTCGAGACGAGAAAGTGGTGCGAGGGCAGGTGTGTTGGCAGGGCCACCCTTGCCTTGGCAGCCCCTTTGCAGAGCCCCTGCAATGGCGCCTCCAGGCTGTCCCAATTTCTCCAGCCTAACCCTAACCCTTACCCTAACCCTAGAGGATTTTCTGGGGCGCGATGGTGGGAGTAAGCGCCCCCGGGTGGTCGAGACGAGAAAGTGGTGCGAGGGCAGGTGTGTTGGCAGGGCCGCCCTTGCCTTGGCAGCCCCTTTGCAGAGCCCCTGCAATGGCGCCTCCAGGCTGTCCCGATTTCTCCAGCCTAACCCTAACCCTAACCCTAACCCTAGAGGATTTCCGGGACCCGATGGTGGGAGTAAGCGCCCCCGGGTGGTCGAGACGAGAAAGTGGTGCGAGGGCAGGTGTGTTGGCAGGGCCGCCCTTGCCTTGGCAGCCCCTTTGCAGAGCCCCTGCAATGGCGCCTCCAGGCTGTCCCGATTTCTCAAGCCTAACCCTAACCCTAACCCTAGAGGATTTTCTGGGGCGCGATGGTGGGAGTAAGCGCCCCCGGGTGGTCGAGACGAGAAAGTGGTGCGAGGGCAGGTGTGTTGGCAGGGCCACCCTTGCCTTGGCAGCCCCTTTGCAGAGCCCCTGCAATGGCGCCTCCAGGCTGTCCCGATTTCTCAAGCCTAACCCTAACCCTAACCCTAACCCTAGAGGATTCCCGGGACCCGATGGTGGGAGTAAGTGCCCCCGGGTGGTCGAGACGAGAAAGTGGTGCGAGGGCAGGTGTGTTGGCAGGGCCGCCCTTGCCTTGGCAGCCCCTTTGCAGAGCCCCTGCAATGGCGCCTCCAGGCTGTCCCGATTTCTCCAGCCTAACCCTAACCCTAACCCTAACCCTAGAGGATTTCCGGGACTCGATGGTGGGAGTAAGCGCCCCCGGGTGGTCGAGACGAGAAAGTGGTGCGAGGGCAGGTGTGTTGGCAGGGCCGCCCTTGCCTTGGCAGCCCCTTTGCAGAGCCCCTGCAATGGCGCCTCCAGGCTGTCCCTATTTCTCCAGCCTAACCCTAACCCTAACCCTAACCCTAGAGGGTTTTCTGGGGCGCGATGGTGGGAGTAAGCGCCCCCGGGTGGTCGAGACGAGAAAGTGGTGCGAGGGCAGGTGTGTTGGCAGGGCCGCCCTTGCCTTGGCAGCCCCTTTGCAGAGCCCCTGCAATGGCGCCTCCAGGCTGTCCCGATTTCTCCAGCCTAACCCTAACCCTAACCCTAACCCTAGAGGATTTCCGGGGCCCAATGGTGGGAGTAAGTGCCCCCGGGGGGTCGAGACGAGAAAGTGGTGCGAGGGCAGGTGTGTTGGCAGGGCCGCCCTTGCCTTGGCAGCCCCTTTGCAGAGCCCCTGCAATGGCGCCTCCAGGCTGTCCCGATTTCTCAAGCCTAACCCTAACCCTAACCCTAACCCTAGAGGATTTCCGGGACCCGATGGTGGGAGTAAGCGCCCCCGGGTGGTCGAGACGAGAAAGTGGTGCGAGGGCAGGTGTGTTGGCAGGGCCGCCCTTGCCTTGGCAGCCCCTTTGCAGAGCCCCTGCAATGTCGCCTCCAGGCTGTCCCTATTTCTCCAGCCTAACCCTAACCCTAACCCTAACCCTAGAGGGTTTTCTGGGGCGCGATGGTGGGAGTAAGCGCCCCCGGGTGGTCGAGACGAGAAAGTGGTGCGAGGGCAGGTGTGTTGGCAGGGCCACCCTTGCCTTGGCAGCCCCTTTGCAGAGCCCCTGCAATGGCGCCTCCAGGCTGTCCCGATTTCTCAAGCCTAACCCTAAGCCTAACCCTAACCCTAGAGGATTTCCGGGACCCGATGGTGGGAGTAAGCGCCCCCGGGTGGTCGAGACGAGAAAGTGGTGCGAGGGCAGGTGTGTTGGCAGGGCCGCCCTTGCCTTGGCAGCCCCTTTGCAGAGCCCCTGCAATGGCGCCTCCAGGCTGTCCCAATTTCTCAAGCCTAACCCTAACCCTAACCCTAACCCTAGAGGATTTCCGGGACCCGATGGTGGGAGTAAGCGCCCCCGGGTGGTCGAGACGAGAAAGTGGTGCGAGGGCAGGTGTGTTGGCAGGGCCGCCCTTGCCTTGGCAGCCCCTTTACAGAGCCCCTGCAATGGCGCCTCCAGGCTGTCCCGATTTCTCAAGCCTAACCCTAACCCTAACCCTAACCCTAGAGGATTCCCGGGACCCGATGGTGGGAGTAAGTGCCCCCGGGTGGTCGAGACGAGAAAGTGGTGCGAGGGCAGGTGTGTTGGCAGGGCCGCCCTTGCCTTGGCAGCCCCTTTGCAGAGCCCCTGCAATGGCGCCTCCAGGCTGTCCCGATTTCTCAAGCCTAACCCTAAGCCTAACCCTAACCCTAGAGGATTTTCTGGGGCGCGATGGTGGGAGTAAGCGCCCCCGGGTGGTCGAGACGAGAAAGTGGTGCGAGGGCAGGTGTGTTGGCAGGGCCGCCCTTGCCTTGGCAGCCCCTTTACAGAGCCCCTGCAATGGCGCCTCCAGGCTGTCCCAATTTCTCAAGCCTAACCCTAAGCCTAACCCTAACCCTAGAGGATTCCCGGGACCCGATGGTGGGAGTAAGCGCCCCCGGGTGGTCGAGACGAGAAAGTGGTGCGAGGGCAGGTGTGTTGGCAGGGCCGCCCTTGCCTTGGCAGCCCCTTTGCAGAGCCCCTGCAATGGCGCCTCCAGGCTGTCCCGATTTCTCAAGCCTAACCCTAAGCCTAACCCTAACCCTAGAGGATTTTCTGGGGCGCGATGGTGGGAGTAAGTGCCCCCGGGTGGTCGAGACGAGAAAGTGGTGCGAGGGCAGGTGTGTTGGCAGGGCCGCCCTTGCCTTGGCAGCCCCTTTGCAGAGCCCCTGCAATGGCGCCTCCAGGCTGTCCCGATTTCTCCAGCCTAACCCTAACCCTAACCCTAACCCTAGAGGATTTCCGGGGCCCGATGGTGGGAGTAAGTGCCCCCGGGTGGTCGAGACGAGAAAGTGGTGCGAGGGCAGGTGTGTTGGCAGGGCCGCCCTTGCCTTGGCAGCCCCTTTGCAGAGCCCCTGCAATGGCGCCTCCAGGCTGTCCCGATTTCTCCAGCCTAACCCTAACCCTAACCCTAAGCCTAGAGGATTTTCCGGGGCCCAATGGTGGGAGTAAGTGCCCCCGGGTGGTCGAGACGAGAAAGTGGTGCGAGGGCAGGTGTGTTGGCAGGGCCGCCCTTGCCTTGGCAGCCCCTTTGCAGAGCCCCTGCAATGGCGCCTCCAGGCTGTCCCGATTTCTCCAGCCTAACCCTAACCCTAACCCTAACCCTAGAGGATTTCCGGGACCCGATGGTGGGAGTAAGCGCCCCCGGGTGGTCGAGACGAGAAAGTGGTGCGAGGGCAGGTGTGTTGGCAGGGCCGCCCTTGCCTTGGCAGCCCCTTTGCAGAGCCCCTGCAATGGCGCCTCCAGGCTGTCCCGATTTCTCCAGCCTAACCCTAACCCTAACCCTAACCCTAGAGGGTTTTCTGGGGCGCGATGGTGGGAGTAAGCGCCCCCGGGTGGTCGAGACGAGAAAGTGGTGCGAGGGCAGGTGTGTTGGCAGGGCCGCCCTTGCCTTGGCAGCCCCTTTGCAGAGCCCCTGCAATGGCGCCTCCAGGCTGTCCCGATTTCTCAAGCCTAACCCTAACCCTAACCCTAACCCTAGAGGATTTCCGGGGCCCAATGGTGGGAGTAAGTGCCCCCGGGTGGTCGAGACGAGAAAGTGGTGCGAGGGCAGGTGTGTTGGCAGGGCCGCCCTTGCCTTGGCAGCCCCTTTGCAGAGCCCCTGCAATGGCGCCTCCAGGCTGTCCCGATTTCTCAAGCCTAACCCTAACCCTAACCCTAACCCTAGAGGATTTCCGGGACCCGATGGTGGGAGTAAGCGCCCCCGGGTGGTCGAGACGAGAAAGTGGTGCGAGGGCAGGTGTGTTGGCAGGGCCGCCCTTGCCTTGGCAGCCCCTTTGCAGAGCCCCTGCAATGTCGCCTCCAGGCTGTCCCTATTTCTCCAGCCTAACCCTAACCCTAACCCTAACCCTAGAGGGTTTTCTGGGGCGCGATGGTGGGAGTAAGCGCCCCCGGGTGGTCGAGACGAGAAAGTGGTGCGAGGGCAGGTGTGTTGGCAGGGCCGCCCTTGCCTTGGCAGCCCCTTTGCAGAGCCCCTGCAATGGCGCCTCCAGGCTGTCCCGATTTCTCAAGCCTAACCCTAAGCCTAACCCTAACCCTAGAGGATTTCCGGGACCCGATGGTGGGAGTAAGCGCCCCCGGGTGGTCGAGACGAGAAAGTGGTGCGAGGGCAGGTGTGTTGGCAGGGCCGCCCTTGCCTTGGCAGCCCCTTTGCAGAGCCCCTGCAATGGCGCCTCCAGGCTGTCCCAATTTCTCAAGCCTAACCCTAACCCTAACCCTAACCCTAGAGGATTTCCGGGACCCGATGGTGGGAGTAAGCGCCCCCGGGTGGTCGAGACGAGAAAGTGGTGCGAGGGCAGGTGTGTTGGCAGGGCCGCCCTTGCCTTGGCAGCCCCTTTACAGAGCCCCTGCAATGGCGCCTCCAGGCTGTCCCGATTTCTCAAGCCTAACCCTAACCCTAACCCTAACCCTAGAGGATTCCCGGGACCCGATGGTGGGAGTAAGTGCCCCCGGGTGGTCGAGACGAGAAAGTGGTGCGAGGGCAGGTGTGTTGGCAGGGCCGCCCTTGCCTTGGCAGCCCCTTTGCAGAGCCCCTGCAATGGCGCCTCCAGGCTGTCCCTATTTCTCAAGCCTAACCCTAAGCCTAACCCTAACCCTAGAGGATTTTCTGGGGCGCGATGGTGGGAGTAAGCGCCCCCGGGTGGTCGAGACGAGAAAGTGGTGCGAGGGCAGGTGTGTTGGCAGGGCCGCCCTTGCCTTGGCAGCCCCTTTACAGAGCCCCTGCAATGGCGCCTCCAGGCTGTCCCAATTTCTCAAGCCTAACCCTAACCCTAACCCTAACCCTAGAGGATTCCCGGGACCCGATGGTGGGAGTAAGCGCCCCCGGGTGGTCGAGACGAGAAAGTGGTGCGAGGGCAGGTGTGTTGGCAGGGCCGCCCTTGCCTTGGCAGCCCCTTTGCAGAGCCCCTGCAATGGCGCCTCCAGGCTGTCCCGATTTCTCAAGCCTAACCCTAAGCCTAACCCTAACCCTAGAGGATTTTCTGGGGCGCGATGGTGGGAGTAAGTGCCCCCGGGTGGTCGAGACGAGAAAGTGGTGCGAGGGCAGGTGTGTTGGCAGGGCCGCCCTTGCCTTGGCAGCCCCTTTGCAGAGCCCCTGCAATGGCGCCTCCAGGCTGTCCCGATTTCTCCAGCCTAACCCTAACCCTAACCCTAACCCTAGAGGATTTCCGGGGCCCGATGGTGGGAGTAAGTGCCCCCGGGTGGTCGAGACGAGAAAGTGGTGCGAGGGCAGGTGTGTTGGCAGGGCCGCCCTTGCCTTGGCAGCCCCTTTGCAGAGCCCCTGCAATGGCGCCTCCAGGCTGTCCCGATTTCTCCAGCCTAACCCTAACCCTAACCCTAAGCCTAGAGGATTTTCCGGGGCCCAATGGTGGGAGTAAGTGCCCCCGGGTGGTCGAGACGAGAAAGTGGTGCGAGGGCAGGTGTGTTGGCAGGGCCGCCCTTGCCTTGGCAGCCCCTTTGCAGAGCCCCTGCAATGGCGCCTCCAGGCTGTCCCGATTTCTCCAGCCTAACCCTAACCCTAACCCTAACCCTAGAGGATTTCCGGGACCCGATGGTGGGAGTAAGCGCCCCCGGGTGGTCGAGACGAGAAAGTGGTGCGAGGGCAGGTGTGTTGGCAGGGCCGCCCTTGCCTTGGCAGCCCCTTTGCAGAGCCCCTGCAATGGCGCCTCCAGGCTGTCCCGATTTCTCCAGCCTAACCCTAACCCTAACCCTAACCCTAGAGGATTTCCGGGACCCGATGGTGGGAGTAAGCGCCCCCGGGTGGTCGAGACGAGAAAGTGGTGCGAGGGCAGGTGTGTTGGCAGGGCCGCCCTTGCCTTGGCAGCCCCTTTGCAGAGCCCCTGCAATGGCGCCTCCAGGCTGTCCCGATTTCTCCAGCCTAACCCTAAGCCTAACCCTAACCCTAGAGGGTTTTCTGGGGCGCGATGGTGGGAGTAAGCGCCCCCGGGTGGTCGAGACGAGAAAGTGGTGCGAGGGCAGGTGTGTTGGCAGGGCCGCCCTTGCCTTGGCAGCCCCTTTGCAGAGCCCCTGCAATGGCGCCTCCAGGCTGTCCCGATTTCTCAAGCCTAACCCTAACCCTAACCCTAACCCTAGAGGATTTCCGGGGCCCAATGGTGGGAGTAAGTGCCCCCGGGGGGTCGAGACGAGAAAGTGGTGCGAGGGCAGGTGTGTTGGCAGGGCCGCCCTTGCCTTGGCAGCCCCTTTGCAGAGCCCCTGCAATGGCGCCTCCAGGCTGTCCCGATTTCTCAAGCCTAACCCTAACCCTAACCCTAACCCTAGAGGATTTCCGGGACCCGATGGTGGGAGTAAGCGCCCCCGGGTGGTCGAGACGAGAAAGTGGTGCGAGGGCAGGTGTGTTGGCAGGGCCGCCCTTGCCTTGGCAGCCCCTTTGCAGAGCCCCTGCAATGTCGCCTCCAGGCTGTCCCTATTTCTCCAGCCTAACCCTAACCCTAACCCTAACCCTAGAGGGTTTTCTGGGGCGCGATGGTGGGAGTAAGCGCCCCCGGGTGGTCGAGACGAGAAAGTGGTGCGAGGGCAGGTGTGTTGGCAGGGCCGCCCTTGCCTTGGCAGCCCCTTTGCAGAGCCCCTGCAATGGCGCCTCCAGGCTGTCCCGATTTCTCAAGCCTAACCCTAACCCTAAGCCTAACCCTAGAGGATTTCCGGGACCCGATGGTGGGAGTAAGCGCCCCCGGGTGGTCGAGACGAGAAAGTGGTGCGAGGGCAGGTGTGTTGGCAGGGCCGCCCTTGCCTTGGCAGCCCCTTTGCAGAGCCCCTGCAATGGCGCCTCCAGGCTGTCCCAATTTCTCAAGCCTAACCCTAACCCTAACCCTAACCCTAGAGGATTTCCGGGACCCGATGGTGGGAGTAAGTGCCCCCGGGTGGTCGAGACGAGAAAGTGGTGCGAGGGCAGGTGTGTTGGCAGGGCCGCCCTTGCCTTGGCAGCCCCTTTACAGAGCCCCTGCAATGGCGCCTCCAGGCTGTCCCGATTTCTCCAGCCTAACCCTAACCCTAACCCTAACCCTAGAGGATTCCCGGGACCCGATGGTGGGAGTAAGTGCCCCCGGGTGGTCGAGACGAGAAAGTGGTGCGAGGGCAGGTGTGTTGGCAGGGCCGCCCTTGCCTTGGCAGCCCCTTTGCAGAGCCCCTGCAATGGCGCCTCCAGGCTGTCCCGATTTCTCAAGCCTAACCCTAAGCCTAACCCTAACCCTAGAGGATTTTCTGGGGCGCGATGGTGGGAGTAAGCGCCCCCGGGTGGTCGAGACGAGAAAGTGGTGCGAGGGCAGGTGTGTTGGCAGGGCCGCCCTTGCCTTGGCAGCCCCTTTACAGAGCCCCTGCAATGGCGCCTCCAGGCTGTCCCAATTTCTCAAGCCTAACCCTAACCCTAACCCTAACCCTAGAGGATTCCCGGGACCCGATGGTGGGAGTAAGCGCCCCCGGGTGGTCGAGACGAGAAAGTGGTGCGAGGGCAGGTGTGTTGGCAGGGCCGCCCTTGCCTTGGCAGCCCCTTTGCAGAGCCCCTGCAATGGCGCCTCCAGGCTGTCCCGATTTCTCAAGCCTAACCCTAAGCCTAACCCTAACCCTAGAGGATTTTCTGGGGCGCGATGGTGGGAGTAAGTGCCCCCGGGTGGTCGAGACGAGAAAGTGGTGCGAGGGCAGGTGTGTTGGCAGGGCCGCCCTTGCCTTGGCAGCCCCTTTGCAGAGCCCCTGCAATGGCGCCTCCAGGCTGTCCCGATTTCTCCAGCCTAACCCTAACCCTAACCCTAACCCTAGAGGATTTCCGGGGCCCGATGGTGGGAGTAAGTGCCCCCGGGTGGTCGAGACGAGAAAGTGGTGCGAGGGCAGGTGTGTTGGCAGGGCCGCCCTTGCCTTGGCAGCCCCTTTGCAGAGCCCCTGCAATGGCGCCTCCAGGCTGTCCCGATTTCTCCAGCCTAACCCTAACCCTAACCCTAACCCTAGAGGATTTTCTGGGGCGCGATGGTGGGAGTAAGTGCCCCCGGGTGGTCGAGACGAGAAAGTGGTGCGAGGGCAGGTGTGTTGGCAGGGCCGCCCTTGCCTTGGCAGCCCCTTTGCAGAGCCCCTGCAATGGCGCCTCCAGGCTGTCCCGATTTCTCCAGCCTAACCCTAACCCTAACCCTAACCCTAGAGGATTTCCGGGACCCGATGGTGGGAGTAAGCGCCCCCGGGTGGTCGAGACGAGAAAGTGGTGCGAGGGCAGGTGTGTTGGCAGGGCCGCCCTTGCCTTGGCAGCCCCTTTGCAGAGCCCCTGCAATGGCGCCTCCAGGCCGTCCCTATTTCTCAAGCCTAACCCTAAGCCTAACCCTAACCCTAGAGGATTTTCTGGGGCGCGATGGTGGGAGTAAGCGCCCCCGGGTGGTCGAGACGAGAAAGTGGTGCGAGGGCAGGTGTGTTGGCAGGGCCGCCCTTGCCTTGGCAGCCCCTTTGCAGAGCCCCTGCAATGGCGCCTCCAGGCTGTCCCTATTTCTCAAGCCTAACCCTAACCCTAAGCCTAACCCTAGAGGATTTTCCGGGACCCGATGGTGGGAGTAAGCGCCCCCGGGTGGTGGAGACGAGAAAGTGGTGCGAGGGCAGGTGTGTTGGCAGGGCCGCCCTTGCCTTGGCAGCCCCTTTGCAGAGCCCCTGCAATGGCGCCTCCAGGCTGTCCCGATTTCTCCAGCCTAACCCTAACCCTAACCCTAACCCTAGAGGATTTTCTGGGGCCCGATGGTTGCAGTAAGCGCCCCCGGGTGGTCGAGACGAGAAAGTGGTGCGAGGGCAGGTGTGTTGGCAGGGCCACCCTTGCCTTGGCAGCCCCTTTGCAGAGCCCCTGCAATGGCGCCTCCAGGCTGTCCCTATTTCTCCAGCCTAACCCTAACCCTAACCCTAGAGGATTTTCTGGGACCCGATGGTGGGAGTAAGTGCCCCCGGGTGGTCGAGACGAGAAAGTGGTGCGAGGGCAGGTGTGTTGGCAGGGCCGCCCTTGCCTTGGCAGCCCCTTTGCAGAGCCCCTGCAATGGCGCCTCCAGGCTGTCCCGATTTCTCCAGCCTAACCCTAACCCTAACCCTAACCCTAGAGGATTTTCCGGGGCCCGATGGTGGGAGTAAGCGCCCCTGGGTGGTCGAGACGAGAAAGTGGTGTGAGGGCAGGTGTGTTGGCAGGGCCGCCCTTGCCTTGGCAGCCCCTTTGCAGAGCCCCTGCAATGGCGCCTCCAGGCTGTCCCTATTTCTCCAGCCTAACCCTAAGCCTAACCCTAACCCTAGAGGATTTTCTGGGGCGCGATGGTGGGAGTAAGCGCCCCCGGGTGGTCGAGACGAGAAAGTGGTGCGAGGGCAGGTGTGTTGGCAGGGCCGCCCTTGCCTTGGCAGCCCCTTTGCAGAGCCCCTGCAATGGCGCCTCCAGGCTGTCCCTATTTCTCAAGCCTAACCCTAAGCCTAACCCTAACCCTAGAGGATTTCCGGGACCCGATGGTGGGAGTAAGCGCCCCCGGGTGGTCCAGACGAGAAAGTGGTGCGAGGGCAGGTGTGTTGGCAGGGCCGCCCTTGCCTTGGCAGCCCCTTTGCAGAGCCCCTGCAATGGCGCCTCCAGGCTGTCCCGATTTCTCAAGCCTAACCCTAAGCCTAACCCTAACCCTAGAGGATTTTCCGGGGCCCAATGGTGGGAGTAAGTGCCCCCGGGTGGTCGAGACGAGAAAGTGGTGCGAGGGCAGGTGTGTTGGCAGGGCCGCCCTTGCCTTGGCAGCCCCTTTGCAGAGCCCCTGCAATGGCGCCTCCAGGCTGTCCCGATTTCTCCAGCCTAACCCTAACCCTAACCCTAACCCTAGAGGATTTCCGGGACCCGATGGTGGGAGTAAGCGCCCCCGGGTGGTCGAGACGAGAAAGTGGTGCGAGGGCAGGTGTGTTGGCAGGGCCGCCCTTGCCTTGGCAGCCCCTTTGCAGAGCCCCTGCAATGGCGCCTCCAGGCTGTCCCAATTTCTCCAGCCTAACCCTAACCCTAACCCTAACCCTAGAGGGTTTTCTGGGGCGCGATGGTGGGAGTAAGCGCCCCCGGGTGGTCGAGACGAGAAAGTGGTGCGAGGGCAGGTGTGTTGGCAGGGCCGCCCTTGCCTTGGCAGCCCCTTTGCAGAGCCCCTGCAATGGCGCCTCCAGGCTGTCCCGATTTCTCAAGCCTAACCCTAAGCCTAACCCTAACCCTAGAGGATTTCCGGGACCCGATGGTGGGAGTAAGCGCCCCCGGGTGGTCGAGACGAGAAAGTGGTGCGAGGGCAGGTGTGTTGGCAGGGCCGCCCTTGCCTTGGCAGCCCCTTTGCAGAGCCCCTGCAATGGCGCCTCCAGGCTGTCCCAATTTCTCAAGCCTAACCCTAAGCCTAACCCTAACCCTAGAGGATTTCCGGGACCCGATGGTGGGAGTAAGTGCCCCCGGGTGGTCGAGACGAGAAAGTGGTGCGAGGGCAGGTGTGTTGGCAGGGCCGCCCTTGCCTTGGCAGCCCCTTTGCAGAGCCCCTGCAATGGCGCCTCCAGGCTGTCCCTATTTCTCAAGCCTAACCCTAAGCCTAACCCTAACCCTAGAGGATTTTCTGGGGCGCGATGGTGGGAGTAAGCGCCCCCGGGTGGTCGAGACGAGAAAGTGGTGCGAGGGCAGGTGTGTTGGCAGGGCCGCCCTTGCCTTGGCAGCCCCTTTGCAGAGCCCCTGCAATGGCGCCTCCAGGCTGTCCCAATTTCTCAAGCCTAACCCTAAGCCTAACCCTAACCCTAGAGGATTTCCGGGGCGCGATGGTGGGAGTAAGTGCCCCCGGGTGGTCGAGACGAGAAAGTGGTGCGAGGGCAGGTGTGTTGGCAGGGCCGCCCTTGCCTTGGCAGCCCCTTTGCAGAGCCCCTGCAATGGCGCCTCCAGGCTGTCCCTATTTCTCAAGCCTAACCCTAACCCTAACCCTAACCCTAGAGGATTTTCTGGGGCGCGATGGTGGGAGTAAGCGCCCCCGGGTGGTCGAGACGAGAAAGTGGTGCGAGGGCAGGTGTGTTGGCAGGGCCGCCCTTGCCTTGGCAGCCCCTTTGCAGAGCCCCTGCAATGGCGCCTCCAGGCTGTCCCGATTTCTCAAGCCTAACCCTAACCCTAACCCTAACCCTAGAGGATTTTCTGGGGCGCGATGGTGGGAGTAAGCGCCCCCGGGTGTTCGAGACGAGAAAGTGGTGCGAGGGCAGGTGTGTTGGCAGGGCCGCCCTTGCCTTGGCAGCCCCTTTGCAGAGCCCCTGCAATGGCGCCTCCAGGCTGTCCCTATTTCTCAAGCCTAACCCTAAGCCTAACCCTAACCCTAGAGGATTTTTCGGGACCCGATGGTGGGAGTAAGCGCCCCCGGGTGGTGGAGACGAGAAAGTGGTGCGAGGGCAGGTGTGTTGGCAGGGCCGCCCTTGCCTTGGCAGCCCCTTTGCAGAGCCCCTGCAATGGCGCCTCCAGGCTGTCCCGATTTCTCAAGCCTAACCCTAACCCTAACCCTAACCCTAGAGGATTTTCTGGGGCCCGATGGTTGCAGTAAGCGCCCCCGGGTGGTCGAGACGAGAAAGTGGTGCGAGGGCAGGTGTGTTGGCAGGGCCGCCCTTGCCTTGGCAGCCCCTTTGCAGAGCCCCTGCAATGGCGCCTCCAGGCTGTCCCTATTTCTCCAGCCTAACCCTAACCCTAACCCTAACCCTAGAGGATTTTCTGGGGCGCGATGGTGGGAGTAAGTGCCCCCGGGTGGTCGAGACGAGAAAGTGGTGCGAGGGCAGGTGTGTTGGCAGGGCCGCCCTTGCCTTGGCAGCCCCTTTGCAGAGCCCCTGCAATGGCGCCTCCAGGCTGTCCCGATTTCTCAAGCCTAACCCTAAGCCTAACCCTAACCCTAGAGGATTTCCGGGGCCCAATGGTGGGAGTAAGTGCCCCCGGGTGGTCGAGACGAGAAAGTGGTGCGAGGGCAGGTGTGTTGGCAGGGCCGCCCTTGCCTTGGCAGCCCCTTTGCAGAGCCCCTGCAATGGCGCCTCCAGGCTGTCCCTATTTCTCAAGCCTAACCCTAACCCTAAGCCTAACCCTAGAGGATTTTCCGGGGCCCGATGGTGGGAGTAAGCGCCCCCGGGTGGTCGAGACGAGAAAGTGGTGCGAGGGCAGGTGTGTTGGCAGGGCCACCCTTGCCTTGGCAGCCCCTTTGCAGAGCCCCTGCAATGGCGCCTCCAGGCTGTCCCGATTTCTCCAGCCTAACCCTAACCCTAACCCTAACCCTAGAGGATTTTCTGGGGCGCGATGGTGGGAGTAAGTGCCCCCGGGTGGTCGAGACGAGAAAGTGGTGCGAGGGCAGGTGTGTTGGCAGGGCCGCCCTTGCCTTGGCAGCCCCTTTGCAGAGCCCCTGCAATGGCGCCTCCAGGCTGTCCCGATTTCTCCAGCCTAACCCTAACCCTAAGCCTAACCCTAGAGGATTTCTGGGGCCCGATGGTGGGAGTAAGTGCCCCCGGGTGGTCGAGACGAGAAAGTGGTGCGAGGGCAGGTGTGTTGGCAGGGCCGCCCTTGCCTTGGCAGCCCCTTTACAGAGCCCCTGGAATGGCGCCTCCAGGCTGTCCCGATTTCTCCAGCCTAACCCTAACCCTAACCCTAACCCTAGAGGATTTTCCGGGACCCGATGGTGGGAGTAAGCGCCCCCGGGTGGTCGAGACGAGAAAGTGGTGCGAGGGCAGGTGTGTTGGCAGGGCCGCCCTTGCCTTGGCAGCCCCTTTGCAGAGCCCCTGCAATGGCGCCTCCAGGCTGTCCTGATTTCTCAAGCCTAACCCTAACCCTAACCCTAACCCTAGAGGATTTTCTGGGGCGCGATGGTGGGAGTAAGTGCCCCCGGGTGGTCGAGACGAGAAGGTGGTGCGAGGGCAGGTGTGTTGGCAGGGCCGCCCTTGCCTTGGCAGCCCCTTTGCAGAGCCCCTGCAATGGCGCCTCCAGGCTGTCCCGATTTCTCCAGCCTAACCCTAACCCTAACCCTAACCCTAGAGGATTTCCGGGACCCGATGGTGGGAGTAAGCGCCCCCGGGTGGTCGAGACGAGAAAGTGGTGCGAGGGCAGGTGTGTTGGCAGGGCCGCCCTTGCCTTGGCAGCCCCTTTGCAGAGCCCCTGCAATGGCGCCTCCAGGCTGTCCCGATTTCTCAAGCCTAACCCTAACCCTAACCCTAACCCTAGAGGATTTTCTGGGGCCCGATGGTGGGAGTAAGCGCCCCCGGGTGGTCGAGACGAGAAAGTGGTGCGAGGGCAGGTGTGTTGGCAGGGCCGCCCTTGCCTTGGCAGCCCCTTTGCAGAGCCCCTGCAATGGCGCCTCCAGGCTGTCCCTTTTTCTCCAGCCTAACCCTAACCCTAACCCTAACCCTAGAGGATTTTCCGGGGCGCGATGGTGGGAGTAAGCGCCCCCGGGTGGTCGAGACGAGAAAGTGGTGCGAGGGCAGGTGTGTTGGCAGGGCCGCCCTTGCCTTGGCAGCCCCTTTACAGAGCCCCTGCAATGGCGCCTCCAGGCTGTCCCGATTTCTCAAGCCTAACCCTAACCCTAACCCTAACCCTAGAGGATTTCCGGGACCCGATGGTGGGAGTAAGCGCCCCCGGGTGGTCGAGACGAGAAAGTGGTGCGAGGGCAGGTGTGTTGGCAGGGCCGCCCTTGCCTTGGCAGCCCCTTTGCAGAGCCCCTGCAATGGCGCCTCCAGGCTGTCCCGATTTCTCAAGCCTAACCCTAACCCTAAGCCTAACCCTAGAGGATTTTCCGGGGCGCGATGGTGGGAGTAAGCGCCCCCGGGTGGTCGAGACGAGAAAGTGGTGCGAGGGCAGGTGTGTTGGCAGGGCCGCCCTTGCCTTGGCAGCCCCTTTACAGAGCCCCTGCAATGGCGCCTCCAGGCTGTCCCAATTTCTCAAGCCTAACCCTAACCCTAACCCTAACCCTAGAGGATTTCCGGGACCCGATGGTGGGAGTAAGTGCCCCCGGGTGGTCGAGACGAGAAAGTGGTGCGAGGGCAGGTGTGTTGGCAGGGCCGCCCTTGCCTTGGCAGCCCCTTTGCAGAGCCCCTGCAATGGCGCCTCCAGGCTGTCCCGATTTCTCCAGCCTAACCCTAACCCTAAGCCTAACCCTAGAGGATTTCCGGGACCCGATGGTGGGAGTAAGCGCCCCCGGGTGGTCGAGACGAGAAAGTGGTGCGAGGGCAGGTGTGTTGGCAGGGCCGCCCTTGCCTTGGCAGCCCCTTTGCAGAGCCCCTGCAATGGCGCCTCCAGGCTGTCCCGATTTCTCCAGCCTAACCCTAACCCTAACCCTAACCCTAGAGGATTTTCTGGGGCGCGATGGTGGGAGTAAGCGCCCCCGGGTGGTCGAGACGAGAAAGTGGTGCGAGGGCAGGTGTGTTGGCAGGGCCGCCCTTGCCTTGGCAGCCCCTTTGCAGAGCCCCTGCAATGGCGCCTCCAGGCTGTCCCGATTTCTCAAGCCTAACCCTAACCCTAACCCTAACCCTAGAGGATTTTCCGGGGCCCAATGGTGGGAGTAAGTGCCCCCGGGTGGTCGAGACGAGAAAGTGGTGCGAGGGCAGGTGTGTTGGCAGGGCCGCCCTTGCCTTGGCAGCCCCTTTGCAGAGCCCCTGCAATGGCGCCTCCAGGCTGTCCCGATTTCTCCAGCCTAACCCTAAGCCTAACCCTAACCCTAGAGGATTCCCGGGACCCGATGGTGGGAGTAAGTGCCCCCGGGTGGTCGAGACGAGAAAGTGGTGCGAGGGCAGGTGTGTTGGCAGGGCCGCCCTTGCCTTGGCAGCCCCTTTGCAGAGCCCCTGCAATGGCGCCTCCAGGCTGTCCCAATTTCTCAAGCCTAACCCTAACCCTAACCCTAACCCTAGAGGATTTCCGGGACCCGATGGTGGGAGTAAGCGCCCCCGGGTGGTCGAGACGAGAAAGTGGTGCGAGGGCAGGTGTGTTGGCAGGGCCGCCCTTGCCTTGGCAGCCCCTTTGCAGAGCCCCTGCAATGGCGCCTCCAGGCTGTCCCTATTTCTCCAGCCTAACCCTAACCCTAACCCTAACCCTAGAGGATTTCCGGGACCCGATGGTGGGAGTAAGCGCCCCCGGGTGGTCGAGACGAGAAAGTGGTGCGAGGGCAGGTGTGTTGGCAGGGCCGCCCTTGCCTTGGCAGCCCCTTTGCAGAGCCCCTGCAATGGCGCCTCCAGGCTGTCCCGATTTCTCAAGCCTAACCCTAACCCTAAGCCTAACCCTAGAGGATTTCCGGGACCCGATGGTGGGAGTAAGCGCCCCCGGGTGGTCGAGACGAGAAAGTGGTGCGAGGGCAGGTGTGTTGGCAGGGCCGCCCTTGCCTTGGCAGCCCCTTTGCAGAGCCCCTGCAATGGCGCCTCCAGGCTGTCCCTATTTCTCCAGCCTAACCCTAACCCTAACCCTAACCCTAGAGGATTTCCGGGGCCCAATGGTGGGAGTAAGCGCCCCCGGGTGGTCCAGACGAGAAAGTGGTGCGAGGGCAGGTGTGTTGGCAGGGCCGCCCTTGCCTTGGCAGCCCCTTTACAGAGCCCCTGCAATGGCGCCTCCAGGCTGTCCCAATTTCTCCAGCCTAACCCTAAGCCTAACCCTAACCCTAGAGGATTTCCGGGACCCGATGGTGGGAGTAAGTGCCCCCGGGTGGTCGAGACGAGAAAGTGGTGTGAGGGCAGGTGTGTTGGCAGGGCCGCCCTTGCCTTGGCAGCCCCTTTGCAGAGCCCCTGCAATGGCGCCTCCAGGCTGTCCCGATTTCTCCAGCCTAACCCTAAGCCTAACCCTAACCCTAGAGGATTTTCTGGGGCCCGATGGTTGCAGTAAGCGCCCCCGGGTGGTCGAGACGAGAAAGTGGTGCGAGGGCAGGTGTGTTGGCAGGGCCGCCCTTGCCTTGGCAGCCCCTTTGCAGAGCCCCTGCAATGGCGCCTCCAGGCTGTCCCGATTTCTCCAGCCTAACCCTAACCCTAACCCTAACCCTAGAGGATTTTCCGGGGCCCGATGGTGGGAGTAAGTGCCCCCGGGTGGTCGAGACGAGAAAGTGGTGCGAGGGCAGGTGTGTTGGCAGGGCCGCCCTTGCCTTGGCAGCCCCTTTACAGAGCCCCTGCAATGGCGCCTCCAGGCTGTCCCGATTTCTCCAGCCTAACCCTAACCCTAACCCTAACCCTAGAGGATTTCCGGGGCCCGATGGTGGGAGTAAGTGCCCCCGGGTGGTCGAGACGAGAAAGTGGTGCGAGGGCAGGTGTGTTGGCAGGGCCGCCCTTGCCTTGGCAGCCCCTTTGCAGAGCCCCTGCAATGGCGCCTCCAGGCTGTCCCGATTTCTCCAGCCTAACCCTAACCCTAACCCTAACCCTAGAGGATTTTCCGGGGCCCGATGGTGGGAGTAAGCGCCCCCGGGTGGTCGAGACGAGAAAGTGGTGCGAGGGCAGGTGTGTTGGCAGGGCCGCCCTTGCCTTGGCAGCCCCTTTGCAGAGCCCCTGCAATGGCGCCTCCAGGCTGTCCCAATTTCTCCAGCCTAACCCTAACCCTAACCCTAACCCTAGAGGATTTTCTGGGGCGCGATGGTGGGAGTAAGCGCCCCCGGGTGGTCGAGACGAGAAAGTGGTGCGAGGGCAGGTGTGTTGGCAGGGCCGCCCTTGCCTTGGCAGCCCCTTTGCAGAGCCCCTGCAATGGCGCCTCCAGGCTGTCCCGATTTCTCAAGCCTAACCCTAACCCTAACCCTAACCCTAGAGGATTTCCGGGGCCCAATGGTGGGAGTAAGTGCCCCCGGGTGGTCGAGACGAGAAAGTGGTGCGAGGGCAGGTGTGTTGGCAGGGCCGCCCTTGCCTTGGCAGCCCCTTTGCAGAGCCCCTGCAATGGCGCCTCCAGGCTGTCCCGATTTCTCCAGCCTAACCCTAACCCTAACCCTAACCCTAGAGGATTTCCGGGGCCCAATGGTGGGAGTAAGTGCCCCCGGGTGGTCGAGACGAGAAAGTGGTGCGAGGGCAGGTGTGTTGGCAGGGCCGCCCTTGCCTTGGCAGCCCCTTTGCAGAGCCCCTGCAATGGCGCCTCCAGGCTGTCCCGATTTCTCCAGCCTAACCCTAAGCCTAACCCTAACCCTAGAGGATTTTCCGGGGCGCGATGGTGGGAGTAAGCGCCCCCGGGTGGTCGAGACGAGAAAGTGGTGCGAGGGCAGGTGTGTTGGCAGGGCCGCCCTTGCCTTGGCAGCCCCTTTGCAGAGCCCCTGCAATGGCGCCTCCAGGCTGTCCTGATTTCTCAAGCCTAACCCTAACCCTAACCCTAACCCTAGAGGATTTTCTGGGGCGCGATGGTGGGAGTAAGCGCCCCCGGGTGTTCGAGACGAGAAAGTGGTGCGAGGGCAGGTGTGTTGGCAGGGCCGCCCTTGCCTTGGCAGCCCCTTTGCAGAGCCCCTGCAATGGCGCCTCCAGGCTGTCCCGATTTCTCCAGCCTAACCCTAACCCTAACCCTAACCCTAGAGGATTTCCGGGACCCGATGGTGGGAGTAAGCGCCCCTGGGTGGTCGAGACGAGAAAGTGGTGCGAGGGCAGGTGTGTTGGCAGGGCCGCCCTTGCCTTGGCAGCCCCTTTGCAGAGCCCCTGCAATGGCGCCTCCAGGCTGTCCCGATTTCTCAAGCCTAACCCTAACCCTAACCCTAACCCTAGAGGATTTTCCGGGGCCCGATGGTGGGAGTAAGTGCCCCCGGGTGGTCGAGACGAGAAAGTGGTGCGAGGGCAGGTGTGTTGGCAGGGCCGCCCTTGCCTTGGCAGCCCCTTTGCAGAGCCCCTGCAATGGCGCCTCCAGGCTGTCCCTATTTCTCCAGCCTAACCCTAAGCCTAACCCTAACCCTAGAGGATTTTCTGGGGCGCGATGGTGGGAGTAAGCGCCCCCGGGTGGTCGAGACGAGAAAGTGGTGCGAGGGCAGGTGTGTTGGCAGGGCCGCCCTTGCCTTGGCAGCCCCTTTGCAGAGCCCCTGCAATGGCGCCTCCAGGCTGTCCTGATTTCTCCAGCCTAACCCTAACCCTAACCCTAACCCTAGAGGATTTTCTGGGGCGCGATGGTTGCAGTAAGCGCCCCCGGGTGGTCGAGACGAGAAAGTGGTGCGAGGGCAGGTGTGTTGGCAGGGCCACCCTTGCCTTGGCAGCCCCTTTGCAGAGCCCCTGCAATGGCGCCTCCAGGCTGTCCCGATTTCTCAAGCCTAACCCTAACCCTAACCCTAACCCTAGAGGATTTTCTGGGGCCCGATGGTGGGAGTAAGCGCCCCCGGGTGGTCGAGACGAGAAAGTGGTGCGAGGGCAGGTGTGTTGGCAGGGCCGCCCTTGCCTTGGCAGCCCCTTTGCAGAGCCCCTGCAATGGCGCCTCCAGGCTGTCCCGATTTCTCCAGCCTAACCCTAACCCTAACCCTAACCCTAGAGGATTCCCGGGACCCGATGGTGGGAGTAAGCGCCCCCGGGGGGTCGAGACGAGAAAGTGGTGCGAGGGCAGGTGTGTTGGCAGGGCCGCCCTTGCCTTGGCAGCCCCTTTGCAGAGCCCCTGCAATGGCGCCTCCAGGCTGTCCCGATTTCTCCAACCTAACCCTAACCCTAACCCTAACCCTAGAGGATTTCCGGGACCCGATGGTGGGAGTAAGCGCCCCCGGGTGGTCGAGACGAGAAAGTGGGGCGAGGGCAGGTGTGTTGGCAGGGCCACCCTTGCCTTGGCAGCCCCTTTGCAGAGCCCCTGCAATGGCGCCTCCAGGCTGTCCCTATTTCTCCAGCCTAACCCTAACCCTAACCCTAACCCTAGAGGATTTCCGGGACCCGATGGTGGGAGTAAGCGCCCCCGGGTGGTCGAGACGAGAAAGTGGTGCGAGGGCAGGTGTGTTGGCAGGTCCGCCCTTGCCTTGGCAGCCCCTTTGCAGAGCCCCTGCAATGGCGCCTCCAGGCTGTCCCGATTTCTCAAGCCTAACCCTAACCCTAACCCTAACCCTAGAGGATTTCCGGGACCCGATGGTGGGAGTAAGAGCCCCCGGGTGGTCGAGACGAGAAAGTGGTGCGAGGGCAGGTGTGTTGGCAGGGCCGCCCTTGCCTTGGCAGCCCCTTTGCAGAGCCCCTGCAATGGCGCCTCCAGGCTGTCCCTATTTCTCAAGCCTAACCCTAAGCCTAACCCTAACCCTAGAGGATTTTCCGGGGCCCGATGGTGGGAGTAAGCGCCCCCGGGTGGTCGAGACGAGAAAGTGGTGCGAGGGCAGGTGTGTTGGCAGGGCCGCCCTTGCCTTGGCAGCCCCTTTGCAGAGCCCCTGCAATGGCGCCTCCAGGCTGTCCCGATTTCTCCAGCCTAACCCTAACCCTAACCCTAACCCTAGAGGATTTTCCGGGGCCCGATGGTTGCAGCAAGCGCCCCCGGGTGGTCGAGACGAGAAAGTGGTGCGAGGGCAGGTGTGTTGGCAGGGCCACCCTTGCCTTGGCAGCCCCTTTGCAGAGCCCCTGCAATGGCGCCTCCAGGCTGTCCCGATTTCTCCAGCCTAACCCTAACCCTAACCCTAACCCTAGAGGATTTTCTGGGGCGCGATGGTGGGAGTAAGCGCCCCCGGGTGGTCGAGACGAGAAAGTGGTGCGAGGGCAGGTGTGTTGGCAGGGCCGCCCTTGCCTTGGCAGCCCCTTTGCAGAGCCCCTGCAATGGCGCCTCCAGGCTGTCCCGATTTCTCCAGCCTAACCCTAACCCTAACCCTAACCCTAGAGGATTTCCGGGACCCGATGGTGGGAGTAAGCGCCCCCGGGTGGTCGAGACGAGAAAGTGGTGCGAGGGCAGGTGTGTTGGCAGGGCCGCCCTTGCCTTGGCAGCCCCTTTGCAGAGCCCCTGCAATGGCGCCTCCAGGCTGTCCCGATTTCTCAAGCCTAACCCTAACCCTAACCCTAGAGGATTTTCTGGGGCGCGATGGTGGGAGTAAGCGCCCCCGGGTGGTCGAGACGAGAAAGTGGTGCGAGGGCAGGTGTGTTGGCAGGGCCACCCTTGCCTTGGCAGCCCCTTTGCAGAGCCCCTGCAATGGCGCCTCCAGGCTGTCCCGATTTCTCAAGCCTAACCCTAACCCTAACCCTAACCCTAGAGGATTCCCGGGACCCGATGGTGGGAGTAAGTGCCCCCGGGTGGTCGAGACGAGAAAGTGGTGCGAGGGCAGGTGTGTTGGCAGGGCCGCCCTTGCCTTGGCAGCCCCTTTGCAGAGCCCCTGCAATGGCGCCTCCAGGTTGTCCCGATTTCTCCAGCCTAACCCTAACCCTAACCCTAACCCTAGAGGATTTCCGGGACTCGATGGTGGGAGTAAGCGCCCCCGGGTGGTCGAGACGAGAAAGTGGTGCGAGGGCAGGTGTGTTGGCAGGGCCGCCCTTGCCTTGGCAGCCCCTTTGCAGAGCCCCTGCAATGGCGCCTCCAGGCTGTCCCGATTTCTCAAGCCTAACCCTAACCCTAACCCTAACCCTAGAGGATTTCCGGGGCCCAATGGTGGGAGTAAGTGCCCCCGGGGGGTCGAGACGAGAAAGTGGTGCGAGGGCAGGTGTGTTGGCAGGGCCGCCCTTGCCTTGGCAGCCCCTTTGCAGAGCCCCTGCAATGGCGCCTCCAGGCTGTCCCGATTTCTCAAGCCTAACCCTAACCCTAACCCTAACCCTAGAGGATTTCCGGGACCCGATGGTGGGAGTAAGCGCCCCCGGGTGGTGGAGACGAGAAAGTGGTGCGAGGGCAGGTGTGTTGGCAGGGCCGCCCTTGCCTTGGCAGCCCCTTTGCAGAGCCCCTGCAATGGCGCCTCCAGGCTGTCCCTATTTCTCAAGCCTAACCCTAACCCTAACCCTAACCCTAGAGGGTTTTCTGGGGCGCGATGGTGGGAGTAAGCGCCCCCGGGTGGTCGAGACGAGAAAGTGGTGCGAGGGCAGGTGTGTTGGCAGGGCCACCCTTGCCTTGGCAGCCCCTTTGCAGAGCCCCTGCAATGGCGCCTCCAGGCTGTCCCGATTTCTCCAGCCTAACCCTAACCCTAACCCTAAGCCTAGAGGATTTTCCGGGGCCCAATGGTGGGAGTAAGTGCCCCCGGGTGGTCGAGACGAGAAAGTGGTGCGAGGGCAGGTGTGTTGGCAGGGCCGCCCTTGCCTTGGCAGCCCCTTTGCAGAGCCCCTGCAATGGCGCCTCCAGGCTGTCCCGATTTCTCCAGCCTAACCCTAACCCTAACCCTAACCCTAGAGGATTTCCGGGACCCGATGGTGGGAGTAAGCGCCCCCGGGTGGTCGAGACGAGAAAGTGGTGCGAGGGCAGGTGTGTTGGCAGGGCCGCCCTTGCCTTGGCAGCCCCTTTGCAGAGCCCCTGCAATGGCGCCTCCAGGCTGTCCCGATTTCTCCAGCCTAACCCTAACCCTAACCCTAACCCTAGAGGGTTTTCTGGGGCGCGATGGTGGGAGTAAGCGCCCCCGGGTGGTCGAGACGAGAAAGTGGTGCGAGGGCAGGTGTGTTGGCAGGGCCGCCCTTGCCTTGGCAGCCCCTTTGCAGAGCCCCTGCAATGGCGCCTCCAGGCTGTCCCGATTTCTCAAGCCTAACCCTAAGCCTAACCCTAACCCTAGAGGATTTCCGGGACCCGATGGTGGGAGTAAGCGCCCCCGGGTGGTCGAGACGAGAAAGTGGTGCGAGGGCAGGTGTGTTGGCAGGGCCGCCCTTGCCTTGGCAGCCCCTTTGCAGAGCCCCTGCAATGGCGCCTCCAGGCTGTCCCAATTTCTCCAGCCTAACCCTAACCCTAACCCTAACCCTAGAGGATTTCCGGGGCCCGATGGTGGGAGTAAGTGCCCCCGGGTGGTCGAGACGAGAAAGTGGTGCGAGGGCAGGTGTGTTGGCAGGGCCGCCCTTGCCTTGGCAGCCCCTTTGCAGAGCCCCTGCAATGGCGCCTCCAGGCTGTCCCTATTTCTCAAGCCTAACCCTAACCCTAACCCTAGAGGATTTTCTGGGGCGCGATGGTGGGAGTAAGCGCCCCCGGGTGGTCGAGACGAGAAAGTGGGGCGAGGGCAGGTGTGTTGGCAGGGCCGCCCTTGCCTTGGCAGCCCCTTTGCAGAGCCCCTGCAATGGCGCCTCCAGGCTGTCCCGATTTCTCAAGCCTAACCCTAACCCTAACCCTAACCCTAGAGGATTTTCTGGGGCGCGATGGTGGGAGTAAGCGCCCCCGGGTGGTCGAGACGAGAAAGTGGTGCGAGGGCAGGTGTGTTGGCAGGGCCGCCCTTGCCTTGGCAGCCCCTTTGCAGAGCCCCTGCAATGGCGCCTCCAGGCTGTCCCTATTTCTCAAGCCTAACCCTAACCCTAAGCCTAACCCTAGAGGATTTTTCGGGACCCGATGGTGGGAGTAAGCGCCCCCGGGTGGTGGAGACGAGAAAGTGGTGCGAGGGCAGGTGTGTTGGCAGGGCCGCCCTTGCCTTGGCAGCCCCTTTGCAGAGCCCCTGCAATGGCGCCTCCAGGCTGTCCCGATTTCTCAAGCCTAACCCTAACCCTAACCCTAACCCTAGAGGATTTTCTGGGGCGCGATGGTTGCAGTAAGCGCCCCCGGGTGGTCGAGACGAGAAAGTGGTGCGAGGGCAGGTGTGTTGGCAGGGCCACCCTTGCCTTGGCAGCCCCTTTGCAGAGCCCCTGCAATGGCGCCTCCAGGCTGTCCCTATTTCTCCAGCCTAACCCTAACCCTAACCCTAACCCTAGAGGATTTTCTGGGACCCGATGGTGGGAGTAAGTGCCCCCGGGTGGTCGAGACGAGAAAGTGGTGCGAGGGCAGGTGTGTTGGCAGGGCCGCCCTTGCCTTGGCAGCCCCTTTGCAGAGCCCCTGCAATGGCGCCTCCAGGCTGTCCCGATTTCTCCAGCCTAACCCTAACCCTAACCCTAACCCTAGAGGATTTTCCGGGGCCCGATGGTGGGAGTAAGCGCCCCTGGGTGGTCGAGACGAGAAAGTGGTGTGAGGGCAGGTGTGTTGGCAGGGCCGCCCTTGCCTTGGCAGCCCCTTTGCAGAGCCCCTGCAATGGCGCCTCCAGGCTGTCCCTATTTCTCCAGCCTAACCCTAAGCCTAACCCTAACCCTAGAGGATTTTCTGGGGCGCGATGGTGGGAGTAAGCGCCCCCGGGTGGTCGAGACGAGAAAGTGGTGCGAGGGCAGGTGTGTTGGCAGGGCCGCCCTTGCCTTGGCAGCCCCTTTGCAGAGCCCCTGCAATGGCGCCTCCAGGCTGTCCCTATTTCTCAAGCCTAACCCTAAGCCTAACCCTAACCCTAGAGGATTTCCGGGACCCGATGGTGGGAGTAAGCGCCCCCGGGTGGTCCAGACGAGAAAGTGGTGCGAGGGCAGGTGTGTTGGCAGGGCCGCCCTTGCCTTGGCAGCCCCTTTGCAGAGCCCCTGCAATGGCGCCTCCAGGCTGTCCCGATTTCTCAAGCCTAACCCTAAGCCTAACCCTAACCCTAGAGGATTTTCCGGGGCCCAATGGTGGGAGTAAGTGCCCCCGGGTGGTCGAGACGAGAAAGTGGTGCGAGGGCAGGTGTGTTGGCAGGGCCGCCCTTGCCTTGGCAGCCCCTTTGCAGAGCCCCTGCAATGGCGCCTCCAGGCTGTCCCGATTTCTCCAGCCTAACCCTAACCCTAACCCTAACCCTAGAGGATTTCCGGGACCCGATGGTGGGAGTAAGCGCCCCCGGGTGGTCGAGACGAGAAAGTGGTGCGAGGGCAGGTGTGTTGGCAGGGCCGCCCTTGCCTTGGCAGCCCCTTTGCAGAGCCCCTGCAATGGCGCCTCCAGGCTGTCCCAATTTCTCCAGCCTAACCCTAACCCTAACCCTAACCCTAGAGGGTTTTCTGGGGCGCGATGGTGGGAGTAAGCGCCCCCGGGTGGTCGAGACGAGAAAGTGGTGCGAGGGCAGGTGTGTTGGCAGGGCCGCCCTTGCCTTGGCAGCCCCTTTGCAGAGCCCCTGCAATGGCGCCTCCAGGCTGTCCCTATTTCTCAAGCCTAACCCTAAGCCTAACCCTAACCCTAGAGGATTTTCTGGGGCGCGATGGTGGGAGTAAGCGCCCCCGGGTGGTCGAGACGAGAAAGTGGGGCGAGGGCAGGTGTGTTGGCAGGGCCGCCCTTGCCTTGGCAGCCCCTTTGCAGAGCCCCTGCAATGGCGCCTCCAGGCTGTCCCGATTTCTCAAGCCTAACCCTAACCCTAACCCTAACCCTAGAGGATTTTCTGGGGCGCGATGGTGGGAGTAAGCGCCCCCGGGTGTTCGAGACGAGAAAGTGGTGCGAGGGCAGGTGTGTTGGCAGGGCCGCCCTTGCCTTGGCAGCCCCTTTGCAGAGCCCCTGCAATGGCGCCTCCAGGCTGTCCCTATTTCTCAAGCCTAACCCTAAGCCTAACCCTAACCCTAGAGGATTTTTCGGGACCCGATGGTGGGAGTAAGCGCCCCCGGGTGGTGGAGACGAGAAAGTGGTGCGAGGGCAGGTGTGTTGGCAGGGCCGCCCTTGCCTTGGCAGCCCCTTTGCAGAGCCCCTGCAATGGCGCCTCCAGGCTGTCCCGATTTCTCAAGCCTAACCCTAACCCTAACCCTAACCCTAGAGGATTTTCTGGGGCCCGATGGTTGCAGTAAGCGCCCCCGGGTGGTCGAGACGAGAAAGTGGTGCGAGGGCAGGTGTGTTGGCAGGGCCGCCCTTGCCTTGGCAGCCCCTTTGCAGAGCCCCTGCAATGGCGCCTCCAGGCTGTCCCTATTTCTCCAGCCTAACCCTAACCCTAACCCTAACCCTAGAGGATTTTCTGGGGCGCGATGGTGGGAGTAAGTGCCCCCGGGTGGTCGAGACGAGAAAGTGGTGCGAGGGCAGGTGTGTTGGCAGGGCCGCCCTTGCCTTGGCAGCCCCTTTGCAGAGCCCCTGCAATGGCGCCTCCAGGCTGTCCCGATTTCTCCAGCCTAACCCTAACCCTAACCCTAACCCTAGAGGATTTTCCGGGGCCCGATGGTGGGAGTAAGCGCCCCTGGGTGGTCGAGACGAGAAAGTGGTGTGAGGGCAGGTGTGTTGGCAGGGCCGCCCTTGCCTTGGCAGCCCCTTTGCAGAGCCCCTGCAATGGCGCCTCCAGGCTGTCCCAATTTCTCCAGCCTAACCCTAAGCCTAACCCTAACCCTAGAGGATTTTCTGGGGCGCGATGGTGGGAGTTAGTGCCCCCGGGTGGTCGAGACGAGAAAGTGGTGCGAGGGCAGGTGTGTTGGCAGGGCCACCCTTGCCTTGGCAGCCCCTTTGCAGAGCCCCTGCAATGGCGCCTCCAGGCTGTCCCAATTTCTCAAGCCTAACCCTAACCCTAACCCTAACCCTAGAGGATTTCCGGGACCCGATGGTGGGAGTAAGCGCCCCCGGGTGGTCGAGACGAGAAAGTGGTGCGAGGGCAGGTGTGTTGGCAGGGCCGCCCTTGCCTTGGCAGCCCCTTTGCAGAGCCCCTGCAATGGCGCCTCCAGGCTGTCCCAATTTCTCAAGCCTAACCCTAACCCTAACCCTAACCCTAGAGGATTTCCGGGACCCGATGGTGGGAGTAAGCGCCCCCGGGTGGTCGAGACGAGAAAGTGGTGCGAGGGCAGGTGTGTTGGCAGGGCCGCCCTTGCCTTGGCAGCCCCTTTGCAGAGCCCCTGCAATGGCGCCTCCAGGCTGTCCCAATTTCTCAAGCCTAACCCTAACCCTAACCCTAACCCTAGAGGATTTCCGGGGCCCGATGGTGGGAGTAAGTGCCCCCGGGTGGTCGAGACGAGAAAGTGGTGCGAGGGCAGGTGTGTTGGCAGGGCCGCCCTTGCCTTGGCAGCCCCTTTGCAGAGCCCCTGCAATGGCGCCTCCAGGCTGTCCCTATTTCTCAAGCCTAACCCTAACCCTAACCCTAACCCTAGAGGATTTTCTGGGGCGCGATGGTGGGAGTAAGCGCCCCCGGGTGGTGGAGACGAGAAAGTGGTGCGAGGGCAGGTGTGTTGGCAGGGCCGCCCTTGCCTTGGCAGCCCCTTTGCAGAGCCCCTGCAATGGCGCCTCCAGGCTGTCCCTATTTCTCCAGCCTAACCCTAACCCTAACCCTAACCCTAGAGGATTTTCTGGGGCGCGATGGTGGGAGTAAGCGCCCCCGGGTGGTCGAGACGAGAAAGTGGTGCGAGGGCAGGTGTGTTGGCAGGGCCGCCCTTGCCTTGGCAGCCCCTTTGCAGAGCCCCTGCAATGGCGCCTCCAGGCTGTCCCTATTTCTCAAGCCTAACCCTAAGCCTAACCCTAACCCTAGAGGATTTTTCGGGACCCGATGGTGGGAGTAAGCGCCCCCGGGTGGTGGAGACGAGAAAGTGGTGCGAGGGCAGGTGTGTTGGCAGGGCCGCCCTTGCCTTGGCAGCCCCTTTGCAGAGCCCCTGCAATGGCGCCTCCAGGCTGTCCCGATTTCTCCAGCCTAACCCTAAGCCTAACCCTAACCCTAGAGGATTTCCGGGACCCGATGGTGGGAGTAAGCGCCCCCGGGTGGTCGAGACGAGAAAGTGGTGCGAGGGCAGGTGTGTTGGCAGGGCCACCCTTGCCTTGGCAGCCCCTTTGCAGAGCCCCTGCAATGGCGCCTCCAGGCTGTCCCTATTTCTCAAGCCTAACCCTAACCCTAACCCTAACCCTAGAGGATTTTCTGGGGCGCGATGGTGGGAGTAAGCGCCCCCGGGTGGTCGAGACGAGAAAGTGGTGCGAGGGCAGGTGTGTTGGCAGGGCCGCCCTTGCCTTGGCAGCCCCTTTACAGAGCCCCTGCAATGGCGCCTCCAGGCTGTCCCGATTTCTCAAGCCTAACCCTAAGCCTAACCCTAACCCTAGAGGATTTCCGGGGCCCAATGGTGGGAGTAAGTGCCCCCGGGTGGTCGAGACGAGAAAGTGGTGCGAGGGCAGGTGTGTTGGCAGGGCCGCCCTTGCCTTGGCAGCCCCTTTGCAGAGCCCCTGCAATGGCGCCTCCAGGCTGTCCCGATTTCTCCAGCCTAACCCTAACCCTAACCCTAACCCTAGAGGATTTTCTGGGGCGCGATGGTGGGAGTAAGCGCCCCCGGGTGGTCGAGACGAGAAAGTGGTGCGAGGGCAGGTGTGTTGGCAGGGCCGCCCTTGCCTTGGCAGCCCCTTTGCAGAGCCCCTGCAATGGCGCCTCCAGGCTGTCCCTATTTCTCCAGCCTAACCCTAACCCTAACCCTAACCCTAGAGGATTTTCTGGGGCGCGATGGTGGGAGTAAGCGCCCCCGGGTGGTCGAGACGAGAAAGTGGTGCGAGGGCAGGTGTGTTGGCAGGGCCGCCCTTGCCTTGGCAGCCCCTTTGCAGAGCCCCTGCAATGGCGCCTCCAGGCTGTCCCTATTTCTCAAGCCTAACCCTAAGCCTAACCCTAACCCTAGAGGATTTCCGGGACCCGATGGTGGGAGTAAGCGCCCCCGGGTGGTCGAGACGAGAAAGTGGTGCGAGGGCAGGTGTGTTGGCAGGGCCGCCCTTGCCTTGGCAGCCCCTTTGCAGAGCCCCTGCAATGGCGCCTCCAGGCTGTCCCAATTTCTCAAGCCTAACCCTAACCCTAACCCTAACCCTAGAGGATTTCCGGGACCCGATGGTGGGAGTAAGTGCCCCCGGGTGGTCGAGACGAGAAAGTGGTGCGAGGGCAGGTGTGTTGGCAGGGCCGCCCTTGCCTTGGCAGCCCCTTTGCAGAGCCCCTGCAATGGCGCCTCCAGGCTGTCCCTATTTCTCAAGCCTAACCCTAACCCTAACCCTAGAGGATTTTCTGGGGCGCGATGGTGGGAGTAAGCGCCCCCGGGTGGTCGAGACGAGAAAGTGGTGCGAGGGCAGGTGTGTTGGCAGGGCCGCCCTTGCCTTGGCAGCCCCTTTACAGAGCCCCTGCAATGGCGCCTCCAGGCTGTCCCGATTTCTCAAGCCTAACCCTAAGCCTAACCCTAACCCTAGAGGATTTCCGGGGCCCAATGGTGGGAGTAAGTGCCCCCGGGTGGTCGAGACGAGAAAGTGGTGCGAGGGCAGGTGTGTTGGCAGGGCCGCCCTTGCCTTGGCAGCCCCTTTGCAGAGCCCCTGCAATGGCGCCTCCAGGCTGTCCCGATTTCTCCAGCCTAACCCTAACCCTAACCCTAACCCTAGAGGATTTTCTGGGGCGCGATGGTGGGAGTAAGCGCCCCCGGGTGGTCGAGACGAGAAAGTGGTGCGAGGGCAGGTGTGTTGGCAGGGCCGCCCTTGCCTTGGCAGCCCCTTTGCAGAGCCCCTGCAATGGCGCCTCCAGGCTGTCCCGATTTCTCCAGCCTAACCCTAACCCTAACCCTAACCCTAGAGGATTTTCTGGGGCGCGATGGTGGGAGTAAGCGCCCCCGGGTGGTCGAGACGAGAAAGTGGTGCGAGGGCAGGTGTGTTGGCAGGGCCGCCCTTGCCTTGGCAGCCCCTTTGCAGAGCCCCTGCAATGGCGCCTCCAGGCTGTCCCTATTTCTCAAGCCTAACCCTAAGCCTAACCCTAACCCTAGAGGATTTCCGGGACCCGATGGTGGGAGTAAGCGCCCCCGGGTGGTCGAGACGAGAAAGTGGTGCGAGGGCAGGTGTGTTGGCAGGGCCGCCCTTGCCTTGGCAGCCCCTTTGCAGAGCCCCTGCAATGGCGCCTCCAGGCTGTCCCAATTTCTCAAGCCTAACCCTAACCCTAACCCTAACCCTAGAGGATTTCCGGGACCCGATGGTGGGAGTAAGTGCCCCCGGGTGGTCGAGACGAGAAAGTGGTGCGAGGGCAGGTGTGTTGGCAGGGCCGCCCTTGCCTTGGCAGCCCCTTTGCAGAGCCCCTGCAATGGCGCCTCCAGGCTGTCCCTATTTCTCAAGCCTAACCCTAACCCTAACCCTAACCCTAGAGGATTTTCTGGGGCGCGATGGTGGGAGTAAGCGCCCCCGGGTGGTCGAGACGAGAAAGTGGTGCGAGGGCAGGTGTGTTGGCAGGGCCGCCCTTGCCTTGGCAGCCCCTTTGCAGAGCCCCTGCAATGGCGCCTCCAGGCTGTCCCGATTTCTCAAGCCTAACCCTAAGCCTAACCCTAACCCTAGAGGATTTTCTGGGGCGCGATGGTGGGAGTAAGCGCCCCCGGGTGGTCCAGACGAGAAAGTGGTGCGAGGGCAGGTGTGTTGGCAGGGCCGCCCTTGCCTTGGCAGCCCCTTTGCAGAGCCCCTGCAATGGCGCCTCCAGGCTGTCCCAATTTCTCAAGCCTAACCCTAACCCTAACCCTAACCCTAGAGGATTTCCGGGACCCGATGGTGGGAGTAAGTGCCCCCGGGTGGTCGAGACGAGAAAGTGGTGCGAGGGCAGGTGTGTTGGCAGGGCCGCCCTTGCCTTGGCAGCCCCTTTGCAGAGCCCCTGCAATGGCGCCTCCAGGCTGTCCCTATTTCTCAAGCCTAACCCTAACCCTAACCCTAACCCTAGAGGATTTTCTGGGGCGCGATGGTGGGAGTAAGCGCCCCCGGGTGGTCGAGACGAGAAAGTGGTGCGAGGGCAGGTGTGTTGGCAGGGCCGCCCTTGCCTTGGCAGCCCCTTTGCAGAGCCCCTGCAATGGCGCCTCCAGGCTGTCCCAATTTCTCAAGCCTAACCCTAACCCTAACCCTAACCCTAGAGGATTTCCGGGACCCGATGGTGGGAGTAAGTGCCCCCGGGTGGTCGAGACGAGAAAGTGGTGCGAGGGCAGGTGTGTTGGCAGGGCCGCCCTTGCCTTGGCAGCCCCTTTGCAGAGCCCCTGCAATGGCGCCTCCAGGCTGTCCCTATTTCTCAAGCCTAACCCTAACCCTAACCCTAACCCTAGAGGATTTTCTGGGGCGCGATGGTGGGAGTAAGCGCCCCCGGGTGGTCGAGACGAGAAAGTGGTGCGAGGGCAGGTGTGTTGGCAGGGCCGCCCTTGCCTTGGCAGCCCCTTTGCAGAGCCCCTGCAATGGCGCCTCCAGGCTGTCCCGATTTCTCCAGCCTAACCCTAACCCTAACCCTAACCCTAGAGGATTTTCTGGGGCGCGATGGTGGGAGTAAGCGCCCCCGGGTGGTCGAGACGAGAAAGTGGTGCGAGGGCAGGTGTGTTGGCAGGGCCACCCTTGCCTTGGCAGCCCCTTTGCAGAGCCCCTGCAATGGCGCCTCCAGGCTGTCCCGATTTCTCCAGCCTAACCCTAACCCTAACCCTAACCCTAGAGGATTTCCGGGACCCGATGGTGGGAGTAAGCGCCCCCGGGTGGTCGAGACGAGAAAGTGGTGCGAGGGCAGGTGTGTTGGCAGGGCCGCCCTTGCCTTGGCAGCCCCTTTACAGAGCCCCTGCAATGGCGCCTCCAGGCTGTCCCGATTTCTCCAGCCTAACCCTAACCCTAACCCTAACCCTAGAGGATTTTCCGGGACCCGATGGTGGGAGTAAGCGCCCCCGGGTGGTCGAGACGAGAAAGTGGTGCGAGGGCAGGTGTGTTGGCAGGGCCACCCTTGCCTTGGCAGCCCCTTTGCAGAGCCCCTGCAATGGCGCCTCCAGGCTGTCCCGATTTCTCCAGCCTAACCCTAACCCTAACCCTAACCCTAGAGGATTTTCTGGGGCGCGATGGTGGGAGTAAGCGCCCCCGGGTGGTCGAGATGAGAAAGTGGTGCGAGGGCAGGTGTGTTGGCAGGGCCGCCCTTGCCTTGGCAGCCCCTTTGCAGAGCCCCTGCAATGGCGCCTCCAGGCTGTCCCGATTTCTCCAGCCTAACCCTAACCCTAACCCTAACCCTAGAGGATTTCCGGGGCCCAATGGTTGCAGTAAGCGCCCCCGGGTGGTCGAGACGAGAAAGTGGTGCGAGGGCAGGTGTGTTGGCAGGGCCGCCCTTGCCTTGGCAGCCCCTTTGCAGAGCCCCTGCAATGGCGCCTCCAGGCTGTCCCGATTTCTCAAGCCTAACCCTAACCCTAACCCTAACCCTAGAGGATTTCCGGGGCCCAATGGTGGGAGTAAGTGCCCCCGGGTGGTCGAGACGAGAAAGTGGTGCGAGGGCAGGTGTGTTGGCAGGGCCACCCTTGCCTTGGCAGCCCCTTTGCAGAGCCCCTGCAATGGCGCCTCCAGGCTGTCCCCATTTCTCAAGCCTAACCCTAAGCCTAACCCTAACCCTAGAGGATTTCTGGGACCCAATGGTGGGAGTAAGCGCCCCCGGGTGGTCGAGACGAGAAAGTGGTGCGAGGGCAGGTGTGTTGGCAGGGCCGCCCTTGCCTTGGCAGCCCCTTTGCAGAGCCCCTGCAATGGCGCCTCCAGGCTGTCCCGATTTCTCCAGCCTAACCCTAACCCTAACCCTAACCCTAGAGGATTTTCTGGGGCGCGATGGTGGGAGTAAGCGCCCCCGGGTGGTCGAGACGAGAAAGTGGTGCGAGGGCAGGTGTGTTGGCAGGGCCACCCTTGCCTTGGCAGCCCCTTTGCAGAGCCCCTGCAATGGCGCCTCCAGGCTGTCCCGATTTCTCCAGCCTAACCCTAAGCCTAACCCTAACCCTAGAGGATTTCCGGGACCCGATGGTGGGAGTAAGCGCCCCCGGGTGGTCGAGACGAGAAAGTGGTGCGAGGGCAGGTGTGTTGGCAGGGCCGCCCTTGCCTTGGCAGCCCCTTTGCAGAGCCCCTGCAATGGCGCCTCCAGGCTGTCCCTATTTCTCAAGCCTAACCCTAACCCTAACCCTAACCCTAGAGGATTTTCTGGGGCGCGATGGTGGGAGTAAGCGCCCCCGGGTGGTCGAGACGAGAAAGTGGTGCGAGGGCAGGTGTGTTGGCAGGGCCGCCCTTGCCTTGGCAGCCCCTTTGCAGAGCCCCTGCAATGGCGCCTCCAGGCTGTCCCGATTTCTCCAGCCTAACCCTAACCCTAACCCTAACCCTAGAGGATTTTCTGGGGCACGATGGTGGGAGTAAGTGCCCCCGGGTGGTCGAGACGAGAAAGTGGTGCGAGGGCAGGTGTGTTGGCAGGGCCGCCCTTGCCTTGGCAGCCCCTTTGCAGAGCCCCTGCAATGGCGCCTCCAGGCTGTCCCGATTTCTCCAGCCTAACCCTAAGCCTAACCCTAACCCTAGAGGATTTTCCGGGGCCCGATGGTGGGAGTAAGCGCCCCCGGGTGGTCGAGACGAGAAAGTGGTGCGAGGGCAGGTGTGTTGGCAGGGCCGCCCTTGCCTTGGCAGCCCCTTTGCAGAGCCCCTGCAATGGCGCCTCCAGGCTGTCCCGATTTCTCCAGCCTAACCCTAACCCTAACCCTAACCCTAGAGGATTTTCTGGGGCGCGATGGTGGGAGTAAGTGCCCCCGGGTGGTCGAGACGAGAAAGTGGTGCGAGGGCAGGTGTGTTGGCAGGGCCACCCTTGCCTTGGCAGCCCCTTTGCAGAGCCCCTGCAATGGCGCCTCCAGGCTGTCCCTATTTCTCAAGCCTAACCCTAACCCTAACCCTAACCGTAGAGGATTTTCTGGGGCGCGATGGTGGGAGTAAGCGCCCCCGGGTGGTCGAGACGAGAAAGTGGTGCGAGGGCAGGTGTGTTGGCAGGGCCGCCCTTGCCTTGGCAGCCCCTTTGCAGAGCCCCTGCAATGGCGCCTCCAGGCTGTCCCTATTTCTCAAGCCTAACCCTAACCCTAACCCTAACCCTAGAGGATTTCCGGGGCCCGATGGTGGGAGTAAGTGCCCCCGGGTGGTCGAGACGAGAAAGTGGTGCGAGGGCAGGTGTGTTGGCAGGGCCGCCCTTGCCTTGGCAGCCCCTTTGCAGAGCCCCTGCAATGGCGCCTCCAGGCTGTCCCGATTTCTCCAGCCTAACCCTAACCCTAACCCTAACCCTAGAGGATTTTCCGGGACCCGATGGTGGGAGTAAGCGCCCCCGGGTGGTCGAGACGAGAAAGTGGTGCGAGGGCAGGTGTGTTGGCAGGGCCGCCCTTGCCTTGGCAGCCCCTTTGCAGAGCCCCTGCAATGGCGCCTCCAGGCTGTCCCGATTTCTCCAGCCTAACCCTAACCCTAACCCTAACCCTAGAGGATTTTCTGGGGCGCAATGGTGGGAGTAAGCGCCCCCGGGTGGTCGAGACGAGAAAGTGGTGCGAGGGCAGGTGTGTTGGCAGGGCCGCCCTTGCCTTGGCAGCCCCTTTGCAGAGCCCCTGCAATGGCGCCTCCAGGCTGTCCCGATTTCTCAAGCCTAACCCTAAGCCTAACCCTAACTCTAGAGGATTTCCGGGACCCGATGGTGGGAGTAAGCGCCCCCGGGTGGTGGAGACGAGAAAGTGGTGTGAGGGCAGGTGTGTTGGCAGGGCCGCCCTTGCCTTGGCAGCCCCTTTGCAGAGCCCCTGCAATGGCGCCTCCAGGCTGTCCCAATTTCTCAAGCCTAACCCTAACCCTAACCCTAACCCTAGAGGATTTTCTGGGGCGCGATGGTGGGAGTAAGCGCCCCCGGGTGGTCGAGACGAGAAAGTGGTGCGAGGGCAGGTGTGTTGGCAGGGCCACCCTTGCCTTGGCAGCCCCTTTGCAGAGCCCCTGCAATGGCGCCTCCAGGCTGTCCCGATTTCTCCAGCCTAACCCTAACCCTAACCCTAACCCTAGAGGATTTTCCGGGGCCCGATGGTGGGAGTAAGCGCCCCCGGGTGGTCGAGACGAGAAAGTGGTGCGAGGGCAGGTGTGTTGGCAGGGCCGCCCTTGCCTTGGCAGCCCCTTTGCAGAGCCCCTGCAATGGCGCCTCCAGGCTGTCCCGATTTCTCAAGCCTAACCCTAACCCTAACCCTAACCCTAGAGGATTTTCTGGGGCGCGATGGTGGGAGTAAGTGCCCCCGGGTGGTCGAGACGAGAAAGTGGTGCGAGGGCAGGTGTGTTGGCAGGGCCACCCTTGCCTTGGCAGCCCCTTTGCAGAGCCCCTGCAATGGCGCCTCCAGGCTGTCCCAATTTCTCAAGCCTAACCCTAAGCCTAACCCTAACCCTAGAGGATTTCCGGGACCCGATGGTGGGAGTAAGCGCCCCCGGGTGGTCGAGACGAGAAAGTGGTGCGAGGGCAGGTGTGTTGGCAGGGCCGCCCTTGCCTTGGCAGCCCCTTTGCAGAGCCCCTGCAATGGCGCCTCCAGGCTGTCCCAATTTCTCAAGCCTAACCCTAACCCTAACCCTAACCCTAGAGGATTTCCGGGACCCGATGGTGGGAGTAAGCGCCCCCGGGTGGTCGAGACGAGAAAGTGGTGCGAGGGCAGGTGTGTTGGCAGGGCCGCCCTTGCCTTGGCAGCCCCTTTACAGAGCCCCTGCAATGGCGCCTCCAGGCTGTCCCTATTTCTCAAGCCTAACCCTAACCCTAACCCTAACCCTAGAGGATTTCCGGGGCCCGATGGTGGGAGTAAGTGCCCCCGGGTGGTCGAGACGAGAAAGTGGTGCGAGGGCAGGTGTGTTGGCAGGGCCGCCCTTGCCTTGGCAGCCCCTTTGCAGAGCCCCTGCAATGGCGCCTCCAGGCTGTCCCGATTTCTCAAGCCTAACCCTAACCCTAACCCTAACCCTAGAGGATTTTCTGGGGCGCGATGGTGGGAGTAAGCGCCCCCGGGTGGTCGAGACGAGAAAGTGGTGCGAGGGCAGGTGTGTTGGCAGGGCCGCCCTTGCCTTGGCAGCCCCTTTGCAGAGCCCCTGCAATGGCGCCTCCAGGCTGTCCCTATTTCTCAAGCCTAACCCTAACCCTAACCCTAACCCTAGAGGATTTTCTGGGGCGCGATGGTGGGAGTAAGCGCCCCCGGGTGGTCGAGACGAGAAAGTGGTGCGAGGGCAGGTGTGTTGGCAGGGCCGCCCTTGCCTTGGCAGCCCCTTTGCAGAGCCCCTGCAATGGCGCCTCCAGGCTGTCCCTATTTCTCAAGCCTAACCCTAACCCTAACCCTAACCCTAGAGGATTTTTCGGGACCCGATGGTGGGAGTAAGCGCCCCCGGGTGGTGGAGACGAGAAAGTGGTGCGAGGGCAGGTGTGTTGGCAGGGCCGCCCTTGCCTTGGCAGCCCCTTTGCAGAGCCCCTGCAATGGCGCCTCCAGGCTGTCCCCATTTCTCAAGCCTAACCCTAAGCCTAACCCTAACCCTAGAGGATTTCCGGGGCCCAATGGTGGGAGTAAGCGCCCCCGGGTGGTCGAGACGAGAAAGTGGTGCGAGGGCAGGTGTGTTGGCAGGGCCACCCTTGCCTTGGCAGCCCCTTTGCAGAGCCCCTGCAATGGCGCCTCCAGGCTGTCCCTATTTCTCAAGCCTAACCCTAAGCCTAACCCTAACCCTAGAGGATTTTCTGGGGCGCGATGGTGGGAGTAAGCGCCCCCGGGTGGTCGAGACGAGAAAGTGGTGCGAGGGCAGGTGTGTTGGCAGGGCCGCCCTTGCCTTGGCAGCCCCTTTACAGAGCCCCTGCAATGGCGCCTCCAGGCTGTCCCGATTTCTCAAGCCTAACCCTAAGCCTAACCCTAACCCTAGAGGATTTCCGGGGCCCAATGGTGGGAGTAAGTGCCCCCGGGTGGTCGAGACGAGAAAGTGGTGCGAGGGCAGGTGTGTTGGCAGGGCCGCCCTTGCCTTGGCAGCCCCTTTGCAGAGCCCCTGCAATGGCGCCTCCAGGCTGTCCCGATTTCTCCAGCCTAACCCTAACCCTAACCCTAACCCTAGAGGATTTTCTGGGGCGCGATGGTGGGAGTAAGCGCCCCCGGGTGGTCGAGACGAGAAAGTGGTGCGAGGGCAGGTGTGTTGGCAGGGCCGCCCTTGCCTTGGCAGCCCCTTTGCAGAGCCCCTGCAATGGCGCCTCCAGGCTGTCCCGATTTCTCCAGCCTAACCCTAACCCTAAGCCTAACCCTAGAGGATTTTCTGGGGCGCGATGGTGGGAGTAAGCGCCCCCGGGTGGTCGAGACGAGAAAGTGGTGCGAGGGCAGGTGTGTTGGCAGGGCCGCCCTTGCCTTGGCAGCCCCTTTGCAGAGCCCCTGCAATGGCGCCTCCAGGCTGTCCCTATTTCTCAAGCCTAACCCTAACCCTAACCCTAACCCTAGAGGATTTTCTGGGGCGCGATGGTGGGAGTAAGCGCCCCCGGGTGGTCGAGACGAGAAAGTGGTGCGAGGGCAGGTGTGTTGGCAGGGCCGCCCTTGCCTTGGCAGCCCCTTTGCAGAGCCCCTGCAATGGCGCCTCCAGGCTGTCCCTATTTCTCAAGCCTAACCCTAACCCTAACCCTAACCCTAGAGGATTTTCTGGGGCGCGATGGTGGGAGTAAGCGCCCCCGGGTGGTCGAGACGAGAAAGTGGTGCGAGGGCAGGTGTGTTGGCAGGGCCGCCCTTGCCTTGGCAGCCCCTTTGCAGAGCCCCTGCAATGGCGCCTCCAGGCTGTCCCGATTTCTCCAGCCTAACCCTAAGCCTAACCCTAACCCTAGAGGATTTTCTGGGGCGCGATGGTGGGAGTAAGCGCCCCCGGGTGGTCGAGACGAGAAAGTGGTGCGAGGGCAGGTGTGTTGGCAGGGCCGCCCTTGCCTTGGCAGCCCCTTTGCAGAGCCCCTGCAATGGCGCCTCCAGGCTGTCCCGATTTCTCCAGCCTAACCCTAACCCTAACCCTAACCCTAGAGGATTTTCTGGGGCGCGATGGTGGGAGTAAGCGCCCCCGGGTGGTCGAGACGAGAAAGTGGTGCGAGGGCAGGTGTGTTGGCAGGGCCGCCCTTGCCTTGGCAGCCCCTTTGCAGAGCCCCTGCAATGGCGCCTCCAGGCTGTCCCGATTTCTCCAGCCTAACCCTAACCCTAACCCTAACCCTAGAGGATTTTCCGGGGCGCGATGGTGGGAGTAAGTGCCCCCGGGTGGTCGAGACGAGAAAGTGGTGCGAGGGCAGGTGTGTTGGCAGGGCCGCCCTTGCCTTGGCAGCCCCTTTGCAGAGCCCCTGCAATGGCGCCTCCAGGCTGTCCCAATTTCTCAAGCCTAACCCTAACCCTAACCCTAACCCTAGAGGATTTCCGGGGCCCAATGGTGGGAGTAAGCGCCCCCGGGTGGTGGAGACGAGAAAGTGGTGCGAGGGCAGGTGTGTTGGCAGGGCCGCCCTTGCCTTGGCAGCCCCTTTGCAGAGCCCCTGCAATGGCGCCTCCAGGCTGTCCCTATTTCTCAAGCCTAACCCTAACCCTAACCCTAACCCTAGAGGATTTCCGGGGCCCAATGGTGGGAGTAAGTGCCCCCGGGTGGTCGAGACGAGAAAGTGGTGCGAGGGCAGGTGTGTTGGCAGGGCCGCCCTTGCCTTGGCAGCCCCTTTGCAGAGCCCCTGCAATGGCGCCTCCAGGCTGTCCCAATTTCTCAAGCCTAACCCTAAGCCTAACCCTAACCCTAGAGGATTTCCGGGACCCGATGGTGGGAGTAAGCGCCCCCGGGTGGTCGAGACGAGAAAGTGGTGCGAGGGCAGGAGTGTTGGCAGGGCCGCCCTTGCCTTGGCAGCCCCTTTGCAGAGCCCCTGCAATGGCGCCTCCAGGCTGTCCCGATTTCTCCAGCCTAACCCTAACCCTAACCCTAACCCTAGAGGATTTTCTGGGGCGCGATGGTGGGAGTAAGCGCCCCCGGGTGGTCGAGACGAGAAAGTGGTGCGAGGGCAGGTGTGTTGGCAGGGCCGCCCTTGCCTTGGCAGCCCCTTTGCAGAGCCCCTGCAATGGCGCCTCCAGGCTGTCCCGATTTCTCCAGCCTAACCCTAACCCTAACCCTAACCCTAGAGGATTTCCGGGGCCCGATGGTGGGAGTAAGTGCCCCCGGGTGGTCGAGACGAGAAAGTGGTGCGAGGGCAGGTGTGTTGGCAGGGCCGCCCTTGCCTTGGCAGCCCCTTTGCAGAGCCCCTGCAATGGCGCCTCCAGGCTGTCCCTATTTCTCCAGCCTAACCCTAAGCCTAACCCTAACCCTAGAGGATTTTCTGGGGCGCGATGGTGGGAGTAAGCGCCCCCGGGTGGTCGAGACGAGAAAGTGGTGCGAGGGCAGGTGTGTTGGCAGGGCCGCCCTTGCCTTGGCAGCCCCTTTGCAGAGCCCCTGCAATGGCGCCTCCAGGCTGTCCCTATTTCTCAAGCCTAACCCTAACCCTAACCCTAACCCTAGAGGATTTCCGGGGCCCAATGGTGGGAGTAAGCGCCCCCGGGTGGTCGAGACGAGAAAGTGATGTGAGGGCAGGTGTGTTGGCAGGGCCGCCCTTGCCTTGGCAGCCCCTTTGCAGAGCCCCTGCAATGGCGCCTCCAGGCTGTCCCGATTTCTCAAGCCTAACCCTAACCCTAACCCTAACCCTAGAGGATTTCCGGGACCCGATGGTGGGAGTAAGCGCCCCCGGGTGGTCGAGACGAGAAAGTGGTGCGAGGGCAGGTGTGTTGGCAGGGCCGCCCTTGCCTTGGCAGCCCCTTTGCAGAGCCCCTGCAATGGCGCCTCCAGGCTGTCCCGATTTCTCCAGCCTAACCCTAACCCTAACCCTAACCCTAGAGGATTTTCTGGGGCGCGATGGTGGGAGTAAGCGCCCCCGGGTGGTCGAGACGAGAAAGTGGTGCGAGGGCAGGTGTGTTGGCAGGGCCGCCCTTGCCTTGGCAGCCCCTTTGCAGAGCCCCTGCAATGGCGCCTCCAGGCTGTCCCGATTTCTCAAGCCTAACCCTAACCCTAACCCTAACCCTAGAGGATTTTCTGGGGCGCGATGGTGGGAGTAAGCGCCCCCGGGTGGTCGAGACGAGAAAGTGGTGCGAGGGCAGGTGTGTTGGCAGGGCCGCCCTTGCCTTGGCAGCCCCTTTGCAGAGCCCCTGCAATGGCGCCTCCAGGCTGTCCCAATTTCTCAAGCCTAACCCTAAGCCTAACCCTAACCCTAGAGGATTTCCGGGACCCGATGGTGGGAGTAAGCGCCCCCGGGTGGTCGAGACGAGAAAGTGGTGCGAGGGCAGGTGTGTTGGCAGGGCCGCCCTTGCCTTGGCAGCCCCTTTGCAGAGCCCCTGCAATGGCGCCTCCAGGCTGTCCCTATTTCTCAAGCCTAACCCTAACCCTAACCCTAACCCTAGAGGATTTTCTGGGGCGCGATGGTGGGAGTAAGCGCCCCCGGGTGGTCGAGACGAGAAAGTGGTGCGAGGGCAGGTGTGTTGGCAGGGCCACCCTTGCCTTGGCAGCCCCTTTGCAGAGCCCCTGCAATGGCGCCTCCAGGCTGTCCCTATTTCTCAAGCCTAACCCTAACCCTAACCCTAACCCTAGAGGATTTTCTGGGGCGCGATGGTGGGAGTAAGCGCCCCCGGGTGGTCGAGACGAGAAAGTGGTGCGAGGGCAGGTGTGTTGGCAGGGCCGCCCTTGCCTTGGCAGCCCCTTTGCAGAGCCCCTGCAATGGCGCCTCCAGGCTGTCCCGATTTCTCCAGCCTAACCCTAACCCTAACCCTAACCCTAGAGGATTTTCTGGGGCGCGATGGTGGGAGTAAGCGCCCCCGGGTGGTCGAGACGAGAAAGTGGTGCGAGGGCAGGTGTGTTGGCAGGGCCGCCCTTGCCTTGGCAGCCCCTTTGCAGAGCCCCTGCAATGGCGCCTCCAGGCTGTCCCGATTTCTCCAGCCTAACCCTAACCCTAACCCTAACCCTAGAGGATTTTCTGGGGCGCGATGGTGGGAGTAAGCGCCCCCGGGTGGTCGAGACGAGAAAGTGGTGCGAGGGCAGGTGTGTTGGCAGGGCCGCCCTTGCCTTGGCAGCCCCTTTGCAGAGCCCCTGCAATGGCGCCTCCAGGCTGTCCCGATTTCTCCAGCCTAACCCTAACCCTAACCCTAACCCTAGAGGATTTTCCGGGACCCGATGGTGGGAGTAAGCGCCCCCGGGTGGTCGAGACGAGAAAGTGGTGCGAGGGCAGGTGTGTTGGCAGGGCCGCCCTTGCCTTGGCAGCCCCTTTGCAGAGCCCCTGCAATGGCGCCTCCAGGCTGTCCCAATTTCTCAAGCCTAACCCTAAGCCTAACCCTAACCCTAGAGGATTTCCGGGACCCGATGGTGGGAGTAAGCGCCCCCGGGTGGTCGAGACGAGAAAGTGGTGCGAGGGCAGGTGTGTTGGCAGGGCCGCCCTTGCCTTGGCAGCCCCTTTGCAGAGCCCCTGCAATGGCGCCTCCAGGCTGTCCCGATTTCTCCAGCCTAACCCTAAGCCTAACCCTAACCCTAGAGGATTTCCGGGACCCGATGGTGGGAGTAAGCGCCCCCGGGTGGTCGAGACGAGAAAGTGGTGCGAGGGCAGGTGTGTTGGCAGGGCCGCCCTTGCCTTGGCAGCCCCTTTGCAGAGCCCCTGCAATGGCGCCTCCAGGCTGTCCCGATTTCTCCAGCCTAACCCTAACCCTAACCCTAACCCTAGAGGATTTTCTGGGGCGCGATGGTGGGAGTAAGCGCCCCCGGGTGGTCGAGACGAGAAAGTGGTGCGAGGGCAGGTGTGTTGGCAGGGCCGCCCTTGCCTTGGCAGCCCCTTTGCAGAGCCCCTGCAATGGCGCCTCCAGGCTGTCCCGATTTCTCCAGCCTAACCCTAACCCTAACCCTAACCCTAGAGGATTTTCTGGGGCGCGATGGTGGGAGTAAGTGCCCCCGGGTGGTCGAGACGAGAAAGTGGTGCGAGGGCAGGTGTGTTGGCAGGGCCGCCCTTGCCTTGGCAGCCCCTTTGCAGAGCCCCTGCAATGGCGCCTCCAGGCTGTCCCTATTTCTCCAGCCTAACCCTAAGCCTAACCCTAACCCTAGAGGATTTTCTGGGGCGCGATGGTGGGAGTAAGCGCCCCCGGGTGGTCGAGACGAGAAAGTGGTGCGAGGGCAGGTGTGTTGGCAGGGCCGCCCTTGCCTTGGCAGCCCCTTTGCAGAGCCCCTGCAATGGCGCCTCCAGGCTGTCCCGATTTCTCAAGCCTAACCCTAACCCTAACCCTAACCCTAGAGGATTTTCTGGGGCGCGATGGTGGGAGTAAGTGCCCCCGGGTGGTCGAGACGAGAAAGTGGTGCGAGGGCAGGTGTGTTGGCAGGGCCACCCTTGCCTTGGCAGCCCCTTTGCAGAGCCCCTGCAATGGCGCCTCCAGGCTGTCCCAATTTCTCAAGCCTAACCCTAAGCCTAACCCTAGAGGATTTTCCGGGACCTGATGGTGGGAGTAAGTGCCCCCGGGTGGTCGAGACGAGAAAGTGGTGCGAGGGCAGGTGTGTTGGCAGGGCCGCCCTTGCCTTGGCAGCCCCTTTGCAGAGCCCCTGCAATGGCGCCTCCAGGCTGTCCCGATTTCTCAAGCCTAACCCTAATCCTAACCCTAACCCTAGAGGATTTTCCGGGACCCGATGGTTGCAGTAAGCGCCCCCGGGTGGTCGAGACGAGAAAGTGGTGCGAGGGCAGGTGTGTTGGCAGGGCCACCCTTGCCTTGGCAGCCCCTTTGCAGAGCCCCTGCAATGGCGCCTCCAGGCTGTCCCTATTTCTCAAGCCTAACCCTAACCCTAACCCTAACCCTAGAGGATTTTCCGGGGCGCGATGGTGGGAGTAAGCGCCCCCGGGTGGTCGAGACGAGAAAGTGGTGCGAGGGCAGGTGTGTTGGCAGGGCCGCCCTTGCCTTGGCAGCCCCTTTGCAGAGCCCCTGCAATGGCGCCTCCAGGCTGTCCCGATTTCTCCAGCCTAACCCTAAGCCTAACCCTAACCCTAGAGGATTTCCGGGGCCCAATGGTGGGAGTAAGTGCCCCCGGGTGGTCGAGACGAGAAAGTGGTGCGAGGGCAGGTGTGTTGGCAGGGCCGCCCTTGCCTTGGCAGCCCCTTTGCAGAGCCCCTGCAATGGCGCCTCCAGGCTGTCCCTATTTCTCCAGCCTAACCCTAACCCTAACCCTAACCCTAGAGGATTTCCGGGACCCGATGGTGGGAGTAAGCGCCCCCGGGTGGTCGAGACGAGAAAGTGGTGCGAGGGCAGGTGTGTTGGCAGGGCCGCCCTTGCCTTGGCAGCCCCTTTGCAGAGCCCCTGCAATGGCGCCTCCAGGCTGTCCTGATTTCTCCAGCCTAACCCTAACCCTAACCCTAACCCTAGAGGATTTTCTGGGGCCCGATGGTGGGAGTAAGCGCCCCCGGGTGGTCGAGACGAGAAAGTGGTGCGAGGGCAGGTGTGTTGGCAGGGCCGCCCTTGCCTTGGCAGCCCCTTTGCAGAGCCCCTGCAATGGCGCCTCCAGGCTGTCCCTATTTCTCAAGCCTAACCCTAACCCTAACCCTAACCCTAGAGGATTTTCCGGGGCCCGATGGTGGGAGTAAGCGCCCCCGGGTGGTCGAGACGAGAAAGTGGTGCGAGGGCAGGTGTGTTGGCAGGGCCACCCTTGCCTTGGCAGCCCCTTTGCAGAGCCCCTGCAATGGCGCCTCCAGGCTGTCCCTATTTCTCAAGCCTAACCCTAAGCCTAACCCTAACCCTAGAGGATTTCCGGGACCCGATGGTGGGAGTAAGCGCCCCCGGGTGGTCGAGACGAGAAAGTGGTGCGAGGGCAGGTGTGTTGGCAGGGCCACCCTTGCCTTGGCAGCCCCTTTGCAGAGCCCCTGCAATGGCGCCTCCAGGCTGTCCCTATTTCTCCAGCCTAACCCTAACCCTAACCCTAACCCTAGAGGATTTCCGGGACCCGATGGTGGGAGTAAGCGCCCCCGGGTGGTCGAGACGAGAAAGTGGTGCGAGGGCAGGTGTGTTGGCAGGGCCGCCCTTGCCTTGGCAGCCCCTTTGCAGAGCCCCTGCAATGGCGCCTCCAGGCTGTCCCGATTTCTCCAGCCTAACCCTAACCCTAACCCTAACCCTAGAGGATTTTCCGGGGCGCGATGGTGGGAGTAAGCGCCCCCGGGTGGTCGAGACGAGAAAGTGGTGCGAGGGCAGGTGTGTTGGCAGGGCCACCCTTGCCTTGGCAGCCCCTTTGCAGAGCCCCTGCAATGGCGCCTCCAGGCTGTCCCTATTTCTCAAGCCTAACCCTAACCCTAACCCTAACCCTAGAGGATTTTCCGGGGCGCGATGGTGGGAGTAAGCGCCCCCGGGTGGTCGAGACGAGAAAGTGGTGCGAGGGCAGGTGTGTTGGCAGGGCCGCCCTTGCCTTGGCAGCCCCTTTGCAGAGCCCCTGCAATGGCGCCTCCAGGCTGTCCCGATTTCTCCAGCCTAACCCTAAGCCTAACCCTAACCCTAGAGGATTTCCGGGACCCGATGGTGGGAGTAAGCGCCCCCGGGTGGTCGAGACGAGAAAGTGGTGCGAGGGCAGGTGTGTTGGCAGGGCCACCCTTGCCTTGGCAGCCCCTTTGCAGAGCCCCTGCAATGGCGCCTCCAGGCTGTCCCGATTTCTCCAGCCTAACCCTAACCCTAACCCTAACCCTAGAGGATTTCCGGGACCCGATGGTGGGAGTAAGCGCCCCCGGGTGGTGGAGACGAGAAAGTGGTGCGAGGGCAGGTGTGTTGGCAGGGCCGCCCTTGCCTTGGCAGCCCCTTTGCAGAGCCCCTGCAATGGCGCCTCCAGGCTGTCCCGATTTCTCCAGCCTAACCCTAACCCTAACCCTAACCCTAGAGGATTTTCCGGGACCCGATGGCTGCAGTAAGCGCCCCCGGGTGGTCGAGACGAGAAAGTGGTGCGAGGGCAGGTGTGTTGGCAGGGCCACCCTTGCCTTGGCAGCCCCTTTGCAGAGCCCCTGCAATGGCGCCTCCAGGCTGTCCCGATTTCTCAAGCCTAACCCTAACCCTAACCCTAACCCTAGAGGATTTTCCGGGGCGCGATGGTGGGAGTAAGCGCCCCCGGGTGGTCGAGACGAGAAAGTGGTGCGAGGGCAGGTGTGTTGGCAGGGCCGCCCTTGCCTTGGCAGCCCCTTTGCAGAGCCCCTGCAATGGCGCCTCCAGGCTGTCCCGATTTCTCCAGCCTAACCCTAACCCTAACCCTAACCCTAGAGGATTTCCGGGGCCCAATGGTGGGAGTAAGTGCCCCCGGGTGGTCGAGACGAGAAAGTGGTGCGAGGGCAGGTGTGTTGGCAGGGCCGCCCTTGCCTTGGCAGCCCCTTTGCAGAGCCCCTGCAATGGCGCCTCCAGGCTGTCCCCATTTCTCAAGCCTAACCCTAACCCTAACCCTAACCCTAGAGGATTTCCGGGACCCGATGGTGGGAGTAAGCGCCCCCGGGTGGTCGAGACGAGAAAGTGGTGCGAGGGCAGGTGTGTTGGCAGGGCCGCCCTTGCCTTGGCAGCCCCTTTGCAGAGCCCCTGCAATGGCGCCTCCAGGCTGTCCCGATTTCTCCAGCCTAACCCTAACCCTAACCCTAACCCTAGAGGATTTTCTGGGGCGCGATGGTGGGAGTAAGCGCCCCCGGGTGGTCGAGACGAGAAAGTGGTGCGAGAGCAGGTGTGTTGGCAGGGCCACCCTTGCCTTGGCAGCCCCTTTGCAGAGCCCCTGCAATGGCGCCTCCAGGCTGTCCCTATTTCTCCAGCCTAACCCTAACCCTAACCCTAACCCTAGAGGATTTCCGGGGCCCGATGGTGGGAGTAAGCGCCCCCGGGTGGTCGAGACGAGAAAGTGGTGCGAGGGCAGGTGTGTTGGCAGGGCCGCCCTTGCCTTGGCAGCCCCTTTGCAGAGCCCCTGCAATGGCGCCTCCAGGCTGTCCCTATTTCTCAAGCCTAACCCTAACCCTAACCCTAACCCTAGAGGATTTTCCGGGGCGCGATGGTGGGAGTAAGTGCCCCCGGGTGGTCGAGACGAGAAAGTGGTGCGAGGGCAGGTGTGTTGGCAGGGCCGCCCTTGCCTTGGCAGCCCCTTTGCAGAGCCCCTGCAATGGCGCCTCCAGGCTGTCCCGATTTCTCCAGCCTAACCCTAAGCCTAACCCTAACCCTAGAGGATTTCCGGGACCCGATGGTGGGAGTAAGCGCCCCCGGGTGGTCGAGACGAGAAAGTGGTGCGAGGGCAGGTGTGTTGGCAGGGCCACCCTTGCCTTGGCAGCCCCTTTGCAGAGCCCCTGCAATGGCGCCTCCAGGCTGTCCCGATTTCTCCAGCCTAACCCTAACCCTAACCCTAACCCTAGAGGATTTCCGGGACCCGATGGTGGGAGTAAGCGCCCCCGGGTGGTGGAGACGAGAAAGTGGTGCGAGGGCAGGTGTGTTGGCAGGGCCGCCCTTGCCTTGGCAGCCCCTTTGCAGAGCCCCTGCAATGGCGCCTCCAGGCTGTCCCGATTTCTCCAGCCTAACCCTAACCCTAACCCTAACCCTAGAGGATTTTCCGGGACCCGATGGCTGCAGTAAGCGCCCCCGGGTGGTCGAGACGAGAAAGTGGTGCGAGGGCAGGTGTGTTGGCAGGGCCGCCCTTGCCTTGGCAGCCCCTTTGCAGAGCCCCTGCAATGGCGCCTCCAGGCTGTCCCGATTTCTCCAGCCTAACCCTAACCCTAACCCTAACCCTAGAGGATTTCCGGGGCCCAATGGTGGGAGTAAGTGCCCCCGGGTGGTCGAGACGAGAAAGTGGTGCGAGGGCAGGTGTGTTGGCAGGGCCGCCCTTGCCTTGGCAGCCCCTTTGCAGAGCCCCTGCAATGGCGCCTCCAGGCTGTCCCCATTTCTCAAGCCTAACCCTAACCCTAACCCTAACCCTAGAGGATTTCCGGGACCCGATGGTGGGAGTAAGCGCCCCCGGGTGGTCGAGACGAGAAAGTGGTGCGAGGGCAGGTGTGTTGGCAGGGCCGCCCTTGCCTTGGCAGCCCCTTTGCAGAGCCCCTGCAATGGCGCCTCCAGGCTGTCCCGATTTCTCCAGCCTAACCCTAACCCTAACCCTAACCCTAGAGGATTTTCTGGGGCGCGATGGTGGGAGTAAGCGCCCCCGGGTGGTCGAGACGAGAAAGTGGTGCGAGGGCAGGTGTGTTGGCAGGGCCACCCTTGCCTTGGCAGCCCCTTTGCAGAGCCCCTGCAATGGCGCCTCCAGGCTGTCCCTATTTCTCCAGCCTAACCCTAACCCTAACCCTAACCCTAGAGGATTTCCGGGGCCCGATGGTGGGAGTAAGCGCCCCCGGGTGGTCGAGACGAGAAAGTGGTGCGAGGGCAGGTGTGTTGGCAGGGCCGCCCTTGCCTTGGCAGCCCCTTTGCAGAGCCCCTGCAATGGCGCCTCCAGGCTGTCCTGATTTCTCCAGCCTAACCCTAACCCTAACCCTAACCCTAGAGGATTTTCTGGGGCCCGATGGTGGGAGTAAGCGCCCCCGGGTGGTCGAGACGAGAAAGTGGTGCGAGGGCAGGTGTGTTGGCAGGGCCGCCCTTGCCTTGGCAGCCCCTTTGCAGAGCCCCTGCAATGGCGCCTCCAGGCTGTCCCTATTTCTCAAGCCTAACCCTAACCCTAACCCTAACCCTAGAGGATTTTCCGGGGCCCGATGGTGGGAGTAAGCGCCCCCGGGTGGTCGAGACGAGAAAGTGGTGCGAGGGCAGGTGTGTTGGCAGGGCCACCCTTGCCTTGGCAGCCCCTTTGCAGAGCCCCTGCAATGGCGCCTCCAGGCTGTCCCTATTTCTCAAGCCTAACCCTAAGCCTAACCCTAACCCTAGAGGATTTCCGGGACCCGATGGTGGGAGTAAGCGCCCCCGGGTGGTCGAGACGAGAAAGTGGTGCGAGGGCAGGTGTGTTGGCAGGGCCACCCTTGCCTTGGCAGCCCCTTTGCAGAGCCCCTGCAATGGCGCCTCCAGGCTGTCCCTATTTCTCCAGCCTAACCCTAAGCCTAACCCTAACCCTAGAGGATTTCCGGGACCCGATGGTGGGAGTAAGCGCCCCCGGGTGGTCGAGACGAGAAAGTGGTGCGAGGGCAGGTGTGTTGGCAGGGCCGCCCTTGCCTTGGCAGCCCCTTTGCAGAGCCCCTGCAATGGCGCCTCCAGGCTGTCCCGATTTCTCCAGCCTAACCCTAACCCTAACCCTAACCCTAGAGGATTTTCCGGGGCGCGATGGTGGGAGTAAGCGCCCCCGGGTGGTCGAGACGAGAAAGTGGTGCGAGGGCAGGTGTGTTGGCAGGGCCACCCTTGCCTTGGCAGCCCCTTTGCAGAGCCCCTGCAATGGCGCCTCCAGGCTGTCCCTATTTCTCAAGCCTAACCCTAACCCTAACCCTAACCCTAGAGGATTTTCCGGGGCGCGATGGTGGGAGTAAGCGCCCCCGGGTGGTCGAGACGAGAAAGTGGTGCGAGGGCAGGTGTGTTGGCAGGGCCGCCCTTGCCTTGGCAGCCCCTTTGCAGAGCCCCTGCAATGGCGCCTCCAGGCTGTCCCTATTTCTCAAGCCTAACCCTAAGCCTAACCCTAACCCTAGAGGATTTCCGGGACCCGATGGTGGGAGTAAGCGCCCCCGGGTGGTCGAGACGAGAAAGTGGTGCGAGGGCAGGTGTGTTGGCAGGGCCACCCTTGCCTTGGCAGCCCCTTTGCAGAGCCCCTGCAATGGCGCCTCCAGGCTGTCCCGATTTCTCCAGCCTAACCCTAACCCTAACCCTAACCCTAGAGGATTTCCGGGACCCGATGGTGGGAGTAAGCGCCCCCGGGTGGTCCAGACGAGAAAGTGGTGCGAGGGCAGGTGTGTTGGCAGGGCCGCCCTTGCCTTGGCAGCCCCTTTGCAGAGCCCCTGCAATGGCGCCTCCAGGCTGTCCCGATTTCTCCAGCCTAACCCTAACCCTAACCCTAACCCTAGAGGATTTTCCGGGACCCGATGGCTGCAGTAAGCGCCCCCGGGTGGTCGAGACGAGAAAGTGGTGCGAGGGCAGGTGTGTTGGCAGGGCCACCCTTGCCTTGGCAGCCCCTTTGCAGAGCCCCTGCAATGGCGCCTCCAGGCTGTCCCGATTTCTCAAGCCTAACCCTAACCCTAACCCTAACCCTAGAGGATTTTCCGGGGCGCGATGGTGGGAGTAAGCGCCCCCGGGTGGTCGAGACGAGAAAGTGGTGCGAGGGCAGGTGTGTTGGCAGGGCCGCCCTTGCCTTGGCAGCCCCTTTGCAGAGCCCCTGCAATGGCGCCTCCAGGCTGTCCCGATTTCTCCAGCCTAACCCTAACCCTAACCCTAACCCTAGAGGATTTCCGGGGCCCAATGGTGGGAGTAAGTGCCCCCGGGTGGTCGAGACGAGAAAGTGGTGCGAGGGCAGGTGTGTTGGCAGGGCCGCCCTTGCCTTGGCAGCCCCTTTGCAGAGCCCCTGCAATGGCGCCTCCAGGCTGTCCCCATTTCTCAAGCCTAACCCTAACCCTAACCCTAACCCTAGAGGATTTCCGGGACCCGATGGTGGGAGTAAGCGCCCCCGGGTGGTCGAGACGAGAAAGTGGTGCGAGGGCAGGTGTGTTGGCAGGGCCGCCCTTGCCTTGGCAGCCCCTTTGCAGAGCCCCTGCAATGGCGCCTCCAGGCTGTCCCGATTTCTCCAGCCTAACCCTAACCCTAACCCTAACCCTAGAGGATTTTCTGGGGCGCGATGGTGGGAGTAAGCGCCCCCGGGTGGTCGAGACGAGAAAGTGGTGCGAGGGCAGGTGTGTTGGCAGGGCCACCCTTGCCTTGGCAGCCCCTTTGCAGAGCCCCTGCAATGGCGCCTCCAGGCTGTCCCTATTTCTCCAGCCTAACCCTAACCCTAACCCTAACCCTAGAGGATTTCCGGGGCCCGATGGTGGGAGTAAGCGCCCCCGGGTGGTCGAGACGAGAAAGTGGTGCGAGGGCAGGTGTGTTGGCAGGGCCGCCCTTGCCTTGGCAGCCCCTTTGCAGAGCCCCTGCAATGGCGCCTCCAGGCTGTCCCTATTTCTCCAGCCTAACCCTAACCCTAACCCTAACCCTAGAGGATTTTCTGGGGCCCGATGGTTGCAGCAAGCGCCCCCGGGTGGTCGAGACGAGAAAGTGGTGCGAGGGCAGGTGTGTTGGCAGGGCCACCCTTGCCTTGGCAGCCCCTTTGCAGAGCCCCTGCAATGGCGCCTCCAGGCTGTCCCGATTTCTCCAGCCTAACCCTAACCCTAACCCTAACCCTAGAGGATTTCCGGGACCCGATGGTGGGAGTAAGAGCCCCCGGGTGGTCGAGACGAGAAAGTGGTGCGAGGGCAGGTGTGTTGGCAGGGCCGCCCTTGCCTTGGCAGCCCCTTTGCAGAGCCCCTGCAATGGCGCCTCCAGGCTGTCCCGATTTCTCAAGCCTAACCCTAACCCTAACCCTAACCCTAGAGGATTTCCGGGGCCCAATTGTGGGAGTAAGTGCCCCCGGGTGGTCGAGACGAGAAAGTGGTGCGAGGGCAGGTGTGTTGGCAGGGCCGCCCTTGCCTTGGCAGCCCCTTTGCAGAGCCCCTGCAATGGCGCCTCCAGGCTGTCCCGATTTCTCCAGCCTAACCCTAAGCCTAACCCTAACCCTAGAGGATTTCCGGGACCCGATGGTGGGAGTAAGCGCCCCCGGGTGGTCGAGACGAGAAAGTGGTGCGAGGGCAGGTGTGTTGGCAGGGCCGCCCTTGCCTTGGCAGCCCCTTTGCAGAGCCCCTGCAATGGCGCCTCCAGGCTGTCCTGATTTCTCCAGCCTAACCCTAACCCTAACCCTAACCCTAGAGGATTTTCCGGGACCCGATGGTTGCAGTAAGCGCCCCCGGGTGGTCGAGACGAGAAAGTGGTGCGAGGGCAGGTGTGTTGGCAGGGCCACCCTTGCCTTGGCAGCCCCTTTGCAGAGCCCCTGCAATGGCACCTCCAGGCTGTCCCTATTTCTCAAGCCTAACCCTAACCCTAACCCTAACCCTAGAGGATTTTCCGGGGCGCGATGGTGGGAGTAAGCGCCCCCGGGTGGTCGAGACGAGAAAGTGGTGCGAGGGCAGGTGTGTTGGCAGGGCCGCCCTTGCCTTGGCAGCCCCTTTGCAGAGCCCCTGCAATGGCGCCTCCAGGCTGTCCCGATTTCTCAAGCCTAACCCTAACCCTAAGCCTAACCCTAGAGGATTTCCGGGGCCCAATGGTGGGAGTAAGCGCCCCCGGGTGGTCGAGACGAGAAAGTGGTGCGAGGGCAGGTGTGTTGGCAGGGCCGCCCTTGCCTTGGCAGCCCCTTTGCAGAGCCCCTGCAATGGCGCCTCCAGGCTGTCCCGATTTCTCAAGCCTAACCCTAACCCTAAGCCTAACCCTAGAGGATTTCCGGGGCCCAATGGTGGGAGTAAGTGCCCCCGGGTGGTCGAGACGAGAAAGTGGTGCGAGGGCAGGTGTGTTGGCAGGGCCGCCCTTGCCTTGGCAGCCCCTTTGCAGAGCCCCTGCAATGGCGCCTCCAGGCTGTCCCGATTTCTCAAGCCTAACCCTAACCCTAACCCTAACCCTAGAGGATTTCCGGGACCCGATGGTGGGAGTAAGCGCCCCCGGGTGGTCGAGACGAGAAAGTGGTGCGAGGGCAGGTGTGTTGGCAGGGCCGCCCTTGCCTTGGCAGCCCCTTTGCAGAGCCCCTGCAATGGCGCCTCCAGGCTGTCCCGATTTCTCCAGCCTAACCCTAACCCTAACCCTAACCCTAGAGGATTTTCTGGGGCCCGATGGTTGCAGTAAGCGCCCCCGGGTGGTCGAGACGAGAAAGTGGTGCGAGGGCAGGTGTGTTGGCAGGGCCACCCTTGCCTTGGCAGCCCCTTTGCAGAGCCCCTGCAATGGCGCCTCCAGGCTGTCCCTATTTCTCCAGCCTAACCCTAACCCTAACCCTAACCCTAGAGGATTTTCCGGGACCCGATGGTGGGAGTAAGTGCCCCCGGGTGGTCGAGACGAGAAAGTGGTGCGAGGGCAGGTGTGTTGGCAGGGCCGCCCTTGCCTTGGCAGCCCCTTTGCAGAGCCCCTGCAATGGCGCCTCCAGGCTGTCCCAATTTCTCAAGCCTAACCCTAAGCCTAACCCTAACCCTAGAGGATTTCCGGGACCCGATGGTGGGAGTAAGCGCCCCCGGGTGGTCGAGACGAGAAAGTGGTGCGAGGGCAGGTGTGTTGGCAGGGCCGCCCTTGCCTTGGCAGCCCCTTTGCAGAGCCCCTGCAATGGCGCCTCCAGGCTGTCCCTATTTCTCAAGCCTAACCCTAACCCTAACCCTAACCCTAGAGGATTTCCGGGACCCGATGGTGGGAGTAAGCGCCCCCGGGTGGTCGAGACGAGAAAGTGGTGCGAGGGCAGGTGTGTTGGCAGGTCCGCCCTTGCCTTGGCAGCCCCTTTGCAGAGCCCCTGCAATGGCGCCTCCAGGCTGTCCCGATTTCTCCAGCCTAACCCTAACCCTAACCCTAACCCTAGAGGATTTCCGGGACCCGATGGTGGGAGTAAGCGCCCCCGGGTGGTCGAGACGAGAAAGTGGTGCGAGGGCAGGTGTGTTGGCAGGGCCGCCCTTGCCTTGGCAGCCCCTTTGCAGAGCCCCTGCAATGGCGCCTCCAGGCTGTCCCGATTTCTCAAGCCTAACCCTAACCCTAACCCTAACCCAGGAGGATTTTCCGGGGCGCGATGGTGGGAGTAAGCGCCCCCGGGTGGTCGAGACGAGAAAGTGGTGCGAGGGCAGGTGTGTTGGCAGGGCCGCCCTTGCCTTGGCAGCCCCTTTGCAGAGCCCCTGCAATGGCGCCTCCAGGCTGTCCCGATTTCTCCAGCCTAACCCTAACCCTAACCCTAACCCTAGAGGATTTTCTGGGGCGCGATGGTGGGAGTAAGCGCCCCCGGGTGGTCGAGACGAGAAAGTGGTGCGAGGGCAGGTGTGTTGGCAGGGCCACCCTTGCCTTGGCAGCCCCTTTGCAGAGCCCCTGCAATGGCGCCTCCAGGCTGTCCCGATTTCTCCAGCCTAACCCTAAGCCTAACCTTAACCCTAGAGGATTTCCGGGACCCGATGGTGGGAGTAAGCGCCCCCGGGTGGTCGAGACGAGAAAGTGGTGCGAGGGCAGGTGTGTTGGCAGGGCCGCCCTTGCCTTGGCAGCCCCTTTACAGAGCCCCTGCAATGGCGCCTCCAGGCTGTCCCAATTTCTCCAGCCTAACCCTAAGCCTAACCCTAACCCTAGAGGATTTCCGGGACCCGATGGTGGGAGTAAGTGCCCCCGGGTGGTCGAGACGAGAAAGTGGTGCGAGGGCAGGTGTGTTGGCAGGGCCACCCTTGCCTTGGCAGCCCCTTTGCAGAGCCCCTGCAATGGCGCCTCCAGGCTGTCCCGATTTCTCCAGCCTAACCCTAACCATAACCCTAACCCTAGAGGATTTTCTGGGGCGCGATGGTGGGAGTAAGCGCCCCCGGGTGGTCGAGACGAGAAAGTGGTGCGAGGGCAGGTGTGTTGGCAGGGCCACCCTTGCCTTGGCAGCCCCTTTGCAGAGCCCCTGCAATGGCGCCTCCAGGCTGTCCCGATTTCTCAAGCCTAACCCTAACCCTAACCCTAACCCTAGAGGATTTCCGGGGCCCAATGGTGGGAGTAAGCGCCCCCGGGTGGTCGAGACGAGAAAGTGGTGCGAGGGCAGGTGTGTTGGCAGGGCCGCCCTTGCCTTGGCAGCCCCTTTGCAGAGCCCCTGCAATGGCGCCTCCAGGCTGTCCCGATTTCTCAAGCCTAACCCTAAGCCTAACCCTAACCCTAGAGGATTCCCGGGGCCCAATGGTGGGAGTAAGCGCCCCCGGGTGGTCGAGACGAGAAAGTGGTGCGAGGGCAGGTGTGTTGGCAGGGCCGCCCTTGCCTTGGCAGCCCCTTTGCAGAGCCCCTGCAATGGCGCCTCCAGGCTGTCCCCATTTCTCAAGCCTAACCCTAAGCCTAACCCTAACCCTAGAGGATTTCCGGGACCCGATGGTGGGAGTAAGCGCCCCCGGGTGGTCGAGACGAGAAAGTGGTGCGAGGGCAGGTGTGTTGGCAGGGCCGCCCTTGCCTTGGCAGCCCCTTTGCAGAGCCCCTGCAATGGCGCCTCCAGGCTGTCCCGATTTCTCAAGCCTAACCCTAACCCTAACCCTAACCCTAGAGGATTTCCGGGACCCGATGGTGGGAGTAAGCGCCCCCGGGTGGTCGAGACGAGAAAGTGGTGCGAGGGCAGGTGTGTTGACAGGGCCGCCCTTGCCTTGTCAGCCCCTTTGCAGAGCCCCTGCAATGGCGCCTCCAGGCTGTCCTGATTTCTCAAGCCTAACCCTAACCCTAACCCTAACCCTAGAGGATTTTCCGGGGCCCGATGGTTGCAGTAAGCGCCCCCGGGTGGTCGAGACGAGAAAGTGGTGCGAGGGCAGGTGTGTTGGCAGGGCCACCCTTGCCTTGGCAGCCCCTTTGCAGAGCCCCTGCAATGGCGCCTCCAGGCTGTCCCTATTTCTCAAGCCTAACCCTAACCCTAACCCTAACCCTAGAGGATTTTCCGGGGCGCGATGGTGGGAGTAAGCGCCCCCGGGTGGTCGAGACGAGAAAGTGGTGCGAGGGCAGGTGTGTTGGCAGGGCCGCCCTTGCCTTGGCAGCCCCTTTGCAGAGCCCCTGCAATGGCGCCTCCAGGCTGTCCCGATTTCTCCAGCCTAACCCTAAGCCTAACCCTAACCCTAGAGGATTTCCGGGGCCCAATGGTGGGAGTAAGCGCCCCCGGGTGGTCGAGACGAGAAAGTGGTGCGAGGGCAGGTGTGTTGGCAGGGCCGCCCTTGCCTTGGCAGCCCCTTTGCAGAGCCCCTGCAATGGCGCCTCCAGGCTGTCCCGATTTCTCCAGCCTAACCCTAACCCTAACCCTAACCCTAGAGGATTTCCGGGGCCCAATGGTGGGAGTAAGTGCCCCCGGGTGGTCGAGACGAGAAAGTGGTGCGAGGGCAGGTGTGTTGGCAGGGCCGCCCTTGCCTTGGCAGCCCCTTTGCAGAGCCCCTGCAATGGCGCCTCCAGGCTGTCCCGATTTCTCCAGCCTAACCCTAACCCTAACCCTAACCCTAGAGGATTTTCTGGGGCGCGATGGTGGGAGTAAGCGCCCCCGGGTGGTCGAGACGAGAAAGTGGTGCGAGGGCAGGTGTGTTGGCAGGGCCGCCCTTGCCTTGGCAGCCCCTTTGCAGAGCCCCTGCAATGGCGCCTCCAGGCTGTCCCTATTTCTCCAGCCTAACCCTAAGCCTAACCCTAACCCTAGAGGATTTCCGGGACCCGATGGTGGGAGTAAGCGCCCCCGGGTGGTCGAGACGAGAAAGTGGTGCGAGGGCAGGTGTGTTGGCAGGGCCGCCCTTGCCTTGGCAGCCCCTTTGCAGAGCCCCTGCAATGGCGCCTCCAGGCTGTCCCGATTTCTCCAGCCTAACCCTAACCCTAACCCTAACCCTAGAGGATTTCCGGGACCCGATGGTGGGAGTAAGCGCCCCCGGGTGGTCGAGACGAGAAAGTGGTGCGAGGGCAGGTGTGTTGGCAGGGCCGCCCTTGCCTTGGCAGCCCCTTTGCAGAGCCCCTGCAATGGCGCCTCCAGGCTGTCCCGATTTCTCCAGCCTAACCCTAACCCTAACCCTAACCCTAGAGGATTTCCGGGACCCGATGGTGGGAGTAAGCGCCCCCGGGTGGTCGAGACGAGAAAGTGGTGCGAGGGCAGGTGTGTTGGCAGGGCCGCCCTTGCCTTGGCAGCCCCTTTGCAGAGCCCCTGCAATGGCGCCTCCAGGCTGTCCCTATTTCTCAAGCCTAACCCTAACCCTAACCCTAACCCTAGAGGATTTTCCGGGGCCCTATGGTGGGAGTAAGTGCCCCCGGGGGGTCGAGACGAGAAAGTGGTGCGAGGGCAGGTGTGTTGGCAGGGCCGCCCTTGCCTTGGCAGCCCCTTTGCAGAGCCCCTGCAATGGCGCCTCCAGGCTGTCCCGATTTCTCCAGCCTAACCCTAACCCTAACCCTAACCCTAGAGGATTTTCTGGGGCGCGATGGTGGGAGTAAGCGCCCCCGGGTGGTCGAGACGAGAAAGTGGTGCGAGGGCAGGTGTGTTGGCAGGGCCACCCTTGCCTTGGCAGCCCCTTTGCAGAGCCCCTGCAATGGCGCCTCCAGGCTGTCCCGATTTCTCAAGCCTAACCCTAAGCCTAACCCTAACCCTAGAGGATTTCCGGGACCCGATGGTGGGAGTAAGCGCCCCCGGGTGGTCGAGACGAGAAAGTGGTGCGAGGGCAGGTGTGTTGGCAGGGCCGCCCTTGCCTTGGCAGCCCCTTTGCAGAGCCCCTGCAATGGCGCCTCCAGGCTGTCCTGATTTCTCCAGCCTAACCCTAACCCTAACCCTAACCCTAGAGGATTTCCGGGACCCGATGGTGGGAGTAAGCGCCCCCGGGGGGTCGAGACGAGAAAGTGGTGCGAGGGCAGGTGTGTTGGCAGGGCCGCCCTTGCCTTGGCAGCCCCTTTGCAGAGCCCCTGCAATGGCGCCTCCAGGCTGTCCCGATTTCTCAAGCCTAACCCTAACCCTAACCCTAACCCTAGAGGATTTTCCGGGGCGCGATGGTGGGAGTAAGTGCCCCCGGGTGGTCAAGACGAGAAAGTGGTGCGAGGGCAGGTGTGTTGGCAGGGCCGCCCTTGCCTTGGCAGCCCCTTTGCAGAGCCCCTGCAATGGCGCCTCCAGGCTGTCCCTATTTCTCAAGCCTAACCCTAACCCTAACCCTAACCCTAGAGGATTTTCTGGGGCGCGATGGTGGGAGTAAGCGCCCCCGGGTGGTCGAGACGAGAAAGTGGTGCGAGGGCAGGTGTGTTGGCAGGGCCGCCCTTGCCTTGGCAGCCCCTTTGCAGAGCCCCTGCAATGGCGCCTCCAGGCTGTCCCGATTTCTCCAGCCTAACCCTAAGCCTAACCTTAACCCTAGAGGATTTCCGGGACCCGATGGTGGGAGTAAGCGCCCCCGGGTGGTGGAGACGAGAAAGTGGTGCGAGGGCAGGTGTGTTGGCAGGGCCGCCCTTGCCTTGGCAGCCCCTTTACAGAGCCCCTGCAATGGCGCCTCCAGGCTGTCCCAATTTCTCAAGCCTAACCCTAACCCTAAGCCTAACCCTAGAGGATTTCCGGGACCCGATGGTGGGAGTAAGTGCCCCCGGGTGGTCGAGACGAGAAAGTGGTGCGAGGGCAGGTGTGTTGGCAGGGCCGCCCTTGCCTTGGCAGCCCCTTTACAGAGCCCCTGCAATGGCGCCTCCAGGCTGTCCCGATTTCTCCAGCCTAACCCTAACCATAACCCTAACCCTAGAGGATTTTCTGGGGCGCGATGGTGGGAGTAAGCGCCCCCGGGTGGTCGAGACGAGAAAGTGGTGCGAGGGCAGGTGTGTTGGCAGGGCCACCCTTGCCTTGGCAGCCCCTTTGCAGAGCCCCTGCAATGGCGCCTCCAGGCTGTCCCGATTTCTCAAGCCTAACCCTAACCCTAACCCTAACCCTAGAGGATTTTCCGGGGCGCGATGGTGGGAGTAAGCGCCCCCGGATGGTCGAGACGAGAAAGTGGTGCGAGGGCAGGTGTGTTGGCAGGGCCGCCCTTGCCTTGGCAGCCCCTTTGCAGAGCCCCTGCAATGGCGCCTCCAGGCTGTCCCGATTTCTCCAGCCTAACCCTAACCCTAACCCTAACCCTAGAGGATTTCCGGGGCCCAATGGTGGGAGTAAGCGCCCCCGGGTGGTCGAGACGAGAAAGTGGTGCGAGGGCAGGTGTGTTGGCAGGGCCGCCCTTGCCTTGGCAGCCCCTTTGCAGAGCCCCTGCAATGGCGCCTCCAGGCTGTCCCGATTTCTCAAGCCTAACCCTAAGCCTAACCCTAACCCTAGAGGATTTCCGGGGCCCAATGGTGGGAGTAAGTGCCCCCGGGTGGTCGAGACGAGAAAGTGGTGCGAGGGCAGGTGTGTTGGCAGGGCCGCCCTTGCCTTGGCAGCCCCTTTGCAGAGCCCCTGCAATGGCGCCTCCAGGCTGTCCCGATTTCTCAAGCCTAACCCTAAGCCTAACCCTAACCCTAGAGGATTTCCGGGACCCGATGGTGGGAGTAAGCGCCCCCGGGTGGTCGAGACGAGAAAGTGGTGCGAGGGCAGGTGTGTTGGCAGGGCCGCCCTTGCCTTGGCAGCCCCTTTGCAGAGCCCCTGCAATGGCGCCTCCAGGCTGTCCCGATTTCTCCAGCCTAACCCTAACCCTAACCCTAACCCTAGAGGATTTTCTGGGGCGCGATGGCTGCAGTAAGCGCCCCCGGGTGGTCGAGACGAGAAAGTGGTGCGAGGGCAGGTGTGTTGGCAGGGCCACCCTTGCCTTGGCAGCCCCTTTGCAGAGCCCCTGCAATGGCGCCTCCAGGCTGTCCCGATTTCTCAAGCCTAACCCTAACCCTAACCCTAACCCTAGAGGATTTTCCGGGGCGCGATGGTGGGAGTAAGCGCCCCCGGGTGGTCGAGACGAGAAAGTGGTGCGAGGGCAGGTGTGTTGGCAGGGCCGCCCTTGCCTTGGCAGCCCCTTTGCAGAGCCCCTGCAATGGCGCCTCCAGGCTGTCCCGATTTCTCAAGCCTAACCCTAACCCTAACCCTAACCCTAGAGGATTTCCGGGACCCGATGGTGGGAGTAAGCGCCCCCGGGTGGTCGAGACGAGAAAGTGGTGCGAGGGCAGGTGTGTTGGCAGGGCCACCCTTGCCTTGGCAGCCCCTTTGCAGAGCCCCTGCAATGGCGCCTCCAGGCTGTCCCGATTTCTCCAGCCTAACCCTAAGCCTAACCCTAACCCTAGAGGATTTCCGGGACCCGATGGTGGGAGTAAGCGCCCCCGGGTGGTCGAGACGAGAAAGTGGTGCGAGGGCAGGTGTGTTGGCAGGGCCGCCCTTGCCTTGGCAGCCCCTTTGCAGAGCCCCTGCAATGGCGCCTCCAGGCTGTCCCGATTTCTCCAGCCTAACCCTAACCCTAACCCTAACCCTAGAGGATTTTCCGGGACCCGATGGCTGCAGTAAGCGCCCCCGGGTGGTCGAGACGAGAAAGTGGTGCGAGGGCAGGTGTGTTGGCAGGGCCACCCTTGCCTTGGCAGCCCCTTTGCAGAGCCCCTGCAATGGCGCCTCCAGGCTGTCCCGATTTCTCCAGCCTAACCCTAACCCTAACCCTAACCCTAGAGGATTTTCCGGGGCCCGATGGTGGGAGTAAGCGCCCCCGGGTGGTCGAGACGAGAAAGTGGTGCGAGGGCAGGTGTGTTGGCAGGGCCACCCTTGCCTTGGCAGCCCCTTTGCAGAGCCCCTGCAATGGCGCCTCCAGGCTGTCCCGATTTCTCAAGCCTAACCCTAAGCCTAACCCTAACCCTAGAGGATTTCCGGGGCCCAATGGTGGGAGTAAGCGCCCCCGGGTGGTCGAGACGAGAAAGTGGTGCGAGGGCAGGTGTGTTGGCAGGGCCGCCCTTGCCTTGGCAGCCCCTTTGCAGAGCCCCTGCAATGGCGCCTCCAGGCTGTCCCCATTTCTCAAGCCTAACCCTAACCCTAACCCTAACCCTAGAGGATTTCCGGGACCCGATGGTGGGAGTAAGCGCCCCCGGGTGGTCGAGACGAGAAAGTGGTGCGAGGGCAGGTGTGTTGGCAGGGCCGCCCTTGCCTTGGCAGCCCCTTTGCAGAGCCCCTGCAATGTCGCCTCCAGGCTGTCCCGATTTCTCCAGCCTAACCCTAACCCTAACCCTAACCCTAGAGGATTTTCTGGGGCGCGATGGTGGGAGTAAGCGCCCCCGGGTGGTCGAGACGAGAAAGTGGTGCGAGGGCAGGTGTGTTGGCAGGGCCACCCTTGCCTTGGCAGCCCCTTTGCAGAGCCCCTGCAATGGCGCCTCCAGGCTGTCCCTATTTCTCCAGCCTAACCCTAACCCTAACCCTAACCCTAGAGGATTTCCGGGGCCCGATGGTGGGAGTAAGCGCCCCCGGGTGGTCGAGACGAGAAAGTGGTGCGAGGGCAGGTGTGTTGGCAGGGCCGCCCTTGCCTTGGCAGCCCCTTTGCAGAGCCCCTGCAATGGCGCCTCCAGGCTGTCCCGATTTCTCCAGCCTAACCCTAACCCTAACCCTAACCCTAGAGGATTTCCGGGGCCCAATGGTGGGAGTAAGCGCCCCCGGGTGGTCGAGACGAGAAAGTGGTGCGAGGGCAGGTGTGTTGACAGGGCCGCCCTTGCCTTGGCAGCCCCTTTGCAGAGCCCCTGCAATGGCGCCTCCAGGCTGTCCCTATTTCTCCAGCCTAACCCTAACCCTAACCCTAACCCTAGAGGATTTCCGGGGCCCGATGGTGGGAGTAAGAGCCCCCGGGTGGTCGAGACGAGAAAGTGGTGCGAGGGCAGGTGTGTTGGCAGGGCCGCCCTTGCCTTGGCAGCCCCTTTGCAGAGCCCCTGCAATGGTGCCTCCAGGCTGTCCCGATTTCTCAAGCCTAACCCTAACCCTAACCCTAACCCTAGAGGATTTCCGGGGCCCAATGGTGGGAGTAAGTGCCCCCGGGTGGTCGAGACGAGAAAGTGGTGCGAGGGCAGGTGTGTTGGCAGGGCCGCCCTTGCCTTGGCAGCCCCTTTGCAGAGCCCCTGCAATGGCGCCTCCAGGCTGTCCCGATTTCTCAAGCCTAACCCTAAGCCTAACCCTAACCCTAGAGGATTTCCGGGACCCGATGGTGGGAGTAAGCGCCCCCGGGTGGTCGAGACGAGAAAGTGGTGCGAGGGCAGGTGTGTTGGCAGGGCCGCCCTTGCCTTGGCAGCCCCTTTGCAGAGCCCCTGCAATGGCGCCTCCAGGCTGTCCTGATTTCTCCAGCCTAACCCTAACCCTAACCCTAACCCTAGAGGATTTTCCGGGACCCGATGGTTGCAGTAAGCGCCCCCGGGTGGTCGAGACGAGAAAGTGGTGCGAGGGCAGGTGTGTTGGCAGGGCCACCCTTGCCTTGGCAGCCCCTTTGCAGAGCCCCTGCAATGGCGCCTCCAGGCTGTCCCTATTTCTCAAGCCTAACCCTAACCCTAACCCTAACCCTAGAGGATTTTCCGGGGCGCGATGGTGGGAGTAAGCGCCCCCGGGTGGTCGAGACGAGAAAGTGGTGCGAGGGCAGGTGTGTTGGCAGGGCCGCCCTTGCCTTGGCAGCCCCTTTGCAGAGCCCCTGCAATGGCGCCTCCAGGCTGTCCCAATTTCTCAAGCCTAACCCTAAGCCTAAGCCTAACCCTAGAGGATTTCCGGGGCCCAATGGTGGGAGTAAGCGCCCCCGGGTGGTCGAGACGAGAAAGTGGTGCGAGGGCAGGTGTGTTGGCAGGGCCGCCCTTGCCTTGGCAGCCCCTTTGCAGAGCCCCTGCAATGGCGCCTCCAGGCTGTCCCGATTTCTCAAGCCTAACCCTAACCCTAAGCCTAACCCTAGAGGATTTCCGGGGCCCAATGGTGGGAGTAAGTGCCCCCGGGTGGTCGAGACGAGAAAGTGGTGCGAGGGCAGGTGTGTTGGCAGGGCCGCCCTTGCCTTGGCAGCCCCTTTGCAGAGCCCCTGCAATGGCGCCTCCAGGCTGTCCCGATTTCTCCAGCCTAACCCTAACCCTAACCCTAACCCTAGAGGATTTCCGGGACCCGATGGTGGGAGTAAGCGCCCCCGGGTGGTCGAGACGAGAAAGTGGTGCGAGGGCAGGTGTGTTGGCAGGGCCGCCCTTGCCTTGGCAGCCCCTTTGCAGAGCCCCTGCAATGGCGCCTCCAGGCTGTCCCAATTTCTCCAGCCTAACCCTAACCCTAACCCTAACCCTAGAGGATTTTCTGGGGCCCGATGGTTGCAGTAAGCGCCCCCGGGTGGTCGAGACGAGAAAGTGGTGCGAGGGCAGGTGTGTTGGCAGGGCCACCCTTGCCTTGGCAGCCCCTTTGCAGAGCCCCTGCAATGGCGCCTCCAGGCTGTCCCTATTTCTCAAGCCTAACCCTAACCCTAACCCTAACCCTAGAGGATTTTCCGGGGCGCGATGGTGGGAGTAAGCGCCCCCGGGTGGTCGAGACGAGAAAGTGGTGCGAGGGCAGGTGTGTTGGCAGGGCCGCCCTTGCCTTGGCAGCCCCTTTGCAGAGCCCCTGCAATGGCGCCTCCAGGCTGTCCCGATTTCTCAAGCCTAACCCTAACCCTAACCCTAACCCTAGAGGATTTCCGGGGCCCAATGGTGGGAGTAAGCGCCCCCGGGTGGTCGAGACGAGAAAGTGGTGCGAGGGCAGGTGTGTTGGCAGGGCCGCCCTTGCCTTGGCAGCCCCTTTGCAGAGCCCCTGCAATGGCGCCTCCAGGCTGTCCCGATTTCTCAAGCCTAACCCTAACCCTAAGCCTAACCCTAGAGGATTTCCGGGGCCCAATGGTGGGAGTAAGCGCCCCCGGGTGGTCGAGACGAGAAAGTGGTGCGAGGGCAGGTGTGTTGGCAGGGCCGCCCTTGCCTTGGCAGCCCCTTTGCAGAGCCCCTGCAATGGCGCCTCCAGGCTGTCCCGATTTCTCAAGCCTAACCCTAACCCTAACCCTAACCCTAGAGGATTTCCGGGACCCGATGGTGGGAGTAAGCGCCCCCGGGTGGTCGAGACGAGAAAGTGGTGCGAGGGCAGGTGTGTTGGCAGGGCCGCCCTTGCCTTGGCAGCCCCTTTGCAGAGCCCCTGCAATGGCGCCTCCAGGCTGTCCCGATTTCTCCAGCCTAACCCTAACCCTAACCCTAACCCTAGAGGATTTTCTGGGGCCCGATGGTTGCAGTAAGCGCCCCCGGGTGGTCGAGACGAGAAAGTGGTGCGAGGGCAGGTGTGTTGGCAGGGCCACCCTTGCCTTGGCAGCCCCTTTGCAGAGCCCCTGCAATGGCGCCTCCAGGCTGTCCCTATTTCTCAAGCCTAACCCTAACCCTAACCCTAACCCTAGAGGATTTTCCGGGACCCGATGGTGGGAGTAAGCGCCCCCGGGTGGTCGAGACGAGAAAGTGGTGCGAGGGCAGGTGTGTTGGCAGGGCCGCCCTTGACTTGGCAGCCCCTTTGCAGAGCCCCTGCAATGGCGCCTCCAGGCTGTCCCAATTTCTCAAGCCTAACCCTAAGCCTAACCCTAACCCTAGAGGATTTCCGGGACCCGATGGTGGGAGTAAGCGCCCCCGGGTGGTCGAGACGAGAAAGTGGTGCGAGGGCAGGTGTGTTGGCAGGGCCGCCCTTGCCTTGGCAGCCCCTTTGCAGAGCCCCTGCAATGGCGCCTCCAGGCTGTCCCTATTTCTCCAGCCTAACCCTAAGCCTAACCCTAACCCTAGAGGATTTCCGGGACCCGATGGTGGGAGTAAGCGCCCCCGGGTGGTCGAGACGAGAAAGTGGTGCGAGGGCAGGTGTGTTGGCAGGGCCGCCCTTGCCTTGGCAGCCCCTTTGCAGAGCCCCTGCAATGGCGCCTCCAGGCTGTCCCGATTTCTCCAGCCTAACCCTAACCCTAACCCTAACCCTAGAGGATTTCCGGGACCCGATGGTGGGAGTAAGCGCCCCCGGGGGGTCGAGACGAGAAAGTGGTGCGAGGGCAGGTGTGTTGGCAGGGCCGCCCTTGCCTTGGCAGCCCCTTTGCAGAGCCCCTGCAATGGCGCCTCCAGGCTGTCCCGATTTCTCAAGCCTAACCCTAACCCTAACCCTAACCCTAGAGGATTTTCCGGGGCGCGATGGTGGGAGTAAGCGCCCCCGGGTGGTCAAGACGAGAAAGTGGTGCGAGGGCAGGTGTGTTGGCAGGGCCGCCCTTGCCTTGGCAGCCCCTTTGCAGAGCCCCTGCAATGGCGCCTCCAGGCTGTCCCGATTTCTCCAGCCTAACCCTAACCCTAACCCTAACCCTAGAGGATTTTCTGGGGCGCGATGGTGGGAGTAAGCGCCCCCGGGTGGTCGAGACGAGAAAGTGGTGCGAGGGCAGGTGTGTTGGCAGGGCCACCCTTGCCTTGGCAGCCCCTTTGCAGAGCCCCTGCAATGGCGCCTCCAGGCTGTCCCGATTTCTCCAGCCTAACCCTAAGCCTAACCTTAACCCTAGAGGATTTCCGGGACCCGATGGTGGGAGTAAGCGCCCCCGGGTGGTCGAGACGAGAAAGTGGTGCGAGGGCAGGTGTGTTGGCAGGGCCGCCCTTGCCTTGGCAGCCCCTTTACAGAGCCCCTGCAATGGCGCCTCCAGGCTGTCCCAATTTCTCAAGCCTAACCCTAACCCTAAGCCTAACCCTAGAGGATTTCCGGGGCCCGATGGTGGGAGTAAGTGCCCCCGGGTGGTCGAGACGAGAAAGTGGTGCGAGGGCAGGTGTGTTGGCAGGGCCGCCCTTGCCTTGGCAGCCCCTTTGCAGAGCCCCTGCAATGGCGCCTCCAGGCTGTCCCGATTTCTCCAGCCTAACCCTAACCATAACCCTAACCCTAGAGGATTTTCTGGGGCGCGATGGTGGGAGTAAGCGCCCCCGGGTGGTCGAGACGAGAAAGTGGTGCGAGGGCAGGTGTGTTGGCAGGGCCACCCTTGCCTTGGCAGCCCCTTTGCAGAGCCCCTGCAATGGCGCCTCCAGGCTGTCCCGATTTCTCAAGCCTAACCCTAACCCTAACCCTAACCCTAACCCTAGAGGATTTCCGGGACCCGATGGTGGGAGTAAGCGCCCCCGGGTGGTCGAGACGAGAAAGTGGTGCGAGGGCAGGTGTGTTGGCAGGGCCGCCCTTGCCTTGGCAGCCCCTTTGCAGAGCCCCTGCAATGGCGCCTCCAGGCTGTCCCGATTTCTCCAGCCTAACCCTAACCCTAACCCTAACCCTAGAGGATTTCCGGGGCCCAATGGTGGGAGTAAGCGCCCCCGGGTGGTCGAGACGAGAAAGTGGTGCGAGGGCAGGTGTGTTGGCAGGGCCGCCCTTGCCTTGGCAGCCCCTTTGCAGAGCCCCTGCAATGGCGCCTCCAGGCTGTCCCGATTTCTCAAGCCTAACCCTAAGCCTAACCCTAACCCTAGAGGATTCCCGGGGCCCAATGGTGGGAGTAAGTGCCCCCGGGTGGTCGAGACGAGAAAGTGGTGCGAGGGCAGGTGTGTTGGCAGGGCCGCCCTTGCCTTGGCAGCCCCTTTGCAGAGCCCCTGCAATGGCGCCTCCAGGCTGTCCCCATTTCTCAAGCCTAACCCTAACCCTAACCCTAACCCTAGAGGATTTCCGGGACCCGATGGTGGGAGTAAGCGCCCCCGGGTGGTCGAGACGAGAAAGTGGTGCGAGGGCAGGTGTGTTGGCAGGGCCGCCCTTGCCTTGGCAGCCCCTTTGCAGAGCCCCTGCAATGGCGCCTCCAGGCTGTCCCGATTTCTCAAGCCTAACCCTAAGCCTAACCCTAACCCTAGAGGATTTCCGGGACCCGATGGTGGGAGTAAGCGCCCCCGGGTGGTCGAGACGAGAAAGTGGTGCGAGGGCAGGTGTGTTGACAGGGCCGCCCTTGCCTTGTCAGCCCCTTTGCAGAGCCCCTGCAATGGCGCCTCCAGGCTGTCCTGATTTCTCCAGCCTAACCCTAACCCTAACCCTAACCCTAGAGGATTTTCCGGGGCCCGATGGTTGCAGTAAGCGCCCCCGGGTGGTCGAGACGAGAAAGTGGTGCGAGGGCAGGTGTGTTGGCAGGGCCGTCCTTGCCTTGGCAGCCCCTTTGCAGAGCCCCTGCAATGGCGCCTCCAGGCTGTCCCGATTTCTCAAGCCTAACCCTAACCCTAACCCTAACCCTAGAGGATTTTCCGGGGCGCGATGGTGGGAGTAAGCGCCCCCGGGTGGTCGAGACGAGAAAGTGGTGCGAGGGCAGGTGTGTTGGCAGGGCCGCCCTTGCCTTGGCAGCCCCTTTGCAGAGCCCCTGCAATGGCGCCTCCAGGCTGTCCCGATTTCTCAAGCCTAACCCTAACCCTAACCCTAACCCTAGAGGATTTCCGGGGCCCAATGGTGGGAGTAAGCGCCCCCGGGTGGTCGAGACGAGAAAGTGGTGCGAGGGCAGGTGTGTTGGCAGGGCCGCCCTTGCCTTGGCAGCCCCTTTGCAGAGCCCCTGCAATGGCGCCTCCAGGCTGTCCCGATTTCTCCAGCCTAACCCTAACCCTAACCCTAACCCTAGAGGATTTCCGGGGCCCAATGGTGGGAGTAAGTGCCCCCGGGTGGTCGAGACGAGAAAGTGGTGCGAGGGCAGGTGTGTTGGCAGGGCCGCCCTTGCCTTGGCAGCCCCTTTGCAGAGCCCCTGCAATGGCGCCTCCAGGCTGTCCCTATTTCTCCAGCCTAACCCTAAGCCTAACCCTAACCCTAGAGGATTTTCTGGGGCGCGATGGTGGGAGTAAGCGCCCCCGGGTGGTCGAGACGAGAAAGTGGTGCGAGGGCAGGTGTGTTGGCAGGGCCGCCCTTGCCTTGGCAGCCCCTTTGCAGAGCCCCTGCAATGGCGCCTCCAGGCTGTCCCTATTTCTCCAGCCTAACCCTAAGCCTAACCCTAACCCTAGAGGATTTCCGGGACCCGATGGTGGGAGTAAGCGCCCCCGGGTGGTCGAGACGAGAAAGTGGTGCGAGGGCAGGTGTGTTGGCAGGGCCGCCCTTGCCTTGGCAGCCCCTTTGCAGAGCCCCTGCAATGGCGCCTCCAGGCTGTCCCGATTTCTCCAGCCTAACCCTAACCCTAACCCTAACCCTAGAGGATTTCCGGGACCCGATGGTGGGAGTAAGCGCCCCCAGGTGGTCGAGACGAGAAAGTGGTGCGAGGGCAGGTGTGTTGGCAGGGCCGCCCTTGCCTTGGCAGCCCCTTTGCAGAGCCCCTGCAATGGCGCCTCCAGGCTGTCCCGATTTCTCCAGCCTAACCCTAACCCTAACCCTAACCCTAGAGGATTTCCGGGACCCGATGGTGGGAGTAAGCGCCCCCGGGTGGTCGAGACGAGAAAGTGGTGCGAGGGCAGGTGTGTTGGCAGGGCCGCCCTTGCCTTGGCAGCCCCTTTGCAGAGCCCCTGCAATGGCGCCTCCAGGCTGTCCCTATTTCTCAAGCCTAACCCTAACCCTAACCCTAACCCTAGAGGATTTTCCGGGGCCCTATGGTGGGAGTAAGTGCCCCCGGGTGGTCAAGACGAGAAAGTGGTGCGAGGGCAGGTGTGTTGGCAGGGCCGCCCTTGCCTTGGCAGCCCCTTTGCAGAGCCCCTGCAATGGCGCCTCCAGGCTGTCCCGATTTCTCCAGCCTAACCCTAACCCTAACCCTAACCCTAGAGGATTTTCTGGGGCGCGATGGTGGGAGTAAGCGCCCCCGGGTGGTCGAGACGAGAAAGTGGTGCGAGGGCAGGTGTGTTGGCAGGGCCACCCTTGCCTTGGCAGCCCCTTTGCAGAGCCCCTGCAATGGCGCCTCCAGGCTGTCCCTATTTCTCAAGCCTAACCCTAAGCCTAACCCTAACCCTAGAGGATTTCCGGGACCCGATGGTGGGAGTAAGCGCCCCCGGGTGGTCGAGACGAGAAAGTGGTGCGAGGGCAGGTGTGTTGGCAGGGCCGCCCTTGCCTTGGCAGCCCCTTTGCAGAGCCCCTGCAATGGCGCCTCCAGGCTGTCCCGATTTCTCCAGCCTAACCCTAAGCCTAACCCTAACCCTAGAGGATTTCCGGGACCCGATGGTGGGAGTAAGCGCCCCCGGGGGGTCGAGACGAGAAAGTGGTGCGAGGGCAGGTGTGTTGGCAGGGCCGCCCTTGCCTTGGCAGCCCCTTTGCAGAGCCCCTGCAATGGCGCCTCCAGGCTGTCCCGATTTCTCAAGCCTAACCCTAACCCTAACCCTAACCCTAGAGGATTTTCCGGGGCGCGATGGTGGGAGTAAGCGCCCCCGGGTGGTCAAGACGAGAAAGTGGTGCGAGGGCAGGTGTGTTGGCAGGGCCGCCCTTGCCTTGGCAGCCCCTTTGCAGAGCCCCTGCAATGGCGCCTCCAGGCTGTCCCGATTTCTCCAGCCTAACCCTAACCCTAACCCTAACCCTAGAGGATTTTCTGGGGCGCGATGGTGGGAGTAAGCGCCCCCGGGTGGTCGAGACGAGAAAGTGGTGCGAGGGCAGGTGTGTTGGCAGGGCCACCCTTGCCTTGGCAGCCCCTTTGCAGAGCCCCTGCAATGGCGCCTCCAGGCTGTCCCGATTTCTCCAGCCTAACCCTAAGCCTAACCCTAACCCTAGAGGATTTCCGGGACCCGATGGTGGGAGTAAGTGCCCCCGGGTGGTCGAGACGAGAAAGTGGTGCGAGGGCAGGTGTGTTGGCAGGGCCGCCCTTGCCTTGGCAGCCCCTTTGCAGAGCCCCTGCAATGGCGCCTCCAGGCTGTCCCGATTTCTCCAGCCTAACCCTAACCATAACCCTAACCCTAGAGGATTTTCTGGGGCGCGATGGTGGGAGTAAGCGCCCCCGGGTGGTCGAGACGAGAAAGTGGTGCGAGGGCAGGTGTGTTGGCAGGGCCACCCTTGCCTTGGCAGCCCCTTTGCAGAGCCCCTGCAATGGCGCCTCCAGGCTGTCCCGATTTCTCAAGCCTAACCCTAACCCTAACCCTAACCCTAGAGGATTTTCCGGGGCGCGATGGTGGGAGTAAGCGCCCCCGGGTGGTCGAGACGAGAAAGTGGTGCGAGGGCAGGTGTGTTGGCAGGGCCGCCCTTGCCTTGGCAGCCCCTTTGCAGAGCCCCTGCAATGGCGCCTCCAGGCTGTCCCGATTTCTCCAGCCTAACCCTAACCCTAACCCTAACCCTAGAGGATTTCCGGGGCCCAATGGTGGGAGTAAGCGCCCCCGGGTGGTCGAGACAAGAAAGTGGTGCGAGGGCAGGTGTGTTGGCAGGGCCGCCCTTGCCTTGGCAGCCCCTTTGCAGAGCCCCTGCAATGGCGCCTCCAGGCTGTCCCGATTTCTCAAGCCTAACCCTAAGCCTAACCCTAACCCTAGAGGATTCCCGGGGCCCAATGGTGGGAGTAAGTGCCCCCGGGTGGTCGAGACGAGAAAGTGGTGCGAGGGCAGGTGTGTTGGCAGGGCCGCCCTTGCCTTGGCAGCCCCTTTGCAGAGCCCCTGCAATGTCGCCTCCAGGCTGTCCCGATTTCTCCAGCCTAACCCTAACCCTAACCCTAACCCTAGAGGATTTCCGGGACCCGATGGTGGGAGTAAGCGCCCCCGGGTGGTCGAGACGAGAAAGTGGTGCGAGGGCAGGTGTGTTGGCAGGGCCGCCCTTGCCTTGGCAGCCCCTTTGCAGAGCCCCTGCAATGGCGCCTCCAGGCTGTCCCGATTTCTCCAGCCTAACCCTAACCCTAACCCTAACCCTAGAGGATTTTCCGGGACCCGATGGCTGCAGTAAGCGCCCCCGGGTGGTCGAGACGAGAAAGTGGTGCGAGGGCAGGTGTGTTGGCAGGGCCACCCTTGCCTTGGCAGCCCCTTTGCAGAGCCCCTGCAATGGCGCCTCCAGGCTGTCCCTATTTCTCCAGCCTAACCCTAAGCCTAACCCTAACCCTAGAGGATTTCCGGGACCCGATGGTGGGAGTAAGCGCCCCCGGGTGGTCGAGACGAGAAAGTGGTGCGAGGGCAGGTGTGTTGGCAGGGCCGCCCTTGCCTTGGCAGCCCCTTTGCAGAGCCCCTGCAATGGCGCCTCCAGGCTGTCCCGATTTCTCCAGCCTAACCCTAACCCTAACCCTAACCCTAGAGGATTTTCTGGGGCGCGATGGTGGGAGTAAGCGCCCCCGGGTGGTCGAGACGAGAAAGTGGTGCGAGGGCAGGTGTGTTGGCAGGGCCGCCCTTGCCTTGGCAGCCCCTTTGCAGAGCCCCTGCAATGGCGCCTCCAGGCTGTCCCTATTTCTCCAGCCTAACCCTAACCCTAACCCTAACCCTAGAGGATTTCCGGGACCCGATGGTGGGAGTAAGAGCCCCCGGGTGGTCGAGACGAGAAAGTGGTGCGAGGGCAGGTGTGTTGGCAGGGCCGCCCTTGCCTTGGCAGCCCCTTTGCAGAGCCCCTGCAATGGCGCCTCCAGGCTGTCCCGATTTCTCCAGCCTAACCCTAACCCTAACCCTAACCCTAGAGGATTTCCGGGACCCGATGGTGGGAGTAAGCGCCCCCGGGTGGTCGAGACGAGAAAGTGGTGTGAGGGCAGGTGTGTTGGCAGGGCCGCCCTTGCCTTGTCAGCCCCTTTGCAGAGCCCCTGCAATGGCGCCTCCAGGCTGTCCTGATTTCTCAAGCCTAACCCTAACCCTAACCCTAACCCTAGAGGATTTTCCGGGACCCGATGGTTGCAGTAAGCGCCCCCGGGTGGTCGAGACGAGAAAGTGGTGTGAGGGCAGGTGTGTTGGCAGGGCCGCCCTTGCCTTGGCAGCCCCTTTGCAGAGCCCCTGCAATGGCGCCTCCAGGCTGTCCCGATTTCTCAAGCCTAACCCTAACCCTAACCCTAACCCTAGAGGATTTCCGGGGCCCAATGGTGGGAGTAAGCGCCCCCGGGTGGTCGAGACGAGAAAGTGGTGCGAGGGCAGGTGTGTTGGCAGGGCCGCCCTTGCCTTGGCAGCCCCTTTGCAGAGCCCCTGCAATGGCGCCTCCAGGCTGTCCCGATTTCTCAAGCCTAACCCTAACCCTAGGCCTAACCCTAGAGGATTTCCGGGGCCCAATGGTGGGAGTAAGTGCCCCCGGGTGGTCGAGACGAGAAAGTGGTGCGAGGGCAGGTGTGTTGGCAGGGCCGCCCTTGCCTTGGCAGCCCCTTTGCAGAGCCCCTGCAATGGCGCCTCCAGGCTGTCCCGATTTCTCCAGCCTAACCCTAACCCTAACCCTAACCCTAGAGGATTTCCGGGACCCGATGGTGGGAGTAAGCGCCCCCGGGTGGTCGAGACGAGAAAGTGGTGCGAGGGCAGGTGTGTTGGCAGGGCCGCCCTTGCCTTGGCAGCCCCTTTGCAGAGCCCCTGCAATGGCGCCTCCAGGCTGTCCCGATTTCTCAAGCCTAACCCTAACCCTAACCCTAACCCTAGAGGATTTCCGGGACCCGATGGTGGGAGTAAGCGCCCCCGGGTGGTCGAGACGAGAAAGTGGTGCGAGGGCAGGTGTGTTGGCAGGGCCGCCCTTGCCTTGGCAGCCCCTTTGCAGAGCCCCTGCAATGGCGCCTCCAGGCTGTCCCGATTTCTCCAGCCTAACCCTAACCCTAACCCTAACCCTAGAGGATTTCCGGGACCCGATGGTGGGAGTAAGCGCCCCCGGGTGGTCGAGACGAGAAAGTGGTGCGAGGGCAGGTGTGTTGGCAGGGCCGCCCTTGCCTTGGCAGCCCCTTTGCAGAGCCCCTGCAATGGCGCCTCCAGGCTGTCCCGATTTCTCCAGCCTAACCCTAACCCTAACCCTAACCCTAGAGGATTTTCCGGGGCCCTATGGTGGGAGTAAGTGCCCCCGGGTGGTCAAGACGAGAAAGTGGTGCGAGGGCAGGTGTGTTGGCAGGGCCGCCCTTGCCTTGGCAGCCCCTTTACAGAGCCCCTGCAATGGCGCCTCCAGGCTGTCCCAATTTCTCAAGCCTAACCCTAACCCTAAGCCTAACCCTAGAGGATTTCCGGGGCCCGATGGTGGGAGTAAGTGCCCCCGGGTGGTCGAGACGAGAAAGTGGTGCGAGGGCAGGTGTGTTGGCAGGGCCGCCCTTGCCTTGGCAGCCCCTTTGCAGAGCCCCTGCAATGGCGCCTCCAGGCTGTCCCTATTTCTCCAGCCTAACCCTAAGCCTAACCCTAACCCTAGAGGATTTCCGGGACCCGATGGTGGGAGTAAGAGCCCCCGGGTGGTCGAGACGAGAAAGTGGTGCGAGGGCAGGTGTGTTGGCAGGGCCGCCCTTGCCTTGGCAGCCCCTTTGCAGAGCCCCTGCAATGGCGCCTCCAGGCTGTCCCGATTTCTCAAGCCTAACCCTAACCCTAACCCTAACCCTAGAGGATTTCCGGGACCCGATGGTGGGAGTAAGCGCCCCCGGGTGGTCGAGACGAGAAAGTGGTGCGAGGGCAGGTGTGTTGGCAGGGCCGCCCTTGCCTTGTCAGCCCCTTTGCAGAGCCCCTGCAATGGCGCCTCCAGGCTGTCCTGATTTCTCCAGCCTAACCCTAACCCTAACCCTAACCCTAGAGGATTTTCCGGGACCCGATGGTTGCAGTAAGCGCCCCCGGGTGGTCGAGACGAGAAAGTGGTGCGAGGGCAGGTGTGTTGGCAGGGCCGCCCTTGCCTTGGCAGCCCCTTTGCAGAGCCCCTGCAATGGCGCCTCCAGGCTGTCCCGATTTCTCAAGCCTAACCCTAACCCTAACCCTAACCCTAGAGGATTTCCGGGGCCCAATGGTGGGAGTAAGCGCCCCCGGGTGGTCGAGACGAGAAAGTGGTGCGAGGGCAGGTGTGTTGGCAGGGCCGCCCTTGCCTTGGCAGCCCCTTTGCAGAGCCCCTGCAATGGCGCCTCCAGGCTGTCCCGATTTCTCAAGCCTAACCCTAAGCCTAACCCTAACCCTAGAGGATTTCCGGGGCCCAATGGTGGGAGTAAGTGCCCCCGGGTGGTCGAGACGAGAAAGTGGTGCGAGGGCAGGTGTGTTGGCAGGGCCGCCCTTGCCTTGGCAGCCCCTTTGCAGAGCCCCTGCAATGGCGCCTCCAGGCTGTCCCGATTTCTCCAGCCTAACCCTAACCCTAACCCTAACCCTAGAGGATTTTCTGGGGCGCGATGGTGGGAGTAAGCGCCCCCGGGTGGTCGAGACGAGAAAGTGGTGCGAGGGCAGGTGTGTTGGCAGGGCCGCCCTTGCCTTGGCAGCCCCTTTGCAGAGCCCCTGCAATGGCGCCTCCAGGCTGTCCCGATTTCTCCAGCCTAACCCTAACCCTAACCCTAACCCTAGAGGATTTCCGGGACCCGATGGTGGGAGTAAGCGCCCCCGGGTGGTCGAGACGAGAAAGTGGTGCGAGGGCAGGTGTGTTGGCAGGGCCGCCCTTGCCTTGGCAGCCCCTTTGCAGAGCCCCTGCAATGGCGCCTCCAGGCTGTCCCGATTTCTCAAGCCTAACCCTAACCCTAACCCTAACCCTAGAGGATTTCCGGGGCCCGATGGTGGGAGTAAGCGCCCCCGGGGGGTCGAGACGAGAAAGTGGTGCGAGGGCAGGTGTGTTGGCAGGGCCGCCCTTGCCTTGGCAGCCCCTTTGCAGAGCCCCTGCAATGGCGCCTCCAGGCTGTCCCGATTTCTCCAGCCTAACCCTAACCCTAACCCTAACCCTAGAGGATTTCCGGGACCCGATGGTGGGAGTAAGCGCCCCCGGGTGGTCGAGACGAGAAAGTGGTGCGAGGGCAGGTGTGTTGGCAGGGCCGCCCTTGCCTTGGCAGCCCCTTTGCAGAGCCCCTGCAATGGCGCCTCCAGGCTGTCCCTATTTCTCAAGCCTAACCCTAACCCTAACCCTAACCCTAGAGGATTTTCCGGGGCCCTATGGTGGGAGTAAGTGCCCCCGGGTGGTCAAGACGAGAAAGTGGTGCGAGGGCAGGTGTGTTGGCAGGGCCGCCCTTGCCTTGGCAGCCCCTTTACAGAGCCCCTGCAATGGCGCCTCCAGGCTGTCCCAATTTCTCAAGCCTAACCCTAACCCTAAGCCTAACCCTAGAGGATTTCCGGGGCCCGATGGTGGGAGTAAGTGCCCCCGGGTGGTCGAGACGAGAAAGTGGTGCGAGGGCAGGTGTGTTGGCAGGGCCGCCCTTGCCTTGGCAGCCCCTTTGCAGAGCCCCTGCAATGGCGCCTCCAGGCTGTCCCGATTTCTCCAGCCTAACCCTAACCCTAACCCTAACCCTAGAGGATTTTCTGGGGCCCGATGGTGGGAGTAAGCGCCCCCGGGTGGTCGAGACGAGAAAGTGGTGCGAGGGCAGGTGTGTTGGCAGGGCCGCCCTTGCCTTGGCAGCCCCTTTGCAGAGCCCCTGCAATGGCGCCTCCAGGCTGTCCCTATTTCTCCAGCCTAACCCTAAGCCTAACCCTAACCCTAGAGGATTTCCGGGACCCGATGGTGGGAGTAAGAGCCCCCGGGTGGTCGAGACGAGAAAGTGGTGCGAGGGCAGGTGTGTTGGCAGGGCCGCCCTTGCCTTGGCAGCCCCTTTGCAGAGCCCCTGCAATGGCGCCTCCAGGCTGTCCCGATTTCTCCAGCCTAACCCTAACCCTAACCCTAACCCTAGAGGATTTTCTGGGGCGCGATGGTGGGAGTAAGCGCCCCCGGGTGGTCGAGACGAGAAAGTGGTGCGAGGGCAGGTGTGTTGGCAGGGCCACCCTTGCCTTGGCAGCCCCTTTGCAGAGCCCCTGCAATGGCGCCTCCAGGCTGTCCCGATTTCTCCAGCCTAACCCTAAGCCTAAGCCTAACCCTAGAGGATTTCCGGGGCGCGATGGTGGGAGTAAGCGCCCCCGGGTGGTCGAGACGAGAAAGTGGTGCGAGGGCAGGTGTGTTGGCAGGGCCGCCCTTGCCTTGGCAGCCCCTTTGCAGAGCCCCTGCAATGGCGCCTCCAGGCTGTCCCGATTTCTCCAGCCTAACCCTAACCCTAAGCCTAACCCTAACCCTAGAGGATTTCCGGGACCCGATGGTGGGAGTAAGCGCCCCCGGGTGGTCGAGACGAGAAAGTGGTGCGAGGGCAGGTGTGTTGGCAGGGCCGCCCTTGCCTTGGCAGCCCCTTTGCAGAGCCCCTGCAATGGCGCCTCCAGGCTGTCCCTATTTCTCCAGCCTAACCCTAACCCTAACCCTAACCCTAGAGGATTTTCTGGGGCGCGATGGTGGGAGTAAGCGCCCCCGGGTGGTCGAGACGAGAAAGTGGTGCGAGGGCAGGTGTGTTGGCAGGGCCGCCCTTGCCTTGGCAGCCCCTTTGCAGAGCCCCTGCAATGGCGCCTCCAGGCTGTCCCGATTTCTCAAGCCTAACCCTAAGCCTAACCCTAACCCTAGAGGATTTTCCGGGGCCCGATGGTGGGAGTAAGTGCCCCCGGGTGGTCGAGACGAGAAAGTGGTGCGAGGGCAGGTGTGTTGGCAGGGCCGCCCTTGCCTTGGCAGCCCCTTTGCAGAGCCCCTGCAATGGCGCCTCCAGGCTGTCCCGATTTCTCAAGCCTAACCCTAAGCCTAACCCTAACCCTAGAGGATTTTCCGGGGCCCGATGGTGGGAGTAAGTGCCCCCGGGTGGTCGAGACGAGAAAGTGGTGCGAGGGCAGGTGTGTTGGCAGGGCCACCCTTGCCTTGGCAGCCCCTTTGCAGAGCCCCTGCAATGGCGCCTCCAGGCTGTCCCTATTTCTCCAGCCTAACCCTAACCCTAACCCTAACCCTAGAGGATTTTCTGGGGCGCGATGGTGGGAGTAAGCGCCCCCGGGTGGTCGAGACGAGAAAGTGGTGCAAGGGCAGGTGTGTTGGCAGGGCCGCCCTTGCCTTGGCAGCCCCTTTGCAGAGCCCCTGCAATGGCGCCTCCAGGCTGTCCCTATTTCTCCAGCCTAACCCTAACCCTAACCCTAACCCTAGAGGATTTTCTGGGGCGCGATGGTGGGAGTAAGCGCCCCCGGGTGGTCGAGACGAGAAAGTGGTGCGAGGGCAGGTGTGTTGGCAGGGCCGCCCTTGCCTTGGCAGCCCCTTTGCAGAGCCCCTGCAATGGTGCCTCCAGGCTGTCCCGATTTCTCAAGCCTTACCCTAACCCTAACCCTAACCCTAGAGGATTTTCCAGGGCCCGATGGTGGGAGTAAGCGCCCCCGGGTGGTCGAGACGAGAAAGTGGTGCGAGGGCAGGTGTGTTGGCAGGGCTACCCTTGCCTTGGCAGCCCCTTTGCAGAGCCCCTGCAATGGCGCCTCCAGGCTGTCCCGATTTATCAAGCCTAACCCTAACCCTAACCCTAACCCTAGAGGATTCCCGGGACCCGATGGTGGGAGTAAGTGCCCCCGGGTGGTCGAGACGAGAAAGTGGTGCGAGGGCAGGTGCGTTGGCAGGGCCGCCCTTGCCTTGGCAGCCCCTTTGCAGAGCCCCTGCAATGGCGCCTCCAGGCTGTCCCGATTTCTCCAGCCTAACCCTAACCCTAACCCTAACCCTAGAGGATTTTCCGGGGCCCGATGGTTGCAGTAAGCGCCCCCGGGTGGTCGAGACGAGAAAGTGGTGCGAGGGCAGGTGTGTTGGCAGGGCCGCCCTTGCCTTGGCAGCCCCTTTGCAGAGCCCCTGCAATGGCGCCTCCAGGCTGTCCCTATTTCTCCAGCCTAACCCTAAGCCTAACCCTAACCCTAGAGGATTTCCGGGACCCGATGGTGGGAGTAAGCGCCCCCGGGTGGTCGAGACGAGAAAGTGGTGCGAGGGCAGGTGTGTTGGCAGGGCCGCCCTTGCCTTGGCAGCCCCTTTGCAGAGCCCCTGCAATGGCGCCTCCAGGCTGTCCCCATTTCTCCAGCCTAACCCTAACCCTAACCCTAACCCTAGAGGATTTCTGGGACCCGATGGTGGGAGTAAGCGCCCCCGGGTGGTCGAGACGAGAAAGTGGTGCGAGGGCAGGTGTGTTGGCAGGGCCGCCCTTGCCTTGGCAGCCCCTTTGCAGAGCCCCTGCAATGGCGCCTCCAGGCTCTCCTGATTTCTCAAGCCTAACCCTAACCCTAACCCTAACCCTAGAGGATTTTCTGGGGCGCGATGGTGGGAGTAAGTGCCCCCGGGTGGTCGAGACGAGAAAGTGGTGCGAGGGCAGGTGTGTTGGCAGGGCCGCCCTTGCCTTGGCAGCCCCTTTGCAGAGCCCCTGCAATGGCGCCTCCAGGCTGTCCCGATTTCTCAAGCCTAACCCTAACCCTAACCCTAACCCTAGAGGATTCCCGGGGCCCGATGGTGGGAGTAAGTGCCCCCGGGTGGTCGAGACGAGAAAGTGGTGCGAGGGCAGGTGCGTTGGCAGGGCCGCCCTTGCCTTGGCAGCCCCTTTGCAGAGCCCCTGCAATGGCGCCTCCAGGCTGTCCCTATTTCTCAAGCCTAACCCTAACCCTAACCCTAACCCTAGAGGATTTTCCGGGGCCCGATGGTGGGAGTAAGCGCCCCCGGGTGGTCGAGACGAGAAAGTGGTGCGAGGGCAGGTGTGTTGGCAGGGCCGCCCTTGCCTTGGCAGCCCCTTTGCAGAGCCCCTGCAATGGCGCCTCCAGGCTGTCCCGATTTCTCAAGCCTAACCCTAACCCTAACCCTAACCCTAGAGGATTTTCTGGGGCGCGATGGTGGGAGTAAGCGCCCCCGGGTGGTCGAGACGAGAAAGTGGTGCGAGGGCAGGTGTGTTGGCAGGGCCACCCTTGCCTTGGCAGCCCCTTTGCAGAGCCCCTGCAATGGCGCCTCCAGGCTGTCCCTATTTCTCCAGCCTAACCCTAACCCTAACCCTAACCCTAGAGGATTTTCTGGGGCGCGATGGTGGGAGTAAGCGCCCCCGGGTGGTCGAGACGAGAAAGTGGTGCGAGGGCAGGTGTGTTGGCAGGGCCACCCTTGCCTTGGCAGCCCCTTTGCAGAGCCCCTGCAATGGCGCCTCCAGGCTGTCCCTATTTCTCCAGCCTAACCCTAACCCTAACCCTAACCCTAGAGGATTTCCGGGACCCGATGGTTGCAGTAAGCGCCCCCGGGTGGTCGAGACGAGAAAGTGGTGCGAGGGCAGGTGTGTTGGCAGGGCCGCCCTTGCCTTGGCAGCCCCTTTGCAGAGCCCCTGCAATGGCGCCTCCAGGCTGTCCCCATTTCTCCAGCCTAACCCTAACCCTAACCCTAACCCTAGAGGATTTCCGGGACCCGATGGTGGGAGTAAGAGCCCCCGGCTGGTCGAGACGAGAAAGTGGTGCGAGGGCAGGTGTGTTGGCAGGGCCGCCCTTGCCTTGGCAGCCCCTTTGCAGAGCCCCTGCAATGGCGCCTCCAGGCTGTCCTGATTTCTCAAGCCTAACCCTAAGCCTAACCCTAACCCTAGAGGATTTTCTGGGGCGCGATGGTGGGAGTAAGCGCCCCCGGGTGGTCGAGACGAGAAAGTGGTGCGAGGGCAGGTGTGTTGGCAGGGCCGCCCTTGCCTTGGCAGCCCCTTTGCAGAGCCCCTGCAATGGCGCCTCCAGGCTGTCCCTATTTCTCCAGCCTAACCCTAACCCTAAGCCTAACCGTAGAGGATTTTCCAGGGCCCGATGGTGGGAGTAAGTGCCCCCGGGTGGTCGAGACGAGAAAGTGGTGCGAGGGCAGGTGTGTTGGCAGGGCCGCCCTTGCCTTGGCAGCCCCTTTGCAGAGCCCCTGCAATGGCGCCTCCAGGCTGTCCCGATTTCTCCAGCCTAACCCTAACCCTAACCCTAGAGGATTTTCCGGGGCCCGATGGTGGGAGTAAGTGCCCCCGGGTGGTCGAGACGAGAAAGTGGTGCGAGGGCAGGTGTGTTGGCAGGGCCACCCTTGCCTTGGCAGCCCCTTTGCAGAGCCCCTGCAATGGCGCCTCCAGGCTGTCCCTATTTCTCCAGCCTAACCCTAAGCCTAACCCTAACCCTAGAGGATTTCCGGGACCCGATGGTGGGAGTAAGCGCCCCCGGGTGGTCGAGACGAGAAAGTGGTGCGAGGGCAGGTGTGTTGGCAGGGCCGCCCTTGCCTTGGCAGCCCCTTTGCAGAGCCCCTGCAATGGCGCCTCCAGGCTGTCCTGATTTCACAAGCCTAAGCCTAACCCTAACCCTAGAGGATTTTCTGGGGCGCGATGGTGGGAGTAAGCGCCCCCGGGTGGTCGAGACGAGAAAGTGGTGCGAGGGCAGGTGTGTTGGCAGGGCCGCCCTTGCCTTGGCAGCCCCTTTGCAGAGCCCCTGCAATGGCGCCTCCAGGCTGTCCCGATTTCTCCAGCCTAACCCTAACCCTAACCCTAGAGGATTTTCCGGGGCGCGATGGTGGGAGTAAGTGCCCCCGGGTGGTCGAGACGAGAAAGTGGTGCGAGGGCAGGTGTGTTGGCAGGGCCACCCTTGCCTTGGCAGCCCCTTTGCAGAGCCCCTGCAATGGCGCCTCCAGGCTGTCCCTATTTCTCCAGCCTAACCCTAACCCTAACCCTAACCCTAGAGGATTTCCGGGACCCGATGGTGGGAGTAAGCGCCCCCGGGTGGTCGAGACGAGAAAGTGGTGCGAGGGCAGGTGTGTTGGCAGGGCCGCCCTTGCCTTGGCAGCCCCTTTGCAGAGCCCCTGCAATGGTGCCTCCAGGCTGTCCCGATTTCTCAACCCTAACCCTAACCCTAACCCTAACCCTAGAGGATTTCCAGGGCCCAATGGTGGGAGTAAGAGCCCCCGGGTGGTCGAGACGAGAAAGTGGTGCGAGGGCAGGTGTGTTGGCAGGGCCGCCCTTGCCTTGGCAGCCCCTTTGCAGAGCCCCTGCAATGGCGCCTCCAGGCTGTCCCGATTTCTCAAGCCTAACCCTAACCCTAACCCTAACCCTAGAGGATTTCCGGGGCCCGATGGTGGGAGTAAGCGCCCCCGGGTGGTCGAGACGAGAAAGTGGTGCGAGGGCAGGTGTGTTGGCAGGGCCACCCTTGCCTTGGCAGCCCCTTTGCAGAGCCCCTGCAATGGCGCCTCCAGGCTGTCCCGATTTCTCAAGCCTAACCCTAACCCTAACCCTAACCCTAGAGGATTTTCTGGGGCCCGATGGTTGCAGTAAGCGCCCCCGGGTGGTCGAGACGAGAAAGTGGTGCGAGGGCAGGTGTGTTGGCAGGGCCGCCCTTGCCTTGGCAGCCCCTTTGCAGAGCCCCTGCAATGGCGCCTCCAGGCTGTCCCTATTTCTCCAGCCTAACCCTAAGCCTAACCCTAACCCTAGAGGATTTCCGGGACCCGATGGTGGGAGTAAGCGCCCCCGGGTGGTCGAGACGAGAAAGTGGTGCGAGGGCAGGTGTGTTGGCAGGGCCGCCCTTGCCTTGGCAGCCCCTTTGCAGAGCCCCTGCAATGGCGCCTCCAGGCTGTCCTGATTTCACAAGCCTAAGCCTAACCCTAACCCTAGAGGATTTTCTGGGGCGCGATGGTGGGAGTAAGCGCCCCCGGGTGGTCGAGACGAGAAAGTGGTGCGAGGGCAGGTGTGTTGGCAGGGCCGCCCTTGCCTTGGCAGCCCCTTTACAGAGCCCCTGCAATGGCGCCTCCAGGCTGTCCCGATTTCTCCAGCCTAACCCTAACCCTAACCCTAACCCTAGAGGATTTCCGGGACCCGATGGTGGGAGTAAGCGCCCCCGGGTGGTCCAGACGAGAAAGTGGTGCGAGGGCAGGTGTGTTGGCAGGGCCGCCCTTGCCTTGGCAGCCCCTTTGCAGAGCCCCTGCAATGGCGCCTCCAGGCTGTCCCTATTTCTCCAGCCTAACCCTAAGCCTAACCCTAACCCTAGAGGATTTCCGGGACCCGATGGTGGGAGTAAGCGCCCCCGGGTGGTCGAGACGAGAAAGTGGTGCGAGGGCAGGTGTGTTGGCAGGGCCGCCCTTGCCTTGGCAGCCCCTTTGCAGAGCCCCTGCAATGGCGCCTCCAGGCTGTCCCGATTTCTCCAGCCTAACCCTAAGCCTAACCCTAACCCTAGAGGATTTCCGGGACCCGATGGTGGGAGTAAGCGCCCCCGGGTGGTCGAGACGAGAAAGTGGTGCGAGGGCAGGTGTGTTGGCAGGGCCGCCCTTGCCTTGGCAGCCCCTTTGCAGAGCCCCTGCAATGGCGCCTCCAGGCTGTCCCTATTTCTCCAGCCTAACCCTAAGCCTAACCCTAACCCTAGAGGATTTTCTGGGGCGCGATGGTGGGAGTAAGCGCCCCCGGGTGGTCGAGACGAGAAAGTGGTGCGAGGGCAGGTGTGTTGGCAGGGCCGCCCTTGCCTTGGCAGCCCCTTTACAGAGCCCCTGCAATGGCGCCTCCAGGCTGTCCCGATTTCTCCAGCCTAACCCTAACCCTAACCCTAACCCTAGAGGATTTCCGGGACCCGATGGTGGGAGTAAGCGCCCCCGGGTGGTGGAGACGAGCAAGTGGTGCGAGGGCAGGTGTGTTGGCAGGGCCGCCCTTGCCTTGGCAGCCCCTTTGCAGAGCCCCTGCAATGGCGCCTCCAGGCTGTCCCTATTTCTCAAGCCTAACCCTAACCCTAACCCTAACCCTAGAGGATTTCCGGGACCCGATGGTGGGAGTAAGCGCCCCCGGGTGGTCGAGACGAGAAAGTGGTGTGAGGGCAGGTGTGTTGGCAGGGCCGCCCTTGCCTTGGCAGCCCCTTTGCAGAGCCCCTGCAATGGCGCCTCCAGGCTGTCCCGATTTCTCCAGCCTAACCCTAAGCCTAACCCTAACCCTAGAGGATTTCCGGGACCCGATGGTGGGAGTAAGCGCCCCCGGGTGGTCGAGACGAGAAAGTGGTGCGAGGGCAGGTGTGTTGGCAGGGCCACCCTTGCCTTGGCAGCCCCTTTGCAGAGCCCCTGCAATGGCGCCTCCAGGCTGTCCCGATTTCTCAAGCCTAACCCTAAGCCTAACCCTAACCCTAGAGGATTTTCTGGGGCCCGATGGTGGGAGTAAGTGCCCCCGGGTGGTCGAGACGAGAAAGTGGTGCGAGGGCAGGTGTGTTGGCAGGGCCGCCCTTGCCTTGGCAGCCCCTTTGCAGAGCCCCTGCAATGGCGCCTCCAGGCTGTCCCTATTTCTCAAGCCTAACCCTAACCCTAACCCTAACCCTAGAGGATTTTCTGGGGCGCGATGGTGGGAGTAAGCGCCCCCGGGTGGTCGAGACGAGAAAGTGGTGCGAGGGCAGGTGTGTTGGCAGGGCCGCCCTTGCCTTGGCAGCCCCTTTGCAGAGCCCCTGCAATGGCGCCTCCAGGCTGTCCCAATTTCTCCAGCCTAACCCTAACCCTAACCCTAACCCTAGAGGATTTTCTGGGGCGCGATGGTGGGAGTAAGCGCCCCCGGGTGGTCGAGACGAGAAAGTGGTGCGAGGGCAGGTGTGTTGGCAGGGCCGCCCTTGCCTTGGCAGCCCCTTTACAGAGCCCCTGCAATGGCGCCTCCAGGCTGTCCCGATTTCTCCAGCCTAACCCTAACCCTAACCCTAACCCTAGAGGATTTCCGGGACCCGATGGTGGGAGTAAGCGCCCCCGGGTGGTGGAGACGAGCAAGTGGTGCGAGGGCAGGTGTGTTGGCAGGGCCGCCCTTGCCTTGGCAGCCCCTTTGCAGAGCCCCTGCAATGGCGCCTCCAGGCTGTCCCTATTTCTCAAGCCTAACCCTAACCCTAACCCTAACCCTAGAGGATTTTCTGGGGCGCGATGGTGGGAGTAAGCGCCCCCGGGTGGTCGAGACGAGAAAGTGGTGCGAGGGCAGGTGTGTTGGCAGGGCCGCCCTTGCCTTGGCAGCCCCTTTGCAGAGCCCCTGCAATGGCGCCTCCAGGCTGTCCCTATTTCTCCAGCCTAACCCTAAGCCTAACCCTAACCCTAGAGGATTTCCGGGACCCGATGGTGGGAGTAAGCGCCCCCGGGTGGTCGAGACGAGAAAGTGGTGCGAGGGCAGGTGTGTTGGCAGGGCCGCCCTTGCCTTGGCAGCCCCTTTGCAGAGCCCCTGCAATGGCGCCTCCAGGCTGTCCCGATTTCTCAAGCCTAACCCTAAGCCTAACCCTAACCCTAGAGGATTTTCTGGGGCCCAATGGTGGGAGTAAGTGCCCCCAGGTGGTCGAGACGAGAAAGTGGTGCGAGGGCAGGTGTGTTGGCAGGGCCGCCCTTGCCTTGGCAGCCCCTTTGCAGAGCCCCTGCAATGGCGCCTCCAGGCTGTCCCTATTTCTCAAGCCTAACCCTAAGCCTAACCCTAACCCTAGAGGATTTCCGGGACCCGATGGTGGGAGTAAGTGCCCCCGGGTGGTCGAGACGAGAAAGTGGTGCGAGGGCAGGTGTGTTGGCAGGGCCGCCCTTGCCTTGGCAGCCCCTTTGCAGAGCCCCTGCAATGGCGCCTCCAGGCTGTCCCGATTTCTCCAGCCTAACCCTAACCCTAACCCTAACCCTAGAGGATTTCCGGGGCCCAATGGTGGGAGTAAGTGCCCCCGGGGGGTCGAGATGAGAAAGTGGTGCGAGGGCAGGTGTGTTGGCAGGGCCGCCCTTGCCTTGGCAGCCCCTTTGCAGAGCCCCTGCAATGGCGCCTCCAGGCTGTCCCGATTTCTCCAGCCTAACCCTAACCCTAACCCTAACCCTAGAGGATTTCCGGGACCCGATGGTGGGAGTAAGCGCCCCCGGGTGGTCGAGACGAGAAAGTGGTGCGAGGGCAGGTGTGTTGGCAGGGCCGCCCTTGCCTTGGCAGCCCCTTTGCAGAGCCCCTGCAATGGCGCCTCCAGGCTGTCCCGATTTCTCAAGCCTAACCCTAAGCCTAACCCTAACCCTAGAGGATTTCCGGGACCCGATGGTGGGAGTAAGCGCCCCCGGGTGGTCCAGACGAGAAAGTGGTGCGAGGGCAGGTGTGTTGGCAGGGCCGCCCTTGCCTTGGCAGCCCCTTTGCAGAGCCCCTGCAATGGCGCCTCCAGGCTGTCCCTATTTCTCCAGCCTAACCCTAACCCTAACCCTAACCCTAGAGGATTTCCGGGACCCGATGGTGGGAGTAAGCGCCCCCGGGTGGTCGAGACGAGAAAGTGGTGCGAGGGCAGGTGTGTTGGCAGGGCCGCCCTTGCCTTGGCAGCCCCTTTGCAGAGCCCCTGCAATGGCGCCTCCAGGCTGTCTCTATTTCTCAAGCCTAACCCTAACCCTAACCCTAACCCTAGAGGATTCCCGGGGCCCAATGGTGGGAGTAAGTGCCCCCGGGTGGTCGAGACGAGAAAGTGGTGCGAGGGCAGGTGTGTTGGCAGGGCCGCCCTTGCCTTGGCAGCCCCTTTGCAGAGCCCCTGCAATGGCGCCTCCAGGCTGTCCCGATTTCTCAAGCCTAACCCTAAGCCTAACCCTAACCCTAGAGGATTTCCGGGACTCGATGGTGGGAGTAAGCGCCCCCGGGTGGTCGAGACGAGAAAGTGGTGCGAGGGCAGGTGTGTTGGCAGGGCCGCCCTTGCCTTGGCAGCCCCTTTGCAGAGCCCCTGCAATGGCGCCTCCAGGCTGTCCCTATTTCTCAAGCCTAACCCTAACCCTAACCCTAACCCTAGAGGATTTCCGGGACCCGATGGTGGGAGTAAGCGCCCCCGGGTGGTCGAGACGAGAAAGTGGTGCGAGGGCAGGTGTGTTGGCAGGGCCACCCTTGCCTTGGCAGCCCCTTTGCAGAGCCCCTGCAATGGCGCCTCCAGGCTGTCCCGATTTCTCCAGCCTAACCCTAACCCTAACCCTAACCCTAGAGGATTTCCAGGGCCCAATGGTGGGAGTAAGTGCCCCCGGGGGGTCGAGACGAGAAAGTGGTGCGAGGGCAGGTGTGTTGGCAGGGCCGCCCTTGCCTTGGCAGCCCCTTTGCAGAGCCCCTGCAATGGCGCCTCCAGGCTGTCCCGATTTCTCCAGCCTAACCCTAACCCTAACCCTAACCCTAGAGGATTTCCGGGACCCGATGGTGGGAGTAAGCGCCCCCGGGTGGTCGAGACGAGAAAGTGGTGCGAGGGCAGGTGTGTTGGCAGGGCTACCCTTGCCTTGGCAGCCCCTTTGCAGAGCCCCTGCAATGGCGCCTCCAGCTGTCCCGATTTCTCAAGCCTAACCCTAACCCTAACCCTAACCCTAGAGGATTCCCGGGGCCCGATGGTGGGAGTAAGTGCCCCCGGGTGGTCGAGACGAGAAAGTGGTGCGAGGGCAGGTGCGTTGGCAGGGCCGCCCTTGCCTTGGCAGCCCCTTTGCAGAGCCCCTGCAATGGCGCCTCCAGGCTGTCCCGATTTCTCAAGCCTAACCCTAACCCTAACCCTAACCCTAGAGGATTTTCCGGGGCCCGATGGTGGGAGTAAGCGCCCCCGGGTGGTCGAGACGAGAAAGTGGTGCGAGGGCAGGTGTGTTGGCAGGGCCGCCCTTGCCTTGGCAGCCCCTTTGCAGAGCCCCTGCAATGGCGCCTCCAGGCTGTCCCTATTTCTCAAGCCTAACCCTAACCCTAACCCTAACCCTAGAGGATTTTCTGGGGCGCGATGGTGGGAGTAAGCGCCCCCGGGTGGTCGAGACGAGAAAGTGGTGCGAGGGCAGGTGTGTTGGCAGGGCCACCCTTGCCTTGGCAGCCCCTTTGCAGAGCCCCTGCAATGGCGCCTCCAGGCTGTCCCGATTTCTCAAGCCTAACCCTAACCCTAACCCTAACCCTAGAGGATTTCCGGGACCCGATGGTTGCAGTAAGCGCCCCCGGGTGGTCGAGACGAGAAAGTGGTGCGAGGGCAGGTGTGTTGGCAGGGCCGCCCTTGCCTTGGCAGCCCCTTTGCAGAGCCCCTGCAATGGCGCCTCCAGGCTGTCCTGATTTCTCAAGCCTAACCCTAACCCTAACCCTAACCCTAGAGGATTTTCTGGGGCGCGATGGTGGGAGTAAGCGCCCCCGGGTGGTCGAGACGAGAAAGTGGTGCGAGGGCAGGTGTGTTGGCAGGGCCGCCCTTGCCTTGGCAGCCCCTTTGCAGAGCCCCTGCAATGGCGCCTCCAGGCTGTCCCTATTTCTCCAGCCTAACCCTAACCCTAAGCCTAACCGTAGAGGATTTTCCAGGGCCCGATGGTGGGAGTAAGTGCCCCCGGGTGGTCGAGACGAGAAAGTGGTGCGAGGGCAGGTGTGTTGGCAGGGCCGCCCTTGCCTTGGCAGCCCCTTTGCAGAGCCCCTGCAATGGCGCCTCCAGGCTGTCCCTATTTCTCCAGCCTAACCCTAACCCTAACCCTAGAGGATTTTCCGGGGCCCGATGGTGGGAGTAAGTGCCCCCGGGTGGTCGAGACGAGAAAGTGGTGCGAGGGCAGGTGTGTTGGCAGGGCCGCCCTTGCCTTGGCAGCCCCTTTGCAGAGCCCCTGCAATGGCGCCTCCAGGCTGTCCCGATTTCTCCAGCCTAACCCTAAGCCTAACCCTAACCCTAGAGGATTTCCGGGACCCGATGGTGGGAGTAAGCGCCCCCGGGTGGTCGAGACGAGAAAGTGGTGCGAGGGCAGGTGTGTTGGCAGGGCCGCCCTTGCCTTGGCAGCCCCTTTGCAGAGCCCCTGCAATGGCGCCTCCAGGCTGTCCCAATTTCTCAAGCCTAACCCTAAGCCTAACCCTAACCCTAGAGGATTTTCTGGGACCCGATGGTGGGAGTAAGTGCCCCTGGGTGGTCGAGACGAGAAAGTGGTGCGAGGGCAGGTGTGTTGGCAGGGCCGCCCTTGCCTTGGCAGCCCCTTTGCAGAGCCCCTGCAATGGCGCCTCCAGGCTGTCCCTATTTCTCCAGCCTTACCCTAACCCTAACCCTAGAGGATTTTCTGGGGCGCGATGGTGGGAGTAAGCGCCCCCGGGTGGTCGAGACGAGAAAGTGGTGCGAGGGCAGGTGTGTTGGCAGGGCCACCCTTGCCTTGGCAGCCCCTTTGCAGAGCCCCTGCAATGGCGCCTCCAGGCTGTCCCTATTTCTCAAGCCTAACCCTAACCCTAAGCCTAACCCTAGAGGATTTTCTGGGGCGCGATGGTGGGAGTAAGCGCCCCCGGGTGGTCGAGACGAGAAAGTGGTGCGAGGGCAGGTGTGTTGGCAGGGCCGCCCTTGCCTTGGCAGCCCCTTTGCAGAGCCCCTGCAATGGCGCCTCCAGGCTGTCCCTATTTCTCCAGCCTAACCCTAACCCTAACCCTAACCCTAGAGGATTTCCGGGGCCCGATGGTGGGAGTAAGCGCCCCCGGGTGGTCGAGACGAGAAAGTGGTGCGAGGGCAGGTGTGTTGGCAGGGCCGCCCTTGCCTTGGCAGCCCCTTTGCAGAGCCCCTGCAATGGCACCTCCAGGCTGTCCTGATTTCTCCAGCCTAACCCTAACCCTAACCCTAACCCTAGAGGATTTTCTGGGGCGCGATGGTGGGAGTAAGCGCCCCCGGGTGGTCGAGACGAGAAAGTGGTGCGAGGGCAGGTGTGTTGGCAGGGCCGCCCTTGCCTTGGCAGCCCCTTTACAGAGCCCCTGCAATGGCGCCTCCAGGCTGTCCCGATTTCTCCAGCCTAACCCTAACCCTAACCCTAGAGGATTTTCCGGGGCCCGATGGTGGGAGTAAGTGCCCCCGGGTGGTCGAGACGAGAAAGTGGTGCGAGGGCAGGTGTGTTGGCAGGGCCACCCTTGCCTTGGCAGCCCCTTTGCAGAGCCCCTGCAATGGCGCCTCCAGGCTGTCCCTATTTCTCCAGCCTAACCCTAAGCCTAACCCTAACCCTAGAGGATTTCCGGGACCCGATGGTGGGAGTAAGTGCCCCCGGGTGGTCGAGACGAGAAAGTGGTGCGAGGGCAGGTGTGTTGGCAGGGCCGCCCTTGCCTTGGCAGCCCCTTTGCAGAGCCCCTGCAATGGTGCCTCCAGGCTGTCCCGATTTCTCAAGCCTAACCCTAACCCTAACCCTAACCCTAGAGGATTTCCAGGGCCCAATGGTGGGAGTAAGAGCCCCCGGGTGGTCGAGACGAGAAAGTGGTGCGAGGGCAGGTGTGTTGGCAGGGCCGCCCTTGCCTTGGCAGCCCCTTTGCAGAGCCCCTGCAATGGCGCCTCCAGGCTGTCCCGATTTCTCCAGCCTAACCCTAACCCTAACCCTAACCCTAGAGGATTTCCGGGGCCCGATGGTGGGAGTAAGTGCCCCCGGGTGGTCGAGACGAGAAAGTGGTGCGAGGGCAGGTGTGTTGGCAGGGCCACCCTTGCCTTGGCAGCCCCTTTGCAGAGCCCCTGCAATGGCGCCTCCAGGCTGTCCCGATTTCTCCAGCCTAACCCTAACCCTAACCCTAACCCTAGAGGATTTTCTGGGGCCCGATGGTTGCAGTAAGCGCCCCCGGGTGGTCGAGACGAGAAAGTGGTGCGAGGGCAGGTGTGTTGGCAGGGCCGCCCTTGCCTTGGCAGCCCCTTTGCAGAGCCCCTGCAATGGCGCCTCCAGGCTGTCCCAATTTCTCCAGCCTAACCCTAACCCTAAGCCTAACCCTAGAGGATTTTCTGGGGCCCAATGGTGGGAGTAAGCGCCCCCGGGTGGTCGAGACGAGAAAGTGGTGCGAGGGCAGGTGTGTTGGCAGGGCCGCCCTTGCCTTGGCAGCCCCTTTACAGAGCCCCTGCAATGGCGCCTCCAGGCTGTCCCGATTTCTCCAGCCTAACCCTAACCCTAACCCTAACCCTAGAGGATTTCCGGGACCCGATGGTGGGAGTAAGCGCCCCCGGGTGGTGGAGACGAGCAAGTGGTGCGAGGGCAGGTGTGTTGGCAGGGCCGCCCTTGCCTTGGCAGCCCCTTTGCAGAGCCCCTGCAATGGCGCCTCCAGGCTGTCCCGATTTCTCAAGCCTAACCCTAACCCTAACCCTAACCCTAGAGGATTTCCGGGACCCGATGGTGGGAGTAAGCGCCCCCGGGTGGTCGAGACGAGAAAGTGGTGCGAGGGCAGGTGTGTTGGCAGGGCCGCCCTTGCCTTGGCAGCCCCTTTGCAGAGCCCCTGCAATGGCGCCTCCAGGCTGTCCCGATTTCTCCAGCCTAACCCTAAGCCTAACCCTAACCCTAGAGGATTTCCGGGACCCGATGGTGGGAGTAAGCGCCCCCGGGTGGTGGAGACGAGAAAGTGGTGCGAGGGCAGGTGTGTTGGCAGGGCCGCCCTTGCCTTGGCAGCCCCTTTGCAGAGCCCCTGCAATGGCGCCTCCAGGCTGTCCCTATTTCTCAAGCCTAACCCTAACCCTAAGCCTAACCCTAGAGGATTTTCTGGGGCGCGATGGTGGGAGTAAGTGCCCCCGGGTGGTCGAGACGAGAAAGTGGTGCGAGGGCAGGTGTGTTGGCAGGGCCGCCCTTGCCTTGGCAGCCCCTTTACAGAGCCCCTGCAATGGCGCCTCCAGGCTGTCCCGATTTCTCCAGCCTAACCCTAACCCTAACCCTAACCCTAGAGGATTTCCGGGACCCGATGGTGGGAGTAAGCGCCCCCGGGTGGTGGAGACGAGAAAGTGGTGCGAGGGCAGGTGTGTTGGCAGGGCCGCCCTTGCCTTGGCAGCCCCTTTGCAGAGCCCCTGCAATGGCGCCTCCAGGCTGTCCCGATTTCTCAAGCCTAACCCTAACCCTAACCCTAACCCTAGAGGATTTCCGGGACCCGATGGTGGGAGTAAGCGCCCCCGGGTGGTCGAGACGAGAAAGTGGTGCGAGGGCAGGTGTGTTGGCAGGGCCGCCCTTGCCTTGGCAGCCCCTTTGCAGAGCCCCTGCAATGGCGCCTCCAGGCTGTCCCGATTTCTCAAGCCTAACCCTAAGCCTAACCCTAACCCTAGAGGATTTCCGGGACCCGATGGTGGGAGTAAGCGCCCCCGGGTGGTCGAGACGAGAAAGTGGTGCGAGGGCAGGTGTGTTGGCAGGGCCACCCTTGCCTTGGCAGCCCCTTTGCAGAGCCCCTGCAATGGCGCCTCCAGGCTGTCCCGATTTCTCAAGCCTAACCCTAAGCCTAACCCTAACCCTAGAGGATTTTCTGGGGCCCGATGGTGGGAGTAAGTGCCCCCGGGTGGTCGAGACGAGAAAGTGGTGCGAGGGCAGGTGTGTTGGCAGGGCCGCCCTTGCCTTGGCAGCCCCTTTGCAGAGCCCCTGCAATGGCGCCTCCAGGCTGTCCCTATTTCTCCAGCCTAACCCTAACCCTAACCCTAACCCTAGAGGATTTTCTGGGGCGCGATGGTGGGAGTAAGCGCCCCCGGGTGGTCGAGACGAGAAAGTGGTGCGAGGGCAGGTGTGTTGGCAGGGCCGCCCTTGCCTTGGCAGCCCCTTTGCAGAGCCCCTGCAATGGCGCCTCCAGGCTGTCCCGATTTCTCCAGCCTAACCCTAAGCCTAAGCCTAACCCTAGAGGATTTCCGGGACCCGATGGTGGGAGTAAGCGCCCCCGGGTGGTCGAGACGAGAAAGTGGTGCGAGGGCAGGTGTGTTGGCAGGGCCGCCCTTGCCTTGGCAGCCCCTTTACAGAGCCCCTGCAATGGCGCCTCCAGGCTGTCCCGATTTCTCAAGCCTAACCCTAACCCTAACCCTAACCCTAGAGGATTTCCGGGGCCCAATGGTGGGAGTAAGTGCCCCCAGGTGGTCGAGACGAGAAAGTGGTGCGAGGGCAGGTGTGTTGGCAGGGCCGCCCTTGCCTTGGCAGCCCCTTTGCAGAGCCCCTGCAATGGCGCCTCCAGGCTGTCCCTATTTCTCCAGCCTTACCCTAACCCTAACCCTAGAGGATTTTCTGGGGCGCGATGGTGGGAGTAAGCGCCCCCGGGTGGTCGAGACGAGAAAGTGGTGCGAGGGCAGGTGTGTTGGCAGGGCCGCCCTTGCCTTGGCAGCCCCTTTGCAGAGCCCCTGCAATGGCGCCTCCAGGCTGTCCCGATTTCTCAAGCCTAACCCTAACCCTAAGCCTAACCCTAGAGGATTCCCGGGACCCGATGGTGGGAGTAAGTGCCCCCGGGTGGTCGAGACGAGAAAGTGGTGCGAGGGCAGGTGTGTTGGCAGGGCCGCCCTTGCCTTGGCAGCCCCTTTGCAGAGCCCCTGCAATGGCGCCTCCAGGCTGTCCCGATTTCTCAAGCCTAACCCTAAGCCTAACCCTAACCCTAGAGGATTTCCGGGACTCGATGGTGGGAGTAAGCGCCCCCGGGTGGTCGAGACGAGAAAGTGGTGCGAGGGCAGGTGTGTTGGCAGGGCCGCCCTTGCCTTGGCAGCCCCTTTGCAGAGCCCCTGCAATGGCGCCTCCAGGCTGTCCCGATTTCTCAAGCCTAACCCTAAGCCTAACCCTAACCCTAGAGGATTTTCTGGGGCCCGATGGTGGGAGTAAGCGCCCCCGGGTGGTCGAGACGAGAAAGTGGTGCGAGGGCAGGTGTGTTGGCAGGGCCGCCCTTGCCTTGGCAGCCCCTTTGCAGAGCCCCTGCAATGGCGCCTCCAGGCTGTCCCTATTTCTCAAGCCTAACCCTAACCCTAACCCTAACCCTAGAGGATTTCCGGGACCCGATGGTGGGAGTAAGCGCCCCCGGGTGGTCGAGACGAGAAAGTGGTGCGAGGGCAGGTGTGTTGGCAGGTCCGCCCTTGCCTTGGCAGCCCCTTTGCAGAGCCCCTGCAATGGCGCCTCCAGGCTGTCCCGATTTCTCCAGCCTAACCCTAACCCTAACCCTAACCCTAGAGGATTTCCGGGACCCGATGGTGGGAGTAAGCGCCCCCGGGTGGTCGAGACGAGAAAGTGGTGCGAGGGCAGGTGTGTTGGCAGGGCCGCCCTTGCCTTGGCAGCCCCTTTACAGAGCCCCTGCAATGGCGCCTCCAGGCTGTCCCGATTTCTCAAGCCTAACCCTAAGCCTAACCCTAACCCTAGAGGATTCCCGGGGCCCAATGGTGGGAGTAAGTGCCCCCAGGTGGTCAAGACGAGAAAGTGGTGCGAGGGCAGGTGTGTTGGCAGGGCCGCCCTTGCCTTGGCAGCCCCTTTGCAGAGCCCCTGCAATGGCGCCTCCAGGCTGTCCCTATTTCTCCAGCCTTACCCTAACCCTAACCCTAGAGGATTTTCTGGGGCGCGATGGTGGGAGTAAGCGCCCCCGGGTGGTCGAGACGAGAAAGTGGTGCGAGGGCAGGTGTGTTGGCAGGGCCACCCTTGCCTTGGCAGCCCCTTTGCAGAGCCCCTGCAATGGCGCCTCCAGGCTGTCCCGATTTCTCAAGCCTAACCCTAACCCTAACCCTAACCCTAGAGGATTCCCGGGACCCGATGGTGGGAGTAAGTGCCCCCGGGTGGTCGAGACGAGAAAGTGGTGCGAGGGCAGGTGTGTTGGCAGGGCCGCCCTTGCCTTGGCAGCCCCTTTGCAGAGCCCCTGCAATGGCGCCTCCAGGCTGTCCCGATTTCTCAAGCCTAACCCTAAGCCTAACCCTAACCCTAGAGGATTTCCGGGACTCGATGGTGGGAGTAAGCGCCCCCGGGTGGTGGAGACGAGAAAGTGGTGCGAGGGCAGGTGTGTTGGCAGGGCCGCCCTTGCCTTGGCAGCCCCTTTGCAGAGCCCCTGCAATGGCGCCTCCAGGCTGTCCCTATTTCTCCAGCCTAACCCTAACCCTAACCCTAACCCTAGAGGATTTCCGGGACCCGATGGTGGGAGTAAGCGCCCCCGGGTGGTCGAGACGAGAAAGTGGTGCGAGGGCAGGTGTGTTGGCAGGGCCGCCCTTGCCTTGGCAGCCCCTTTGCAGAGCCCCTGCAATGGCGCCTCCAGGCTGTCCCGATTTCTCCAGCCTAACCCTAACCCTAACCCTAACCCTAGAGGATTTCCGGGACCCGATGGTGGGAGTAAGTGCCCCCGGGGGGTCGAGACGAGAAAGTGGTGCGAGGGCAGGTGTGTTGGCAGGGCCGCCCTTGCCTTGGCAGCCCCTTTGCAGAGCCCCTGCAATGGCGCCTCCAGGCTGTCCCGATTTCTCCAGCCTAACCCTAACCCTAACCCTAACCCTAGAGGATTTCCGGGACCCGATGGTGGGAGTAAGCGCCCCCGGGTGGTCGAGACGAGAAAGTGGTGCGAGGGCAGGTGTGTTGGCAGGGCCGCCCTTGCCTTGGCAGCCCCTTTGCAGAGCCCCTGCAATGGCGCCTCCAGGCTGTCCCTATTTCTCAAGCCTAACCCTAACCCTAACCCTAACCCTAGAGGGTTTTCTGGGGCGCGATGGTGGGAGTAAGCGCCCCCGGGTGGTCGAGACGAGAAAGTGGTGCGAGGGCAGGTGTGTTGGCAGGGCCGCCCTTGCCTTGGCAGCCCCTTTACAGAGCCCCTGCAATGGCGCCTCCAGGCTGTCCCGATTTCTCAAGCCTAACCCTAAGCCTAACCCTAACCCTAGAGGATTTCCGGGACCCGATGGTGGGAGTAAGCGCCCCCGGGTGGTCGAGACGAGAAAGTGGTGCGAGGGCAGGTGTGTTGGCAGGGCCGCCCTTGCCTTGGCAGCCCCTTTGCAGAGCCCCTGCAATGGCGCCTCCAGGCTGTCCCTATTTCTCCAGCCTAACCCTAACCCTAAGCCTAACCCTAGAGGATTTCCGGGACCCGATGGTGGGAGTAAGCGCCCCCGGGTGGTCGAGACGAGAAAGTGGTGCGAGGGCAGGTGTGTTGGCAGGGCCGCCCTTGCCTTGGCAGCCCCTTTACAGAGCCCCTGCAATGGCGCCTCCAGGCTGTCCCGATTTCTCAAGCCTAACCCTAACCCTAACCCTAACCCTAGAGGATTCCCGGGGCCCAATGGTGGGAGTAAGTGCCCCCGGGTGGTCGAGACGAGAAAGTGGTGCGAGGGCAGGTGTGTTGGCAGGGCCGCCCTTGCCTTGGCAGCCCCTTTGCAGAGCCCCTGCAATGGCGCCTCCAGGCTGTCCCGATTTCTCCAGCCTAACCCTAAGCCTAACCCTAACCCTAGAGGATTTCCGGGACTCGATGGTGGGAGTAAGCGCCCCCGGGTGGTCGAGACGAGAAAGTGGTGCGAGGGCAGGTGTGTTGGCAGGGCCGCCCTTGCCTTGGCAGCCCCTTTGCAGAGCCCCTGCAATGGCGCCTCCAGGCTGTCCCGATTTCTCAAGCCTAACCCTAACCCTAACCCTAACCCTAACCCTAGAGGATTTCCGGGACCCGATGGTGGGAGTAAGCGCCCCCGGGTGGTGGAGACGAGAAAGTGGTGCGAGGGCAGGTGTGTTGGCAGGGCCACCCTTGCCTTGGCAGCCCCTTTGCAGAGCCCCTGCAATGGCGCCTCCAGGCTGTCCCGATTTCTCCAGCCTAACCCTAACCCTAACCCTAACCCTAGAGGATTTCCAGGGCCCAATGGTGGGAGTAAGTGCCCCCGGGGGGTCGAGACGAGAAAGTGGTGCGAGGGCAGGTGTGTTGGCAGGGCCGCCCTTGCCTTGGCAGCCCCTTTGCAGAGCCCCTGCAATGGCGCCTCCAGGCTGTCCCTATTTCTCCAGCCTAACCCTAACCCTAACCCTAACCCTAGAGGATTTCCGGGACCCGATGGTGGGAGTAAGCGCCCCCGGGTGGTCGAGACGAGAAAGTGGTGCGAGGGCAGGTGTGTTGGCAGGGCCGCCCTTGCCTTGGCAGCCCCTTTGCAGAGCCCCTGCAATGGCGCCTCCAGGCTGTCCCGATTTCTCCAGCCTAACCCTAACCCTAACCCTAGAGGATTTTCTGGGGCGCGATGGTGGGAGTAAGTGCCCCCGGGTGGTCGAGACGAGAAAGTGGTGCGAGGGCAGGTGTGTTGGCAGGGCCACCCTTGCCTTGGCAGCCCCTTTGCAGAGCCCCTGCAATGGCGCCTCCAGGCTGTCCCTATTTCTCCAGCCTAACCCTAAGCCTAACCCTAACCCTAGAGGATTTCCGGGACCCGATGGTGGGAGTAAGCGCCCCCGGGTGGTCGAGACGAGAAAGTGGTGCGAGGGCAGGTGTGTTGGCAGGGCCGCCCTTGCCTTGGCAGCCCCTTTGCAGAGCCCCTGCAATGGTGCCTCCAGGCTGTCCCGATTTCTCAAGCCTAACCCTAACCCTAACCCTAACCCTAGAGGATTTCCAGGGCCCAATGGTGGGAGTAAGAGCCCCCGGGTGGTCGAGACGAGAAAGTGGTGCGAGGGCAGGTGTGTTGGCAGGGCCGCCCTTGCCTTGGCAGCCCCTTTGCAGAGCCCCTGCAATGGCGCCTCCAGGCTGTCCCGATTTCTCAAGCCTAACCCTAACCCTAACCCTAACCCGAGAGGATTTCCGAGGCCCGATGGTGGGAGTAAGTGCCCTCGGGTGGTCGAGACGAGAAAGTGGTGCGAGGGCAGGTGTGTTGGCAGGGCCGCCCTTGCCTTGGCAGCCCCTTTGCAGAGCCCCTGCAATGGCGCCTCCAGGCTGTCCCGATTTCTCCAGCCTAACCCTAACCCTAACCCTAACCCTAGAGGATTTTCTGGGGCCCGATGGTTGCAGTAAGCGCCCCCGGGTGGTCGAGACGAGAAAGTGGTGCGAGGGCAGGTGTGTTGGCAGGGCCGCCCTTGCCTTGGCAGCCCCTTTGCAGAGCCCCTGCAATGGCGCCTCCAGGCTGTCCCTATTTCTCCAGCCTAACCCTAACCCTAACCCTAACCCTAGAGGATTTTCTGGGGCGCGATGGTGGGAGTAAGCGCCCCCGGGTGGTCGAGACGAGAAAGTGGTGCGAGGGCAGGTGTGTTGGCAGGGCCGCCCTTGCCTTGGCAGCCCCTTTGCAGAGCCCCTGCAATGGCGCCTCCAGGCTGTCCCTATTTCTCAAGCCTAACCCTAACCCTAACCCTAACCCTAGAGGATTTCCGGGACCCGATGGTGGGAGTAAGCGCCCCCGGGTGGTCGAGACGAGAAAGTGGTGCGAGGGCAGGTGTGTTGGCAGGGCCGCCCTTGCCTTGGCAGCCCCTTTGCAGAGCCCCTGCAATGGCGCCTCCAGGCTGTCCCGATTTCTCCAGCCTAACCCTAAGCCTAACCCTAACCCTAGAGGATTTCCGGGACCCGATGGTGGGAGTAAGCGCCCCCGGGTGGTCGAGACGAGAAAGTGGTGCGAGGGCAGGTGTGTTGGCAGGGCCGCCCTTGCCTTGGCAGCCCCTTTGCAGAGCCCCTGCAATGGCGCCTCCAGGCTGTCCCTATTTCTCCAGCCTAACCCTAACCCTAACCCTAACCCTAGAGGATTTTCTGGGGCGCGATGGTGGGAGTAAGCGCCCCCGGGTGGTCGAGACGAGAAAGTGGTGCGAGGGCAGGTGTGTTGGCAGGGCCGCCCTTGCCTTGGCAGCCCCTTTGCAGAGCCCCTGCAATGGCGCCTCCAGGCTGTCCCTATTTCTCCAGCCTAACCCTAACCCTAACCCTAACCCTAGAGGATTTTCTGGGGCGCGATGGTGGGAGTAAGCGCCCCCGGGTGGTCGAGACGAGAAAGTGGTGCGAGGGCAGGTGTGTTGGCAGGGCCGCCCTTGCCTTGGCAGCCCCTTTGCAGAGCCCCTGCAATGGCGCCTCCAGGCTGTCCCGATTTCTCAAGCCTAACCCTAACCCTAAGCCTAACCCTAGAGGATTCCCGGGACCCGATGGTGGGAGTAAGTGCCCCCGGGTGGTCGAGACGAGAAAGTGGTGCGAGGGCAGGTGTGTTGGCAGGGCCGCCCTTGCCTTGGCAGCCCCTTTGCAGAGCCCCTGCAATGGCGCCTCCAGGCTGTCCCGATTTCTCAAGCCTAACCCTAAGCCTAACCCTAACCCTAGAGGATTTCCGGGACTCGATGGTGGGAGTAAGCGCCCCCGGGTGGTCGAGACGAGAAAGTGGTGCGAGGGCAGGTGTGTTGGCAGGGCCGCCCTTGCCTTGGCAGCCCCTTTGCAGAGCCCCTGCAATGGCGCCTCCAGGCTGTCCCTATTTCTCAAGCCTAACCCTAAGCCTAACCCTAACCCTAGAGGATTTTCTGGGGCCCGATGGTGGGAGTAAGCGCCCCCGGGTGGTCGAGACGAGAAAGTGGTGCGAGGGCAGGTGTGTTGGCAGGGCCGCCCTTGCCTTGGCAGCCCCTTTGCAGAGCCCCTGCAATGGCGCCTCCAGGCTGTCCCTATTTCTCAAGCCTAACCCTAACCCTAACCCTAACCCTAGAGGATTTTCTGGGGCGCGATGGTGGGAGTAAGCGCCCCCGGGTGGTCGAGACGAGAAAGTGGTGCGAGGGCAGGTGTGTTGGCAGGTCCGCCCTTGCCTTGGCAGCCCCTTTGCAGAGCCCCTGCAATGGCGCCTCCAGGCTGTCCCGATTTCTCCAGCCTAACCCTAAGCCTAACCCTAACCCTAGAGGATTTCCGGGACCCGATGGTGGGAGTAAGCGCCCCCGGGTGGTCGAGACGAGAAAGTGGTGCGAGGGCAGGTGTGTTGGCAGGGCCGCCCTTGCCTTGGCAGCCCCTTTACAGAGCCCCTGCAATGGCGCCTCCAGGCTGTCCCGATTTCTCAAGCCTAACCCTAAGCCTAACCCTAACCCTAGAGGATTCCCGGGGCCCGATGGTGGGAGTAAGTGCCCCCAGGTGGTCGAGACGAGAAAGTGGTGCGAGGGCAGGTGTGTTGGCAGGGCCGCCCTTGCCTTGGCAGCCCCTTTGCAGAGCCCCTGCAATGGCGCCTCCAGGCTGTCCCTATTTCTCCAGCCTTACCCTAACCCTAACCCTAGAGGATTTTCTGGGGCGCGATGGTGGGAGTAAGCGCCCCCGGGTGGTCGAGACGAGAAAGTGGTGCGAGGGCAGGTGTGTTGGCAGGGCCACCCTTGCCTTGGCAGCCCCTTTGCAGAGCCCCTGCAATGGCGCCTCCAGGCTGTCCCGATTTCTCAAGCCTAACCCTAACCCTAACCCTAACCCTAGAGGATTTCCGGGGCCCAATGGTGGGAGTAAGTGCCCCCGGGTGGTCGAGACGAGAAAGTGGTGCGAGGGCAGGTGTGTTGGCAGGGCCGCCCTTGCCTTGGCAGCCCCTTTGCAGAGCCCCTGCAATGGCGCCTCCAGGCTGTCCCGATTTCTCCAGCCTAACCCTAACCCTAACCCTAACCCTAGAGGATTTCCGGGACCCGATGGTGGGAGTAAGCGCCCCCGGGTGGTCGAGACGAGAAAGTGGTGCGAGGGCAGGTGTGTTGGCAGGGCCGCCCTTGCCTTGGCAGCCCCTTTGCAGAGCCCCTGCAATGGCGCCTCCAGGCTGTCCCTATTTCTCAAGCCTAACCCTAACCCTAACCCTAACCCTAGAGGATTTCCGGGACCCGATGGTGGGAGTAAGCGCCCCCGGGTGGTGGAGACGAGAAAGTGGTGCGAGGGCAGGTGTGTTGGCAGGGCCGCCCTTGCCTTGGCAGCCCCTTTGCAGAGCCCCTGCAATGGCGCCTCCAGGCTGTCCCTATTTCTCAAGCCTAACCCTAACCCTAACCCTAACCCTAGAGGGTTTTCTGGGGCGCGATGGTGGGAGTAAGCGCCCCCGGGTGGTCGAGACGAGAAAGTGGTGCGAGGGCAGGTGTGTTGGCAGGGCCGCCCTTGCCTTGGCAGCCCCTTTGCAGAGCCCCTGCAATGGCGCCTCCAGGCTGTCCCGATTTCTCAAGCCTAACCCTAACCCTAACCCTAACCCTAGAGGATTTCCGGGACCCGATGGTGGGAGTAAGCGCCCCCGGGTGGTCGAGACGAGAAAGTGGTGCGAGGGCAGGTGTGTTGGCAGGGCCGCCCTTGCCTTGGCAGCCCCTTTGCAGAGCCCCTGCAATGGCGCCTCCAGGCTGTCCCTATTTCTCCAGCCTAACCCTAACCCTAACCCTAACCCTAGAGGATTTCCGGGACCCGATGGTGGGAGTAAGCGCCCCCGGGTGGTCGAGACGAGAAAGTGGTGCGAGGGCAGGTGTGTTGGCAGGGCCGCCCTTGCCTTGGCAGCCCCTTTGCAGAGCCCCTGCAATGGCGCCTCCAGGCTGTCTCTATTTCTCAAGCCTAACCCTAACCCTAACCCTAACCCTAGAGGATTCCCGGGGCCCAATGGTGGGAGTAAGTGCCCCCGGGTGGTCGAGACGAGAAAGTGGTGCGAGGGCAGGTGTGTTGGCAGGGCCGCCCTTGCCTTGGCAGCCCCTTTGCAGAGCCCCTGCAATGGCGCCTCCAGGCTGTCCCGATTTCTCAAGCCTAACCCTAAGCCTAACCCTAACCCTAGAGGATTTCCGGGACTCGATGGTGGGAGTAAGCGCCCCCGGGTGGTCGAGACGAGAAAGTGGTGCGAGGGCAGGTGTGTTGGCAGGGCCACCCTTGCCTTGGCAGCCCCTTTGCAGAGCCCCTGCAATGGCGCCTCCAGGCTGTCCCTATTTCTCAAGCCTAACCCTAACCCTAACCCTAACCCTAGAGGATTTCCGGGACCCGATGGTGGGAGTAAGCGCCCCCGGCTGGTCGAGACGAGAAAGTGGTGCGAGGGCAGGTGTGTTGGCAGGGCCACCCTTGCCTTGGCAGCCCCTTTGCAGAGCCCCTGCAATGGCGCCTCCAGGCTGTCCCGATTTCTCCAGCCTAACCCTAACCCTAACCCTAACCCTAGAGGATTTCCAGGGCCCAATGGTGGGAGTAAGTGCCCCCGGGGGGTCGAGACGAGAAAGTGGTGCGAGGGCAGGTGTGTTGGCAGGGCCGCCGTTGCCTTGGCAGCCCCTTTGCAGAGCCCCTGCAATGTCGCCTCCAGGCTGTCCCGATTTCTCCAGCCTAACCCTAACCCTAACCCTAACCCTAGAGGATTTCCGGGACCCGATGGTGGGAGTAAGCGCCCCCGGGTGGTCGAGACGAGAAAGTGGTGCGAGGGCAGGTGTGTTGGCAGGGCCGCCCTTGCCTTGGCAGCCCCTTTACAGAGCCCCTGCAATGGCGCCTCCAGGCTGTCCCGATTTCTCCAGCCTAACCCTAACCCTAACCCTAGAGGATTTTCCGGGGCCCGATGGTGGGAGTAAGTGCCCCCTGGTGGTCGAGACGAGAAAGTGGTGCGAGGGCAGGTGTGTTGGCAGGGCCACCCTTGCCTTGGCAGCCCCTTTGCAGAGCCCCTGCAATGGCGCCTCCAGGCTGTCCCTATTTCTCCAGCCTAACCCTAAGCCTAACCCTAACCCTAGAGGATTTCCGGGACCCGATGGTGGGAGTAAGCGCCCCCGGGTGGTCGAGACGAGAAAGTGGTGCGAGGGCAGGTGTGTTGGCAGGGCCGCCCTTGCCTTGGCAGCCCCTTTGCAGAGCCCCTGCAATGGTGCCTCCAGGCTGTCCCGATTTCTCAAGCCTAACCCTAACCCTAACCCTAACCCTAGAGGATTTCCAGGGCCCAATGGTGGGAGTAAGAGCCCCCGGGTGGTCGAGACGAGAAAGTGGTGCGAGGGCAGGTGTGTTGGCAGGGCCGCCCTTGCCTTGGCAGCCCCTTTGCAGAGCCCCTGCAATGGCGCCTCCAGGCTGTCCCGATTTCTCAAGCCTAACCCTAACCCTAACCCTAACCCTAGAGGATTTCCGGGGCCCGATGGTGGGAGTAAGCGCCCCCGGGTGGTCGAGACGAGAAAGTGGTGCGAGGGCAGGTGTGTTGGCAGGGCCGCCCTTGCCTTGGCAGCCCCTTTGCAGAGCCCCTGCAATGGCGCCTCCAGGCTGTCCCGATTTCTCCAGCCTAACCCTAAGCCTAACCCTAACCCTAGAGGATTTTCCGGGACCCGATGGTGGGAGTAAGCGCCCCCGGGTGGTCGAGACGAGAAAGTGGTGTGAGGGCAGGTGTGTTGGCAGGGCCGCCCTTGCCTTGGCAGCCCCTTTGCAGAGCCCCTGCAATGGCGCCTCCAGGCTGTCCCTATTTCTCCAGCCTAACCCTAACCCTAACCCTAACCCTAGAGGATTTTCTGGGGCGCGATGGTGGGAGTAAGCGCCCCCGGGTGGTCGAGACGAGAAAGTGGTGCGAGGGCAGGTGTGTTGGCAGGGCCGCCCTTGCCTTGGCAGCCCCTTTACAGAGCCCCTGCAATGGCGCCTCCAGGCTGTCCCGATTTCTCCAGCCTAACCCTAACCCTAACCCTAACCCTAGAGGATTTCCGGGACCCGATGGTGGGAGTAAGCGCCCCCGGGTGGTGGAGACGAGAAAGTGGTGCGAGGGCAGGTGTGTTGGCAGGGCCGCCCTTGCCTTGGCAGCCCCTTTGCAGAGCCCCTGCAATGGCGCCTCCAGGCTGTCCCTATTTCTCAAGCCTAACCCTAACCCTAACCCTAACCCTAGAGGATTTCCGGGACCCGATGGTGGGAGTAAGCGCCCCCGGGTGGTCGAGACGAGAAAGTGGTGCGAGGGCAGGTGTGTTGGCAGGGCCGCCCTTGCCTTGGCAGCCCCTTTGCAGAGCCCCTGCAATGGCGCCTCCAGGCTGTCCCTATTTCTCCAGCCTAACCCTAACCCTAACCCTAACCCTAGAGGATTTCCGGGACCCGATGGTGGGAGTAAGCGCCCCCGGGTGGTCGAGACGAGAAAGTGGTGCGAGGGCAGGTGTGTTGGCAGGGCCGCCCTTGCCTTGGCAGCCCCTTTGCAGAGCCCCTGCAATGGTGCCTCCAGGCTGTCCCGATTTCTCAAGCCTAACCCTAAGCCTAACCCTAACCCTAGAGGATTTTCTGGGGCCCGATGGTGGGAGTAAGTGCCCCCGGGTGGTCGAGACGAGAAAGTGGTGCGAGGGCAGGTGTGTTGGCAGGGCCGCCCTTGCCTTGGCAGCCCCTTTGCAGAGCCCCTGCAATGGCGCCTCCAGGCTGTCCCTATTTCTCCAGCCTAACCCTAACCCTAACCCTAACCCTAGAGGATTTTCTGGGGCGCGATGGTGGGAGTAAGCGCCCCCGGGTGGTCGAGACGAGAAAGTGGTGCGAGGGCAGGTGTGTTGGCAGGGCCGCCCTTGCCTTGGCAGCCCCTTTGCAGAGCCCCTGCAATGGCGCCTCCAGGCTGTCCCGATTTCTCAAGCCTAACCCTAACCCTAACCCTAACCCTAGAGGATTCCCGGGACCCGATGGTGGGAGTAAGCGCCCCCGGGTGGTCGAGACGAGAAAGTGGTGCGAGGGCAGGTGTGTTGGCAGGGCCGCCCTTGCCTTGGCAGCCCCTTTGCAGAGCCCCTGCAATGGCGCCTCCAGGCTGTCCCGATTTCTCAAGCCTAACCCTAAGCCTAACCCTAACCCTAGAGGATTTCCGGGACTCGATGGTGGGAGTAAGCGCCCCCGGGTGGTCGAGACGAGAAAGTGGTGCGAGGGCAGGTGTGTTGGCAGGGCCGCCCTTGCCTTGGCAGCCCCTTTGCAGAGCCCCTGCAATGGCGCCTCCAGGCTGTCCCTATTTCTCAAGCCTAACCCTAACCCTAACCCTAACCCTAGAGGATTTCCGGGACCCGATGGTGGGAGTAAGCGCCCCCGGGTGGTCGAGACGAGAAAGTGGTGCGAGGGCAGGTGTGTTGGCAGGGCCGCCCTTGCCTTGGCAGCCCCTTTGCAGAGCCCCTGCAATGGCGCCTCCAGGCTGTCCCGATTTCTCCAGCCTAACCCTAACCCTAACCCTAACCCTAGAGGATTTCCGGGGCCCAATGGTGGGAGTAAGTGCCCCCGGGGGGTCGAGACGAGAAAGTGGTGCGAGGGCAGGTGTGTTGGCAGGGCCGCCCTTGCCTTGGCAGCCCCTTTGCAGAGCCCCTGCAATGGCGCCTCCAGGCTGTCCCGATTTCTCAAGCCTAACCCTAAGCCTAACCCTAACCCTAGAGGATTTCCGGGACTCGATGGTGGGAGTAAGCGCCCCCGGGTGGTCGAGACGAGAAAGTGGTGCGAGGGCAGGTGTGTTGGCAGGGCCGCCCTTGCCTTGGCAGCCCCTTTGCAGAGCCCCTGCAATGGCGCCTCCAGGCTGTCCCGATTTCTCAAGCCTAACCCTAAGCCTAACCCTAACCCTAGAGGATTTCCGGGACTCGATGGTGGGAGTAAGCGCCCCCGGGTGGTCGAGACGAGAAAGTGGTGCGAGGGCAGGTGTGTTGGCAGGGCCGCCCTTGCCTTGGCAGCCCCTTTGCAGAGCCCCTGCAATGGCGCCTCCAGGCTGTCCCTATTTCTCAAGCCTAACCCTAACCCTAACCCTAACCCTAGAGGATTTCCGGGACCCGATGGTGGGAGTAAGCGCCCCCGGGTGGTCGAGACGAGAAAGTGGTGCGAGGGCAGGTGTGTTGGCAGGGCCGCCCTTGCCTTGGCAGCCCCTTTACAGAGCCCCTGCAATGGCGCCTCCAGGCTGTCCCAATTTCTCAAGCCTAACCCTAACCCTAACCCTAACCCTAGAGGATTTCCGGGGCCCAATGGTGGGAGTAAGTGCCCCCGGGTGGTCGAGACGAGAAAGTGGTGCGAGGGCAGGTGTGTTGGCAGGGCCGCCCTTGCCTTGGCAGCCCCTTTGCAGAGCCCCTGCAATGGCGCCTCCAGGCTGTCCCGATTTCTCCAGCCTAACCCTAACCCTAACCCTAACCCTAGAGGATTTCCGGGACCCGATGGTGGGAGTAAGCGCCCCCGGGTGGTCGAGACGAGAAAGTGGTGCGAGGGCAGGTGTGTTGGCAGGGCCGCCCTTGCCTTGGCAGCCCCTTTACAGAGCCCCTGCAATGTCGCCTCCAGGCTGTCCCTATTTCTCCAGCCTAACCCTAACCCTAACCCTAACCCTAGAGGGTTTTCTGGGGCGCGATGGTGGGAGTAAGCGCCCCCGGGTGGTCGAGACGAGAAAGTGGTGCGAGGGCAGGTGTGTTGGCAGGGCCGCCCTTGCCTTGGCAGCCCCTTTGCAGAGCCCCTGCAATGGCGCCTCCAGGCTGTCCCGATTTCTCAAGCCTAACCCTAAGCCTAACCCTAACCCTAGAGGATTTCCGGGACCCGATGGTGGGAGTAAGCGCCCCCGGGTGGTCGAGACGAGAAAGTGGTGCGAGGGCAGGTGTGTTGGCAGGGCCGCCCTTGCCTTGGCAGCCCCTTTGCAGAGCCCCTGCAATGGCGCCTCCAGGCTGTCCCAATTTCTCAAGCCTAACCCTAACCCTAACCCTAACCCTAGAGGATTTCCGGGACCCGATGGTGGGAGTAAGCGCCCCCGGGTGGTCGAGACGAGAAAGTGGTGCGAGGGCAGGTGTGTTGGCAGGGCCGCCCTTGCCTTGGCAGCCCCTTTACAGAGCCCCTGCAATGGCGCCTCCAGGCTGTCCCGATTTCTCAAGCCTAACCCTAACCCTAACCCTAACCCTAGAGGATTTCCGGGGCCCGATGGTGGGAGTAAGTGCCCCCGGGTGGTCGAGACGAGAAAGTGGTGCGAGGGCAGGTGTGTTGGCAGGGCCGCCCTTGCCTTGGCAGCCCCTTTGCAGAGCCCCTGCAATGGCGCCTCCAGGCTGTCCCTATTTCTCAAGCCTAACCCTAACCCTAACCCTAACCCTAGAGGATTTTCTGGGGCGCGATGGTGGGAGTAAGCGCCCCCGGGTGGTCGAGACGAGAAAGTGGTGCGAGGGCAGGTGTGTTGGCAGGGCCGCCCTTGCCTTGGCAGCCCCTTTGCAGAGCCCCTGCAATGGCGCCTCCAGGCTGTCCCTATTTCTCCAGCCTAACCCTAACCCTAACCCTAAACCTAGAGGATTTTTCGGGACCCGATGGTGGGAGTAAGCGCCCCCGGGTGGTGGAGACGAGAAAGTGGTGCGAGGGCAGGTGTGTTGGCAGGGCCGCCCTTGCCTTGGCAGCCCCTTTGCAGAGCCCCTGCAATGGCGCCTCCAGGCTGTCCCGATTTCTCCAGCCTAACCCTAACCCTAACCCTAACCCTAGAGGATTTTCTGGGGCCCGATGGTTGCAGTAAGCGCCCCCGGGTGGTCGAGACGAGAAAGTGGTGCGAGGGCAGGTGTGTTGGCAGGGCCACCCTTGCCTTGGCAGCCCCTTTGCAGAGCCCCTGCAATGGCGCCTCCAGGCTGTCCCTATTTCTCAAGCCTAACCCTAACCCTAACCCTAACCCTAGAGGATTTTCTGGGGCGCGATGGTGGGAGTAAGCGCCCCCGGGTGGTCGAGACGAGAAAGTGGTGCGAGGGCAGGTGTGTTGGCAGGGCCGCCCTTGCCTTGGCAGCCCCTTTGCAGAGCCCCTGCAATGGCGCCTCCAGGCTGTCCCGATTTCTCCAGCCTAACCCTAACCCTAACCCTAACCCTAGAGGATTTTCTGGGGCGCGATGGTGGGAGTAAGCGCCCCCGGGTGGTCGAGACGAGAAAGTGGTGCGAGGGCAGGTGTGTTGGCAGGGCTGCCCTTGCCTTGGCAGCCCCTTTGCAGAGCCCCTGCAATGGCGCCTCCAGGCTGTCCCTATTTCTCCAGCCTAACCCTAACCCTAACCCTAAACCTAGAGGATTTTTCGGGACCCGATGGTGGGAGTAAGCGCCCCCGGGTGGTGGAGACGAGAAAGTGGTGCGAGGGCAGGTGTGTTGGCAGGGCCGCCCTTGCCTTGGCAGCCCCTTTGCAGAGCCCCTGCAATGGCGCCTCCAGGCTGTCCCGATTTCTCCAGCCTAACCCTAACCCTAACCCTAACCATAGAGGATTTTCTGGGGCCCGATGGTTGCAGTAAGCGCCCCCGGGTGGTCGAGACGAGAAAGTGGTGCGAGGGCAGGTGTGTTGGCAGGGCCACCCTTGCCTTGGCAGCCCCTTTGCAGAGCCCCTGCAATGGCGCCTCCAGGCTGTCCCGATTTCTCAAGCCTAACCCTAACCCTAACCCTAACCCTAGAGGATTTTCTGGGGCGCGATGGTGGGAGTAAGTGCCCCCGGGTGGTCGAGACGAGAAAGTGGTGCGAGGGCAGGTGTGTTGGCAGGGCCGCCCTTGCCTTGGCAGCCCCTTTACAGAGCCCCTGCAATGGCGCCTCCAGGCTGTCCCGATTTCTCAAGCCTAACCCTAAGCCTAACCCTAACCCTAGAGGATTTCCGGGGCCCAATGGTGGGAGTAAGTGCCCCCGGGTGGTCGAGACGAGAAAGTGGTGCGAGGGCAGGTGTGTTGGCAGGGCCGCCCTTGCCTTGGCAGCCCCTTTGCAGAGCCCCTGCAATGGCGCCTCCAGGCTGTCCCGATTTCTCCAGCCTAACCCTAAGCCTAACCCTAACCCTAGAGGATTTTCCGGGACCCGATGGTGGGAGTAAGCGCCCCCGGGTGGTCGAGACGAGAAAGTGGTGTGAGGGCAGGTGTGTTGGCAGGGCCGCCCTTGCCTTGGCAGCCCCTTTGCAGAGCCCCTGCAATGGCGCCTCCAGGCTGTCCCTATTTCTCCAGCCTAACCCTAAGCCTAACCCTAACCCTAGAGGATTTCCGGGACCCGATGGTGGGAGTAAGCGCCCCCAGGTGGTCGAGACGAGAAAGTGGTGCGAGGGCAGGTGTGTTGGCAGGGCCGCCCTTGCCTTGGCAGCCCCTTTGCAGAGCCCCTGCAATGGCGCCTCCAGGCTGTCCCGATTTCTCAAGCCTAACCCTAACCCTAACCCTAACCCTAGAGGATTTCCGGGGCCCGATGGTGGGAGTAAGTGCCCCCGGGTGGTCGAGACGAGAAAGTGGTGCGAGGGCAGGTGTGTTGGCAGGGCCGCCCTTGCCTTGGCAGCCCCTTTGCAGAGCCCCTGCAATGGCGCCTCCAGGCTGTCCCGATTTCTCCAGCCTAACCCTAACCCTAACCCTAACCCTAGAGGATTTTCTGGGGCGCGATGGTGGGAGTAAGCGCCCCCGGGTGGTGGAGACGAGAAAGTGGTGCGAGGGCAGGTGTGTTGGCAGGGCCGCCCTTGCCTTGGCAGCCCCTTTGCAGAGCCCCTGCAATGGCGCCTCCAGGCTGTCCCGATTTCTCCAGCCTAACCCTAACCCTAACCCTAACCCTAGAGGATTTTCTGGGGCGCGATGGTGGGAGTAAGCGCCCCCGGGTGGTCGAGACGAGAAAGTGGTGCGAGGGCAGGTGTGTTGGCAGGGCCACCCTTGCCTTGGCAGCCCCTTTGCAGAGCCCCTGCAATGGCGCCTCCAGGCTGTCCCTATTTCTCAAGCCTAACCCTAACCCTAACCCTAACCCTAGAGGATTTTCTGGGGCGCGATGGTGGGAGTAAGCGCCCCCGGGTGGTCGAGACGAGAAAGTGGTGCGAGGGCAGGTGTGTTGGCAGGGCCGCCCTTGCCTTGGCAGCCCCTTTGCAGAGCCCCTGCAATGGCGCCTCCAGGCTGTCCCGATTTCTCAAGCCTAACCCTAACCCTAACCCTAACCCTAGAGGATTTCCAGGGCCCAATGGTGGGAGTAAGTGCCCCCGGGGGGTCGAGACGAGAAAGTGGTGCGAGGGCAGGTGTGTTGGCAGGGCCGCCCTTGCCTTGGCAGCCCCTTTGCAGAGCCCCTGCAATGGCGCCTCCAGGCTGTCCCTATTTCTCCAGCCTAACCCTAACCCTAACCCTAACCCTAGAGGATTTTCTGGGGCGCGATGGTGGGAGTAAGCGCCCCCGGGTGGTCGAGACGAGAAAGTGGTGCGAGGGCAGGTGTGTTGGCAGGGCCGCCCTTGCCTTGGCAGCCCCTTTGCAGAGCCCCTGCAATGGCGCCTCCAGGCTGTCCCTATTTCTCCAGCCTAACCCTAAGCCTAACCCTAACCCTAGAGGATTTCCGGGACCCGATGGTGGGAGTAAGCGCCCCCAGGTGGTCGAGACGAGAAAGTGGTGCGAGGGCAGGTGTGTTGGCAGGGCCGCCCTTGCCTTGGCAGCCCCTTTGCAGAGCCCCTGCAATGGCGCCTCCAGGCTGTCCCTATTTCTCAAGCCTAACCCTAACCCTAACCCTAACCCTAGAGGATTTCCGGGGCCCAATGGTGGGAGTAAGTGCCCCCGGGTGGTCGAGACGAGAAAGTGGTGCGAGGGCAGGTGTGTTGGCAGGGCCGCCCTTGCCTTGGCAGCCCCTTTGCAGAGCCCCTGCAATGGCGCCTCCAGGCTGTCCCTATTTCTCCAGCCTAACCCTAACCCTAACCCTAACCCTAGAGGATTTTCTGGGGCGCGATGGTGGGAGTAAGCGCCCCCGGGTGGTGGAGACGAGAAAGTGGTGCGAGGGCAGGTGTGTTGGCAGGGCCGCCCTTGCCTTGGCAGCCCCTTTGCAGAGCCCCTGCAATGGCGCCTCCAGGCTGTCCCTATTTCTCCAGCCTAACCCTAAGCCTAACCCTAACCCTAGAGGATTTCCGGGACCCGATGGTGGGAGTAAGCGCCCCCAGGTGGTCGAGACGAGAAAGTGGTGCGAGGGCAGGTGTGTTGGCAGGGCCGCCCTTGCCTTGGCAGCCCCTTTGCAGAGCCCCTGCAATGGCGCCTCCAGGCTGTCCCTATTTCTCAAGCCTAACCCTAACCCTAACCCTAACCCTAGAGGATTTCCGGGACTCGATGGTGGGAGTAAGCGCCCCCGGGTGGTCGAGACGAGAAAGTGGTGCGAGGGCAGGTGTGTTGGCAGGGCCGCCCTTGCCTTGGCAGCCCCTTTGCAGAGCCCCTGCAATGGCGCCTCCAGGCTGTCCCGATTTCTCCAGCCTAACCCTAAGCCTAACCCTAACCCTAGAGGATTTCCGGGACCCGATGGTGGGAGTAAGCGCCCCCGGGTGGTCGAGACGAGAAAGTGGTGCGAGGGCAGGTGTGTTGGCAGGGCCGCCCTTGCCTTGGCAGCCCCTTTGCAGAGCCCCTGCAATGGCGCCTCCAGGCTGTCCCTATTTCTCAAGCCTAACCCTAACCCTAACCCTAACCCTAGAGGATTTCCGGGACCCGATGGTGGGAGTAAGCGCCCCCGGGTGGTCGAGACGAGAAAGTGGTGCGAGGGCAGGTGTGTTGGCAGGGCCGCCCTTGCCTTGGCAGCCCCTTTGCAGAGCCCCTGCAATGGCGCCTCCAGGCTGTCCCGATTTCTCCAGCCTAACCCTAAGCCTAACCCTAACCCTAGAGGATTTTCCGGGACCCGATGGTGGGAGTAAGCGCCCCCGGGGGGTCGAGACGAGAAAGTGGTGCGAGGGCAGGTGTGTTGGCAGGGCCGCCCTTGCCTTGGCAGCCCCTTTGCAGAGCCCCTGCAATGGCGCCTCCAGGCTGTCCCTATTTCTCCAGCCTAACCCTAAGCCTAACCCTAACCCTAGAGGATTTCCGGGACCCGATGGTGGGAGTAAGCGCCCCCGGGTGGTCGAGACGAGAAAGTGGTGCGAGGGCAGGTGTGTTGGCAGGGCCACCCTTGCCTTGGCAGCCCCTTTGCAGAGCCCCTGCAATGTCGCCTCCAGGCTGTCCCGATTTCTCCAGCCTAACCCTAACCCTAACCCTAACCCTAGAGGATTCCCGGGACCCGATGGTGGGAGTAAGCGCCCCCGGGTGGTCGAGACGAGAAAGTGGTGCGAGGGCAGGTGTGTTGGCAGGGCCGCCCTTGCCTTGGCAGCCCCTTTGCAGAGCCCCTGCAATGGCGCCTCCAGGCTGTCCCGATTTCTCAAGCCTAACCCTAAGCCTAACCCTAACCCTAGAGGATTTCCGGGACCCGATGGTGGGAGTAAGCGCCCCCGGGTGGTCGAGACGAGAAAGTGGTGCGAGGGCAGGTGTGTTGGCAGGGCCGCCCTTGCCTTGGCAGCCCCTTTGCAGAGCCCCTGCAATGGCGCCTCCAGGCTGTCCCAATTTCTCAAGCCTAACCCTAAGCCTAACCCTAACCCTAGAGGATTTCCGGGACCCGATGGTGGGAGTAAGCGCCCCCGGGTGGTCGAGACGAGAAAGTGGTGCGAGGGCAGGTGTGTTGGCAGGGCCGTCCTTGCCTTGGCAGCCCCTTTACAGAGCCCCTGCAATGGCGCCTCCAGGCTGTCCCTATTTCTCAAGCCTAACCCTAACCCTAACCCTAACCCTAGAGGATTCCCGGGACCCGATGGTGGGAGTAAGCGCCCCCGGGGGGTCGAGACGAGAAAGTGGTGCGAGGGCAGGTGTGTTGGCAGGGCCGCCCTTGCCTTGGCAGCCCCTTTGCAGAGCCCCTGCAATGGCGCCTCCAGGCTGTCCCGATTTCTCAAGCCTAACCCTAAGCCTAACCCTAACCCTAGAGGATTTCCGGGACTCGATGGTGGGAGTAAGCGCCCCCGGGTGGTCGAGACGAGAAAGTGGTGCGAGGGCAGGTGTGTTGGCAGGGCCGCCCTTGCCTTGGCAGCCCCTTTGCAGAGCCCCTGCAATGGCGCCTCCAGGCTGTCCCGATTTCTCAAGCCTAACCCTAAGCCTAACCCTAACCCTAGAGGATTTCCGGGACTCGATGGTGGGAGTAAGCGCCCCCGGGTGGTCGAGACGAGAAAGTGGTGCGAGGGCAGGTGTGTTGGCAGGGCCGCCCTTGCCTTGGCAGCCCCTTTGCAGAGCCCCTGCAATGGCGCCTCCAGGCTGTCCCTATTTCTCAAGCCTAACCCTAACCCTAACCCTAACCCTAGAGGATTTCCGGGACCCGATGGTGGGAGTAAGCGCCCCCGGGTGGTCGAGACGAGAAAGTGGTGCGAGGGCAGGTGTGTTGGCAGGGCCGCCCTTGCCTTGGCAGCCCCTTTGCAGAGCCCCTGCAATGGCGCCTCCAGGCTGTCCCTATTTCTCAAGCCTAACCCTAACCCTAACCCTAACCCTAGAGGATTTTCTGGGGCGCGATGGTGGGAGTAAGCGCCCCCGGGTGGTCGAGACGAGAAAGTGGTGCGAGGGCAGGTGTGTTGGCAGGGCCGCCCTTGCCTTGGCAGCCCCTTTGCAGAGCCCCTGCAATGGCGCCTCCAGGCTGTCCCGATTTCTCCAGCCTAACCCTAACCCTAACCCTAACCCTAGAGGATTTTCTGGGGCGCGATGGTGGGAGTAAGCGCCCCCGGGTGGTCGAGACGAGAAAGTGGTGTGAGGGCAGGTGTGTTGGCAGGGCCGCCCTTGCCTTGGCAGCCCCTTTGCAGAGCCCCTGCAATGGCGCCTCCAGGCTGTCCCTATTTCTCCAGCCTAACCCTAACCCTAACCCTAAACCTAGAGGATTTTTCGGGACCCGATGGTGGGAGTAAGCGCCCCCGGGTGGTGGAGACGAGAAAGTGGTGCGAGGGCAGGTGTGTTGGCAGGGCCGCCCTTGCCTTGGCAGCCCCTTTGCAGAGCCCCTGCAATGGCGCCTCCAGGCTGTCCCGATTTCTCCAGCCTAACCCTAACCCTAACCCTAACCATAGAGGATTTTCTGGGGCCCGATGGTTGCAGTAAGCGCCCCCGGGTGGTCGAGACGAGAAAGTGGTGCGAGGGCAGGTGTGTTGGCAGGGCCACCCTTGCCTTGGCAGCCCCTTTGCAGAGCCCCTGCAATGGCGCCTCCAGGCTGTCCCGATTTCTCAAGCCTAACCCTAACCCTAACCCTAACCCTAGAGGATTTTCTGGGGCGCGATGGTGGGAGTAAGTGCCCCCGGGTGGTCGAGACGAGAAAGTGGTGCGAGGGCAGGTGTGTTGGCAGGGCCGCCCTTGCCTTGGCAGCCCCTTTACAGAGCCCCTGCAATGGCGCCTCCAGGCTGTCCCGATTTCTCAAGCCTAACCCTAAGCCTAACCCTAACCCTAGAGGATTTCCGGGGCCCAATGGTGGGAGTAAGTGCCCCCGGGTGGTCGAGACGAGAAAGTGGTGCGAGGGCAGGTGTGTTGGCAGGGCCGCCCTTGCCTTGGCAGCCCCTTTGCAGAGCCCCTGCAATGGCGCCTCCAGGCTGTCCCGATTTCTCCAGCCTAACCCTAAGCCTAACCCTAACCCTAGAGGATTTTCCGGGACCCGATGGTGGGAGTAAGCGCCCCCGGGTGGTCGAGACGAGAAAGTGGTGTGAGGGCAGGTGTGTTGGCAGGGCCGCCCTTGCCTTGGCAGCCCCTTTGCAGAGCCCCTGCAATGGCGCCTCCAGGCTGTCCCTATTTCTCCAGCCTAACCCTAAGCCTAACCCTAACCCTAGAGGATTTCCGGGACCCGATGGTGGGAGTAAGCGCCCCCAGGTGGTCGAGACGAGAAAGTGGTGCGAGGGCAGGTGTGTTGGCAGGGCCGCCCTTGCCTTGGCAGCCCCTTTGCAGAGCCCCTGCAATGGCGCCTCCAGGCTGTCCCGATTTCTCAAGCCTAACCCTAACCCTAACCCTAACCCTAGAGGATTTCCGGGGCCCGATGGTGGGAGTAAGTGCCCCCGGGTGGTCGAGACGAGAAAGTGGTGCGAGGGCAGGTGTGTTGGCAGGGCCGCCCTTGCCTTGGCAGCCCCTTTGCAGAGCCCCTGCAATGGCGCCTCCAGGCTGTCCCGATTTCTCCAGCCTAACCCTAACCCTAACCCTAACCCTAGAGGATTTTCTGGGGCGCGATGGTGGGAGTAAGCGCCCCCGGGTGGTGGAGACGAGAAAGTGGTGCGAGGGCAGGTGTGTTGGCAGGGCCGCCCTTGCCTTGGCAGCCCCTTTGCAGAGCCCCTGCAATGGCGCCTCCAGGCTGTCCCGATTTCTCCAGCCTAACCCTAACCCTAAGCCTAACCCTAGAGGATTTTCTGGGGCGCGATGGTGGGAGTAAGCGCCCCCGGGTGGTCGAGACGAGAAAGTGGTGCGAGGGCAGGTGTGTTGGCAGGGCCACCCTTGCCTTGGCAGCCCCTTTGCAGAGCCCCTGCAATGGCGCCTCCAGGCTGTCCCTATTTCTCAAGCCTAACCCTAACCCTAACCCTAACCCTAGAGGATTTTCTGGGGCGCGATGGTGGGAGTAAGCGCCCCCGGGTGGTCGAGACGAGAAAGTGGTGCGAGGGCAGGTGTGTTGGCAGGGCCGCCCTTGCCTTGGCAGCCCCTTTGCAGAGCCCCTGCAATGGCGCCTCCAGGCTGTCCCGATTTCTCAAGCCTAACCCTAAGCCTAACCCTAACCCTAGAGGATTTCCAGGGCCCAATGGTGGGAGTAAGTGCCCCCGGGGGGTCGAGACGAGAAAGTGGTGCGAGGGCAGGTGTGTTGGCAGGGCCGCCCTTGCCTTGGCAGCCCCTTTGCAGAGCCCCTGCAATGGCGCCTCCAGGCTGTCCCTATTTCTCCAGCCTAACCCTAACCCTAACCCTAACCCTAGAGGATTTTCTGGGGCGCGATGGTGGGAGTAAGCGCCCCCGGGTGGTCGAGACGAGAAAGTGGTGCGAGGGCAGGTGTGTTGGCAGGGCCGCCCTTGCCTTGGCAGCCCCTTTGCAGAGCCCCTGCAATGGCGCCTCCAGGCTGTCCCTATTTCTCCAGCCTAACCCTAAGCCTAACCCTAACCCTAGAGGATTTCCGGGACCCGATGGTGGGAGTAAGCGCCCCCAGGTGGTCGAGACGAGAAAGTGGTGCGAGGGCAGGTGTGTTGGCAGGGCCGCCCTTGCCTTGGCAGCCCCTTTGCAGAGCCCCTGCAATGGCGCCTCCAGGCTGTCCCGATTTCTCAAGCCTAACCCTAAGCCTAACCCTAACCCTAGAGGATTTCCGGGGCCCAATGGTGGGAGTAAGTGCCCCCGGGTGGTCGAGACGAGAAAGTGGTGCGAGGGCAGGTGTGTTGGCAGGGCCGCCCTTGCCTTGGCAGCCCCTTTGCAGAGCCCCTGCAATGGCGCCTCCAGGCTGTCCCGATTTCTCCAGCCTAACCCTAAGCCTAACCCTAACCCTAGAGGATTTTCCGGGACCCGATGGTGGGAGTAAGCGCCCCCGGGTGGTCGAGACGAGAAAGTGGTGTGAGGGCAGGTGTGTTGGCAGGGCCGCCCTTGCCTTGGCAGCCCCTTTGCAGAGCCCCTGCAATGGCGCCTCCAGGCTGTCCCTATTTCTCCAGCCTAACCCTAAGCCTAACCCTAACCCTAGAGGATTTCCGGGACCCGATGGTGGGAGTAAGCGCCCCCAGGTGGTCGAGACGAGAAAGTGGTGCGAGGGCAGGTGTGTTGGCAGGGCCGCCCTTGCCTTGGCAGCCCCTTTGCAGAGCCCCTGCAATGGCGCCTCCAGGCTGTCCCGATTTCTCAAGCCTAACCCTAACCCTAACCCTAACCCTAGAGGATTTCCGGGGCCCGATGGTGGGAGTAAGTGCCCCCGGGTGGTCGAGACGAGAAAGTGGTGCGAGGGCAGGTGTGTTGGCAGGGCCGCCCTTGCCTTGGCAGCCCCTTTGCAGAGCCCCTGCAATGGCGCCTCCAGGCTGTCCCGATTTCTCCAGCCTAACCCTAACCCTAACCCTAACCCTAGAGGATTTTCTGGGGCGCGATGGTGGGAGTAAGCGCCCCCGGGTGGTGGAGACGAGAAAGTGGTGCGAGGGCAGGTGTGTTGGCAGGGCCGCCCTTGCCTTGGCAGCCCCTTTGCAGAGCCCCTGCAATGGCGCCTCCAGGCTGTCCCGATTTCTCCAGCCTAACCCTAACCCTAAGCCTAACCCTAGAGGATTTTCTGGGGCGCGATGGTGGGAGTAAGCGCCCCCGGGTGGTCGAGACGAGAAAGTGGTGCGAGGGCAGGTGTGTTGGCAGGGCCACCCTTGCCTTGGCAGCCCCTTTGCAGAGCCCCTGCAATGGCGCCTCCAGGCTGTCCCTATTTCTCAAGCCTAACCCTAACCCTAACCCTAACCCTAGAGGATTTTCTGGGGCGCGATGGTGGGAGTAAGCGCCCCCGGGTGGTCGAGACGAGAAAGTGGTGCGAGGGCAGGTGTGTTGGCAGGGCCGCCCTTGCCTTGGCAGCCCCTTTGCAGAGCCCCTGCAATGGCGCCTCCAGGCTGTCCCGATTTCTCAAGCCTAACCCTAAGCCTAACCCTAACCCTAGAGGATTTCCAGGGCCCAATGGTGGGAGTAAGTGCCCCCGGGGGGTCGAGACGAGAAAGTGGTGCGAGGGCAGGTGTGTTGGCAGGGCCGCCCTTGCCTTGGCAGCCCCTTTGCAGAGCCCCTGCAATGGCGCCTCCAGGCTGTCCCTATTTCTCCAGCCTAACCCTAACCCTAACCCTAACCCTAGAGGATTTTCTGGGGCGCGATGGTGGGAGTAAGCGCCCCCGGGTGGTCGAGACGAGAAAGTGGTGCGAGGGCAGGTGTGTTGGCAGGGCCGCCCTTGCCTTGGCAGCCCCTTTGCAGAGCCCCTGCAATGGCGCCTCCAGGCTGTCCCTATTTCTCCAGCCTAACCCTAAGCCTAACCCTAACCCTAGAGGATTTCCGGGACCCGATGGTGGGAGTAAGCGCCCCCAGGTGGTCGAGACGAGAAAGTGGTGCGAGGGCAGGTGTGTTGGCAGGGCCGCCCTTGCCTTGGCAGCCCCTTTGCAGAGCCCCTGCAATGGCGCCTCCAGGCTGTCCCTATTTCTCCAGCCTAACCCTAACCCTAACCCTAAACCTAGAGGATTTTTCGGGACCCGATGGTGGGAGTAAGCGCCCCCGGGTGGTGGAGACGAGAAAGTGGTGCGAGGGCAGGTGTGTTGGCAGGGCCGCCCTTGCCTTGGCAGCCCCTTTGCAGAGCCCCTGCAATGGCGCCTCCAGGCTGTCCCGATTTCTCCAGCCTAACCCTAACCCTAACCCTAACCATAGAGGATTTTCTGGGGCCCGATGGTTGCAGTAAGCGCCCCCGGGTGGTCGAGACGAGAAAGTGGTGCGAGGGCAGGTGTGTTGGCAGGGCCACCCTTGCCTTGGCAGCCCCTTTGCAGAGCCCCTGCAATGGCGCCTCCAGGCTGTCCCGATTTCTCAAGCCTAACCCTAACCCTAACCCTAACCCTAGAGGATTTTCTGGGGCGCGATGGTGGGAGTAAGTGCCCCCGGGTGGTCGAGACGAGAAAGTGGTGCGAGGGCAGGTGTGTTGGCAGGGCCGCCCTTGCCTTGGCAGCCCCTTTACAGAGCCCCTGCAATGGCGCCTCCAGGCTGTCCCGATTTCTCAAGCCTAACCCTAAGCCTAACCCTAACCCTAGAGGATTTCCGGGGCCCAATGGTGGGAGTAAGTGCCCCCGGGTGGTCGAGACGAGAAAGTGGTGCGAGGGCAGGTGTGTTGGCAGGGCCGCCCTTGCCTTGGCAGCCCCTTTGCAGAGCCCCTGCAATGGCGCCTCCAGGCTGTCCCGATTTCTCCAGCCTAACCCTAAGCCTAACCCTAACCCTAGAGGATTTTCCGGGACCCGATGGTGGGAGTAAGCGCCCCCGGGTGGTCGAGACGAGAAAGTGGTGTGAGGGCAGGTGTGTTGGCAGGGCCGCCCTTGCCTTGGCAGCCCCTTTGCAGAGCCCCTGCAATGGCGCCTCCAGGCTGTCCCTATTTCTCCAGCCTAACCCTAAGCCTAACCCTAACCCTAGAGGATTTCCGGGACCCGATGGTGGGAGTAAGCGCCCCCAGGTGGTCGAGACGAGAAAGTGGTGCGAGGGCAGGTGTGTTGGCAGGGCCGCCCTTGCCTTGGCAGCCCCTTTGCAGAGCCCCTGCAATGGCGCCTCCAGGCTGTCCCGATTTCTCAAGCCTAACCCTAACCCTAACCCTAACCCTAGAGGATTTCCGGGGCCCGATGGTGGGAGTAAGTGCCCCCGGGTGGTCGAGACGAGAAAGTGGTGCGAGGGCAGGTGTGTTGGCAGGGCCGCCCTTGCCTTGGCAGCCCCTTTGCAGAGCCCCTGCAATGGCGCCTCCAGGCTGTCCCGATTTCTCCAGCCTAACCCTAACCCTAACCCTAACCCTAGAGGATTTTCTGGGGCGCGATGGTGGGAGTAAGCGCCCCCGGGTGGTGGAGACGAGAAAGTGGTGCGAGGGCAGGTGTGTTGGCAGGGCCGCCCTTGCCTTGGCAGCCCCTTTGCAGAGCCCCTGCAATGGCGCCTCCAGGCTGTCCCGATTTCTCCAGCCTAACCCTAACCCTAACCCTAACCCTAGAGGATTTTCCGGGACCCGATGGCTGCAGTAAGCGCCCCCGGGTGGTCGAGACGAGAAAGTGGTGCGAGGGCAGGTGTGTTGGCAGGGCCACCCTTGCCTTGGCAGCCCCTTTGCAGAGCCCCTGCAATGGCGCCTCCAGGCTGTCCCTATTTCTCAAGCCTAACCCTAACCCTAACCCTAACCCTAGAGGATTTTCTGGGGCGCGATGGTGGGAGTAAGCGCCCCCGGGTGGTCGAGACGAGAAAGTGGTGCGAGGGCAGGTGTGTTGGCAGGGCCGCCCTTGCCTTGGCAGCCCCTTTGCAGAGCCCCTGCAATGGCGCCTCCAGGCTGTCCCGATTTCTCAAGCCTAACCCTAAGCCTAACCCTAACCCTAGAGGATTTCCAGGGCCCAATGGTGGGAGTAAGTGCCCCCGGGGGGTCGAGACGAGAAAGTGGTGCGAGGGCAGGTGTGTTGGCAGGGCCGCCCTTGCCTTGGCAGCCCCTTTGCAGAGCCCCTGCAATGGCGCCTCCAGGCTGTCCCTATTTCTCCAGCCTAACCCTAACCCTAACCCTAACCCTAGAGGATTTTCTGGGGCGCGATGGTGGGAGTAAGCGCCCCCGGGTGGTCGAGACGAGAAAGTGGTGCGAGGGCAGGTGTGTTGGCAGGGCCGCCCTTGCCTTGGCAGCCCCTTTGCAGAGCCCCTGCAATGGCGCCTCCAGGCTGTCCCTATTTCTCCAGCCTAACCCTAAGCCTAACCCTAACCCTAGAGGATTTCCGGGACCCGATGGTGGGAGTAAGCGCCCCCGGGTGGTCGAGACGAGAAAGTGGTGCGAGGGCAGGTGTGTTGGCAGGGCCGCCCTTGCCTTGGCAGCCCCTTTGCAGAGCCCCTGCAATGGCGCCTCCAGGCTGTCCCTATTTCTCAAGCCTAACCCTAACCCTAACCCTAACCCTAGAGGATTTCCGGGGCCCGATGGTGGGAGTAAGTGCCCCCGGGGGGTCGAGACGAGAAAGTGGTGCGAGGGCAGGTGTGTTGGCAGGGCCGCCCTTGCCTTGGCAGCCCCTTTGCAGAGCCCCTGCAATGGCGCCTCCAGGCTGTCCCTATTTCTCCAGCCTAACCCTAACCCTAACCCTAACCCTAGAGGATTTTCTGGGGCGCGATGGTGGGAGTAAGCGCCCCCGGGTGGTGGAGACGAGAAAGTGGTGCGAGGGCAGGTGTGTTGGCAGGGCCGCCCTTGCCTTGGCAGCCCCTTTGCAGAGCCCCTGCAATGGCGCCTCCAGGCTGTCCCTATTTCTCCAGCCTAACCCTAAGCCTAACCCTAACCCTAGAGGATTTCCGGGACCCGATGGTGGGAGTAAGCGCCCCCAGGTGGTCGAGACGAGAAAGTGGTGCGAGGGCAGGTGTGTTGGCAGGGCCGCCCTTGCCTTGGCAGCCCCTTTGCAGAGCCCCTGCAATGGCGCCTCCAGGCTGTCCCTATTTCTCAAGCCTAACCCTAACCCTAACCCTAACCCTAGAGGATTTCCGGGACTCGATGGTGGGAGTAAGCGCCCCCGGGTGGTCGAGACGAGAAAGTGGTGCGAGGGCAGGTGTGTTGGCAGGGCCGCCCTTGCCTTGGCAGCCCCTTTGCAGAGCCCCTGCAATGGCGCCTCCAGGCTGTCCCGATTTCTCCAGCCTAACCCTAAGCCTAACCCTAACCCTAGAGGATTTCCGGGACCCGATGGTGGGAGTAAGCGCCCCCGGGTGGTCGAGACGAGAAAGTGGTGCGAGGGCAGGTGTGTTGGCAGGGCCGCCCTTGCCTTGGCAGCCCCTTTGCAGAGCCCCTGCAATGGCGCCTCCAGGCTGTCCCTATTTCTCAAGCCTAACCCTAACCCTAACCATAACCCTAGAGGATTTCCGGGGCCCGATGGTGGGAGTAAGCGCCCCCGGGTGGTCGAGACGAGAAAGTGGTGCGAGGGCAGGTGTGTTGGCAGGGCCGCCCTTGCCTTGGCAGCCCCTTTGCAGAGCCCCTGCAATGGCGCCTCCAGGCTGTCCCGATTTCTCCAGCCTAACCCTAAGCCTAACCCTAACCCTAGAGGATTTTCCGGGACCCGATGGTGGGAGTAAGCGCCCCCGGGGGGTCGAGACGAGAAAGTGGTGCGAGGGCAGGTGTGTTGGCAGGGCCGCCCTTGCCTTGGCAGCCCCTTTGCAGAGCCCCTGCAATGGCGCCTCCAGGCTGTCCCGATTTCTCCAGCCTAACCCTAACCCTAACCCTAACCCTAGAGGATTTCCGGGACCCGATGGTGGGAGTAAGCGCCCCCGGGTGGTCGAGACGAGAAAGTGGTGCGAGGGCAGGTGTGTTGGCAGGGCCACCCTTGCCTTGGCAGCCCCTTTGCAGAGCCCCTGCAATGTCGCCTCCAGGCTGTCCCTATTTCTCCAGCCTAACCCTAACCCTAACCCTAACCCTAGAGGATTCCCGGGACCCGATGGTGGGAGTAAGCGCCCCCGGGTGGTCGAGACGAGAAAGTGGTGCGAGGGCAGGTGTGTTGGCAGGGCCGCCCTTGCCTTGGCAGCCCCTTTGCAGAGCCCCTGCAATGGCGCCTCCAGGCTGTCCCGATTTCTCAAGCCTAACCCTAAGCCTAACCCTAACCCTAGAGGATTTCCGGGACCCGATGGTGGGAGTAAGCGCCCCCGGGTGGTCGAGACGAGAAAGTGGTGCGAGGGCAGGTGTGTTGGCAGGGCCGCCCTTGCCTTGGCAGCCCCTTTGCAGAGCCCCTGCAATGGCGCCTCCAGGCTGTCCCAATTTCTCAAGCCTAACCCTAAGCCTAACCCTAACCCTAGAGGATTTCCGGGACCCGATGGTGGGAGTAAGCGCCCCCGGGTGGTCGAGACGAGAAAGTGGTGCGAGGGCAGGTGTGTTGGCAGGGCCGTCCTTGCCTTGGCAGCCCCTTTACAGAGCCCCTGCAATGGCGCCTCCAGGCTGTCCCTATTTCTCAAGCCTAACCCTAACCCTAACCCTAACCCTAGAGGATTCCCGGGACCCGATGGTGGGAGTAAGCGCCCCCGGGGGGTCGAGACGAGAAAGTGGTGCGAGGGCAGGTGTGTTGGCAGGGCCGCCCTTGCCTTGGCAGCCCCTTTGCAGAGCCCCTGCAATGGCGCCTCCAGGCTGTCCCGATTTCTCAAGCCTAACCCTAAGCCTAACCCTAACCCTAGAGGATTTCCGGGACTCGATGGTGGGAGTAAGCGCCCCCGGGTGGTCGAGACGAGAAAGTGGTGCGAGGGCAGGTGTGTTGGCAGGGCCGCCCTTGCCTTGGCAGCCCCTTTGCAGAGCCCCTGCAATGGCGCCTCCAGGCTGTCCCGATTTCTCAAGCCTAACCCTAAGCCTAACCCTAACCCTAGAGGATTTCCGGGACTCGATGGTGGGAGTAAGCGCCCCCGGGTGGTCGAGACGAGAAAGTGGTGCGAGGGCAGGTGTGTTGGCAGGGCCGCCCTTGCCTTGGCAGCCCCTTTGCAGAGCCCCTGCAATGGCGCCTCCAGGCTGTCCCTATTTCTCAAGCCTAACCCTAACCCTAACCCTAACCCTAGAGGATTTCCGGGACCCGATGGTGGGAGTAAGCGCCCCCGGGTGGTCGAGACGAGAAAGTGGTGCGAGGGCAGGTGTGTTGGCAGGGCCGCCCTTGCCTTGGCAGCCCCTTTGCAGAGCCCCTGCAATGGCGCCTCCAGGCTGTCCCTATTTCTCAAGCCTAACCCTAACCCTAACCCTAACCCTAGAGGATTTTCTGGGGCGCGATGGTGGGAGTAAGCGCCCCCGGGTGGTCGAGACGAGAAAGTGGTGCGAGGGCAGGTGTGTTGGCAGGGCCGCCCTTGCCTTGGCAGCCCCTTTGCAGAGCCCCTGCAATGGCGCCTCCAGGCTGTCCCGATTTCTCCAGCCTAACCCTAACCCTAACCCTAACCCTAGAGGATTTTCTGGGGCGCGATGGTGGGAGTAAGCGCCCCCGGGTGGTCGAGACGAGAAAGTGGTGTGAGGGCAGGTGTGTTGGCAGGGCCGCCCTTGCCTTGGCAGCCCCTTTGCAGAGCCCCTGCAATGGCGCCTCCAGGCTGTCCCTATTTCTCCAGCCTAACCCTAACCCTAACCCTAAACCTAGAGGATTTTTCGGGACCCGATGGTGGGAGTAAGCGCCCCCGGGTGGTCGAGACGAGAAAGTGGTGCGAGGGCAGGTGTGTTGGCAGGGCCGCCCTTGCCTTGGCAGCCCCTTTGCAGAGCCCCTGCAATGGCGCCTCCAGGCTGTCCCGATTTCTCCAGCCTAACCCTAACCCTAACCCTAACCATAGAGGATTTTCTGGGGCCCGATGGTTGCAGTAAGCGCCCCCGGGTGGTCGAGACGAGAAAGTGGTGCGAGGGCAGGTGTGTTGGCAGGGCCACCCTTGCCTTGGCAGCCCCTTTGCAGAGCCCCTGCAATGGCGCCTCCAGGCTGTCCCGATTTCTCAAGCCTAACCCTAACCCTAACCCTAACCCTAGAGGATTTTCTGGGGCGCGATGGTGGGAGTAAGTGCCCCCGGGTGGTCGAGACGAGAAAGTGGTGCGAGGGCAGGTGTGTTGGCAGGGCCGCCCTTGCCTTGGCAGCCCCTTTACAGAGCCCCTGCAATGGCGCCTCCAGGCTGTCCCGATTTCTCAAGCCTAACCCTAAGCCTAACCCTAACCCTAGAGGATTTCCGGGGCCCAATGGTGGGAGTAAGTGCCCCCGGGTGGTCGAGACGAGAAAGTGGTGCGAGGGCAGGTGTGTTGGCAGGGCCGCCCTTGCCTTGGCAGCCCCTTTGCAGAGCCCCTGCAATGGCGCCTCCAGGCTGTCCCGATTTCTCCAGCCTAACCCTAAGCCTAACCCTAACCCTAGAGGATTTTCCGGGACCCGATGGTGGGAGTAAGCGCCCCCGGGTGGTCGAGACGAGAAAGTGGTGTGAGGGCAGGTGTGTTGGCAGGGCCGCCCTTGCCTTGGCAGCCCCTTTGCAGAGCCCCTGCAATGGCGCCTCCAGGCTGTCCCTATTTCTCCAGCCTAACCCTAAGCCTAACCCTAACCCTAGAGGATTTCCGGGACCCGATGGTGGGAGTAAGCGCCCCCAGGTGGTCGAGACGAGAAAGTGGTGCGAGGGCAGGTGTGTTGGCAGGGCCGCCCTTGCCTTGGCAGCCCCTTTGCAGAGCCCCTGCAATGGCGCCTCCAGGCTGTCCCAATTTCTCAAGCCTAACCCTAACCCTAACCCTAACCCTAGAGGATTTCCGGGGCCCGATGGTTGCAGTAAGTGCCCCCGGGTGGTCGAGACGAGAAAGTGGTGCGAGGGCAGGTGTGTTGGCAGGGCCGCCCTTGCCTTGGCAGCCCCTTTGCAGAGCCCCTGCAATGTCGCCTCCAGGCTGTCCCGATTTCTCCAGCCTAACCCTAACCCTAACCCTAACCCTAGAGGATTTTCTGGGGCGCGATGGTGGGAGTAAGCGCCCCCGGGTGGTCGAGACGAGAAAGTGGTGCGAGGGCAGGTGTGTTGGCAGGGCCGCCCTTGCCTTGGCAGCCCCTTTGCAGAGCCCCTGCAATGGCGCCTCCAGGCTGTCCCGATTTCTCCAGCCTAACCCTAACCCTAACCCTAACCCTAGAGGATTTTCTGGGGCGCGATGGTGGGAGTAAGCGCCCCCGGGTGGTCGAGACGAGAAAGTGGTGCGAGGGCAGGTGTGTTGGCAGGGCCACCCTTGCCTTGGCAGCCCCTTTGCAGAGCCCCTGCAATGGCGCCTCCAGGCTGTCCCTATTTCTCAAGCCTAACCCTAACCCTAACCCTAACCATAGAGGATTTTCTGGGGCGCGATGGTGGGAGTAAGCGCCCCCGGGTGGTCGAGACGAGAAAGTGGTGCGAGGGCAGGTGTGTTGGCAGGGCCGCCCTTGCCTTGGCAGCCCCTTTGCAGAGCCCCTGCAATGGCGCCTCCAGGCTGTCCCGATTTCTCAAGCCTAACCCTAAGCCTAACCCTAACCCTAGAGGATTTCCAGGGCCCAATGGTGGGAGTAAGTGCCCCCGGGGGGTCGAGACGAGAAAGTGGTGCGAGGGCAGGTGTGTTGGCAGGGCCGCCCTTGCCTTGGCAGCCCCTTTGCAGAGCCCCTGCAATGGCGCCTCCAGGCTGTCCCTATTTCTCCAGCCTAACCCTAACCCTAACCCTAACCCTAGAGGATTTTCTGGGGCGCGATGGTGGGAGTAAGCGCCCCCGGGTGGTGGAGACGAGAAAGTGGTGCGAGGGCAGGTGTGTTGGCAGGGCCGTCCTTGCCTTGGCAGCCCCTTTGCAGAGCCCCTGCAATGGCGCCTCCAGGCTGTCCCTATTTCTCCAGCCTAACCCTAAGCCTAACCCTAACCCTAGAGGATTTCCGGGACCCGATGGTGGGAGTAAGCGCCCCCAGGTGGTCGAGACGAGAAAGTGGTGCGAGGGCAGGTGTGTTGGCAGGGCCGCCCTTGCCTTGGCAGCCCCTTTGCAGAGCCCCTGCAATGGCGCCTCCAGGCTGTCCCGATTTCTCAAGCCTAACCCTAACCCTAACCCTAACCCTAGAGGATTTCCGGGGCCCGATGGTGGGAGTAAGTGCCCCCGGGTGGTCGAGACGAGAAAGTGGTGCGAGGGCAGGTGTGTTGGCAGGGCCGCCCTTGCCTTGGCAGCCCCTTTGCAGAGCCCCTGCAATGGCGCCTCCAGGCTGTCCCGATTTCTCCAGCCTAACCCTAACCCTAACCCTAACCCTAGAGGATTTTCCGGGACCCGATGGTGGGAGTAAGCGCCCCCGGGTGGTCGAGACGAGAAAGTGGTGCGAGGGCAGGTGTGTTGGCAGGGCCGCCCTTGCCTTGGCAGCCCCTTTGCAGAGCCCCTGCAATGGCGCCTCCAGGCTGTCCCGATTTCTCAAGCCTAACCCTAAGCCTAAGCCTAACCCTAGAGGATTTCCGGGACCCGATGGTGGGAGTAAGCGCCCCCGGGTGGTCGAGACGAGAAAGTGGTGCGAGGGCAGGTGTGTTGGCAGGGCCGCCCTTGCCTTGGCAGCCCCTTTGCAGAGCCCCTGCAATGGCGCCTCCAGGCTGTCCCTATTTCTCAAGCCTAACCCTAACCCTAACCCTAACCCTAGAGGATTTCCGGGACCCGATGGTGGGAGTAAGCGCCCCCGGGTGGTCGAGACGAGAAAGTGGTGCGAGGGCAGGTGTGTTGGCAGGGCCGCCCTTGCCTTGGCAGCCCCTTTGCAGAGCCCCTGCAATGGCGCCTCCAGGCTGTCCCGATTTCTCCAGCCTAACCCTAAGCCTAACCCTAACCCTAGAGGATTTTCCGGGACCCGATGGTGGGAGTAAGCGCCCCCGGGGGGTCGAGACGAGAAAGTGGTGCGAGGGCAGGTGTGTTGGCAGGGCCGCCCTTGCCTTGGCAGCCCCTTTGCAGAGCCCCTGCAATGGCGCCTCCAGGCTGTCCCTATTTCTCAAGCCTAACCCTAACCCTAACCCTAACCCTAGAGGATTTTCTGGGGCCCGATGGTTGCAGTAAGCGCCCCCGGGTGGTCGAGACGAGAAAGTGGTGCGAGGGCAGGTGTGTTGGCAGGGCCGCCCTTGCCTTGGCAGCCCCTTTGCAGAGCCCCTGCAATGGCGCCTCCAGGCTGTCCCGATTTCTCAAGCCTAACCCTAAGCCTAACCCTAACCCTAGAGGATTTCCAGGGCCCAATGGTGGGAGTAAGTGCCCCCGGGGGGTCGAGACGAGAAAGTGGTGCGAGGGCAGGTGTGTTGGCAGGGCCGCCCTTGCCTTGGCAGCCCCTTTGCAGAGCCCCTGCAATGGCGCCTCCAGGCTGTCCCTATTTCTCCAGCCTAACCCTAACCCTAACCCTAACCCTAGAGGATTTTCTGGGGCGCGATGGTGGGAGTAAGCGCCCCCGGGTGGTCGAGACGAGAAAGTGGTGCGAGGGCAGGTGTGTTGGCAGGGCCGCCCTTGCCTTGGCAGCCCCTTTGCAGAGCCCCTGCAATGGCGCCTCCAGGCTGTCCCTATTTCTCCAGCCTAACCCTAAGCCTAACCCTAACCCTAGAGGATTTCCGGGACCCGATGGTGGGAGTAAGCGCCCCCAGGTGGTCGAGACGAGAAAGTGGTGCGAGGGCAGGTGTGTTGGCAGGGCCGCCCTTGCCTTGGCAGCCCCTTTGCAGAGCCCCTGCAATGGCGCCTCCAGGCTGTCCCGATTTCTCAAGCCTAACCCTAACCCTAACCCTAACCCTAGAGGATTTCCGGGGCCCGATGGTGGGAGTAAGTGCCCCCGGGTGGTCGAGACGAGAAAGTGGTGCGAGGGCAGGTGTGTTGGCAGGGCCGCCCTTGCCTTGGCAGCCCCTTTGCAGAGCCCCTGCAATGGCGCCTCCAGGCTGTCCCGATTTCTCCAGCCTAACCCTAACCCTAACCCTAACCCTAGAGGATTTTCCGGGACCCGATGGTGGGAGTAAGCGCCCCCGGGTGGTCGAGACGAGAAAGTGGTGCGAGGGCAGGTGTGTTGGCAGGGCCGCCCTTGCCTTGGCAGCCCCTTTGCAGAGCCCCTGCAATGGCGCCTCCAGGCTGTCCCGATTTCTCAAGCCTAACCCTAAGCCTAAGCCTAACCCTAGAGGATTTCCGGGACCCGATGGTGGGAGTAAGCGCCCCCGGGTGGTCGAGACGAGAAAGTGGTGCGAGGGCAGGTGTGTTGGCAGGGCCGCCCTTGCCTTGGCAGCCCCTTTGCAGAGCCCCTGCAATGGCGCCTCCAGGCTGTCCCTATTTCTCAAGCCTAACCCTAACCCTAACCCTAACCCTAGAGGATTTCCAGGGCCCGATGGTGGGAGTAAGCGCCCCCGGGTGGTCGAGACGAGAAAGTGGTGCGAGGGCAGGTGTGTTGGCAGGGCCGCCCTTGCCTTGGCAGCCCCTTTGCAGAGCCCCTGCAATGGCGCCTCCAGGCTGTCCCGATTTCTCCAGCCTAACCCTAAGCCTAACCCTAACCCTAGAGGATTTTCCGGGACCCGATGGTGGGAGTAAGCGCCCCCGGGGGGTCGAGACGAGAAAGTGGTGCGAGGGCAGGTGTGTTGGCAGGGCCGCCCTTGCCTTGGCAGCCCCTTTGCAGAGCCCCTGCAATGGCGCCTCCAGGCTGTCCCGATTTCTCCAGCCTAACCCTAACCCTAACCCTAACCCTAGAGGATTTCCGGGACCCGATGGTGGGAGTAAGCGCCCCCGGGTGGTCGAGACGAGAAAGTGGTGCGAGGGCAGGTGTGTTGGCAGGGCCACCCTTGCCTTGGCAGCCCCTTTGCAGAGCCCCTGCAATGTCGCCTCCAGGCTGTCCCTATTTCTCCAGCCTAACCCTAACCCTAACCCTAACCCTAGAGGATTCCCGGGACCCGATGGTGGGAGTAAGCGCCCCCGGGTGGTGGAGACGAGAAAGTGGTGCGAGGGCAGGTGTGTTGGCAGGGCCGCCCTTGCCTTGGCAGCCCCTTTGCAGAGCCCCTGCAATGGCGCCTCCAGGCTGTCCCGATTTCTCAAGCCTAACCCTAACCCTAACCCTAACCCTAGAGGATTTCCGGGACCCGATGGTGGGAGTAAGCGCCCCCGGGTGGTCGAGACGAGAAAGTGGTGCGAGGGCAGGTGTGTTGGCAGGGCCGCCCTTGCCTTGGCAGCCCCTTTGCAGAGCCCCTGCAATGGCGCCTCCAGGCTGTCCCAATTTCTCAAGCCTAACCCTAAGCCTAACCCTAACCCTAGAGGATTTCCGGGACCCGATGGTGGGAGTAAGCGCCCCCGGGTGGTCGAGACGAGAAAGTGGTGCGAGGGCAGGTGTGTTGGCAGGGCCGCCCTTGCCTTGGCAGCCCCTTTACAGAGCCCCTGCAATGGCGCCTCCAGGCTGTCCCTATTTCTCAAGCCTAACCGTAACCCTAACCCTAACCCTAGAGGATTCCCGGGACCCGATGGTGGGAGTAAGCGCCCCCGGGTGGTCGAGACGAGAAAGTGGTGCGAGGGCAGGTGTGTTGGCAGGGCCGCCCTTGCCTTGGCAGCCCCTTTGCAGAGCCCCTGCAATGGCGCCTCCAGGCTGTCCCGATTTCTCAAGCCTAACCCTAACCCTAACCCTAACCCTAGAGGATTTCCGGGACTCGATGGTGGGAGTAAGCGCCCCCGGGTGGTGGAGACGAGAAAGTGGTGCGAGGGCAGGTGTGTTGGCAGGGCCGCCCTTGCCTTGGCAGCCCCTTTGCAGAGCCCCTGCAATGGCGCCTCCAGGCTGTCCCGATTTCTCAAGCCTAACCCTAACCCTAACCCTAACCCTAGAGGATTTCTGGGGCGCGATGGTGGGAGTAAGCGCCCCCGGGTGGTCGAGACGAGAAAGTGGTGCGAGGGCAGGTGTGTTGGCAGGGCCGCCCTTGCCTTGGCAGCCCCTTTGCAGAGCCCCTGCAATGGCGCCTCCAGGCTGTCCCGATTTCTCCAGCCTAACCCTAAGCCTAACCCTAACCCTAGAGGATTCCCGGGACCCGATGGTGGGAGTAAGCGCCCCCGGGTGGTGGAGACGAGAAAGTGGTGCGAGGGCAGGTGTGTTGGCAGGGCCGCCCTTGCCTTGGCAGCCCCTTTGCAGAGCCCCTGCAATGGCGCCTCCAGGCTGTCCCAATTTCTCAAGCCTAACCCTAAGCCTAACCCTAACCCTAGAGGATTTCCGGGACCCGATGGTGGGAGTAAGCGCCCCCAGGTGGTCGAGACGAGAAAGTGGTGCGAGGGCAGGTGTGTTGGCAGGGCCGCCCTTGCCTTGGCAGCCCCTTTACAGAGCCCCTGCAATGGCGCCTCCAGGCTGTCCCAATTTCTCAAGCCTAACCCTAACCCTAACCCTAACCCTAGAGGATTTCCGGGGCCCGATGGTGGGAGTAAGCGCCCCCGGGTGGTCGAGACGAGAAAGTGGTGCGAGGGCAGGTGTGTTGGCAGGGCCGCCCTTGCCTTGGCAGCCCCTTTGCAGAGCCCCTGCAATGGCGCCTCCAGGCTGTCCCTATTTCTCCAGCCTAACCCTAACCCTAACCCTAACCCTAGAGGATTTTCTGGGGCGCGATGGTGGGAGTAAGCGCCCCCGGGTGGTCGAGACGAGAAAGTGGTGCGAGGGCAGGTGTGTTGGCAGGGCCGCCCTTGCCTTGGCAGCCCCTTTGCAGAGCCCCTGCAATGGCGCCTCCAGGCTGTCCCGATTTCTCCAGCCTAACCCTAACCCTAACCCTAACCCTAGAGGATTTTCTGGGGCGCGATGGTGGGAGTAAGCGCCCCCGGGTGGTGGAGACGAGAAAGTGGTGCGAGGGCAGGTGTGTTGGCAGGGCCGCCCTTGCCTTGGCAGCCCCTTTGCAGAGCCCCTGCAATGGCGCCTCCAGGCTGTCCCGATTTCTCAAGCCTAACCCTAACCCTAACCCTAACCCTAGAGGATTTTCTGGGGCGCGATGGTGGGAGTAAGCGCCCCCGGGTGGTCGAGACGAGAAAGTGGTGCGAGGGCAGGTGTGTTGGCAGGGCCGCCCTTGCCTTGGCAGCCCCTTTGCAGAGCCCCTGCAATGGCGCCTCCAGGCTGTCCCGATTTCTCAAGCCTAACCCTAACCCTAACCCTAACCCTAGAGGATTTCCGGGACCCGATGGTGGGAGTAAGCGCCCCCGGGTGGTCGAGACGAGAAAGTGGTGCGAGGGCAGGTGTGTTGGCAGGGCCGCCCTTGCCTTGGCAGCCCCTTTGCAGAGCCCCTGCAATGGCGCCTCCAGGCTGTCCCGATTTCTCCAGCCTAACCCTAACCCTAACCCTAACCCTAGAGGATTTCCGGGGCGCGATGGTGGGAGTAAGTGCCCCCGGGTGGTCGAGACGAGAAAGTGGTGCGAGGGCAGGTGTGTTGGCAGGGCCGCCCTTGCCTTGGCAGCCCCTTTGCAGAGCCCCTGCAATGGCGCCTCCAGGCTGTCCCGATTTCTCCAGCCTAACCCTAAGCCTAACCCTAACCCTAGAGGATTTTCCGGGACCCGATGGTGGGAGTAAGCGCCCCCGGGTGGTCGAGACGAGAAAGTGGTGTGAGGGCAGGTGTGTTGGCAGGGCCGCCCTTGCCTTGGCAGCCCCTTTGCAGAGCCCCTGCAATGGCGCCTCCAGGCTGTCCCTATTTCTCCAGCCTAACCCTAAGCCTAACCCTAACCCTAGAGGATTTTCTGGGGCGCGATGGTGGGAGTAAGCGCCCCCGGGTGGTCGAGACGAGAAAGTGGTGCGAGGGCAGGTGTGTTGGCAGGGCCGCCCTTGCCTTGGCAGCCCCTTTGCAGAGCCCCTGCAATGGCGCCTCCAGGCTGTCCCAATTTCTCAAGCCTAACCCTAACCCTAACCCTAACCCTAGAGGATTTCCGGGACCCGATGGTGGGAGTAAGCGCCCCCGGGTGGTCGAGACGAGAAAGTGGTGCGAGGGCAGGTGTGTTGGCAGGGCCGCCCTTGCCTTGGCAGCCCCTTTACAGAGCCCCTGCAATGGCGCCTCCAGGCTGTCCCAATTTCTCAAGCCTAACCCTAACCCTAACCCTAACCCTAGAGGATTTCCGGGGCCCGATGGTGGGAGTAAGTGCCCCCGGGTGGTCGAGACGAGAAAGTGGTGCGAGGGCAGGTGTGTTGGCAGGGCCGCCCTTGCCTTGGCAGCCCCTTTGCAGAGCCCCTGCAATGGCGCCTCCAGGCTGTCCCGATTTCTCAAGCCTAACCCTAACCCTAACCCTAGAGGATTTTCTGGGGCGCGATGGTGGGAGTAAGCGCCCCTGGGTGGTCGAGACGAGAAAGTGGTGCGAGGGCAGGTGTGTTGGCAGGGCCGCCCTTGCCTTGGCAGCCCCTTTGCAGAGCCCCTGCAATGGCGCCTCCAGGCTGTCCCGATTTCTCAAGCCTAACCCTAACCCTAACCCTAACCCTAGAGGATTTTCTGGGGCGCGATGGTGGGAGTAAGCGCCCCCGGGTGGTCGAGACGAGAAAGTGGTGCGAGGGCAGGTGTGTTGGCAGGGCCGCCCTTGCCTTGGCAGCCCCTTTGCAGAGCCCCTGCAATGGCGCCTCCAGGCTGTCCCTATTTCTCAAGCCTAACCCTAAGCCTAACCCTAACCCTAGAGGATTTTCCAGGGCCCGATGGTGGGAGTAAGCGCCCCCGGGTGGTCGAGACGAGAAAGTGGTGCGAGGGCAGGTGTGTTGGCAGGGCCGCCCTTGCCTTGGCAGCCCCTTTGCAGAGCCCCTGCAATGGCGCCTCCAGGCTGTCCCGATTTCTCAAGCCTAACCCTAAGCCTAACCCTAACCCTAGAGGGTTTTCTGGGGTGCGATGGTGGGAGTAAGCGCCCCCGGGTGGTCGAGACGAGAAAGTGGTGCGAGGGCAGGTGTGTTGGCAGGGCCGCCCTTGCCTTGGCAGCCCCTTTACAGAGCCCCTGCAATGGCGCCTCCAGGCTGTCCCCATTTCTCAAGCCTAACCCTAACCCTAACCCTAACCCTAGAGGATTTCCGGGGCCCAATGGTGGGAGTAAGTGCCCCCGGGTGGTCGAGACGAGAAAGTGGTGCGAGGGCAGGTGTGTTGGCAGGGCCGCCCTTGCCTTGGCAGCCCCTTTGCAGAGCCCCTGCAATGGCGCCTCCAGGCTGTCCCTATTTCTCAAGCCTAACCCTAACCCTAACCCTAGAGGATTTTCTGGGGCGCGATGGTGGGAGTAAGCGCCCCCGGGTGGTCGAGACGAGAAAGTGGTGCGAGGGCAGGTGTGTTGGCAGGGCCGCCCTTGCCTTGGCAGCCCCTTTGCAGAGCCCCTGCAATGGCGCCTCCAGGCTGTCCCGATTTCTCAAGCCTAACCCTAACCCTAACCCTAACCCTAGAGGATTTTCTGGGGCGCGATGGTGGGAGTAAGCGCCCCCGGGTGGTCGAGACGAGAAAGTGGTGCGAGGGCAGGTGTGTTGGCAGGGCCGCCCTTGCCTTGGCAGCCCCTTTGCAGAGCCCCTGCAATGGCGCCTCCAGGCTGTCCCTATTTCTCAAGCCTAACCCTAAGCCTAACCCTAACCCTAGAGGATTTTCCAGGGCCCGATGGTGGGAGTAAGCGCCCCCGGGTGGTCGAGACGAGAAAGTGGTGCGAGGGCAGGTGTGTTGGCAGGGCCGCCCTTGCCTTGGCAGCCCCTTTGCAGAGCCCCTGCAATGGCGCCTCCAGGCTGTCCCGATTTCTCAAGCCTAACCCTAAGCCTAACCCTAACCCTAGAGGATTTTCTGGGGTGCGATGGTGGGAGTAAGCGCCCCCGGGTGGTCGAGACGAGAAAGTGGTGCGAGGGCAGGTGTGTTGGCAGGGCCGCCCTTGCCTTGGCAGCCCCTTTGCAGAGCCCCTGCAATGGCGCCTCCAGGCTGTCCCGATTTCTCAAGCCTAACCCTAACCCTAACCCTAACCCTAGAGGATTTCCGGGGCCCAATGGTGGGAGTAAGTGCCCCCGGGTGGTCGAGACGAGAAAGTGGTGCGAGGGCAGGTGTGTTGGCAGGGCCGCCCTTGCCTTGGCAGCCCCTTTGCAGAGCCCCTGCAATGGCGCCTCCAGGCTGTCCCTATTTCTCCAGCCTAACCCTAACCCTAACCCTAACCCTAGAGGATTTTCTGGGGCGCGATGGTGGGAGTAAGCGCCCCCGGGTGGTCGAGACGAGAAAGTGGTGCGAGGGCAGGTGTGTTGGCAGGGCCGCCCTTGCCTTGGCAGCCCCTTTGCAGAGCCCCTGCAATGGCGCCTCCAGGCTGTCCCTATTTCTCCAGCCTAACCCTAACCCTAACCCTAACCCTAGAGGATTTTCTGGGGCGCGATGGTGGGAGTAAGCGCCCCCGGGTGGTCGAGACGAGAAAGTGGTGCGAGGGCAGGTGTGTTGGCAGGGCCGCCCTTGCCTTGGCAGCCCCTTTGCAGAGCCCCTGCAATGGCGCCTCCAGGCTGTCCCTATTTCTCAAGCCTAACCCTAAGCCTAACCCTAACCCTAGAGGATTTCCGGGACCCGATGGTGGGAGTAAGCGCCCCCGGGTGGTGGAGACGAGAAAGTGGTGCGAGGGCAGGTGTGTTGGCAGGGCCGCCCTTGCCTTGGCAGCCCCTTTGCAGAGCCCCTGCAATGGTGCCTCCAGGCTGTCCCAATTTCTCCAGCCTAACCCTAACCCTAACCCTAACCATAGAGGATTTCCGGGGCCCGATGGTGGGAGTAAGTGCCCCCGGGTGGTCGAGACGAGAAAGTGGTGCGAGGGCAGGTGTGTTGGCAGGGCCGCCCTTGCCTTGGCAGCCCCTTTGCAGAGCCCCTGCAATGGCGCCTCCAGGCTGTCCCTATTTCTCAAGCCTAACCCTAACCCTAACCCTAACCCTAGAGGATTTTCTGGGGCGCGATGGTGGGAGTAAGCGCCCCCGGGTGGTCGAGACGAGAAAGTGGTGCGAGGGCAGGTGTGTTGGCAGGGCCGCCCTTGCCTTGGCAGCCCCTTTGCAGAGCCCCTGCAATGGCGCCTCCAGGCTGTCCCGATTTCTCCAGCCTAACCCTAACCCTAACCCTAACCCTAGAGGATTTTCTGGGGCGCGATGGTGGGAGTAAGCGCCCCCGGGTGGTCGAGACGAGAAAGTGGTGCGAGGGCAGGTGTGTTGGCAGGGCCACCCTTGCCTTGGCAGCCCCTTTGCAGAGCCCCTGCAATGGCGCCTCCAGGCTGTCCCGATTTCTCCAGCCTAACCCTAACCCTAACCCTAACCCTAGAGGATTTCCGGGGCCCAATGGTGGGAGTAAGTGCCCCCGGGTGGTCGAGACGAGAAAGTGGTGCGAGGGCAGGTGTGTTGGCAGGGCCGCCCTTGCCTTGGCAGCCCCTTTGCAGAGCCCCTGCAATGGCGCCTCCAGGCTGTCCCCATTTCTCAAGCCTAACCCTAACCCTAACCCTAACCCTAGAGGGTTTTCTGGGGCGCGATGGTGGGAGTAAGCGCCCCCGGGTGGTCGAGACGAGAAAGTGGTGCGAGGGCAGGTGTGTTGGCAGGGCCGCCCTTGCCTTGGCAGCCCCTTTGCAGAGCCCCTGCAATGGCGCCTCCAGGCTGTCCCTATTTCTCAAGCCTAACCCTAAGCCTAACCCTAACCCTAGAGGATTTCCGGGACCCGATGGTGGGAGTAAGCGCCCCCGGGTGGTCGAAACGAGAAAGTGGTGCGAGGGCAGGTGTGTTGGCAGGGCCGCCCTTGCCTTGGCAGCCCCTTTGCAGAGCCCCTGCAATGGCGCCTCCAGGCTGTCCCAATTTCTCAAGCCTAACCCTAACCCTAACCCTAACCCTAGAGGATTTCCGGGACCCGATGGTGGGAGTAAGCGCCCCCGGGTGGTCGAGACGAGAAAGTGGTGCGAGGGCAGGTGTGTTGGCAGGGCCGCCCTTGCCTTGGCAGCCCCTTTACAGAGCCCCTGCAATGGCGCCTCCAGGCTGTCCCTATTTCTCCAGCCTAACCCTAACCCTAACCCTAACCCTAGAGGATTTTCTGGGGCGCGATGGTGGGAGTAAGTGCCCCCGGGTGGTCGAGACGAGAAAGTGGTGCGAGGGCAGGTGTGTTGGCAGGGCCGCCCTTGCCTTGGCAGCCCCTTTGCAGAGCCCCTGCAATGGCGCCTCCAGGCTGTCCCTATTTCTCCAGCCTAACCCTAACCCTAACCCTAACCCTAGAGGATTTTCTGGGGCGCGATGGTGGGAGTAAGCGCCCCCGGGTGGTGGAGACGAGAAAGTGGTGCGAGGGCAGGTGTGTTGGCAGGGCCGCCCTTGCCTTGGCAGCCCCTTTGCAGAGCCCCTGCAATGGCGCCTCCAGGCTGTCCCGATTTCTCAAGCCTAACCCTAACCCTAACCCTAACCCTAGAGGATTTTCTGGGGCCCGATGGTTGCAGTAAGCGCCCCCGGGTGGTCGAGACGAGAAAGTGGTGCGAGGGCAGGTGTGTTGGCAGGGCCACCCTTGCCTTGGCAGCCCCTTTGCAGAGCCCCTGCAATGGCGCCTCCAGGCTGTCCCTATTTCTCCAGCCTAACCCTAAGCCTAACCCTAACCCTAGAGGATTTTCTGGGGCGCGATGGTGGGAGTAAGCGCCCCCGGGTGGTCGAGACGAGAAAGTGGTGCGAGGGCAGGTGTGTTGGCAGGGCCGCCCTTGCCTTGGCAGCCCCTTTGCAGAGCCCCTGCAATGGCGCCTCCAGGCTGTCCCAATTTCTCAAGCCTAACCCTAACCCTAACCCTAACCCTAGAGGATTTCCGGGGCCCGATGGTGGGAGTAAGTGCCCCCGGGTGGTCGAGACGAGAAAGTGGTGCGAGGGCAGGTGTGTTGGCAGGGCCGCCCTTGCCTTGGCAGCCCCTTTGCAGAGCCCCTGCAATGTCGCCTCCAGGCTGTCCCTATTTCTCCAGCCTAACCCTAACCCTAACCCTAACCCTAGAGGATTTTCTGGGGCGCGATGGTGGGAGTAAGCGCCCCCGGGTGGTCGAGACGAGAAAGTGGTGCGAGGGCAGGTGTGTTGGCAGGGCCGCCCTTGCCTTGGCAGCCCCTTTGCAGAGCCCCTGCAATGGCGCCTCCAGGCTGTCCCGATTTCTCCAGCCTAACCCTAACCCTAACCCTAACCCTAGAGGATTTTCTGGGGCGCGATGGTGGGAGTAAGCGCCCCCGGGTGGTCGAGACGAGAAAGTGGTGCGAGGGCAGGTGTGTTGGCAGGGCCACCCTTGCCTTGGCAGCCCCTTTGCAGAGCCCCTGCAATGGCGCCTCCAGGCTGTCCCTATTTCTCAAGCCTAACCCTAACCCTAACCCTAACCATAGAGGATTTTCTGGGGCGCGATGGTGGGAGTAAGCGCCCCCGGGTGGTCGAGACGAGAAAGTGGTGCGAGGGCAGGTGTGTTGGCAGGGCCGCCCTTGCCTTGGCAGCCCCTTTGCAGAGCCCCTGCAATGGCGCCTCCAGGCTGTCCCAATTTCTCAAGCCTAACCCTAACCCTAACCCTAACCCTAGAGGATTTCCGGGGCCCGATGGTGGGAGTAAGCGCCCCCGGGTGGTGGAGACGAGAAAGTGGTGCGAGGGCAGGTGTGTTGGCAGGGCCGCCCTTGCCTTGGCAGCCCCTTTGCAGAGCCCCTGCAATGGCGCCTCCAGGCTGTCCCGATTTCTCCAGCCTAACCCTAACCCTAACCCTAACCCTAGAGGATTTTCCGGGACCCGATGGTGGGAGTAAGTGCCCCCGGGTGGTCGAGACGAGAAAGTGGTGCGAGGGCAGGTGTGTTGGCAGGGCCGCCCTTGCCTTGGCAGCCCCTTTGCAGAGCCCCTGCAATGGCGCCTCCAGGCTGTCCCTATTTCTCAAGCCTAACCCTAACCCTAACCCTAACCCTAGAGGATTTTCTGGGGCGCAATGGTGGGAGTAAGCGCCCCCGGGTGGTCGAGACGAGAAAGTGGTGCGAGGGCAGGTGTGTTGGCAGGGCCGCCCTTGCCTTGGCAGCCCCTTTGCAGAGCCCCTGCAATGGCGCCTCCAGGCTGTCCCGATTTCTCAAGCCTAACCCTAAGCCTAACCCTAACTCTAGAGGATTTCCGGGACCCGATGGTGGGAGTAAGCGCCCCCGGGTGGTCGAGACGAGAAAGTGGTGTGAGGGCAGGTGTGTTGGCAGGGCCGCCCTTGCCTTGGCAGCCCCTTTGCAGAGCCCCTGCAATGGCGCCTCCAGGCTGTCCCGATTTCTCAAGCCTAACCCTAACCCTAACCCTAACCCTAGAGGGTTTTCTGGGGCGCAATGGTGGGAGTAAGCGCCCCCGGGTGGTCGAGACGAGAAAGTGGTGCGAGGGCAGGTGTGTTGGCAGGGCCACCCTTGCCTTGGCAGCCCCTTTGCAGAGCCCCTGCAATGGCGCCTCCAGGCTGTCCCAATTTCTCAAGCCTAACCCTAAGCCTAACCCTAACCCTAGAGGATTTCCGGGACCCGATGGTGGGAGTAAGCGCCCCCGGGTGGTCGAGACGAGAAAGTGGTGCGAGGGCAGGTGTGTTGGCAGGGCCGCCCTTGCCTTGGCAGCCCCTTTGCAGAGCCCCTGCAATGGCGCCTCCAGGCTGTCCCAATTTCTCAAGCCTAACCCTAAGCCTAACCCTAACCCTAGAGGATTTTCCAGGGCCCGATGGTGGGAGTAAGCGCCCCCGGGTGGTCGAGACGAGAAAGTGGTGCGAGGGCAGGTGTGTTGGCAGGGCCGCCCTTGCCTTGGCAGGCCCTTTACAGAGCCCCTGCAATGGCGCCTCCAGGCTGTCCCGATTTCTCAAGCCTAACCCTAACCCTAACCCTAACCCTAGAGGATTTTCTGGGGCGCGATGGTGGGAGTAAGTGCCCCCGGGTGGTCGAGACGAGAAAGTGGTGCGAGGGCAGGTGTGTTGGCAGGGCCGCCCTTGCCTTGGCAGCCCCTTTGCAGAGCCCCTGCAATGGCGCCTCCAGGCTGTCCCTATTTCTCAAGCCTAACCCTAAGCCTAACCCTAACCCTAGAGGATTTTTCGGGACCCGATGGTGGGAGTAAGCGCCCCCGGGTGGTCGAGACGAGAAAGTGGTGCGAGGGCAGGTGTGTTGGCAGGGCCGCCCTTGCCTTGGCAGCCCCTTTGCAGAGCCCCTGCAATGGCGCCTCCAGGCTGTCCCGATTTCTCCAGCCTAACCCTAACCCTAACCCTAACCCTAGAGGATTTTCTGGGGCGCGATGGTGGGAGTAAGCGCCCCCGGGTGGTCGAGACGAGAAAGTGGTGCGAGGGCAGGTGTGTTGGCAGGGCCGCCCTTGCCTTGGCAGCCCCTTTACAGAGCCCCTGCAATGGCGCCTCCAGGCTGTCCCGATTTCTCAAGCCTAACCCTAAGCCTAACCCTAACCCTAGAGGATTTCCGGGGCCCAATGGTGGGAGTAAGTGCCCCCGGGTGGTCGAGACGAGAAAGTGGTGCGAGGGCAGGTGTGTTGGCAGGGCCGCCCTTGCCTTGGCAGCCCCTTTGCAGAGCCCCTGCAATGGCGCCTCCAGGCTGTCCCTATTTCTCCAGCCTAACCCTAAGCCTAACCCTAACCCTAGAGGATTTTCTGGGGCGCGATGGTGGGAGTAAGCGCCCCCGGGTGGTCGAGACGAGAAAGTGGTGCGAGGGCAGGTGTGTTGGCAGGGCCGCCCTTGCCTTGGCAGCCCCTTTGCAGAGCCCCTGCAATGGCGCCTCCAGGCTGTCCCGATTTCTCAAGCCTAACCCTAAGCCTAACCCTAACCCTAGAGGATTTCCGGGGCCCGATGGTGGGAGTAAGTGCCCCCGGGTGGTCGAGACGAGAAAGTGGTGCGAGGGCAGGTGTGTTGGCAGGGCCGCCCTTGCCTTGGCAGCCCCTTTGCAGAGCCCCTGCAATGGCGCCTCCAGGCTGTCCCTATTTCTCCAGCCTAACCCTAACCCTAACCCTAACCCTAGAGGATTTTCTGGGGCGCGATGGTGGGAGTAAGCGCCCCCGGGTGGTGGAGACGAGAAAGTGGTGCGAGGGCAGGTGTGTTGGCAGGGCCGCCCTTGCCTTGGCAGCCCCTTTGCAGAGCCCCTGCAATGGCGCCTCCAGGCTGTCCCGATTTCTCCAGCCTAACCCTAACCCTAACCCTAACCCTAGAGGATTTTCTGGGGCGCGATGGTGGGAGTAAGCGCCCCCGGGTGGTCGAGACGAGAAAGTGGTGCGAGGGCAGGTGTGTTGGCAGGGCCGCCCTTGCCTTGGCAGCCCCTTTGCAGAGCCCCTGCAATGGCGCCTCCAGGCTGTCCCTATTTCTCAAGCCTAACCCTAAGCCTAACCCTAACCCTAGAGGATTTCCGGGGCCCGATGGTGGGAGTAAGTGCCCCCGGGTGGTCGAGACGAGAAAGTGGTGCGAGGGCAGGTGTGTTGGCAGGGCCGCCCTTGCCTTGGCAGCCCCTTTGCAGAGCCCCTGCAATGGCGCCTCCAGGCTGTCCCGATTTCTCCAGCCTAACCCTAACCCTAACCCTAACCCTAGAGGATTTCCGGGGCCCGATGGTGGGAGTAAGTGCCCCCGGGTGGTCGAGACGAGAAAGTGGTGCGAGGGCAGGTGTGTTGGCAGGGCCGCCCTTGCCTTGGCAGCCCCTTTGCAGAGCCCCTGCAATGGCGCCTCCAGGCTGTCCCTATTTCTCAAGCCTAACCCTAACCCTAACCCTAACCCTAGAGGATTTTCTGGGGCGCGATGGTGGGAGTAAGCGCCCCCGGGTGGTCGAGACGAGAAAGTGGTGCGAGGGCAGGTGTGTTGGCAGGGCCGCCCTTGCCTTGGCAGCCCCTTTGCAGAGCCCCTGCAATGGCGCCTCCAGGCTGTCCCTATTTCTCCAGCCTAACCCTAAGCCTAACCCTAACCCTAGAGGATTTTCCGGGGCGCGATGGTTGCAGTAAGCGCCCCCGGGTGGTCGAGACGAGAAAGTGGTGCGAGGGCAGGTGTGTTGGCAGGGCCACCCTTGCCTTGGCAGCCCCTTTGCAGAGCCCCTGCAATGGCGCCTCCAGGCTGTCCCTATTTCTCAAGCCTAACCCTAACCCTAACCCTAACCATAGAGGATTTTCTGGGGCGCGATGGTGGGAGTAAGCGCCCCCGGGTGGTCGAGACGAGAAAGTGGTGCGAGGGCAGGTGTGTTGGCAGGGCCGCCCTTGCCTTGGCAGCCCCTTTGCAGAGCCCCTGCAATGGCGCCTCCAGGCTGTCCCGATTTCTCCAGCCTAACCCTAAGCCTAAGCCTAACCCTAGAGGATTTCCGGGGCCCGATGGTGGGAGTAAGTGCCCCCGGGTGGTCGAGACGAGAAAGTGGTGCGAGGGCAGGTGTGTTGGCAGGGCCGCCCTTGCCTTGGCAGCCCCTTTGCAGAGCCCCTGCAATGGCGCCTCCAGGCTGTCCCTATTTCTCCAGCCTAACCCTAACCCTAACCCTAACCCTAGAGGATTTTCTGGGGCGCGATGGTGGGAGTAAGCGCCCCCGGGTGGTCGAGACGAGAAAGTGGTGCGAGGGCAGGTGTGTTGGCAGGGCCGCCCTTGCCTTGGCAGCCCCTTTGCAGAGCCCCTGCAATGGCGCCTCCAGGCTGTCCCAATTTCTCAAGCCTAACCCTAAGCCTAACCCTAACCCTAGAGGATTTCCGGGGCCCAATGGTGGGAGTAAGCGCCCCCGGGTGGTCGAGACGAGAAAGTGGTGTGAGGGCAGGTGTGTTGGCAGGGCCGCCCTTGCCTTGGCAGCCCCTTTGCAGAGCCCCTGCAATGGCGCCTCCAGGCTGTCCCGATTTCTCAAGCCTAACCCTAACCCTAACCCTAACCCTAGAGGATTTTCTGGGGCCCGATGGTTGCAGCAAGCGCCCCCGGGTGGTGGAGACGAGAAAGTGGTGCGAGGGCAGGTGTGTTGGCAGGGCCACCCTTGCCTTGGCAGCCCCTTTGCAGAGCCCCTGCAATGGCGCCTCCAGGCTGTCCCAATTTCTCAAGCCTAACCCTAACCCTAACCCTAACCCTAGAGGATTTTCCGGGGCCCGATGGTGGGAATAAGCGCCCCCGGGTGGTCGAGACGAGAAAGTGGTGCGAGGGCAGGTGTGTTGGCAGGGCCGCCCTTGCCTTGGCAGCCCCTTTGCAGAGCCCCTGCAATGGCGCCTCCAGGCTGTCCCGATTTCTCAAGCCTAACCCTAACCCTAAGCCTAACCCTAGAGGATTTTCTGGGGCGCGATGGTGGGAGTAAGTGCCCCCGGGTGGTCGAGACGAGAAAGTGGTGCGAGGGCAGGTGTGTTGGCAGGGCCGCCCTTGCCTTGGCAGCCCCTTTGCAGAGCCCCTGCAATGGCGCCTCCAGGCTGTCCCGATTTCTCAAGCCTAACCCTAACCCTAACCCTAACCCTAGAGGATTTCCGGGGCCCAATGGTGGGAGTAAGCGCCCCCGGGTGGTCGAGACGAGAAAGTGGTGCGAGGGCAGGTGTGTTGGCAGGGCCGCCCTTGCCTTGGCAGCCCCTTTACAGAGCCCCTGCAATGGCGCCTCCAGGCTGTCCCAATTTCTCAAGCCTAACCCTAAGCCTAACCCTAACCCTAGAGGATTTCCGGGGCCCGATGGTGGGAGTAAGTGCCCCCGGGTGGTCGAGACGAGAAAGTGGTGCGAGGGCAGGTGTGTTGGCAGGGCCGCCCTTGCCTTGGCAGCCCCTTTGCAGAGCCCCTGCAATGGCGCCTCCAGGCTGTCCCGATTTCTCAAGCCTAACCCTAAGCCTAACCCTAACCCTAGAGGATTTTCCGGGGCCCGATGGTGGGAGTAAGCGCCCCCGGGTGGTCGAGACGAGAAAGTGGTGCGAGGGCAGGTGTGTTGGCAGGGCCGCCCTTGCCTTGGCAGCCCCTTTGCAGAGCCCCTGCAATGGCGCCTCCAGGCTGTCCCGATTTCTCCAGCCTAACCCTAACCCTAACCCTAACCCTAGAGGATTTTCTGGGGCGCGATGGTGGGAGTAAGCGCCCCCGGGTGGTCGAGACGAGAAAGTGGTGCGAGGGCAGGTGTGTTGGCAGGGCCACCCTTGCCTTGGCAGCCCCTTTGCAGAGCCCCTGCAATGGCGCCTCCAGGCTGTCCCTATTTCTCAAGCCTAACCCTAACCCTAACCCTAACCATAGAGGATTTTCTGGGGCGCGATGGTGGGAGTAAGCGCCCCCGGGTGGTCGAGACGAGAAAGTGGTGCGAGGGCAGGTGTGTTGGCAGGGCCGCCCTTGCCTTGGCAGCCCCTTTGCAGAGCCCCTGCAATGGCGCCTCCAGGCTGTCCCAATTTCTCAAGCCTAACCCTAACCCTAACCCTAACCCTAGAGGATTTCCGGGGCCCGATGGTGGGAGTAAGTGCCCCCGGGTGGTCGAGACGAGAAAGTGGTGCGAGGGCAGGTGTGTTGGCAGGGCCGCCCTTGCCTTGGCAGCCCCTTTGCAGAGCCCCTGCAATGGCGCCTCCAGGCTGTCCCTATTTCTCCAGCCTAACCCTAACCCTAACCCTAACCCTAGAGGATTTTCTGGGGCGCAATGGTGGGAGTAAGCGCCCCCGGGTGGTCGAGACGAGAAAGTGGTGCGAGGGCAGGTGTGTTGGCAGGGCCGCCCTTGCCTTGGCAGCCCCTTTGCAGAGCCCCTGCAATGGCGCCTCCAGGCTGTCCCTATTTCTCCAGCCTAACCCTAACCCTAAGCCTAACCCTAGAGGATTTCCGGGACCCGATGGTGGGAGTAAGCGCCCCCGGGTGGTCGAGACGAGAAAGTGGTGCGAGGGCAGGTGTGTTGGCAGGGCCGCCCTTGCCTTGGCAGCCCCTTTGCAGAGCCCCTGCAATGGCGCCTCCAGGCTGTCCCGATTTCTCAAGCCTAACCCTAACCCTAACCCTAACCCTAGAGGGTTTTCTGGGGCGCGATGGTGGGAGTAAGCGCCCCCGGGTGGTCGAGACGAGAAAGTGGTGCGAGGGCAGGTGTGTTGGCAGGGCCACCCTTGCCTTGGCAGCCCCTTTGCAGAGCCCCTGCAATGGCGCCTCCAGGCTGTCCCAATTTCTCCAGCCTAACCCTAACCCTAACCCTAACCCTAGAGGATTTCCGGGACCCGATGGTGGGAGTAAGCGCCCCCGGGTGGTCGAGACGAGAAAGTGGTGCGAGGGCAGGTGTGTTGGCAGGGCCGCCCTTGCCTTGGCAGCCCCTTTGCAGAGCCCCTGCAATGGCGCCTCCAGGCTGTCCCAATTTCTCAAGCCTAACCCTAACCCTAACCCTAACCCTAGAGGATTTCCGGGACCCGATGGTGGGAGTAAGCGCCCCCGGGTGGTCGAGACGAGAAAGTGGTGCGAGGGCAGGTGTGTTGGCAGGGCCGCCCTTGCCTTGGCAGCCCCTTTGCAGAGCCCCTGCAATGGCGCCTCCAGGCTGTCCCAATTTCTCAAGCCTAACCCTAACCCTAACCCTAACCCTAGAGGATTTCCGGGGCCCGATGGTGGGAGTAAGTGCCCCCGGGTGGTCGAGACGAGAAAGTGGTGCGAGGGCAGGTGTGTTGGCAGGGCCGCCCTTGCCTTGGCAGCCCCTTTGCAGAGCCCCTGCAATGGCGCCTCCAGGCTGTCCCTATTTCTCCAGCCTAACCCTAAGCCTAACCCTAACCCTAGAGGATTTTCTGGGGCGCGATGGTGGGAGTAAGCGCCCCCGGGTGGTCGAGACGAGAAAGTGGTGCGAGGGCAGGTGTGTTGGCAGGGCCGCCCTTGCCTTGGCAGCCCCTTTGCAGAGCCCCTGCAATGGCGCCTCCAGGCTGTCCCGATTTCTCAAGCCTAACCCTAACCCTAACCCTAACCCTAGAGGATTTTCTGGGGCGCGATGGTGGGAGTAAGCGCCCCCGGGTGGTCGAGACGAGAAAGTGGTGCGAGGGCAGGTGTGTTGGCAGGGCCGCCCTTGCCTTGGCAGCCCCTTTGCAGAGCCCCTGCAATGGCGCCTCCAGGCTGTCCCGATTTCTCAAGCCTAACCCTAAGCCTAACCCTAACCCTAGAGGATTTTTCGGGACCCGATGGTGGGAGTAAGCGCCCCCGGGTGGTCGAGACGAGAAAGTGGTGCGAGGGCAGGTGTGTTGGCAGGGCCGCCCTTGCCTTGGCAGCCCCTTTGCAGAGCCCCTGCAATGGCGCCTCCAGGCTGTCCCGATTTCTCAAGCCTAACCCTAACCCTAACCCTAACCCTAGAGGATTTTCTGGGGCGCGATGGTGGGAGTAAGCGCCCCCGGGTGGTCGAGACGAGAAAGTGGTGCGAGGGCAGGTGTGTTGGCAGGGCCGCCCTTGCCTTGGCAGCCCCTTTGCAGAGCCCCTGCAATGGCGCCTCCAGGCTGTCCCGATTTCTCAAGCCTAACCCTAACCCTAACCCTAACCCTAGAGGATTTCCGGGGCCCAATGGTGGGAGTAAGTGCCCCTGGGTGGTCGAGACGAGAAAGTGGTGCGAGGGCAGGTGTGTTGGCAGGGCCGCCCTTGCCTTGGCAGCCCCTTTGCAGAGCCCCTGCAATGGCGCCTCCAGGCTGTCCCTATTTCTCCAGCCTAACCCTAACCCTAACCCTAACCCTAGAGGATTTTCTGGGGCCCGATGGTGGGAGTAAGCGCCCCCGGGTGGTCGAGACGAGAAAGTGGTGCGAGGGCAGGTGTGTTGGCAGGGCCGCCCTTGCCTTGGCAGCCCCTTTGCAGAGCCCCTGCAATGGCGCCTCCAGGCTGTCCCGATTTCTCCAGCCTAACCCTAAGCCTAACCCTAACCCTAGAGGATTTCCGGGGCCCAATGGTGGGAGTAAGTGCCCCCGGGTGGTCGAGACGAGAAAGTGGTGCGAGGGCAGGTGTGTTGGCAGGGCCGCCCTTGCCTTGGCAGCCCCTTTGCAGAGCCCCTGCAATGGCGCCTCCAGGCTGTCCCTATTTCTCCAGCCTAACCCTAACCCTAACCCTAACCCTAGAGGATTTTCTGGGGCGCGATGGTGGGAGTAAGCGCCCCCGGGTGGTGGAGACGAGAAAGTGGTGCGAGGGCAGGTGTGTTGGCAGGGCCGCCCTTGCCTTGGCAGCCCCTTTGCAGAGCCCCTGCAATGGCGCCTCCAGGCTGTCCCGATTTCTCCAGCCTAACCCTAACCCTAACCCTAACCCTAGAGGATTTTCTGGGGCGCGATGGTGGGAGTAAGCGCCCCCGGGTGGTCGAGACGAGAAAGTGGTGCGAGGGCAGGTGTGTTGGCAGGGCCGCCCTTGCCTTGGCAGCCCCTTTGCAGAGCCCCTGCAATGGCGCCTCCAGGCTGTCCCTATTTCTCAAGCCTAACCCTAAGCCTAACCCTAACCCTAGAGGATTTCCGGGACCCGATGGTGGGAGTAAGCGCCCCCGGGTGGTCGAGACGAGAAAGTGGTGCGAGGGCAGGTGTGTTGGCAGGGCCGCCCTTGCCTTGGCAGCCCCTTTGCAGAGCCCCTGCAATGGCGCCTCCAGGCTGTCCCGATTTCTCAAGCCTAACCCTAAGCCTAACCCTAACCCTAGAGGATTTCCGGGGCCCGATGGTGGGAGTAAGTGCCCCCGGGTGGTCGAGACGAGAAAGTGGTGCGAGGGCAGGTGTGTTGGCAGGGCCGCCCTTGCCTTGGCAGCCCCTTTGCAGAGCCCCTGCAATGGCGCCTCCAGGCTGTCCCGATTTCTCCAGCCTAACCCTAACCCTAACCCTAACCCTAGAGGATTTCCGGGGCCCGATGGTGGGAGTAAGTGCCCCCGGGTGGTCGAGACGAGAAAGTGGTGCGAGGGCAGGTGTGTTGGCAGGGCCGCCCTTGCCTTGGCAGCCCCTTTGCAGAGCCCCTGCAATGGCGCCTCCAGGCTGTCCCTATTTCTCCAGCCTAACCCTAACCCTAACCCTAACCCTAGAGGATTTTCTGGGGCGCGATGGTGGGAGTAAGCGCCCCCGGGTGGTCGAGACGAGAAAGTGGTGCGAGGGCAGGTGTGTTGGCAGGGCCGCCCTTGCCTTGGCAGCCCCTTTGCAGAGCCCCTGCAATGGCGCCTCCAGGCTGTCCCAATTTCTCAAGCCTAACCCTAAGCCTAACCCTAACCCTAGAGGATTTCCGGGGCCCAATGGTGGGAGTAAGCGCCCCCGGGTGGTCGAGACGAGAAAGTGGTGTGAGGGCAGGTGTGTTGGCAGGGCCGCCCTTGCCTTGGCAGCCCCTTTGCAGAGCCCCTGCAATGGCGCCTCCAGGCTGTCCCGATTTCTCCAGCCTAACCCTAACCCTAACCCTAACCCTAGAGGATTTTCTGGGGCGCGATGGTGGGAGTAAGCGCCCCCGGGTGGTCGAGACGAGAAAGTGGTGCGAGGGCAGGTGTGTTGGCAGGGCCACCCTTGCCTTGGCAGCCCCTTTGCAGAGCCCCTGCAATGGCGCCTCCAGGCTGTCCCGATTTCTCAAGCCTAACCCTAACCCTAACCCTAACCCTAGAGGATTTTCCGGGGCCCGATGGTGGGAGTAAGCGCCCCCGGGTGGTCGAGACGAGAAAGTGGTGCGAGGGCAGGTGTGTTGGCAGGGCCGCCCTTGCCTTGGCAGCCCCTTTGCAGAGCCCCTGCAATGGCGCCTCCAGGCTGTCCCGATTTCTCAAGCCTAACCCTAACCCTAACCCTAACCCTAGAGGATTTTCTGGGGCGCGATGGTGGGAGTAAGTGCCCCCGGGTGGTCGAGACGAGAAAGTGGTGCGAGGGCAGGTGTGTTGGCAGGGCCGCCCTTGCCTTGGCAGCCCCTTTACAGAGCCCCTGCAATGGCGCCTCCAGGCTGTCCCAATTTCTCAAGCCTAACCCTAAGCCTAACCCTAGAGGATTTTCTGGGGCGCGATGGTGGGAGTAAGTGCCCCCGGGTGGTCGAGACGAGAAAGTGGTGCGAGGGCAGGTGTGTTGGCAGGGCCGCCCTTGCCTTGGCAGCCCCTTTGCAGAGCCCCTGCAATGGCGCCTCCAGGCTGTCCCGATTTCTCAAGCCTAACCCTAACCCTAACCCTAACCCTAGAGGATTTCCGGGGCCCAATGGTGGGAGTAAGCGCCCCCGGGTGGTCGAGACGAGAAAGTGGTGCGAGGGCAGGTGTGTTGGCAGGGCCGCCCTTGCCTTGGCAGCCCCTTTGCAGAGCCCCTGCAATGGTGCCTCCAGGCTGTCCCGATTTCTCAAGCCTAACCCTAAGCCTAACCCTAACCCTAGAGGATTTCCGGGGCCCAATGGTGGGAGTAAGTGCCCCCGGGTGGTCGAGACGAGAAAGTGGTGCGAGGGCAGGTGTGTTGGCAGGGCCGCCCTTGCCTTGGCAGCCCCTTTGCAGAGCCCCTGCAATGGCGCCTCCAGGCTGTCCCGATTTCTCAAGCCTAACCCTAACCCTAACCCTAACCCTAGAGGATTTCCGGGACCCGATGGTGGGAGTAAGCGCCCCCGGGTGGTCGAGACGAGAAAGTGGTGCGAGGGCAGGTGTGTTGGCAGGGCCGCCCTTGCCTTGGCAGCCCCTTTGCAGAGCCCCTGCAATGGCGCCTCCAGGCTGTCCTGATTTCTCAAGCCTAACCCTAACCCTAACCCTAACCCTAGAGGATTTTCCGGGACCCGATGGTTGCAGTAAGCGCCCCCGGGTGGTCGAGACGAGAAAGTGGTGCGAGGGCAGGTGTGTTGGCAGGGCCACCCTTGCCTTGGCAGCCCCTTTGCAGAGCCCCTGCAATGGCGCCTCCAGGCTGTCCCGATTTCTCAAGCCTAACCCTAACCCTAACCCTAACCCTAGAGGATTTTCTGGGGCGCGATGGTGGGAGTAAGCGCCCCCGGGTGGTCGAGACGAGAAAGTGGTGCGAGGGCAGGTGTGTTGGCAGGGCCGCCCTTGCCTTGGCAGCCCCTTTGCAGAGCCCCTGCAATGGCGCCTCCAGGCTGTCCTGATTTCTCCAGCCTAACCCTAACCCTAACCCTAACCCTAGAGGATTTTCTGGGGCGCGATGGTGGGAGTAAGTGCCCCCGGGTGGTCGAGACGAGAAAGTGGTGCGAGGGCAGGTGTGTTGGCAGGGCCACCCTTGCCTTGGCAGCCCCTTTGCAGAGCCCCTGCAATGGCGCCTCCAGGCTGTCCCTATTTCTCAAGCCTAACCCTAAGCCTAACCCTAGAGGATTTTCTGGGGCGCGATGGTGGGAGTAAGTGCCCCCGGGTGGTCGAGACGAGAAAGTGGTGCGAGGGCAGGTGTGTTGGCAGGGCCGCCCTTGCCTTGGCAGCCCCTTTGCAGAGCCCCTGCAATGGCGCCTCCAGGCTGTCCCGATTTCTCAAGCCTAACCCTAACCCTAACCCTAACCCTAGAGGATTTCCGGGGCCCAATGGTGGGAGTAAGCGCCCCCGGGTGGTCGAGACGAGAAAGTGGTGCGAGGGCAGGTGTGTTGGCAGGGCCGCCCTTGCCTTGGCAGCCCCTTTGCAGAGCCCCTGCAATGGTGCCTCCAGGCTGTCCCGATTTCTCAAGCCTAACCCTAAGCCTAACCCTAACCCTAGAGGATTTCCGGGGCCCAATGGTGGGAGTAAGTGCCCCCGGGTGGTCGAGACGAGAAAGTGGTGCGAGGGCAGGTGTGTTGGCAGGGCCGCCCTTGCCTTGGCAGCCCCTTTGCAGAGCCCCTGCAATGGCGCCTCCAGGCTGTCCCGATTTCTCAAGCCTAACCCTAACCCTAACCCTAACCCTAGAGGATTTCCGGGGCCCGATGGTGGGAGTAAGCGCCCCCGGGTGGTCGAGACGAGAAAGTGGTGCGAGGGCAGGTGTGTTGGCAGGGCCGCCCTTGCCTTGGCAGCCCCTTTGCAGAGCCCCTGCAATGGCGCCTCCAGGCTGTCCTGATTTCTCAAGCCTAACCCTAACCCTAACCCTAACCCTAGAGGATTTTCCGGGACCCGATGGTTGCAGTAAGCGCCCCCGGGTGGTCGAGACGAGAAAGTGGTGCGAGGGCAGGTGTGTTGGCAGGGCCACCCTTGCCTTGGCAGCCCCTTTGCAGAGCCCCTGCAATGGCGCCTCCAGGCTGTCCCGATTTCTCAAGCCTAACCCTAACCCTAACCCTAACCCTAGAGGATTTTCTGGGGCGCGATGGTGGGAGTAAGCGCCCCCGGGTGGTCGAGACGAGAAAGTGGTGCGAGGGCAGGTGTGTTGGCAGGGCCGCCCTTGCCTTGGCAGCCCCTTTGCAGAGCCCCTGCAATGGCGCCTCCAGGCTGTCCTGATTTCTCCAGCCTAACCCTAACCCTAACCCTAACCCTAGAGGATTTTCTGGGGCCCGATGGTGGGAGTAAGCGCCCCCGGGTGGTCGAGACGAGAAAGTGGTGCGAGGGCAGGTGTGTTGGCAGGGCCACCCTTGCCTTGGCAGCCCCTTTGCAGAGCCCCTGCAATGGCGCCTCCAGGCTGTCCCTATTTCTCAAGCCTAACCCTAACCCTAACCATAACCCTAGAGGATTTTCCGGGGCGCGATGGTGGGAGTAAGCGCCCCCGGGTGGTCGAGACGAGAAAGTGGTGCGAGGGCAGGTGTGTTGGCAGGGCCGCCCTTGCCTTGGCAGCCCCTTTGCAGAGCCCCTGCAATGGCGCCTCCAGGCTGTCCCTATTTCTCAAGCCTAACCCTAAGCCTAACCCTAACCCTAGAGGATTTCCGGGACCCGATGGTGGGAGTAAGCGCCCCCGGGTGGTCGAGACGAGAAAGTGGTGCGAGGGCAGGTGTGTTGGCAGGGCCGTCCTTGCCTTGGCAGCCCCTTTGCAGAGCCCCTGCAATGGCGCCTCCAGGCTGTCCCGATTTCTCCAGCCTAACCCTAAGCCTAACCCTAACCCTAGAGGATTTCCGGGACCCGATGGTGGGAGTAAGCGCCCCCGGGTGGTCGAGACGAGAAAGTGGTGCGAGGGCAGGTGTGTTGGCAGGGCCGCCCTTGCCTTGGCAGCCCCTTTGCAGAGCCCCTGCAATGGCGCCTCCAGGCTGTCCCGATTTCTCCAGCCTAACCCTAACCCTAACCCTAACCCTAGAGGATTTTCCGGGACCCGATGGCTGCAGTAAGCGCCCCCGGGTGGTCGAGACGAGAAAGTGGTGCGAGGGCAGGTGTGTTGGCAGGGCCACCCTTGCCTTGGCAGCCCCTTTGCAGAGCCCCTGCAATGGCGCCTCCAGGCTGTCCCGATTTCTCAAGCCTAACCCTAACCCTAACCCTAACCCTAGAGGATTTTCCGGGGCGCGATGGTGGGAGTAAGCGCCCCCAGGTGGTCGAGACGAGAAAGTGGTGCGAGGGCAGGTGTGTTGGCAGGGCCGCCCTTGCCTTGGCAGCCCCTTTGCAGAGCCCCTGCAATGGCGCCTCCAGGCTGTCCCGATTTCTCAAGCCTAACCCTAACCCTAACCCTAACCCTAGAGGATTTCCGGGGCCCAATGGTGGGAGTAAGCGCCCCCGGGTGGTGGAGACGAGAAAGTGGTGCGAGGGCAGGTGTGTTGGCAGGGCCGCCCTTGCCTTGGCAGCCCCTTTGCAGAGCCCCTGCAATGGCGCCTCCAGGCTGTCCCTATTTCTCCAGCCTAACCCTAAGCCTAACCCTAACGCTAGAGGATTTTCTGGGGCGCGATGGTGGGAGTAAGCGCCCCCGGGTGGTCGAGACGAGAAAGTGGTGCGAGGGCAGGTGTGTTGGCAGGGCCGCCCTTGCCTTGGCAGCCCCTTTGCAGAGCCCCTGCAATGGCGCCTCCAGGCTGTCCCTATTTCTCAAGCCTAACCCTAAGCCTAACCCTAACCCTAGAGGATTTCCGGGACCCGATGGTGGGAGTAAGCGCCCCCGGGTGGTCGAGACGAGAAAGTGGTGCGAGGGCAGGTGTGTTGGCAGGGCCGCCCTTGCCTTGGCAGCCCCTTTGCAGAGCCCCTGCAATGGCGCCTCCAGGCTGTCCCAATTTCTCAAGCCTAACCCTAACCCTAACCCTAACCCTAGAGGATTTCCGGGACCCGATGGTGGGAGTAAGTGCCCCCGGGTGGTCGAGACGAGAAAGTGGTGCGAGGGCAGGTGTGTTGGCAGGGCCACCCTTGCCTTGGCAGCCCCTTTGCAGAGCCCCTGCAATGGCGCCTCCAGGCTGTCCCTATTTCTCAAGCCTAACCCTAAGCCTAACCCTAGAGGATTTTCTGGGGCGCGATGGTGGGAGTAAGCGCCCCCGGGTGGTCGAGACGAGAAAGTGGTGCGAGGGCAGGTGTGTTGGCAGGGCCGCCCTTGCCTTGGCAGCCCCTTTGCAGAGCCCCTGCAATGGCGCCTCCAGGCTGTCCCGATTTCTCAAGCCTAACCCTAACCCTAACCCTAACCCTAGAGGATTTTCTGGGGCGCGATGGTGGGAGTAAGCGCCCCCGGGTGGTCGAGACGCGAAAGTGGTGCGAGGGCAGGTGTGTTGGCAGGGCCACCCTTGCCTTGGCAGCCCCTTTGCAGAGCCCCTGCAATGGCGCCTCCAGGCTGTCCCTATTTCTCAAGCCTAACCCTAACCCTAACCCTAACCATAGAGGATTTTCTGGGGCGCGATGGTGGGAGTAAGCGCCCCCGGGTGGTCGAGACGAGAAAGTGGTGCGAGGGCAGGTGTGTTGGCAGGGCCGCCCTTGCCTTGGCAGCCCCTTTGCAGAGCCCCTGCAATGGCGCCTCCAGGCTGTCCCTATTTCTCCAGCCTAACCCTAACCCTAAGCCTAACCCTAGAGGATTTCCGGGGCCCGATGGTGGGAGTAAGTGCCCCCGGGTGGTCGAGACGAGAAAGTGGTGCGAGGGCAGGTGTGTTGGCAGGGCCGCCCTTGCCTTGGCAGCCCCTTTGCAGAGCCCCTGCAATGGCGCCTCCAGGCTGTCCCTATTTCTCCAGCCTAACCCTAACCCTAACCCTAACCCTAGAGGATTTTCTGGGGCCCGATGGTTGCAGTAAGCGCCCCCGGGTGGTCGAGACGAGAAAGTGGTGCGAGGGCAGGTGTGTTGGCAGGGCCGCCCTTGCCTTGGCAGCCCCTTTGCAGAGCCCCTGCAATGGCGCCTCCAGGCTGTCCCGATTTCTCAAGCCTAACCCTAAGCCTAACCCTAACCCTAGAGGATTTCCGGGGCCCGATGGTGGGAGTAAGCGCCCCCGGGTGGTCGAGACGAGAAAGTGGTGCGAGGGCAGGTGTGTTGGCAGGGCCGCCCTTGCCTTGGCAGCCCCTTTGCAGAGCCCCTGCAATGGCGCCTCCAGGCTGTCCCGATTTCTCCAGCCTAACCCTAACCCTAACCCTAACCCTAGAGGATTTTCTGGGGCGCGATGGTGGGAGTAAGCGCCCCCGGGTGGTCAAGACGAGAAAGTGGTGCGAGGGCAGGTGTGTTGGCAGGGCCACCCTTGCCTTGGCAGCCCCTTTGCAGAGCCCCTGCAATGGCGCCTCCAGGCTGTCCCAATTTCTCAAGCCTAACCCTAAGCCTAACCCTAGAGGATTTTCTGGGGCGCGATGGTGGGAGTAAGTGCCCCCGGGTGGTCGAGACGAGAAAGTGGTGCGAGGGCAGGTGTGTTGGCAGGGCCGCCCTTGCCTTGGCAGCCCCTTTGCAGAGCCCCTGCAATGGCGCCTCCAGGCTGTCCCGATTTCTCCAGCCTAACCCTAACCCTAACCCTAACCCTAGAGGATTTTCCGGGGCCCAATGGTGGGAGTAAGCGCCCCCGGGTGGTGGAGACGAGAAAGTGGTGCGAGGGCAGGTGTGTTGGCAGGGCCGCCCTTGCCTTGGCAGCCCCTTTGCAGAGCCCCTGCAATGGTGCCTCCAGGCTGTCCCGATTTCTCAAGCCTAACCCTAAGCCTAACCCTAACCCTAGAGGATTTCCGGGGCCCAATGGTGGGAGTAAGTGCCCCCGGGTGGTCGAGACGAGAAAGTGGTGCGAGGGCAGGTGTGTTGGCAGGGCCGCCCTTGCCTTGGCAGCCCCTTTGCAGAGCCCCTGCAATGGCGCCTCCAGGCTGTCCCGATTTCTCCAGCCTAACCCTAACCCTAACCCTAACCCTAGAGGATTTCCGGGACCCGATGGTGGGAGTAAGCGCCCCCGGGTGGTCGAGACGAGAAAGTGGTGCGAGGGCAGGTGTGTTGGCAGGGCCGCCCTTGCCTTGGCAGCCCCTTTGCAGAGCCCCTGCAATGGCGCCTCCAGGCTGTCCCTATTTCTCAAGCCTAACCCTAAGCCTAACCCTAGAGGATTTTCTGGGGCGCGATGGTGGGAGTAAGTGCCCCCGGGTGGTCGAGACGAGAAAGTGGTGCGAGGGCAGGTGTGTTGGCAGGTCCGCCCTTGCCTTGGCAGCCCCTTTGCAGAGCCCCTGCAATGGCGCCTCCAGGCTGTCCCGATTTCTCAAGCCTAACCCTAACCCTAACCCTAACCCTAGAGGATTTCCGGGGCCCGATGGTGGGAGTAAGCGCCCCCGGGTGGTGGAGACGAGAAAGTGGTGCGAGGGCAGGTGTGTTGGCAGGGCCGCCCTTGCCTTGGCAGCCCCTTTGCAGAGCCCCTGCAATGGTGCCTCCAGGCTGTCCCGATTTCTCAAGCCTAACCCTAACCCTAACCCTAACCCTAGAGGATTTCCGGGGCCCAATGGTGGGAGTAAGTGCCCCCGGGTGGTCGAGACGAGAAAGTGGTGCGAGGGCAGGTGTGTTGGCAGGGCCGCCCTTGCCTTGGCAGCCCCTTTGCAGAGCCCCTGCAATGGCGCCTCCAGGCTGTCCCGATTTCTCAAGCCTAACCCTAACCCTAACCCTAACCCTAGAGGATTTCCGGGACCCGATGGTGGGAGTAAGCGCCCCCGGGTGGTCGAGACGAGAAAGTGGTGCGAGGGCAGGTGTGTTGGCAGGGCCACCCTTGCCTTGGCAGCCCCTTTGCAGAGCCCCTGCAATGGCGCCTCCAGGCTGTCCCGATTTCTCAAGCCTAACCCTAACCCTAACCCTAACCCTAGAGGATTTTCTGGGGCGCGATGGTGGGAGTAAGCGCCCCCGGGTGGTCGAGACGAGAAAGTGGTGCGAGGGCAGGTGTGTTGGCAGGGCCGCCCTTGCCTTGGCAGCCCCTTTGCAGAGCCCCTGCAATGGCGCCTCCAGGCTGTCCTGATTTCTCAAGCCTAACCCTAACCCTAACCCTAACCCTAGAGGATTTTCCGGGACCCGATGGTTGCAGTAAGCGCCCCCGGGTGGTCGAGACGAGAAAGTGGTGCGAGGGCAGGTGTGTTGGCAGGGCCACCCTTGCCTTGGCAGCCCCTTTGCAGAGCCCCTGCAATGGCGCCTCCAGGCTGTCCCGATTTCTCAAGCCTAACCCTAACCCTAACCCTAACCCTAGAGGATTTTCTGGGGCGCGATGGTGGGAGTAAGCGCCCCCGGGTGGTCGAGACGAGAAAGTGGTGCGAGGGCAGGTGTGTTGGCAGGGCCGCCCTTGCCTTGGCAGCCCCTTTGCAGAGCCCCTGCAATGGCGCCTCCAGGCTGTCCCGATTTCTCAAGCCTAACCCTAAGCCTAACCCTAACCCTAGAGGATTTCCGGGGCCCAATGGTGGGAGTAAGTGCCCCCGGGTGGTCGAGACGAGAAAGTGGTGCGAGGGCAGGTGTGTTGGCAGGGCCGCCCTTGCCTTGGCAGCCCCTTTGCAGAGCCCCTGCAATGGCGCCTCCAGGCTGTCCCGATTTCTCAAGCCTAACCCTAACCCTAACCCTAACCCTAGAGGATTTCCGGGACCCGATGGTGGGAGTAAGTGCCCCCGGGTGGTCGAGACGAGAAAGTGGTGCGAGGGCAGGTGTGTTGGCAGGGCCGCCCTTGCCTTGGCAGCCCCTTTGCAGAGCCCCTGCAATGGCGCCTCCAGGCTGTCCCTATTTCTCCAGCCTAACCCTAACCCTAACCCTAACCCTAGAGGATTTTCTGGGGCGCGATGGTGGGAGTAAGCGCCCCCGGGTGGTGGAGACGAGAAAGTGGTGCGAGGGCAGGTGTGTTGGCAGGGCCACCCTTGCCTTGGCAGCCCCTTTGCAGAGCCCCTGCAATGGCGCCTCCAGGCTGTCTCTATTTCTCAAGCCTAACCCTAACCCTAACCCTAACCCTAGAGGATTTTCCGGGGCGCGATGGTGGGAGTAAGCGCCCCCGGGTGGTCGAGACGAGAAAGTGGTGCGAGAGCAGGTGTGTTGGCAGGGCCGCCCTTGCCTTGGCAGCCCCTTTGCAGAGCCCCTGCAATGGCGCCTCCAGGCTGTCCCTATTTCTCAAGCCTAACCCTAAGCCTAAGCCTAACCCTAGAGGATTTCCGGGACCCGATGGTGGGAGTAAGCGCCCCCGGGTGGTCCAGACGAGAAAGTGGTGCGAGGGCAGGTGTGTTGGCAGGGCCGTCCTTGCCTTGGCAGCCCCTTTGCAGAGCCCCTGCAATGGCGCCTCCAGGCTGTCCCGATTTCTCCAGCCTAACCCTAAGCCTAACCCTAACCCTAGAGGATTTCCGGGACCCGATGGTGGGAGTAAGCGCCCCCGGGTGGTCGAGACGAGAAAGTGGTGCGAGGGCAGGTGTGTTGGCAGGGCCGCCCTTGCCTTGGCAGCCCCTTTGCAGAGCCCCTGCAATGGCGCCTCCAGGCTGTCCCGATTTCTCCAGCCTAACCCTAACCCTAACCCTAACCCTAGAGGATTTTCCGGGACCCGATGGCTGCAGTAAGCGCCCCCGGGTGGTCGAGACGAGAAAGTGGTGCGAGGGCAGGTGTGTTGGCAGGGCCACCCTTGCCTTGGCAGCCCCTTTGCAGAGCCCCTGCAATGGCGCCTCCAGGCTGTCCCGATTTCTCAAGCCTAACCCTAACCCTAACCCTAACCCTAGAGGATTTTCCGGGGCGCGATGGTGGGAGTAAGTGCCCCCGGGTGTTCGAGACGAGAAAGTGGTGCGAGGGCAGGTGTGTTGGCAGGGCCGCCCTTGCCTTGGCAGCCCCTTTGCAGAGCCCCTGCAATGGCGCCTCCAGGCTGTCCCCATTTCTCAAGCCTAACCCTAACCCTAACCCTAACCCTAGAGGATTTCCGGGGCCCAATGGTGGGAGTAAGCGCCCCCGGGTGGTCGAGACGAGAAAGTGGTGCGAGGGCAGGTGTGTTGGCAGGGCCGCCCTTGCCTTGGCAGCCCCTTTGCAGAGCCCCTGCAATGGCGCCTCCAGGCTGTCCCGATTTCTCAAGCCTAACCCTAACCCTAACCCTAACCCTAGAGGATTTCCGGGGCCCAATGGTGGGAGTAAGTGCCCCCGGGTGGTCGAGACGAGAAAGTGGTGCGAGGGCAGGTGTGTTGGCAGGGCCGCCCTTGCCTTGGCAGCCCCTTTGCAGAGCCCCTGCAATGGCGCCTCCAGGCTGTCCCTATTTCTCCAGCCTAACCCTAACCCTAACCCTAACCCTAGAGGATTTTCTGGGGCGCGATGGTGGGAGTAAGCGCCCCCGGGTGGTCGAGACGAGAAAGTGGTGCGAAGGCAGGTGTGTTGGCAGGGCCGCCCTTGCCTTGGCAGCCCCTTTGCAGAGCCCCTGCAATGGCGCCTCCAGGCTGTCCCTATTTCTCCAGCCTAACCCTAACCCTAAGCCTAACCCTAGAGGATTTCCGGGACCCGATGGTGGGAGTAAGAGCCCCCGGGTGGTCGAGACGAGAAAGTGGTGCGAGGGCAGGTGTGTTGGCAGGACCGCCCTTGCCTTGGCAGCCCCTTTGCAGAGCCCCTGCAATGGCGCCTCCAGGCTGTCCCTATTTCTCAAGCCTAACCCTAAGCCTAACCCTAACCCTAGAGGATTTCCGGGGCCCAATGGTGGGAGTAAGTGCCCCCGGGTGGTCGAGACGAGAAAGTGGTGCGAGGGCAGGTGTGTTGACAGGGCCGCCCTTGCCTTGTCAGCCCCTTTGCAGAGCCCCTGCAATGGCGCCTCCAGGCTGTCCTGATTTCTCAAGCCTAACCCTAACCCTAACCCTAACCCTAGAGGATTTTCCGGGACCCGATGGTTGCAGTAAGCGCCCCCGGGTGGTGGAGACGAGAAAGTGGTGCGAGGGCAGGTGTGTTGGCAGGGCCGCCCTTGCCTTGGCAGCCCCTTTGCAGAGCCCCTGCAATGGCGCCTCCAGGCTGTCCCCATTTCTCAAGCCTAACCCTAACCCTAACCCTAACCCTAGAGGATTTTCCGGGACCCGATGGTTGCAGTAAGCGCCCCCGGGTGGTCGAGACGAGAAAGTGGTGCGAGGGCAGGTGTGTTGGCAGGGCCGCCCTTGCCTTGGCAGCCCCTTTGCAGAGCCCCTGCAATGGCGCCTCCAGGCTGTCCCGATTTCTCAAGCCTAACCCTAACCCTAACCCTAACCCTAGAGGATTTTCTGGGGCGCGATGGTGGGAGTAAGCGCCCCCGGGTGGTCGAGACGAGAAAGTGGTGCGAGGGCAGGTGTGTTGGCAGGGCCGCCCTTGCCTTGGCAGCCCCTTTGCAGAGCCCCTGCAATGGCGCCTCCAGGCTGTCCCGATTTCTCCAGCCTAACCCTAACCCTAACCCTAACCCTAGAGGATTTCCGGGGCCCGATGGTGGGAGTAAGTGCCCCCGGGTGGTCGAGACGAGAAAGTGGTGCGAGGGCAGGTGTGTTGGCAGGGCCGCCCTTGCCTTGGCAGCCCCTTTGCAGAGCCCCTGCAATGGCGCCTCCAGGCTGTCCCTATTTCTCCAGCCTAACCCTAACCCTAACCCTAACCCTAGAGGATTTTCTGGGGCGCGATGGTGGGAGTAAGCGCCCCCGGGTGGTCGAGACGAGAAAGTGGTGCGAGGGCAGGTGTGTTGGCAGGGCCGCCCTTGCCTTGGCAGCCCCTTTGCAGAGCCCCTGCAATGGCGCCTCCAGGCTGTCCCAATTTCTCAAGCCTAACCCTAAGCCTAACCCTAACCCTAGAGGATTTCCGGGGCCCAATGGTGGGAGTAAGCGCCCCCGGGTGGTGGAGACGAGAAAGTGGTGTGAGGGCAGGTGTGTTGGCAGGGCCGCCCTTGCCTTGGCAGCCCCTTTGCAGAGCCCCTGCAATGGCGCCTCCAGGCTGTCCCTATTTCTCCAGCCTAACCCTAACCCTAACCCTAACCCTAGAGGATTTTCTGGGGCGCGATGGTGGGAGTAAGCGCCCCCGGGTGGTCGAGACGAGAAAGTGGTGCGAGGGCAGGTGTGTTGGCAGGGCCACCCTTGCCTTGGCAGCCCCTTTGCAGAGCCCCTGCAATGGCGCCTCCAGGCTGTCCCGATTTCTCCAGCCTAACCCTAAGCCTAACCCTAACCCTAGAGGATTTTCCGGGGCCCGATGGTGGGAATAAGCGCCCCCGGGTGGTCGAGACGAGAAAGTGGTGCGAGGGCAGGTGTGTTGGCAGGGCCGCCCTTGCCTTGGCAGCCCCTTTGCAGAGCCCCTGCAATGGCGCCTCCAGGCTGTCCCGATTTCTCAAGCCTAACCCTAACCCTAACCCTAACCCTAGAGGATTTTCTGGGGCGCGATGGTGGGAGTAAGTGCCCCCGGGTGGTCGAGACGAGAAAGTGGTGCGAGGGCAGGTGTGTTGGCAGGGCCGCCCTTGCCTTGGCAGCCCCTTTGCAGAGCCCCTGCAATGGCGCCTCCAGGCTGTCCCAATTTCTCAAGCCTAACCCTAAGCCTAACCCTAGAGGATTTTCTGGGGCGCGATGGTGGGAGTAAGTGCCCCCGGGTGGTCGAGACGAGAAAGTGGTGCGAGGGCAGGTGTGTTGGCAGGGCCGCCCTTGCCTTGGCAGCCCCTTTGCAGAGCCCCTGCAATGGCGCCTCCAGGCTGTCCCGATTTCTCAAGCCTAACCCTAACCCTAACCCTAACCCTAGAGGATTTCCGGGGCCCAATGGTGGGAGTAAGCGCCCCCGGGTGGTGGAGACGAGAAAGTGGTGCGAGGGCAGGTGTGTTGGCAGGGCCGCCCTTGCCTTGGCAGCCCCTTTGCAGAGCCCCTGCAATGGTGCCTCCAGGCTGTCCCGATTTCTCAAGCCTAACCCTAAGCCTAACCCTAACCCTAGAGGATTTCCGGGACCCGATGGTGGGAGTAAGCGCCCCCGGGTGGTCGAGACGAGAAAGTGGTGCGAGGGCAGGTGTGTTGGCAGGGCCGCCCTTGCCTTGGCAGCCCCTTTACAGAGCCCCTGCAATGGCGCCTCCAGGCTGTCCCAATTTCTCAAGCCTAACCCTAACCCTAACCCTAACCCTAGAGGATTTCCGGGGCCCGATGGTGGGAGTAAGTGCCCCCGGGTGGTCGAGACGAGAAAGTGGTGCGAGGGCAGGTGTGTTGGCAGGGCCGCCCTTGCCTTGGCAGCCCCTTTGCAGAGCCCCTGCAATGGCGCCTCCAGGCTGTCCCGATTTCTCCAGCCTAACCCTAACCCTAACCCTAACCCTAGAGGATTTTCTGGGGCCCGATGGTGGGAGTAAGCGCCCCCGGGTGGTCGAGACGAGAAAGTGGTGCGAGGGCAGGTGTGTTGGCAGGGCCGCCCTTGCCTTGGCAGCCCCTTTGCAGAGCCCCTGCAATGGCGCCTCCAGGCTGTCCCGATTTCTCCAGCCTAACCCTAACCCTAACCCTAACCCTAGAGGATTTTCTGGGGCGCGATGGTGGGAGTAAGCGCCCCCGGGTGGTCGAGACGAGAAAGTGGTGCGAGGGCAGGTGTGTTGGCAGGGCCACCCTTGCCTTGGCAGCCCCTTTGCAGAGCCCCTGCAATGGCGCCTCCAGGCTGTCCCTATTTCTCAAGCCTAACCCTAACCCTAACCCTAACCATAGAGGATTTTCTGGGGCGCGATGGTGGGAGTAAGCGCCCCCGGGTGGTCGAGACGAGAAAGTGGTGCGAGGGCAGGTGTGTTGGCAGGGCCGCCCTTGCCTTGGCAGCCCCTTTGCAGAGCCCCTGCAATGGCGCCTCCAGGCTGTCCCGATTTCTCAAGCCTAACCCTAACCCTAACCCTAACCCTAGAGGATTTCCGGGGCCCGATGGTGGGAGTAAGTGCCCCCGGGTGGTCGAGACGAGAAAGTGGTGCGAGGGCAGGTGTGTTGGCAGGGCCGCCCTTGCCTTGGCAGCCCCTTTGCAGAGCCCCTGCAATGGCGCCTCCAGGCTGTCCCGATTTCTCCAGCCTAACCCTAACCCTAACCCTAACCCTAGAGGATTTTCCGGGGCCCGATGGTGGGAGTAAGTGCCCCCGGGTGGTCGAGACGAGAAAGTGGTGCGAGGGCAGGTGTGTTGGCAGGGCCGCCCTTGCCTTGGCAGCCCCTTTGCAGAGCCCCTGCAATGGCGCCTCCAGGCTGTCCCTATTTCTCCAGCCTAACCCTAACCCTAACCCTAACCCTAGAGGATTTCCGGGGCCCGATGGTGGGAGTAAGCGCCCCCGGGTGGTCGAGACGAGAAAGTGGTGCGAGGGCAGGTGTGTTGGCAGGGCCGCCCTTGCCTTGGCAGCCCCTTTGCAGAGCCCCTGCAATGGCGCCTCCAGGCTGTCCCGATTTCTCAAGCCTAACCCTAAGCCTAACCCTAACTCTAGAGGATTTCCGGGACCCGATGGTGGGAGTAAGCGCCCCCGGGTGGTCGAGACGAGAAAGTGGTGTGAGGGCAGGTGTGTTGGCAGGGCCGCCCTTGCCTTGGCAGCCCCTTTGCAGAGCCCCTGCAATGGCGCCTCCAGGCTGTCCCGATTTCTCAAGCCTAACCCTAACCCTAACCCTAACCCTAGAGGGTTTTCTGGGGCGCGATGGTGGGAGTAAGCGCCCCCGGGTGGTCGAGACGAGAAAGTGGTGCGAGGGCAGGTGTGTTGGCAGGGCCACCCTTGCCTTGGCAGCCCCTTTGCAGAGCCCCTGCAATGGCGCCTCCAGGCTGTCCCAATTTCTCAAGCCTAACCCTAACCCTAACCCTAACCCTAGAGGATTTCCGGGACCCGATGGTGGGAGTAAGCGCCCCCGGGTGGTCGAGACGAGAAAGTGGTGCGAGGGCAGGTGTGTTGGCAGGGCCGCCCTTGCCTTGGCAGCCCCTTTACAGAGCCCCTGCAATGGCGCCTCCAGGCTGTCCCAATTTCTCAAGCCTAACCCTAACCCTAACCCTAACCCTAGAGGATTTCCGGGGCCCGATGGTGGGAGTAAGTGCCCCCGGGTGGTCGAGACGAGAAAGTGGTGCGAGGGCAGGTGTGTTGGCAGGGCCGCCCTTGCCTTGGCAGCCCCTTTGCAGAGCCCCTGCAATGGCGCCTCCAGGCTGTCCCGATTTCTCCAGCCTAACCCTAACCCTAACCCTAACCCTAGAGGATTTTCTGGGGCGCGATGGTGGGAGTAAGCGCCCCCGGGTGGTCGAGACGAGAAAGTGGTGCGAGGGCAGGTGTGTTGGCAGGGCCGCCCTTGCCTTGGCAGCCCCTTTGCAGAGCCCCTGCAATGGCGCCTCCAGGCTGTCCCGATTTCTCAAGCCTAACCCTAACCCTAACCCTAACCCTAGAGGATTTTCTGGGGCGCGATGGTGGGAGTAAGCGCCCCCGGGTGGTCGAGACGAGAAAGTGGTGCGAGGGCAGGTGTGTTGGCAGGGCCGCCCTTGCCTTGGCAGCCCCTTTGCAGAGCCCCTGCAATGGCGCCTCCAGGCTGTCCCGATTTCTCAAGCCTAACCCTAAGCCTAACCCTAACCCTAGAGGATTTTTCGGGACCCGATGGTGGGAGTAGGCGCCCCCGGGTGGTCGAGACGAGAAAGTGGTGCGAGGGCAGGTGTGTTGGCAGGGCCGCCCTTGCCTTGGCAGCCCCTTTGCAGAGCCCCTGCAATGGCGCCTCCAGGCTGTCCCCATTTCTCAAGCCTAACCCTAACCCTAACCCTAACCCTAGAGGATTTTCTGGGGCGCGATGGTGGGAGTAAGCGCCCCCGGGTGGTCGAGACGAGAAAGTGGTGCGAGGGCAGGTGTGTTGGCAGGGCCGCCCTTGCCTTGGCAGCCCCTTTACAGAGCCCCTGCAATGGCGCCTCCAGGCTGTCCCGATTTCTCAAGCCTAACCCTAACCCTAACCCTAACCCTAGAGGATTTTCCGGGGCCCAATGGTGGGAGTAAGTGCCCCCGGGTGGTGGAGACGAGAAAGTGGTGCGAGGGCAGGTGTGTTGGCAGGGCCGCCCTTGCCTTGGCAGCCCCTTTGCAGAGCCCCTGCAATGGCGCCTCCAGGCTGTCCCTATTTCTCCAGCCTAACCCTAACCCTAACCCTAACCCTAGAGGATTTTCTGGGGCGCGATGGTGGGAGTAAGCGCCCCCGGGTGGTCGAGACGAGAAAGTGGTGCGAGGGCAGGTGTGTTGGCAGGGCCGCCCTTGCCTTGGCAGCCCCTTTGCAGAGCCCCTGCAATGGCGCCTCCAGGCTGTCCCGATTTCTCAAGCCTAACCCTAACCCTAACCCTAACCCTAGAGGATTTCCGGGGCCCAATGGTGGGAGTAAGCGCCCCCGGGTGGTCGAGACGAGAAAGTGGTGCGAGGGCAGGTGTGTTGGCAGGGCCGCCCTTGCCTTGGCAGCCCCTTTGCAGAGCCCCTGCAATGGTGCCTCCAGGCTGTCCCGATTTCTCAAGCCTAACCCTAAGCCTAACCCTAACCCTAGAGGATTTCCGGGACCCGATGGTGGGAGTAAGCGCCCCCGGGTGGTCGAGACGAGAAAGTGGTGCGAGGGCAGGTGTGTTGGCAGGGCCGCCCTTGCCTTGGCAGCCCCTTTACAGAGCCCCTGCAATGGCGCCTCCAGGCTGTCCCAATTTCTCAAGCCTAACCCTAACCCTAACCCTAACCCTAGAGGATTTCCGGGGCCCGATGGTGGGAGTAAGTGCCCCCGGGTGGTCGAGACGAGAAAGTGGTGCGAGGGCAGGTGTGTTGGCAGGGCCGCCCTTGCCTTGGCAGCCCCTTTGCAGAGCCCCTGCAATGGCGCCTCCAGGCTGTCCCGATTTCTCCAGCCTAACCCTAACCCTAACCCTAACCCTAGAGGATTTTCTGGGGCCCGATGGTGGGAGTAAGCGCCCCCGGGTGGTCGAGACGAGAAAGTGGTGCGAGGGCAGGTGTGTTGGCAGGGCCGCCCTTGCCTTGGCAGCCCCTTTGCAGAGCCCCTGCAATGGCGCCTCCAGGCTGTCCCGATTTCTCCAGCCTAACCCTAACCCTAACCCTAACCCTAGAGGATTTTCTGGGGCGCGATGGTGGGAGTAAGCGCCCCCGGGTGGTCGAGACGAGAAAGTGGTGCGAGGGCAGGTGTGTTGGCAGGGCCACCCTTGCCTTGGCAGCCCCTTTGCAGAGCCCCTGCAATGGCGCCTCCAGGCTGTCCCTATTTCTCAAGCCTAACCCTAACCCTAACCCTAACCATAGAGGATTTTCTGGGGCGCGATGGTGGGAGTAAGCGCCCCCGGGTGGTCGAGACGAGAAAGTGGTGCGAGGGCAGGTGTGTTGGCAGGGCCGCCCTTGCCTTGGCAGCCCCTTTGCAGAGCCCCTGCAATGGCGCCTCCAGGCTGTCCCGATTTCTCAAGCCTAACCCTAACCCTAACCCTAACCCTAGAGGATTTCCGGGGCCCGATGGTGGGAGTAAGTGCCCCCGGGTGGTCGAGACGAGAAAGTGGTGCGAGGGCAGGTGTGTTGGCAGGGCCGCCCTTGCCTTGGCAGCCCCTTTGCAGAGCCCCTGCAATGGCGCCTCCAGGCTGTCCCGATTTCTCCAGCCTAACCCTAACCCTAACCCTAACCCTAGAGGATTTTCCGGGACCCGATGGTGGGAGTAAGTGCCCCCGGGTGGTCGAGACGAGAAAGTGGTGCGAGGGCAGGTGTGTTGGCAGGGCCGCCCTTGCCTTGGCAGCCCCTTTGCAGAGCCCCTGCAATGGCGCCTCCAGGCTGTCCCTATTTCTCCAGCCTAACCCTAACCCTAACCCTAACCCTAGAGGATTTTCTGGGGCGCAATGGTGGGAGTAAGCGCCCCCGGGTGGTCGAGACGAGAAAGTGGTGCGAGGGCAGGTGTGTTGGCAGGGCCGCCCTTGCCTTGGCAGCCCCTTTGCAGAGCCCCTGCAATGGCGCCTCCAGGCTGTCCCGATTTCTCAAGCCTAACCCTAAGCCTAACCCTAACTCTAGAGGATTTCCGGGACCCGATGGTGGGAGTAAGCGCCCCCGGGTGGTCGAGACGAGAAAGTGGTGTGAGGGCAGGTGTGTTGGCAGGGCCGCCCTTGCCTTGGCAGCCCCTTTGCAGAGCCCCTGCAATGGCGCCTCCAGGCTGTCCCGATTTCTCCAGCCTAACCCTAACCCTAACCCTAACCCTAGAGGGTTTTCTGGGGCGCGATGGTGGGAGTAAGCGCCCCCGGGTGGTCGAGACGAGAAAGTGGTGCGAGGGCAGGTGTGTTGGCAGGGCCACCCTTGCCTTGGCAGCCCCTTTGCAGAGCCCCTGCAATGGCGCCTCCAGGCTGTCCCGATTTCTCAAGCCTAACCCTAAGCCTAACCCTAACCCTAGAGGATTTCCGGGACCCGATGGTGGGAGTAAGCGCCCCCGGGTGGTCGAGACGAGAAAGTGGTGCGAGGGCAGGTGTGTTGGCAGGGCCGCCCTTGCCTTGGCAGCCCCTTTGCAGAGCCCCTGCAATGGCGCCTCCAGGCTGTCCCAATTTCTCAAGCCTAACCCTAACCCTAACCCTAACCCTAGAGGATTTCCGGGACCCGATGGTGGGAGTAAGCGCCCCCGGGTGGTCGAGACGAGAAAGTGGTGCGAGGGCAGGTGTGTTGGCAGGGCCGCCCTTGCCTTGGCAGCCCCTTTACAGAGCCCCTGCAATGGCGCCTCCAGGCTGTCCCAATTTCTCAAGCCTAACCCTAACCCTAACCCTAACCCTAGAGGATTTCCGGGGCCCGATGGTGGGAGTAAGTGCCCCCGGGTGGTCGAGACGAGAAAGTGGTGCGAGGGCAGGTGTGTTGGCAGGGCCGCCCTTGCCTTGGCAGCCCCTTTGCAGAGCCCCTGCAATGGCGCCTCCAGGCTGTCCCGATTTCTCCAGCCTAACCCTAACCCTAACCCTAACCCTAGAGGATTTTCTGGGGCGCGATGGTGGGAGTAAGCGCCCCCGGGTGGTCGAGACGAGAAAGTGGTGCGAGGGCAGGTGTGTTGGCAGGGCCGCCCTTGCCTTGGCAGCCCCTTTGCAGAGCCCCTGCAATGGCGCCTCCAGGCTGTCCCGATTTCTCAAGCCTAACCCTAACCCTAACCCTAACCCTAGAGGATTTTTCGGGACCCGATGGTGGGAGTAAGCGCCCCCGGGTGGTCGAGACGAGAAAGTGGTGCGAGGGCAGGTGTGTTGGCAGGGCCGCCCTTGCCTTGGCAGCCCCTTTGCAGAGCCCCTGCAATGGCGCCTCCAGGCTGTCCCGATTTCTCCAGCCTAACCCTAACCCTAACCCTAACCCTAGAGGATTTTCTGGGGCGCGATGGTGGGAGTAAGCGCCCCCGGGTGGTCGAGACGAGAAAGTGGTGCGAGGGCAGGTGTGTTGGCAGGGCCGCCCTTGCCTTGGCAGCCCCTTTACAGAGCCCCTGCAATGGCGCCTCCAGGCTGTCCCGATTTCTCAAGCCTAACCCTAACCCTAACCCTAACCCTAGAGGATTTTCCGGGGCCCAATGGTGGGAGTAAGTGCCCCCGGGTGGTGGAGACGAGAAAGTGGTGCGAGGGCAGGTGTGTTGGCAGGGCCGCCCTTGCCTTGGCAGCCCCTTTGCAGAGCCCCTGCAATGGCGCCTCCAGGCTGTCCCTATTTCTCCAGCCTAACCCTAACCCTAACCCTAACCCTAGAGGATTTTCTGGGGCGCGATGGTGGGAGTAAGCGCCCCCGGGTGGTCGAGACGAGAAAGTGGTGCGAGGGCAGGTGTGTTGGCAGGGCCGCCCTTGCCTTGGCAGCCCCTTTGCAGAGCCCCTGCAATGGCGCCTCCAGGCTGTCCCGATTTCTCAAGCCTAACCCTAAGCCTAACCCTAACCCTAGAGGATTTCCGGGGCCCAATGGTGGGAGTAAGTGCCCCCGGGTGGTCGAGACGAGAAAGTGGTGCGAGGGCAGGTGTGTTGGCAGGGCCGCCCTTGCCTTGGCAGCCCCTTTGCAGAGCCCCTGCAATGGCGCCTCCAGGCTGTCCCTATTTCTCCAGCCTAACCCTAACCCTAACCCTAACCCTAGAGGATTTTCTGGGGCGCGATGGTGGGAGTAAGCGCCCCCGGGTGGTGGAGACGAGAAAGTGGTGCGAGGGCAGGTGTGTTGGCAGGGCCGCCCTTGCCTTGGCAGCCCCTTTGCAGAGCCCCTGCAATGGCGCCTCCAGGCTGTCCCGATTTCTCAAGCCTAACCCTAACCCTAACCCTAACCCTAGAGGATTTTCTGGGGCCCAATGGTGGGAGTAAGCGCCCCCGGGTGGTCGAGACGAGAAAGTGGTGCGAGGGCAGGTGTGTTGGCAGGGCCGCCCTTGCCTTGGCAGCCCCTTTGCAGAGCCCCTGCAATGGCGCCTCCAGGCTGTCCCTATTTCTCAAGCCTAACCCTAAGCCTAACCCTAACCCTAGAGGATTTCCGGGACCCGATGGTGGGAGTAAGCGCCCCCGGGTGGTCCAGACGAGAAAGTGGTGCGAGGGCAGGTGTGTTGGCAGGGCCGCCCTTGCCTTGGCAGCCCCTTTGCAGAGCCCCTGCAATGGCGCCTCCAGGCTGTCCCGATTTCTCAAGCCTAACCCTAAGCCTAACCCTAACCCTAGAGGATTTCCGGGACCCGATGGTGGGAGTAAGCGCCCCCGGGTGGTCGAGACGAGAAAGTGGTGCGAGGGCAGGTGTGTTGGCAGGGCCGCCCTTGCCTTGGCAGCCCCTTTACAGAGCCCCTGCAATGGCGCCTCCAGGCTGTCCCTATTTCTCAAGCCTAACCCTAACCCTAACCCTAACCCTAGAGGATTTTCTGGGGCGCGATGGTGGGAGTAAGCGCCCCCGGGTGGTCGAGACGAGAAAGTGGTGCGAGGGCAGGTGTGTTGGCAGGGCCGCCCTTGCCTTGGCAGCCCCTTTGCAGAGCCCCTGCAATGGCGCCTCCAGGCTGTCCCTATTTCTCCAGCCTAACCCTAACCCTAACCCTAACCATAGAGGATTTTCCGGGGCCCGATGGTTGCAGTAAGCGCCCCCGGGTGGTCGAGACGAGAAAGTGGTGCGAGGGCAGGTGTGTTGGCAGGGCCACCCTTGCCTTGGCAGCCCCTTTGCAGAGCCCCTGCAATGGCGCCTCCAGGCTGTCCCTATTTCTCAAGCCTAACCCTAACCCTAACCCTAACCATAGAGGATTTTCTGGGGCGCGATGGTGGGAGTAAGCGCCCCCGGGTGGTCGAGACGAGAAAGTGGTGCGAAGGCAGGTGTGTTGGCAGGGCCGCCCTTGCCTTGGCAGCCCCTTTGCAGAGCCCCTGCAATGGCGCCTCCAGGCTGTCCCGATTTCTCCAGCCTAACCCTAACCCTAAGCCTAACCCTAGAGGATTTCCGGGGCCCGATGGTGGGAGTAAGTGCCCCCGGGTGGTCGAGACGAGAAAGTGGTGCGAGGGCAGGTGTGTTGGCAGGGCCGCCCTTGCCTTGGCAGCCCCTTTGCAGAGCCCCTGCAATGGCGCCTCCAGGCTGTCCCTATTTCTCCAGCCTAACCCTAACCCTAACCCTAACCCTAGAGGATTTTCTGGGGCGCGATGGTGGGAGTAAGCGCCCCCGGGTGGTCGAGACGAGAAAGTGGTGCGAGGGCAGGTGTGTTGGCAGGGCCGCCCTTGCCTTGGCAGCCCCTTTGCAGAGCCCCTGCAATGGCGCCTCCAGGCTGTCCCAATTTCTCAAGCCTAACCCTAACCCTAACCCTAACCCTAGAGGATTTCCGGGGCCCAATGGTGGGAGTAAGCGCCCCCGGGTGGTCGAGACGAGAAAGTGGTGTGAGGGCTGGTGTGTTGGCAGGGCCGCCCTTGCCTTGGCAGCCCCTTTGCAGAGCCCCTGCAATGGCGCCTCCAGGCTGTCCCGATTTCTCAAGCCTAACCCTAACCCTAACCCTAACCCTAGAGGATTTTCTGGGGCGCGATGGTGGGAGTAAGCGCCCCCGGGTGGTCGAGACGAGAAAGTGGTGCGAGGGCAGGTGTGTTGGCAGGGCCACCCTTGCCTTGGCAGCCCCTTTGCAGAGCCCCTGCAATGGCGCCTCCAGGCTGTCCCGATTTCTCCAGCCTAACCCTAAGCCTAACCCTAACCCTAGAGGATTTTCCGGGGCCCGATGGTGGGAATAAGCGCCCCCGGGTGGTCGAGACGAGAAAGTGGTGCGAGGGCAGGTGTGTTGGCAGGGCCGCCCTTGCCTTGGCAGCCCCTTTGCAGAGCCCCTGCAATGGCGCCTCCAGGCTGTCCCGATTTCTCAAGCCTAACCCTAACCCTAACCCTAACCCTAGAGGATTTTCTGGGGCGCGATGGTGGGAGTAAGTGCCCCCGGGTGGTTGAGACGAGAAAGTGGTGCGAGGGCAGGTGTGTTGGCAGGGCCGCCCTTGCCTTGGCAGCCCCTTTGCAGAGCCCCTGCAATGGCGCCTCCAGGCTGTCCCTATTTCTCAAGCCTAACCCTAACCCTAACCCTAACCCTAGAGGATTTTCTGGGGCGCGATGGTGGGAGTAAGCGCCCCCGGGTGGTCGAGACGAGAAAGTGGTGCGAGGGCAGGTGTGTTGGCAGGGCCGCCCTTGCCTTGGCAGCCCCTTTGCAGAGCCCCTGCAATGGCGCCTCCAGGCTGTCCCGATTTCTCAAGCCTAACCCTAACCCTAACCCTAACCCTAGAGGATTTCCGGGGCCCAATGGTGGGAGTAAGTGCCCCCGGGTGGTCGAGACGAGAAAGTGGTGCGAGGGCAGGTGTGTTGGCAGGGCCGCCCTTGCCTTGGCAGCCCCTTTGCAGAGCCCCTGCAATGGCGCCTCCAGGCTGTCCCGATTTCTCAAGCCTAACCCTAAGCCTAACCCTAACCCTAGAGGATTTCCGGGGCCCAATGGTGGGAGTAAGCGCCCCCGGGTGGTGGAGACGAGAAAGTGGTGCGAGGGCAGGTGTGTTGGCAGGGCCGCCCTTGCCTTGGCAGCCCCTTTGCAGAGCCCCTGCAATGGCGCCTCCAGGCTGTCCCTATTTCTCCAGCCTAACCCTAAGCCTAACCCTAACCCTAGAGGATTTTCTGGGGCGCGATGGTGGGAGTAAGTGCCCCCGGGTGGTCGAGACGAGAAAGTGGTGCGAGGGCAGGTGTGTTGGCAGGGCCGCCCTTGCCTTGGCAGCCCCTTTGCAGAGCCCCTGCAATGGCGCCTCCAGGCTGTCCCCATTTCTCAAGCCTAACCCTAACCCTAACCCTAACCCTAGAGGATTTCCGGGGCCCAATGGTGGGAGTAAGTGCCCCCGGGTGGTCGAGACGAGAAAGTGGTGCGAGGGCAGGTGTGTTGGCAGGGCCGCCCTTGCCTTGGCAGCCCCTTTGCAGAGCCCCTGCAATGGCGCCTCCAGGCTGTCCCAATTTCTCAAGCCTAACCCTAACCCTAACCCTAACCCTAGAGGATTTCCGGGGCCCAATGGTGGGAGTAAGCGCCCCCGGGTGGTCGAGACGAGAAAGTGGTGCGAGGGCAGGTGTGTTGGCAGGGCCGCCCTTGCCTTGGCAGCCCCTTTGCAGAGCCCCTGCAATGGTGCCTCCAGGCTGTCCCGATTTCTCAAGCCTAACCCTAAGCCTAACCCTAACCCTAGAGGATTTCCGGGGCCCAATGGTGGGAGTAAGTGCCCCCGGGTGGTCGAGACGAGAAAGTGGTGCGAGGGCAGGTGTGTTGGCAGGGCCGCCCTTGCCTTGGCAGCCCCTTTGCAGAGCCCCTGCAATGGCGCCTCCAGGCTGTCCCGATTTCTCAAGCCTAACCCTAACCCTAACCCTAACCCTAGAGGATTTCCGGGACCCGATGGTGGGAGTAAGCGCCCCCGGGTGGTCGAGACGAGAAAGTGGTGCGAGGGCAGGTGTGTTGGCAGGGCCGCCCTTGCCTTGGCAGCCCCTTTGCAGAGCCCCTGCAATGGTGCCTCCAGGCTGTCCCGATTTCTCAAGCCTAACCCTAACCCTAACCCTAACCCTAGAGGATTTCCGGGGCCCAATGGTGGGAGTAAGTGCCCCCGGGTGGTCGAGACGAGAAAGTGGTGCGAGGGCAGGTGTGTTGGCAGGGCCGCCCTTGCCTTGGCAGCCCCTTTGCAGAGCCCCTGCAATGGCGCCTCCAGGCTGTCCCGATTTCTCAAGCCTAACCCTAACCCTAACCCTAACCCTAGAGGATTTCCGGGGCCCAATGGTGGGAGTAAGTGCCCCCGGGTGGTCGAGACGAGAAAGTGGTGCGAGGGCAGGTGTGTTGGCAGGGCCGCCCTTGCCTTGGCAGCCCCTTTGCAGAGCCCCTGCAATGGCGCCTCCAGGCTGTCCCTATTTCTCAAGCCTAACCCTAAGCCTAACCCTAACCCTAGAGGATTTCCGGGGCCCAATGGTGGGAGTAAGCGCCCCCGGGTGGTGGAGACGAGAAAGTGGTGCGAGGGCAGGTGTGTTGGCAGGGCCGCCCTTGCCTTGGCAGCCCCTTTGCAGAGCCCCTGCAATGGTGCCTCCAGGCTGTCCCGATTTCTCAAGCCTAACCCTAAGCCTAACCCTAACCCTAGAGGATTTCCGGGGCCCAATGGTGGGAGTAAGTGCCCCCGGGTGGTCGAGACGAGAAAGTGGTGCGAGGGCAGGTGTGTTGGCAGGGCCGCCCTTGCCTTGGCAGCCCCTTTGCAGAGCCCCTGCAATGGCGCCTCCAGGCTGTCCCGATTTCTCAAGCCTAACCCTAAGCCTAACCCTAACCCTAGAGGATTTCCGGGGCCCAATGGTGGGAGTAAGTGCCCCCGGGTGGTCGAGACGAGAAAGTGGTGCGAGGGCAGGTGTGTTGGCAGGGCCGCCCTTGCCTTGGCAGCCCCTTTGCAGAGCCCCTGCAATGGCGCCTCCAGGCTGTCCCGATTTCTCAAGCCTAACCCTAACCCTAACCCTAACCCTAGAGGATTTCCGGGGCCCAATGGTGGGAGTAAGCGCCCCCGGGTGGTGGAGACGAGAAAGTGGTGCGAGGGCAGGTGTGTTGGCAGGGCCGCCCTTGCCTTGGCAGCCCCTTTGCAGAGCCCCTGCAATGGTGCCTCCAGGCTGTCCCGATTTCTCAAGCCTAACCCTAAGCCTAACCCTAACCCTAGAGGATTTCCGGGGCCCAATGGTGGGAGTAAGTGCCCCCGGGTGGTCGAGACGAGAAAGTGGTGCGAGGGCAGGTGTGTTGGCAGGGCCGCCCTTGCCTTGGCAGCCCCTTTGCAGAGCCCCTGCAATGGCGCCTCCAGGCTGTCCCGATTTCTCAAGCCTAACCCTAACCCTAACCCTAACCCTAGAGGATTTCCGGGGCCCGATGGTGGGAGTAAGCGCCCCCGGGTGGTCGAGACGAGAAAGTGGTGCGAGGGCAGGTGTGTTGGCAGGGCCGCCCTTGCCTTGGCAGCCCCTTTGCAGAGCCCCTGCAATGGCGCCTCCAGGCTGTCCTGATTTCTCAAGCCTAACCCTAACCCTAACCCTAACCCTAGAGGATTTTCCGGGACCCGATGGTTGCAGTAAGCGCCCCCGGGTGGTCGAGACGAGAAAGTGGTGCGAGGGCAGGTGTGTTGGCAGGGCCACCCTTGCCTTGGCAGCCCCTTTGCAGAGCCCCTGCAATGGCGCCTCCAGGCTGTCCCGATTTCTCAAGCCTAACCCTAACCCTAACCCTAACCCTAGAGGATTTTCTGGGGCGCGATGGTGGGAGTAAGCGCCCCCGGGTGGTCGAGACGAGAAAGTGGTGCGAGGGCAGGTGTGTTGGCAGGGCCGCCCTTGCCTTGGCAGCCCCTTTGCAGAGCCCCTGCAATGGCGCCTCCAGGCTGTCCTGATTTCTCCAGCCTAACCCTAACCCTAACCCTAACCCTAGAGGATTTTCTGGGGCCCGATGGTGGGAGTAAGCGCCCCCGGGTGGTCGAGACGAGAAAGTGGTGCGAGGGCAGGTGTGTTGGCAGGGCCACCCTTGCCTTGGCAGCCCCTTTGCAGAGCCCCTGCAATGGCGCCTCCAGGCTGTCCCTATTTCTCAAGCCTAACCCTAACCCTAACCCTAACCCTAGAGGATTTTCCGGGGCGCGATGGTGGGAGTAAGCGCCCCCGGGTGGTCGAGACGAGAAAGTGGTGCGAGGGCAGGTGTGTTGGCAGGGCCGCCCTTGCCTTGGCAGCCCCTTTGCAGAGCCCCTGCAATGGCGCCTCCAGGCTGTCCCGATTTCTCAAGCCTAACCCTAACCCTAACCCTAACCCTAGAGGATTTCCGGGACCCGATGGTGGGAGTAAGCGCCCCCGGGTGGTGGAGACGAGAAAGTGGTGCGAGGGCAGGTGTGTTGGCAGGGCCGTCCTTGCCTTGGCAGCCCCTTTGCAGAGCCCCTGCAATGGCGCCTCCAGGCTGTCCCGATTTCTCCAGCCTAACCCTAACCCTAACCCTAACCCTAGAGGATTTCCGGGACCCGATGGTGGGAGTAAGCGCCCCCGGGTGGTCGAGACGAGAAAGTGGTGCGAGGGCAGGTGTGTTGGCAGGGCCGCCCTTGCCTTGGCAGCCCCTTTGCAGAGCCCCTGCAATGGCGCCTCCAGGCTGTCCCGATTTCTCCAGCCTAACCCTAACCCTAACCCTAACCCTAGAGGATTTTCCGGGACCCGATGGCTGCAGTAAGCGCCCCCGGGTGGTCGAGACGAGAAAGTGGTGCGAGGGCAGGTGTGTTGGCAGGGCCACCCTTGCCTTGGCAGCCCCTTTGCAGAGCCCCTGCAATGGCGCCTCCAGGCTGTCCCGATTTCTCAAGCCTAACCCTAACCCTAACCCTAACCCTAGAGGATTTTCCGGGGCGCGATGGTGGGAGTAAGCGCGCCCAGGTGGTCGAGACGAGAAAGTGGTGCGAGGGCAGGTGTGTTGGCAGGGCCGCCCTTGCCTTGGCAGCCCCTTTGCAGAGCCCCTGCAATGGCGCCTCCAGGCTGTCCCCATTTCTCAAGCCTAACCCTAACCCTAACCCTAACCCTAGAGGATTTCCGGGGCCCAATGGTGGGAGTAAGCGCCCCCGGGTGGTCGAGACGAGAAAGTGGTGCGAGGGCAGGTGTGTTGGCAGGGCCGCCCTTGCCTTGGCAGCCCCTTTGCAGAGCCCCTGCAATGGCGCCTCCAGGCTGTCCCTATTTCTCAAGCCTAACCCTAAGCCTAACCCTAACGCTAGAGGATTTTCTGGGGCCCGATGGTGGGAGTAAGCGCCCCCGGGTGGTCGAGACGAGAAAGTGGTGCGAGGGCAGGTGTGTTGGCAGGGCCGCCCTTGCCTTGGCAGCCCCTTTGCAGAGCCCCTGCAATGGCGCCTCCAGGCTGTCCCTATTTCTCAAGCCTAACCCTAAGCCTAACCCTAACCCTAGAGGATTTCCGGGACCCGATGGTGGGAGTAAGCGCCCCCGGGTGGTCGAGACGAGAAAGTGGTGCGAGGGCAGGTGTGTTGGCAGGGCCGCCCTTGCCTTGGCAGCCCCTTTGCAGAGCCCCTGCAATGGCGCCTCCAGGCTGTCCCAATTTCTCAAGCCTAACCCTAACCCTAACCCTAACCCTAGAGGATTTCCGGGGCCCAATGGTGGGAGTAAGTGCCCCCGGGTGGTCGAGACGAGAAAGTGGTGCGAGGGCAGGTGTGTTGGCAGGGCCGCCCTTGCCTTGGCAGCCCCTTTGCAGAGCCCCTGCAATGGCGCCTCCAGGCTGTCCCTATTTCTCAAGCCTAACCCTAACCCTAACCCTAACCCTAGAGGATTTTCTGGGGCGCGATGGTGGGAGTAAGCGCCCCCGGGTGGTCGAGACGAGAAAGTGGTGCGAGGGCAGGTGTGTTGGCAGGGCCACCCTTGCCTTGGCAGCCCCTTTGCAGAGCCCCTGCAATGGCGCCTCCAGGCTGTCCCTATTTCTCAAGCCTAACCCTAACCCTAACCCTAACCCTAGAGGATTTTCTGGGGCGCGATGGTGGGAGTAAGCGCCCCCGGGTGGTCGAGACGAGAAAGTGGTGCGAGGGCAGGTGTGTTGGCAGGGCCGCCCTTGCCTTGGCAGCCCCTTTGCAGAGCCCCTGCAATGGCGCCTCCAGGCTGTCCCTATTTCTCCAGCCTAACCCTAACCCTAAGCCTAACCCTAGAGGATTTCCGGGGCCCGATGGTGGGAGTAAGTGCCCCCGGGTGGTGGAGACGAGAAAGTGGTGCGAGGGCAGGTGTGTTGGCAGGGCCGCCCTTGCCTTGGCAGCCCCTTTGCAGAGCCCCTGCAATGGCGCCTCCAGGCTGTCCCTATTTCTCCAGCCTAACCCTAACCCTAACCCTAACCCTAGAGGATTTTCTGGGGCCCGATGGTTGCAGTAAGCGCCCCCGGGTGGTCGAGACGAGAAAGTGGTGCGAGGGCAGGTGTGTTGGCAGGGCCGCCCTTGCCTTGGCAGCCCCTTTGCAGAGCCCCTGCAATGGCGCCTCCAGGCTGTCCCGATTTCTCAAGCCTAACCCTAAGCCTAACCCTAACCCTAGAGGATTTCCGGGGCCCGATGGTGGGAGTAAGCGCCCCCGGGTGGTCGAGACGAGAAAGTGGTGTGAGGGCAGGTGTGTTGGCAGGGCCGCCCTTGCCTTGGCAGCCCCTTTGCAGAGCCCCTGCAATGGCGCCTCCAGGCTGTCCCTATTTCTCCAGCCTAACCCTAACCCTAACCCTAACCCTAGAGGATTTTCTGGGGCGCGATGGTGGGAGTAAGCGCCCCCGGGTGGTCAAGACGAGAAAGTGGTGCGAGGGCAGGTGTGTTGGCAGGGCCACCCTTGCCTTGGCAGCCCCTTTGCAGAGCCCCTGCAATGGCGCCTCCAGGCTGTCCCGATTTCTCAAGCCTAACCCTAAGCCTAACCCTAGAGGATTTTCTGGGGCCCAATGGTGGGAGTAAGCGCCCCCGGGTGGTCGAGACGAGAAAGTGGTGCGAGGGCAGGTGTGTTGGCAGGGCCGCCCTTGCCTTGGCAGCCCCTTTGCAGAGCCCCTGCAATGGCGCCTCCAGGCTGTCCCGATTTCTCCAGCCTAACCCTAACCCTAACCCTAACCCTAGAGGATTTCCGGGGCCCAATGGTGGGAGTAAGCGCCCCCGGGTGGTGGAGATGAGAAAGTGGTGCGAGGGCAGGTGTGTTGGCAGGGCCGCCCTTGCCTTGGCAGCCCCTTTGCAGAGCCCCTGCAATGGTGCCTCCAGGCTGTCCCGATTTCTCAAGCCTAACCCTAAGCCTAACCCTAACCCTAGAGGATTTCCGGGGCCCAATGGTGGGAGTAAGTGCCCCCGGGTGGTCGAGACGAGAAAGTGGTGCGAGGGCAGGTGTGTTGGCAGGGCCGCCCTTGCCTTGGCAGCCCCTTTGCAGAGCCCCTGCAATGGCGCCTCCAGGCTGTCCCGATTTCTCAAGCCTAACCCTAACCCTAACCCTAACCCTAGAGGATTTCCGGGACCCGATGGTGGGAGTAAGCGCCCCCGGGTGGTCGAGACGAGAAAGTGGTGCGAGGGCAGGTGTGTTGGCAGGGCCGCCCTTGCCTTGGCAGCCCCTTTGCAGAGCCCCTGCAATGGCGCCTCCAGGCTGTCCCGATTTCTCCAGCCTAACCCTAACCCTAACCCTAACCCTAGAGGATTTCCGGGGCCCGATGGTGGGAGTAAGTGCCCCCGGGTGGTCGAGACGAGAAAGTGGTGCGAGGGCAGGTGTGTTGGCAGGGCCGCCCTTGCCTTGGCAGCCCCTTTGCAGAGCCCCTGCAATGGCGCCTCCAGGCTGTCCCTATTTCTCCAGCCTAACCCTAACCCTAACCCTAACCCTAGAGGATTTTCTGGGGCCCGATGGTGGGAGTAAGTGCCCCCGGGTGGTCGAGACGAGAAAGTGGTGCGAGGGCAGGTGTGTTGGCAGGGCCGCCCTTGCCTTGGCAGCCCCTTTGCAGAGCCCCTGCAATGGCGCCTCCAGGCTGTCCCGATTTCTCAAGCCTAACCCTAAGCCTAACCCTAACCCTAGAGGATTTCCGGGGCCCGATGGTGGGAGTAAGCGCCCCCGGGTGGTCGAGACGAGAAAGTGGTGTGAGGGCAGGTGTGTTGGCAGGGCCGCCCTTGCCTTGGCAGCCCCTTTGCAGAGCCCCTGCAATGGCGCCTCCAGGCTGTCCCGATTTCTCAAGCCTAACCCTAACCCTAACCCTAACCCTAGAGGATTTTCTGGGGCGCGATGGTGGGAGTAAGCGCCCCCGGGTGGTGGAGACGAGAAAGTGGTGCGAGGGCAGGTGTGTTGGCAGGGCCACCCTTGCCTTGGCAGCCCCTTTGAAGAGCCCCTGCAATGGCGCCTCCAGGCTGTCCCGATTTCTCAAGCCTAACCCTAAGCCTAACCCTAGAGGATTTTCTGGGGCCCAATGGTGGGAGTAAGCGCCCCCGGGTGGTCGAGACGAGAAAGTGGTGCGAGGGCAGGTGTGTTGGCAGGGCCGCCCTTGCCTTGGCAGCCCCTTTGCAGAGCCCCTGCAATGGCGCCTCCAGGCTGTCCCTATTTCTCAAGCCTAACCCTAAGCCTAACCCTAGAGGATTTTCTGGGGCGCGATGGTGGGAGTAAGTGCCCCCGGGTGGTCGAGACGAGAAAGTGGTGCGAGGGCAGGTGTGTTGGCAGGGCCGCCCTTGCCTTGGCAGCCCCTTTGCAGAGCCCCTGCAATGGCGCCTCCAGGCTGTCCCGATTTCTCAAGCCTAACCCTAAGCCTAACCCTAACCCTAGAGGATTTCCGGGGCCCGATGGTGGGAGTAAGCGCCCCCGGGTGGTGGAGACGAGAAAGTGGTGCGAGGGCAGGTGTGTTGGCAGGGCCGCCCTTGCCTTGGCAGCCCCTTTGCAGAGCCCCTGCAATGGTGCCTCCAGGCTGTCCCGATTTCTCAAGCCTAACCCTAAGCCTAACCCTAACCCTAGAGGATTTCCGGGGCCCAATGGTGGGAGTAAGTGCCCCCGGGTGGTCGAGACGAGAAAGTGGTGCGAGGGCAGGTGTGTTGGCAGGGCCGCCCTTGCCTTGGCAGCCCCTTTGCAGAGCCCCTGCAATGGCGCCTCCAGGCTGTCCCGATTTCTCAAGCCTAACCCTAACCCTAACCCTAACCCTAGAGGATTTCCGGGACCCGATGGTGGGAGTAAGCGCCCCCGGGTGGTCGAGACGAGAAAGTGGTGCGAGGGCAGGTGTGTTGGCAGGGCCGCCCTTGCCTTGGCAGCCCCTTTGCAGAGCCCCTGCAATGGCGCCTCCAGGCTGTCCCGATTTCTCCAGCCTAACCCTAACCCTAACCCTAACCCTAGAGGATTTTCTGGGGCGCGATGGTGGGAGTAAGCGCCCCCGGGTGGTCAAGACGAGAAAGTGGTGCGAGGGCAGGTGTGTTGGCAGGGCCACCCTTGCCTTGGCAGCCCCTTTGCAGAGCCCCTGCAATGGCGCCTCCAGGCTGTCCCGATTTCTCAAGCCTAACCCTAAGCCTAACCCTAACCCTAGAGGATTTCCGGGACCCGATGGTGGGAGTAAGCGCCCCCGGGTGGTCGAGACGAGAAAGTGGTGCGAGGGCAGGTGTGTTGGCAGGGCCGCCCTTGCCTTGGCAGCCCCTTTGCAGAGCCCCTGCAATGGCGCCTCCAGGCTGTCCCTATTTCTCAAGCCTAACCCTAAGCCTAACCCTAGAGGATTTTCTGGGGCGCGATGGTGGGAGTAAGTGCCCCCGGGTGGTCGAGACGAGAAAGTGGTGCGAGGGCAGGTGTGTTGGCAGGGCCGCCCTTGCCTTGGCAGCCCCTTTGCAGAGCCCCTGCAATGGCGCCTCCAGGCTGTCCCGATTTCTCAAGCCTAACCCTAAGCCTAACCCTAACCCTAGAGGATTTCCGGGGCCCGATGGTGGGAGTAAGCGCCCCCGGGTGGTCGAGACTAGAAAGTGGTGCGAGGGCAGGTGTGTTGGCAGGGCCGCCCTTGCCTTGGCAGCCCCTTTGCAGAGCCCCTGCAATGGCGCCTCCAGGCTGTCCCGATTTCTCAAGCCTAACCCTAAGCCTAACCCTAACCCTAGAGGATTTCCGGGGCCCAATGGTGGGAGTAAGTGCCCCCGGGTGGTCGAGACGAGAAAGTGGTGCGAGGGCAGGTGTGTTGGCAGGGCCGCCCTTGCCTTGGCAGCCCCTTTGCAGAGCCCCTGCAATGGCGCCTCCAGGCTGTCCCGATTTCTCAAGCCTAACCCTAACCCTAACCCTAACCCTAGAGGATTTCCGGGACCCGATGGTGGGAGTAAGCGCCCCCGGGTGGTCGAGACGAGAAAGTGGTGCGAGGGCAGGTGTGTTGGCAGGGCCGCCCTTGCCTTGGCAGCCCCTTTGCAGAGCCCCTGCAATGGCGCCTCCAGGCTGTCCCGATTTCTCCAGCCTAACCCTAACCCTAACCCTAACCCTAGAGGATTTTCCGGGACCCGATGGCTGCAGTAAGAGCCCCCGGGTGGTCGAGACGAGAAAGTGGTGCGAGGGCAGGTGTGTTGGCAGGGCCACCCTTGCCTTGGCAGCCCCTTTGCAGAGCCCCTGCAATGGCGCCTCCAGGCTGTCCCGATTTCTCCAGCCTAACCCTAACCCTAACCCTAACCCTAGAGGATTTTCTGGGGCGCGATGGTGGGAGTAAGCGCCCCCGGGTGGTCGAGACGAGAAAGTGGTGCGAGGGCAGGTGTGTTGGCAGGGCCGCCCTTGCCTTGGCAGCCCCTTTGCAGAGCCCCTGCAATGGCGCCTCCAGGCTGTCCCGATTTCTCAAGCCTAACCCTAAGCCTAACCCTAACCCTAGAGGATTTCCGGGGCCCAATGGTGGGAGTAAGCGCCCCCGGGTGGTCGAGACGAGAAAGTGGTGCGAGGGCAGGTGTGTTGGCAGGGCCACCCTTGCCTTGGCAGCCCCTTTGCAGAGCCCCTGCAATGGCGCCTCCAGGCTGTCCCTATTTCTCAAGCCTAACCCTAACCCTAACCCTAACCATAGAGGATTTTCTGGGGCGCGATGGTGGGAGTAAGCGCCCCCGGGTGGTCGAGACGAGAAAGTGGTGCGAGGGCAGGTGTGTTGGCAGGGCCGCCCTTGCCTTGGCAGCCCCTTTGCAGAGCCCCTGCAATGGCGCCTCCAGGCTGTCCCTATTTCTCCAGCCTAACCCTAACCCTAAGCCTAACCCTAGAGGATTTCCGGGGCCCGATGGTGGGAGTAAGTGCCCCCGGGTGGTCGAGACGAGAAAGTGGTGCGAGGGCAGATGTGTTGGCAGGGCCGCCCTTGCCTTGGCAGCCCCTTTGCAGAGCCCCTGCAATGGCGCCTCCAGGCTGTCCCTATTTCTCCAGCCTAACCCTAACCCTAACCCTAACCCTAGAGGATTTTCTGGGGTGCGATGGTGGGAGTAAGCGCCCCCGGGTGGTCGAGACGAGAAAGTGGTGCGAGGGCAGGTGTGTTGGCAGGGCCGCCCTTGCCTTGGCAGCCCCTTTGCAGAGCCCCTGCAATGGCGCCTCCAGGCTGTCCCGATTTCTCAAGCCTAACCCTAAGCCTAACCCTAGAGGATTTTCTGGGGCCCAATGGTGGGAGTAAGCGCCCCCGGGTGGTCGAGACGAGAAAGTGGTGCGAGGGCAGGTGTGTTGGCAGGGCCGCCCTTGCCTTGGCAGCCCCTTTGCAGAGCCCCTGCAATGGCGCCTCCAGGCTGTCCCGATTTCTCAAGCCTAACCCTAACCCTAACCCTAACCCTAGAGGATTTCCGGGACCCGATGGTGGGAGTAAGCGCCCCCGGGTGGTCGAGACGAGAAAGTGGTGCGAGGGCAGGTGTGTTGGCAGGGCCGCCCTTGCCTTGGCAGCCCCTTTGCAGAGCCCCTGCAATGGCGCCTCCAGGCTGTCCCGATTTCTCCAGCCTAACCCTAACCCTAACCCTAACCCTAGAGGATTTTCCGGGACCCGATGGCTGCAGTAAGAGCCCCCGGGTGGTCGAGACGAGAAAGTGGTGCGAGGGCAGGTGTGTTGGCAGGGCCACCCTTGCCTTGGCAGCCCCTTTGCAGAGCCCCTGCAATGGCGCCTCCAGGCTGTCCCTATTTCTCCAGCCTAACCCTAAGCCTAACCCTAACCCTAGAGGATTTCCGGGACCCGATGGTGGGAGTAAGCGCCCCCGGGTGGTCGAGACGAGAAAGTGGTGCGAGGGCAGGTGTGTTGGCAGGGCCGCCCTTGCCTTGGCAGCCCCTTTGCAGAGCCCCTGCAATGGCGCCTCCAGGCTGTCCCTATTTCTCCAGCCTAACCCTAAGCCTAACCCTAACCCTAGAGGATTTCCGGGACCCGATGGTGGGAGTAAGCGCCCCCGGGTGGTCGAGACGAGAAAGTGGTGCGAGGGCAGGTGTGTTGGCAGGGCCGCCCTTGCCTTGGCAGCCCCTTTGCAGAGCCCCTGCAATGGCGCCTCCAGGCTGTCCCTATTTCTCAAGCCTAACCCTAACCCTAACCCTAACCCTAGAGGATTTCCGGGACCCGATGGTGGGAGTAAGAGCCCCCGGGTGGTCGAGACGAGAAAGTGGTGCGAGGGCAGGTGTGTTGGCAGGACCGCCCTTGCCTTGGCAGCCCCTTTGCAGAGCCCCTGCAATGGCGCCTCCAGGCTGTCCCGATTTCTCAAGCCTAACCCTAAGCCTAACCCTAACCCTAGAGGATTTCCGGGGCCCAATGGTGGGAGTAAGTGCCCCCGGGTGGTCGAGACGAGAAAGTGGTGCGAGGGCAGGTGTGTTGACAGGGCCGCCCTTGCCTTGTCAGCCCCTTTGCAGAGCCCCTGCAATGGCGCCTCCAGGCTGTCCTGATTTCTCAAGCCTAACCCTAACCCTAACCCTAACCCTAGAGGATTTTCCGGGACCCGATGGTTGCAGTAAGCGCCCCCGGGTGGTCGAGACGAGAAAGTGGTGCGAGGGCAGGTGTGTTGGCAGGGCCGCCCTTGCCTTGTCAGCCCCTTTGCAGAGCCCCTGCAATGGCGCCTCCAGGCTGTCCTGATTTCTCAAGCCTAACCCTAACCCTAACCCTAACCCTAGAGGATTTCCGGGACCCGATGGTGGGAGTAAGCGCCCCCGGGTGGTCGAGACGAGAAAGTGGTGCGAGGGCAGGTGTGTTGGCAGGGCCACCCTTGCCTTGGCAGCCCCTTTGCAGAGCCCCTGCAATGGCGCCTCCAGGCTGTCCCGATTTCTCAAGCCTAACCCTAACCCTAACCCTAACCCTAGAGGATTTTCTGGGGCGCGATGGTGGGAGTAAGCGCCCCCGGGTGGTCGAGACAAGAAAGTGGTGCGAGGGCAGGTGTGTTGGCAGGGCCGCCCTTGCCTTGGCAGCCCCTTTGCAGAGCCCCTGCAATGGCGCCTCCAGGCTGTCCCGATTTCTCAAGCCTAACCCTAACCCTAACCCTAACCCTAGAGGATTTCCGGGGCCCAATGGTGGGAGTAAGTGCCCCCGGGTGGTCGAGACGAGAAAGTGGTGCGAGGGCAGGTGTGTTGCCAGGGCCGCCCTTGCCTTGGCAGCCCCTTTGCAGAGCCCCTGCAATGGCGCCTCCAGGCTGTCCCGATTTCTCAAGCCTAACCCTAACCCTAACCCTAACCCTAGAGGATTTCCGGGACCCGATGGTGGGAGTAAGCGCCCCCGGGTGGTCGAGACTAGAAAGTGGTGCGAGGGCAGGTGTGTTGGCAGGGCCGCCCTTGCCTTGGCAGCCCCTTTGCAGAGCCCCTGCAATGGCGCCTCCAGGCTGTCCTGATTTCTCCAGCCTAACCCTAACCCTAACCCTAACCCTAGAGGATTTTCTGGGGCCCGATGGTGGGAGTAAGCGCCCCCGGGTGGTCGAGACGAGAAAGTGGTGCGAGGGCAGGTGTGTTGGCAGGGCCGCCCTTGCCTTGGCAGCCCCTTTGCAGAGCCCCTGCAATGGCGCCTCCAGGCTGTCCCTATTTCTCCAGCCTAACCCTAACCCTAACCCTAACCCTAGAGGATTTCCGGGACCCGATGGTGGGAGTAAGCGCCCCCGGGTGGTGGAGACGAGAAAGTGGTGCGAGGGCAGGTGTGTTGGCAGGGCCGCCCTTGCCTTGGCAGCCCCTTTGCAGAGCCCCTGCAATGGCGCCTCCAGGCTGTCCCGATTTCTCAAGCCTAACCCTAAGCCTAACCCTAACCCTAGAGGATTTCCGGGACCCGATGGTGGGAGTAAGCGCCCCCCGGTGGTCGAGACGAGAAAGTGGTGCGAGGGCAGGTGTGTTGGCAGGGCCGCCCTTGCCTTGGCAGCCCCTTTGCAGAGCCCCTGCAATGGCGCCTCCAGGCTGTCCCGATTTCTCCAGCCTAACCCTAACCCTAACCCTAACCCTAGAGGATTTTCCGGGACCCGATGGCTGCAGTAAGAGCCCCCGGGTGGTCGAGACGAGAAAGTGGTGCGAGGGCAGGTGTGTTGGCAGGGCCACCCTTGCCTTGGCAGCCCCTTTGCAGAGCCCCTGCAATGGCGCCTCCAGGCTGTCCCGATTTCTCCAGCCTAACCCTAACCCTAACCCTAACCCTAGAGGATTTTCTGGGGCGCGATGGTGGGAGTAAGCGCCCCCGGGTGGTCGAGACGAGAAAGTGGTGCGAGGGCAGGTGTGTTGGCAGGGCCGCCCTTGCCTTGGCAGCCCCTTTGCAGAGCCCCTGCAATGGCGCCTCCAGGCTGTCCCGATTTCTCAAGCCTAACCCTAACCCTAACCCTAACCCTAGAGGATTTCCGGGGCCCGATGGTGGGAGTAAGCGCCCCCGGGTGGTGGAGACGAGAAAGTGGTGCGAGGGCAGGTGTGTTGGCAGGGCCGCCCTTGCCTTGGCAGCCCCTTTGCAGAGCCCCTGCAATGGTGCCTCCAGGCTGTCCCGATTTCTCAAGCCTAACCCTAACCCTAACCCTAACCCTAGAGGATTTCCGGGGCCCAATGGTGGGAGTAAGTGCCCCCGGGTGGTCGAGACGAGAAAGTGGTGCGAGGGCAGGTGTGTTGGCAGGGCCGCCCTTGCCTTGGCAGCCCCTTTGCAGAGCCCCTGCAATGGCGCCTCCAGGCTGTCCCGATTTCTCAAGCCTAACCCTAACCCTAACCCTAACCCTAGAGGATTTCCGGGACCCGATGGTGGGAGTAAGCGCCCCCGGGTGGTCGAGACGAGAAAGTGGTGCGAGGGCAGGTGTGTTGGCAGGGCCGCCCTTGCCTTGGCAGCCCCTTTGCAGAGCCCCTGCAATGGCGCCTCCAGGCTGTCCCGATTTCTCCAGCCTAACCCTAACCCTAACCCTAACCCTAGAGGATTTTCCGGGACCCGATGGCTGCAGTAAGAGCCCCCGGGTGGTCGAGACGAGAAAGTGGTGCGAGGGCAGGTGTGTTGGCAGGGCCACCCTTGCCTTGGCAGCCCCTTTGCAGAGCCCCTGCAATGGCGCCTCCAGGCTGTCCCGATTTCTCCAGCCTAACCCTAACCCTAACCCTAACCCTAGAGGATTTTCTGGGGCGCGATGGTGGGAGTAAGCGCCCCCGGGTGGTCGAGACGAGAAAGTGGTGCGAGGGCAGGTGTGTTGGCAGGGCCGCCCTTGCCTTGGCAGCCCCTTTGCAGAGCCCCTGCAATGGCGCCTCCAGGCTGTCCCAATTTCTCAAGCCTAACCCTAACCCTAACCCTAACCCTAGAGGATTTCCGGGGCCCAATGGTGGGAGTAAGCGCCCCCGGGTGGTCGAGACGAGAAAGTGGTGCGAGGGCAGGTGTGTTGGCAGGGCCACCCTTGCCTTGGCAGCCCCTTTGCAGAGCCCCTGCAATGGCGCCTCCAGGCTGTCCCTATTTCTCAAGCCTAACCCTAACCCTAACCCTAACCATAGAGGATTTTCTGGGGCGCGATGGTGGGAGTAAGCGCCCCCGGGTGGTCGAGACGAGAAAGTGGTGCGAGGGCAGGTGTGTTGGCAGGGCCGCCCTTGCCTTGGCAGCCCCTTTGCAGAGCCCCTGCAATGGCGCCTCCAGGCTGTCCCTATTTCTCCAGCCTAACCCTAACCCTAAGCCTAACCCTAGAGGATTTCCGGGGCCCGATGGTGGGAGTAAGTGCCCCCGGGTGGTCGAGACGAGAAAGTGGTGCGAGGGCAGGTGTGTTGGCAGGGCCGCCCTTGCCTTGGCAGCCCCTTTGCAGAGCCCCTGCAATGGCGCCTCCAGGCTGTCCCTATTTCTCCAGCCTAACCCTAACCCTAACCCTAACCCTAGAGGATTTTCTGGGGCCCGATGGTGGGAGTAAGTGCCCCCGGGTGGTCGAGACGAGAAAGTGGTGCGAGGGCAGGTGTGTTGGCAGGGCCGCCCTTGCCTTGGCAGCCCCTTTGCAGAGCCCCTGCAATGGCGCCTCCAGGCTGTCCCGATTTCTCAAGCCTAACCCTAAGCCTAACCCTAACCCTAGAGGATTTCCGGGGCCCGATGGTGGGAGTAAGCGCCCCCGGGTGGTCGAGACGAGAAAGTGGTGTGAGGGCAGGTGTGTTGGCAGGGCCGCCCTTGCCTTGGCAGCCCCTTTGCAGAGCCCCTGCAATGGCGCCTCCAGGCTGTCCCGATTTCTCCAGCCTAACCCTAACCCTAACCCTAACCCTAGAGGATTTTCTGGGGCGCGATGGTGGGAGTAAGCGCCCCCGGGTGGTCAAGACGAGAAAGTGGTGCGAGGGCAGGTGTGTTGGCAGGGCCACCCTTGCCTTGGCAGCCCCTTTGCAGAGCCCCTGCAATGGCGCCTCCAGGCTGTCCCGATTTCTCAAGCCTAACCCTAAGCCTAACCCTAGAGGATTTTCTGGGGCCCAATGGTGGGAGTAAGCGCCCCCGGGTGGTCGAGACGAGAAAGTGGTGCGAGGGCAGGTGTGTTGGCAGGGCCGCCCTTGCCTTGGCAGCCCCTTTGCAGAGCCCCTGCAATGGCGCCTCCAGGCTGTCCCGATTTCTCAAGCCTAACCCTAACCCTAACCCTAACCCTAGAGGATTTCCGGGACCCGATGGTGGGAGTAAGCGCCCCCGGGTGGTCGAGACGAGAAAGTGGTGCGAGGGCAGGTGTGTTGGCAGGGCCGCCCTTGCCTTGGCAGCCCCTTTGCAGAGCCCCTGCAATGGCGCCTCCAGGCTGTCCCGATTTCTCCAGCCTAACCCTAACCCTAACCCTAACCCTAGAGGATTTTCCGGGACCCGATGGCTGCAGTAAGAGCCCCCGGGTGGTCGAGACGAGAAAGTGGTGCGAGGGCAGGTGTGTTGGCAGGGCCACCCTTGCCTTGGCAGCCCCTTTGCAGAGCCCCTGCAATGGCGCCTCCAGGCTGTCCCTATTTCTCCAGCCTAACCCTAAGCCTAACCCTAACCCTAGAGGATTTCCGGGACCCGATGGTGGGAGTAAGCGCCCCCGGGTGGTCGAGACGAGAAAGTGGTGCGAGGGCAGGTGTGTTGGCAGGGCCGCCCTTGCCTTGGCAGCCCCTTTGCAGAGCCCCTGCAATGGCGCCTCCAGGCTGTCCCTATTTCTCCAGCCTAACCCTAAGCCTAACCCTAACCCTAGAGGATTTCCGGGACCCGATGGTGGGAGTAAGCGCCCCCGGGTGGTCGAGACGAGAAAGTGGTGCGAGGGCAGGTGTGTTGGCAGGGCCGCCCTTGCCTTGGCAGCCCCTTTGCAGAGCCCCTGCAATGGCGCCTCCAGGCTGTCCTGATTTCTCCAGCCTAACCCTAAGCCTAACCCTAACCCTAGAGGATTTTCTGGGGCCCGATGGTGGGAGTAAGCGCCCCCGGGTGGTCGAGACGAGAAAGTGGTGCGAGGGCAGGTGTGTTGGCAGGGCCGCCCTTGCCTTGGCAGCCCCTTTGCAGAGCCCCTGCAATGGCGCCTCCAGGCTGTCCCTATTTCTCCAGCCTAACCCTAACCCTAACCCTAACCCTAGAGGATTTCCGGGACCCGATGGTGGGAGTAAGCGCCCCCGGGTGGTCGAGACGAGAAAGTGGTGCGAGGGCAGGTGTGTTGGCAGGGCCGCCCTTGCCTTGGCAGCCCCTTTGCAGAGCCCCTGCAATGGCGCCTCCAGGCTGTCCCGATTTCTCAAGCCTAACCCTAAGCCTAACCCTAACCCTAGAGGATTTCCGGGACCCGATGGTGGGAGTAAGCGCCCCCGGGTGGTCGAGACGAGAAAGTGGTGCGAGGGCAGGTGTGTTGGCAGGGCCGCCCTTGCCTTGGCAGCCCCTTTGCAGAGCCCCTGCAATGGCGCCTCCAGGCTGTCCCGATTTCTCCAGCCTAACCCTAACCCTAACCCTAACCCTAGAGGATTTTCCGGGACCCGATGGCTGCAGTAAGAGCCCCCGGGTGGTCGAGACGAGAAAGTGGTGCGAGGGCAGGTGTGTTGGCAGGGCCACCCTTGCCTTGGCAGCCCCTTTGCAGAGCCCCTGCAATGGCGCCTCCAGGCTGTCCCGATTTCTCCAGCCTAACCCTAACCCTAACCCTAACCCTAGAGGATTTTCTGGGGCGCGATGGTGGGAGTAAGCGCCCCCGGGTGGTCGAGACGAGAAAGTGGTGCGAGGGCAGGTGTGTTGGCAGGGCCGCCCTTGCCTTGGCAGCCCCTTTGCAGAGCCCCTGCAATGGCGCCTCCAGGCTGTCCCGATTTCTCAAGCCTAACCCTAACCCTAACCCTAACCCTAGAGGATTTCCGGGGCCCGATGGTGGGAGTAAGCGCCCCCGGGTGGTGGAGACGAGAAAGTGGTGCGAGGGCAGGTGTGTTGGCAGGGCCGCCCTTGCCTTGGCAGCCCCTTTGCAGAGCCCCTGCAATGGTGCCTCCAGGCTGTCCCGATTTCTCAAGCCTAACCCTAAGCCTAACCCTAACCCTAGAGGATTTCCGGGGCCCAATGGTGGGAGTAAGTGCCCCCGGGTGGTCGAGACGAGAAAGTGGTGCGAGGGCAGGTGTGTTGCCAGGGCCGCCCTTGCCTTGGCAGCCCCTTTGCAGAGCCCCTGCAATGGCGCCTCCAGGCTGTCCCGATTTCTCAAGCCTAACCCTAACCCTAACCCTAACCCTAGAGGATTTCCGGGACCCGATGGTGGGAGTAAGCGCCCCCGGGTGGTCGAGACGAGAAAGTGGTGCGAGGGCAGGTGTGTTGGCAGGGCCGCCCTTGCCTTGGCAGCCCCTTTGCAGAGCCCCTGCAATGGCGCCTCCAGGCTGTCCCGATTTCTCCAGCCTAACCCTAACCCTAACCCTAACCCTAGAGGATTTTCCGGGACCCGATGGCTGCAGTAAGAGCCCCCGGGTGGTCGAGACGAGAAAGTGGTGCGAGGGCAGGTGTGTTGGCAGGGCCACCCTTGCCTTGGCAGCCCCTTTGCAGAGCCCCTGCAATGGCGCCTCCAGGCTGTCCCGATTTCTCCAGCCTAACCCTAACCCTAACCCTAACCCTAGAGGATTTTCTGGGGCGCGATGGTGGGAGTAAGCGCCCCCGGGTGGTCGAGACGAGAAAGTGGTGCGAGGGCAGGTGTGTTGGCAGGGCCGCCCTTGCCTTGGCAGCCCCTTTGCAGAGCCCCTGCAATGGCGCCTCCAGGCTGTCCCGATTTCTCAAGCCTAACCCTAACCCTAACCCTAACCCTAGAGGATTTCCGGGGCCCAATGGTGGGAGTAAGCGCCCCCGGGTGGTCGAGACGAGAAAGTGGTGCGAGGGCAGGTGTGTTGGCAGGGCCACCCTTGCCTTGGCAGCCCCTTTGCAGAGCCCCTGCAATGGCGCCTCCAGGCTGTCCCTATTTCTCAAGCCTAACCCTAACCCTAACCCTAACCATAGAGGATTTTCTGGGGCGCGATGGTGGGAGTAAGCGCCCCCGGGTGGTCGAGACGAGAAAGTGGTGCGAGGGCAGGTGTGTTGGCAGGGCCGCCCTTGCCTTGGCAGCCCCTTTGCAGAGCCCCTGCAATGGCGCCTCCAGGCTGTCCCTATTTCTCCAGCCTAACCCTAACCCTAAGCCTAACCCTAGAGGATTTCCGGGGCCCGATGGTGGGAGTAAGTGCCCCCGGGTGGTCGAGACGAGAAAGTGGTGCGAGGGCAGGTGTGTTGGCAGGGCCGCCCTTGCCTTGGCAGCCCCTTTGCAGAGCCCCTGCAATGGCGCCTCCAGGCTGTCCCTATTTCTCCAGCCTAACCCTAACCCTAACCCTAACCCTAGAGGATTTTCTGGGGCCCGATGGTTGCAGTAAGCGCCCCCGGGTGGTCGAGACGAGAAAGTGGTGCGAGGGCAGGTGTGTTGGCAGGGCCGCCCTTGCCTTGGCAGCCCCTTTGCAGAGCCCCTGCAATGGCGCCTCCAGGCTGTCCCGATTTCTCAAGCCTAACCCTAAGCCTAACCCTAACCCTAGAGGATTTCCGGGGCCCGATGGTGGGAGTAAGCGCCCCCGGGTGGTCGAGACGAGAAAGTGGTGCGAGGGCAGGTGTGTTGCCAGGGCCGCCCTTGCCTTGGCAGCCCCTTTGCAGAGCCCCTGCAATGGCGCCTCCAGGCTGTCCCGATTTCTCCAGCCTAACCCTAACCCTAACCCTAACCCTAGAGGATTTTCTGGGGCGCGATGGTGGGAGTAAGCGCCCCCGGGTGGTCGAGACGAGAAAGTGGTGTGAGGGCAGGTGTGTTGGCAGGGCCGCCCTTGCCTTGGCAGCCCCTTTGCAGAGCCCCTGCAATGGCGCCTCCAGGCTGTCCCGATTTCTCAAGCCTAACCCTAAGCCTAACCCTAGAGGATTTTCTGGGGCCCAATGGTGGGAGTAAGCGCCCCCGGGTGGTCGAGACGAGAAAGTGGTGCGAGGGCAGGTGTGTTGGCAGGGCCGCCCTTGCCTTGGCAGCCCCTTTGCAGAGCCCCTGCAATGGCGCCTCCAGGCTGTCCCGATTTCTCAAGCCTAACCCTAACCCTAACCCTAACCCTAGAGGATTTCCGGGACCCGATGGTGGGAGTAAGCGCCCCCGGGTGGTCGAGACGAGAAAGTGGTGCGAGGGCAGGTGTGTTGGCAGGGCCGCCCTTGCCTTGGCAGCCCCTTTGCAGAGCCCCTGCAATGGCGCCTCCAGGCTGTCCCGATTTCTCCAGCCTAACCCTAACCCTAACCCTAACCCTAGAGGATTTTCCGGGACCCGATGGCTGCAGTAAGAGCCCCCGGGTGGTCGAGACGAGAAAGTGGTGCGAGGGCAGGTGTGTTGGCAGGGCCACCCTTGCCTTGGCAGCCCCTTTGCAGAGCCCCTGCAATGGCGCCTCCAGGCTGTCCCTATTTCTCCAGCCTAACCCTAAGCCTAACCCTAACCCTAGAGGATTTCCGGGACCCGATGGTGGGAGTAAGCGCCCCCGGGTGGTCGAGACGAGAAAGTGGTGCGAGGGCAGGTGTGTTGGCAGGGCCGCCCTTGCCTTGGCAGCCCCTTTGCAGAGCCCCTGCAATGGCGCCTCCAGGCTGTCCCTATTTCTCAAGCCTAACCCTAAGCCTAACCCTAACCCTAGAGGATTTCCGGGACCCGATGGTGGGAGTAAGCGCCCCCGGGTGGTCGAGACGAGAAAGTGGTGCGAGGGCAGGTGTGTTGGCAGGGCCGCCCTTGCCTTGGCAGCCCCTTTGCAGAGCCCCTGCAATGGCGCCTCCAGGCTGTCCCTATTTCTCCAGCCTAACCCTAACCCTAACCCTAACCCTAGAGGATTTTCTGGGGCCCGATGGTTGCAGTAAGCGCCCCCGGGTGGTCGAGACGAGAAAGTGGTGCGAGGGCAGGTGTGTTGGCAGGGCCGCCCTTGCCTTGGCAGCCCCTTTGCAGAGCCCCTGCAATGGCGCCTCCAGGCTGTCCCGATTTCTCAAGCCTAACCCTAAGCCTAACCCTAACCCTAGAGGATTTCCGGGGCCCGATGGTGGGAGTAAGCGCCCCCGGGTGGTCGAGACGAGAAAGTGGTGTGAGGGCAGGTGTGTTGGCAGGGCCGCCCTTGCCTTGGCAGCCCCTTTGCAGAGCCCCTGCAATGGCGCCTCCAGGCTGTCCCGATTTCTCCAGCCTAACCCTAACCCTAACCCTAACCCTAGAGGATTTTCTGGGGCGCGATGGTGGGAGTAAGCGCCCCCGGGTGGTCGAGACGAGAAAGTGGTGTGAGGGCAGGTGTGTTGGCAGGGCCGCCCTTGCCTTGGCAGCCCCTTTGCAGAGCCCCTGCAATGGCGCCTCCAGGCTGTCCCGATTTCTCAAGCCTAACCCTAAGCCTAACCCTAGAGGATTTTCTGGGGCCCAATGGTGGGAGTAAGCGCCCCCGGGTGGTCGAGACGAGAAAGTGGTGCGAGGGCAGGTGTGTTGGCAGGGCCGCCCTTGCCTTGGCAGCCCCTTTGCAGAGCCCCTGCAATGGCGCCTCCAGGCTGTCCCGATTTCTCAAGCCTAACCCTAACCCTAACCCTAACCCTAGAGGATTTCCGGGACCCGATGGTGGGAGTAAGCGCCCCCGGGTGGTCGAGACGAGAAAGTGGTGCGAGGGCAGGTGTGTTGGCAGGGCCGCCCTTGCCTTGGCAGCCCCTTTGCAGAGCCCCTGCAATGGCGCCTCCAGGCTGTCCCGATTTCTCCAGCCTAACCCTAACCCTAACCCTAACCCTAGAGGATTTTCCGGGACCCGATGGCTGCAGTAAGAGCCCCCGGGTGGTCGAGACGAGAAAGTGGTGCGAGGGCAGGTGTGTTGGCAGGGCCACCCTTGCCTTGGCAGCCCCTTTGCAGAGCCCCTGCAATGGCGCCTCCAGGCTGTCCCTATTTCTCCAGCCTAACCCTAACCCTAACCCTAACCCTAGAGGATTTCCGGGACCCGATGGTGGGAGTAAGCGCCCCCGGGTGGTCGAGACGAGAAAGTGGTGCGAGGGCAGGTGTGTTGGCAGGGCCGCCCTTGCCTTGGCAGCCCCTTTGCAGAGCCCCTGCAATGGCGCCTCCAGGCTGTCCCTATTTCTCAAGCCTAACCCTAAGCCTAACCCTAACCCTAGAGGATTTCCGGGACCCGATGGTGGGAGTAAGCGCCCCCGGGTGGTCGAGACGAGAAAGTGGTGCGAGGGCAGGTGTGTTGGCAGGGCCGCCCTTGCCTTGGCAGCCCCTTTGCAGAGCCCCTGCAATGGCGCCTCCAGGCTGTCCCTATTTCTCAAGCCTAACCCTAACCCTAACCCTAACCCTAGAGGATTTCCGGGACCCGATGGTGGGAGTAAGAGCCCCCGGGTGGTCGAGACGAGAAAGTGGTGCGAGGGCAGGTGTGTTGGCAGGACCGCCCTTGCCTTGGCAGCCCCTTTGCAGAGCCCCTGCAATGGCGCCTCCAGGCTGTCCCGATTTCTCAAGCCTAACCCTAAGCCTAACCCTAACCCTAGAGGATTTCCGGGGCCCAATGGTGGGAGTAAGTGCCCCCGGGTGGTCGAGACGAGAAAGTGGTGCGAGGGCAGGTGTGTTGACAGGGCCGCCCTTGCCTTGGCAGCCCCTTTGCAGAGCCCCTGCAATGGCGCCTCCAGGCTGTCCTGATTTCTCAAGCCTAACCCTAACCCTAACCCTAACCCTAGAGGATTTTCCGGGACCCGATGGTTGCAGTAAGCGCCCCCGGGTGGTCGAGACGAGAAAGTGGTGCGAGGGCAGGTGTGTTGGCAGGGCCGCCCTTGCCTTGGCAGCCCCTTTGCAGAGCCCCTGCAATGGCGCCTCCAGGCTGTCCTGATTTCTCAAGCCTAACCCTAACCCTAACCCTAACCCTAGAGGATTTTCCGGGACCCGATGGTTGCAGTAAGCGCCCCCGGGTGGTCGAGACGAGAAAGTGGTGCGAGGGCAGGTGTGTTGGCAGGGCCACCCTTGCCTTGGCAGCCCCTTTGCAGAGCCCCTGCAATGGCGCCTCCAGGCTGTCCCGATTTCTCCAGCCTAACCCTAACCCTAACCCTAACCCTAGAGGATTTTCTGGGGCGCGATGGTGGGAGTAAGCGCCCCCGGGTGGTCGAGACGAGAAAGTGGTGCGAGGGCAGGTGTGTTGGCAGGGCCGCCCTTGCCTTGGCAGCCCCTTTGCAGAGCCCCTGCAATGGCGCCTCCAGGCTGTCCCGATTTCTCAAGCCTAACCCTAAGCCTAACCCTAACCCTAGAGGATTTCCGGGGCCCAATGGTGGGAGTAAGTGCCCCCGGGTGGTCGAGACGAGAAAGTGGTGCGAGGGCAGGTGTGTTGCCAGGGCCGCCCTTGCCTTGGCAGCCCCTTTGCAGAGCCCCTGCAATGGCGCCTCCAGGCTGTCCCGATTTCTCAAGCCTAACCCTAAGCCTAACCCTAACCCTAGAGGATTTCCGGGACCCGATGGTGGGAGTAAGCGCCCCCGGGTGGTCGAGACTAGAAAGTGGTGCGAGGGCAGGTGTGTTGGCAGGGCCGCCCTTGCCTTGGCAGCCCCTTTGCAGAGCCCCTGCAATGGCGCCTCCAGGCTGTCCTGATTTCTCCAGCCTAACCCTAAGCCTAACCCTAACCCTAGAGGATTTTCTGGGGCCCGATGGTGGGAGTAAGCGCCCCCGGGTGGTCGAGACGAGAAAGTGGTGCGAGGGCAGGTGTGTTGGCAGGGCCGCCCTTGCCTTGGCAGCCCCTTTGCAGAGCCCCTGCAATGGCGCCTCCAGGCTGTCCCTATTTCTCCAGCCTAACCCTAACCCTAACCCTAACCCTAGAGGATTTCCGGGACCCGATGGTGGGAGTAAGCGCCCCCGGGTGGTCGAGACGAGAAAGTGGTGCGAGGGCAGGTGTGTTGGCAGGGCCGCCCTTGCCTTGGCAGCCCCTTTGCAGAGCCCCTGCAATGGCGCCTCCAGGCTGTCCCGATTTCTCAAGCCTAACCCTAAGCCTAACCCTAACCCTAGAGGATTTCCGGGACCCGATGGTGGGAGTAAGCGCCCCCGGGTGGTCGAGACGAGAAAGTGGTGCGAGGGCAGGTGTGTTGGCAGGGCCGCCCTTGCCTTGGCAGCCCCTTTGCAGAGCCCCTGCAATGGCGCCTCCAGGCTGTCCCGATTTCTCCAGCCTAACCCTAACCCTAACCCTAACCCTAGAGGATTTTCCGGGACCCGATGGCTGCAGTAAGAGCCCCCGGGTGGTCGAGACGAGAAAGTGGTGCGAGGGCAGGTGTGTTGGCAGGGCCGCCCTTGCCTTGGCAGCCCCTTTGCAGAGCCCCTGCAATGGCGCCTCCAGGCTGTCCCTATTTCTCCAGCCTAACCCTAACCCTAACCCTAACCCTAGAGGATTTTCTGGGGCGCGATGGTGGGAGTAAGCGCCCCCGGGTGGTCGAGACGAGAAAGTGGTGCGAGGGCAGGTGTGTTGGCAGGGCCGCCCTTGCCTTGGCAGCCCCTTTGCAGAGCCCCTGCAATGGCGCCTCCAGGCTGTCCCGATTTCTCAAGCCTAACCCTAACCCTAACCCTAACCCTAGAGGATTTCCGGGGCCCAATGGTGGGAGTAAGTGCCCCCGGGTGGTCGAGACGAGAAAGTGGTGCGAGGGCAGGTGTGTTGGCAGGGCCGCCCTTGCCTTGGCAGCCCCTTTGCAGAGCCCCTGCAATGGCGCCTCCAGGCTGTCCCGATTTCTCAAGCCTAACCCTAACCCTAACCCTAACCCTAGAGGATTTCCGGGGCCCAATGGTGGGAGTAAGTGCCCCCGGGTGGTCGAGACGAGAAAGTGGTGCGAGGGCAGGTGTGTTGGCAGGACCGCCCTTGCCTTGGCAGCCCCTTTGCAGAGCCCCTGCAATGGCGCCTCCAGGCTGTCCCGATTTCTCAAGCCTAACCCTAACCCTAACCCTAACCCTAGAGGATTTCCGGGACCCGATGGTGGGAGTAAGTGCCCCCGGGTGGTCGAGACGAGAAAGTGGTGCGAGGGCAGGTGTGTTGGCAGGGCCGCCCTTGCCTTGGCAGCCCCTTTGCAGAGCCCCTGCAATGGCGCCTCCAGGCTGTCCCGATTTCTCCAGCCTAACCCTAACCCTAACCCTAACCCTAGAGGATTTTCTGGGGCGCGATGGTGGGAGTAAGCGCCCCCGGGTGGTCGAGACGAGAAAGTGGTGCGAGGGCAGGTGTGTTGGCAGGGCCACCCTTGCCTTGGCAGCCCCTTTGCAGAGCCCCTGCAATGGCGCCTCCAGGCTGTCCCTATTTCTCCAGCCTAACCCTAAGCCTAACCCTAACCCTAGAGGATTTCCGGGACCCGATGGTGGGAGTAAGCGCCCCCGGGTGGTCGAGACGAGAAAGTGGTGCGAGGGCAGGTGTGTTGGCAGGGCCGCCCTTGCCTTGGCAGCCCCTTTGCAGAGCCCCTGCAATGGCGCCTCCAGGCTGTCCCGATTTCTCAAGCCTAACCCTAAGCCTAACCCTAACCCTAGAGGATTTCCGGGACCCGATGGTGGGAGTAAGCGCCCCCGGGTGGTCGAGACGAGAAAGTGGTGCGAGGGCAGGTGTGTTGGCAGGGCCGCCCTTGCCTTGGCAGCCCCTTTGCAGAGCCCCTGCAATGGCGCCTCCAGGCTGTCCCTATTTCTCAAGCCTAACCCTAACCCTAAGCCTAACCCTAGAGGATTTCCGGGACCCGATGGTGGGAGTAAGAGCCCCCGGGTGGTCGAGACGAGAAAGTGGTGCGAGGGCAGGTGTGTTGGCAGGACCGCCCTTGCCTTGGCAGCCCCTTTGCAGAGCCCCTGCAATGGCGCCTCCAGGCTGTCCCGATTTCTCAAGCCTAACCCTAAGCCTAACCCTAACCCTAGAGGATTTCCGGGGCCCAATGGTGGGAGTAAGTGCCCCCGGGTGGTCGAGACGAGAAAGTGGTGCGAGGGCAGGTGTGTTGACAGGGCCGCCCTTGCCTTGTCAGCCCCTTTGCAGAGCCCCTGCAATGGCGCCTCCAGGCTGTCCTGATTTCTCAAGCCTAACCCTAACCCTAACCCTAACCCTAGAGGATTTTCCGGGACCCGATGGTTGCAGTAAGCGCCCCCGGGTGGTCGAGACGAGAAAGTGGTGCGAGGGCAGGTGTGTTGGCAGGGCCGCCCTTGCCTTGGCAGCCCCTTTGCAGAGCCCCTGCAATGGCGCCTCCAGGCTGTCCCGATTTCTCCAGCCTAACCCTAAGCCTAACCCTAACCCTAGAGGATTTTCTGGGGCGCGATGGTGGGAGTAAGCGCCCCCGGGTGGTCGAGACGAGAAAGTGGTGCGAGGGCAGGTGTGTTGGCAGGGCCACCCTTGCCTTGGCAGCCCCTTTGCAGAGCCCCTGCAATGGCGCCTCCAGGCTGTCCCTATTTCTCCAGCCTAACCCTAAGCCTAACCCTAACCCTAGAGGATTTCCGGGACCCGATGGTGGGAGTAAGCGCCCCCGGGTGGTCGAGACGAGAAAGTGGTGCGAGGGCAGGTGTGTTGGCAGGGCCGCCCTTGCCTTGGCAGCCCCTTTGCAGAGCCCCTGCAATGGCGCCTCCAGGCTGTCCCTATTTCTCCAGCCTAACCCTAAGCCTAACCCTAACCCTAGAGGATTTTCCAGGGCCCGATGGTGGGAGTAAGCGCCCCCGGGTGGTCGAGACGAGAAAGTGGTGCGAGGGCAGGTGTGTTGGCAGGGCCGCCCTTGCCTTGGCAGCCCCTTTGCAGAGCCCCTGCAATGGCGCCTCCAGGCTGTCCCTATTTCTCAAGCCTAACCCTAACCCTAACCCTAACCCTAGAGGATTTCCGGGACCCGATGGTGGGAGTAAGAGCCCCCGGGTGGTCGAGACGAGAAAGTGGTGCGAGGGCAGGTGTGTTGGCAGGACCGCCCTTGCCTTGGCAGCCCCTTTGCAGAGCCCCTGCAATGGCGCCTCCAGGCTGTCCCGATTTCTCAAGCCTAACCCTAAGCCTAACCCTAACCCTAGAGGATTTCCGGGGCCCAATGGTGGGAGTAAGTGCCCCCGGGTGGTCGAGACGAGAAAGTGGTGCGAGGGCAGGTGTGTTGGCAGGGCCGCCCTTGCCTTGTCAGCCCCTTTGCAGAGCCCCTGCAATGGCGCCTCCAGGCTGTCCTGATTTCTCAAGCCTAACCCTAACCCTAACCCTAACCCTAGAGGATTTTCCGGGACCCGATGGTTGCAGTAAGCGCCCCCGGGTGGTCGAGACGAGAAAGTGGTGCGAGGGCAGGTGTGTTGGCAGGGCCGCCCTTGCCTTGGCAGCCCCTTTGCAGAGCCCCTGCAATGGCGCCTCCAGGCTGTCCTGATTTCTCAAGCCTAACCCTAACCCTAACCCTAACCCTAGAGGATTTTCCGGGACCCGATGGTTGCAGTAAGCGCCCCCGGGTGGTCGAGACGAGAAAGTGGTGCGAGGGCAGGTGTGTTGGCAGGGCCACCCTTGCCTTGGCAGCCCCTTTGCAGAGCCCCTGCAATGGCGCCTCCAGGCTGTCCCGATTTCTCAAGCCTAACCCTAACCCTAACCCTAACCCTAGAGGATTTTCTGGGGCGCGATGGTGGGAGTAAGCGCCCCCGGGTGGTCGAGACGAGAAAGTGGTGCGAGGGCAGGTGTGTTGGCAGGGCCGCCCTTGCCTTGGCAGCCCCTTTGCAGAGCCCCTGCAATGGCGCCTCCAGGCTGTCCCGATTTCTCAAGCCTAACCCTAACCCTAACCCTAACCCTAGAGGATTTCCGGGGCCCAATGGTGGGAGTAAGTGCCCCCGGGTGGTGGAGACGAGAAAGTGGTGCGAGGGCAGGTGTGTTGCCAGGGCCGCCCTTGCCTTGGCAGCCCCTTTGCAGAGCCCCTGCAATGGCGCCTCCAGGCTGTCCCGATTTCTCAAGCCTAACCCTAACCCTAACCCTAACCCTAGAGGATTTCCGGGACCCGATGGTGGGAGTAAGCGCCCCCGGGTGGTCGAGACTAGAAAGTGGTGCGAGGGCAGGTGTGTTGGCAGGGCCGCCCTTGCCTTGGCAGCCCCTTTGCAGAGCCCCTGCAATGGCGCCTCCAGGCTGTCCTGATTTCTCCAGCCTAACCCTAACCCTAACCCTAACCCTAGAGGATTTTCTGGGGCCCGATGGTGGGAGTAAGCGCCCCCGGGTGGTCGAGACTAGAAAGTGGTGCGAGGGCAGGTGTGTTGGCAGGGCCGCCCTTGCCTTGGCAGCCCCTTTGCAGAGCCCCTGCAATGGCGCCTCCAGGCTGTCCCGATTTCTCAAGCCTAACCCTAACCCTAACCCTAACCCTAGAGGATTTCCGGGGCCCGATGGTGGGAGTAAGCGCCCCCGGGTGGTCGAGACGAGAAAGTGGTGCGAGGGCAGGTGTGTTGGCAGGGCCGCCCTTGCCTTGGCAGCCCCTTTGCAGAGCCCCTGCAATGGCGCCTCCAGGCTGTCCCGATTTCTCAAGCCTAACCCTAAGCCTAACCCTAACCCTAGAGGATTTCCGGGGCCCAATGGTGGGAGTAAGTGCCCCCGGGTGGTCGAGACGAGAAAGTGGTGCGAGGGCAGGTGTGTTGGCAGGGCCGCCCTTGCCTTGGCAGCCCCTTTGCAGAGCCCCTGCAATGGCGCCTCCAGGCTGTCCCGATTTCTCAAGCCTAACCCTAACCCTAACCCTAACCCTAGAGGATTTTCTGGGGCCCGATGGTTGCAGTAAGCGCCCCCGGGTGGTCGAGACGAGAAAGTGGTGCGAGGGCAGGTGTGTTGGCAGGGCCACCCTTGCCTTGGCAGCCCCTTTGCAGAGCCCCTGCAATGGCGCCTCCAGGCTGTCCCGATTTCTCCAGCCTAACCCTAACCCTAACCCTAACCCTAGAGGATTTTCCGGGACCCGATGGCTGCAGTAAGAGCCCCCGGGTGGTCGAGACGAGAAAGTGGTGCGAGGGCAGGTGTGTTGGCAGGGCCACCCTTGCCTTGGCAGCCCCTTTGCAGAGCCCCTGCAATGGCGCCTCCAGGCTGTCCCGATTTCTCAAGCCTAACCCTAACCCTAACCCTAACCCTAGAGGATTTTCTGGGGCGCGATGGTGGGAGTAAGCGCCCCCGGGTGGTCGAGACGAGAAAGTGGTGCGAGGGCAGGTGTGTTGGCAGGGCCGCCCTTGCCTTGGCAGCCCCTTTGCAGAGCCCCTGCAATGGCGCCTCCAGGCTGTCCCGATTTCTCAAGCCTAACCCTAACCCTAACCCTAACCCTAGAGGATTTCCGGGGCCCAATGGTGGGAGTAAGCGCCCCCGGGTGGTCGAGACGAGAAAGTGGTGCGAGGGCAGGTGTGTTGGCAGGGCCGCCCTTGCCTTGGCAGCCCCTTTGCAGAGCCCCTGCAATGGCACCTCCAGGCTGTCCCGATTTCTCAAGCCTAACCCTAACCCTAACCCTAACCCTAGAGGATTTCCGGGGCCCAATGGTGGGAGTAAGTGCCCCCGGGTGGTCGAGACGAGAAAGTGGTGCGAGGGCAGGTGTGTTGGCAGGGCCGCCCTTGCCTTGGCAGCCCCTTTGCAGAGCCCCTGCAATGGCGCCTCCAGGCTGTCCCGATTTCTCAAGCCTAACCCTAAGCCTAACCCTAACCCTAGAGGATTTCCGGGACCCGATGGTGGGAGTAAGTGCCCCCGGGTGGTCGAGACGAGAAAGTGGTGCGAGGGCAGGTGTGTTGGCAGGGCCGCCCTTGCCTTGGCAGCCCCTTTGCAGAGCCCCTGCAATGGCGCCTCCAGGCTGTCCCGATTTCTCCAGCCTAACCCTAACCCTAACCCTAACCCTAGAGGATTTTCTGGGGCGCGATGGTGGGAGTAAGCGCCCCCGGGTGGTCGAGACGAGAAAGTGGTGCGAGGGCAGGTGTGTTGGCAGGGCCACCCTTGCCTTGGCAGCCCCTTTGCAGAGCCCCTGCAATGGCGCCTCCAGGCTGTCCCTATTTCTCCAGCCTAACCCTAAGCCTAACCCTAACCCTAGAGGATTTCCGGGACCCGATGGTGGGAGTAAGCGCCCCCGGGTGGTCGAGACGAGAAAGTGGTGCGAGGGCAGGTGTGTTGGCAGGGCCGCCCTTGCCTTGGCAGCCCCTTTGCAGAGCCCCTGCAATGGCGCCTCCAGGCTGTCCCTATTTCTCAAGCCTAACCCTAACCCTAAGCCTAACCCTAGAGGATTTCCGGGACCCGATGGTGGGAGTAAGAGCCCCCGGGTGGTCGAGACGAGAAAGTGGTGCGAGGGCAGGTGTGTTGGCAGGACCGCCCTTGCCTTGGCAGCCCCTTTGCAGAGCCCCTGCAATGGCGCCTCCAGGCTGTCCCGATTTCTCAAGCCTAACCCTAAGCCTAACCCTAACCCTAGAGGATTTCCGGGGCCCAATGGTGGGAGTAAGTGCCCCCGGGTGGTCGAGACGAGAAAGTGGTGCGAGGGCAGGTGTGTTGACAGGGCCGCCCTTGCCTTGTCAGCCCCTTTGCAGAGCCCCTGCAATGGCGCCTCCAGGCTGTCCCGATTTCTCAAGCCTAACCCTAACCCTAACCCTAACCCTAGAGGATTTTCTGGGGCGCGATGGTGGGAGTAAGTGCCCCCGGGTGGTCGAGACGAGAAAGTGGTGCGAGGGCAGGTGTGTTGGCAGGGCCGCCCTTGCCTTGGCAGCCCCTTTGCAGAGCCCCTGCAATGGCGCCTCCAGGCTGTCCCGATTTCTCAAGCCTAACCCTAAGCCTAACCCTAACCCTAGAGGATTTCCGGGGCCCAATGGTGGGAGTAAGTGCCCCCGGGTGGTCGAGACGAGAAAGTGGTGCGAGGGCAGGTGTGTTGCCAGGGCCGCCCTTGCCTTGGCAGCCCCTTTGCAGAGCCCCTGCAATGGCGCCTCCAGGCTGTCCCGATTTCTCAAGCCTAACCCTAACCCTAACCCTAACCCTAGAGGATTTCCGGGACCCGATGGTGGGAGTAAGCGCCCCCGGGTGGTCGAGACGAGAAAGTGGTGCGAGGGCAGGTGTGTTGGCAGGGCCGCCCTTGCCTTGGCAGCCCCTTTGCAGAGCCCCTGCAATGGCGCCTCCAGGCTGTCCCTATTTCTCCAGCCTAACCCTAAGCCTAACCCTAACCCTAGAGGATTTCCGGGACCCGATGGTGGGAGTAAGCGCCCCCGGGTGGTCGAGACGAGAAAGTGGTGCGAGGGCAGGTGTGTTGGCAGGGCCGCCCTTGCCTTGGCAGCCCCTTTGCAGAGCCCCTGCAATGGCGCCTCCAGGCTGTCCCGATTTCTCAAGCCTAACCCTAAGCCTAACCCTAACCCTAGAGGATTTCCGGGACCCGATGGTGGGAGTAAGCGCCCCCGGGTGGTCGAGACGAGAAAGTGGTGCGAGGGCAGGTGTGTTGGCAGGGCCGTCCTTGCCTTGGCAGCCCCTTTGCAGAGCCCCTGCAATGGCGCCTCCAGGCTGTCCCGATTTCTCCAGCCTAACCCTAAGCCTAACCCTAACCCTAGAGGATTTCCGGGACCCGATGGTGGGAGTAAGCGCCCCCGGGTGGTCGAGACGAGAAAGTGGTGCGAGGGCAGGTGTGTTGGCAGGGCCGCCCTTGCCTTGGCAGCCCCTTTGCAGAGCCCCTGCAATGGCGCCTCCAGGCTGTCCCGATTTCTCCAGCCTAACCCTAACCCTAACCCTAACCCTAGAGGATTTTCCGGGACCCGATGGCTGCAGTAAGAGCCCCCGGGTGGTCGAGACGAGAAAGTGGTGCGAGGGCAGGTGTGTTGGCAGGGCCACCCTTGCCTTGGCAGCCCCTTTGCAGAGCCCCTGCAATGGCGCCTCCAGGCTGTCCCGATTTCTCCAGCCTAACCCTAACCCTAACCCTAACCCTAGAGGATTTTCTGGGGCGCGATGGTGGGAGTAAGCGCCCCCGGGTGGTCGAGACGAGAAAGTGGTGCGAGGGCAGGTGTGTTGGCAGGGCCGCCCTTGCCTTGGCAGCCCCTTTGCAGAGCCCCTGCAATGGCGCCTCCAGGCTGTCCCGATTTCTCAAGCCTAACCCTAACCCTAACCCTAACCCTAGAGGATTTCCGGGGCCCAATGGTGGGAGTAAGCGCCCCCGGGTGGTCGAGACGAGAAAGTGGTGCGAGGGCAGGTGTGTTGGCAGGGCCGCCCTTGCCTTGGCAGCCCCTTTGCAGAGCCCCTGCAATGGCGCCTCCAGGCTGTCCCGATTTCTCCAGCCTAACCCTAAGCCTAACCCTAACCCTAGAGGATTTCCGGGGCCCAATGGTGGGAGTAAGTGCCCCCGGGTGGTCGAGACGAGAAAGTGGTGCGAGGGCAGGTGTGTTGCCAGGGCCGCCCTTGCCTTGGCAGCCCCTTTGCAGAGCCCCTGCAATGGCGCCTCCAGGCTGTCCCGATTTCTCAAGCCTAACCCTAACCCTAACCCTAACCCTAGAGGATTTCCGGGACCCGATGGTGGGAGTAAGCGCCCCCGGGTGGTCGAGATGAGAAAGTGGTGCGAGGGCAGGTGTGTTGGCAGGGCCGCCCTTGCCTTGGCAGCCCCTTTGCAGAGCCCCTGCAATGGCGCCTCCAGGCTGTCCCGATTTCTCCAGCCTAACCCTAACCCTAACCCTAACCCTAGAGGATTTTCTGGGGCGCGATGGTGGGAGTAAGCGCCCCCGGGTGGTCGAGACGAGAAAGTGGTGCGAGGGCAGGTGTGTTGGCAGGGCCACCCTTGCCTTGGCAGCCCCTTTGCAGAGCCCCTGCAATGGCGCCTCCAGGCTGTCCCTATTTCTCCAGCCTAACCCTAAGCCTAACCCTAACCCTAGAGGATTTCCGGGACCCGATGGTGGGAGTAAGCGCCCCCGGGTGGTCGAGACGAGAAAGTGGTGCGAGGGCAGGTGTGTTGGCAGGGCCGCCCTTGCCTTGGCAGCCCCTTTGCAGAGCCCCTGCAATGGCGCCTCCAGGCTGTCCCTATTTCTCCAGCCTAACCCTAAGCCTAACCCTAACCCTAGAGGATTTCCGGGACCCGATGGTGGGAGTAAGCGCCCCCGGGTGGTCGAGACGAGAAAGTGGTGCGAGGGCAGGTGTGTTGGCAGGGCCGCCCTTGCCTTGGCAGCCCCTTTGCAGAGCCCCTGCAATGGCGCCTCCAGGCTGTCCCTATTTCTCCAGCCTAACCCTAAGCCTAACCCTAACCCTAGAGGATTTCCGGGACCCGATGGTGGGAGTAAGAGCCCCCGGGTGGTCGAGACGAGAAAGTGGTGCGAGGGCAGGTGTGTTGGCAGGACCGCCCTTGCCTTGGCAGCCCCTTTGCAGAGCCCCTGCAATGGCGCCTCCAGGCTGTCCCGATTTCTCAAGCCTAACCCTAAGCCTAAGCCTAACCCTAGAGGATTTCCGGGGCCCAATGGTGGGAGTAAGTGCCCCCGGGTGGTCGAGACGAGAAAGTGGTGCGAGGGCAGGTGTGTTGACAGGGCCGCCCTTGCCTTGTCAGCCCCTTTGCAGAGCCCCTGCAATGGCGCCTCCAGGCTGTCCCGATTTCTCAAGCCTAACCCTAACCCTAACCCTAACCCTAGAGGATTTTCCGGGACCCGATGGTTGCAGTAAGCGCCCCCGGGTGGTCGAGACGAGAAAGTGGTGCGAGGGCAGGTGTGTTGACAGGGCCGCCCTTGCCTTGTCAGCCCCTTTGCAGAGCCCCTGCAATGGCGCCTCCAGGCTGTCCCGATTTCTCAAGCCTAACCCTAACCCTAACCCTAACCCTAGAGGATTTTCCGGGACCCGATGGTTGCAGTAAGCGCCCCCGGGTGGTCGAGACGAGAAAGTGGTGCGAGGGCAGGTGTGTTGGCAGGGCCGCCCTTGCCTTGGCAGCCCCTTTGCAGAGCCCCTGCAATGGCGCCTCCAGGCTGTCCCGATTTCTCCAGCCTAACCCTAACCCTAACCCTAACCCTAGAGGATTTCCGGGGCCCAATGGTGGGAGTAAGTGCCCCCGGGTGGTCGAGACGAGAAAGTGGTGCGAGGGCAGGTGTGTTGCCAGGGCCGCCCTTGCCTTGGCAGCCCCTTTGCAGAGCCCCTGCAATGGCGCCTCCAGGCTGTCCCGATTTCTCAAGCCTAACCCTAACCCTAACCCTAACCCTAGAGGATTTCCGGGACCCGATGGTGGGAGTAAGCGCCCCCGGGTGGTCGAGACTAGAAAGTGGTGCGAGGGCAGGTGTGTTGGCAGGGCCGCCCTTGCCTTGGCAGCCCCTTTGCAGAGCCCCTGCAATGGCGCCTCCAGGCTGTCCTGATTTCTCCAGCCTAACCCTAACCCTAACCCTAACCCTAGAGGATTTTCTGGGGCCCGATGGTGGGAGTAAGCGCCCCCGGGTGGTCGAGACGAGAAAGTGGTGCGAGGGCAGGTGTGTTGGCAGGGCCGCCCTTGCCTTGGCAGCCCCTTTGCAGAGCCCCTGCAATGGCGCCTCCAGGCTGTCCCTATTTCTCCAGCCTAACCCTAACCCTAACCCTAACCCTAGAGGATTTCCGGGACCCGATGGTGGGAGTAAGCGCCCCCGGGTGGTCGAGACGAGAAAGTGGTGCGAGGGCAGGTGTGTTGGCAGGGCCGCCCTTGCCTTGGCAGCCCCTTTGCAGAGCCCCTGCAATGGCGCCTCCAGGCTGTCCCGATTTCTCCAGCCTAACCCTAACCCTAACCCTAACCCTAGAGGATTTTCCGGGACCCGATGGCTGCAGTAAGAGCCCCCGGGTGGTCGAGACGAGAAAGTGGTGCGAGGGCAGGTGTGTTGGCAGGGCCACCCTTGCCTTGGCAGCCCCTTTGCAGAGCCCCTGCAATGGCGCCTCCAGGCTGTCCCTATTTCTCCAGCCTAACCCTAAGCCTAACCCTAACCCTAGAGGATTTCCGGGACCCGATGGTGGGAGTAAGCGCCCTCGGGTGGTCGAGACGAGAAAGTGGTGCGAGGGCAGGTGTGTTGGCAGGGCCGCCCTTGCCTTGGCAGCCCCTTTGCAGAGCCCCTGCAATGGCGCCTCCAGGCTGTCCCGATTTCTCCAGCCTAACCCTAACCCTAACCCTAACCCTAGAGGATTTTCTGGGGCGCGATGGTGGGAGTAAGCGCCCCCGGGTGGTCGAGACGAGAAAGTGGTGCGAGGGCAGGTGTGTTGGCAGGGCCGCCCTTGCCTTGGCAGCCCCTTTGCAGAGCCCCTGCAATGGCGCCTCCAGGCTGTCCCGATTTCTCAAGCCTAACCCTAACCCTAACCCTAACCCTAGAGGATTTTCTGGGGCCCAATGGTGGGAGTAAGCGCCCCCGGGTGGTCGAGACGAGAAAGTGGTGCGAGGGCAGGTGTGTTGGCAGGGCCGCCCTTGCCTTGGCAGCCCCTTTGCAGAGCCCCTGCAATGGCGCCTCCAGGCTGTCCCGATTTCTCAAGCCTAACCCTAAGCCTAACCCTAACCCTAGAGGATTTCCGGGGCCCAATGGTGGGAGTAAGTGCCCCCGGGTGGTCGAGACGAGAAAGTGGTGCGAGGGCAGGTGTGTTGGCAGGGCCGCCCTTGCCTTGGCAGCCCCTTTGCAGAGCCCCTGCAATGGCGCCTCCAGGCTGTCCCGATTTCTCAAGCCTAACCCTAACCCTAACCCTAACCCTAGAGGATTTCCGGGACCCGATGGTGGGAGTAAGTGCCCCCGGGTGGTCGAGACGAGAAAGTGGTGCGAGGGCAGGTGTGTTGGCAGGGCCGCCCTTGCCTTGGCAGCCCCTTTGCAGAGCCCCTGCAATGGCGCCTCCAGGCTGTCCCGATTTCTCCAGCCTAACCCTAACCCTAACCCTAACCCTAGAGGATTTTCTGGGGCGCGATGGTGGGAGTAAGCGCCCCCGGGTGGTCGAGACGAGAAAGTGGTGCGAGGGCAGGTGTGTTGGCAGGGCCACCCTTGCCTTGGCAGCCCCTTTGCAGAGCCCCTGCAATGGCGCCTCCAGGCTGTCCCTATTTCTCCAGCCTAACCCTAAGCCTAACCCTAACCCTAGAGGATTTCCGGGACCCGATGGTGGGAGTAAGCGCCCCCGGGTGGTCGAGACGAGAAAGTGGTGCGAGGGCAGGTGTGTTGGCAGGGCCGCCCTTGCCTTGGCAGCCCCTTTGCAGAGCCCCTGCAATGGCGCCTCCAGGCTGTCCCGATTTCTCCAGCCTAACCCTAACCCTAACCCTAACCCTAGAGGATTTCCGGGACCCGATGGTGGGAGTAAGAGCCCCCGGGTGGTCGAGACGAGAAAGTGGTGCGAGGGCAGGTGTGTTGGCAGGGCCGCCCTTGCCTTGGCAGCCCCTTTGCAGAGCCCCTGCAATGGCGCCTCCAGGCTGTCCCGATTTCTCCAGCCTAACCCTAAGCCTAACCCTAACCCTAGAGGATTTCCGGGGCCCAATGGTGGGAGTAAGTGCCCCCGGGTGGTCGAGACGAGAAAGTGGTGCGAGGGCAGGTGTGTTGGCAGGGCCGCCCTTGCCTTGGCAGCCCCTTTGCAGAGCCCCTGCAATGGCGCCTCCAGGCTGTCCTGATTTCTCAAGCCTAACCCTAAGCCTAACCCTAACCCTAGAGGATTTTCCGGGGCGCGATGGTGGGAGTAAGCGCCCCCGGGTGGTCGAGACGAGAAAGTGGTGCGAGGGCAGGTGTGTTGGCAGGGCCGCCCTTGCCTTGGCAGCCCCTTTGCAGAGCCCCTGCAATGGCGCCTCCAGGCTGTCCCGATTTCTCAAGCCTAACCCTAAGCCTAACCCTAACCCTAGAGGATTTCCGGGGCCCAATGGTGGGAGTAAGCGCCCCCGGGTGGTCGAGACGAGAAAGTGGTGCGAGGGCAGGTGTGTTGGCAGGGCCGCCCTTGCCTTGGCAGCCCCTTTGCAGAGCCCCTGCAATGGCGCCTCCAGGCTGTCCCGATTTCTCAAGCCTAACCCTAACCCTAACCCTAACCCTAGAGGATTTTCTGGGGCCCGATGGTGGGAGTAAGCGCCCCCGGGTGGTCGAGACGAGAAAGTGGTGCGAGGGCAGGTGTGTTGGCAGGGCCGCCCTTGCCTTGGCAGCCCCTTTGCAGAGCCCCTGCAATGGCGCCTCCAGGCTGTCCCGATTTCTCCAGCCTAACCCTAAGCCTAACCCTAACCCTAGAGGATTTTCTGGGGCCCGATGGTTGCAGTAAGCGCCCCCGGGTGGTCGAGACGAGAAAGTGGTGCGAGGGCAGGTGTGTTGGCAGGGCCACCCTTGCCTTGGCAGCCCCTTTGCAGAGCCCCTGCAATGGTGCCTCCAGGCTGTCCCTATTTCTCAAGCCTAACCCTAACCCTAACCCTAACCCTAGAGGATTTTCCGGGGCCCGATGGTGGGAGTAAGCGCCCCCGGGTGGTCGAGACGAGAAAGTGGTGCGAGGGCAGGTGTGTTGGCAGGGCCGCCCTTGCCTTGGCAGCCCCTTTGCAGAGCCCCTGCAATGGCGCCTCCAGGCTGTCCCGATTTCTCAAGCCTAACCCTAACCCTAACCCTAACCCTAGAGGATTTCCGGGACCCGATGGAGGGAGTAAGCGCCCCCGGGTGGTCGAGACGAGAAAGTGGTGCGAGGGCAGGTGTGTTGGCAGGGCCGCCCTTGCCTTGGCAGCCCCTTTGCAGAGCCCCTGCAATGGCGCCTCCAGGCTGTCCCTATTTCTCCAGCCTAACCCTAACCCTAACCCTAACCCTAGAGGATTTCCGGGACCCGATGGTGGGAGTAAGCGCCCCCGGGTGGTCGAGACTAGAAAGTGGTGCGAGGGCAGGTGTGTTGGCAGGGCCGCCCTTGCCTTGGCAGCCCCTTTGCAGAGCCCCTGCAATGGCGCCTCCAGGCTGTCCCTATTTCTCCAGCCTAACCCTAAGCCTAACCCTAACCCTAGAGGATTTTCTGGGGCGCGATGGTGGGAGTAAGCGCCCCCGGGTGGTCGAGACGAGAAAGTGGTGCGAGGGCAGGTGTGTTGGCAGGGCCGCCCTTGCCTTGGCAGCCCCTTTGCAGAGCCCCTGCAATGGCGCCTCCAGGCTGTCCCTATTTCTCCAGCCTAACCCTAAGCCTAACCCTAACCCTAGAGGATTTCCGGGACCCGATGGTGGGAGTAAGCGCCCCCGGGTGGTCGAGACGAGAAAGTGGTGCGAGGGCAGGTGTGTTGGCAGGGCCGCCCTTGCCTTGGCAGCCCCTTTGCAGAGCCCCTGCAATGGCGCCTCCAGGCTGTCCCGATTTCTCAAGCCTAACCCTAAGCCTAACCCTAACCCTAGAGGATTTCCGGGACCCGATGGTGGGAGTAAGCGCCCCCGGGTGGTCGAGACTAGAAAGTGGTGCGAGGGCAGGTGTGTTGGCAGGGCCGCCCTTGCCTTGGCAGCCCCTTTGCAGAGCCCCTGCAATGGCGCCTCCAGGCTGTCCTGATTTCTCCAGCCTAACCCTAAGCCTAACCCTAACCCTAGAGGATTTTCTGGGGCCCGATGGTGGGAGTAAGCGCCCCCGGGTGGTCGAGACGAGAAAGTGGTGCGAGGGCAGGTGTGTTGGCAGGGCCGCCCTTGCCTTGGCAGCCCCTTTGCAGAGCCCCTGCAATGGCGCCTCCAGGCTGTCCCTATTTCTCCAGCCTAACCCTAACCCTAACCCTAACCCTAGAGGATTTCCGGGACCCGATGGTGGGAGTAAGCGCCCCCGGGTGGTCGAGACGAGAAAGTGGTGCGAGGGCAGGTGTGTTGGCAGGGCCGCCCTTGCCTTGGCAGCCCCTTTGCAGAGCCCCTGCAATGGCGCCTCCAGGCTGTCCCGATTTCTCAAGCCTAACCCTAAGCCTAACCCTAACCCTAGAGGATTTCCGGGACCCGATGGTGGGAGTAAGCGCCCCCGGGTGGTCCAGACGAAAAAGTGGTGCGAGGGCAGGTGTGTTGGCAGGGCCGTCCTTGCCTTGGCAGCCCCTTTACAGAGCCCCTGCAATGGCGCCTCCAGGCTGTCCCGATTTCTCCAGCCTAACCCTAACCCTAACCCTAACCCTAGAGGATTTTCCGGGACCCGATGGCTGCAGTAAGAGCCCCCGGGTGGTCGAGACGAGAAAGTGGTGCGAGGGCAGGTGTGTTGGCAGGGCCACCCTTGCCTTGGCAGCCCCTTTGCAGAGCCCCTGCAATGGCGCCTCCAGGCTGTCCCGATTTCTCCAGCCTAACCCTAACCCTAACCCTAACCCTAGAGGATTTTCTGGGGCGCGATGGTGGGAGTAAGCGCCCCCGGGTGGTCGAGACGAGAAAGTGGTGCGAGGGCAGGTGTGTTGGCAGGGCCGCCCTTGCCTTGGCAGCCCCTTTGCAGAGCCCCTGCAATGGCGCCTCCAGGCTGTCCCGATTTCTCAAGCCTAACCCTAACCCTAACCCTAACCCTAGAGGATTTCCGGGGCCCAATGGTGGGAGTAAGTGCCCCCGGGTGGTCGAGACGAGAAAGTGGTGCGAGGGCAGGTGTGTTGCCAGGGCCGCCCTTGCCTTGTCAGCCCCTTTGCAGAGCCCCTGCAATGGCGCCTCCAGGCTGTCCCGATTTCTCAAGCCTAACCCTAACCCTAACCCTAACCCTAGAGGATTTCCGGGACCCGATGGTGGGAGTAAGCGCCCCCGGGTGGTCGAGACGAGAAAGTGGTGCGAGGGCAGGTGTGTTGGCAGGGCCGCCCTTGCCTTGGCAGCCCCTTTGCAGAGCCCCTGCAATGGCGCCTCCAGGCTGTCCCGATTTCTCCAGCCTAACCCTAACCCTAACCCTAACCCTAGAGGATTTTCTGGGGCGCGATGGTGGGAGTAAGCGCCCCCGGGTGGTCGAGACGAGAAAGTGGTGCGAGGGCAGGTGTGTTGGCAGGGCCACCCTTGCCTTGGCAGCCCCTTTGCAGAGCCCCTGCAATGGCGCCTCCAGGCTGTCCCTATTTCTCCAGCCTAACCCTAAGCCTAACCCTAACCCTAGAGGATTTCCGGGACCCGATGGTGGGAGTAAGCGCCCCCGGGTGGTCGAGACGAGAAAGTGGTGCGAGGGCAGGTGTGTTGGCAGGGCCGCCCTTGCCTTGGCAGCCCCTTTGCAGAGCCCCTGCAATGGCGCCTCCAGGCTGTCCCTATTTCTCCAGCCTAACCCTAAGCCTAACCCTAACCCTAGAGGATTTCCGGGACCCGATGGTGGGAGTAAGCGCCCCCGGGTGGTCGAGACGAGAAAGTGGTGCGAGGGCAGGTGTGTTGGCAGGGCCGCCCTTGCCTTGGCAGCCCCTTTGCAGAGCCCCTGCAATGGCGCCTCCAGGCTGTCCCTATTTCTCCAGCCTAACCCTAAGCCTAACCCTAACCCTAGAGGATTTCCGGGACCCGATGGTGGGAGTAAGAGCCCCCGGGTGGTCGAGACGAGAAAGTGGTGCGAGGGCAGGTGTGTTGGCAGGACCGCCCTTGCCTTGGCAGCCCCTTTGCAGAGCCCCTGCAATGGCGCCTCCAGGCTGTCCCGATTTCTCAAGCCTAACCCTAACCCTAACCCTAACCCTAGAGGATTTCCGGGACTCGATGGTGGGAGTAAGCGCCCCCGGGTGGTCGAGACGAGAAAGTGGTGCGAGGGCAGGTGTGTTGGCAGGGCCGCCCTTGCCTTGGCAGCCCCTTTGCAGAGCCCCTGCAATGGCGCCTCCAGGCTGTCCCGATTTCTCAAACCTAACCCTAACCCTAACCCTAACCCTAGAGGATTTTCCGGGGCCCGATGGTGGGAGTAAGTGCCCCCGGGTGGTCGAGACGAGAAAGTGGTGCGAGGGCAGGTGTGTTGGCAGGGCCGCCCTTGCCTTGGCAGCCCCTTTGCAGAGCCCCTGCAATGGCGCCTCCAGGCTGTCCCGATTTCTCCAGCCTAACCCTAACCCTAACCCTAACCCTAGAGGATTTTCTGGGGCCCGATGGTGGGAGTAAGTGCCCCCGGGTGGTCGAGACGAGAAAGTGGTGCGAGGGCAGGTGTGTTGGCAGGGCCGGCCTTGCCTTGGCAGCCCCTTTGCAGAGCCCCTGCAATGGCGCCTCCAGGCTGTCCCGATTTCTCAAGCCTAACCCTAACCCTAATCCTAACCCTAACCCTAGAGGATTTCCTGGGCCCAATGGTGGGAGTAAGTGCCCCCGGGTGGTCGAGACGAGAAAGTGGTGTGAGGGCAGGTGTGTTGGCAGGGCCGCCCTTGCCTTGGCAGCCCCTTTGCAGAGCCCCTGCAATGGCGCCTCCAGGCTGTCCCTATTTCTCAAGCCTAACCCTAAGCCTAACCCTAACCCTAGAGGATTTTCCGGGGCCCGATGGTGGGAGTAAGCGCCCCCGGGTGGTCGAGACGAGAAAGTGGTGCGAGGGCAGGTGTGTTGGCAGGGCCGCCCTTGCCTTGGCAGCCCCTTTACAGAGCCCCTGCAATGGCGCCTCCAGGCTGTCCCTATTTCTCAAGCCTAACCCTAAGCCTAACCCTAACCCTAGAGGATTTTCCGGAGCCCGATGGTGGGAGTAAGTGCCCCCGGGTGGTCGAGACGAGAAAGTGGTGCGAGGGCAGGTGTGTTGGCAGGGCCGCCCTTGCCTTGGCAGCCCCTTTGCAGAGCCCCTGCAATGGCGCCTCCAGGCTGTCCCTATTTCTCCAGCCTAACCCTAACCCTAACCCTAACCCTAGAGGATTTTCCGGGGCCCGATGGTGGGAGTAAGCGCCCCCGGGTGGTCGAGACGAGAAAGTGGTGCGAGGGCAGGTGTGTTGGCAGGGCCGCCCTTGCCTTGGCAGCCCCTTTGCAGAGCCCCTGCAATGGCGCCTCCAGGCTGTCCCCATTTCTCCAGCCTAACCCTAACCCTAACCCTAACCCTAGAGGATTCCCGGGGCCCAATGGTGGGAGTAAGCGCCCCCGGGAGGTCGAGACGAGAAAGTGGTGCGAGGGCAGGTGTGTTGGCAGGGCCGCCCTTGCCTTGGCAGCCCCTTTGCAGAGCCCCTGCAATGGCGCCTCCAGGCTGTCCCGATTTCTCAAGCCTAACCCTAACCCTAATCCTAACCCTAACCCTAGAGGATTTCCGGGACTCGATGGTGGGAGTAAGCGCCCCCGGGTGGTCGAGACGAGAAAGTGGTGCGAGGGCAGGTGTGTTGGCAGGGCCGCCCTTGCCTTGGCAGCCCCTTTGCAGAGCCCCTGCAATGGCGCCTCCAGGCTGTCCCGATTTCTCCAGCCTAACCCTAACCCTAACCCTAACCCTAGAGGATTTCCGGGACCCGATGGTGGGAGTAAGTGCCCCCGGGTGGTGGAGACGAGAAAGTGGTGCGAGGGCAGGTGTGTTGGCAGGGCCGCCCTTGCCTTGGCAGCCCCTTTGCAGAGCCCCTGCAATGGCGCCTCCAGGCTGTCCCGATTTCTCAAGCCTAACCCTAACCCTAACCCTAACCCTAGAGGATTTTCTGGGGCCCAATGGTGGGAGTAAGTGCCCCCGGGTGGTCGAGACGAGAAAGTGGTGCGAGGGCAGGTGTGTTGGCAGGGCCGCCCTTGCCTTGGCAGCCCCTTTGCAGAGCCCCTGCAATGGCGCCTCCAGGCTGTCCCGATTTCTCAAGCCTAACCCTAACCCTAACCCTAACCCTAGAGGATTTTCTGGGGCGCGATGGTGGGAGTAAGCGCCCCCGGGTGGTCGAGACGAGAAAGTGGTGCGAGGGCAGGTGTGTTGGCAGGGCCACCCTTGCCTTGGCAGCCCCTTTGCAGAGCCCCTGCAATGGCGCCTCCAGGCTGTCCCTATTTCTCAAGCCTAACCCTAACCCTAACCCTAACCCTAGAGGATTTCCGGGACCCGATGGTGGGAGTAAGCGCCCCCGGGTGGTCGAGACGAGAAAGTGGTGCGAGGGCAGGTGTGTTGGCAGGGCCGCCCTTGCCTTGGCAGCCCCTTTACAGAGCCCCTGCAATGGCGCCTCCAGGCTGTCCCGATTTCTCCAGCCTAACCCTAACCCTAACCCTAACCCTAGAGGATTTCCGGGACCCGATGGTGGGAGTAAGAGCCCCCGGGTGGTCGAGACGAGAAAGTGGTGCGAGGGCAGGTGTGTTGGCAGGGCCGCCCTTGCCTTGGCAGCCCCTTTGCAGAGCCCCTGCAATGACGCCTCCAGGCTGTCCCTATTTCTCCAGCCTAACCCTAAGCCTAACCCTAACCCTAGAGGATTTTCCGGGGCGCGATGGTGGGAGTAAGCGCCCCCGGGTGGTCGAGACGAGAAAGTGGTGCGAGGGCAGGTGTGTTGGCAGGGCCGCCCTTGCCTTGGCAGCCCCTTTGCAGAGCCCCTGCAATGGCGCCTCCAGGCTGTCCCGATTTCTCCAGCCTAACCCTAACCCTAACCCTAGAGGATTTCCGGGGCCCAATGGTGGGAGTAAGTGCCCCCGGGTGGTCGAGACGAGAAAGTGGTGCGAGGGCAGGTGTGTTGGCAGGGCCACCCTTGCCTTGGCAGCCCCTTTGCAGAGCCCCTGCAATGGCGCCTCCAGGCTGTCCCTATTTCTCCAGCCTAACCCTAACCCTAACCCTAACCCTAGAGGATTTTCCGGGGCCCGATGGTTGCAGTAAGTGCCCCCGGGTGGTCGAGACGAGAAAGTGGTGCGAGGGCAGGTGTGTTGGCAGGGCCACCCTTGCCTTGGCAGCCCCTTTGCAGAGCCCCTGCAATGGCGCCTCCAGGCTGTCCCGATTTCTCCAGCCTAACCCTAACCCTAACCCTAACCCTAGAGGATTTCCGGGGCCCAATGGTGGGAGTAAGTGCCCCCGGGTGGTCGAGACGAGAAAGTGGTGCGAGGGCAGGTGTGTTGGTAGGTCTGCCCTTGCCTTGGCAGCCCCTTTGCAGAGCCCCTGCAATGGCGCCTCCAGGCTGTCCCTATTTCTCCAGCCTAACCCTAAGCCTAACCCTAACCCTAGAGGATTTTCCGGGGCGCGATGGTGGGAGTAAGCGCCCCCGGGTGGTCGAGACGAGAAAGTGGTGCGAGGGCAGGTGTGTTGGCAGGGCCGCCCTTGCCTTGGCAGCCCCTTTGCCGAGCGCCTGCAATGGCGCCTCCAGGCTGTCCCGATTTCTCAAGCCTAACCCTAACCCTAATCCTAACCCTAACCCTAGAGGATTTCCGGGGCCCAATGGTGGGAGTAAGTGCCCCCGGGTGGTCGAGACGAGAAAGTGGTGCGAGGGCAGGTGTGTTGGCAGGGCCGCCCTTGCCTTGGCAGCCCCTTTGCAGAGCCCCTGCAATGGCGCCTCCAGGCTGTCCCTATTTCTCCAGCCTAACCCTAACCCTAACCCTAACCCTAGAGGATTTTCCGGGGCGCGATGGTGGGAGTAAGCGCCCCCGGGTGGTCGAGACGAGAAAGTGGTGCGAGGGCAGGTGTGTTGGCAGGGCCGCCCTTGCCTTGGCAGCCCCTTTGCAGAGCCCCTGCAATGGCGCCTCCAGGCTGTCCCGATTTCTCCAGCCTAACCCTAACCCTAACCCTAACCCTAGAGGATTTCCGGGGCCCAATGGTGGGAGTAAGTGCCCCCGGGTGGTCGAGACGAGAAAGTGGTGCGAGGGCAGGTGTGTTGGCAGGGCCGCCCTTGCCTTGGCAGCCCCTTTGCAGAGCCCCTGCAATGGCGCCTCCAGGCTGTCCCGATTTCTCAAGCCTAACCCTAACCCTAACCCTAACCCTAGAGGATTTCCGGGACTCGATGGTGGGAGTAAGCGCCCCCGGGTGGTCGAGACGAGAAAGTGGTGCGAGGGCAGGTGTGTTGGCAGGGCCGCCCTTGCCTTGGCAGCCCCTTTGCAGAGCCCCTGCAATGGCGCCTCCAGGCTGTCCCGATTTCTCAAACCTAACCCTAACCCTAACCCTAACCCTAGAGGATTTTCCGGGGCCCGATGGTGGGAGTAAGTGCCCCCGGGTGGTCGAGACGAGAAAGTGGTGCGAGGGCAGGTGTGTTGGCAGGGCCGCCCTTGCCTTGGCAGCCCCTTTGCAGAGCCCCTGCAATGGCGCCTCCAGGCTGTCCCGATTTCTCCAGCCTAACCCTAACCCTAACCCTAACCCTAGAGGATTTTCTGGGGCCCGATGGTGGGAGTAAGTGCCCCCGGGTGGTCGAGACGAGAAAGTGGTGCGAGGGCAGGTGTGTTGGCAGGGCCGCCCTTGCCTTGGCAGCCCCTTTGCAGAGCCCCTGCAATGGCGCCTCCAGGCTGTCCCGATTTCTCAAGCCTAACCCTAACCCTAATCCTAACCCTAACCCTAGAGGATTTCCTGGGCCCAATGGTGGGAGTAAGTGCCCCCGGGTGGTCGAGACGAGAAAGTGGTGTGAGGGCAGGTGTGTTGGCAGGGCCGCCCTTGCCTTGGCAGCCCCTTTGCAGAGCCCCTGCAATGGCGCCTCCAGGCTGTCCCGATTTCTCAAGCCTAACCCTAACCCTAACCCTAACCCTAGAGGATTTTCCGGGGCCCGATGGTGGGAGTAAGCGCCCCCGGGTGGTCGAGACGAGAAAGTGGTGCGAGGGCAGGTGTGTTGGCAGGGCCGCCCTTGCCTTGGCAGCCCCTTTACAGAGCCCCTGCAATGGCGCCTCCAGGCTGTCCCTATTTCTCAAGCCTAACCCTAAGCCTAACCCTAACCCTAGAGGATTTTCCGGAGCCCGATGGTGGGAGTAAGCGCCCCCGGGTGGTCGAGACGAGAAAGTGGTGCGAGGGCAGGTGTGTTGGCAGGGCCGCCCTTGCCTTGGCAGCCCCTTTGCAGAGCCCCTGCAATGGCGCCTCCAGGCTGTCCCTATTTCTCCAGCCTAACCCTAACCCTAACCCTAACCCTAGAGGATTTTCCGGGGCGCGATGGTGGGAGTAAGCGCCCCCGGGTGGTCGAGACGAGAAAGTGGTGCGAGGGCAGGTGTGTTGGCAGGGCCGCCCTTGCCTTGGCAGCCCCTTTGCAGAGCCCCTGCAATGGCGCCTCCAGGCTGTCCCGATTTCTCCAGCCTAACCCTAACCCTAACCCTAACCCTAGAGGATTCCCGGGGCCCAATGGTGGGAGTAAGCGCCCCCGGGTGGTCGAGACGAGAAAGTGGTGCGAGGGCAGGTGTGTTGGCAGGGCCGCCCTTGCCTTGGCAGCCCCTTTGCAGAGCCCCTGCAATGGCGCCTCCAGGCTGTCCCGATTTCTCAAGCCTAACCCTAACCCTAATCCTAACCCTAACCCTAGAGGATTTCCGGGACTCGATGGTGGGAGTAAGCGCCCCCGGGTGGTCGAGACGAGAAAGTGGTGCGAGGGCAGGTGTGTTGGCAGGGCCGCCCTTGCCTTGGCAGCCCCTTTGCAGAGCCCCTGCAATGGCGCCTCCAGGCTGTCCCGATTTCTCAAGCCTAACCCTAACCCTAACCCTAACCCTAGAGGATTTCCGGGACCCGATGGTGGGAGTAAGTGCCCCCGGGTGGTGGAGACGAGAAAGTGGTGCGAGGGCAGGTGTGTTGGCAGGGCCGCCCTTGCCTTGGCAGCCCCTTTGCAGAGCCCCTGCAATGGCGCCTCCAGGCTGTCCCGATTTCTCAAGCCTAACCCTAACCCTAACCCTAACCCTAGAGGATTTCCGGGACCCGATGGTGGGAGTAAGCGCCCCCGGGTGGTCGAGACGAGAAAGTGGTGCGAGGGCAGGTGTGTTGGCAGGGCCACCCTTGCCTTGGCAGCCCCTTTGCAGAGCCCCTGCAATGGCGCCTCCAGGCTGTCCCTATTTCTCAAGCCTAACCCTAACCCTAACCCTAACCCTAGAGGATTTCCGGGACCCGATGGTGGGAGTAAGCGCCCCCGGGTGGTCGAGACGAGAAAGTGGTGCGAGGGCAGGTGTGTTGGCAGGGCCGCCCTTGCCTTGGCAGCCCCTTTGCAGAGCCCCTGCAATGGCGCCTCCAGGCTGTCCCTATTTCTCCAGCCTAACCCTAACCCTAACCCTAACCCTAGAGGATTTTCCGGGGCGCGATGGTGGGAGTAAGCGCCCCCGGGTGGTCGAGACGAGAAAGTGGTGCGAGGGCAGGTGTGTTGGCAGGGCCGCCCTTGCCTTGGCAGCCCCTTTGCAGAGCCCCTGCAATGGCGCCTCCAGGCTGTCCCGATTTCTCCAGCCTAACCCTAACCCTAACCCTAACCCTAGAGGATTTCCGGGGCCCAATGGTGGGAGTAAGTGCCCCCGGGTGGTGGAGACGAGAAAGTGGTGCGAGGGCAGGTGTGTTGGCAGGGCCGCCCTTGCCTTGGCAGCCCCTTTGCAGAGCCCCTGCAATGGCGCCTCCAGGCTGTCCCGATTTCTCAAGCCTAACCCTAACCCTAACCCTAACCCTAGAGGATTTCCGGGACTCGATGGTGGGAGTAAGCGCCCCCGGGTGGTCGAGACGAGAAAGTGGTGCGAGGGCAGGTGTGTTGGCAGGGCCGCCCTTGCCTTGGCAGCCCCTTTGCAGAGCCCCTGCAATGGCGCCTCCAGGCTGTCCCGATTTCTCAAACCTAACCCTAACCCTAACCCTAACCCTAGAGGATTTTCCGGGGCCCGATGGTGGGAGTAAGTGCCCCCGGGTGGTCGAGACGAGAAAGTGGTGCGAGGGCAGGTGTGTTGGCAGGGCCGCCCTTGCCTTGGCAGCCCCTTTGCAGAGCCCCTGCAATGGCGCCTCCAGGCTGTCCCTATTTCTCCAGCCTAACCCTAACCCTAACCCTAACCCTAGAGGATTTTCTGGGGCCCGATGGTGGGAGTAAGTGCCCCCGGGTGGTCGAGACGAGAAAGTGGTGCGAGGGCAGGTGTGTTGGCAGGGCCGCCCTTGCCTTGGCAGCCCCTTTGCAGAGCCCCTGCAATGGCGCCTCCAGGCTGTCCCGATTTCTCAAGCCTAACCCTAACCCTAACCCTAACCCTAACCCTAGAGGATTTCCGGGGCCCGATGGTGGGAGTAAGTGCCCCCGGGTGGTCGAGACGAGAAAGTGGTGTGAGGGCAGGTGTGTTGGCAGGGCCGCCCTTGCCTTGGCAGCCCCTTTGCAGAGCCCCTGCAATGGCGCCTCCAGGCTGTCCCGATTTCTCAAGCCTAACCCTAACCCTAACCCTAACCCTAGAGGATTTTCCGGGGCCCGATGGTGGGAGTAAGCGCCCCCGGGTGGTCGAGACGAGAAAGTGGTGCGAGGGCAGGTGTGTTGGCAGGGCCGCCCTTGCCTTGGCAGCCCCTTTACAGAGCCCCTGCAATGGCGCCTCCAGGCTGTCCCTATTTCTCAAGCCTAACCCTAAGCCTAACCCTAACCCTAGAGGATTTTCCGGAGCCCGATGGTGGGAGTAAGCGCCCCCGGGTGGTCGAGACGAGAAAGTGGTGCGAGGGCAGGTGTGTTGGCAGGGCCGCCCTTGCCTTGGCAGCCCCTTTGCAGAGCCCCTGCAATGGCGCCTCCAGGCTGTCCCTATTTCTCCAGCCTAACCCTAACCCTAACCCTAACCCTAGAGGATTTTCCGGGGCCCGATGGTGGGAGTAAGCGCCCCCGGGTGGTCGAGACGAGAAAGTGGTGCGAGGGCAGGTGTGTTGGCAGGGCCGCCCTTGCCTTGGCAGCCCCTTTGCAGAGCCCCTGCAATGGCGCCTCCAGGCTGTCCCGATTTCTCAAGCCTAACCCTAACCCTAATCCTAACCCTAACCCTAGAGGATTTCCGGGGCCCAATGGTGGGAGTAAGTGCCCCCGGGTGGTCGAGACGAGAAAGTGGTGCGAGGGCAGGTGTGTTGGCAGGGCCGCCCTTGCCTTGGCAGCCCCTTTGCAGAGCCCCTGCAATGGCGCCTCCAGGCTGTCCCTATTTCTCCAGCCTAACCCTAACCCTAACCCTAACCCTAGAGGATTTTCCGGGGCGCGATGGTGGGAGTAAGCGCCCCCGGGTGGTCGAGACGAGAAAGTGGTGCGAGGGCAGGTGTGTTGGCAGGGCCGCCCTTGCCTTGGCAGCCCCTTTGCAGAGCCCCTGCAATGGCGCCTCCAGGCTGTCCCGATTTCTCAAGCCTAACCCTAACCCTAACCCTAACCCTAGAGGATTTCCGGGGCCCAATGGTGGGAGTAAGTGCCCCCGGGTGGTCGAGACGAGAAAGTGGTGCGAGGGCAGGTGTGTTGGCAGGGCCGCCCTTGCCTTGGCAGCCCCTTTGCAGAGCCCCTGCAATGGCGCCTCCAGGCTGTCCCGATTTCTCAAGCCTAACCCTAACCCTAACCCTAACCCTAGAGGATTTCCGGGACTCGATGGTGGGAGTAAGCGCCCCCGGGTGGTCGAGACGAGAAAGTGGTGCGAGGGCAGGTGTGTTGGCAGGGCCGCCCTTGCCTTGGCAGCCCCTTTGCAGAGCCCCTGCAATGGCGCCTCCAGGCTGTCCCGATTTCTCAAACCTAACCCTAACCCTAACCCTAACCCTAGAGGATTTTCCGGGGCCCGATGGTGGGAGTAAGTGCCCCCGGGTGGTCGAGACGAGAAAGTGGTGCGAGGGCAGGTGTGTTGGCAGGGCCGCCCTTGCCTTGGCAGCCCCTTTGCAGAGCCCCTGCAATGGCGCCTCCAGGCTGTCCCGATTTCTCCAGCCTAACCCTAACCCTAACCCTAACCCTAGAGGATTTTCTGGGGCCCGATGGTGGGAGTAAGTGCCCCCGGGTGGTCGAGACGAGAAAGTGGTGCGAGGGCAGGTGTGTTGGCAGGGCCGCCCTTGCCTTGGCAGCCCCTTTGCAGAGCCCCTGCAATGGCGCCTCCAGGCTGTCCCGATTTCTCAAGCCTAACCCTAACCCTAATCCTAACCCTAACCCTAGAGGATTTCCTGGGCCCAATGGTGGGAGTAAGTGCCCCCGGGTGGTCGAGACGAGAAAGTGGTGTGAGGGCAGGTGTGTTGGCAGGGCCGCCCTTGCCTTGGCAGCCCCTTTGCAGAGCCCCTGCAATGGCGCCTCCAGGCTGTCCCGATTTCTCAAGCCTAACCCTAACCCTAACCCTAACCCTAGAGGATTTTCCGGGGCCCGATGGTGGGAGTAAGCGCCCCCGGGTGGTCGAGACGAGAAAGTGGTGCGAGGGCAGGTGTGTTGGCAGGGCCGCCCTTGCCTTGGCAGCCCCTTTACAGAGCCCCTGCAATGGCGCCTCCAGGCTGTCCCTATTTCTCAAGCCTAACCCTAAGCCTAACCCTAACCCTAGAGGATTTTCCGGAGCCCGATGGTGGGAGTAAGCGCCCCCGGGTGGTCGAGACGAGAAAGTGGTGCGAGGGCAGGTGTGTTGGCAGGGCCGCCCTTGCCTTGGCAGCCCCTTTGCAGAGCCCCTGCAATGGCGCCTCCAGGCTGTCCCTATTTCTCCAGCCTAACCCTAACCCTAACCCTAACCCTAGAGGATTTTCCGGGGCGCGATGGTGGGAGTAAGCGCCCCCGGGTGGTCGAGACGAGAAAGTGGTGCGAGGGCAGGTGTGTTGGCAGGGCCGCCCTTGCCTTGGCAGCCCCTTTGCAGAGCCCCTGCAATGGCGCCTCCAGGCTGTCCCGATTTCTCCAGCCTAACCCTAACCCTAACCCTAACCCTAGAGGATTCCCGGGGCCCAATGGTGGGAGTAAGCGCCCCCGGGTGGTCGAGACGAGAAAGTGGTGCGAGGGCAGGTGTGTTGGCAGGGCCGCCCTTGCCTTGGCAGCCCCTTTGCAGAGCCCCTGCAATGGCGCCTCCAGGCTGTCCCGATTTCTCAAGCCTAACCCTAACCCTAATCCTAACCCTAACCCTAGAGGATTTCCGGGACTCGATGGTGGGAGTAAGCGCCCCCGGGTGGTCGAGACGAGAAAGTGGTGCGAGGGCAGGTGTGTTGGCAGGGCCACCCTTGCCTTGGCAGCCCCTTTGCAGAGCCCCTGCAATGGCGCCTCCAGGCTGTCCCTATTTCTCAAGCCTAACCCTAACCCTAACCCTAACCCTAGAGGATTTCCGGGACCCGATGGTGGGAGTAAGCGCCCCCGGGTGGTCGAGACGAGAAAGTGGTGCGAGGGCAGGTGTGTTGGCAGGGCCGCCCTTGCCTTGGCAGCCCCTTTGCAGAGCCCCTGCAATGGCGCCTCCAGGCTGTCCCTATTTCTCCAGCCTAACCCTAACCCTAACCCTAACCCTAGAGGATTTTCCGGGGCGCGATGGTGGGAGTAAGCGCCCCCGGGTGGTCGAGACGAGAAAGTGGTGCGAGGGCAGGTGTGTTGGCAGGGCCGCCCTTGCCTTGGCAGCCCCTTTGCAGAGCCCCTGCAATGGCGCCTCCAGGCTGTCCCGATTTCTCCAGCCTAACCCTAACCCTAACCCTAACCCTAGAGGATTTCCGGGGCCCAATGGTGGGAGTAAGTGCCCCCGGGTGGTCGAGACGAGAAAGTGGTGCGAGGGCAGGTGTGTTGGCAGGGCCGCCCTTGCCTTGGCAGCCCCTTTGCAGAGCCCCTGCAATGGCGCCTCCAGGCTGTCCCGATTTCTCAAGCCTAACCCTAACCCTAACCCTAACCCTAGAGGATTTCCGGGACTCGATGGTGGGAGTAAGCGCCCCCGGGTGGTCGAGACGAGAAAGTGGTGCGAGGGCAGGTGTGTTGGCAGGGCCGCCCTTGCCTTGGCAGCCCCTTTGCAGAGCCCCTGCAATGGCGCCTCCAGGCTGTCCCGATTTCTCAAACCTAACCCTAACCCTAACCCTAACCCTAGAGGATTTTCCGGGGCCCGATGGTGGGAGTAAGTGCCCCCGGGTGGTCGAGACGAGAAAGTGGTGCGAGGGCAGGTGTGTTGGCAGGGCCGCCCTTGCCTTGGCAGCCCCTTTGCAGAGCCCCTGCAATGGCGCCTCCAGGCTGTCCCTATTTCTCCAGCCTAACCCTAACCCTAACCCTAACCCTAGAGGATTTTCTGGGGCCCGATGGTGGGAGTAAGTGCCCCCGGGTGGTCGAGACGAGAAAGTGGTGCGAGGGCAGGTGTGTTGGCAGGGCCGCCCTTGCCTTGGCAGCCCCTTTGCAGAGCCCCTGCAATGGCGCCTCCAGGCTGTCCCGATTTCTCAAGCCTAACCCTAACCCTAACCCTAACCCTAACCCTAGAGGATTTCCTGGGCCCAATGGTGGGAGTAAGTGCCCCCGGGTGGTCGAGACGAGAAAGTGGTGTGAGGGCAGGTGTGTTGGCAGGGCCGCCCTTGCCTTGGCAGCCCCTTTGCAGAGCCCCTGCAATGGCGCCTCCAGGCTGTCCCGATTTCTCAAGCCTAACCCTAACCCTAACCCTAACCCTAGAGGATTTTCCGGGGCCCGATGGTGGGAGTAAGCGCCCCCGGGTGGTCGAGACGAGAAAGTGGTGCGAGGGCAGGTGTGTTGGCAGGGCCGCCCTTGCCTTGGCAGCCCCTTTACAGAGCCCCTGCAATGGCGCCTCCAGGCTGTCCCTATTTCTCAAGCCTAACCCTAAGCCTAACCCTAACCCTAGAGGATTTTCCGGAGCCCGATGGTGGGAGTAAGCGCCCCCGGGTGGTCGAGACGAGAAAGTGGTGCGAGGGCAGGTGTGTTGGCAGGGCCGCCCTTGCCTTGGCAGCCCCTTTGCAGAGCCCCTGCAATGGCGCCTCCAGGCTGTCCCTATTTCTCCAGCCTAACCCTAACCCTAACCCTAACCCTAGAGGATTTTCCGGGGCCCGATGGTGGGAGTAAGCGCCCCCGGGTGGTCGAGACGAGAAAGTGGTGCGAGGGCAGGTGTGTTGGCAGGGCCGCCCTTGCCTTGGCAGCCCCTTTGCAGAGCCCCTGCAATGGCGCCTCCAGGCTGTCCCCATTTCTCCAGCCTAACCCTAACCCTAACCCTAACCCTAGAGGATTCCCGGGGCCCAATGGTGGGAGTAAGCGAACCCGGGAGGTCGAGACGAGAAAGTGGTGCGAGGGCAGGTGTGTTGGCAGGGCCGCCCTTGCCTTGGCAGCCCCTTTGCAGAGCCCCTGCAATGGCGCCTCCAGGCTGTCCCGATTTCTCAAGCCTAACCCTAACCCTAATCCTAACCCTAACCCTAGAGGATTTCCGGGACTCGATGGTGGGAGTAAGCGCCCCCGGGTGGTCGAGACGAGAAAGTGGTGCGAGGGCAGGTGTGTTGGCAGGGCCGCCCTTGCCTTGGCAGCCCCTTTGCAGAGCCCCTGCAATGGCGCCTCCAGGCTGTCCCGATTTCTCCAGCCTAACCCTAACCCTAACCCTAACCCTAGAGGATTTCCGGGACCCGATGGTGGGAGTAAGTGCCCCCGGGTGGTGGAGACGAGAAAGTGGTGCGAGGGCAGGTGTGTTGGCAGGGCCGCCCTTGCCTTGGCAGCCCCTTTGCAGAGCCCCTGCAATGGCGCCTCCAGGCTGTCCCGATTTCTCAAGCCTAACCCTAACCCTAACCCTAACCCTAGAGGATTTTCTGGGGCCCAATGGTGGGAGTAAGTGCCCCCGGGTGGTCGAGACGAGAAAGTGGTGCGAGGGCAGGTGTGTTGGCAGGGCCGCCCTTGCCTTGGCAGCCCCTTTGCAGAGCCCCTGCAATGGCGCCTCCAGGCTGTCCCGATTTCTCCAGCCTAACCCTAAGCCTAACCCTAACCCTAGAGGATTTTCTGGGGCGCGATGGTGGGAGTAAGCGCCCCCGGGTGGTCGAGACGAGAAAGTGGTGCGAGGGCAGGTGTGTTGGCAGGGCCACCCTTGCCTTGGCAGCCCCTTTGCAGAGCCCCTGCAATGGCGCCTCCAGGCTGTCCCGATTTCTCCAGCCTAACCCTAACCCTAACCCTAACCCTAGAGGATTTCCGGGACCCGATGGTGGGAGTAAGCGCCCCCGGGTGGTCGAGACGAGAAAGTGGTGCGAGGGCAGGTGTGTTGGCAGGGCCGCCCTTGCCTTGGCAGCCCCTTTGCAGAGCCCCTGCAATGGCGCCTCCAGGCTGTCCCGATTTCTCCAGCCTAACCCTAACCCTAACCCTAACCCTAGAGGATTTCCGGGACCCGATGGTGGGAGTAAGAGCCCCCGGGTGGTCGAGACGAGAAAGTGGTGCGAGGGCAGGTGTGTTGGCAGGGCCGCCCTTGCCTTGGCAGCCCCTTTGCAGAGCCCCTGCAATGGCGCCTCCAGGCTGTCCCGATTTCTCAAGCCTAACCCTAACCCTAACCCTAACCCTAGAGGATTTCCGGGACCCGATGGTGGGAGTAAGTGCCCCCGGGTGGTCGAGACGAGAAAGTGGTGCGAGGGCAGGTGTGTTGGCAGGGCCGCCCTTGCCTTGGCAGCCCCTTTGCAGAGCCCCTGCAATGGCGCCTCCAGGCTGTCCCGATTTCTCCAGCCTAACCCTAACCCTAACCCTAACCCTAGAGGATTTTCCAGGGCCCAATGGTGGGAGTAAGTGCCCCCGGGTGGTCGAGACGAGAAAGTGGTGCGAGGGCAGGTGTGTTGGCAGGGCCGCCCTTGCCTTGGCAGCCCCTTTGCAGAGCCCCTGCAATGGCGCCTCCAGGCTGTCCCGATTTCTCAAGCCTAACCCTAACCCTAACCCTAACCCTAGAGGATTTCCGGGACCCGATGGTGGGAGTAAGTGCCCCCAGGTGGTCGAGACGAGAAAGTGGTGCGAGGGCAGGTGTGTTGGCAGGGCCGCCCTTGCCTTGGCAGCCCCTTTGCAGAGCCCCTGCAATGGCGCCTCCAGGCTGTCCTGATTTCTCCAGCCTAACCCTAACCCTAACCCTAACCCTAGAGGATTTTCCGGGACCCGATGGTTGCAGTAAGCGCCCCCGGGTGGTCGAGACGAGAAAGTGGTGTGAGGGCAGGTGTGTTGGCAGGGCCGCCCTTGCCTTGGCAGCCCCTTTGCAGAGCCCCTGCAATGGCGCCTCCAGGCTGTCCTGATTTCTCCAGCCTAACCCTAACCCTAACCCTAACCCTAGAGGATTTTCCGGGACCCGATGGTTGCAGTAAGCGCCCCCGGGTGGTCGAGACGAGAAAGTGGTGTGAGGGCAGGTGTGTTGGCAGGGCCGCCCTTGCCTTGGCAGCCCCTTTGCAGAGCCCCTGCAATGGCGCCTCCAGGCTGTCCTGATTTCTCCAGCCTAACCCTAACCCTAACCCTAACCCTAGAGGATTTTCCGGGACCCGATGGTTGCAGTAAGCGCCCCCGGGTGGTCGAGACGAGAAAGTGGTGTGAGGGCAGGTGTGTTGGCAGGGCCGCCCTTGCCTTGGCAGCCCCTTTGCAGAGCCCCTGCAATGGCGCCTCCAGGCTGTCCCAATTTCTCAAGCCTAACCCTAACCCTAACCCTAACCCTAGAGGATTTTCTGGGGCGCGATGGTGGGAGCAAGCGCCCCCGGGTGGTCGAGACGAGAAAGTGGTGCGAGGGCAGGTGTGTTGGCAGGGCCGCCCTTGCCTTGGCAGCCCCTTTGCAGAGCCCCTGCAATGGCGCCTCCAGGCTGTCCCGATTTCTCCAGCCTAACCCTAACCCTAACCCTAACCCTAGAGGATTTCCGGGACCCGATGGTGGGAGTAAGAGCCCCCGGGTGGTCGAGACGAGAAAGTGGTGCGAGGGCAGGTGTGTTGGCAGGGCCGCCCTTGCCTTGGCAGCCCCTTTGCAGAGCCCCTGCAATGGCGCCTCCAGGCTGTCCCGATTTCTCCAGCCTAACCCTAACCCTAACCCTAACACTAGAGGATTTCCGGGACCCGATGGTGGGAGTAAGTGCCCCCGGGTGGTCGAGACGAGAAAGTGGTGCGAGGGCAGGTGTGTTGGCAGGGCCGCCCTTGCCTTGGCAGCCCCTTTGCAGAGCCCCTGCAATGGCGCCTCCAGGCTGTCCCGATTTCTCCAGCCTAACCCTAACCCTAACCCTAACCCTAGAGGATTTTCCAGGGCCCAATGGTGGGAGTAAGTGCCCCCGGGTGGTCGAGACGAGAAAGTGGTGCGAGGGCAGGTGTGTTGGCAGGGCCGCCCTTGCCTTGGCAGCCCCTTTGCAGAGCCCCTGCAATGGCGCCTCCAGGCTGTCCCGATTTCTCCAGCCTAACCCTAAGCCTAACCCTAACCCTAGAGGATTTTCTGGGGCCCGATGGTGGGAGTAAGCGCCCCCGGGTGGTCGAGACGAGAAAGTGGTGCGAGGGCAGGTGTGTTGGCAGGGCCGCCCTTGCCTTGGCAGCCCCTTTGCAGAGCCCCTGCAATGGCGCCTCCAGGCTGTCCCGATTTCTCAAGCCTAACCCTAACCCTAACCCTAACCCTAGAGGATTTTCTGGGGCCCGATGGTGGGAGTAAGCGCCCCCGGGTGGTCGAGACGAGAAAGTGGTGCGAGGGCAGGTGTGTTGGCAGGGCCGCCCTTGCCTTGGCAGCCCCTTTGCAGAGCCCCTGCAATGGCGCCTCCAGGCTGTCCCGATTTCTCAAGCCTAACCCTAACCCTAACCCTAACCCTAGAGGATTTCCGGGACCCGATGGTTGCAGTAAGTGCCCCCAGGTGGTCGAGACGAGAAAGTGGTGCGAGGGCAGGTGTGTTGGCAGGGCCGCCCTTGCCTTGGCAGCCCCTTTGCAGAGCCCCTGCAATGGCGCCTCCAGGCTGTCCTGATTTCTCCAGCCTAACCCTAACCCTAACCCTAACCCTAGAGGATTTTCCGGGACCCGATGGTTGCAGTAAGCGCCCCCGGGTGGTCGAGACGAGAAAGTGGTGTGAGGGCAGGTGTGTTGGCAGGGCCGCCCTTGCCTTGGCAGCCCCTTTGCAGAGCCCCTGCAATGGCGCCTCCAGGCTGTCCCAATTTCTCAAGCCTAACCCTAACCCTAACCCTAACCCTAGAGGATTTTCTGGGGCGCGATGGTGGGAGCAAGCGCCCCCGGGTGGTCGAGACGAGAAAGTGGTGCGAGGGCAGGTGTGTTGGCAGGGCCGCCCTTGCCTTGGCAGCCCCTTTGCAGAGCCCCTGCAATGGCGCCTCCAGGCTGTCCCGATTTCTCAAGCCTAACCCTAACCCTAACCCTAACCCTAGAGGATTTCCGGGACTCGATGGTGGGAGTAAGCGCCCCCGGGTGGTCGAGACGAGAAAGTGGTGCGAGGGCAGGTGTGTTGGCAGGGCCGCCCTTGCCTTGGCAGCCCCTTTGCAGAGCCCCTGCAATGGCGCCTCCAGGCTGTCCCGATTTCTCCAGCCTAACCCTAACCCTAACCCTAACCCTAGAGGATTTCCGGGACCCGATGGTGGGAGTAAGTGCCCCCGGGTGGTCGAGACGAGAAAGTGGTGCGAGGGCAGGTGTGTTGGCAGGGCCGCCCTTGCCTTGGCAGCCCCTTTGCAGAGCCCCTGCAATGGTGCCTCCAGGCTGTCCCGATTTCTCAAGCCTAACCCTAAGCCTAACCCTAACCCTAGAGGATTTTCCGGGGCCCGATGGTGGGAGTAAGTGCCCCCGGGTGGTCGAGACGAGAAAGTGGTGCGAGGGCAGGTGTGTTGGCAGGGCCGCCCTTGCCTTGGCAGCCCCTTTGCAGAGCCCCTGCAATGGCGCCTCCAGGCTGTCCCTATTTCTCCAGCCTAACCCTAACCCTAACCCTAACCCTAGAGGATTTTCTGGGGCGCGATGGTGGGAGTAAGCGCCCCCGGGTGGTCGAGACGAGAAAGTGGTGCAAGGGCAGGTGTGTTGGCAGGGCCACCCTTGCCTTGGCAGCCCCTTTGCAGAGCCCCTGCAATGGCGCCTCCAGGCTGTCCCTATTTCTCCAGCCTAACCCTAAGCCTAACCCTAACCCTAGAGGATTTCCGGGACCCGATGGTGGGAGTAAGCGCCCCCGGGTGGTCGAGACGAGAAAGTGGTGCGAGGGCAGGTGTGTTGGCAGGGCCGCCCTTGCCTTGGCAGCCCCTTTACAGAGCCCCTGCAATGGCGCCTCCAGGCTGTCCCGATTTCTCCAGCCTAACCCTAACCCTAACCCTAACCCTAGAGGATTTTCCGGGGCGCGATGGTGGGAGTAAGCGCCCCCGGGTGGTCGAGACGAGAAAGTGGTGCGAGGGCAGGTGTGTTGGCAGGGCCGCCCTTGCCTTGGCAGCCCCTTTGCAGAGCCCCTGCAATGGCGCCTCCAGGCTGTCCCGATTTCTCAAGCCTAACCCTAACCCTAACCCTAACCCTAGAGGATTTTCCGGGACCCGATGGTGGGAGTAAGCGCCCCCGGGTGGTCGAGACGAGAAAGTGGTGCGAGGGCAGGTGTGTTGGCAGGGCCGCCCTTGCCTTGGCAGCCCCTTTGCAGAGCCCCTGCAATGGCGCCTCCAGGCTGTCCCAATTTCTCAAGCCTAACCCTAACCCTAACCCTAACCCTAGAGGATTTTCCGGGACCCGATGGTGGGAGTAAGCGCCCCCGGGTGGTCGAGACGAGAAAGTGGTGCGAGGGCAGGTGTGTTGGCAGGGCCGCCCTTGCCTTGGCAGCCCCTTTGCAGAGCCCCTGCAATGGCGCCTCCAGGCTGTCCCGATTTCTCAAGCCTAACCCTAACCCTAACCCTAACCCTAACCCTAGAGGATTTTCCGGGGCCCGATGGTGGGAGTAAGCGCCCCCGGGTGGTCGAGACGAGAAAGTGGTGCGAGGGCAGGTGTGTTGGCAGGGCCGCCCTTGCCTTGGCAGCCCCTTTGCAGAGCCCCTGCAATGGCGCCTCCAGGCTGTCCCGATTTCTCAAACCTAACCCTAACCCTAACCCTAACCCTAGAGGATTTTCCGGGGCCCGATGCTGGGAGTAAGTGCCCCCGGGTGGTCGAGACGAGAAAGTGGTGCGAGGGCAGGTGTGTTGGCAGGGCCGCCCTTGCCTTGGCAGCCCCTTTGCAGAGCCCCTGCAATGGCGCCTCCAGGCTGTCCCGATTTCTCAAGCCTAACCCTAACCCTAATCCTAACCCTAACCCTAGAGGATTTCCGGGACTCGATGGTGGGAGTAAGTGCCCCCGGGTGGTCGAGACGAGAAAGTGGTGCGAGGGCAGGTGTGTTGGCAGGGCCGCCCTTGCCTTGGCAGCCCCTTTGCAGAGCCCCTGCAATGGCGCCTCCAGGCTGTCCCGATTTCTCAAGCCTAACCCTAACCCTAACCCTAACCCTAGAGGATTTCCGGGGCCCGATGGTGGGAGTAAGTGCCCCCGGGTGGTCGAGATGAGAAAGTGGTGCGAGGGCAGGTGTGTTGGCAGGGCCGCCCTTGCCTTGGCAGCCCCTTTGCAGAGCCCCTGCAATGGCGCCTCCAGGCTGTCCCGATTTCTCCAGCCTAACCCTAACCCTAACCCTAACCCTAGAGGATTTCCGGGGCCCAATGGTGGGAGTAAGTGCCCCCGGGTGGTCGAGACGAGAAAGTGGTGCGAGGGCAGGTGTGTTGGCAGGGCCGCCCTTGCCTTGGCAGCCCCTTTGCAGAGCCCCTGCAATGGCGCCTCCAGGCTGTCCCGATTTCTCCAGCCTAACCCTAACCCTAACCCTAACCCTAGAGGATTTTCTGGGGCGCGATGGTGGGAGTAAGCGCCCCCGGGTGGTCGAGACGAGAAAGTGGTGCGAGGGCAGGTGTGTTGGCAGGGCCACCCTTGCCTTGGCAGCCCCTTTGCAGAGCCCCTGCAATGGCGCCTCCAGGCTGTCCCGATTTCTCCAGCCTAACCCTAACCCTAACCCTAACCCTAGAGGATTTCCGGGACCCGATGGTGGGAGTAAGCGCCCCCGGGTGGTCGAGACGAGAAAGTGGTGCGAGGGCAGGTGTGTTGGCAGGGCCGCCCTTGCCTTGGCAGCCCCTTTGCAGAGCCCCTGCAATGGCGCCTCCAGGCTGTCCCGATTTCTCAAGCCTAACCCTAACCCTAACCCTAACCCTAGAGGATTTCCGGGACCCGATGCTGGGAGTAAGAGCCCCCGGGTGGTCGAGACGAGAAAGTGGTGCGAGGGCAGGTGTGTTGGCAGGGCCGCCCTTGCCTTGGCAGCCCCTTTGCAGAGCCCCTGCAATGGCGCCTCCAGGCTGTCCCGATTTCTCCAGCCTAACCCTAACCCTAACCCTAACCCTAGAGGATTTCCGGGACCCGATGGTGGGAGTAAGCGCCCCCGGGTGGTCGAGACGAGAAAGTGGTGCGAGGGCAGGTGTGTTGGCAGGGCCGCCCTTGCCTTGGCAGCCCCTTTACAGAGCCCCTGCAATGGCGCCTCCAGGCTGTCCCGATTTCTCAAGCCTAACCCTAACCCTAACCCTAACCCTAGAGGATTTCCGGGACCCGATGGTGGGAGTAAGCGCCCCCGGGTGGTCGAGACGAGAAAGTGGTGCGAGGGCAGGTGTGTTGGCAGGGCCGCCCTTGCCTTGGCAGCCCCTTTGCAGAGCCCCTGCAATGGCGCCTCCAGGCTGTCCCGATTTCTCCAGCCTAACCCTAACCCTAACCCTAACCCTAGAGGATTTTCCGGGGCCCGATGGTGGGAGTAAGCGCCCCCGGGTGGTCGAGACGAGAAAGTGGTGCGAGGGCAGGTGTGTTGGCAGGGCCGCCCTTGCCTTGGCAGCCCCTTTGCAGAGCCCCTGCAATGGCGCCTCCAGGCTGTCCCGATTTCTCAAGCCTAACCCTAAGCCTAACCCTAACCCTAGAGGATTTCCGGGACCCGATGGTGGGAGTAAGTGCCCCCGGGTGGTCGAGACGAGAAAGTGGTGCGAGGGCAGGTGTGTTGGCAGGGCCGCCCTTGCCTTGGCAGCCCCTTTGCAGAGCCCCTGCAATGGCGCCTCCAGGCTGTCCCGATTTCTCCAGCCTAACCCTAACCCTAACCCTAACCCTAGAGGATTTTCTGGGGCCCAATGGTGGGAGTAAGTGCCCCCGGGTGGTCGAGACGAGAAAGTGGTGCGAGGGCAGGTGTGTTGGCAGGGCCGCCCTTGCCTTGGCAGCCCCTTTGCAGAGCCCCTGCAATGGCGCCTCCAGGCTGTCCCGATTTCTCAAGCCTAACCCTAACCCTAACCCTAACCCTAGAGGATTTCCGGGACCCGATGGTGGGAGTAAGCGCCCCCGGGTGGTCGAGACGAGAAAGTGGTGCGAGGGCAGGTGTGTTGGCAGGGCCGCCCTTGCCTTGGCAGCCCCTTTACAGAGCCCCTGCAATGGCGCCTCCAGGCTGTCCCGATTTCTCAAGCCTAACCCTAACCCTAACCCTAACCCTAGAGGATTTCCGGGACCCGATGGTGGGAGTAAGCGCCCCCGGGTGGTCGAGACGAGAAAGTGGTGCGAGGGCAGGTGTGTTGGCAGGGCCGCCCTTGCCTTGGCAGCCCCTTTGCAGAGCCCCTGCAATGGCGCCTCCAGGCTGTCCCGATTTCTCCAGCCTAACCCTAACCCTAACCCTAACCCTAGAGGATTTTCCGGGGCCCGATGGTTGCAGTAAGCGCCCCCGGGTGGTCGAGACGAGAAAGTGGTGCGAGGGCAGGTGTGTTGGCAGGGCCGCCCTTGCCTTGGCAGCCCCTTTGCAGAGCCCCTGCAATGGCGCCTCCAGGCTGTCCCGATTTCTCAAGCCTAACCCTAAGCCTAACCCTAACCCTAGAGGATTTCCGGGACCCGATGGTGGGAGTAAGTGCCCCCGGGTGGTCGAGACGAGAAAGTGGTGCGAGGGCAGGTGTGTTGGCAGGGCCGCCCTTGCCTTGGCAGCCCCTTTGCAGAGCCCCTGCAATGGCGCCTCCAGGCTGTCCCGATTTCTCAAGCCTAACCCTAAGCCTAACCCTAACCCTAGAGGATTTCCGGGACCCGATGGTGGGAGTAAGTGCCCCCGGGTGGTCGAGACGAGAAAGTGGTGCGAGGGCAGGTGTGTTGGCAGGGCCGCCCTTGCCTTGGCAGCCCCTTTGCAGAGCCCCTGCAATGGCGCCTCCAGGCTGTCCCGATTTCTCAAGCCTAACCCTAACCCTAAGCCTAACCCTAGAGGATTTTCCGGGGCCCGATGGTGGGAGTAAGCGCCCCCGGGTGGTCGAGACGAGAAAGTGGTGCGAGGGCAGGTGTGTTGGCAGGGCCGCCCTTGCCTTGGCAGCCCCTTTGCAGAGCCCCTGCAATGGCGCCTCCAGGCTGTCCCGATTTCTCAAGCCTAACCCTAAGCCTAACCCTAACCCTAGAGGATTTTCCGGGGCCCGATGGTGGGAGTAAGCGCCCCCGGGTGGTCGAGACGAGAAAGTGGTGCGAGGGCAGGTGTGTTGGCAGGGCCGCCCTTGCCTTGGCAGCCCCTTTACAGAGCCCCTGCAATGGCGCCTCCAGGCTGTCCCTATTTCTCAAGCCTAACCCTAAGCCTAACCCTAACCCTAGAGGATTTTCCGGGGCCCGATGGTGGGAGTAAGCGCCCCCGGGTGGTCGAGACGAGAAAGTGGTGCGAGGGCAGGTGTGTTGGCAGGGCCGCCCTTGCCTTGGCAGCCCCTTTGCAGAGCCCCTGCAATGGCGCCTCCAGGCTGTCCCTATTTCTCAAGCCTAACCCTAAGCCTAACCCTAACCCTAGAGGATTTTCCGGGGCCCGATGGTGGGAGTAAGCGCCCCCGGGTGGTCGAGACGAGAAAGTGGTGCGAGGGCAGGTGTGTTGGCAGGGCCGCCCTTGCCTTGGCAGCCCCTTTGCAGAGCCCCTGCAATGGCGCCTCCAGGCTGTCCCGATTTCTCCAGCCTAACCCTAACCCTAACCCTAACCCTAGAGGATTCCCGGGGCCCAATGGTGGGAGTAAGCGCCCCCGGGAGGTCGAGACGAGAAAGTGGTGCGAGGGCAGGTGTGTTGGCAGGGCCGCCCTTGCCTTGGCAGCCCCTTTGCAGAGCCCCTGCAATGGCGCCTCCAGGCTGTCCCGATTTCTCCAGCCTAACCCTAACCCTAACCCTAACCCTAGAGGATTTCCGGGACTCGATGGTGGGAGTAAGTGCCCCCGGGTGGTCGAGACGAGAAAGTGGTGCGAGGGCAGGTGTGTTGGCAGGGCCGCCCTTGCCTTGGCAGCCCCTTTGCAGAGCCCCTGCAATGGCGCCTCCAGGCTGTCCCGATTTCTCCAGCCTAACCCTAACCCTAAGCCTAACCCTAGAGGATTTCCGGGACCCGATGGTGGGAGTAAGTGCCCCCGGGTGGTCGAGACGAGAAAGTGGTGCGAGGGCAGGTGTGTTGGCAGGGCCGCCCTTGCCTTGGCAGCCCCTTTGCAGAGCCCCTGCAATGGCGCCTCCAGGCTGTCCCGATTTCTCCAGCCTAACCCTAACCCTAACCCTAACCCTAGAGGATTTCCGGGGCCCGATGGTGGGAGTAAGTGCCCCCGGGTGGTCGAGATGAGAAAGTGGTGCGAGGGCAGGTGTGTTGGCAGGGCCGCCCTTGCCTTGGCAGCCCCTTTGCAGAGCCCCTGCAATGGCGCCTCCAGGCTGTCCCGATTTCTCCAGCCTAACCCTAAGCCTAACCCTAACCCTAGAGGATTTCCGGGGCCCAATGGTGGGAGTAAGTGCCCCCGGGTGGTCGAGACGAGAAAGTGGTGCGAGGGCAGGTGTGTTGGCAGGGCCGCCCTTGCCTTGGCAGCCCCTTTGCAGAGCCCCTGCAATGGCGCCTCCAGGCTGTCCCGATTTCTCAAGCCTAACCCTAACCCTAATCCTAACCCTAACCCTAGAGGATTTCCGGGACTCGATGGTGGGAGTAAGTGCCCCCGGGTGGTCGAGACGAGAAAGTGGTGCGAGGGCAGGTGTGTTGGCAGGGCCGCCCTTGCCTTGGCAGCCCCTTTGCAGAGCCCCTGCAATGGCGCCTCCAGGCTGTCCCGATTTCTCAAGCCTAACCCTAACCCTAACCCTAACCCTAGAGGATTTCCGGGGCCCGATGGTGGGAGTAAGTGCCCCCGGGTGGTCGAGATGAGAAAGTGGTGCGAGGGCAGGTGTGTTGGCAGGGCCGCCCTTGCCTTGGCAGCCCCTTTGCAGAGCCCCTGCAATGGCGCCTCCAGGCTGTCCCGATTTCTCCAGCCTAACCCTAACCCTAACCCTAACCCTAGAGGATTTCCGGGGCCCAATGGTGGGAGTAAGTGCCCCCGGGTGGTCGAGACGAGAAAGTGGTGCGAGGGCAGGTGTGTTGGCAGGGCCGCCCTTGCCTTGGCAGCCCCTTTGCAGAGCCCCTGCAATGGCGCCTCCAGGCTGTCCCGATTTCTCCAGCCTAACCCTAACCCTAACCCTAACCCTAGAGGATTTTCTGGGGCGCGATGGTGGGAGTAAGCGCCCCCGGGTGGTCGAGACGAGAAAGTGGTGCGAGGGCAGGTGTGTTGGCAGGGCCACCCTTGCCTTGGCAGCCCCTTTGCAGAGCCCCTGCAATGGCGCCTCCAGGCTGTCCCGATTTCTCCAGCCTAACCCTAACCCTAACCCTAACCCTAGAGGATTTCCGGGACCCGATGGTGGGAGTAAGCGCCCCCGGGTGGTCGAGACGAGAAAGTGGTGCGAGGGCAGGTGTGTTGGCAGGGCCGCCCTTGCCTTGGCAGCCCCTTTGCAGAGCCCCTGCAATGGCGCCTCCAGGCTGTCCCGATTTCTCAAGCCTAACCCTAAGCCTAACCCTAACCCTAGAGGATTTCCGGGACCCGATGCTGGGAGTAAGTGCCCCCGGGTGGTCGAGACGAGAAAGTGGTGCGAGGGCAGGTGTGTTGGCAGGGCCGCCCTTGCCTTGGCAGCCCCTTTGCAGAGCCCCTGCAATGGCGCCTCCAGGCTGTCCCGATTTCTCCAGCCTAACCCTAACCCTAACCCTAACCCTAGAGGATTTCCGGGACCCGATGGTGGGAGTAAGTGCCCCCGGGTGGTCGAGACGAGAAAGTGGTGCGAGGGCAGGTGTGTTGGCAGGGCCGCCCTTGCCTTGGCAGCCCCTTTACAGAGCCCCTGCAATGGCGCCTCCAGGCTGTCCCGATTTCTCAAGCCTAACCCTAACCCTAACCCTAACCCTAGAGGATTTCCGGGACCCGATGGTGGGAGTAAGCGCCCCCGGGTGGTCGAGACGAGAAAGTGGTGCGAGGGCAGGTGTGTTGGCAGGGCCGCCCTTGCCTTGGCAGCCCCTTTGCAGAGCCCCTGCAATGGCGCCTCCAGGCTGTCCCGATTTCTCCAGCCTAACCCTAACCCTAACCCTAACCCTAGAGGATTTTCCGGGGCCCGATGGTTGCAGTAAGCGCCCCCGGGTGGTCGAGACGAGAAAGTGGTGCGAGGGCAGGTGTGTTGGCAGGGCCGCCCTTGCCTTGGCAGCCCCTTTGCAGAGCCCCTGCAATGGCGCCTCCAGGCTGTCCCGATTTCTCAAGCCTAACCCTAAGCCTAACCCTAACCCTAGAGGATTTCCGGGACCCGATGGTGGGAGTAAGTGCCCCCGGGTGGTCGAGACGAGAAAGTGGTGCGAGGGCAGGTGTGTTGGCAGGGCCGCCCTTGCCTTGGCAGCCCCTTTGCAGAGCCCCTGCAATGGCGCCTCCAGGCTGTCCCGATTTCTCCAGCCTAACCCTAACCCTAACCCTAACCCTAGAGGATTTTCTGGGGCCCAATGGTGGGAGTAAGTGCCCCCGGGTGGTCGAGACGAGAAAGTGGTGCGAGGGCAGGTGTGTTGGCAGGGCCACCCTTGCCTTGGCAGCCCCTTTGCAGAGCCCCTGCAATGCCGCCTCCAGGCTGTCCCGATTTCTCCAGCCTAACCCTAACCCGAAGCCTAACCCTAGAGGATTTCCGGGACCCGATGGTGGGAGTAAGCGCCCCCGGGTGGTCGAGACGAGAAAGTGGTGCGAGGGCAGGTGTGTTGGCAGGGCCGCCCTTGCCTTGGCAGCCCCTTTACAGAGCCCCTGCAATGGCGCCTCCAGGCTGTCCCGATTTCTCAAGCCTAACCCTAACCCTAACCCTAACCCTAGAGGATTTCCGGGACCCGATGGTGGGAGTAAGCGCCCCCGGGTGGTCGAGACGAGAAAGTGGTGCGAGGGCAGGTGTGTTGGCAGGGCCGCCCTTGCCTTGGCAGCCCCTTTGCAGAGCCCCTGCAATGGCGCCTCCAGGCTGTCCCGATTTCTCCAGCCTAACCCTAACCCTAACCCTAACCCTAGAGGATTTTCCGGGGCCCGATGGTTGCAGTAAGCGCCCCCGGGTGGTCGAGACGAGAAAGTGGTGCGAGGGCAGGTGTGTTGGCAGGGCCGCCCTTGCCTTGGCAGCCCCTTTGCAGAGCCCCTGCAATGGCGCCTCCAGGCTGTCCCGATTTCTCAAGCCTAACCCTAAGCCTAACCCTAACCCTAGAGGATTTCCGGGACCCGATGGTGGGAGTAAGTGCCCCCGGGTGGTCGAGACGAGAAAGTGGTGCGAGGGCAGGTGTGTTGGCAGGGCCGCCCTTGCCTTGGCAGCCCCTTTGCAGAGCCCCTGCAATGGCGCCTCCAGGCTGTCCCGATTTCTCCAGCCTAACCCTAACCCTAACCCTAACCCTAGAGGATTTTCTGGGGCCCAATGGTGGGAGTAAGTGCCCCCGGGTGGTCGAGACGAGAAAGTGGTGCGAGGGCAGGTGTGTTGGCAGGGCCGCCCTTGCCTTGGCAGCCCCTTTGCAGAGCCCCTGCAATGGTGCCTCCAGGCTGTCCCGATTTCTCAAGCCTAACCCTAACCCTAAGCCTAACCCTAGAGGATTTTCCGGGGCCCGATGGTGGGAGTAAGCGCCCCCGGGTGGTCGAGACGAGAAAGTGGTGCGAGGGCAGGTGTGTTGGCAGGGCCGCCCTTGCCTTGGCAGCCCCTTTGCAGAGCCCCTGCAATGGCGCCTCCAGGCTGTCCCGATTTCTCAAGCCTAACCCTAAGCCTAACCCTAACCCTAGAGGATTTTCCGGGGCCCGATGGTGGGAGTAAGCGCCCCCGGGTGGTCGAGACGAGAAAGTGGTGCGAGGGCAGGTGTGTTGGCAGGGCCGCCCTTGCCTTGGCAGCCCCTTTACAGAGCCCCTGCAATGGCGCCTCCAGGCTGTCCCTATTTCTCAAGCCTAACCCTAAGCCTAACCCTAACCCTAGAGGATTTTCCGGGGCCCGATGGTGGGAGTAAGCGCCCCCGGGTGGTGGAGACGAGAAAGTGGTGCGAGGGCAGGTGTGTTGGCAGGGCCGCCCTTGCCTTGGCAGCCCCTTTGCAGAGCCCCTGCAATGGCGCCTCCAGGCTGTCCCTATTTCTCAAGCCTAACCCTAAGCCTAACCCTAACCCTAGAGGATTTTCCGGGACCCGATGGTGGGAGTAAGCGCCCCCGGGTGGTCGAGACGAGAAAGTGGTGCGAGGGCAGGTGTGTTGGCAGGGCCGCCCTTGCCTTGGCAGCCCCTTTGCAGAGCCCCTGCAATGGCGCCTCCAGGCTGTCCCGATTTCTCCAGCCTAACCCTAACCCTAACCCTAACCCTAGAGGATTCCCGGGGCCCAATGGTGGGAGTAAGCGCCCCCGGGAGGTCGAGACGAGAAAGTGGTGCGAGGGCAGGTGTGTTGGCAGGGCCGCCCTTGCCTTGGCAGCCCCTTTGCAGAGCCCCTGCAATGGCGCCTCCAGGCTGTCCCGATTTCTCCAGCCTAACCCTAACCCTAACCCTAACCCTAGAGGATTTCCGGGACTCGATGGTGGGAGTAAGTGCCCCCGGGTGGTCGAGACGAGAAAGTGGTGCGAGGGCAGGTGTGTTGGCAGGGCCGCCCTTGCCTTGGCAGCCCCTTTGCAGAGCCCCTGCAATGGCGCCTCCAGGCTGTCCCGATTTCTCCAGCCTAACCCTAACCCTAAGCCTAACCCTAGAGGATTTCCGGGACCCGATGGTGGGAGTAAGTGCCCCCGGGTGGTCGAGACGAGAAAGTGGTGCGAGGGCAGGTGTGTTGGCAGGGCCGCCCTTGCCTTGGCAGCCCCTTTGCAGAGCCCCTGCAATGGCGCCTCCAGGCTGTCCCGATTTCTCCAGCCTAACCCTAACCCTAACCCTAACCCTAGAGGATTTCCGGGGCCCGATGGTGGGAGTAAGTGCCCCCGGGTGGTCGAGATGAGAAAGTGGTGCGAGGGCAGGTGTGTTGGCAGGGCCGCCCTTGCCTTGGCAGCCCCTTTGCAGAGCCCCTGCAATGGCGCCTCCAGGCTGTCCCGATTTCTCAAGCCTAACCCTAAGCCTAACCCTAACCCTAGAGGATTTCCGGGGCCCAATGGTGGGAGTAAGTGCCCCCGGGTGGTCGAGACGAGAAAGTGGTGCGAGGGCAGGTGTGTTGGCAGGGCCGCCCTTGCCTTGGCAGCCCCTTTGCAGAGCCCCTGCAATGGCGCCTCCAGGCTGTCCCGATTTCTCCAGCCTAACCCTAACCCTAACCCTAACCCTAGAGGATTTTCTGGGGCGCGATGGTGGGAGTAAGCGCCCCCGGGTGGTCGAGACGAGAAAGTGGTGCGAGGGCAGGTGTGTTGGCAGGGCCACCCTTGCCTTGGCAGCCCCTTTGCAGAGCCCCTGCAATGGCGCCTCCAGGCTGTCCCGATTTCTCCAGCCTAACCCTAACCCTAACCCTAACCCTAGAGGATTTCCGGGACCCGATGGTGGGAGTAAGCGCCCCCGGGTGGTCGAGACGAGAAAGTGGTGCGAGGGCAGGTGTGTTGGCAGGGCCGCCCTTGCCTTGGCAGCCCCTTTACAGAGCCCCTGCAATGGCGCCTCCAGGCTGTCCCGATTTCTCAAGCCTAACCCTAACCCTAACCCTAACCCTAGAGGATTTCCGGGACCCGATGCTGGGAGTAAGAGCCCCCGGGTGGTCGAGACGAGAAAGTGGTGCGAGGGCAGGTGTGTTGGCAGGGCCGCCCTTGCCTTGGCAGCCCCTTTGCAGAGCCCCTGCAATGGCGCCTCCAGGCTGTCCCGATTTCTCCAGCCTAACCCTAACCCTAACCCTAACCCTAGAGGATTTTCCGGGGCCCGATGGTTGCAGTAAGCGCCCCCGGGTGGTCGAGACGAGAAAGTGGTGCGAGGGCAGGTGTGTTGGCAGGGCCGCCCTTGCCTTGGCAGCCCCTTTGCAGAGCCCCTGCAATGGCGCCTCCAGGCTGTCCCGATTTCTCAAGCCTAACCCTAAGCCTAACCCTAACCCTAGAGGATTTCCGGGACCCGATGGTGGGAGTAAGTGCCCCCGGGTGGTCGAGACGAGAAAGTGGTGCGAGGGCAGGTGTGTTGGCAGGGCCGCCCTTGCCTTGGCAGCCCCTTTGCAGAGCCCCTGCAATGGCGCCTCCAGGCTGTCCCGATTTCTCCAGCCTAACCCTAACCCTAACCCTAACCCTAGAGGATTTTCTGGGGCCCAATGGTGGGAGTAAGTGCCCCCGGGTGGTCGAGACGAGAAAGTGGTGCGAGGGCAGGTGTGTTGGCAGGGCCGCCCTTGCCTTGGCAGCCCCTTTGCAGAGCCCCTGCAATGGCGCCTCCAGGCTGTCCCGATTTCTCAAGCCTAACCCTAACCCTAAGCCTAACCCTAGAGGATTTTCTGGGGCCCGATGGTGGGAGTAAGCGCCCCCGGGTGGTGGAGACGAGAAAGTGGTGCGAGGGCAGGTGTGTTGGCAGGGCCGCCCTTGCCTTGGCAGCCCCTTTGCAGAGCCCCTGCAATGGCGCCTCCAGGCTGTCCCGATTTCTCAAGCCTAACCCTAAGCCTAACCCTAACCCTAGAGGATTTTCCGGGGCCCGATGGTGGGAGTAAGCGCCCCCGGGTGGTCGAGACGAGAAAGTGGTGCGAGGGCAGGTGTGTTGGCAGGGCCGCCCTTGCCTTGGCAGCCCCTTTACAGAGCCCCTGCAATGGCGCCTCCAGGCTGTCCCGATTTCTCAAGCCTAACCCTAAGCCTAACCCTAACCCTAGAGGATTTTCCGGGGCCCGATGGTGGGAGTAAGCGCCCCCGGGTGGTGGAGACGAGAAAGTGGTGCGAGGGCAGGTGTGTTGGCAGGGCCGCCCTTGCCTTGGCAGCCCCTTTGCAGAGCCCCTGCAATGGCGCCTCCAGGCTGTCCCGATTTCTCAAGCCTAACCCTAATCCTAACCCTAACCCTAGAGGATTTTCCGGGGCCCGATGGTGGGAGTAAGCGCCCCCGGGTGGTCGAGACGAGAAAGTGGTGCGAGGGCAGGTGTGTTGGCAGGGCCGCCCTTGCCTTGGCAGCCCCTTTGCAGAGCCCCTGCAATGCCGCCTCCAGGCTGTCCCGATTTCTCCAGCCTAACCCTAACCCTAACCCTAACCCTAGAGGATTCCCGGGGCCCAATGGTGGGAGTAAGCGCCCCCGGGAGGTCGAGACGAGAAAGTGGTGCGAGGGCAGGTGTGTTGGCAGGGCCGCCCTTGCCTTGGCAGCCCCTTTGCAGAGCCCCTGCAATGGCGCCTCCAGGCTGTCCCGATTTCTCCAGCCTAACCCTAACCCTAACCCTAACCCTAGAGGATTTTCTGGGGCGCGATGGTGGGAGTAAGCGCCCCCGGGTGGTCGAGACGAGAAAGTGGTGCGAGGGCAGGTGTGTTGGCAGGGCCACCCTTGCCTTGGCAGCCCCTTTGCAGAGCCCCTGCAATGGCGCCTCCAGGCTGTCCCGATTTCTCCAGCCTAACCCTAACCCTAACCCTAACCCTAGAGGATTTCCGGGACCCGATGGTGGGAGTAAGCGCCCCCGGGTGGTCGAGACGAGAAAGTGGTGCGAGGGCAGGTGTGTTGGCAGGGCCGCCCTTGCCTTGGCAGCCCCTTTACAGAGCCCCTGCAATGGCGCCTCCAGGCTGTCCCGATTTCTCAAGCCTAACCCTAACCCTAACCCTAACCCTAGAGGATTTCCGGGACCCGATGCTGGGAGTAAGAGCCCCCGGGTGGTCGAGACGAGAAAGTGGTGCGAGGGCAGGTGTGTTGGCAGGGCCGCCCTTGCCTTGGCAGCCCCTTTGCAGAGCCCCTGCAATGGCGCCTCCAGGCTGTCCCGATTTCTCCAGCCTAACCCTAACCCTAACCCTAACCCTAGAGGATTTTCCGGGGCCCGATGGTTGCAGTAAGCGCCCCCGGGTGGTCGAGACGAGAAAGTGGTGCGAGGGCAGGTGTGTTGGCAGGGCCGCCCTTGCCTTGGCAGCCCCTTTGCAGAGCCCCTGCAATGGCGCCTCCAGGCTGTCCCGATTTCTCAAGCCTAACCCTAAGCCTAACCCTAACCCTAGAGGATTTCCGGGACCCGATGGTGGGAGTAAGTGCCCCCGGGTGGTCGAGACGAGAAAGTGGTGCGAGGGCAGGTGTGTTGGCAGGGCCGCCCTTGCCTTGGCAGCCCCTTTGCAGAGCCCCTGCAATGGCGCCTCCAGGCTGTCCCGATTTCTCCAGCCTAACCCTAACCCTAACCCTAACCCTAGAGGATTTTCTGGGGCCCAATGGTGGGAGTAAGTGCCCCCGGGTGGTCGAGACGAGAAAGTGGTGCGAGGGCAGGTGTGTTGGCAGGGCCGCCCTTGCCTTGGCAGCCCCTTTGCAGAGCCCCTGCAATGGCGCCTCCAGGCTGTCCCGATTTCTCAAGCCTAACCCTAACCCTAAGCCTAACCCTAGAGGATTTTCTGGGGCCCGATGGTGGGAGTAAGCGCCCCCGGGTGGTCGAGACGAGAAAGTGGTGCGAGGGCAGGTGTGTTGGCAGGGCCGCCCTTGCCTTGGCAGCCCCTTTGCAGAGCCCCTGCAATGGCGCCTCCAGGCTGTCCCGATTTCTCAAGCCTAACCCTAAGCCTAACCCTAACCCTAGAGGATTTTCCGGGGCCCGATGGTGGGAGTAAGCGCCCCCGGGTGGTCGAGACGAGAAAGTGGTGCGAGGGCAGGTGTGTTGGCAGGGCCGCCCTTGCCTTGGCAGCCCCTTTACAGAGCCCCTGCAATGGCGCCTCCAGGCTGTCCCGATTTCTCAAGCCTAACCCTAAGCCTAACCCTAACCCTAGAGGATTTTCCGGGGCCCGATGGTGGGAGTAAGCGCCCCCGGGTGGTGGAGACGAGAAAGTGGTGCGAGGGCAGGTGTGTTGGCAGGGCCGCCCTTGCCTTGGCAGCCCCTTTGCAGAGCCCCTGCAATGGCGCCTCCAGGCTGTCCCGATTTCTCAAGCCTAACCCTAAGCCTAACCCTAACCCTAGAGGATTTTCCGGGGCCCGATGGTGGGAGTAAGCGCCCCCGGGTGGTCGAGACGAGAAAGTGGTGCGAGGGCAGGTGTGTTGGCAGGGCCGCCCTTGCCTTGGCAGCCCCTTTGCAGAGCCCCTGCAATGCCGCCTCCAGGCTGTCCCGATTTCTCCAGCCTAACCCTAACCCTAACCCTAACCCTAGAGGATTCCCGGGGCCCAATGGTGGGAGTAAGCGCCCCCGGGAGGTCGAGACGAGAAAGTGGTGCGAGGGCAGGTGTGTTGGCAGGGCCGCCCTTGCCTTGGCAGCCCCTTTGCAGAGCCCCTGCAATGGCGCCTCCAGGCTGTCCCGATTTCTCCAGCCTAACCCTAAGCCTAACCCTAACCCTAGAGGATTTCCGGGACTCGATGGTGGGAGTAAGCGCCCCCGGGTGGTCGAGACGAGAAAGTGGTGCGAGGGCAGGTGTGTTGGCAGGGCCGCCCTTGCCTTGGCAGCCCCTTTGCAGAGCCCCTGCAATGGCGCCTCCAGGCTGTCCCGATTTCTCCAGCCTAACCCTAACCCTAAGCCTAACCCTAGAGGATTTCCGGGACCCGATGGTGGGAGTAAGTGCCCCCGGGTGGTCGAGACGAGAAAGTGGTGCGAGGGCAGGTGTGTTGGCAGGGCCGCCCTTGCCTTGGCAGCCCCTTTGCAGAGCCCCTGCAATGGCGCCTCCAGGCTGTCCCGATTTCTCCAGCCTAACCCTAACCCTAACCCTAACCCTAGAGGATTTTCCGGGGCCCAATGGTGGGAGTAAGTGCCCCCGGGTGGTCGAGACGAGAAAGTGGTGCGAGGGCAGGTGTGTTGGCAGGGCCGCCCTTGCCTTGGCAGCCCCTTTGCAGAGCCCCTGCAATGGCGCCTCCAGGCTGTCCCGATTTCTCAAGCCTAACCCTAACCCTAACCCTAACCCTAGAGGATTTTCTGGGGCGCGATGGTGGGAGTAAGCGCCCCCGGGTGGTCGAGACGAGAAAGTGGTGCGAGGGCAGGTGTGTTGGCAGGGCCGCCCTTGCCTTGGCAGCCCCTTTGCAGAGCCCCTGCAATGGCGCCTCCAGGCTGTCCCGATTTCTCCAGCCTAACCCTAACCCTAACCCTAACCCTAGAGGATTTTCTGGGGCCCGATGGTTGCAGTAAGCACCCCCGGGTGGTCGAGACGAGAAAGTGGTGCAAGGGCAGGTGTGTTGGCAGGGCCGCCCTTGCCTTGGCAGCCCCTTTGCAGAGCCCCTGCAATGGCGCCTCCAGGCTGTCCCTATTTCTCCAGCCTAACCCTAACCCTAACCCTAACCCTAGAGGATTTCCGGGACTCGATGGTGGGAGTAAGCGCCCCCGGGTGGTCGAGACGAGAAAGTGGTGCGAGGGCAGGTGTGTTGGCAGGGCCGCCCTTGCCTTGGCAGCCCCTTTGCAGAGCCCCTGCAATGGCGCCTCCAGGCTGTCCCGATTTCTCAAGCCTAACCCTAACCCTAACCCTAACCCTAGAGGATTTTCCGGGGCCCGATGGTGGGAGTAAGCGCCCCCGGGTGGTCGAGACGAGAAAGTGGTGCGAGGGCAGGTGTGTTGGCAGGGCCACCCTTGCCTTGGCAGCCCCTTTGCAGAGCCCCTGCAATGGCGCCTCCAGGCTGTCCCCATTTCTCCAGCCTAACCCTAACCCTAACCCTAACCCTAGAGGATTTCCGGGGCCCGATGGTGGGAGTAAGCGCCCCCGGGTGGTCGAGACGAGAAAGTGGTGCGAGGGCAGGTGTGTTGGCAGGGCCGCCCTTGCCTTGGCAGCCCCTTTGCAGAGCCCCTGCAATGGCGCCTCCAGGCTGTCCCGATTTCTCCAGCCTAACCCTAATCCTAACCCTAACCCTAGAGGATTTCCGGGACCCGATGGTGGGAGTAAGCGCCCCCGGGTGGTCGAGACGAGAAAGTGGTGCGAGGGCAGGTGTGTTGGCAGGGCCGCCCTTGCCTTGGCAGCCCCTTTGCAGAGCCCCTGCAATGGCGCCTCCAGGCTGTCCCGATTTCTCAAGCCTAACCCTAACCCTAACCCTAACCCTAGAGGATTCCCGGGGCCCAATGGTGGGAGTAAGCGCCCCCGGGTGGTCGAGACGAGAAAGTGGTGCGAGGGCAGGTGTGTTGGCAGGGCCGCCCTTGCCTTGGCAGCCCCTTTGCAGAGCCCCTGCAATGGCGCCTCCAGGCTGTCCCGATTTCTCCAGCCTAACCCTAACCCTAACCCTAACCCTAGAGGATTTCCGGGGCCCAATGGTGGGAGTAAGTGCCCCCGGGTGGTCGAGATGAGAAAGTGGTGCGAGGGCAGGTGTGTTGGCAGGGCCGCCCTTGCCTTGGCAGCCCCTTTGCAGAGCCCCTGCAATGGCGCCTCCAGGCTGTCCCGATTTCTCAAGCCTAACCCTAACCCTAAGCCTAACCCTAGAGGATTTTCCGGGGCCCGATGGTGGGAGTAAGTGCCTCCGGGTGGTCAAGACGAGAAAGTGGTGCGAGGGCAGGTGTGTTGGCAGGGCCGCCCTTGCCTTGGCAGCCCCTTTGCAGAGCCCCTGCAATGGCGCCTCCAGGCTGTCCCGATTTCTCCAGCCTAACCCTAAGCCTAACCCTAACCCTAGAGGATTTTCCGGGGCCGGATGGTGGGAGTAAGCGCCCCCGGGTGGTCGAGACGAGAAAGTGGTGCGAGGGCAGGTGTGTTGGCAGGGCCGCCCTTGCCTTGGCAGCCCCTTTGCAGAGCCCCTGCAATGGCGCCTCCAGGCTGTCCCTATTTCTCCAGCCTAACCCTAAGCCTAACCCTAACCCTAGAGGATTTTCTGGGGCGCGATGGTGGGAGTAAGTGCCCCCGGGTGGTCGAGACGAGAAAGTGGTGCGAGGGCAGGTGTGTTGGCAGGGCCGCCCTTGCCTTGGCAGCCCCTTTGCAGAGCCCCTGCAATGGCGCCTCCAGGCTGTCCCGATTTCTCCAGCCTAACCCTAACCCTAACCCTAACCCTAGAGGATTCCCGGGGCCCAATGGTGGGAGTAAGTGCCCCCGGGAGGTCGAGACGAGAAAGTGGTGCGAGGGCAGGTGTGTTGGCAGGGCCGCACTTGCCTTGGCAGCCCCTTTGCAGAGCCCCTGCAATGGCGCCTCCAGGCTGTCCCGATTTCTCCAGCCTAACCCTAACCCTAACCCTAACCCTAGAGGATTTTCTGGGGCCCGATGGTGGGAGTAAGCGCCCCCGGGTGGTCGAGACGAGAAAGTGGTGCGAGGGCAGGTGTGTTGGCAGGGCCGCCCTTGCCTTGGCAGCCCCTTTGCAGAGCCCCTGCAATGGCGCCTCCAGGCTGTCCCGATTTCTCCAGCCTAACCCTAACCCTAACCCTAACCCTAGAGGATTTCCGGGACCCGATGGTGGGAGTAAGTGCCCCCGGGTGGTCGAGACGAGAAAGTGGTGCGAGGGCAGGTGTGTTGGCAGGGCCGCCCTTGCCTTGGCAGCCCCTTTGCAGAGCCCCTGCAATGGCGCCTCCAGGCTGTCCCTATTTCTCCAGCCTAACCCTAACCCTAACCCTAACCCTAGAGGATTTTCTGGGGCCCGATGGTTGCAGTAAGCGCCCCCGGGTGTTTGAGACGAGAAAGTGGTGCAAGGGCAGGTGTGTTGGCAGGGCCGCCCTTGCCTTGGCAGCCCCTTTGCAGAGCCCCTGCAATGGCGCCTCCAGGCTGTCCCTATTTCTCCAGCCTAACCCTAACCCTAACCCTAACCCTAGAGGATTTTCTGGGGCGCGATGGTGGGAGTAAGCGCCCCCGGGTGGTCGAGACGAGAAAGTGGTGCGAGGGCAGGTGTGTTGGCAGGGCCGCCCTTGCCTTGGCAGCCCCTTTGCAGAGCCCCTGCAATGGCGCCTCCAGGCTGTCCCGATTTCTCAAGCCTAACCCTAACCCTAATCCTAACCCTAACCCTAGAGGATTCCCGGGGCCCAATGGTGGGAGTAAGTGCCCCCGGGTGGTCGAGACGAGAAAGTGGTGCAAGGGCAGGTGTGTTGGCAGGGCCGCCCTTGCCTTGGCAGCCCCTTTGCAGAGCCCCTGCAATGACACCTCCAGGCTGTCCCTATTTCTCCAGCCTAACCCTAACCCTAACCCTAACCCTAGAGGATTTTCTGGGGCGCGATGGTGGGAGTAAGCGTCCCCGGGTGGTCGAGACGAGAAAGTGGTGCGAGGGCAGGTGTGTTGGCAGGGCCGCCCTTGCCTTGGCAGCCCCTTTGCAGAGCCCCTGCAATGGCGCCTCCAGGCTGTCCTGATTTCTCAAGCCTAACCCTAACCCTAACCCTAACCCTAGAGGATTTTCCGGGACCCGATGGTGGGAGTAAGTGCCCCCGGGTGGTGGAGACGAGAAAGTGGTGCGAGGGCAGGTGTGTTGGCAGGTCCGCCCTTGCCTTGGCAGCCCCTTTGCAGAGCCCCTGCAATGGCGCCTCCAGGCTGTCCCGATTTCTCCAGCCTAACCCTAAGCCTAACCCTAACCCTAGAAGATTTCCGGGGCCCGATGGTGGGAGTAAGTGCCCCCGGGTGGTCGAGACGAGAAAGTGGTGCGAGGGCAGGTGTGTTGGCAGGTCCGCCCTTGCCTTGGCAGCCCCTTTGCAGAGCCCCTGCAATGGCGCCTCCAGGCTGTCCCGATTTCTCCAGCCTAACCCTAACCCTAAGCCTAACCCTAGAGGATTTTCCGGGGCCCGATGGTGGGAGTAAGCGCCCCCGGGTGGTCGAGACGAGAAAGTGGTGCGAGGGCAGGTGTGTTGGCAGGGCCGCCCTTGCCTTGGCAGCCCCTTTGCAGAGCCCCTGCAATGGCGCCTCCAGGCTGTCCCGATTTCTCCAGCCTAACCCTAAGCCTAACCCTAACCCTAGAGGATTTTCTGGGGCGCGATGGTGGGAGTAAGTGCCCCCGGGTGGTCGAGACGAGAAAGTGGTGCGAGGGCAGGTGTGTTGGCAGGGCCGCCCTTGCCTTGGCAGCCCCTTTGCAGATCCCCTGCAATGGCGCCTCCAGGCTGTCCCGATTTCTCCAGCCTAACCCTAACCCTAACCCTAACCCTAGAGGATTCCCGGGGCCCAATGGTGGGAGTAAGTGCCCCCGGGTGGTCGAGACGAGAAAGTGGTGCGAGGGCAGGTGTGTTGGCAGGGCCGCCCTTGCCTTGGCAGCCCCTTTGCAGAGCCCCTGCAATGGCGCCTCCAGGCTGTCCCGATTTCTCAAGCCTAACCCTAAGCCTAACCCTAACCCTAGAGGATTTCCGGGACCCGATGGTGGGAGTAAGCGCCCCCGGGTGGTCGAGACGAGAAAGTGGTGCGAGGGCAGGTGTGTTGGCAGGGCCGCCCTTGCCTTGGCAGCCCCTTTGCAGAGCCCCTGCAATGGCGCCTCCAGGCTGTCCCTATTTCTCAAGCCTAACCCTAACCCTAACCCTAACCCTAGAGGTTTTCCGGGACCCGATGGTGGGAGTAAGCGCCCCCGGGTGGTCGAGACGAGAAAGTGGTGCGAGGGCAGGTGTGTTGGCAGGGCCGCCCTTGCCTTGGCAGCCCCTTTGCAGAGCCCCTGCAATGGCGCCTCCAGGCTGTCCCTATTTCTCCAGCCTAACCCTAAGCCTAACCCTAACCCTAGAGGATTTTCTGGGGCGCGATGGTGGGAGTAAGCGCCCCCGGGTGGTCGAGACGAGAAAGTGGTGCGAGGGCAGGTGTGTTGGCAGGGCCGCCCTTGCCTTGGCAGCCCCTTTGCAGAGCCCCTGCAATGGCACCTCCAGGCTGTCCCGATTTCTCCAGCCTAACCCTAACCCTAAGCCTAACCCTAGAGGATTTTCCGGGGCCCGATGGTGGGAGTAAGTGCCCCCGGGTGGTCGAGACGAGAAAGTGGTGCGAGGGCAGGTGTGTTGGCAGGGCCGCCCTTGCCTTGGCAGCCCCTTTGCAGAGCCCCTGCAATGGCGCCTCCAGGCTGTCCCGATTTCTCCAGCCTAACCCTAACCCTAACCCTAACCCTAGAGGATTTCCGGGGCCCGATGGTGGGAGTAAGTGCCCCCGGGTGGTCGAGACGAGAAAGTGGTGCGAGGGCAGGTGTGTTGGCAGGGCCGCCCTTGCCTTGGCAGCCCCTTTGCAGAGCCCCTGCAATGGCGCCTCCAGGCTGTCCCGATTTCTCCAGCCTAACCCTAAGCCTAACCCTAACCCTAGAGGATTTTCCGGGGCCCGATGGTGGGAGTAAGCGCCCCCGGGTGGTCGAGACGAGAAAGTGGTGCGAGGGCAGGTGTGTTGGCAGGGCCGCCCTTGCCTTGGCAGCCCCTTTGCAGAGCCCCTGCAATGGCGCCTCCAGGCTGTCCCGATTTCTCCAGCCTAACCCTAACCCTAACCCTAACCCTAGAGGATTTTCTGGGGCGCGATGGTGGGAGTAAGCGCCCCCGGGTGGTCGAGACGAGAAAGTGGTGCGAGGGCAGGTGTGTTGGCAGGGCCACCCTTGCCTTGGCAGCCCCTTTGCAGATCCCCTGCAATGGCGCCTCCAGGCTGTCCCGATTTCTCCAGCCTAACCCTAATCCTAACCCTAACCCTAGAGGATTTCCGGGGCCCAATGGTGGGAGTAAGTGCCCCCGGGTGGTCGAGACGAGAAAGTGGTGCGAGGGCAGGTGTGTTGGCAGGGCCGCCCTTGCCTTGGCAGCCCCTTTGCAGAGCCCCTGCAATGGCGCCTCCAGGCTGTCCCGATTTCTCCAGCCTAACCCTAAGCCTAACCCTAACCCTAGAGGATTTCCGGGGCGCGATGGTGGGAGTAAGCGCCCCCGGGTGGTCGAGACGAGAAAGTGGTGCGAGGGCAGGTGTGTTGGCAGGGCCGCCCTTGCCTTGGCAGCCCCTTTGCAGAGCCCCTGCAATGGCGCCTCCAGGCTGTCCCGATTTCTCAAGCCTAACCCTAACCCTAACCCTAACCCTAGAGGATTTCCGGGGCGCGATGGTGGGAGTAAGTGCCCCCGGGTGGTCGAGACGAGAAAGTGGTGCGAGGGCAGGTGTGTTGGCAGGGCCGCCCTTGCCTTGGCAGCCCCTTTGCAGAGCCCCTGCAATGGCGCCTCCAGGCTGTCCCGATTTCTCAAGCCTAACCCTAACCCTAACCCTAACCCTAGAGGATTTCCGGGACCCGATGGTGGGAGTAAGCGCCCCCGGGTGGTCGAGACGAGAAAGTGGTGCGAGGGCAGGTGTGTTGGCAGGGTCGCCCTTGCCTTGGCAGCCCCTTTGCAGAGCCCCTGCAATGGCGCCTCCAGGCTGTCCTGATTTCTCCAGCCTAACCCTAAGCCTAACCCTAACCCTAGAGGATTTTCTGGGGCCCGATGGTTGCAGTAAGCGCCCCCGGGTGGTCGAGACGAGAAAGTGGTGCGAGGGCAGGTGTGTTGGCAGGGCCACCCTTGCCTTGGCAGCCCCTTTGCAGAGCCCCTGCAATGGCGCCTCCAGGCTGTCCCAATTTCTCCAGCCTAACCCTAACCCTAACCCTAACCCTAGAGGATTTTCTGGGGCGCGATGGTGGGAGTAAGCGCCCCCGGGTGGTCGAGACGAGAAAGTGGTGCGAGGGCAGGTGTGTTGGCAGGGCCGCCCTTGCCTTGGCAGCCCCTTTGCAGAGCCCCTGCAATGGCGCCTCCAGGCTGTCCCTATTTCTCAAGCCTAACCCTAACCCTAACCCTAACCCTAGAGGATTTCCGGGACCCGATGGTGGGAGTAAGCGCCCCCGGGTGGTCGAGACGAGAAAGTGGTGCGAGGGCAGGTGTGTTGGCAGGGCCGCCCTTGCCTTGGCAGCCCCTTTGCAGAGCCCCTGCAATGGCGCCTCCAGGCTGTCCCGATTTCTCAAGCCTAACCCTAACCCTAACCCTAACCCTAGAGGATTTCCGGGGCCCGATGGTGGGAGTAAGTGCCCCCGGGTGGTCGAGACGAGAAAGTGGTGCGAGGGCAGGTGTGTTGGCAGGGCCGCCCTTGCCTTGGCAGCCCCTTTGCAGAGCCCCTGCAATGGCGCCTCCAGGCTGTCCCGATTTCTCCAGCCTAACCCTAAGCCTAAGCCTAACCCTAGAGGATTTTCCGGGGCCCGATGGTGGGAGTAAGCGCCCCCGGGTGGTCGAGACGAGAAAGTGGTGCGAGGGCAGGTGTGTTGGCAGGGCCGCCCTTGCCTTGGCAGCCCCTTTGCAGAGCCCCTGCAATGGCGCCTCCAGGCTGTCCCGATTTCTCCAGCCTAACCCTAACCCTAACCCTAACCCTAGAGGATTTCCGGGACCCGATGGTGGGAGTAAGTGCCCCCGGGTGGTCGAGACGAGAAAGTGGTGCGAGGGCAGGTGTGTTGGCAGGGCCGCCCTTGCCTTGGCAGCCCCTTTGCAGAGCCCCTGCAATGGCGCCTCCAGGCTGTCCCGATTTCTCAAGCCTAACCCTAAGCCTAACCCTAACCCTAGAGGATTTCCGGGACCCGATGGTGGGAGTAAGCGCCCCCGGGTGGTGGAGACGAGAAAGTGGTGCGAGGGCAGGTGTGTTGGCAGGGCCGCCCTTGCCTTGGCAGCCCCTTTGCAGAGCCCCTGCAATGGCGCCTCCAGGCTGTCCCGATTTCTCAAGCCTAACCCTAACCCTAACCCTAACCCTAGAGGATTTCCGGGGCGCGATGGTGGGAGTAAGTGCCCCCGGGTGGTCGAGACGAGAAAGTGGTGCGAGGGCAGGTGTGTTGGCAGGGCCGCCCTTGCCTTGGCAGCCCCTTTGCAGAGCCCCTGCAATGGCGCCTCCAGGCTGTCCCTATTTCTCAAGCCTAACCCTAACCCTAACCCTAACCCTAGAGGATTTCCGGGACCCGATGGTGGGAGTAAGCGCCCCCGGGTGGTCGAGACGAGAAAGTGGTGCGAGGGCAGGTGTGTTGGCAGGGCCGCCCTTGCCTTGGCAGCCCCTTTGCAGAGCCCCTGCAATGGCGCCTCCAGGCTGTCCTGATTTCTCCAGCCTAACCCTAAGCCTAACCCTAACCCTAGAGGATTTTCTGGGGCCCGATGGTTGCAGTAAGCGCCCCCGGGTGGTCGAGACAAGAAAGTGGTGCGAGGGCAGGTGTGTTGGCAGGGCCACCCTTGCCTTGGCAGCCCCTTTGCAGAGCCCCTGCAATGGCGCCTCCAGGCTGTCCCAATTTCTCCAGCCTAACCCTAACCCTAACCCTAACCCTAGAGGATTTTCTGGGGCGCGATGGTGGGAGTAAGCGCCCCCGGGTGGTCGAGACGAGAAAGTGGTGCGAGGGCAGGTGTGTTGGCAGGGCCGCCCTTGCCTTGGCAGCCCCTTTGCAGAGCCCCTGCAATGGCGCCTCCAGGCTGTCCCTATTTCTCAAGCCTAACCCTAACCCTAACCCTAACCCTAGAGGATTTCCGGGACCCGATGGTGGGAGTAAGCGCCCCCGGGTGGTCGAGACGAGAAAGTGGTGCGAGGGCAGGTGTGTTGGCAGGGCCGCCCTTGCCTTGGCAGCCCCTTTACAGAGCCCCTGCAATGGCGCCTCCAGGCTGTCCCAATTTCTCCAGCCTAACCCTAACCCTAACCCTAACCCTAGAGGATTTCCGGGACCCGATGGTGGGAGTAAGCGCCCCCGGGTGGTCGAGACGAGAAAGTGGTGCGAGGGCAGGTGTGTTGGCAGGGCCGCCCTTGCCTTGGCAGCCCCTTTGCAGAGCCCCTGCAATGGCGCCTCCAGGCTGTCCCGATTTCTCAAGCCTAACCCTAAGCCTAACCCTAACCCTAGAGGATTTCCGGGGCCCAATGGTGGGAGTAAGTGCCCCCGGGTGGTCGAGACGAGAAAGTGGTGCGAGGGCAGGTGTGTTGGCAGGGCCGCCCTTGCCTTGGCAGCCCCTTTGCAGAGCCCCTGCAATGGCGCCTCCAGGCTGTCCCGATTTCTCCAGCCTAACCCTAACCCTAATCCTAACCCTAACCCTAGAGGATTCCCGGGACCCGATGGTGGGAGTAAGTGCCCCCGGGTGGTCGAGACGAGAAAGTGGTGCGAGGGCAGGTGTGTTGGCAGGGCCGCCCTTGCCTTGGCAGCCCCTTTGCAGATCCCCTGCAATGGCGCCTCCAGGCTGTCCCTATTTCTCAAGCCTAACCCTAACCCTAACCCTAACCCTAGAGGATTTCCGGGGCCCGATGGTGGGAGTAAGTGCCCCCGGGTGGTCGAGACGAGAAAGTGGTGCGAGGGCAGGTGTGTTGGCAGGGTCGCCCTTGCCTTGGCAGCCCCTTTGCAGAGCCCCTGCAATGGCGCCTCCAGGCTGTCCCGATTTCTCAAGCCTAACCCTAACCCTAACCCTAACCCTAGAGGATTTTCTGGGGCCCGATGGTTGCAGTAAGCGCCCCCGGGTGGTCGAGACGAGAAAGTGGTGCGAGGGCAGGTGTGTTGGCAGGGCCGCCCTTGCCTTGGCAGCCCCTTTGCAGAGCCCCTGCAATGGCGCCTCCAGGCTGTCCTGATTTCTCAAGCCTAACCCTAACCCTAACCCTAACCCTAGAGGATTTTCCGGGACCCGATGGTGGGAGTAAGTGCCCCCGGGTGGTGGAGACGAGAAAGTGGTGCGAGGGCAGGTGTGTTGGCAGGGCCGCCCTTGCCTTGGCAGCCCCTTTGCAGAGCCCCTGCAATGGCGCCTCCAGGCTGTCCCTATTTCTCAAGCCTAACCCTAAGCCTAACCCTAACCCTAGAGGATTTCTGGGGCCCAATGGTGGGAGTAAGTGCCCCCGGGTGGTCGAGACGAGAAAGTGGTGCGAGGGCAGGTGTGTTGGCAGGGCCGCCCTTGCCTTGGCAGCCCCTTTGCAGAGCCCCTGCAATGGCGCCTCCAGGCTGTCCCTATTTCTCAAGCCTAACCCTAACCCTAACCCTAACCCTAGAGGTTTTCCGGGACCCGATGGTGGGAGTAAGCGCCCCCGGGTGGTCGAGACGAGAAAGTGGTGCGAGGGCAGGTGTGTTGGCAGGGCCGCCCTTGCCTTGGCAGCCCCTTTGCAGAGCCCCTGCAATGGCGCCTCCAGGCTGTCCCTATTTCTCCAGCCTAACCCTAACCCTAACCCTAACCCTAGAGGATTTCCGGGACCCGATGGTGGGAGTAAGTGCCCCCGGGTGGTCGAGACGAGAAAGTGGTGCGAGGGCAGGTGTGTTGGCAGGGCCGCCCTTGCCTTGGCAGCCCCTTTGCAGAGCCCCTGCAATGGCGCCTCCAGGCTGTCCCAATTTCTCCAGCCTAACCCTAAGCCTAACCCTAACCCTAGAGGATTTCCGGGACCCGATGGTGGGAGTAAGCGCCCCCGGGTGGTCGAGACGAGAAAGTGGTGCGAGGGCAGGTGTGTTGGCAGGGTCGCCCTTGCCTTGGCAGCCCCTTTGCAGAGCCCCTGCAATGGCGCCTCCAGGCTGTCCCGATTTCTCAAGCCTAACCCTAACCCTAACCCTAACCCTAGAGGATTTTCTGGGGCCCGATGGTTGCAGTAAGCGCCCCCGGGTGGTCGAGACGAGAAAGTGGTGCGAGGGCAGGTGTGTTGGCAGGGCCGCCCTTGCCTTGGCAGCCCCTTTGCAGAGCCCCTGCAATGGCGCCTCCAGGCTGTCCCGATTTCTCAAGCCTAACCCTAACCCTAACCCTAACCCTAGAGGATTTTCTGGGGCGCGATGGTGGGAGTAAGCGCCCCCGGGTGGTCGAGACGAGAAAGTGGTGCGAGGGCAGGTGTGTTGGCAGGGCCGCCCTTGCCTTGGCAGCCCCTTTGCAGAGCCCCTGCAATGGCGCCTCCAGGCTGTCCCTATTTCTCCAGCCTAACCCTAACCCTAAGCCTAACCCTAGAGGATTTCCGGGACCCGATGGTGGGAGTAAGCGCCCCCGGGTGGTCGAGACGAGAAAGTGGTGCGAGGGCAGGTGTGTTGGCAGGGCCGCCCTTGCCTTGGCAGCCCCTTTGCAGAGCCCCTGCAATGGCGCCTCCAGGCTGTCCCAATTTCTCCAGCCTAACCCTAACCCTAACCCTAACCCTAGAGGATTTCCGGGACCCGATGGTGGGAGTAAGCGCCCCCAGGTGTTCGAGACGAGAAAGTGGTGTGAGGGCAGGTGTGTTGGCAGGGTCGCCCTTGCCTTGGCAGCCCCTTTGCAGAGCCCCTGCAATGGCGCCTCCAGGCTGTCCCGATTTCTCAAGCCTAACCCTAACCCTAAGCCTAACCCTAGAGGATTTTCCGGGGCCCGATGGTGGGAGTAAGTGCCCCCGGGTGGTCGAGACGAGAAAGTGGTGCGAGGGCAGGTGTGTTGGCAGGGCCACCCTTGCCTTGGCAGCCCCTTTGCAGAGCCCCTGCAATGGCGCCTCCAGGCTGTCCCTATTTCTCCAGCCTAACCCTAACCCTAACCCTAACCCTAGAGGATTTTCTGGGGCGCGATGGTGGGAGTAAGCGCCCCCGGGTGGTCGAGACGAGAAAGTGGTGCGAGGGCAGGTGTGTTGGCAGGGCCACCCTTGCCTTGGCAGCCCCTTTGCAGAGCCCCTGCAATGGCGCCTCCAGGCTGTCCCTATTTCTCAAGCCTAACCCTAACCCTAACCCTAACCCTAGAGGATTTCCGGGACCCGATGGTGGGAGTAAGCGCCCCCGGGTGGTCGAGACGAGAAAGTGGTGCGAGGGCAGGTGTGTTGGCAGGGCCGCCCTTGCCTTGGCAGCCCCTTTGCAGAGCCCCTGCAATGGCGCCTCCAGGCTGTCCCGATTTCTCAAGCCTAACCCTAACCCTAACCCTAACCCTAGAGGATTTCCGGGGCCCGATGGTGGGAGTAAGCGCCCCCGGGTGGTCGAGACGAGAAAGTGGTGCGAGGGCAGGTGTGTTGGCAGGGCCGCCCTTGCCTTGGCAGCCCCTTTGCAGAGCCCCTGCAATGGCGCCTCCAGGCTGTCCCGATTTCTCAAGCCTAACCCTAACCCTAACCCTAACCCTAGAGGATTTCCGGGGCCCGATGGTGGGAGTAAGTGCCCCCGGGTGGTCGAGACGAGAAAGTGGTGCGAGGGCAGGTGTGTTGGCAGGGCCGCCCTTGCCTTGGCAGCCCCTTTGCAGAGCCCCTGCAATGGCGCCTCCAGGCTGTCCCGATTTCTCAAGCCTAACCCTAACCCTAAGCCTAACCCTAGAGGATTTTCCGGGGCCCGATGGTGGGAGTAAGTGCCCCCGGGTGGTCGAGACGAGAAAGTGGTGCGAGGGCAGGTGTGTTGGCAGGGCCGCCCTTGCCTTGGCAGCCCCTTTGCAGAGCCCCTGCAATGGCGCCTCCAGGCTGTCCCTATTTCTCCAGCCTAACCCTAACCCTAAGCCTAACCCTAGAGGATTTCCGGGACCCGATGGTGGGAGTAAGCGCCCCCGGGTGGTCGAGACGAGAAAGTGGTGCGAGGGCAGGTGTGTTGGCAGGGCCGCCCTTGCCTTGGCAGCCCCTTTGCAGAGCCCCTGCAATGGCGCCTCCAGGCTGTCCCGATTTCTCAAGCCTAACCCTAACCCTAAGCCTAACCCTAGAGGATTTTCCGGGGCCCGATGGTGGGAGTAAGTGCCCCCGGGTGGTCGAGACGAGAAAGTGGTGCGAGGGCAGGTGTGTTGGCAGGGCCACCCTTGCCTTGGCAGCCCCTTTGCAGAGCCCCTGCAATGGCGCCTCCAGGCTGTCCCTATTTCTCCAGCCTAACCCTAACCCTAACCCTAACCCTAGAGGATTTTCTGGGGCGCGATGGTGGGAGTAAGCGCCCCCGGGTGGTCGAGACGAGAAAGTGGTGCGAGGGCAGGTGTGTTGGCAGGGCCACCCTTGCCTTGGCAGCCCCTTTGCAGAGCCCCTGCAATGGCGCCTCCAGGCTGTCCCTATTTCTCAAGCCTAACCCTAACCCTAACCCTAACCCTAGAGGATTTCCGGGACCCGATGGTGGGAGTAAGCGCCCCCGGGTGGTCGAGACGAGAAAGTGGTGCGAGGGCAGGTGTGTTGGCAGGGCCGCCCTTGCCTTGGCAGCCCCTTTGCAGAGCCCCTGCAATGGCGCCTCCAGGCTGTCCCGATTTCTCAAGCCTAACCCTAACCCTAACCCTAACCCTAGAGGATTTCCGGGGCCCGATGGTGGGAGTAAGCGCCCCCGGGTGGTCGAGACGAGAAAGTGGTGCGAGGGCAGGTGTGTTGGCAGGGCCGCCCTTGCCTTGGCAGCCCCTTTGCAGAGCCCCTGCAATGGCGCCTCCAGGCTGTCCTGATTTCTCAAGCCTAACCCTAACCCTAACCCTAACCCTAGAGGATTTCCGGGGCCCGATGGTGGGAGTAAGTGCCCCCGGGTGGTCGAGACGAGAAAGTGGTGCGAGGGCAGGTGTGTTGGCAGGGCCGCCCTTGCCTTGGCAGCCCCTTTGCAGAGCCCCTGCAATGGCGCCTCCAGGCTGTCCCGATTTCTCAAGCCTAACCCTAACCCTAAGCCTAACCCTAGAGGATTTTCCGGGGCCCGATGGTGGGAGTAAGCGCCCCCGGGTGGTCGAGACGAGAAAGTGGTGCGAGGGCAGGTGTGTTGGCAGGGCCGCCCTTGCCTTGGCAGCCCCTTTGCAGAGCCCCTGCAATGGCGCCTCCAGGCTGTCCTGATTTCTCAAGCCTAACCCTAACCCTAACCCTAACCCTAGAGGATTTTCCGGGACCCGATGGTGGGAGTAAGTGCCCCCGGGTGGTGGAGACGAGAAAGTGGTGCGAGGGCAGGTGTGTTGGCAGGGCCGCCCTTGCCTTGGCAGCCCCTTTGCAGAGCCCCTGCAATGGCGCCTCCAGGCTGTCCCTATTTCTCAAGCCTAACCCTAAGCCTAACCCTAACCCTAGAGGATTTCTGGGGCCCAATGGTGGGAGTAAGTGCCCCCGGGTGGTCGAGACGAGAAAGTGGTGCGAGGGCAGGTGTGTTGGCAGGGCCGCCCTTGCCTTGGCAGCCCCTTTGCAGAGCCCCTGCAATGGCGCCTCCAGGCTGTCCCTATTTCTCAAGCCTAACCCTAACCCTAACCCTAACCCTAGAGGTTTTCCGGGACCCGATGGTGGGAGTAAGCGCCCCCGGGTGGTCGAGACGAGAAAGTGGTGCGAGGGCAGGTGTGTTGGCAGGGCCGCCCTTGCCTTGGCAGCCCCTTTGCAGAGCCCCTGCAATGGCGCCTCCAGGCTGTCCCTATTTCTCCAGCCTAACCCTAACCCTAACCCTAACCCTAGAGGATTTCCGGGACCCGATGGTGGGAGTAAGTGCCCCCGGGTGGTCGAGACGAGAAAGTGGTGCGAGGGCAGGTGTGTTGGCAGGGCCGCCCTTGCCTTGGCAGCCCCTTTGCAGAGCCCCTGCAATGGCGCCTCCAGGCTGTCCCAATTTCTCCAGCCTAACCCTAAGCCTAACCCTAACCCTAGAGGATTTCCGGGACCCGATGGTGGGAGTAAGCGCCCCCGGGTGGTCGAGACGAGAAAGTGGTGCGAGGGCAGGTGTGTTGGCAGGGTCGCCCTTGCCTTGGCAGCCCCTTTGCAGAGCCCCTGCAATGGCGCCTCCAGGCTGTCCCGATTTCTCAAGCCTAACCCTAACCCTAACCCTAACCCTAGAGGATTTTCTGGGGCCCGATGGTTGCAGTAAGCGCCCCCGGGTGGTCGAGACGAGAAAGTGGTGCGAGGGCAGGTGTGTTGGCAGGGCCGCCCTTGCCTTGGCAGCCCCTTTGCAGAGCCCCTGCAATGGCGCCTCCAGGCTGTCCCGATTTCTCAAGCCTAACCCTAACCCTAACCCTAACCCTAGAGGATTTTCTGGGGCGCGATGGTGGGAGTAAGCGCCCCCGGGTGGTCGAGACGAGAAAGTGGTGCGAGGGCAGGTGTGTTGGCAGGGCCGCCCTTGCCTTGGCAGCCCCTTTGCAGAGCCCCTGCAATGGCGCCTCCAGGCTGTCCCTATTTCTCCAGCCTAACCCTAACCCTAAGCCTAACCCTAGAGGATTTCCGGGACCCGATGGTGGGAGTAAGCGCCCCCGGGTGGTCGAGACGAGAAAGTGGTGCGAGGGCAGGTGTGTTGGCAGGGCCGCCCTTGCCTTGGCAGCCCCTTTGCAGAGCCCCTGCAATGGCGCCTCCAGGCTGTCCCAATTTCTCCAGCCTAACCCTAACCCTAACCCTAACCCTAGAGGATTTCCGGGACCCGATGGTGGGAGTAAGCGCCCCCAGGTGTTCGAGACGAGAAAGTGGTGTGAGGGCAGGTGTGTTGGCAGGGTCGCCCTTGCCTTGGCAGCCCCTTTGCAGAGCCCCTGCAATGGCGCCTCCAGGCTGTCCCGATTTCTCAAGCCTAACCCTAACCCTAAGCCTAACCCTAGAGGATTTTCCGGGGCCCGATGGTGGGAGTAAGTGCCCCCGGGTGGTCGAGACGAGAAAGTGGTGCGAGGGCAGGTGTGTTGGCAGGGCCACCCTTGCCTTGGCAGCCCCTTTGCAGAGCCCCTGCAATGGCGCCTCCAGGCTGTCCCTATTTCTCCAGCCTAACCCTAACCCTAACCCTAACCCTAGAGGATTTTCTGGGGCGCGATGGTGGGAGTAAGCGCCCCCGGGTGGTCGAGACGAGAAAGTGGTGCGAGGGCAGGTGTGTTGGCAGGGCCACCCTTGCCTTGGCAGCCCCTTTGCAGAGCCCCTGCAATGGCGCCTCCAGGCTGTCCCTATTTCTCAAGCCTAACCCTAACCCTAACCCTAACCCTAGAGGATTTCCGGGACCCGATGGTGGGAGTAAGCGCCCCCGGGTGGTCGAGACGAGAAAGTGGTGCGAGGGCAGGTGTGTTGGCAGGGCCGCCCTTGCCTTGGCAGCCCCTTTGCAGAGCCCCTGCAATGGCGCCTCCAGGCTGTCCCGATTTCTCAAGCCTAACCCTAACCCTAACCCTAACCCTAGAGGATTTCCGGGGCCCGATGGTGGGAGTAAGCGCCCCCGGGTGGTCGAGACGAGAAAGTGGTGCGAGGGCAGGTGTGTTGGCAGGGCCGCCCTTGCCTTGGCAGCCCCTTTGCAGAGCCCCTGCAATGGCGCCTCCAGGCTGTCCCGATTTCTCAAGCCTAACCCTAACCCTAACCCTAACCCTAGAGGATTTCCGGGGCCCGATGGTGGGAGTAAGTGCCCCCGGGTGGTCGAGACGAGAAAGTGGTGCGAGGGCAGGTGTGTTGGCAGGGCCGCCCTTGCCTTGGCAGCCCCTTTGCAGAGCCCCTGCAATGGCGCCTCCAGGCTGTCCCGATTTCTCAAGCCTAACCCTAACCCTAACCCTAACCCTAGAGGATTTTCCGGGGCCCGATGGTGGGAGTAAGTGCCCCCGGGTGGTCGAGACGAGAAAGTGGTGCGAGGGCAGGTGTGTTGGCAGGGCCGCCCTTGCCTTGGCAGCCCCTTTGCAGAGCCCCTGCAATGGCGCCTCCAGGCTGTCCCTATTTCTCCAGCCTAACCCTAACCCTAAGCCTAACCCTAGAGGATTTCCGGGACCCGATGGTGGGAGTAAGCGCCCCCGGGTGGTCGAGACGAGAAAGTGGTGCGAGGGCAGGTGTGTTGGCAGGGCCGCCCTTGCCTTGGCAGCCCCTTTGCAGAGCCCCTGCAATGGCGCCTCCAGGCTGTCCCGATTTCTCAAGCCTAACCCTAACCCTAAGCCTAACCCTAGAGGATTTTCCGGGGCCCGATGGTGGGAGTAAGTGCCCCCGGGTGGTCGAGACGAGAAAGTGGTGCGAGGGCAGGTGTGTTGGCAGGGCCACCCTTGCCTTGGCAGCCCCTTTGCAGAGCCCCTGCAATGGCGCCTCCAGGCTGTCCCTATTTCTCCAGCCTAACCCTAACCCTAACCCTAACCCTAGAGGATTTTCTGGGGCGCGATGGTGGGAGTAAGCGCCCCCGGGTGGTCGAGACGAGAAAGTGGTGCGAGGGCAGGTGTGTTGGCAGGGCCACCCTTGCCTTGGCAGCCCCTTTGCAGAGCCCCTGCAATGGCGCCTCCAGGCTGTCCCTATTTCTCAAGCCTAACCCTAAGCCTAACCCTAACCCTAGAGGATTTCCGGGACCCGATGGTGGGAGTAAGCGCCCCCGGGTGGTCGAGACGAGAAAGTGGTGCGAGGGCAGGTGTGTTGGCAGGGCCGCCCTTGCCTTGGCAGCCCCTTTGCAGAGCCCCTGCAATGGCGCCTCCAGGCTGTCCCGATTTCTCAAGCCTAACCCTAACCCTAACCCTAACCCTAGAGGATTTCCGGGGCCCGATGGTGGGAGTAAGCGCCCCCGGGTGGTCGAGACGAGAAAGTGGTGCGAGGGCAGGTGTGTTGGCAGGGCCGCCCTTGCCTTGGCAGCCCCTTTGCAGAGCCCCTGCAATGGCGCCTCCAGGCTGTCCTGATTTCTCAAGCCTAACCCTAACCCTAACCCTAACCCTAGAGGATTTCCGGGGCCCGATGGTGGGAGTAAGTGCCCCCGGGTGGTCGAGACGAGAAAGTGGTGCGAGGGCAGGTGTGTTGGCAGGGCCGCCCTTGCCTTGGCAGCCCCTTTGCAGAGCCCCTGCAATGGCGCCTCCAGGCTGTCCCGATTTCTCAAGCCTAACCCTAACCCTAAGCCTAACCCTAGAGGATTTTCCGGGGCCCGATGGTGGGAGTAAGCGCCCCCGGGTGGTCGAGACGAGAAAGTGGTGCGAGGGCAGGTGTGTTGGCAGGGCCGCCCTTGCCTTGGCAGCCCCTTTGCAGAGCCCCTGCAATGGCGCCTCCAGGCTGTCCTGATTTCTCAAGCCTAACCCTAACCCTAACCCTAACCCTAGAGGATTTTCCGGGACCCGATGGTGGGAGTAAGTGCCCCCGGGTGGTGGAGACGAGAAAGTGGTGCGAGGGCAGGTGTGTTGGCAGGGCCGCCCTTGCCTTGGCAGCCCCTTTGCAGAGCCCCTGCAATGGCGCCTCCAGGCTGTCCCTATTTCTCAAGCCTAACCCTAAGCCTAACCCTAACCCTAGAGGATTTCTGGGGCCCAATGGTGGGAGTAAGTGCCCCCGGGTGGTCGAGACGAGAAAGTGGTGCGAGGGCAGGTGTGTTGGCAGGGCCGCCCTTGCCTTGGCAGCCCCTTTGCAGAGCCCCTGCAATGGCGCCTCCAGGCTGTCCCTATTTCTCAAGCCTAACCCTAACCCTAACCCTAACCCTAGAGGTTTTCCGGGACCCGATGGTGGGAGTAAGCGCCCCCGGGTGGTCGAGACGAGAAAGTGGTGCGAGGGCAGGTGTGTTGGCAGGGCCGCCCTTGCCTTGGCAGCCCCTTTGCAGAGCCCCTGCAATGGCGCCTCCAGGCTGTCCCTATTTCTCCAGCCTAACCCTAACCCTAACCCTAACCCTAGAGGATTTCCGGGACCCGATGGTGGGAGTAAGTGCCCCCGGGTGGTCGAGACGAGAAAGTGGTGCGAGGGCAGGTGTGTTGGCAGGGCCGCCCTTGCCTTGGCAGCCCCTTTGCAGAGCCCCTGCAATGGCGCCTCCAGGCTGTCCCAATTTCTCCAGCCTAACCCTAAGCCTAACCCTAACCCTAGAGGATTTCCGGGACCCGATGGTGGGAGTAAGCGCCCCCGGGTGGTCGAGACGAGAAAGTGGTGCGAGGGCAGGTGTGTTGGCAGGGTCGCCCTTGCCTTGGCAGCCCCTTTGCAGAGCCCCTGCAATGGCGCCTCCAGGCTGTCCCGATTTCTCAAGCCTAACCCTAACCCTAACCCTAACCCTAGAGGATTTTCTGGGGCCCGATGGTTGCAGTAAGCGCCCCCGGGTGGTCGAGACGAGAAAGTGGTGCGAGGGCAGGTGTGTTGGCAGGGCCGCCCTTGCCTTGGCAGCCCCTTTGCAGAGCCCCTGCAATGGCGCCTCCAGGCTGTCCCGATTTCTCAAGCCTAACCCTAACCCTAACCCTAACCCTAGAGGATTTTCTGGGGCGCGATGGTGGGAGTAAGCGCCCCCGGGTGGTCGAGACGAGAAAGTGGTGCGAGGGCAGGTGTGTTGGCAGGGCCGCCCTTGCCTTGGCAGCCCCTTTGCAGAGCCCCTGCAATGGCGCCTCCAGGCTGTCCCTATTTCTCCAGCCTAACCCTAACCCTAAGCCTAACCCTAGAGGATTTCCGGGACCCGATGGTGGGAGTAAGCGCCCCCGGGTGGTCGAGACGAGAAAGTGGTGCGAGGGCAGGTGTGTTGGCAGGGCCGCCCTTGCCTTGGCAGCCCCTTTGCAGAGCCCCTGCAATGGCGCCTCCAGGCTGTCCCAATTTCTCCAGCCTAACCCTAACCCTAACCCTAACCCTAGAGGATTTCCGGGACCCGATGGTGGGAGTAAGCGCCCCCAGGTGTTCGAGACGAGAAAGTGGTGTGAGGGCAGGTGTGTTGGCAGGGTCGCCCTTGCCTTGGCAGCCCCTTTGCAGAGCCCCTGCAATGGCGCCTCCAGGCTGTCCCGATTTCTCAAGCCTAACCCTAACCCTAAGCCTAACCCTAGAGGATTTTCCGGGGCCCGATGGTGGGAGTAAGTGCCCCCGGGTGGTCGAGACGAGAAAGTGGTGCGAGGGCAGGTGTGTTGGCAGGGCCACCCTTGCCTTGGCAGCCCCTTTGCAGAGCCCCTGCAATGGCGCCTCCAGGCTGTCCCTATTTCTCCAGCCTAACCCTAACCCTAACCCTAACCCTAGAGGATTTTCTGGGGCGCGATGGTGGGAGTAAGCGCCCCCGGGTGGTCGAGACGAGAAAGTGGTGCGAGGGCAGGTGTGTTGGCAGGGCCACCCTTGCCTTGGCAGCCCCTTTGCAGAGCCCCTGCAATGGCGCCTCCAGGCTGTCCCGATTTCTCAAGCCTAACCCTAACCCTAACCCTAACCCTAGAGGATTTCCGGGACCCGATGGTGGGAGTAAGCGCCCCCGGGTGGTCGAGACGAGAAAGTGGTGCGAGGGCAGGTGTGTTGGCAGGGCCGCCCTTGCCTTGGCAGCCCCTTTGCAGAGCCCCTGCAATGGCGCCTCCAGGCTGTCCCGATTTCTCAAGCCTAACCCTAACCCTAACCCTAACCCTAGAGGATTTCCGGGGCCCGATGGTGGGAGTAAGCGCCCCCGGGTGGTCGAGACGAGAAAGTGGTGCGAGGGCAGGTGTGTTGGCAGGGCCGCCCTTGCCTTGGCAGCCCCTTTGCAGAGCCCCTGCAATGGCGCCTCCAGGCTGTCCCGATTTCTCCAGCCTAACCCTAACCCTAACCCTAACCCTAGAGGATTTCCGGGGCCCGATGGTGGGAGTAAGTGCCCCCGGGTGGTCGAGACGAGAAAGTGGTGCGAGGGCAGGTGTGTTGGCAGGGCCGCCCTTGCCTTGGCAGCCCCTTTGCAGAGCCCCTGCAATGGCGCCTCCAGGCTGTCCCGATTTCTCAAGCCTAACCCTAACCCTAAGCCTAACCCTAGAGGATTTTCCGGGGCCCGATGGTGGGAGTAAGTGCCCCCGGGTGGTCGAGACGAGAAAGTGGTGCGAGGGCAGGTGTGTTGGCAGGGCCGCCCTTGCCTTGGCAGCCCCTTTGCAGAGCCCCTGCAATGGCGCCTCCAGGCTGTCCCTATTTCTCCAGCCTAACCCTAACCCTAAGCCTAACCCTAGAGGATTTCCGGGACCCGATGGTGGGAGTAAGCGCCCCCGGGTGGTCGAGACGAGAAAGTGGTGCGAGGGCAGGTGTGTTGGCAGGGCCGCCCTTGCCTTGGCAGCCCCTTTGCAGAGCCCCTGCAATGGCGCCTCCAGGCTGTCCCAATTTCTCCAGCCTAACCCTAACCCTAACCCTAACCCTAGAGGATTTCCGGGACCCGATGGTGGGAGTAAGCGCCCCCAGGTGTTCGAGACGAGAAAGTGGTGTGAGGGCAGGTGTGTTGGCAGGGTCGCCCTTGCCTTGGCAGCCCCTTTGCAGAGCCCCTGCAATGGCGCCTCCAGGCTGTCCCGATTTCTCCAGCCTAACCCTAACCCTAAGCCTAACCCTAGAGGATTTTCCGGGGCCCGATGGTGGGAGTAAGTGCCCCCGGGTGGTCGAGACGAGAAAGTGGTGCGAGGGCAGGTGTGTTGGCAGGGCCACCCTTGCCTTGGCAGCCCCTTTGCAGAGCCCCTGCAATGGCGCCTCCAGGCTGTCCCTATTTCTCCAGCCTAACCCTAACCCTAACCCTAACCCTAGAGGATTTTCTGGGGCGCGATGGTGGGAGTAAGCGCCCCCGGGTGGTCGAGACGAGAAAGTGGTGCGAGGGCAGGTGTGTTGGCAGGGCCACCCTTGCCTTGGCAGCCCCTTTGCAGAGCCCCTGCAATGGCGCCTCCAGGCTGTCCCGATTTCTCAAGCCTAACCCTAACCCTAACCCTAACCCTAGAGGATTTCCGGGACCCGATGGTGGGAGTAAGCGCCCCCGGGTGGTCGAGACGAGAAAGTGGTGCGAGGGCAGGTGTGTTGGCAGGGCCGCCCTTGCCTTGGCAGCCCCTTTGCAGAGCCCCTGCAATGGCGCCTCCAGGCTGTCCCGATTTCTCAAGCCTAACCCTAACCCTAACCCTAACCCTAGAGGATTTCCGGGGCGCGATGGTGGGAGTAAGCGCCCCCGGGTGGTCGAGACGAGAAAGTGGTGCGAGGGCAGGTGTGTTGGCAGGGCCGCCCTTGCCTTGGCAGCCCCTTTACAGAGCCCCTGCAATGGCGCCTCCAGGCTGTCCCGATTTCTCAAGCCTAACCCTAACCCTAACCCTAACCCTAGAGGATTTTCTGGGGCGCGATGGTGGGAGTAAGCGCCCCCGGGTGGTCGAGACGAGAAAGTGGTGCGAGGGCAGGTGTGTTGGCAGGGCCGCCCTTGCCTTGGCAGCCCCTTTGCAGAGCCCCTGCAATGGCGCCTCCAGGCTGTCCCTATTTCTCCAGCCTAACCCTAACCCTAACCCTAACCCTAGAGGATTTTCTGGGGCGCGATGGTGGGAGTAAGTGCCCCCGGGTGGTCGAGACGAGAAAGTGGTGCGAGGGCAGGTGTGTTGGCAGGGCCGCCCTTGCCTTGGCAGCCCCTTTGCAGAGCCCCTGCAATGGCGCCTCCAGGCTGTCCCGATTTCTCAAGCCTAACCCTAACCCTAAGCCTAACCCTAGAGGATTTTCCGGGGCCCGATGGTGGGAGTAAGTGCCCCCGGGTGGTCGAGACGAGAAAGTGGTGCGAGGGCAGGTGTGTTGGCAGGGCCGCCCTTGCCTTGGCAGCCCCTTTACAGAGCCCCTGCAATGGCGCCTCCAGGCTGTCCCGATTTCTCCAGCCTAACCCTAAGCCTAACCCTAACCCTAGAGGATTTTCTGGGGCCCGATGGTGGGAGTAAGTGCCCCCGGGTGGTCGAGACGAGAAAGTGGTGCGAGGGCAGGTGTGTTGGCAGGGCCGCCCTTGCCTTGGCAGCCCCTTTGCAGAGCCCCTGCAATGGCACCTCCAGGCTGTCCCTATTTCTCCAGCCTAACCCTAACCCTAAGCCTAACCCTAGAGGATTTTCCGGGGCCCAATGGTGGGAGTAAGCGCCCCCGGGTGGTCGAGACGAGAAAGTGGTGCGAGGGCAGGTGTGTTGGCAGGGCCGCCCTTGCCTTGGCAGCCCCTTTGCAGAGCCCCTGCAATGGCGCCTCCAGGCTGTCCCGATTTCTCCAGCCTAACCCTAACCCTAACCCTAACCCTAGAGGATTTTCTGGGGCGCGATGGTGGGAGTAAGTGCCCCCGGGTGGTCGAGACGAGAAAGTGGTGCGAGGGCAGGTGTGTTGGCAGGGCCGCCCTTGCCTTGGCAGCCCCTTTGCAGAGCCCCTGCAATGGCGCCTCCAGGCTGTCCCTATTTCTCCAGCCTAACCCTAAGCCTAACCCTAACCCTAGAGGATTTTCTGGGGCGCGATGGTGGGAGTAAGCGCCCCCGGGTGGTCGAGACGAGAAAGTGGTGCGAGGGCAGGTGTGTTGGCAGGGCCGCCCTTGCCTTGGCAGCCCCTTTGCAGAGCCCCTGCAATGGCGCCTCCAGGCTGTCCCGATTTCTCAAGCCTAACCCTAACCCTAACCCTAACCCTAGAGGATTTTCCGGGGCCCGATGGTGGGAGTAAGTGCCCCCGGGTGGTCGAGACGAGAAAGTGGTGCGAGGGCAGGTGTGTTGGCAGGGCCGCCCTTGCCTTGGCAGCCCCTTTGCAGAGCCCCTGCAATGGCGCCTCCAGGCTGTCCCTATTTCTCCAGCCTAACCCTAAGCCTAACCCTAACCCTAGAGGATTTTCTGGGGCGCGATGGTGGGAGTAAGCGCCCCCGGGTGGTCGAGACGAGAAAGTGGTGCGAGGGCAGGTGTGTTGGCAGGGCCGCCCTTGCCTTGGCAGCCCCTTTGCAGAGCCCCTGCAATGGCGCCTCCAGGCTGTCCCGATTTCTCAAGCCTAACCCTAACCCTAACCCTAACCCTAGAGGATTTCCGGGGCCCAATGGTGGGAGTAAGTGCCCCCGGGTGGTGGAGACGAGAAAGTGGTGCGAGGGCAGGTGTGTTGGCAGGGCCGCCCTTGCCTTGGCAGCCCCTTTGCAGAGCCCCTGCAATGGCGCCTCCAGGCTGTCCCGATTTCTCAAGCCTAACCCTAAGCCTAACCCTAACCCTAGAGGATTTCCGGGACTCGATGGTGGGAGTAAGCGCCCCCGGGTGGTCGAGACGAGAAAGTGGTGCGAGGGCAGGTGTGTTGGCAGGGCCGCCCTTGCCTTGGCAGCCCCTTTGCAGAGCCCCTGCAATGGCGCCTCCAGGCTGTCCCGATTTCTCCAGCCTAACCCTAACCCTAACCCTAACCCTAGAGGATTTTCTGGGGCGCGATGGTGGGAGTAAGTGCCCCCGGGTGGTCGAGACGAGAAAGTGGTGCGAGGGCAGGTGTGTTGGCAGGGCCGCCCTTGCCTTGGCAGCCCCTTTGCAGAGCCCCTGCAATGGCGCCTCCAGGCTGTCCCGATTTCTCCAGCCTAACCCTAACCCTAACCCTAACCCTAGAGGATTTTCTGGGGCCCGATGGTGGGAGTAAGCGCCCCCGGGTGGTCGAGACGAGAAAGTGGTGCGAGGGCAGGTGTGTTGGCAGGGCCGCCCTTGCCTTGGCAGCCCCTTTGCAGAGCCCCTGCAATGGCGCCTCCAGGCTGTCCCGATTTCTCAAGCCTAACCCTAACCCTAACCCTAACCCTAGAGGATTTTCCGGGGCCCGATGGTGGGAGTAAGTGCCCCCGGGTGGTCGAGACGAGAAAGTGGTGCGAGGGCAGGTGTGTTGGCAGGGCCGCCCTTGCCTTGGCAGCCCCTTTGCAGAGCCCCTGCAATGGCGCCTCCAGGCTGTCCCGATTTCTCAAGCCTAACCCTAACCCTAACCCTAACCCTAGAGGATTTCCGGGGCCCGATGGTGGGAGTAAGTGCCCCCGGGTGGTCGAGACGAGAAAGTGGTGCGAGGGCAGGTGTGTTGGCAGGGCCGCCCTTGCCTTGGCAGCCCCTTTGCAGAGCCCCTGCAATGGCGCCTCCAGGCTGTCCCTATTTCTCCAGCCTAACCCTAACCCTAACCCTAACCCTAGAGGATTTTCCGGGACCCGATGGTGGGAGTAAGCGCCCCCGGGTGGTCGAGACGAGAAAGTGGTGCGAGGGCAGGTGTGTTGGCAGGGCCGCCCTTGCCTTGGCAGCCCCTTTGCAGAGCCCCTGCAATGGCGCCTCCAGGCTGTCCCGATTTCTCCAGCCTAACCCTAACCCTAACCCTAACCCTAGAGGATTTTCTGGGGCGCGATGGTGGGAGTAAGTGCCCCCGGGTGGTCGAGACGAGAAAGTGGTGCGAGGGCAGGTGTGTTGGCAGGGCCGCCCTTGCCTTGGCAGCCCCTTTGCAGAGCCCCTGCAATGGCGCCTCCAGGCTGTCCCGATTTCTCAAGCCTAACCCTAACCCTAACCCTAACCCTAGAGGATTTCCGGGGCCCAATGGTGGGAGTAAGTGCCCCCGGGTGGTGGAGACGAGAAAGTGGTGCGAGGGCAGGTGTGTTGGCAGGGCCGCCCTTGCCTTGGCAGCCCCTTTGCAGAGCCCCTGCAATGGCGCCTCCAGGCTGTCCCGATTTCTCAAGCCTAACCCTAACCCTAACCCTAACCCTAGAGGATTTCCGGGACTCGATGGTGGGAGTAAGCGCCCCCGGGTGGTCGAGACGAGAAAGTGGTGCGAGGGCAGGTGTGTTGGCAGGGCCGCCCTTGCCTTGGCAGCCCCTTTGCAGAGCCCCTGCAATGGCGCCTCCAGGCTGTCCCGATTTCTCCAGCCTAACCCTAACCCTAACCCTAACCCTAGAGGATTTTCTGGGGCGCGATGGTGGGAGTAAGTGCCCCCGGGTGGTCGAGACGAGAAAGTGGTGCGAGGGCAGGTGTGTTGGCAGGGCCGCCCTTGCCTTGGCAGCCCCTTTGCAGAGCCCCTGCAATGGCGCCTCCAGGCTGTCCCGATTTCTCCAGCCTAACCCTAACCCTAACCCTAACCCTAGAGGATTTTCTGGGGCGCGATGGTGGGAGTAAGCGCCCCCGGGTGGTCGAGACGAGAAAGTGGTGCGAGGGCAGGTGTGTTGGCAGGGCCGCCCTTGCCTTGGCAGCCCCTTTGCAGAGCCCCTGCAATGGCGCCTCCAGGCTGTCCCGATTTCTCAAGCCTAACCCTAACCCTAACCCTAACCCTAGAGGATTTTCCGGGGCCCGATGGTGGGAGTAAGTGCCCCCGGGTGGTCGAGACGAGAAAGTGGTGCGAGGGCAGGTGTGTTGGCAGGGCCGCCCTTGCCTTGGCAGCCCCTTTGCAGAGCCCCTGCAATGGCGCCTCCAGGCTGTCCCGATTTCTCCAGCCTAACCCTAACCCTAACCCTAACCCTAGAGGATTTTCTGGGGCGCGATGGTGGGAGTAAGTGCCCCCGGGTGGTCGAGACGAGAAAGTGGTGCGAGGGCAGGTGTGTTGGCAGGGCCGCCCTTGCCTTGGCAGCCCCTTTGCAGAGCCCCTGCAATGGCGCCTCCAGGCTGTCCCGATTTCTCAAGCCTAACCCTAACCCTAACCCTAACCCTAGAGGATTTCCGGGGCCCAATGGTGGGAGTAAGTGCCCCCGGGTGGTGGAGACGAGAAAGTGGTGCGAGGGCAGGTGTGTTGGCAGGGCCGCCCTTGCCTTGGCAGCCCCTTTGCAGAGCCCCTGCAATGGCGCCTCCAGGCTGTCCCGATTTCTCAAGCCTAACCCTAACCCTAACCCTAACCCTAGAGGATTTCCGGGACTCGATGGTGGGAGTAAGCGCCCCCGGGTGGTCGAGACGAGAAAGTGGTGCGAGGGCAGGTGTGTTGGCAGGGCCGCCCTTGCCTTGGCAGCCCCTTTGCAGAGCCCCTGCAATGGCGCCTCCAGGCTGTCCCGATTTCTCCAGCCTAACCCTAACCCTAACCCTAACCCTAGAGGATTTTCTGGGGCGCGATGGTGGGAGTAAGTGCCCCCGGGTGGTCGAGACGAGAAAGTGGTGCGAGGGCAGGTGTGTTGGCAGGGCCGCCCTTGCCTTGGCAGCCCCTTTGCAGAGCCCCTGCAATGGCGCCTCCAGGCTGTCCCGATTTCTCCAGCCTAACCCTAACCCTAACCCTAACCCTAGAGGATTTTCTGGGGCGCGATGGTGGGAGTAAGCGCCCCCGGGTGGTCGAGACGAGAAAGTGGTGCGAGGGCAGGTGTGTTGGCAGGGCCGCCCTTGCCTTGGCAGCCCCTTTGCAGAGCCCCTGCAATGGCGCCTCCAGGCTGTCCCGATTTCTCAAGCCTAACCCTAACCCTAACCCTAACCCTAGAGGATTTTCCGGGGCCCGATGGTGGGAGTAAGTGCCCCCGGGTGGTCGAGACGAGAAAGTGGTGCGAGGGCAGGTGTGTTGGCAGGGCCGCCCTTGCCTTGGCAGCCCCTTTGCAGAGCCCCTGCAATGGCGCCTCCAGGCTGTCCCGATTTCTCAAGCCTAACCCTAACCCTAACCCTAACCCTAGAGGATTTCCGGGGCCCGATGGTGGGAGTAAGTGCCCCCGGGTGGTCGAGACGAGAAAGTGGTGCGAGGGCAGGTGTGTTGGCAGGGCCGCCCTTGCCTTGGCAGCCCCTTTGCAGAGCCCCTGCAATGGCGCCTCCAGGCTGTCCCTATTTCTCCAGCCTAACCCTAACCCTAACCCTAACCCTAGAGGATTTTCCGGGACCCGATGGTGGGAGTAAGCGCCCCCGGGTGGTCGAGACGAGAAAGTGGTGCGAGGGCAGGTGTGTTGGCAGGGCCGCCCTTGCCTTGGCAGCCCCTTTGCAGAGCCCCTGCAATGGCGCCTCCAGGCTGTCCCTATTTCTCCAGCCTAACCCTAACCCTAACCCTAACCCTAGAGGATTTTCCGGGGCGCGATGGTGGGAGTAAGCGCCCCCGGGTGGTCGAGACGAGAAAGTGGTGCGAGGGCAGGTGTGTTGGCAGGGCCGCCCTTGCCTTGGCAGCCCCTTTGCAGAGCCCCTGCAATGGCGCCTCCAGGCTGTCCCGATTTCTCAAGCCTAACCCTAACCCTAACCCTAACCCTAACCCTAGAGGATTTCCGGGACCCGATGGTGGGAGTAAGCGCCCCCGGGTGGTCGAGACGAGAAAGTGGTGCAAGGGCAGGTGTGTTGGCAGGGCCGCCCTTGCCTTGGCAGCCCCTTTGCAGAGCCCCTGCAATGGCGCCTCCAGGCTGTCCCTATTTCTCAAGCCTAACCCTAAGCCTAACCCTAACCCTAGAGGATTTTCCGGGGCCCGATGGTGGGAGTAAGCGCCCCCGGGTGGTCGAGACGAGAAAGTGGTGCGAGGGCAGGTGTGTTGGCAGGGCCGCCCTTGCCTTGGCAGCCCCTTTGCAGAGCCCCTGCAATGGCGCCTCCAGGCTGTCCCGATTTCTCAAGCCTAACCCTAACCCTAACCCTAACCCTAGAGGATTTCCGGGGCCCGATGGTGGGAGTAAGCGCCCCCGGGTGGTCGAGACGAGAAAGTGGTGCGAGGGCAGGTGTGTTGGCAGGTCCGCCCTTGCCTTGGCAGCCCCTTTGCAGAGCCCCTGCAATGGCGCCTCCAGGCTGTCCCGATTTCTCAAGCCTAACCCTAACCCTAACCCTAACCCTAGAGAATTTCCGGGACTCGATGGTGGGAGTAAGCGCCCCCGGGTGGTCGAGACGAGAAAGTGGTGCGAGGGCAGGTGTGTTGGCAGGGCCGCCCTTGCCTTGGCAGCCCCTTTGCAGAGCCCCTGCAATGGCGCCTCCAGGCTGTCCCGATTTCTCAAGCCTAACCCTAACCCTAACCCTAACCCTAGAGGATTTTCCGGGGCCCGATGGTGGGAGTAAGCGCCCCCGGGTGGTCGAGACGAGAAAGTGGTGCGAGGGCAGGTGTGTTGGCAGGGCCGCCCTTGCCTTGGCAGCCCCTTTGCAGAGCCCCTGCAATGGCGCCTCCAGGCTGTCCCGATTTCTCAAGCCTAACCCTAACCCTAACCCTAACCCTAGAGGATTTCCGGGGTGCGATGGTGGGAGTAAGTGCCCCTGGGTGGTCGAGACGAGAAAGTGGTGCGAGGGCAGGTGTGTTGGCAGGGCCGCCCTTGCCTTGGCAGCCCCTTTGCAGAGCCCCTGCAATGGCGCCTCCAGGCTGTCCCTATTTCTCCAGCCTAACCCTAACCCTAACCCTAACCCTAGAGGATTTCCGGGACTCGATGGTGGGAGTAAGCGCCCCCGGGTGGTCGAGACGAGAAAGTGGTGCGAGGGCAGGTGTGTTGGCAGGGCCGCCCTTGCCTTGGCAGCCCCTTTGCAGAGCCCCTGCAATGGCGCCTCCAGGCTGTCCCGATTTCTCCAGCCTAACCCTAACCCTAATCCTAACCCTAACCCTAGAGGATTCCCGGGGCCCAATGGTGGGAGTAAGTGCCCCCGGGTGGTCGAGACGAGAAAGTGGTGCAAGGGCAGGTGTGTTGGCAGGGCCGCCCTTGCCTTGGCAGCCCCTTTGCAGAGCCCCTGCAATGACACCTCCAGGCTGTCCCTATTTCTCCAGCCTAACCCTAAGCCTAACCCTAACCCTAGAGGATTTTCTGGGGCGCGATGGTGGGAGTAAGCGCCCCCGGGTGGTCGAGACGAGAAAGTGGTGCGAGGGCAGGTGTGTTGGCAGGGCCGCCCTTGCCTTGGCAGCCCCTTTGCAGAGCCCCTGCAATGGCGCCTCCAGGCTGTCCTGATTTCTCAAGCCTAACCCTAACCCTAACCCTAACCCTAGAGGATTTTCCGGGACCCGATGGTGGGAGTAAGTGCCCCCGGGTGGTGGAGACGAGAAAGTGGTGCGAGGGCAGGTGTGTTGGCAGGGCCGCCCTTGCCTTGGCAGCCCCTTTGCAGAGCCCCTGCAATGGCGCCTCCAGGCTGTCCCTATTTCTCAAGCCTAACCCTAAGCCTAACCCTAACCCTAGAGGATTTCTGGGGCCCAATGGTGGGAGTAAGTGCCCCCGGGTGGTCGAGACGAGAAAGTGGTGCGAGGGCAGGTGTGTTGGCAGGGCCGCCCTTGCCTTGGCAGCCCCTTTGCAGAGCCCCTGCAATGGCGCCTCCAGGCTGTCCCGATTTCTCAAGCCTAACCCTAACCCTAACCCTAACCCTAGAGGATTTTCTGGGGCCCGATGGTTGCAGTAAGCGCCCCCGGGTGGTCGAGACGAGAAAGTGGTGCGAGGGCAGGTGTGTTGGCAGGGCCGCCCTTGCCTTGGCAGCCCCTTTGCAGAGCCCCTGCAATGGCGCCTCCAGGCTGTCCTGATTTCTCAAGCCTAACCCTAACCCTAACCCTAACCCTAGAGGATTTTCCGGGACCCGATGGTGGGAGTAAGTGCCCCCGGGTGGTGGAGACGAGAAAGTGGTGCGAGGGCAGGTGTGTTGGCAGGGCCGCCCTTGCCTTGGCAGCCCCTTTGCAGAGCCCCTGCAATGGCGCCTCCAGGCTGTCCCTATTTCTCAAGCCTAACCCTAAGCCTAACCCTAACCCTAGAGGATTTCTGGGGCCCAATGGTGGGAGTAAGTGCCCCCGGGTGGTCGAGACGAGAAAGTGGTGCGAGGGCAGGTGTGTTGGCAGGGCCGCCCTTGCCTTGGCAGCCCCTTTGCAGAGCCCCTGCAATGGCGCCTCCAGGCTGTCCCGATTTCTCCAGCCTAACCCTAACCCTAACCCTAACCCTAGAGGTTTTCCGGGACCCGATGGTGGGAGTAAGCGCCCCCGGGTGGTCGAGACGAGAAAGTGGTGCGAGGGCAGGTGTGTTGGCAGGGCCGCCCTTGCCTTGGCAGCCCCTTTGCAGAGCCCCTGCAATGGCGCCTCCAGGCTGTCCCTATTTCTCCAGCCTAACCCTAACCCTAACCCTAACCCTAGAGGATTTCCGGGACCCGATGGTGGGAGTAAGTGCCCCCGGGTGGTCGAGACGAGAAAGTGGTGCGAGGGCAGGTGTGTTGGCAGGGCCGCCCTTGCCTTGGCAGCCCCTTTGCAGAGCCCCTGCAATGGCGCCTCCAGGCTGTCCCAATTTCTCCAGCCTAACCCTAAGCCTAACCCTAACCCTAGAGGATTTCCGGGACCCGATGGTGGGAGTAAGCGCCCCCGGGTGGTCGAGACGAGAAAGTGGTGCGAGGGCAGGTGTGTTGGCAGGGCCGCCCTTGCCTTGGCAGCCCCTTTGCAGAGCCCCTGCAATGGCGCCTCCAGGCTGTCCCGATTTCTCAAGCCTAACCCTAACCCTAACCCTAACCCTAGAGGATTTTCTGGGGCCCGATGGTTGCAGTAAGCGCCCCCGGGTGGTCGAGACGAGAAAGTGGTGCGAGGGCAGGTGTGTTGGCAGGGCCGCCCTTGCCTTGGCAGCCCCTTTGCAGAGCCCCTGCAATGGCGCCTCCAGGCTGTCCCGATTTCTCAAGCCTAACCCTAACCCTAACCCTAACCCTAGAGGATTTTCCGGGGTGCGATGGTGGGAGTAAGCGCCCCCGGGTGGTCGAGACGAGAAAGTGGTGCGAGGGCAGGTGTGTTGGCAGGGCCGCCCTTGCCTTGGCAGCCCCTTTGCAGAGCCCCTGCAATGGCGCCTCCAGGCTGTCCCTATTTCTCCAGCCTAACCCTAACCCTAAGCCTAACCCTAGAGGATTTCCGGGACCCGATGGTGGGAGTAAGCGCCCCCGGGTGGTCGAGACGAGAAAGTGGTGCGAGGGCAGGTGTGTTGGCAGGGCCGCCCTTGCCTTGGCAGCCCCTTTGCAGAGCCCCTGCAATGGCGCCTCCAGGCTGTCCCAATTTCTCCAGCCTAACCCTAACCCTAACCCTAACCCTAGAGGATTTCCGGGACCCGATGGTGGGAGTAAGCGCCCCCAGGTGTTCGAGACGAGAAAGTGGTGCGAGGGCAGGTGTGTTGGCAGGGTCGCCCTTGCCTTGGCAGCCCCTTTGCAGAGCCCCTGCAATGGCGCCTCCAGGCTGTCCCGATTTCTCCAGCCTAACCCTAACCCTAAGCCTAACCCTAGAGGATTTTCCGGGGCCCGATGGTGGGAGTAAGTGCCCCCGGGTGGTCGAGACGAGAAAGTGGTGCGAGGGCAGGTGTGTTGGCAGGGCCACCCTTGCCTTGGCAGCCCCTTTGCAGAGCCCCTGCAATGGCGCCTCCAGGCTGTCCCTATTTCTCCAGCCTAACCCTAACCCTAACCCTAACCCTAGAGGATTTTCTGGGGCGCGATGGTGGGAGTAAGCGCCCCCGGGTGGTCGAGACGAGAAAGTGGTGCGAGGGCAGGTGTGTTGGCAGGGCCACCCTTGCCTTGGCAGCCCCTTTGCAGAGCCCCTGCAATGGCGCCTCCAGGCTGTCCCGATTTCTCAAGCCTAACCCTAACCCTAACCCTAACCCTAGAGGATTTCCGGGACCCGATGGTGGGAGTAAGCGCCCCCGGGTGGTCGAGACGAGAAAGTGGTGCGAGGGCAGGTGTGTTGGCAGGGCCGCCCTTGCCTTGGCAGCCCCTTTGCAGAGCCCCTGCAATGGCGCCTCCAGGCTGTCCCGATTTCTCAAGCCTAACCCTAACCCTAACCCTAACCCTAGAGGATTTCCGGGGCCCGATGGTGGGAGTAAGCGCCCCCGGGTGGTCGAGACGAGAAAGTGGTGCGAGGGCAGGTGTGTTGGCAGGGCCGCCCTTGCCTTGGCAGCCCCTTTGCAGAGCCCCTGCAATGGCGCCTCCAGGCTGTCCCGATTTCTCAAGCCTAACCCTAACCCTAACCCTAACCCTAGAGGATTTCCGGGGCCCGATGGTGGGAGTAAGTGCCCCCGGGTGGTCGAGACGAGAAAGTGGTGCGAGGGCAGGTGTGTTGGCAGGGCCGCCCTTGCCTTGGCAGCCCCTTTGCAGAGCCCCTGCAATGGCGCCTCCAGGCTGTCCCGATTTCTCAAGCCTAACCCTAACCCTAACCCTAACCCTAGAGGATTTTCCGGGGCCCGATGGTGGGAGTAAGTGCCCCCGGGTGGTCGAGACGAGAAAGTGGTGCGAGGGCAGGTGTGTTGGCAGGGCCGCCCTTGCCTTGGCAGCCCCTTTGCAGAGCCCCTGCAATGGCGCCTCCAGGCTGTCCCTATTTCTCAAGCCTAACCCTAAGCCTAACCCTAACCCTAGAGGATTTTCTGGGGCGCGATGGTGGGAGTAAGTGCCCCCGGGTGGTGGAGACGAGAAAGTGGTGCGAGGGCAGGTGTGTTGGCAGGGCCGCCCTTGCCTTGGCAGCCCCTTTGCAGAGCCCCTGCAATGGCACCTCCAGGCTGTCCCTATTTCTCCAGCCTAACCCTAACCCTAACCCTAACCCTAGAGGATTTTCCGGGGCCCGATGGTGGGAGTAAGCGCCCCCGGGTGGTCGAGACGAGAAAGTGGTGCGAGGGCAGGTGTGTTGGCAGGGCCGCCCTTGCCTTGGCAGCCCCTTTGCAGAGCCCCTGCAATGGCGCCTCCAGGCTGTCCCGATTTCTCAAGCCTAACCCTAACCCTAAGCCTAACCCTAGAGGATTTTCCGGGGCCCGATGGTGGGAGTAAGTGCCCCCGGGTGGTCGAGACGAGAAAGTGGTGCGAGGGCAGGTGTGTTGGCAGGGCCGCCCTTGCCTTGGCAGCCCCTTTGCAGAGCCCCTGCAATGGCGCCTCCAGGCTGTCCCTATTTCTCAAGCCTAACCCTAACCCTAACCCTAACCCTAGAGGATTTTCTGGGGCGCGATGGTGGGAGTAAGCGCCCCCGGGTGGTCGAGACGAGAAAGTGGTGCGAGGGCAGGTGTGTTGGCAGGGTCGCCCTTGCCTTGGCAGCCCCTTTGCAGAGCCCCTGCAATGGCGCCTCCAGGCTGTCCCGATTTCTCCAGCCAAACCCTAACCCTAACCCTAACCCTAGAGGATTTTCCGGGGCCCGATGGTGGGAGTAAGTGCCCCCGGGTGGTCGAGACGAGAAAGTGGTGCGAGGGCAGGTGTGTTGGCAGGGCCACCCTTGCCTTGGCAGCCCCTTTGCAGAGCCCCTGCAATGGCGCCTCCAGGCTGTCCCTATTTCTCCAGCCTAACCCTAACCCTAACCCTAACCCTAGAGGATTTTCTGGGGCGCGATGGTGGGAGTAAGCGCCCCCGGGTGGTCGAGACGAGAAAGTGGTGCGAGGGCAGGTGTGTTGGCAGGGCCACCCTTGCCTTGGCAGCCCCTTTGCAGAGCCCCTGCAATGGCGCCTCCAGGCTGTCCCTATTTCTCAAGCCTAACCCTAACCCTAAGCCTAACCCTAGAGGATTTCCGGGACCCGATGGTGGGAGTAAGCGCCCCCGGGTGGTCGAGACGAGAAAGTGGTGCGAGGGCAGGTGTGTTGGCAGGGCCGCCCTTGCCTTGGCAGCCCCTTTGCAGAGCCCCTGCAATGGCGCCTCCAGGCTGTCCCGATTTCTCAAGCCTAACCCTAACCCTAACCCTAACCCTAGAGGATTTCCGGGGCGCGATGGTGGGAGTAAGCGCCCCCGGGTGGTCGAGACGAGAAAGTGGTGCGAGGGCAGGTGTGTTGGCAGGGCCGCCCTTGCCTTGGCAGCCCCTTTACAGAGCCCCTGCAATGGCGCCTCCAGGCTGTCCCGATTTCTCAAGCCTAACCCTAACCCTAACCCTAACCCTAGAGGATTTTCTGGGGCCCGATGGTTGCAGTAAGCGCCCCCGGGTGGTCGAGACGAGAAAGTGGTGCGAGGGCAGGTGTGTTGGCAGGGCCGCCCTTGCCTTGGCAGCCCCTTTGCAGAGCCCCTGCAATGGCGCCTCCAGGCTGTCCCTATTTCTCAAGCCTAACCCTAACCCTAACCCTAACCCTAGAGGATTTTCTGGGGCGCGATGGTGGGAGTAAGTGCCCCCGGGTGGTCGAGACGAGAAAGTGGTGCGAGGGCAGGTGTGTTGGCAGGGCCGCCCTTGCCTTGGCAGCCCCTTTGCAGAGCCCCTGCAATGGCGCCTCCAGGCTGTCCCGATTTCTCAAGCCTAACCCTAAGCCTAACCCTAACCCTAGAGGATTTTCCGGGGCCCGATGGTGGGAGTAAGTGCCCCCGGGTGGTCGAGACGAGAAAGTGGTGCGAGGGCAGGTGTGTTGGCAGGGCCGCCCTTGCCTTGGCAGCCCCTTTACAGAGCCCCTGCAATGGCGCCTCCAGGCTGTCCCTATTTCTCCAGCCTAACCCTAAGCCTAACCCTAACCCTAGAGGATTTTCTGGGGCCCGATGGTGGGAGTAAGTGCCCCCGGGTGGTCGAGACGAGAAAGTGGTGCGAGGGCAGGTGTGTTGGCAGGGCCGCCCTTGCCTTGGCAGCCCCTTTGCAGAGCCCCTGCAATGGCACCTCCAGGCTGTCCCTATTTCTCCAGCCTAACCCTAACCCTAAGCCTAACCCTAGAGGATTTTCCGGGGCCCAATGGTGGGAGTAAGCGCCCCCGGGTGGTCGAGACGAGAAAGTGGTGCGAGGGCAGGTGTGTTGGCAGGGCCGCCCTTGCCTTGGCAGCCCCTTTGCAGAGCCCCTGCAATGGCGCCTCCAGGCTGTCCCGATTTCTCAAGCCTAACCCTAAGCCTAACCCTAACCCTAGAGGATTTTCCGGGGCCCGATGGTGGGAGTAAGTGCCCCCGGGTGGTCGAGACGAGAAAGTGGTGCGAGGGCAGGTGTGTTGGCAGGGCCGCCCTTGCCTTGGCAGCCCCTTTGCAGAGCCCCTGCAATGGCGCCTCCAGGCTGTCCCTATTTCTCCAGCCTAACCCTAAGCCTAACCCTAACCCTAGAGGATTTTCTGGGGCGCGATGGTGGGAGTAAGCGCCCCCGGGTGGTCGAGACGAGAAAGTGGTGCGAGGGCAGGTGTGTTGGCAGGGCCGCCCTTGCCTTGGCAGCCCCTTTGCAGAGCCCCTGCAATGGCGCCTCCAGGCTGTCCCGATTTCTCAAGCCTAACCCTAACCCTAACCCTAACCCTAGAGGATTTTCCGGGGCCCGATGGTGGGAGTAAGTGCCCCCGGGTGGTCGAGACGAGAAAGTGGTGCGAGGGCAGGTGTGTTGGCAGGGCCGCCCTTGCCTTGGCAGCCCCTTTGCAGAGCCCCTGCAATGGCGCCTCCAGGCTGTCCCTATTTCTCCAGCCTAACCCTAACCCTAACCCTAACCCTAGAGGATTTTCTGGGGCGCGATGGTGGGAGTAAGCGCCCCCGGGTGGTCGAGACGAGAAAGTGGTGCGAGGGCAGGTGTGTTGGCAGGGCCGCCCTTGCCTTGGCAGCCCCTTTGCAGAGCCCCTGCAATGGCGCCTCCAGGCTGTCCCGATTTCTCAAGCCTAACCCTAACCCTAACCCTAACCCTAGAGGATTTCCGGGGCCCAATGGTGGGAGTAAGTGCCCCCGGGTGGTGGAGACGAGAAAGTGGTGCGAGGGCAGGTGTGTTGGCAGGGCCGCCCTTGCCTTGGCAGCCCCTTTGCAGAGCCCCTGCAATGGCGCCTCCAGGCTGTCCCGATTTCTCCAGCCTAACCCTAACCCTAACCCTAACCCTAGAGGATTTTCTGGGGCGCGATGGTGGGAGTAAGTGCCCCCGGGTGGTCGAGACGAGAAAGTGGTGCGAGGGCAGGTGTGTTGGCAGGGCCGCCCTTGCCTTGGCAGCCCCTTTGCAGAGCCCCTGCAATGGCGCCTCCAGGCTGTCCCGATTTCTCCAGCCTAACCCTAACCCTAACCCTAACCCTAGAGGATTTTCTGGGGCGCGATGGTGGGAGTAAGCGCCCCCGGGTGGTCGAGACGAGAAAGTGGTGCGAGGGCAGGTGTGTTGGCAGGGCCGCCCTTGCCTTGGCAGCCCCTTTGCAGAGCCCCTGCAATGGCGCCTCCAGGCTGTCCCGATTTCTCAAGCCTAACCCTAACCCTAACCCTAACCCTAGAGGATTTTCCGGGGCCCGATGGTGGGAGTAAGTGCCCCCGGGTGGTCGAGACGAGAAAGTGGTGCGAGGGCAGGTGTGTTGGCAGGGCCGCCCTTGCCTTGGCAGCCCCTTTGCAGAGCCCCTGCAATGGCGCCTCCAGGCTGTCCCGATTTCTCAAGCCTAACCCTAACCCTAACCCTAACCCTAGAGGATTTCCGGGGCCCGATGGTGGGAGTAAGTGCCCCCGGGTGGTCGAGACGAGAAAGTGGTGCGAGGGCAGGTGTGTTGGCAGGGCCGCCCTTGCCTTGGCAGCCCCTTTGCAGAGCCCCTGCAATGGCGCCTCCAGGCTGTCCCGATTTCTCAAGCCTAACCCTAACCCTAACCCTAACCCTAGAGGATTTTCCGGGACCCGATGGTGGGAGTAAGCGCCCCCGGGTGGTCGAGACGAGAAAGTGGTGCGAGGGCAGGTGTGTTGGCAGGGCCGCCCTTGCCTTGGCAGCCCCTTTGCAGAGCCCCTGCAATGGCGCCTCCAGGCTGTCCCTATTTCTCCAGCCTAACCCTAACCCTAACCCTAACCCTAGAGGATTTTCCGGGGCGCGATGGTGGGAGTAAGCGCCCCCGGGTGGTCGAGACGAGAAAGTGGTGCGAGGGCAGGTGTGTTGGCAGGGCCGCCCTTGCCTTGGCAGCCCCTTTGCAGAGCCCCTGCAATGGCGCCTCCAGGCTGTCCCGATTTCTCAAGCCTAACCCTAACCCTAACCCTAACCCTAACCCTAGAGGATTTCCGGGACCCGATGGTGGGAGTAAGCGCCCCCGGGTGGTCGAGACGAGAAAGTGGTGCAAGGGCAGGTGTGTTGGCAGGGCCGCCCTTGCCTTGGCAGCCCCTTTGCAGAGCCCCTGCAATGGCGCCTCCAGGCTGTCCCTATTTCTCAAGCCTAACCCTAAGCCTAACCCTAACCCTAGAGGATTTTCCGGGGCCCGATGGTTGCAGTAAGCGCCCCCGGGTGGTCGAGACGAGAAAGTGGTGCGAGGGCAGGTGTGTTGGCAGGGCCGCCCTTGCCTTGGCAGCCCCTTTGCAGAGCCCCTGCAATGGCGCCTCCAGGCTGTCCCGATTTCTCAAGCCTAACCCTAACCCTAACCCTAACCCTAGAGGATTTCCGGGGCGCGATGGTGGGAGTAAGTGCCCCCGGGTGGTGGAGACGAGAAAGTGGTGCGAGGGCAGGTGTGTTGGCAGGGCCGCCCTTGCCTTGGCAGCCCCTTTGCAGAGCCCCTGCAATGGCGCCTCCAGGCTGTCCCGATTTCTCAAGCCTAACCCTAACCCTAACCCTAACCCTAGAGGATTTCCGGGACTCGATGGTGGGAGTAAGCGCCCCCGGGTGGTCGAGACGAGAAAGTGGTGCGAGGGCAGGTGTGTTGGCAGGGCCGCCCTTGCCTTGGCAGCCCCTTTGCAGAGCCCCTGCAATGGCGCCTCCAGGCTGTCCCGATTTCTCAAGCCTAACCCTAACCCTAACCCTAACCCTAGAGGATTTTCCGGGGCCCGATGGTGGGAGTAAGCGCCCCCGGGTGGTCGAGACGAGAAAGTGGTGCGAGGGCAGGTGTGTTGGCAGGGCCGCCCTTGCCTTGGCAGCCCCTTTGCAGAGCCCCTGCAATGGCGCCTCCAGGCTGTCCCGATTTCTCAAGCCTAACCCTAACCCTAACCCTAACCCTAGAGGATTTCCGGGGTGCGATGGTGGGAGTAAGTGCCCCCGGGTGGTCGAGACGAGAAAGTGGTGCGAGGGCAGGTGTGTTGGCAGGGCCGCCCTTGCCTTGGCAGCCCCTTTGCAGAGCCCCTGCAATGGCGCCTCCAGGCTGTCCCTATTTCTCCAGCCTAACCCTAACCCTAACCCTAACCCTAGAGGATTTTCTGGGGCGCGATGGTGGGAGTAAGCGCCCCCGGGTGGTCGAGACGAGAAAGTGGTGCGAGGGCAGGTGTGTTGGCAGGGCCGCCCTTGCCTTGGCAGCCCCTTTGCAGAGCCCCTGCAATGGCGCCTCCAGGCTGTCCCGATTTCTCAAGCCTAACCCTAACCCTAACCCTAACCCTAGAGGATTTTCCGGGGCCCGATGGTGGGAGTAAGCGCCCCCGGGTGGTCGAGACGAGAAAGTGGTGCGAGGGCAGGTGTGTTGGCAGGGCCGCCCTTGCCTTGGCAGCCCCTTTGCAGAGCCCCTGCAATGGCGCCTCCAGGCTGTCCCTATTTCTCCAGCCTAACCCTAACCCTAACCCTAACCCTAGAGGATTTTCCGGGACCCGATGGTGGGAGTAAGCGCCCCCGGGTGGTCGAGACGAGAAAGTGGTGCGAGGGCAGGTGTGTTGGCAGGGCCGCCCTTGCCTTGGCAGCCCCTTTGCAGAGCCCCTGCAATGGCGCCTCCAGGCTGTCCCTATTTCTCAAGCCTAACCCTAACCCTAACCCTAACCCTAGAGGATTTCCGGGGCCCGATGGTGGGAGTAAGTGCCCCCGGGTGGTCGAGACGAGAAAGTGGTGCGAGGGCAGGTGTGTTGGCAGGGCCGCCCTTGCCTTGGCAGCCCCTTTGCAGAGCCCCTGCAATGGCGCCTCCAGGCTGTCCCTATTTCTCCAGCCTAACCCTAAGCCTAACCCTAACCCTAGAGGATTTTCCGGGACCCGATGGTGGGAGTAAGCGCCCCCGGGTGGTCGAGACGAGAAAGTGGTGCGAGGGCAGGTGTGTTGGCAGGGCCGCCCTTGCCTTGGCAGCCCCTTTGCAGAGCCCCTGCAATGGCGCCTCCAGGCTGTCCCGATTTCTCCAGCCTAACCCTAACCCTAACCCTAACCCTAGAGGATTTTCCGGGGCGCGATGGTGGGAGTAAGCGCCCCCGGGTGGTCGAGACGAGAAAGTGGTGCGAGGGCAGGTGTGTTGGCAGGGCCGCCCTTGCCTTGGCAGCCCCTTTGCAGAGCCCCTGCAATGGCGCCTCCAGGCTGTCCCGATTTCTCAAGCCTAACCCTAACCCTAACCCTAACCCTAACCCTAGAGGATTTCCGGGACCCGATGGTGGGAGTAAGCGCCCCCGGGTGGTCGAGACGAGAAAGTGGTGCAAGGGCAGGTGTGTTGGCAGGGCCGCCCTTGCCTTGGCAGCCCCTTTGCAGAGCCCCTGCAATGGCGCCTCCAGGCTGTCCCTATTTCTCAAGCCTAACCCTAAGCCTAACCCTAACCCTAGAGGATTTTCCGGGGCCCGATGGTTGCAGTAAGCGCCCCCGGGTGGTCGAGACGAGAAAGTGGTGCGAGGGCAGGTGTGTTGGCAGGGCCGCCCTTGCCTTGGCAGCCCCTTTGCAGAGCCCCTGCAATGGCGCCTCCAGGCTGTCCCGATTTCTCAAGCCTAACCCTAACCCTAACCCTAACCCTAGAGGATTTCCGGGGCCCAATGGTGGGAGTAAGTGCCCCCGGGTGGTGGAGACGAGAAAGTGGTGCGAGGGCAGGTGTGTTGGCAGGGCCGCCCTTGCCTTGGCAGCCCCTTTGCAGAGCCCCTGCAATGGCGCCTCCAGGCTGTCCCGATTTCTCAAGCCTAACCCTAAGCCTAACCCTAACCCTAGAGGATTTCCGGGACTCGATGGTGGGAGTAAGCGCCCCCGGGTGGTCGAGACGAGAAAGTGGTGCGAGGGCAGGTGTGTTGGCAGGTCCGCCCTTGCCTTGGCAGCCCCTTTGCAGAGCCCCTGCAATGGCGCCTCCAGGCTGTCCCGATTTCTCCAGCCTAACCCTAACCCTAACCCTAACCCTAGAGGATTTTCCGGGGCCCGATGGTGGGAGTAAGCGCCCCCGGGTGGTCGAGACGAGAAAGTGGTGCGAGGGCAGGTGTGTTGGCAGGGCCGCCCTTGCCTTGGCAGCCCCTTTGCAGAGCCCCTGCAATGGCGCCTCCAGGCTGTCCCGATTTCTCAAGCCTAACCCTAACCCTAACCCTAACCCTAGAGGATTTCCGGGACCCGATGGTGGGAGTAAGCGCCCCCGGGTGGTCGAGACGAGAAAGTGGTGCGAGGGCAGGTGTGTTGGCAGGGCCGCCCTTGCCTTGGCAGCCCCTTTGCAGAGCCCCTGCAATGGCGCCTCCAGGCTGTCCCTATTTCTCCAGCCTAACCCTAACCCTAACCCTAACCCTAGAGGATTTTCTGGGGCGCGATGGTGGGAGTAAGCGCCCCCGGGTGGTCGAGACGAGAAAGTGGTGCGAGGGCAGGTGTGTTGGCAGGGCCGCCCTTGCCTTGGCAGCCCCTTTGCAGAGCCCCTGCAATGGCGCCTCCAGGCTGTCCCGATTTCTCAAGCCTAACCCTAACCCTAACCCTAACCCTAGAGGATTTTCCGGGGCCCGATGGTGGGAGTAAGCGCCCCCGGGTGGTCGAGACGAGAAAGTGGTGCGAGGGCAGGTGTGTTGGCAGGGCCGCCCTTGCCTTGGCAGCCCCTTTGCAGAGCCCCTGCAATGGCGCCTCCAGGCTGTCCCTATTTCTCCAGCCTAACCCTAACCCTAACCCTAACCCTAGAGGATTTTCCGGGACCCGATGGTGGGAGTAAGCGCCCCCGGGTGGTCGAGACGAGAAAGTGGTGCGAGGGCAGGTGTGTTGGCAGGGCCGCCCTTGCCTTGGCAGCCCCTTTGCAGAGCCCCTGCAATGGCGCCTCCAGGCTGTCCCTATTTCTCAAGCCTAACCCTAACCCTAACCCTAACCCTAGAGGATTTTCCGGGGCCCGATGGTGGGAGTAAGCGCCCCCGGGTGGTCGAGACGAGAAAGTGGTGCGAGGGCAGGTGTGTTGGCAGGGCCGCCCTTGCCTTGGCAGCCCCTTTGCAGAGCCCCTGCAATGGCGCCTCCAGGCTGTCCCGATTTCTCAAGCCTAACCCTAACCCTAACCCTAACCCTAGAGGATTTCCGGGGTGCGATGGTGGGAGTAAGTGCCCCTGGGTGGTCGAGACGAGAAAGTGGTGCGAGGGCAGGTGTGTTGGCAGGGCCGCCCTTGCCTTGGCAGCCCCTTTGCAGAGCCCCTGCAATGGCGCCTCCAGGCTGTCCCTATTTCTCCAGCCTAACCCTAACCCTAACCCTAACCCTAGAGGATTTTCTGGGGCGCGATGGTGGGAGTAAGCGCCCCCGGGTGGTCGAGACGAGAAAGTGGTGCGAGGGCAGGTGTGTTGGCAGGGCCGCCCTTGCCTTGGCAGCCCCTTTACAGAGCCCCTGCAATGGCGCCTCCAGGCTGTCCCGATTTCTCAAGCCTAACCCTAAGCCTAACCCTAACCCTAGAGGATTTTCCGGGGTCCGATGGTGGGAGTAAGCGCCCCCGGGTGGTCGAGACGAGAAAGTGGTGCGAGGGCAGGTGTGTTGGCAGGGCCGCCCTTGCCTTGGCAGCCCCTTTGCAGAGCCCCTGCAATGGCGCCTCCAGGCTGTCCCGATTTCTCAAGCCTAACCCTAACCCTAACCCTAACCCTAGAGGATTTCTGGGGCCCGATGGTGGGAGTAAGTGCCCCCGGGTGGTCGAGACGAGAAAGTGGTGCGAGGGCAGGTGTGTTGGCAGGGCCGCCCTTGCCTTGGCAGCCCCTTTGCAGAGCCCCTGCAATGGCGCCTCCAGGCTGTCCCTATTTCTCCAGCCTAACCCTAAGCCTAACCCTAACCCTAGAGGATTTTCTGGGGCCCGATGGTGGGAGTAAGCGCCCCCGGGTGGTCGAGACGAGAAAGTGGTGCGAGGGCAGGTGTGTTGGCAGGGCCGCCCTTGCCTTGGCAGCCCCTTTGCAGAGCCCCTGCAATGGCGCCTCCAGGCTGTCCCGATTTCTCCAGCCTAACCCTAACCCTAAGCCTAACCCTAGAGGATTTTCCGGGACCCGATGGTGGGAGTAAGCGCCCCCGGGTGGTCGAGACGAGAAAGTGGTGCGAGGGCAGGTGTGTTGGCAGGGCCGCCCTTGCCTTGGCAGCCCCTTTGCAGAGCCCCTGCAATGGCACCTCCAGGCTGTCCCGATTTCTCCAGCCTAACCCTAACCCTAACCCTAACCCTAACCCTAGAGGATTTCCGGGGCCCAATGGTGGGAGTAAGTGCCCCCGGGTGGTCGAGACGAGAAAGTGGTGCGAGGGCAGGTGTGTTGGCAGGGCCGCCCTTGCCTTGGCAGCCCCTTTGCAGAGCCCCTGCAATGGCGCCTCCAGGCTGTCCCTATTTCTCCAGCCTAACCCTAACCCTAACCCTAACCCTAGAGGATTTTCTGGGGCGCGATGGTGGGAGTAAGCGCCCCCGGGTGGTCGAGACGAGAAAGTGGTGCGAGGGCAGGTGTGTTGGCAGGGCCGCCCTTGCCTTGGCAGCCCCTTTGCAGAGCCCCTGCAATGGCGCCTCCAGGCTGTCCCGATTTCTCAAGCCTAACCCTAACCCTAACCCTAACCCTAGAGGATTTCCGGGGCCCAATGGTGGGAGTAAGTGCCCCCGGGTGGTGGAGACGAGAAAGTGGTGCGAGGGCAGGTGTGTTGGCAGGGCCGCCCTTGCCTTGGCAGCCCCTTTGCAGAGCCCCTGCAATGGCGCCTCCAGGCTGTCCCGATTTCTCCAGCCTAACCCTAACCCTAACCCTAACCCTAGAGGATTTTCTGGGGCGCGATGGTGGGAGTAAGTGCCCCCGGGTGGTCGAGACGAGAAAGTGGTGCGAGGGCAGGTGTGTTGGCAGGGCCGCCCTTGCCTTGGCAGCCCCTTTGCAGAGCCCCTGCAATGGCGCCTCCAGGCTGTCCCGATTTCTCCAGCCTAACCCTAACCCTAACCCTAACCCTAGAGGATTTTCTGGGGCGCGATGGTGGGAGTAAGCGCCCCCGGGTGGTCGAGACGAGAAAGTGGTGCGAGGGCAGGTGTGTTGGCAGGGCCGCCCTTGCCTTGGCAGCCCCTTTGCAGAGCCCCTGCAATGGCGCCTCCAGGCTGTCCCGATTTCTCAAGCCTAACCCTAACCCTAACCCTAACCCTAGAGGATTTTCCGGGGCCCGATGGTGGGAGTAAGTGCCCCCGGGTGGTCGAGACGAGAAAGTGGTGCGAGGGCAGGTGTGTTGGCAGGGCCGCCCTTGCCTTGGCAGCCCCTTTGCAGAGCCCCTGCAATGGCGCCTCCAGGCTGTCCCGATTTCTCAAGCCTAACCCTAACCCTAACCCTAACCCTAGAGGATTTCCGGGGCCCGATGGTGGGAGTAAGTGCCCCCGGGTGGTCGAGACGAGAAAGTGGTGCGAGGGCAGGTGTGTTGGCAGGGCCGCCCTTGCCTTGGCAGCCCCTTTGCAGAGCCCCTGCAATGGCGCCTCCAGGCTGTCCCGATTTCTCAAGCCTAACCCTAACCCTAACCCTAACCCTAGAGGATTTTCCGGGACCCGATGGTGGGAGTAAGCGCCCCCGGGTGGTCGAGACGAGAAAGTGGTGCGAGGGCAGGTGTGTTGGCAGGGCCGCCCTTGCCTTGGCAGCCCCTTTGCAGAGCCCCTGCAATGGCGCCTCCAGGCTGTCCCTATTTCTCCAGCCTAACCCTAACCCTAACCCTAACCCTAGAGGATTTTCCGGGGCGCGATGGTGGGAGTAAGCGCCCCCGGGTGGTCGAGACGAGAAAGTGGTGCGAGGGCAGGTGTGTTGGCAGGGCCGCCCTTGCCTTGGCAGCCCCTTTGCAGAGCCCCTGCAATGGCGCCTCCAGGCTGTCCCGATTTCTCAAGCCTAACCCTAACCCTAACCCTAACCCTAACCCTAGAGGATTTCCGGGACCCGATGGTGGGAGTAAGCGCCCCCGGGTGGTCGAGACGAGAAAGTGGTGCAAGGGCAGGTGTGTTGGCAGGGCCGCCCTTGCCTTGGCAGCCCCTTTGCAGAGCCCCTGCAATGGCGCCTCCAGGCTGTCCCTATTTCTCAAGCCTAACCCTAAGCCTAACCCTAACCCTAGAGGATTTTCCGGGGCCCGATGGTTGCAGTAAGCGCCCCCGGGTGGTCGAGACGAGAAAGTGGTGCGAGGGCAGGTGTGTTGGCAGGGCCGCCCTTGCCTTGGCAGCCCCTTTGCAGAGCCCCTGCAATGGCGCCTCCAGGCTGTCCCGATTTCTCAAGCCTAACCCTAACCCTAACCCTAACCCTAGAGGATTTCCGGGGCGCGATGGTGGGAGTAAGTGCCCCCGGGTGGTGGAGACGAGAAAGTGGTGCGAGGGCAGGTGTGTTGGCAGGGCCGCCCTTGCCTTGGCAGCCCCTTTGCAGAGCCCCTGCAATGGCGCCTCCAGGCTGTCCCGATTTCTCAAGCCTAACCCTAACCCTAACCCTAACCCTAGAGGATTTCCGGGACTCGATGGTGGGAGTAAGCGCCCCCGGGTGGTCGAGACGAGAAAGTGGTGCGAGGGCAGGTGTGTTGGCAGGGCCGCCCTTGCCTTGGCAGCCCCTTTGCAGAGCCCCTGCAATGGCGCCTCCAGGCTGTCCCGATTTCTCAAGCCTAACCCTAACCCTAACCCTAACCCTAGAGGATTTTCCGGGGCCCGATGGTGGGAGTAAGCGCCCCCGGGTGGTCGAGACGAGAAAGTGGTGCGAGGGCAGGTGTGTTGGCAGGGCCGCCCTTGCCTTGGCAGCCCCTTTGCAGAGCCCCTGCAATGGCGCCTCCAGGCTGTCCCGATTTCTCAAGCCTAACCCTAACCCTAACCCTAACCCTAGAGGATTTCCGGGGTGCGATGGTGGGAGTAAGTGCCCCCGGGTGGTCGAGACGAGAAAGTGGTGCGAGGGCAGGTGTGTTGGCAGGGCCGCCCTTGCCTTGGCAGCCCCTTTGCAGAGCCCCTGCAATGGCGCCTCCAGGCTGTCCCTATTTCTCCAGCCTAACCCTAACCCTAACCCTAACCCTAGAGGATTTTCTGGGGCGCGATGGTGGGAGTAAGCGCCCCCGGGTGGTCGAGACGAGAAAGTGGTGCGAGGGCAGGTGTGTTGGCAGGGCCGCCCTTGCCTTGGCAGCCCCTTTGCAGAGCCCCTGCAATGGCGCCTCCAGGCTGTCCCGATTTCTCAAGCCTAACCCTAACCCTAACCCTAACCCTAGAGGATTTTCCGGGGCCCGATGGTGGGAGTAAGCGCCCCCGGGTGGTCGAGACGAGAAAGTGGTGCGAGGGCAGGTGTGTTGGCAGGGCCGCCCTTGCCTTGGCAGCCCCTTTGCAGAGCCCCTGCAATGGCGCCTCCAGGCTGTCCCTATTTCTCCAGCCTAACCCTAACCCTAACCCTAACCCTAGAGGATTTTCCGGGACCCGATGGTGGGAGTAAGCGCCCCCGGGTGGTCGAGACGAGAAAGTGGTGCGAGGGCAGGTGTGTTGGCAGGGCCGCCCTTGCCTTGGCAGCCCCTTTGCAGAGCCCCTGCAATGGCGCCTCCAGGCTGTCCCTATTTCTCAAGCCTAACCCTAACCCTAACCCTAACCCTAGAGGATTTCCGGGGCCCGATGGTGGGAGTAAGTGCCCCCGGGTGGTCGAGACGAGAAAGTGGTGCGAGGGCAGGTGTGTTGGCAGGGCCGCCCTTGCCTTGGCAGCCCCTTTGCAGAGCCCCTGCAATGGCGCCTCCAGGCTGTCCCTATTTCTCCAGCCTAACCCTAAGCCTAACCCTAACCCTAGAGGATTTTCCGGGACCCGATGGTGGGAGTAAGCGCCCCCGGGTGGTCGAGACGAGAAAGTGGTGCGAGGGCAGGTGTGTTGGCAGGGCCGCCCTTGCCTTGGCAGCCCCTTTGCAGAGCCCCTGCAATGGCGCCTCCAGGCTGTCCCGATTTCTCCAGCCTAACCCTAACCCTAACCCTAACCCTAGAGGATTTTCCGGGGCGCGATGGTGGGAGTAAGCGCCCCCGGGTGGTCGAGACGAGAAAGTGGTGCGAGGGCAGGTGTGTTGGCAGGGCCGCCCTTGCCTTGGCAGCCCCTTTGCAGAGCCCCTGCAATGGCGCCTCCAGGCTGTCCCGATTTCTCAAGCCTAACCCTAACCCTAACCCTAACCCTAACCCTAGAGGATTTCCGGGACCCGATGGTGGGAGTAAGCGCCCCCGGGTGGTCGAGACGAGAAAGTGGTGCAAGGGCAGGTGTGTTGGCAGGGCCGCCCTTGCCTTGGCAGCCCCTTTGCAGAGCCCCTGCAATGGCGCCTCCAGGCTGTCCCTATTTCTCAAGCCTAACCCTAAGCCTAACCCTAACCCTAGAGGATTTTCCGGGGCCCGATGGTTGCAGTAAGCGCCCCCGGGTGGTCGAGACGAGAAAGTGGTGCGAGGGCAGGTGTGTTGGCAGGGCCGCCCTTGCCTTGGCAGCCCCTTTGCAGAGCCCCTGCAATGGCGCCTCCAGGCTGTCCCGATTTCTCAAGCCTAACCCTAACCCTAACCCTAACCCTAGAGGATTTCCGGGGCCCAATGGTGGGAGTAAGTGCCCCCGGGTGGTGGAGACGAGAAAGTGGTGCGAGGGCAGGTGTGTTGGCAGGGCCGCCCTTGCCTTGGCAGCCCCTTTGCAGAGCCCCTGCAATGGCGCCTCCAGGCTGTCCCGATTTCTCAAGCCTAACCCTAAGCCTAACCCTAACCCTAGAGGATTTCCGGGACTCGATGGTGGGAGTAAGCGCCCCCGGGTGGTCGAGACGAGAAAGTGGTGCGAGGGCAGGTGTGTTGGCAGGTCCGCCCTTGCCTTGGCAGCCCCTTTGCAGAGCCCCTGCAATGGCGCCTCCAGGCTGTCCCGATTTCTCCAGCCTAACCCTAACCCTAACCCTAACCCTAGAGGATTTTCCGGGGCCCGATGGTGGGAGTAAGCGCCCCCGGGTGGTCGAGACGAGAAAGTGGTGCGAGGGCAGGTGTGTTGGCAGGGCCGCCCTTGCCTTGGCAGCCCCTTTGCAGAGCCCCTGCAATGGCGCCTCCAGGCTGTCCCGATTTCTCAAGCCTAACCCTAACCCTAACCCTAACCCTAGAGGATTTCCGGGACCCGATGGTGGGAGTAAGCGCCCCCGGGTGGTCGAGACGAGAAAGTGGTGCGAGGGCAGGTGTGTTGGCAGGGCCGCCCTTGCCTTGGCAGCCCCTTTGCAGAGCCCCTGCAATGGCGCCTCCAGGCTGTCCCTATTTCTCCAGCCTAACCCTAACCCTAACCCTAACCCTAGAGGATTTTCTGGGGCGCGATGGTGGGAGTAAGCGCCCCCGGGTGGTCGAGACGAGAAAGTGGTGCGAGGGCAGGTGTGTTGGCAGGGCCGCCCTTGCCTTGGCAGCCCCTTTGCAGAGCCCCTGCAATGGCGCCTCCAGGCTGTCCCGATTTCTCAAGCCTAACCCTAACCCTAACCCTAACCCTAGAGGATTTTCCGGGGCCCGATGGTGGGAGTAAGCGCCCCCGGGTGGTCGAGACGAGAAAGTGGTGCGAGGGCAGGTGTGTTGGCAGGGCCGCCCTTGCCTTGGCAGCCCCTTTGCAGAGCCCCTGCAATGGCGCCTCCAGGCTGTCCCTATTTCTCCAGCCTAACCCTAACCCTAACCCTAACCCTAGAGGATTTTCCGGGACCCGATGGTGGGAGTAAGCGCCCCCGGGTGGTCGAGACGAGAAAGTGGTGCGAGGGCAGGTGTGTTGGCAGGGCCGCCCTTGCCTTGGCAGCCCCTTTGCAGAGCCCCTGCAATGGCGCCTCCAGGCTGTCCCTATTTCTCAAGCCTAACCCTAACCCTAACCCTAACCCTAGAGGATTTTCCGGGGCCCGATGGTGGGAGTAAGCGCCCCCGGGTGGTCGAGACGAGAAAGTGGTGCGAGGGCAGGTGTGTTGGCAGGGCCGCCCTTGCCTTGGCAGCCCCTTTGCAGAGCCCCTGCAATGGCGCCTCCAGGCTGTCCCGATTTCTCAAGCCTAACCCTAACCCTAACCCTAACCCTAGAGGATTTCCGGGGTGCGATGGTGGGAGTAAGTGCCCCTGGGTGGTCGAGACGAGAAAGTGGTGCGAGGGCAGGTGTGTTGGCAGGGCCGCCCTTGCCTTGGCAGCCCCTTTGCAGAGCCCCTGCAATGGCGCCTCCAGGCTGTCCCTATTTCTCCAGCCTAACCCTAACCCTAACCCTAACCCTAGAGGATTTTCTGGGGCGCGATGGTGGGAGTAAGCGCCCCCGGGTGGTCGAGACGAGAAAGTGGTGCGAGGGCAGGTGTGTTGGCAGGGCCGCCCTTGCCTTGGCAGCCCCTTTACAGAGCCCCTGCAATGGCGCCTCCAGGCTGTCCCGATTTCTCAAGCCTAACCCTAAGCCTAACCCTAACCCTAGAGGATTTTCCGGGGTCCGATGGTGGGAGTAAGCGCCCCCGGGTGGTCGAGACGAGAAAGTGGTGCGAGGGCAGGTGTGTTGGCAGGGCCGCCCTTGCCTTGGCAGCCCCTTTGCAGAGCCCCTGCAATGGCGCCTCCAGGCTGTCCCGATTTCTCAAGCCTAACCCTAACCCTAACCCTAACCCTAGAGGATTTCTGGGGCCCGATGGTGGGAGTAAGTGCCCCCGGGTGGTCGAGACGAGAAAGTGGTGCGAGGGCAGGTGTGTTGGCAGGGCCGCCCTTGCCTTGGCAGCCCCTTTGCAGAGCCCCTGCAATGGCGCCTCCAGGCTGTCCCTATTTCTCCAGCCTAACCCTAAGCCTAACCCTAACCCTAGAGGATTTTCTGGGGCCCGATGGTGGGAGTAAGCGCCCCCGGGTGGTCGAGACGAGAAAGTGGTGCGAGGGCAGGTGTGTTGGCAGGGCCGCCCTTGCCTTGGCAGCCCCTTTGCAGAGCCCCTGCAATGGCGCCTCCAGGCTGTCCCGATTTCTCCAGCCTAACCCTAACCCTAAGCCTAACCCTAGAGGATTTTCCGGGACCCGATGGTGGGAGTAAGCGCCCCCGGGTGGTCGAGACGAGAAAGTGGTGCGAGGGCAGGTGTGTTGGCAGGGCCGCCCTTGCCTTGGCAGCCCCTTTGCAGAGCCCCTGCAATGGCACCTCCAGGCTGTCCCGATTTCTCCAGCCTAACCCTAACCCTAACCCTAACCCTAACCCTAGAGGATTTCCGGGGCCCAATGGTGGGAGTAAGTGCCCCCGGGTGGTCGAGACGAGAAAGTGGTGCGAGGGCAGGTGTGTTGGCAGGGCCGCCCTTGCCTTGGCAGCCCCTTTGCAGAGCCCCTGCAATGGCGCCTCCAGGCTGTCCCTATTTCTCAAGCCTAACCCTAACCCTAAGCCTAACCCTAGAGGATTTCCGGGACCCGATGGTGGGAGTAAGCGCCCCCGGGTGGTCGAGACGAGAAAGTGGTGCGAGGGCAGGTGTGTTGGCAGGGCCGCCCTTGCCTTGGCAGCCCCTTTGCAGAGCCCCTGCAATGGCGCCTCCAGGCTGTCCCGATTTCTCAAGCCTAACCCTAACCCTAACCCTAACCCTAGAGGATTTCCGGGACCCGATGGTGGGAGTAAGCGCCCCCGGGTGGTCGAGACGAGAAAGTGGTGCGAGGGCAGGTGTGTTGGCAGGGCCGCCCTTGCCTTGGCAGCCCCTTTGCAGAGCCCCTGCAATGGCGCCTCCAGGCTGTCCCGATTTCTCAAGCCTAACCCTAACCCTAACCCTAACCCTAGAGGATTTCCGGGACCCGATGGTGGGAGTAAGCGCCCCCGGGTGGTCGAGACGAGAAAGTGGTGCGAGGGCAGGTGTGTTGGCAGGGCCGCCCTTGCCTTGGCAGCCCCTTTGCAGAGCCCCTGCAATGGCGCCTCCAGGCTGTCCTGATTTCTCCAGCCTAACCCTAACCCTAACCCTAACCGTAACCCTAGAGGATTTTCCGGGGCCCGATGGTTGCAGTAAGCGCCCCCGGGTGGTCGAGACGAGAAAGTGGTGCGAGGGCAGGTGTGTTGGCAGGTCCGCCCTTGCCTTGGCAGCCCCTTTGCAGAGCCCCTGCAATGGCGCCTCCAGGCTGTCCTGATTTCACAAGCCTAACCCTAACCCTAACCCTAACCCTAGAGGATTTTCCGGGGCCCGATGGTTGCAGTAAGCGCCCCGGGGTGGTCGAGACGAGAAAGTGGTGCGAGGGCAGGTGTGTTGGCAGGGCCGCCCTTGCCTTGGCAGCCCCTTTGCAGAGCCCCTGCAATGGCGCCTCCAGGCTGTCCCGATTTCTCAAGCCTAACCCTAACCCTAACCCTAACCCTAGAGGATTCCCGGGACCCGATGGTGGGAGTAAACGCCTCCAGGTGGTCGAGACGAGAAAGTGGTGCGAGGGCAGGTGTGTTGGCAGGGCCGCCCTTGCCTTGGCAGCCCCTTTGCAGAGCCCCTGCAATGGCGCCTCCAGGCTGTCCCGATTTCTCAAGCCTAACCCTAACCCTAACCCTAACCCTAGAGGATTTTCCGGGGCGCGATGGTGGGAGTAAACGCCTCCAGGTGGTCGAGACGAGAAAGTGGTGCGAGGGCAGGTGTGTTGGCAGGGCCGCCCTTGCCTTGGCAGCCCCTTTGCAGAGCCCCTGCAATGGCGCCTCCAGGCTGTCCCGATTTCTCAAGCCTAACCCTAACCCTAACCCTAACCCTAGAGGATTTTCTGGGGCGCGATGGTGGGAGTAAGTGCCCCCGGGTGGTCGAGACGAGAAAGTGGTGCGAGGGCAGGTGTGTTGGCAGGGCCGCCCTTGCCTTGGCAGCCCCTTTGCAGAGCCCCTGCAATGGCGCCTCCAGGCTGTCCCGATTTCTCCAGCCTAACCCTAACCCTAACCCTAACCCTAGAGGATTTTCTGGGGCGCGATGGTGGGAGTAAGCGCCCCCGGGTGGTCGAGACGAGAAAGTGGTGCGAGGGCAGGTGTGTTGGCAGGGCCGCCCTTGCCTTGGCAGCCCCTTTGCAGAGCCCCTGCAATGGCGCCTCCAGGCTGTCCCGATTTCTCAAGCCTAACCCTAACCCTAACCCTAACCCTAGAGGATTTTCCGGGGCCCGATGGTGGGAGTAAGTGCCCCCGGGTGGTCGAGACGAGAAAGTGGTGCGAGGGCAGGTGTGTTGGCAGGGCCGCCCTTGCCTTGGCAGCCCCTTTGCAGAGCCCCTGCAATGGCGCCTCCAGGCTGTCCCGATTTCTCAAGCCTAACCCTAACCCTAACCCTAACCCTAGAGGATTTCCGGGGCCCGATGGTGGGAGTAAGTGCCCCCGGGTGGTCGAGACGAGAAAGTGGTGCGAGGGCAGGTGTGTTGGCAGGGCCGCCCTTGCCTTGGCAGCCCCTTTGCAGAGCCCCTGCAATGGCGCCTCCAGGCTGTCCCGATTTCTCAAGCCTAACCCTAACCCTAACCCTAACCCTAGAGGATTTTCCGGGACCCGATGGTGGGAGTAAGCGCCCCCGGGTGGTCGAGACGAGAAAGTGGTGCGAGGGCAGGTGTGTTGGCAGGGCCGCCCTTGCCTTGGCAGCCCCTTTGCAGAGCCCCTGCAATGGCGCCTCCAGGCTGTCCCTATTTCTCCAGCCTAACCCTAACCCTAACCCTAACCCTAGAGGATTTTCCGGGGCGCGATGGTGGGAGTAAGCGCCCCCGGGTGGTCGAGACGAGAAAGTGGTGCGAGGGCAGGTGTGTTGGCAGGGCCGCCCTTGCCTTGGCAGCCCCTTTGCAGAGCCCCTGCAATGGCGCCTCCAGGCTGTCCCGATTTCTCAAGCCTAACCCTAACCCTAACCCTAACCCTAACCCTAGAGGATTTCCGGGACCCGATGGTGGGAGTAAGCGCCCCCGGGTGGTCGAGACGAGAAAGTGGTGCAAGGGCAGGTGTGTTGGCAGGGCCGCCCTTGCCTTGGCAGCCCCTTTGCAGAGCCCCTGCAATGGCGCCTCCAGGCTGTCCCTATTTCTCAAGCCTAACCCTAAGCCTAACCCTAACCCTAGAGGATTTTCCGGGGCCCGATGGTTGCAGTAAGCGCCCCCGGGTGGTCGAGACGAGAAAGTGGTGCGAGGGCAGGTGTGTTGGCAGGGCCGCCCTTGCCTTGGCAGCCCCTTTGCAGAGCCCCTGCAATGGCGCCTCCAGGCTGTCCCGATTTCTCAAGCCTAACCCTAACCCTAACCCTAACCCTAGAGGATTTCCGGGGCGCGATGGTGGGAGTAAGTGCCCCCGGGTGGTGGAGACGAGAAAGTGGTGCGAGGGCAGGTGTGTTGGCAGGGCCGCCCTTGCCTTGGCAGCCCCTTTGCAGAGCCCCTGCAATGGCGCCTCCAGGCTGTCCCGATTTCTCAAGCCTAACCCTAACCCTAACCCTAACCCTAGAGGATTTCCGGGACTCGATGGTGGGAGTAAGCGCCCCCGGGTGGTCGAGACGAGAAAGTGGTGCGAGGGCAGGTGTGTTGGCAGGGCCGCCCTTGCCTTGGCAGCCCCTTTGCAGAGCCCCTGCAATGGCGCCTCCAGGCTGTCCCGATTTCTCAAGCCTAACCCTAACCCTAACCCTAACCCTAGAGGATTTTCCGGGGCCCGATGGTGGGAGTAAGCGCCCCCGGGTGGTCGAGACGAGAAAGTGGTGCGAGGGCAGGTGTGTTGGCAGGGCCGCCCTTGCCTTGGCAGCCCCTTTGCAGAGCCCCTGCAATGGCGCCTCCAGGCTGTCCCGATTTCTCAAGCCTAACCCTAACCCTAACCCTAACCCTAGAGGATTTCCGGGGTGCGATGGTGGGAGTAAGTGCCCCCGGGTGGTCGAGACGAGAAAGTGGTGCGAGGGCAGGTGTGTTGGCAGGGCCGCCCTTGCCTTGGCAGCCCCTTTGCAGAGCCCCTGCAATGGCGCCTCCAGGCTGTCCCTATTTCTCCAGCCTAACCCTAACCCTAACCCTAACCCTAGAGGATTTTCTGGGGCGCGATGGTGGGAGTAAGCGCCCCCGGGTGGTCGAGACGAGAAAGTGGTGCGAGGGCAGGTGTGTTGGCAGGGCCGCCCTTGCCTTGGCAGCCCCTTTGCAGAGCCCCTGCAATGGCGCCTCCAGGCTGTCCCGATTTCTCAAGCCTAACCCTAACCCTAACCCTAACCCTAGAGGATTTTCCGGGGCCCGATGGTGGGAGTAAGCGCCCCCGGGTGGTCGAGACGAGAAAGTGGTGCGAGGGCAGGTGTGTTGGCAGGGCCGCCCTTGCCTTGGCAGCCCCTTTGCAGAGCCCCTGCAATGGCGCCTCCAGGCTGTCCCTATTTCTCCAGCCTAACCCTAACCCTAACCCTAACCCTAGAGGATTTTCCGGGACCCGATGGTGGGAGTAAGCGCCCCCGGGTGGTCGAGACGAGAAAGTGGTGCGAGGGCAGGTGTGTTGGCAGGGCCGCCCTTGCCTTGGCAGCCCCTTTGCAGAGCCCCTGCAATGGCGCCTCCAGGCTGTCCCTATTTCTCAAGCCTAACCCTAACCCTAACCCTAACCCTAGAGGATTTCCGGGGCCCGATGGTGGGAGTAAGTGCCCCCGGGTGGTCGAGACGAGAAAGTGGTGCGAGGGCAGGTGTGTTGGCAGGGCCGCCCTTGCCTTGGCAGCCCCTTTGCAGAGCCCCTGCAATGGCGCCTCCAGGCTGTCCCTATTTCTCCAGCCTAACCCTAAGCCTAACCCTAACCCTAGAGGATTTTCCGGGACCCGATGGTGGGAGTAAGCGCCCCCGGGTGGTCGAGACGAGAAAGTGGTGCGAGGGCAGGTGTGTTGGCAGGGCCGCCCTTGCCTTGGCAGCCCCTTTGCAGAGCCCCTGCAATGGCGCCTCCAGGCTGTCCCGATTTCTCCAGCCTAACCCTAACCCTAACCCTAACCCTAGAGGATTTTCCGGGGCGCGATGGTGGGAGTAAGCGCCCCCGGGTGGTCGAGACGAGAAAGTGGTGCGAGGGCAGGTGTGTTGGCAGGGCCGCCCTTGCCTTGGCAGCCCCTTTGCAGAGCCCCTGCAATGGCGCCTCCAGGCTGTCCCGATTTCTCAAGCCTAACCCTAACCCTAACCCTAACCCTAACCCTAGAGGATTTCCGGGACCCGATGGTGGGAGTAAGCGCCCCCGGGTGGTCGAGACGAGAAAGTGGTGCAAGGGCAGGTGTGTTGGCAGGGCCGCCCTTGCCTTGGCAGCCCCTTTGCAGAGCCCCTGCAATGGCGCCTCCAGGCTGTCCCTATTTCTCAAGCCTAACCCTAAGCCTAACCCTAACCCTAGAGGATTTTCCGGGGCCCGATGGTTGCAGTAAGCGCCCCCGGGTGGTCGAGACGAGAAAGTGGTGCGAGGGCAGGTGTGTTGGCAGGGCCGCCCTTGCCTTGGCAGCCCCTTTGCAGAGCCCCTGCAATGGCGCCTCCAGGCTGTCCCGATTTCTCAAGCCTAACCCTAACCCTAACCCTAACCCTAGAGGATTTCCGGGGCCCAATGGTGGGAGTAAGTGCCCCCGGGTGGTGGAGACGAGAAAGTGGTGCGAGGGCAGGTGTGTTGGCAGGGCCGCCCTTGCCTTGGCAGCCCCTTTGCAGAGCCCCTGCAATGGCGCCTCCAGGCTGTCCCGATTTCTCAAGCCTAACCCTAAGCCTAACCCTAACCCTAGAGGATTTCCGGGACTCGATGGTGGGAGTAAGCGCCCCCGGGTGGTCGAGACGAGAAAGTGGTGCGAGGGCAGGTGTGTTGGCAGGTCCGCCCTTGCCTTGGCAGCCCCTTTGCAGAGCCCCTGCAATGGCGCCTCCAGGCTGTCCCGATTTCTCCAGCCTAACCCTAACCCTAACCCTAACCCTAGAGGATTTTCCGGGGCCCGATGGTGGGAGTAAGCGCCCCCGGGTGGTCGAGACGAGAAAGTGGTGCGAGGGCAGGTGTGTTGGCAGGGCCGCCCTTGCCTTGGCAGCCCCTTTGCAGAGCCCCTGCAATGGCGCCTCCAGGCTGTCCCGATTTCTCAAGCCTAACCCTAACCCTAACCCTAACCCTAGAGGATTTCCGGGACCCGATGGTGGGAGTAAGCGCCCCCGGGTGGTCGAGACGAGAAAGTGGTGCGAGGGCAGGTGTGTTGGCAGGGCCGCCCTTGCCTTGGCAGCCCCTTTGCAGAGCCCCTGCAATGGCGCCTCCAGGCTGTCCCTATTTCTCCAGCCTAACCCTAACCCTAACCCTAACCCTAGAGGATTTTCTGGGGCGCGATGGTGGGAGTAAGCGCCCCCGGGTGGTCGAGACGAGAAAGTGGTGCGAGGGCAGGTGTGTTGGCAGGGCCGCCCTTGCCTTGGCAGCCCCTTTGCAGAGCCCCTGCAATGGCGCCTCCAGGCTGTCCCGATTTCTCAAGCCTAACCCTAACCCTAACCCTAACCCTAGAGGATTTTCCGGGGCCCGATGGTGGGAGTAAGCGCCCCCGGGTGGTCGAGACGAGAAAGTGGTGCGAGGGCAGGTGTGTTGGCAGGGCCGCCCTTGCCTTGGCAGCCCCTTTGCAGAGCCCCTGCAATGGCGCCTCCAGGCTGTCCCTATTTCTCCAGCCTAACCCTAACCCTAACCCTAACCCTAGAGGATTTTCCGGGACCCGATGGTGGGAGTAAGCGCCCCCGGGTGGTCGAGACGAGAAAGTGGTGCGAGGGCAGGTGTGTTGGCAGGGCCGCCCTTGCCTTGGCAGCCCCTTTGCAGAGCCCCTGCAATGGCGCCTCCAGGCTGTCCCTATTTCTCAAGCCTAACCCTAACCCTAACCCTAACCCTAGAGGATTTTCCGGGGCCCGATGGTGGGAGTAAGCGCCCCCGGGTGGTCGAGACGAGAAAGTGGTGCGAGGGCAGGTGTGTTGGCAGGGCCGCCCTTGCCTTGGCAGCCCCTTTGCAGAGCCCCTGCAATGGCGCCTCCAGGCTGTCCCGATTTCTCAAGCCTAACCCTAACCCTAACCCTAACCCTAGAGGATTTCCGGGGTGCGATGGTGGGAGTAAGTGCCCCTGGGTGGTCGAGACGAGAAAGTGGTGCGAGGGCAGGTGTGTTGGCAGGGCCGCCCTTGCCTTGGCAGCCCCTTTGCAGAGCCCCTGCAATGGCGCCTCCAGGCTGTCCCTATTTCTCCAGCCTAACCCTAACCCTAACCCTAACCCTAGAGGATTTTCTGGGGCGCGATGGTGGGAGTAAGCGCCCCCGGGTGGTCGAGACGAGAAAGTGGTGCGAGGGCAGGTGTGTTGGCAGGGCCGCCCTTGCCTTGGCAGCCCCTTTACAGAGCCCCTGCAATGGCGCCTCCAGGCTGTCCCGATTTCTCAAGCCTAACCCTAAGCCTAACCCTAACCCTAGAGGATTTTCCGGGGTCCGATGGTGGGAGTAAGCGCCCCCGGGTGGTCGAGACGAGAAAGTGGTGCGAGGGCAGGTGTGTTGGCAGGGCCGCCCTTGCCTTGGCAGCCCCTTTGCAGAGCCCCTGCAATGGCGCCTCCAGGCTGTCCCGATTTCTCAAGCCTAACCCTAACCCTAACCCTAACCCTAGAGGATTTCTGGGGCCCGATGGTGGGAGTAAGTGCCCCCGGGTGGTCGAGACGAGAAAGTGGTGCGAGGGCAGGTGTGTTGGCAGGGCCGCCCTTGCCTTGGCAGCCCCTTTGCAGAGCCCCTGCAATGGCGCCTCCAGGCTGTCCCTATTTCTCCAGCCTAACCCTAAGCCTAACCCTAACCCTAGAGGATTTTCTGGGGCCCGATGGTGGGAGTAAGCGCCCCCGGGTGGTCGAGACGAGAAAGTGGTGCGAGGGCAGGTGTGTTGGCAGGGCCGCCCTTGCCTTGGCAGCCCCTTTGCAGAGCCCCTGCAATGGCGCCTCCAGGCTGTCCCGATTTCTCCAGCCTAACCCTAACCCTAAGCCTAACCCTAGAGGATTTTCCGGGACCCGATGGTGGGAGTAAGCGCCCCCGGGTGGTCGAGACGAGAAAGTGGTGCGAGGGCAGGTGTGTTGGCAGGGCCGCCCTTGCCTTGGCAGCCCCTTTGCAGAGCCCCTGCAATGGCACCTCCAGGCTGTCCCGATTTCTCCAGCCTAACCCTAACCCTAACCCTAACCCTAACCCTAGAGGATTTCCGGGGCCCAATGGTGGGAGTAAGTGCCCCCGGGTGGTCGAGACGAGAAAGTGGTGCGAGGGCAGGTGTGTTGGCAGGGCCGCCCTTGCCTTGGCAGCCCCTTTGCAGAGCCCCTGCAATGGCGCCTCCAGGCTGTCCCTATTTCTCAAGCCTAACCCTAACCCTAAGCCTAACCCTAGAGGATTTCCGGGACCCGATGGTGGGAGTAAGCGCCCCCGGGTGGTCGAGACGAGAAAGTGGTGCGAGGGCAGGTGTGTTGGCAGGGCCGCCCTTGCCTTGGCAGCCCCTTTGCAGAGCCCCTGCAATGGCGCCTCCAGGCTGTCCCGATTTCTCAAGCCTAACCCTAACCCTAACCCTAACCCTAGAGGATTTCCGGGACCCGATGGTGGGAGTAAGCGCCCCCGGGTGGTCGAGACGAGAAAGTGGTGCGAGGGCAGGTGTGTTGGCAGGGCCGCCCTTGCCTTGGCAGCCCCTTTGCAGAGCCCCTGCAATGGCGCCTCCAGGCTGTCCCGATTTCTCAAGCCTAACCCTAACCCTAACCCTAACCCTAGAGGATTTCCGGGACCCGATGGTGGGAGTAAGCGCCCCCGGGTGGTCGAGACGAGAAAGTGGTGCGAGGGCAGGTGTGTTGGCAGGGCCGCCCTTGCCTTGGCAGCCCCTTTGCAGAGCCCCTGCAATGGCGCCTCCAGGCTGTCCTGATTTCTCCAGCCTAACCCTAACCCTAACCCTAACCGTAACCCTAGAGGATTTTCCGGGGCCCGATGGTTGCAGTAAGCGCCCCCGGGTGGTCGAGACGAGAAAGTGGTGCGAGGGCAGGTGTGTTGGCAGGTCCGCCCTTGCCTTGGCAGCCCCTTTGCAGAGCCCCTGCAATGGCGCCTCCAGGCTGTCCTGATTTCACAAGCCTAACCCTAACCCTAACCCTAACCCTAGAGGATTTTCCGGGGCCCGATGGTTGCAGTAAGCGCCCCGGGGTGGTCGAGACGAGAAAGTGGTGCGAGGGCAGGTGTGTTGGCAGGGCCGCCCTTGCCTTGGCAGCCCCTTTGCAGAGCCCCTGCAATGGCGCCTCCAGGCTGTCCCGATTTCTCAAGCCTAACCCTAACCCTAACCCTAACCCTAGAGGATTCCCGGGACCCGATGGTGGGAGTAAACGCCTCCAGGTGGTCGAGACGAGAAAGTGGTGCGAGGGCAGGTGTGTTGGCAGGGCCGCCCTTGCCTTGGCAGCCCCTTTGCAGAGCCCCTGCAATGGCGCCTCCAGGCTGTCCCGATTTCTCAAGCCTAACCCTAACCCTAACCCTAACCCTAGAGGATTTTCCGGGGCGCGATGGTGGGAGTAAACGCCTCCAGGTGGTCGAGACGAGAAAGTGGTGCGAGGGCAGGTGTGTTGGCAGGGCCGCCCTTGCCTTGGCAGCCCCTTTGCAGAGCCCCTGCAATGGCGCCTCCAGGCTGTCCCGATTTCTCAAGCCTAACCCTAACCCTAATCCTAACCCTAACCCTAGAGGATTTCCGGGGCCCAATGGTGGGAGTAAGTGCCCCCGGGTGGTCGAGACGAGAAAGTGGTGCGAGGGCAGGTGTGTTGGCAGGGCCGCCCTTGCCTTGGCAGCCCCTTTGCAGAGCCCCTGCAATGGCGCCTCCAGGCTGTCCCGATTTCTCCAGCCTAACCCTAAGCCTAACCCTAACCCTAGAGGATTTTCCGGGGCGCGATGGTGGGAGTAAGCGCCCCCGGGTGGTCGAGACGAGAAAGTGGTGCGAGGGCAGGTGTGTTGGCAGGGCCGCCCTTGCCTTGGCAGCCCCTTTGCAGAGCCCCTGCAATGGCGCCTCCAGGCTGTCCCGATTTCTCCAGCCTAACCCTAACCCTAACCCTAACCCTAGAGGATTTCCGGGGCCCGATGGTGGGAGTAAGTGCCCCCGGGTGGTCGAGACGAGAAAGTGGTGCGAGGGCAGGTGTGTTGGCAGGGCCGCCCTTGCCTTGGCAGCCCCTTTGCAGAGCCCCTGCAATGGCGCCTCCAGGCTGTCCCGATTTCTCAAGCCTAACCCTAAGCCTAACCCTAACCCTAGAGGATTCCCGGGACTCGATGGTGGGAGTAAGTGCCCCCGGGTGGTCGAGACGAGAAAGTGGTGCGAGGGCAGGTGTGTTGGCAGGGCCGCCCTTGCCTTGGCAGCCCCTTTGCAGAGCCCCTGCAATGGCGCCTCCAGGCTGTCCCGATTTCTCAAGCCTAACCCTAACCCTAACCCTAACCCTAGAGGATTTTCTGGGGCCCGATGGTGGGAGTAAGTGCCCCCGGGTGGTCGAGACGAGAAAGTGGTGCGAGGGCAGGTGTGTTGGCAGGGCCGCCCTTGCCTTGGCAGCCCCTTTGCAGAGCCCCTGCAATGGCGCCTCCAGGCTGTCCCGATTTCTCCAGCCTAACCCTAACCCTAACCCTAACCCTAGAGGATTTCCGGGACCCGATGGTGGGAGTAAGCGCCCCCGGGTGGTCGAGACGAGAAAGTGGTGCGAGGGCAGGTGTGTTGGCAGGGCCGCCCTTGCCTTGGCAGCCCCTTTGCAGAGCCCCTGCAATGGCGCCTCCAGGCTGTCCCTATTTCTCCAGCCTAACCCTAACCCTAACCCTAACCCTAGAGGATTTTCTGGGGCCCGATGGTGGGAGTAAGCGCCCCCGGGTGGTCGAGACGAGAAAGTGGTGCGAGGGCAGGTGTGTTGGCAGGGCCGCCCTTGCCTTGGCAGCCCCTTTGCAGAGCCCCTGCAATGGCGCCTCCAGGCTGTCCCGATTTCTCCAGCCTAACCCTAAGCCTAACCCTAACCCTAGAGGATTTCCGGGACCCGATGGTGGGAGTAAGTGCCCCCGGGTGGTCGAGACGAGAAAGTGGTGCGAGGGCAGGTGTGTTGGCAGGTCCGCCCTTGCCTTGGCAGCCCCTTTGCAGAGCCCCTGCAATGGCGCCTCCAGGCTGTCCCGATTTCTCCAGCCTAACCCTAACCCTAACCCTAACCCTAGAGGATTTTCCGGGGCCCGATGGTTGCAGTAAGCGCCCCCGGGTGGTCGAGACGAGAAAGTGGTGCGAGGGCAGGTGTGTTGGCAGGGCCACCCTTGCCTTGGCAGCCCCTTTGCAGAGCCCCTGCAATGACGCCTCCAGGCTGTCCCTATTTCTCCAGCCTAACCCTAACCCTAACCCTAACCCTAGAGGATTTTCCGGGGCGCGATGGTGGGAGTAAGCGCCCCCGGGTGGTCGAGACGAGAAAGTGGTGAGAGGGCAGGTGTGTTGGCAGGGCCGCCCTTGCCTTGGCAGCCCCTTTGCAGAGCCCCTGCAATGGCGCCTCCAGGCTGTCCCGATTTCTCCAGCCTAACCCTAACCCTAACCCTAACCCTAGAGGATTTCCGGGGCCCAATGGTGGGAGTAAGTGCCCCCGGGTGGTCGAGACGAGAAAGTGGTGCGAGGGCAGGTGTGTTGGCAGGGCCGCCCTTGCCTTGGCAGCCCCTTTGCAGAGCCCCTGCAATGGCGCCTCCAGGCTGTCCCGATTTCTCTAGCCTAACCCTAACCCTAACCCTAACCCTAGAGGATTCCCGGGACTCGTTGGTGGGAGTAAGCGCCCCCGGGTGGTCGAGACGAGAAAGTGGTGCGAGGGCAGGTGTGTTGGCAGGGCCGCCCTTGCCTTGGCAGCCCCTTTGCAGAGCCCCTGCAATGGCGCCTCCAGGCTGTCCCTATTTCTCAAGCCTAACCCTAACCCTAACCCTAACCCTAGAGGATTTCCGGGACCCGATGGTGGGAGTAAGCGCCCCCGGGTGGTCGAGACGAGAAAGTGGTGCGAGGGCAGGTGTGTTGGCAGGGCCGCCCTTGCCTTGGCAGCCCCTTTGCAGAGCCCCTGCAATGGCGCCTCCAGGCTGTCCCTATTTCTCAAGCCTAACCCTAACCCTAACCCTAACCCTAGAGGATTTCCGGGACCCGATGGTGGGAGTAAGCGCCCCCGGGTGGTCGAGACGAGAAAGTGGTGCGAGGGCAGGTGTGTTGGCAGGGCCGCCCTTGCCTTGGCAGCCCCTTTGCAGAGCCCCTGCAATGGCGCCTCCAGGCTGTCCCAATTTCTCAAGCCTAACCCTAAGCCTAACCCTAACCCTAGAGGATTTTCCGGGGCCCGATGGTGGGAGTAAGTGCCCCCGGGTGGTCGAGACGAGAAAGTGGTGCGAGGGCAGGTGTGTTGGCAGGGCCGCCCTTGCCTTGGCAGCCCCTTTACAGAGCCCCTGCAATGGCGCCTCCAGGCTGTCCCTATTTCTCAAGGCTAACCCTAACCCTAACCCTAACCCTAGAGGATTTTCCGGGGCCCGATGGTTGCAGTAAGCGCCCCCGGGTGGTCGAGACGAGAAAGTGGTGCAAGGGCAGGTGTGTTGGCAGGGCCGCCCTTGCCTTGGCAGCCCCTTTGCAGAGCCCCTGCAATGGCGCCTCCAGGCTGTCCCTATTTCTCCAGCCTAACCCTAAGCCTAACCCTAACCCTAGAGGATTTTCTGGGGCGCGATGGTGGGAGTAAGCGCCCCCGGGTGGTCGAGACGAGAAAGTGGTGCGAGGGCAGGTGTGTTGGCAGGGCCGCCCTTGCCTTGGCAGCCCCTTTGCAGAGCCCCTGCAATGGCGCCTCCAGGCTGTCCCGATTTCTCCAGCCTAACCCTAACCCTAACCCTAACCCTAGAGGATTTCCGGGACCCGATGGTGGGAGTAAGCGCCCCCGGGTGGTCGAGACGAGAAAGTGGTGCGAGGGCAGGTGTGTTGGCAGGGCCGCCCTTGCCTTGGCAGCCCCTTTGCAGAGCCCCTGCAATGGCGCCTCCAGGCTGTCCTGATTTCTCCAGCCTAACCCTAACCCTAACCCTAACCCTAGAGGATTTTCCGGGGCCCGATGGTTGCAGTAAGCGCCCCCGGGTGGTCGAGACGAGAAAGTGGTGCGAGGGCAGGTGTGTTGGCAGGGCCACCCTTGCCTTGGCAGCCCCTTTGCAGAGCCCCTGCAATGGCGCCTCCAGGCTGTCCTGATTTCTCAAGCCTAACCCTAACCCTAACCCTAACCCTAGAGGATTTCCGGGACCCGATGGTGGGAGTAAGCGCCCCCGGGTGGTCGAGACGAGAAAGTGGTGCGAGGGCAGGTGTGTTGGCAGGGCCGCCCTTGCCTTGGCAGCCCCTTTGCAGAGCCCCTGCAATGGCGCCTCCAGGCTGTCCCTATTTCTCCAGCCTAACCCTAACCCTAACCCTAACCCTAGAGGATTTTCTGGGGCCCGATGGTGGGAGTAAGCGCCCCCGGGTGGTCGAGACGAGAAAGTGGTGCGAGGGCAGGTGTGTTGGCAGGGCCGCCCTTGCCTTGGCAGCCCCTTTGCAGAGCCCCTGCAATGGCGCCTCCAGGCTGTCCCGATTTCTCCAGCCTAACCCTAAGCCTAACCCTAACCCTAGAGGATTTCCGGGACCCGATGGTGGGAGTAAGTGCCCCCGGGTGGTCGAGACGAGAAAGTGGTGCGAGGGCAGGTGTGTTGGCAGGTCCGCCCTTGCCTTGGCAGCCCCTTTGCAGAGCCCCTGCAATGGCGCCTCCAGGCTGTCCCGATTTCTCCAGCCTAACCCTAACCCTAACCCTAACCCTAGAGGATTTTCCGGGGCCCGATGGTTGCAGTAAGCGCCCCCGGGTGGTCGAGACGAGAAAGTGGTGCGAGGGCAGGTGTGTTGGCAGGGCCACCCTTGCCTTGGCAGCCCCTTTGCAGAGCCCCTGCAATGACGCCTCCAGGCTGTCCCTATTTCTCCAGCCTAACCCTAACCCTAACCCTAACCCTAGAGGATTTTCCGGGGCGCGATGGTGGGAGTAAGCGCCCCCGGGTGGTCGAGACGAGAAAGTGGTGAGAGGGCAGGTGTGTTGGCAGGGCCGCCCTTGCCTTGGCAGCCCCTTTGCAGAGCCCCTGCAATGGCGCCTCCAGGCTGTCCCGATTTCTCCAGCCTAACCCTAACCCTAACCCTAACCCTAGAGGATTTCCGGGGCCCAATGGTGGGAGTAAGTGCCCCCGGGTGGTCGAGACGAGAAAGTGGTGCGAGGGCAGGTGTGTTGGCAGGGCCGCCCTTGCCTTGGCAGCCCCTTTGCAGAGCCCCTGCAATGGCGCCTCCAGGCTGTCCCGATTTCTCTAGCCTAACCCTAACCCTAACCCTAACCCTAGAGGATTCCCGGGACTCGTTGGTGGGAGTAAGCGCCCCCGGGTGGTCGAGACGAGAAAGTGGTGCGAGGGCAGGTGTGTTGGCAGGGCCGCCCTTGCCTTGGCAGCCCCTTTGCAGAGCCCCTGCAATGGCGCCTCCAGGCTGTCCCTATTTCTCAAGCCTAACCCTAACCCTAACCCTAACCCTAGAGGATTTCCGGGACCCGATGGTGGGAGTAAGCGCCCCCGGGTGGTCGAGACGAGAAAGTGGTGCGAGGGCAGGTGTGTTGGCAGGGCCGCCCTTGCCTTGGCAGCCCCTTTGCAGAGCCCCTGCAATGGCGCCTCCAGGCTGTCCCTATTTCTCAAGCCTAACCCTAACCCTAACCCTAACCCTAGAGGATTTCTGGGACCCGATGGTGGGAGTAAGCGCCCCCGGGTGGTCCAGACGAGAAAGTGGTGCGAGGGCAGGTGTGTTGGCAGGGCCGCCCTTGCCTTGGCAGCCCCTTTGCAGAGCCCCTGCAATGGCGCCTCCAGGCTGTCCCAATTTCTCAAGCCTAACCCTAAGCCTAACCCTAACCCTAGAGGATTTTCCGGGGCCCGATGGTGGGAGTAAGTGCCCCCGGGTGGTCGAGACGAGAAAGTGGTGCGAGGGCAGGTGTGTTGGCAGGGCCGCCCTTGCCTTGGCAGCCCCTTTACAGAGCCCCTGCAATGGCGCCTCCAGGCTGTCCCTATTTCTCAAGGCTAACCCTAACCCTAACCCTAACCCTAGAGGATTTTCCGGGGCCCGATGGTTGCAGTAAGCGCCCCCGGGTGGTCGAGACGAGAAAGTGGTGCGAGGGCAGGTGTGTTGGCAGGGCCGCCCTTGCCTTGGCAGCCCCTTTGCAGAGCCCCTGCAATGGCGCCTCCAGGCTGTCCCTATTTCTCCAGCCTAACCCTAAGCCTAACCCTAACCCTAGAGGATTTTCTGGGGCGCGATGGTGGGAGTAAGCGCCCCCGGGTGGTCGAGACGAGAAAGTGGTGCGAGGGCAGGTGTGTTGGCAGGGCCGCCCTTGCCTTGGCAGCCCCTTTGCAGAGCCCCTGCAATGGCGCCTCCAGGCTGTCCCGATTTCTCAAGCCTAACCCTAACCCTAACCCTAACCCTAGAGGATTTCCGGGACCCGATGGTGGGAGTAAGCGCCCCCGGGTGGTCGAGACGAGAAAGTGGTGCGAGGGCAGGTGTGTTGGCAGGGCCGCCCTTGCCTTGGCAGCCCCTTTGCAGAGCCCCTGCAATGGCGCCTCCAGGCTGTCCTGATTTCTCCAGCCTAACCCTAACCCTAACCCTAACCCTAGAGGATTTTCCGGGGCCCGATGGTTGCAGTAAGCGCCCCCGGGTGGTCGAGACGAGAAAGTGGTGCGAGGGCAGGTGTGTTGGCAGGGCCACCCTTGCCTTGGCAGCCCCTTTGCAGAGCCCCTGCAATGGCGCCTCCAGGCTGTCCCTATTTCTCAAGCCTAACCCTAACCCTAACCCTAACCCTAGAGGATTTCCGGGACCCGATGGTGGGAGTAAGCGCCCCCGGGTGGTCGAGACGAGAAAGTGGTGCGAGGGCAGGTGTGTTGGCAGGGCCGCCCTTGCCTTGGCAGCCCCTTTGCAGAGCCCCTGCAATGGCGCCTCCAGGCTGTCCTGATTTCACAAGCCTAACCCTAACCCTAACCCTAACCCTAGAGGATTTTCCGGGGCCCGATGGTTGCAGTAAGCGCCCCCGGGTGGTCGAGACGAGAAAGTGGTGCGAGGGCAGGTGTGTTGGCAGGGCCGCCCTTGCCTTGGCAGCCCCTTTGCAGAGCCCCTGCAATGGCGCCTCCAGGCTGTCCCGATTTCTCCAGCCTAACCCTAACCCTAACCCTAACCCTAGAGGATTCCCGGGACCCGATGGTGGGAGTAAGCGCCCCCGGGTGGTCGAGACGAGAAAGTGGTGCGAGGGCAGGTGTGTTGGCAGGGCCGCCCTTGCCTTGGCAGCCCCTTTGCAGAGCCCCTGCAATGGCGCCTCCAGGCTGTCCCGATTTCTCAAGCCTAACCCTAACCCTAACCCTAACCCTAGAGGATTTTCCGGGGCGCGATGGTGGGAGTAAACGCCCCCAGGTGGTCGAGACGAGAAAGTGGTGCGAGGGCAGGTGTGTTGGCAGGGCCGCCCTTGCCTTGGCAGCCCCTTTGCAGAGCCCCTGCAATGGCGCCTCCAGGCTGTCCCGATTTCTCAAGCCTAACCCTAAGCCTAACCCTAACCCTAGAGGATTCCCGGGACCCGATGGTGGGAGTAAGTGCCCCCGGGTGGTCGAGACGAGAAAGTGGTGCGAGGGCAGGTGTGTTGGCAGGGCCGCCCTTGCCTTGGCAGCCCCTTTGCAGAGCCCCTGCAATGGCGCCTCCAGGCTGTCCCGATTTCTCAAGCCTAACCCTAACCCTAACCCTAACCCTAGAGGATTTTCTGGGGCGCGATGGTGGGAGTAAGTGCCCCCGGGTGGTCGAGACGAGAAAGTGGTGCGAGGGCAGGTGTGTTGGCAGGGCCGCCCTTGCCTTGGCAGCCCCTTTGCAGAGCCCCTGCAATGGCGCCTCCAGGCTGTCCCGATTTCTCCAGCCTAACCCTAACCCTAACCCTAACCCTAGAGGATTTCCGGGGCCCAATGGTGGGAGTAAGTGCCCCCGGGTGGTCGAGACGAGAAAGTGGTGCGAGGGCAGGTGTGTTGGCAGGGCCGCCCTTGCCTTGGCAGCCCCTTTGCAGAGCCCCTGCAATGGCGCCTCCAGGCTGTCCCGATTTCTCTAGCCTAACCCTAACCCTAACCCTAACCCTAGAGGATTCCCGGGGCCCAATGGTGGGAGTAAGCGCCCCCGGGTGGTCGAGACGAGAAAGTGGTGCGAGGGCAGGTGTGTTGGCAGGGCCGCCCTTGCCTTGGCAGCCCCTTTGCAGAGCCCCTGCAATGGCGCCTCCAGGCTGTCCCGATTTCTCAAGCCTAACCCTAACCCTAACCCTAACCCTAGAGGATTTCCGGGACCCGATGGTGGGAGTAAGCGCCCCCGGGTGGTCGAGACGAGAAAGTGGTGCGAGGGCAGGTGTGTTGGCAGGGCCGCCCTTGCCTTGGCAGCCCCTTTGCAGAGCCCCTGCAATGGCGCCTCCAGGCTGTCCCGATTTCTCAAGCCTAACCCTAACCCTAACCCTAACCCTAGAGGATTTTCCGGGGCCCGATGGTGGGAGTAAGCGCCCCCGGGTGGTCGAGACGAGAAAGTGGTGCGAGGGCAGGTGTGTTGGCAGGGCCGCCCTTGCCTTGGCAGCCCCTTTGCAGAGCCCCTGCAATGGCGCCTCCAGGCTGTCCCAATTTCTCAAGCCTAACCCTAAGCCTAACCCTAACCCTAGAGGATTTTCCGGGGCCCGATGGTGGGAGTAAGTGCCCCCGGGTGGTCGAGACGAGAAAGTGGTGCGAGGGCAGGTGTGTTGGCAGGGCCGCCCTTGCCTTGGCAGCCCCTTTACAGAGCCCCTGCAATGGCGCCTCCAGGCTGTCCCTATTTCTCAAGGCTAACCCTAACCCTAACCCTAACCCTAGAGGATTTTCCGGGGCCCGATGGTTGCAGTAAGCGCCCCCGGGTGGTCGAGACGAGAAAGTGGTGCGAGGGCAGGTGTGTTGGCAGGGCCGCCCTTGCCTTGGCAGCCCCTTTGCAGAGCCCCTGCAATGGCGCCTCCAGGCTGTCCCTATTTCTCCAGCCTAACCCTAAGCCTAACCCTAACCCTAGAGGATTTTCTGGGGCGCGATGGTGGGAGTAAGCGCCCCCGGGTGGTCGAGACGAGAAAGTGGTGCGAGGGCAGGTGTGTTGGCAGGGCCGCCCTTGCCTTGGCAGCCCCTTTGCAGAGCCCCTGCAATGGCGCCTCCAGGCTGTCCCGATTTCTCAAGCCTAACCCTAACCCTAACCCTAACCCTAGAGGATTTCCGGGACCCGATGGTGGGAGTAAGCGCCCCCGGGTGGTCGAGACGAGAAAGTGGTGCGAGGGCAGGTGTGTTGGCAGGGCCGCCCTTGCCTTGGCAGCCCCTTTGCAGAGCCCCTGCAATGGCGCCTCCAGGCTGTCCTGATTTCTCCAGCCTAACCCTAACCCTAACCCTAACCCTAGAGGATTTTCCGGGGCCCGATGGTTGCAGTAAGCGCCCCCGGGTGGTCGAGACGAGAAAGTGGTGCGAGGGCAGGTGTGTTGGCAGGGCCACCCTTGCCTTGGCAGCCCCTTTGCAGAGCCCCTGCAATGGCGCCTCCAGGCTGTCCCGATTTCTCAAGCCTAACCCTAACCCTAACCCTAACCCTAGAGGATTTCCGGGGCCCGATGGTGGGAGTAAGTGCCCCCGGGTGGTCGAGACGAGAAAGTGGTGCGAGGGCAGGTGTGTTGGCAGGGCCGCCCTTGCCTTGGCAGCCCCTTTGCAGAGCCCCTGCAATGGCGCCTCCAGGCTGTCCTGATTTCACAAGCCTAACCCTAAGCCTAACCCTAACCCTAGAGGATTTTCTGGGGCCCGATGGTTGCAGTAAGCGCCCCCGGGTGGTCGAGACGAGAAAGTGGTGCGAGGGCAGGTGTGTTGGCAGGGCCGCCCTTGCCTTGGCAGCCCCTTTGCAGAGCCCCTGCAATGGCGCCTCCAGGCTGTCCCGATTTCTCCAGCCTAACCCTAACCCTAACCCTAACCCTAGAGGATTCCCGGGACCCGATGGTGGGAGTAAGCGCCCCCGGGTGGTCGAGACGAGAAAGTGGTGCGAGGGCAGGTGTGTTGGCAGGGCCGCCCTTGCCTTGGCAGCCCCTTTGCAGAGCCCCTGCAATGGCGCCTCCAGGCTGTCCCGATTTCTCCAGCCTAACCCTAACCCTAACCCTAACCCTAGAGGATTTTCCGGGGCGCGATGGTGGGAGTAAACGCCCCCAGGTGGTCGAGACGAGAAAGTGGTGCGAGGGCAGGTGTGTTGGCAGGGCCGCCCTTGCCTTGGCAGCCCCTTTGCAGAGCCCCTGCAATGGCGCCTCCAGGCTGTCCCGATTTCTCAAGCCTAACCCTAAGCCTAACCCTAACCCTAGAGGATTCCCGGGACCCGATGGTGGGAGTAAGTGCCCCCGGGTGGTCGAGACGAGAAAGTGGTGCGAGGGCAGGTGTGTTGGCAGGTCCGCCCTTGCCTTGGCAGCCCCTTTGCAGAGCCCCTGCAATGGCGCCTCCAGGCTGTCCCTATTTCTCCAGCCTAACCCTAACCCTAACCCTAACCCTAGAGGATTTTCTGGGGCGCGATGGTGGGAGTAAGCGCCCCCGGGTGGTCGAGACGAGAAAGTGGTGCGAGGGCAGGTGTGTTGGCAGGGCCGCCCTTGCCTTGGCAGCCCCTTTGCAGAGCCCCTGCAATGGCGCCTCCAGGCTGTCCCGATTTCTCCAGCCTAACCCTAACCCTAACCCTAGAGGATTTCCGGGGCCCAATGGTGGGAGTAAGTGCCCCCGGGTGGTCGAGACGAGAAAGTGGTGCGAGGGCAGGTGTGTTGGCAGGGCCACCCTTGCCTTGGCAGCCCCTTTGCAGAGCCCCTGCAATGGCGCCTCCAGGCTGTCCCTATTTCTCCAGCCTAACCCTAAGCCTAACCCTAACCCTAGAGGATTTTCCGGGGCGCGATGGTGGGAGTAAGCGCCCCCGGGTGGTCGAGACGAGAAAGTGGTGCGAGGGCAGGTGTGTTGGCAGGGCCGCCCTTGCCTTGGCAGCCCCTTTGCAGAGCCCCTGCAATGGCGCCTCCAGGCTGTCCCAATTTCTCCAGCCTAACCCTAAGCCTAACCCTAACCCTAGAGGATTTCCGGGACCCGATGGTGGGAGTAAGTGCCCCCGGGTGGTCGAGACGAGAAAGTGGTGCGAGGGCAGGTGTGTTGGCAGGTCCGCCCTTGCCTTGGCAGCCCCTTTGCAGAGCCCCTGCAATGGCGCCTCCAGGCTGTCCCGATTTCTCCAGCCTAACCCTAACCCTAACCCTAACCCTAGAGGATTTTCCGGGGCCCGATGGTTGCAGTAAGCGCCCCCGGGTGGTCGAGACGAGAAAGTGGTGCGAGGGCAGGTGTGTTGGCAGGGCCACCCTTGCCTTGGCAGCCCCTTTGCAGAGCCCCTGCAATGACGCCTCCAGGCTGTCCCTATTTCTCCAGCCTAACCCTAAGCCTAACCCTAACCCTAGAGGATTTTCTGGGGCCCGATGGTGGGAGTAAGCGCCCCCGGGTGGTCGAGACGAGAAAGTGGTGCGAGGGCAGGTGTGTTGGCAGGGCCGCCCTTGCCTTGGCAGCCCCTTTGCAGAGCCCCTGCAATGGCGCCTCCAGGCTGTCCCGATTTCTCCAGCCTAACCCTAACCCTAACCCTAGAGGATTTCCGGGGCCCAATGGTGGGAGTAAGTGCCCCCGGGTGGTCGAGACGAGAAAGTGGTGCGAGGGCAGGTGTGTTGGCAGGGCTGCCCTTGCCTTGGCAGCCCCTTTGCAGAGCCCCTGCAATGGCGCCTCCAGGCTGTCCCTATTTCTCCAGCCTAACCCTAACCCTAACGCTAACCCTAGAGGATTTTCCGGGGCCCGATGGTTGCAGTAAGCGCCCCCGGGTGGTCGAGACGAGAAAGTGGTGCGAGGGCAGGTGTGTTGGCAGGGCCACCCTTGCCTTGGCAGCCCCTTTGCAGAGCCCCTGCAATGGCGCCTCCAGGCTGTCCCGATTTCTCCAGCCTAACCCTAACCCTAACCCTAACCCTAGAGGATTTCCGGGGCCCAATGGTGGGAGTAAGTGCCCCCGGGTGGTCGAGACGAGAAAGTGGTGCGAGGGCAGGTGTGTTGGCAGGTCCGCCCTTGCCTTGGCAGCCCCTTTGCAGAGCCCCTGCAATGGCGCCTCCAGGCTGTCCCGATTTCTCCAGCCTAACCCTAAGCCTAACCCTAACCCTAGAGGATTTTCCGGGGCCCGATGGTGGGAGTAAGCGCCCCCGGGTGGTCGAGACGAGAAAGTGGTGCGAGGGCAGGTGTGTTGGCAGGGCCGCCCTTGCCTTGGCAGCCCCTTTGCAGAGCCCCTGCAATGGCGCCTCCAGGCTGTCCCGATTTCTCAAGCCTAACCCTAACCCTAATCCTAACCCTAACCCTAGAGGATTTCCGGGGCCCAATGGTGGGAGTAAGTGCCCCCGGGTGGTCGAGACGAGAAAGTGGTGCGAGGGCAGGTGTGTTGGCAGGGCCGCCCTTGCCTTGGCAGCCCCTTTGCAGAGCCCCTGCAATGGCACCTCCAGGCTGTCCCTATTTCTCCAGCCTAACCCTAACCCTAACCCTAACCCTAGAGGATTTTCCGGGGCGCGATGGTGGGAGTAAGCGCCCCCGGGTGGTCGAGACGAGAAAGTGGTGCGAGGGCAGGTGTGTTGGCAGGGCCGCCCTTGCCTTGGCAGCCCCTTTGCAGAGCCCCTGCAATGGCGCCTCCAGGCTGTCCCGATTTCTCAAGCCTAACCCTAACCCTAACCCTAACCCTAGAGGATTTCCGGGGCCCAATGGTGGGAGTAAGTGCCCCCGGGTGGTCGAGACGAGAAAGTGGTGCGAGGGCAGGTGTGTTGGCAGGGCCGCCCTTGCCTTGGCAGCCCCTTTGCAGAGCCCCTGCAATGGCGCCTCCAGGCTGTCCCGATTTCTCAAGCCTAACCCTAACCCTAACCCTAACCCTAGAGGATTTCCGGGACTCGATGGTGGGAGTAAGTGCCCCCGGGTGGTCGAGACGAGAAAGTGGTGCGAGGGCAGGTGTGTTGGCAGGGCCGCCCTTGCCTTGGCAGCCCCTTTGCAGAGCCCCTGCAATGGCGCCTCCAGGCTGTCCCGATTTCTCAAACCTAACCCTAACCCTAACCCTAACCCTAGAGGATTTTCCGGGGCCCGATGGTGGGAGTAAGTGCCCCCGGGTGGTCGAGACGAGAAAGTGGTGCGAGGGCAGGTGTGTTGGCAGGGCCGCCCTTGCCTTGGCAGCCCCTTTGCAGAGCCCCTGCAATGGCGCCTCCAGGCTGTCCCGATTTCTCCAGCCTAACCCTAACCCTAACCCTAACCCTAGAGGATTTTCTGGGGCGCGATGGTGGGAGTAAGTGCCCCCGGGTGGTCGAGACGAGAAAGTGGTGCGAGGGCAGGTGTGTTGGCAGGGCCGCCCTTGCCTTGGCAGCCCCTTTGCAGAGCCCCTGCAATGGCGCCTCCAGGCTGTCCCGATTTCTCAAGCCTAACCCTAACCCTAACCCTAACCCTAGAGGATTTCCGGGACCCGATGGTGGGAGTAAGCGCCCCCGGGTGGTCGAGACGAGAAAGTGGTGCGAGGGCAGGTGTGTTGGCAGGGCCGCCCTTGCCTTGGCAGCCCCTTTGCAGAGCCCCTGCAATGGCGCCTCCAGGCTGTCCCGATTTCTCAAGCCTAACCCTAACCCTAACCCTAACCCTAACCCTAGAGGATTTCCGGGGCCCAATGGTGGGAGTAAGTGCCCCCGGGTGGTCGAGACGAGAAAGTGGTGTGAGGGCAGGTGTGTTGGCAGGGCCACCCTTGCCTTGGCAGCCCCTTTGCAGAGCCCCTGCAATGGCGCCTCCAGGCTGTCCCTATTTCTCAAGCCTAACCCTAACCCTAACCCTAACCCTAGAGGATTTTCCGGGGCGCGATGGTGGGAGTAAGTGCCCCCGGGTGGTCGAGACGAGAAAGTGGTGCAAGGGCAGGTGTGTTGGCAGGGCCGCCCTTGCCTTGGCAGCCCCTTTGCAGAGCCCCTGCAATGGCGCCTCCAGGCTGTCCCTATTTCTCAAGCCTAACCCTAACCCTAACCCTAACCCTAGAGGATTTCCGGGGCCCAATGGTGGGAGTAAGTGCCCCCGGGTGGTCGAGACGAGAAAGTGGTGCGAGGGCAGGTGTGTTGGCAGGGCCGCCCTTGCCTTGGCAGCCCCTTTGCAGAGCCCCTGCAATGGCGCCTCCAGGCTGTCCCGATTTCTCAAGCCTAAACCTAAGCCTAACCCTAAGCCTAACCCTAACCCTAGAGGATTTCCGGGACCCGATGGTGGGAGTAAGTGCCCCCGGGTGGTCGAGACGAGAAAGTGGTGCGAGGGCAGGTGTGTTGGCAGGGCCGCCCTTGCCTTGGCAGCCCCTTTGCAGAGCCCCTGCAATGGCGCCTCCAGGCTGTCCCGATTTCTCCAGCCTAACCCTAAGCCTAACCCTAACCCTAGAGGATTTTCCGGGGTGCGATGGTGGGAGTAAGTGCCCCCGGGTGGTCGAGACGAGAAAGTGGTGCGAGGGCAGGTGTGTTGGCAGGGCCGCCCTTGCCTTGGCAGCCCCTTTGCAGAGCCCCTGCAATGGCGCCTCCAGGCTGTCCCGATTTCTCAAGCCTAACCCTAACCCTAACCCTAACCCTAGAGGATTTCCGGGACCCGATGGTGGGAGTAAGCGCCCCCGGGTGGTCGAGACGAGAAAGTGGTGCGAGGGCAGGTGTGTTGGCAGGGCCGCCCTTGCCTTGGCAGCCCCTTTGCAGAGCCCCTGCAATGGCGCCTCCAGGCTGTCCCTATTTCTCCAGCCTAACCCTAACCCTAACCCTAACCCTAGAGGATTTCCGGGGCCCAATGGTGGGAGTAAGTGCCCCCGGGTGGTCGAGACGAGAAAGTGGTGCGAGGGCAGGTGTGTTGGCAGGGCCGCCCTTGCCTTGGCAGCCCCTTTGCAGAGCCCCTGCAATGGCGCCTCCAGGCTGTCCCGATTTCTCAAGCCTAACCCTAAGCCTAACCCTAACCCTAGAGGATTTCCGGGGCCCAATGGTGGGAGTAAGTGCCCCCGGGTGGTCGAGACGAGAAAGTGGTGCGAGGGCAGGTGTGTTGGCAGGGCCGCCCTTGCCTTGGCAGCCCCTTTGCAGAGCCCCTGCAATGGCGCCTCCAGGCTGTCCCGATTTCTCAAGCCTAACCCTAACCCTAACCCTAACCCTAGAGGATTTTCCGGGGCCCGATGGTGGGAGTAAGTGCCCCCGGGTGGTCGAGACGAGAAAGTGGTGCGAGGGCAGGTGTGTTGGCAGGGCCGCCCTTGCCTTGGCAGCCCCTTTGCAGAGCCCCTGCAATGGCGCCTCCAGGCTGTCCCGATTTCTCCAGCCTAACCCTAACCCTAACCCTAACCCTAGAGGATTCCCGGGACCCGATGGTGGGAGTAAGCGCCCCCGGGTGGTCGAGACGAGAAAGTGGTGCGAGGGCAGGTGTGTTGGCAGGGCCGCCCTTGCCTTGGCAGCCCCTTTGCAGAGCCCCTGCAATGGCGCCTCCAGGCTGTCCCGATTTCTCTAGCCTAACCCTAACCCTAACCCTAACCCTAGAGGATTCCCGGGACTCGATGGTGGGAGTAAGCGCCCCCGGGTGGTCGAGACGAGAAAGTGGTGCGAGGGCAGGTGTGTTGGCAGGGCCGCCCTTGCCTTGGCAGCCCCTTTGCAGAGCCCCTGCAATGGCGCCTCCAGGCTGTCCCGATTTCTCCAGCCTAACCCTAACCCTAACCCTAACCCTAGAGGATTTTCCGGGGCGCGATGGTGGGAGTAAGTGCCCCCGGGTGGTCGAGACGAGAAAGTGGTGCGAGGGCAGGTGTGTTGGCAGGGCCGCCCTTGCCTTGGCAGCCCCTTTGCAGAGCCCCTGCAATGGCGCCTCCAGGCTGTCCCGATTTCTCAAGCCTAACCCTAACCCTAACCCTAACCCTAGAGGATTTCCGGGACCCGATGGTGGGAGTAAGCGCCCCCGGGTGGTCGAGACGAGAAAGTGGTGCGAGGGCAGGTGTGTTGGCAGGGCCGCCCTTGCCTTGGCAGCCCCTTTGCAGAGCCCCTGCAATGGCGCCTCCAGGCTGTCCCGATTTCTCCAGCCTAACCCTAACCCTAACCCTAACCCTAACCCTAGAGGATTTCCGGGGCCCAATGGTGGGAGTAAGTGCCCCCGGGTGGTCGAGACGAGAAAGTGGTGTGAGGGCAGGTGTGTTGGCAGGGCCACCCTTGCCTTGGCAGCCCCTTTGCAGAGCCCCTGCAATGGCGCCTCCAGGCTGTCCCTATTTCTCAAGCCTAACCCTAACCCTAACCCTAACCCTAGAGGATTTTCCGGGGCGCGATGGTGGGAGTAAGTGCCCCCGGGTGGTCGAGACGAGAAAGTGGTGCAAGGGCAGGTGTGTTGGCAGGGCCGCCCTTGCCTTGGCAGCCCCTTTGCAGAGCCCCTGCAATGGCGCCTCCAGGCTGTCCCGATTTCTCCAGCCTAACCCTAACCCTAACCCTAACCCTAGAGGATTTCCGGGGCCCAATGGTGGGAGTAAGTGCCCCCGGGTGGTCGAGACGAGAAAGTGGTGCGAGGGCAGGTGTGTTGGCAGGGCCGCCCTTGCCTTGGCAGCCCCTTTGCAGAGCCCCTGCAATGGCGCCTCCAGGCTGTCCCGATTTCTCAAGCCTAAACCTAAGCCTAACCCTAAGCCTAACCCTAACCCTAGAGGATTTCCGGGACCCGATGGTGGGAGTAAGTGCCCCCGGGTGGTCGAGACGAGAAAGTGGTGCGAGGGCAGGTGTGTTGGCAGGGCCGCCCTTGCCTTGGCAGCCCCTTTGCAGAGCCCCTGCAATGGCGCCTCCAGGCTGTCCCGATTTCTCCAGCCTAACCCTAAGCCTAACCCTAACCCTAGAGGATTTTCCGGGGTGCGATGGTGGGAGTAAGTGCCCCCGGGTGGTCGAGACGAGAAAGTGGTGCGAGGGCAGGTGTGTTGGCAGGGCCGCCCTTGCCTTGGCAGCCCCTTTGCAGAGCCCCTGCAATGGCGCCTCCAGGCTGTCCCGATTTCTCAAGCCTAACCCTAACCCTAACCCTAACCCTAGAGGATTTCCGGGACCCGATGGTGGGAGTAAGCGCCCCCGGGTGGTCGAGACGAGAAAGTGGTGCGAGGGCAGGTGTGTTGGCAGGGCCGCCCTTGCCTTGGCAGCCCCTTTGCAGAGCCCCTGCAATGGCGCCTCCAGACTGTCCCGATTTCTCCAGCCTAACCCTAACCCTAACCCTAACCCTAGAGGATTTTCCGGGGCCCGATGGTGGGAGTAAGCGCCCCCGGGTGGTCGAGACGAGAAAGTGGTGCGAGGGCAGGTGTGTTGGCAGGGCCGCCCTTGCCTTGGCAGCCCCTTTACAGAGCCCCTGCAATGGCGCCTCCAGGCTGTCCCTATTTCTCAAGCCTAACCCTAACCCTAACCCTAACCCTAGAGGATTTTCCGGGGCCCGATGGTGGGAGTAAGCGCCCCCGGGTGGTCGAGACGAGAAAGTGGTGCGAGGGCAGGTGTGTTGGCAGGGCCGCCCTTGCCTTGGCAGCCCCTTTGCAGAGCCCCTGCAATGGCGCCTCCAGGCTGTCCCGATTTCTCCAGCCTAACCCTAACCCTAACCCTAACCCTAGAGGATTCCCGGGACCCGATGGTGGGAGTAAGCGCCCCCGGGTGGTCGAGACGAGAAAGTGGTGCGAGGGCAGGTGTGTTGGCAGGGCCGCCCTTGCCTTGGCAGCCCCTTTGCAGAGCCCCTGCAATGGCGCCTCCAGGCTGTCCCTATTTCTCCAGCCTAACCCTAACCCTAACCCTAACCCTAGAGGATTTCCGGGACCCGATGGTGGGAGTAAGCGCCCCCGGGTGGTCGAGACGAGAAAGTGGTGCGAGGGCAGGTGTGTTGGCAGGGCCGCCCTTGCCTTGGCAGCCCCTTTGCAGAGCCCCTGCAATGGCGCCTCCAGGCTGTCCCGATTTCTCCAGCCTAACCCTAACCCTAACCCTAACCCTAGAGGATTTTCCGGGGCGCGATGGTGGGAGTAAGCGCCCCCAGGTGGTCGAGACGAGAAAGTGGTGCGAGGGCAGGTGTGTTGGCAGGGCCGCCCTTGCCTTGGCAGCCCCTTTGCAGAGCCCCTGCAATGGCGCCTCCAGGCTGTCCCGATTTCTCAAGCCTAACCCTAACCCTAACCCTAACCCTAACCCTAGAGGATTTCCGGGGCCCAATGGTGGGAGTAAGTGCCCCCGGGTGGTCGAGACGAGAAAGTGGTGCGAGGGCAGGTGTGTTGGCAGGGCCGCCCTTGCCTTGGCAGCCCCTTTGCAGAGCCCCTGCAATGGCGCCTCCAGGCTGTCCCGATTTCTCAAGCCTAAACCTAAGCCTAACCCTAAGCCTAACCCTAACCCTAGAGGATTTCCGGGACCCGATGGTGGGAGTAAGTGCCCCCGGGTGGTCGAGACGAGAAAGTGGTGCGAGGGCAGGTGTGTTGGCAGGGCCGCCCTTGCCTTGGCAGCCCCTTTGCAGAGCCCCTGCAATGGCGCCTCCAGGCTGTCCCGATTTCTCCAGCCTAACCCTAAGCCTAACCCTAACCCTAGAGGATTTTCCGGGGTGCGATGGTGGGAGTAAGTGCCCCCGGGTGGTCGAGACGAGAAAGTGGTGCGAGGGCAGGTGTGTTGGCAGGGCCGCCCTTGCCTTGGCAGCCCCTTTGCAGAGCCCCTGCAATGGCGCCTCCAGGCTGTCCCGATTTCTCAAGCCTAACCCTAACCCTAACCCTAACCCTAGAGGATTTCCGGGACCCGATGGTGGGAGTAAGCGCCCCCGGGTGGTCGAGACGAGAAAGTGGTGCGAGGGCAGGTGTGTTGGCAGGGCCGCCCTTGCCTTGGCAGCCCCTTTGCAGAGCCCCTGCAATGGCGCCTCCAGACTGTCCCGATTTCTCCAGCCTAACCCTAACCCTAACCCTAACCCTAGAGGATTTTCCGGGGCCCGATGGTGGGAGTAAGCGCCCCCGGGTGGTCGAGACGAGAAAGTGGTGCGAGGGCAGGTGTGTTGGCAGGGCCGCCCTTGCCTTGGCAGCCCCTTTACAGAGCCCCTGCAATGGCGCCTCCAGGCTGTCCCTATTTCTCAAGCCTAACCCTAACCCTAACCCTAACCCTAGAGGATTTTCCGGGGCCCGATGGTGGGAGTAAGCGCCCCCGGGTGGTCGAGACGAGAAAGTGGTGCGAGGGCAGGTGTGTTGGCAGGGCCGCCCTTGCCTTGGCAGCCCCTTTGCAGAGCCCCTGCAATGGCGCCTCCAGGCTGTCCCGATTTCTCCAGCCTAACCCTAACCCTAACCCTAACCCTAGAGGATTCCCGGGACCCGATGGTGGGAGTAAGCGCCCCCGGGTGGTCGAGACGAGAAAGTGGTGCGAGGGCAGGTGTGTTGGCAGGGCCGCCCTTGCCTTGGCAGCCCCTTTGCAGAGCCCCTGCAATGGCGCCTCCAGGCTGTCCCGATTTCTCAAGCCTAACCCTAACCCTAACCCTAACCCTAGAGGATTTCCGGGACCCGATGGTGGGAGTAAGCGCCCCCGGGTGGTCGAGACGAGAAAGTGGTGCGAGGGCAGGTGTGTTGGCAGGGCTGCCCTTGCCTTGGCAGCCCCTTTGCAGAGCCCCTGCAATGGCGCCTCCAGGCTGTCCCGATTTCTCCAGCCTAACCCTAACCCTAACCCTAACCCTAGAGGATTCCCGGGACCCGATGGTGGGAGTAAGCGCCCCCGGGTGGTCGAGACGAGAAAGTGGTGCGAGGGCAGGTGTGTTGGCAGGGCCGCCCTTGCCTTGGCAGCCCCTTTGCAGAGCCCCTGCAATGGCGCCTCCAGGCTGTCCCGATTTCTCAAGCCTAACCCTAACCCTAACCCTAACCCTAGAGGATTTCCGGGACCCGATGGTGGGAGTAAGCGCCCCCGGGTGGTCGAGACGAGAAAGTGGTGCGAGGGCAGGTGTGTTGGCAGGGCCGCCCTTGCCTTGGCAGCCCCTTTGCAGAGCCCCTGCAATGGCGCCTCCAGACTGTCCCGATTTCTCCAGCCTAACCCTAACCCTAACCCTAACCCTAGAGGATTTTCCGGGGCCCGATGGTGGGAGTAAGCGCCCCCGGGTGGTCGAGACGAGAAAGTGGTGCGAGGGCAGGTGTGTTGGCAGGGCCGCCCTTGCCTTGGCAGCCCCTTTACAGAGCCCCTGCAATGGCGCCTCCAGGCTGTCCCTATTTCTCAAGCCTAACCCTAACCCTAACCCTAACCCTAGAGGATTTTCCGGGGCCCGATGGTGGGAGTAAGCGCCCCCGGGTGGTCGAGACGAGAAAGTGGTGCGAGGGCAGGTGTGTTGGCAGGGCCGCCCTTGCCTTGGCAGCCCCTTTGCAGAGCCCCTGCAATGGCGCCTCCAGGCTGTCCCGATTTCTCCAGCCTAACCCTAACCCTAACCCTAACCCTAGAGGATTCCCGGGACCCGATGGTGGGAGTAAGCGCCCCCGGGTGGTCGAGACGAGAAAGTGGTGCGAGGGCAGGTGTGTTGGCAGGGCCGCCCTTGCCTTGGCAGCCCCTTTGCAGAGCCCCTGCAATGGCGCCTCCAGGCTGTCCCGATTTCTCAAGCCTAACCCTAACCCTAACCCTAACCCTAGAGGATTTCCGGGACCCGATGGTGGGAGTAAGCGCCCCCGGGTGGTCGAGACGAGAAAGTGGTGCGAGGGCAGGTGTGTTGGCAGGGCTGCCCTTGCCTTGGCAGCCCCTTTGCAGAGCCCCTGCAATGGCGCCTCCAGGCTGTCCCGATTTCTCCAGCCTAACCCTAACCCTAACCCTAACCCTAGAGGATTCCCGGGACCCGATGGTGGGAGTAAGCGCCCCCGGGTGGTCGAGACGAGAAAGTGGTGCGAGGGCAGGTGTGTTGGCAGGGCCGCCCTTGCCTTGGCAGCCCCTTTGCAGAGCCCCTGCAATGGCGCCTCCAGGCTGTCCCTATTTCTCCAGCCTAACCCTAAGCCTAACCCTAACCCTAGAGGATTTTCCGGGGCGCGATGGTGGGAGTAAGCGCCCCCGGGTGGTCGAGACGAGAAAGTGGTGCGAGGGCAGGTGTGTTGGCAGGGCCGCCCTTGCCTTGGCAGCCCCTTTGCAGAGCCCCTGCAATGGCGCCTCCAGGCTGTCCCGATTTCTCAAGCCTAACCCTAACCCTAACCCTAACCCTAGAGGATTTCCGGGGCCCAATGGTGGGAGTAAGTGCCCCCGGGTGGTCGAGACGAGAAAGTGGTGCGAGGGCAGGTGTGTTGGCAGGGCCGCCCTTGCCTTGGCAGCCCCTTTGCAGAGCCCCTGCAATGGCGCCTCCAGGCTGTCCCGATTTCTCAAGCCTAACCCTAAGCCTAACCCTAACCCTAGAGGATTTCCGGGACTCGATGGTGGGAGTAAGTGCCCCCGGGTGGTCGAGACGAGAAAGTGGTGCGAGGGCAGGTGTGTTGGCAGGGCCACCCTTGCCTTGGCAGCCCCTTTGCAGAGCCCCTGCAATGGCGCCTCCAGGCTGTCCCGATTTCTCAAGCCTAACCCTAAGCCTAACCCTAACCCTAGAGGATTTTCTGGGGCCCGATGGTGGGAGTAAGTGCCCCCGGGTGGTCGAGACGAGAAAGTGGTGCGAGGGCAGGTGTGTTGGCAGGGCCGCCCTTGCCTTGGCAGCCCCTTTGCAGAGCCCCTGCAATGGCGCCTCCAGGCTGTCCCGATTTCTCCAGCCTAACCCTAACCCTAAGCCTAACCGTAGAGGATTTCCGGGACCCGATGGTGGGAGTAAGCGCCCCCGGGTGGTCGAGACGAGAAAGTGGTGCGAGGGCAGGTGTGTTGGCAGGGCCGCCCTTGCCTTGGCAGCCCCTTTGCAGAGCCCCTGCAATGGCGCCTCCAGGCTGTCCCTATTTCTCCAGCCTAACCCTAACCCTAACCCTAACCCTAACCCTAGAGGATTTTCTGGGGCGCGATGGTGGGAGTAAGCGCCCCCGGGTGGTCGAGACGAGAAAGTGGTGCGAGGGCAGGTGTGTTGGCAGGGCCGCCCTTGCCTTGGCAGCCCCTTTGCAGAGCCCCTGCAATGGCGCCTCCAGGCTGTCCCGATTTCTCCAGCCTAACCCTAACCCTAACCCTAGAGGATTTCCGGGACCCGATGGTGGGAGTAAGTGCCCCCGGGTGGTCGAGACGAGAAAGTGGTGCGAGGGCAGGTGTGTTGGCAGGGCCACCCTTGCCTTGGCAGCCCCTTTGCAGAGCCCCTGCAATGGCGCCTCCAGGCTGTCCCGATTTCTCAAGCCTAACCCTAACCCTAACCCTAACCCTAGAGGATTTTCTGGGGCCCGATGGTTGCAGTAAGCGCCCCCGGGTGGTCGAGACGAGAAAGTGGTGCGAGGGCAGGTGTGTTGGCAGGGCCACCCTTGCCTTGGCAGCCCCTTTGCAGAGCCCCTGCAATGGCGCCTCCAGGCTGTCCCGATTTCTCCAGCCTAACCCTAACCCTAACCCTAACCCTAGAGGATTTCCGGGACCCGATGGTGGGAGTAAGTGCCCCCGGGTGGTCGAGACGAGAAAGTGGTGCGAGGGCAGGTGTGTTGGCAGGGCCGCCCTTGCCTTGGCAGCCCCTTTGCAGAGCCCCTGCAATGGCGCCTCCAGGCTGTCCCGATTTCTCCAGCCTAACCCTAACCCTAACCCTAACCCTAGAGGATTTTCTGGGGCCCGATGGTTGCAGTAAGCGCCCCCGGGTGGTCGAGACGAGAAAGTGGTGCGAGGGCAGGTGTGTTGGCAGGGCCGCCCTTGCCTTGGCAGCCCCTTTGCAGAGCCCCTGCAATGGCGCCTCCAGGCTGTCCCTATTTCTCCAGCCTAACCCTAAGCCTAACCCTAACCCTAGAGGATTTTCTGGGGCGCGATGGTGGGAGTAAGCGCCCCCGGGTGGTCGAGACGAGAAAGTGGTGCGAGGGCAGGTGTGTTGGCAGGGCCGCCCTTGCCTTGGCAGCCCCTTTACAGAGCCCCTGCAATGGCGCCTCCAGGCTGTCCCTATTTCTCAAGCCTAACCCTAACCCTAACCCTAACCCTAGAGGATTTTCCGGGGCCCGATGGTGGGAGTAAGCGCCCCCGGGTGGTCGAGACGAGAAAGTGGTGCGAGGGCAGGTGTGTTGGCAGGGCCGCCCTTGCCTTGGCAGCCCCTTTGCAGAGCCCCTGCAATGGCGCCTCCAGGCTGTCCCGATTTCTCCAGCCTAACCCTAACCCTAACCCTAACCCTAGAGGATTCCCGGGACCCGATGGTGGGAGTAAGCGCCCCCGGGTGGTCGAGACGAGAAAGTGGTGCGAGGGCAGGTGTGTTGGCAGGGCCGCCCTTGCCTTGGCAGCCCCTTTGCAGAGCCCCTGCAATGGCGCCTCCAGGCTGTCCCGATTTCTCAAGCCTAACCCTAACCCTAACCCTAACCCTAGAGGATTTCCGGGACCCGATGGTGGGAGTAAGCGCCCCCGGGTGGTCGAGACGAGAAAGTGGTGCGAGGGCAGGTGTGTTGGCAGGGCTGCCCTTGCCTTGGCAGCCCCTTTGCAGAGCCCCTGCAATGGCGCCTCCAGGCTGTCCCGATTTCTCCAGCCTAACCCTAACCCTAACCCTAACCCTAGAGGATTCCCGGGACCCGATGGTGGGAGTAAGCGCCCCCGGGTGGTCGAGACGAGAAAGTGGTGCGAGGGCAGGTGTGTTGGCAGGGCCGCCCTTGCCTTGGCAGCCCCTTTGCAGAGCCCCTGCAATGGCGCCTCCAGGCTGTCCCTATTTCTCCAGCCTAACCCTAAGCCTAACCCTAACCCTAGAGGATTTTCCGGGGCGCGATGGTGGGAGTAAGCGCCCCCGGGTGGTCGAGACGAGAAAGTGGTGCGAGGGCAGGTGTGTTGGCAGGGCCGCCCTTGCCTTGGCAGCCCCTTTGCAGAGCCCCTGCAATGGCGCCTCCAGGCTGTCCCGATTTCTCAAGCCTAACCCTAACCCTAACCCTAACCCTAGAGGATTTCCGGGGCCCAATGGTGGGAGTAAGTGCCCCCGGGTGGTCGAGACGAGAAAGTGGTGCGAGGGCAGGTGTGTTGGCAGGGCCGCCCTTGCCTTGGCAGCCCCTTTGCAGAGCCCCTGCAATGGCGCCTCCAGGCTGTCCCGATTTCTCAAGCCTAACCCTAAGCCTAACCCTAACCCTAGAGGATTTCCGGGACTCGATGGTGGGAGTAAGTGCCCCCGGGTGGTCGAGACGAGAAAGTGGTGCGAGGGCAGGTGTGTTGGCAGGGCCACCCTTGCCTTGGCAGCCCCTTTGCAGAGCCCCTGCAATGGCGCCTCCAGGCTGTCCCGATTTCTCAAGCCTAACCCTAAGCCTAACCCTAACCCTAGAGGATTTTCTGGGGCCCGATGGTGGGAGTAAGTGCCCCCGGGTGGTCGAGACGAGAAAGTGGTGCGAGGGCAGGTGTGTTGGCAGGGCCGCCCTTGCCTTGGCAGCCCCTTTGCAGAGCCCCTGCAATGGCGCCTCCAGGCTGTCCCGATTTCTCCAGCCTAACCCTAACCCTAACCCTAACCCTAGAGGATTTCCGGGACCCGATGGTGGGAGTAAGCGCCCCCGGGTGGTCGAGACGAGAAAGTGGTGCGAGGGCAGGTGTGTTGGCAGGGCCGCCCTTGCCTTGGCAGCCCCTTTGCAGAGCCCCTGCAATGGCGCCTCCAGGCTGTCCCTATTTCTCCAGCCTAACCCTAACCCTAACCCTAACCCTAACCCTAGAGGATTTTCTGGGGCGCGATGGTGGGAGTAAGCGCCCCCGGGTGGTCGAGACGAGAAAGTGGTGCGAGGGCAGGTGTGTTGGCAGGGCCGCCCTTGCCTTGGCAGCCCCTTTGCAGAGCCCCTGCAATGGCGCCTCCAGGCTGTCCCGATTTCTCCAGCCTAACCCTAACCCTAACCCTAGAGGATTTCCGGGGCCCAATGGTGGGAGTAAGTGCCCCCGGGTGGTCGAGACGAGAAAGTGGTGCGAGGGCAGGTGTGTTGGCAGGGCCACCCTTGCCTTGGCAGCCCCTTTGCAGAGCCCCTGCAATGGCGCCTCCAGGCTGTCCCGATTTCTCAAGCCTAACCCTAACCCTAACCCTAACCCTAGAGGATTTCCGGGGCCCAATGGTGGGAGTAAGTGCCCCCGGGTGGTCGAGACGAGAAAGTGGTGCGAGGGCAGGTGTGTTGGCAGGGCCGCCCTTGCCTTGGCAGCCCCTTTGCAGAGCCCCTGCAATGGCGCCTCCAGGCTGTCCCGATTTCTCAAGCCTAACCCTAAGCCTAACCCTAACCCTAGAGGATTTCCGGGACTCGATGGTGGGAGTAAGTGCCCCCGGGTGGTCGAGACGAGAAAGTGGTGCGAGGGCAGGTGTGTTGGCAGGGCCACCCTTGCCTTGGCAGCCCCTTTGCAGAGCCCCTGCAATGGCGCCTCCAGGCTGTCCCGATTTCTCAAGCCTAACCCTAAGCCTAACCCTAACCCTAGAGGATTTTCTGGGGCCCGATGGTGGGAGTAAGTGCCCCCGGGTGGTCGAGACGAGAAAGTGGTGCGAGGGCAGGTGTGTTGGCAGGGCCGCCCTTGCCTTGGCAGCCCCTTTGCAGAGCCCCTGCAATGGCGCCTCCAGGCTGTCCCGATTTCTCCAGCCTAACCCTAACCCTAACCCTAACCCTAGAGGATTTCCGGGACCCGATGGTGGGAGTAAGCGCCCCCGGGTGGTCGAGACGAGAAAGTGGTGCGAGGGCAGGTGTGTTGGCAGGGCCGCCCTTGCCTTGGCAGCCCCTTTGCAGAGCCCCTGCAATGGCGCCTCCAGGCTGTCCCTATTTCTCCAGCCTAACCCTAACCCTAACCCTAACCCTAACCCTAGAGGATTTTCTGGGGCGCGATGGTGGGAGTAAGCGCCCCCGGGTGGTCGAGACGAGAAAGTGGTGCAAGGGCAGGTGTGTTGGCAGGGCCGCCCTTGCCTTGGCAGCCCCTTTGCAGAGCCCCTGCAATGGCGCCTCCAGGCTGTCCCGATTTCTCCAGCCTAACCCTAACCCTAACCCTAGAGGATTTCCGGGGCCCAATGGTGGGAGTAAGTGCCCCCGGGTGGTCGAGACGAGAAAGTGGTGCGAGGGCAGGTGTGTTGGCAGGGCCACCCTTGCCTTGGCAGCCCCTTTGCAGAGCCCCTGCAATGGCGCCTCCAGGCTGTCCCGATTTCTCAAGCCTAACCCTAACCCTAACCCTAACCCTAGAGGATTTTCTGGGGCCCGATGGTTGCAGTAAGTGCCCCCGGGTGGTCGAGACGAGAAAGTGGTGCGAGGGCAGGTGTGTTGGCAGGGCCACCCTTGCCTTGGCAGCCCCTTTGCAGAGCCCCTGCAATGGCGCCTCCAGGCTGTCCCGATTTCTCCAGCCTAACCCTAACCCTAACCCTAACCCTAGAGGATTTCCGGGACCCGATGGTGGGAGTAAGTGCCCCCGGGTGGTCGAGACGAGAAAGTGGTGCGAGGGCAGGTGTGTTGGCAGGGCCGCCCTTGCCTTGGCAGCCCCTTTGCAGAGCCCCTGCAATGGCGCCTCCAGGCTGTCCCGATTTCTCCAGCCTAACCCTAACCCTAACCCTAACCCTAGAGGATTTTCTGGGGCGCGATGGTGGGAGTAAGTGCCCCCGGGTGGTCGAGACGAGAAAGTGGTGCGAGGGCAGGTGTGTTGGCAGGGCCGCCCTTGCCTTGGCAGCCCCTTTGCAGAGCCCCTGCAATGGCGCCTCCAGGCTGTCCCGATTTCTCAAGCCTAACCCTAACCCTAATCCTAACCCTAACCCTAGAGGATTCCCGGGGCCCAATGGTGGGAGTAAGTGCCCCCGGGTGGTCGAGACGAGAAAGTGGTGCAAGGGCAGGTGTGTTGGCAGGGCCGCCCTTGCCTTGGCAGCCCCTTTGCAGAGCCCCTGCAATGACACCTCCAGGCTGTCCCGATTTCTCCAGCCTAACCCTAACCCTAACCCTAACCCTAGAGGATTTTCTGGGGCGCGATGGTGGGAGTAAGCGCCCCCGGGTGGTCGAGACGAGAAAGTGGTGCGAGGGCAGGTGTGTTGGCAGGGCCGCCCTTGCCTTGGCAGCCCCTTTGCAGAGCCCCTGCAATGGCGCCTCCAGGCTGTCCTGATTTCTCAAGCCTAACCCTAACCCTAACCCTAACCCTAGAGGATTTTCCGGGGCCCGATGGTGGGAGTAAGTGCCCCCGGGTGGTCGAGACGAGAAAGTGGTGCGAGGGCAGGTGTGTTGGCAGGGCCGCCCTTGCCTTGGCAGCCCCTTTGCAGAGCCCCTGCAATGGCGCCTCCAGGCTGTCCCGATTTCTCCAGCCTAACCCTAACCCTAACCCTAACCCTAGAGGATTTTCCGGGGCCCGATGGTGGGAGTAAGCGCCCCCGGGTGGTCGAGACGAGAAAGTGGTGCGAGGGCAGGTGTGTTGGCAGGGCCGCCCTTGCCTTGGCAGCCCCTTTGCAGAGCCCCTGCAATGGCGCCTCCAGGCTGTCCCGATTTCTCCAGCCTAACCCTAACCCTAACCCTAACCCTAGAGGATTTTCTGGGGCGCGATGGTGGGAGTAAGCGCCCCCGGGTGGTCGAGACGAGAAAGTGGTGCGAGGGCAGGTGTGTTGGCAGGGCCACCCTTGCCTTGGCAGCCCCTTTGCAGATCCCCTGCAATGGCGCCTCCAGGCTGTCCCGATTTCTCCAGCCTAACCCTAACCCTAACCCTAACCCTAGAGGATTTCCGGGGCCCAATGGTGGGAGTAAGTGCCCCCGGGTGGTCGAGACGAGAAAGTGGTGCGAGGGCAGGTGTGTTGGCAGGGCCGCCCTTGCCTTGGCAGCCCCTTTGCAGAGCCCCTGCAATGGCGCCTCCAGGCTGTCCCGATTTCTCAAGCCTAACCCTAAGCCTAACCCTAACCCTAGAGGATTTCCGGGACCCGATGGTTGGAGTAAGCGCCCCCGGGTGGTCGAGACGAGAAAGTGGTGCGAGGGCAGGTGTGTTGGCAGGGCCGCCCTTGCCTTGGCAGCCCCTTTGCAGAGCCCCTGCAATGGCGCCTCCAGGCTGTCCCTATTTCTCAAGCCTAACCCTAACCCTAACCCTAACCCTAGAGGTTTTCCGGGACCCGATGGTGGGAGTAAGCGCCCCCGGGTGGTGGAGACGAGAAAGTGGTGCGAGGGCAGGTGTGTTGGCAGGGCCGCCCTTGCCTTGGCAGCCCCTTTGCAGAGCCCCTGCAATGGCGCCTCCAGGCTGTCCCTATTTCTCCAGCCTAACCCTAACCCTAACCCTAACCCTAGAGGATTTTCTGGGGCGCGATGGTGGGAGTAAGCGCCCCCGGGTGGTCGAGACGAGAAAGTGGTGCGAGGGCAGGTGTGTTGGCAGGGCCGCCCTTGCCTTGGCAGCCCCTTTGCAGAGCCCCTGCAATGGCACCTCCAGGCTGTCCCGATTTCTCCAGCCTAACCCTAACCCTAAGCCTAACCCTAGAGGATTTTCCGGGGCCCGATGGTGGGAGTAAGTGCCCCCGGGTGGTCGAGACGAGAAAGTGGTGCGAGGGCAGGTGTGTTGGCAGGGCCGCCCTTGCCTTGGCAGCCCCTTTGCAGAGCCCCTGCAATGGCGCCTCCAGGCTGTCCCTATTTCTCCAGCCTAACCCTAACCCTAACCCTAACCCTAGAGGATTTCCGGGGCCCGATGGTGGGAGTAAGTGCCCCCGGGTGGTCGAGACGAGAAAGTGGTGCGAGGGCAGGTGTGTTGGCAGGGCCGCCCTTGCCTTGGCAGCCCCTTTGCAGAGCCCCTGCAATGGCGCCTCCAGGCTGTCCCTATTTCTCCAGCCTAACCCTAACCCTAACCCTAACCCTAGAGGATTTTCCGGGGCCCAATGGTGGGAGTAAGCGCCCCCGGGTGGTCGAGACGAGAAAGTGGTGCGAGGGCAGGTGTGTTGGCAGGGCCGCCCTTGCCTTGGCAGCCCCTTTGCAGAGCCCCTGCAATGGCGCCTCCAGGCTGTCCCGATTTCTCCAGCCTAACCCTAACCCTAACCCTAACCCTAGAGGATTTTCTGGGGCGCGATGGTGGGAGTAAGCGCCCGCGGGTGGTCGAGACGAGAAAGTGGTGCGAGGGCAGGTGTGTTGGCAGGGCCGCCCTTGCCTTGGCAGCCCCTTTGCAGAGCCCCTGCAATGGCGCCTCCAGGCTGTCCCGATTTCTCAAGCCTAACCCTAACCCTAACCCTAACCCTAGAGGATTTCCGGGGCGCGATGGTGGGAGTAAGTGCCCCCGGGTGGTCGAGACGAGAAAGTGGTGCGAGGGCAGGTGTGTTGGCAGGGCCGCCCTTGCCTTGGCAGCCCCTTTGCAGAGCCCCTGCAATGGCGCCTCCAGGCTGTCCCGATTTCTCCAGCCTAACCCTAACCCTAACCCTAACCCTAGAGGATTTTCTGGGGCCCGATGGTTGCAGTAAGCGCCCCCGGGTGGTCGAGACGAGAAAGTGGTGCAAGGGCAGGTGTGTTGGCAGGGCCGCCCTTGCCTTGGCAGCCCCTTTGCAGAGCCCCTGCAATGGCGCCTCCAGGCTGTCCCGATTTCTCCAGCCTAACCCTAACCCTAACCCTAACCCTAGAGGATTTTCTGGGGCGCGATGGTGGGAGTAAGTGCCCCCGGGTGGTCGAGACGAGAAAGTGGTGCGAGGGCAGGTGTGTTGGCAGGGCCGCCCTTGCCTTGGCAGCCCCTTTGCAGAGCCCCTGCAATGGCGCCTCCAGGCTGTCCCGATTTCTCAAGCCTAACCCTAACCCTAATCCTAACCCTAACCCTAGAGGATTCCCGGGGCCCAATGGTGGGAGTAAGTGCCCCCGGGTGGTCGAGACGAGAAAGTGGTGCAAGGGCAGGTGTGTTGGCAGGGCCGCCCTTGCCTTGGCAGCCCCTTTGCAGAGCCCCTGCAATGACACCTCCAGGCTGTCCCTATTTCTCCAGCCTAACCCTAACCCTAACCCTAACCCTAGAGGATTTTCTGGGGCGCGATGGTGGGAGTAAGCGCCCCCGGGTGGTCGAGACGAGAAAGTGGTGCGAGGGCAGGTGTGTTGGCAGGGCCGCCCTTGCCTTGGCAGCCCCTTTGCAGAGCCCCTGCAATGGCGCCTCCAGGCTGTCCTGATTTCTCAAGCCTAACCCTAACCCTAACCCTAACCCTAGAGGATTTTCCGGGACCCGATGGTGGGAGTAAGTGCCCCCGGGTGGTCGAGACGAGAAAGTGGTGCGAGGGCAGGTGTGTTGGCAGGTCCGCCCTTGCCTTGGCAGCCCCTTTGCAGAGCCCCTGCAATGGCGCCTCCAGGCTGTCCCGATTTCTCCAGCCTAACCCTAAGCCTAACCCTAACCCTAGAAGATTTCCGGGGCCCGATGGTGGGAGTAAGTGCCCCCGGGTGGTCGAGACGAGAAAGTGGTGCGAGGGCAGGTGTGTTGGCAGGTCCGCCCTTGCCTTGGCAGCCCCTTTGCAGAGCCCCTGCAATGGCGCCTCCAGGCTGTCCCGATTTCTCCAGCCTAACCCTAACCCTAACCCTAACCCTAGAGGATTTTCCGGGGCCCGATGGTGGGAGTAAGCGCCCCCGGGTGGTCGAGACGAGAAAGTGGTGCGAGGGCAGGTGTGTTGGCAGGGCCACCCTTGCCTTGGCAGCCCCTTTGCAGATCCCCTGCAATGGCGCCTCCAGGCTGTCCCGATTTCTCCAGCCTAACCCTAACCCTAACCCTAACCCTAGAGGATTTCCGGGGCCCAATGGTGGGAGTAAGTGCCCCCGGGTGGTCGAGACGAGAAAGTGGTGCGAGGGCAGGTGTGTTGGCAGGGCCGCCCTTGCCTTGGCAGCCCCTTTGCAGAGCCCCTGCAATGGCGCCTCCAGGCTGTCCCGATTTCTCAAGCCTAACCCTAAGCCTAACCCTAACCCTAGAGGATTTCCGGGACCCGATGGTGGGAGTAAGCGCCCCCGGGTGGTCGAGACGAGAAAGTGGTGCGAGGGCAGGTGTGTTGGCAGGGCCGCCCTTGCCTTGGCAGCCCCTTTGCAGAGCCCCTGCAATGGCGCCTCCAGGCTGTCCCGATTTCTCCAGCCTAACCCTAACCCTAACCCTAACCCTAGAGGATTTTCTGGGGCCCGATGGTGGGAGTAAGCGCCCCCGGGTGGTCGAGACGAGAAAGTGGTGTGAGGGCAGGTGTGTTGGCAGGGCCACCCTTGCCTTGGCAGCCCCTTTGCAGATCCCCTGCAATGGCGCCTCCAGGCTGTCCCGATTTCTCCAGCCTAACCCTAACCCTAACCCTAACCCTAGAGGATTTCCGGGGCCCAATGGTGGGAGTAAGTGCCCCCGGGTGGTCGAGACGAGAAAGTGGTGCGAGGGCAGGTGTGTTGGCAGGGCCGCCCTTGCCTTGGCAGCCCCTTTGCAGAGCCCCTGCAATGGCGCCTCCAGGCTGTCCCGATTTCTCAAGCCTAACCCTAAGCCTAACCCTAACCCTAGAGGATTTCCGGGACCCGATGGTGGGAGTAAGCGCCCCCGGGTGGTCGAGACGAGAAAGTGGTGCGAGGGCAGGTGTGTTGGCAGGGCCGCCCTTGCCTTGGCAGCCCCTTTGCAGAGCCCCTGCAATGGCGCCTCCAGGCTGTCCCTATTTCTCAAGCCTAACCCTAACCCTAACCCTAACCCTAGAGGTTTTCCGGGACCCGATGGTGGGAGTAAGCGCCCCCGGGTGGTGGAGACGAGAAAGTGGTGCGAGGGCAGGTGTGTTGGCAGGGCCGCCCTTGCCTTGGCAGCCCCTTTGCAGAGCCCCTGCAATGGCGCCTCCAGGCTGTCCCTATTTCTCCAGCCTAACCCTAACCCTAACCCTAACCCTAGAGGATTTTCTGGGGCGCGATGGTGGGAGTAAGCGCCCCCGGGTGGTCGAGACGAGAAAGTGGTGCGAGGGCAGGTGTGTTGGCAGGGCCGCCCTTGCCTTGGCAGCCCCTTTGCAGAGCCCCTGCAATGGCACCTCCAGGCTGTCCCGATTTCTCCAGCCTAACCCTAACCCTAACCCTAACCCTAGAGGATTTTCTGGGGCGCGATGGTGGGAGTAAGTGCCCCCGGGTGGTCGAGACGAGAAAGTGGTGCGAGGGCAGGTGTGTTGGCAGGGCCGCCCTTGCCTTGGCAGCCCCTTTGCAGAGCCCCTGCAATGGCGCCTCCAGGCTGTCCCTATTTCTCCAGCCTAACCCTAACCCTAACCCTAACCCTAGAGGATTTCCGGGGCCCGATGGTGGGAGTAAGTGCCCCCGGGTGGTCGAGACGAGAAAGTGGTGCGAGGGCAGGTGTGTTGGCAGGGCCGCCCTTGCCTTGGCAGCCCCTTTGCAGAGCCCCTGCAATGGCGCCTCCAGGCTGTCCCGATTTCTCCAGCCTAACCCTAAGCCTAAGCCTAACCCTAGAGGATTTTCCGGGGCCCGATGGTGGGAGTAAGCGCCCCCGGGTGGTCGAGACGAGAAAGTGGTGCGAGGGCAGGTGTGTTGGCAGGGCCGCCCTTGCCTTGGCAGCCCCTTTGCAGAGCCCCTGCAATGGCGCCTCCAGGCTGTCCCGATTTCTCCAGCCTAACCCTAACCCTAACCCTAACCCTAGAGGATTTTCTGGGGCGCGATGGTGGGAGTAAGCGCCCCCGGGTGGTCGAGACGAGAAAGTGGTGCGAGGGCAGGTGTGTTGGCAGGGCCACCCTTGCCTTGGCAGCCCCTTTGCAGATCCCCTGCAATGGCGCCTCCAGGCTGTCCCGATTTCTCAAGCCTAACCCTAATCCTAACCCTAACCCTAGAGGATTTCCGGGGCCCAATGGTGGGAGTAAGTGCCCCCGGGTGGTCGAGACGAGAAAGTGGTGCGAGGGCAGGTGTGTTGGCAGGGCCGCCCTTGCCTTGGCAGCCCCTTTGCAGAGCCCCTGCAATGGCGCCTCCAGGCTGTCCCGATTTCTCAAGCCTAACCCTAAGCCTAACCCTAACCCTAGAGGATTTCCGGGACCCGATGGTGGGAGTAAGCGCCCCCGGGTGGTGGAGACGAGAAAGTGGTGCGAGGGCAGGTGTGTTGGCAGGGCCGCCCTTGCCTTGGCAGCCCCTTTGCAGAGCCCCTGCAATGGCGCCTCCAGGCTGTCCCGATTTCTCAAGCCTAACCCTAACCCTAACCCTAACCCTAGAGGATTTCCGGGGCGCGATGGTGGGAGTAAGTGCCCCCGGGTGGTCGAGACGAGAAAGTGGTGCGAGGGCAGGTGTGTTGGCAGGGCCGCCCTTGCCTTGGCAGCCCCTTTGCAGAGCCCCTGCAATGGCGCCTCCAGGCTGTCCCGATTTCTCAAGCCTAACCCTAACCCTAACCCTAACCCTAGAGGATTTCCGGGACCCGATGGTGGGAGTAAGCGCCCCCGGGTGGTCGAGACGAGAAAGTGGTGCGAGGGCAGGTGTGTTGGCAGGGTCGCCCTTGCCTTGGCAGCCCCTTTGCAGAGCCCCTGCAATGGCGCCTCCAGGCTGTCCTGATTTCTCCAGCCTAACCCTAAGCCTAACCCTAACCCTAGAGGATTTTCTGGGGCCCGATGGTTGCAGTAAGCGCCCCCGGGTGGTCGAGACGAGAAAGTGGTGCGAGGGCAGGTGTGTTGGCAGGGCCACCCTTGCCTTGGCAGCCCCTTTGCAGAGCCCCTGCAATGGCGCCTCCAGGCTGTCCCAATTTCTCCAGCCTAACCCTAACCCTAACCCTAACCCTAGAGGATTTTCTGGGGCGCGATGGTGGGAGTAAGCGCCCCCGGGTGGTCGAGACGAGAAAGTGGTGCGAGGGCAGGTGTGTTGGCAGGGCCGCCCTTGCCTTGGCAGCCCCTTTGCAGAGCCCCTGCAATGGCGCCTCCAGGCTGTCCCTATTTCTCAAGCCTAACCCTAACCCTAACCCTAACCCTAGAGGATTTCCGGGACCCGATGGTGGGAGTAAGCGCCCCCGGGTGGTCGAGACGAGAAAGTGGTGCGAGGGCAGGTGTGTTGGCAGGGCCGCCCTTGCCTTGGCAGCCCCTTTGCAGAGCCCCTGCAATGGCGCCTCCAGGCTGTCCCAATTTCTCCAGCCTAACCCTAAGCCTAACCCTAACCCTAGAGGATTTCCGGGACCCGATGGTGGGAGTAAGCGCCCCCGGGTGGTCGAGACGAGAAAGTGGTGCGAGGGCAGGTGTGTTGGCAGGGCCGCCCTTGCCTTGGCAGCCCCTTTGCAGAGCCCCTGCAATGGCGCCTCCAGGCTGTCCCGATTTCTCAAGCCTAACCCTAACCCTAACCCTAACCCTAGAGGATTTCCGGGGCCCAATGGTGGGAGTAAGTGCCCCCGGGTGGTCGAGACGAGAAAGTGGTGCGAGGGCAGGTGTGTTGGCAGGGCCGCCCTTGCCTTGGCAGCCCCTTTGCAGAGCCCCTGCAATGGCGCCTCCAGGCTGTCCCCATTTCTCCAGCCTAACCCTAAGCCTAACCCTAACCCTAGAGGATTTTCCGGGGCCCGATGGTGGGAGTAAGCGCCCCCGGGTGGTCGAGACGAGAAAGTGGTGCGAGGGCAGGTGTGTTGGCAGGGCCGCCCTTGCCTTGGCAGCCCCTTTGCAGAGCCCCTGCAATGGCGCCTCCAGGCTGTCCCGATTTCTCCAGCCTAACCCTAACCCTAACCCTAACCCTAGAGGATTTCCGGGACCCGATGGTGGGAGTAAGTGCCCCCGGGTGGTCGAGACGAGAAAGTGGTGCGAGGGCAGGTGTGTTGGCAGGGCCGCCCTTGCCTTGGCAGCCCCTTTGCAGAGCCCCTGCAATGGCGCCTCCAGGCTGTCCCGATTTCTCAAGCCTAACCCTAAGCCTAACCCTAACCCTAGAGGATTTCCGGGACCCGATGGTGGGAGTAAGCGCCCCCGGGTGGTCGAGACGAGAAAGTGGTGCGAGGGCAGGTGTGTTGGCAGGGCCGCCCTTGCCTTGGCAGCCCCTTTGCAGAGCCCCTGCAATGGCGCCTCCAGGCTGTCCTGATTTCTCAAGCCTAACCCTAACCCTAACCCTAACCCTAGAGGATTTCCGGGGCGCGATGGTGGGAGTAAGTGCCCCCGGGTGGTCGAGACGAGAAAGTGGTGCGAGGGCAGGTGTGTTGGCAGGGCCGCCCTTGCCTTGGCAGCCCCTTTGCAGAGCCCCTGCAATGGCGCCTCCAGGCTGTCCCTATTTCTCAAGCCTAACCCTAAGCCTAACCCTAACCCTAGAGGATTTTCTGGGGCGCGATGGTGGGAGTAAGCGCCCCCGGGTGGTCGAGACGAGAAAGTGGTGCGAGGGCAGGTGTGTTGGCAGGGCCGCCCTTGCCTTGGCAGCCCCTTTGCAGAGCCCCTGCAATGGCGCCTCCAGGCTGTCCCTATTTCTCAAGCCTAACCCTAAGCCTAACCCTAACCCTAGAGGATTTCCGGGACCCGATGGTGGGAGTAAGCGCCCCCGGGTGGTCGAGACGAGAAAGTGGTGCGAGGGCAGGTGTGTTGGCAGGGCCGCCCTTGCCTTGGCAGCCCCTTTGCAGAGCCCCTGCAATGGCGCCTCCAGGCTGTCCCTATTTCTCAAGCCTAACCCTAAGCCTAACCCTAACCCTAGAGGATTTCCGGGACCCGATGGTGGGAGTAAGCGCCCCCGGGTGGTCGAGACGAGAAAGTGGTGCGAGGGCAGGTGTGTTGGCAGGGCCGCCCTTGCCTTGGCAGCCCCTTTGCAGAGCCCCTGCAATGGCGCCTCCAGGCTGTCCCTATTTCTCCAGCCTAACCCTAAGCCTAACCCTAACCCTAGAGGATTTCCGGGACCCGATGGTGGGAGTAAGCGCCCCCGGGTGGTCGAGACGAGAAAGTGGTGCGAGGGCAGGTGTGTTGGCAGGGCCGCCCTTGCCTTGGCAGCCCCTTTGCAGAGCCCCTGCAATGGCGCCTCCAGGCTGTCCCGATTTCTCAAGCCTAACCCTAACCCTAACCCTAACCCTAGAGGATTTCCGGGGCCCAATGGTGGGAGTAAGTGCCCCCGGGTGGTCGAGACGAGAAAGTGGTGCGAGGGCAGGTGTGTTGGCAGGGCCGCCCTTGCCTTGGCAGCCCCTTTGCAGAGCCCCTGCAATGGCGCCTCCAGGCTGTCCCGATTTCTCAAGCCTAACCCTAACCCTAATCCTAACCCTAACCCTAGAGGATTCCCGGGGCCCAATGGTGGGAGTAAGTGCCCCCGGGTGGTCGAGACGAGAAAGTGGTGCAAGGGCAGGTGTGTTGGCAGGGCCGCCCTTGCCTTGGCAGCCCCTTTGCAGAGCCCCTGCAATGGCGCCTCCAGGCTGTCCCTATTTCTCAAGCCTAACCCTAACCCTAACCCTAAACCTAGAGGATTTTCTGGGGCGCGATGGTGGGAGTAAGCGCCCCCGGGTGGTCGAGACGAGAAAGTGGTGCGAGGGCAGGTGTGTTGGCAGGGCCGCCCTTGCCTTGGCAGCCCCTTTGCAGAGCCCCTGCAATGGCGCCTCCAGGCTGTCCTGATTTCTCAAGCCTAACCCTAACCCTAACCCTAACCCTAGAGGATTTTCCGGGACCCGATGGTGGGAGTAAGTGCCCCCGGGTGGTGGAGACGAGAAAGTGGTGCGAGGGCAGGTGTGTTGGCAGGGTCGCCCTTGCCTTGGCAGCCCCTTTGCAGAGCCCCTGCAATGGCGCCTCCAGGCTGTCCCGATTTCTCAAGCCTAACCCTAAGCCTAACCCTAACCCTAGAGGATTTCCGGGGCCCGATGGTGGGAGTAAGTGCCCCCGGCTGGTCGAGACGAGAAAGTGGTGCGAGGGCAGGTGTGTTGGCAGGGCCGCCCTTGCCTTGGCAGCCCCTTTGCAGAGCCCCTGCAATGGCGCCTCCAGGCTGTCCCTATTTCTCAAGCCTAACCCTAACCCTAACCCTAACCCTAGAGGTTTTCCGGGACCCGATGGTGGGAGTAAGCGCCCCCGGGTGGTCGAGACGAGAAAGTGGTGCGAGGGCAGGTGTGTTGGCAGGGCCGCCCTTGCCTTGGCAGCCCCTTTGCAGAGCCCCTGCAATGGCGCCTCCAGGCTGTCCCTATTTCTCCAGCCTAACCCTAACCCTAACCCTAACCCTAGAGGATTTCCGGGACCCGATGGTGGGAGTAAGTGCCCCCGGGTGGTCGAGACGAGAAAGTGGTGCGAGGGCAGGTGTGTTGGCAGGGCCGCCCTTGCCTTGGCAGCCCCTTTGCAGAGCCCCTGCAATGGCGCCTCCAGGCTGTCCCGATTTCTCAAGCCTAACCCTAACCCTAACCCTAACCCTAGAGGATTTCCGGGGCCCGATGGTGGGAGTAAGTGCCCCCGGGTGGTCGAGACGAGAAAGTGGTGCGAGGGCAGGTGTGTTGGCAGGGCCGCCCTTGCCTTGGCAGCCCCTTTGCAGAGCCCCTGCAATGGCGCCTCCAGGCTGTCCCGATTTCTCAAGCCTAACCCTAACCCTAACCCTAACCCTAGAGGATTTCCGGGGCCCAATGGTGGGAGTAAGTGCCCCCGGGTGGTCGAGACGAGAAAGTAGTGCGAGGGCAGGTGTGTTGGCAGGGCCGCCCTTGCCTTGGCAGCCCCTTTGCAGAGCCCCTGCAATGGCGCCTCCAGGCTGTCCCGATTTCTCAAGCCTAACCCTAACCCTAACCCTAACCCTAGAGGATTTCCGGGACCCGATGGTGGGAGTAAGCGCCCCCGGGTGGTCGAGACGAGAAAGTGGTGCGAGGGCAGGTGTGTTGGCAGGGCCGCCCTTGCCTTGGCAGCCCCTTTGCAGAGCCCCTGCAATGGCGCCTCCAGGCTGTCCCTATTTCTCCAGCCTAACCCTAAGCCTAACCCTAACCCTAGAGGATTTTCTGGGGCGCGATGGTGGGAGTAAGCGCCCCCGGGTGGTCGAGACGAGAAAGTGGTGCGAGGGCAGGTGTGTTGGCAGGGCCGCCCTTGCCTTGGCAGCCCCTTTGCAGAGCCCCTGCAATGGCGCCTCCAGGCTGTCCCGATTTCTCAAGCCTAACCCTAACCCTAACCCTAACCCTAGAGGATTTTCCGGGGTGCGATGGTGGGAGTAAGCGCCCCCGGGTGGTCGAGACGAGAAAGTGGTGCGAGGGCAGGTGTGTTGGCAGGGCCGCCCTTGCCTTGGCAGCCCCTTTGCAGAGCCCCTGCAATGGCGCCTCCAGGCTGTCCCTATTTCTCAAGCCTAACCCTAACCCTAAGCCTAACCGTAGAGGATTTCCGGGACCCGATGGTGGGAGTAAGCGCCCCCGGGTGGTCGAGACGAGAAAGTGGTGCGAGGGCAGGTGTGTTGGCAGGGCCGCCCTTGCCTTGGCAGCCCCTTTGCAGAGCCCCTGCAATGGCGCCTCCAGGCTGTCCCAATTTCTCCAGCCTAACCCTAAGCCTAACCCTAACCCTAGAGGATTTCCGGGACCCGATGGTGGGAGTAAGCGCCCCCAGGTGTTCGAGACGAGAAAGTGGTGCGAGGGCAGGTGTGTTGGCAGGGTCGCCCTTGCCTTGGCAGCCCCTTTGCAGAGCCCCTGCAATGGCGCCTCCAGGCTGTCCCGATTTCTCCAGCCTAACCCTAACCCTAAGCCTAACCCTAGAGGATTTTCCGGGGCCCGATGGTGGGAGTAAGTGCCCCCGGGTGGTCGAGACGAGAAAGTGGTGCGAGGGCAGGTGTGTTGGCAGGGCCACCCTTGCCTTGGCAGCCCCTTTGCAGAGCCCCTGCAATGGCGCCTCCAGGCTGTCCCTATTTCTCCAGCCTAACCCTAACCCTAACCCTAACCCTAGAGGATTTTCTGGGGCGCGATGGTGGGAGTAAGCGCCCCCGGGTGGTCGAGACGAGAAAGTGGTGCGAGGGCAGGTGTGTTGGCAGGGCCACCCTTGCCTTGGCAGCCCCTTTGCAGAGCCCCTGCAATGGCGCCTCCAGGCTGTCCCTATTTCTCAAGCCTAACCCTAACCCTAACCCTAACCCTAGAGGATTTCCGGGACCCGATGGTGGGAGTAAGCGCCCCCGGGTGGTGGAGACGAGAAAGTGGTGCGAGGGCAGGTGTGTTGGCAGGGCCGCCCTTGCCTTGGCAGCCCCTTTGCAGAGCCCCTGCAATGGCACCTCCAGGCTGTCCCGATTTCTCAAGCCTAACCCTAACCCTAACCCTAACCCTAGAGGATTTCCGGGGCCCGATGGTGGGAGTAAGCGCCCCCGGGTGGTCGAGACGAGAAAGTGGTGCGAGGGCAGGTGTGTTGGCAGGGCCGCCCTTGCCTTGGCAGCCCCTTTGCAGAGCCCCTGCAATGGCGCCTCCAGGCTGTCCCGATTTCTCAAGCCTAACCCTAACCCTAAGCCTAACCCTAGAGGATTTCCGGGGCCCGATGGTGGGAGTAAGTGCCCCCGGGTGGTCGAGACGAGAAAGTGGTGCGAGGGCAGGTGTGTTGGCAGGGCCGCCCTTGCCTTGGCAGCCCCTTTGCAGAGCCCCTGCAATGGCGCCTCCAGGCTGTCCCGATTTCTCAAGCCTAACCCTAACCCTAACCCTAACCCTAGAGGATTTTCCGGGGCCCGATGGTGGGAGTAAGTGCCCCCGGGTGGTCGAGACGAGAAAGTGGTGCGAGGGCAGGTGTGTTGGCAGGGCCGCCCTTGCCTTGGCAGCCCCTTTGCAGAGCCCCTGCAATGGCGCCTCCAGGCTGTCCCTATTTCTCAAGCCTAACCCTAAGCCTAACCCTAACCCTAGAGGATTTTCTGGGGCCCGATGGTGGGAGTAAGTGCCCCCGGGTGGTGGAGACGAGAAAGTGGTGCGAGGGCAGGTGTGTTGGCAGGGCCGCCCTTGCCTTGGCAGCCCCTTTGCAGAGCCCCTGCAATGGCACCTCCAGGCTGTCCCTATTTCTCCAGCCTAACCCTAACCCTAAGCCTAACCCTAGAGGATTTTCCGGGGCCCGATGGTGGGAGTAAGCGCCCCCGGGTGGTCGAGACGAGAAAGTGGTGCGAGGGCAGGTGTGTTGGCAGGGCCGCCCTTGCCTTGGCAGCCCCTTTGCAGAGCCCCTGCAATGGCGCCTCCAGGCTGTCCCGATTTCTCAAGCCTAACCCTAACCCTAAGCCTAACCCTAGAGGATTTTCCGGGGCCCGATGGTGGGAGTAAGTGCCCCCGGGTGGTCGAGACGAGAAAGTGGTGCGAGGGCAGGTGTGTTGGCAGGGCCGCCCTTGCCTTGGCAGCCCCTTTGCAGAGCCCCTGCAATGGCGCCTCCAGGCTGTCCCGATTTCTCCAGCCTAACCCTAACCCTAACCCTAACCCTAGAGGATTTCCGGGACCCGATGGTGGGAGTAAGCGCCCCCGGGTGGTCGAGACGAGAAAGTGGTGCGAGGGCAGGTGTGTTGGCAGGGCCGCCCTTGCCTTGGCAGCCCCTTTGCAGAGCCCCTGCAATGGCGCCTCCAGGCTGTCCCGATTTCTCAAGCCTAACCCTAACCCTAACCCTAACCCTAGAGGATTTCCGGGGCGCGATGGTGGGAGTAAGCGCCCCCGGGTGGTCGAGACGAGAAAGTGGTGCGAGGGCAGGTGTGTTGGCAGGGCCGCCCTTGCCTTGGCAGCCCCTTTACAGAGCCCCTGCAATGGCGCCTCCAGGCTGTCCCGATTTCTCAAGCCTAACCCTAACCCTAACCCTAACCCTAGAGGATTTTCTGGGGCCCGATGGTTGCAGTAAGCGCCCCCGGGTGGTCGAGACGAGAAAGTGGTGCGAGGGCAGGTGTGTTGGCAGGGCCGCCCTTGCCTTGGCAGCCCCTTTGCAGAGCCCCTGCAATGGCGCCTCCAGGCTGTCCCTATTTCTCCAGCCTAACCCTAACCCTAACCCTAACCCTAGAGGATTTTCTGGGGCGCGATGGTGGGAGTAAGTGCCCCCGGGTGGTCGAGACGAGAAAGTGGTGCGAGGGCAGGTGTGTTGGCAGGGCCGCCCTTGCCTTGGCAGCCCCTTTGCAGAGCCCCTGCAATGGCGCCTCCAGGCTGTCCCGATTTCTCAAGCCTAACCCTAACCCTAACCCTAACCCTAGAGGATTTCCGGGGCGCGATGGTGGGAGTAAGCGCCCCCGGGTGGTCGAGACGAGAAAGTGGTGCGAGGGCAGGTGTGTTGGCAGGGCCGCCCTTGCCTTGGCAGCCCCTTTACAGAGCCCCTGCAATGGCGCCTCCAGGCTGTCCCGATTTCTCAAGCCTAACCCTAACCCTAAGCCTAACCCTAGAGGATTTTCCGGGGCCCGATGGTGGGAGTAAGCGCCCCCGGGTGGTCGAGACGAGAAAGTGGTGCAAGGGCAGGTGTGTTGGCAGGGCCGCCCTTGCCTTGGCAGCCCCTTTACAGAGCCCCTGCAATGGCGCCTCCAGGCTGTCCCTATTTCTCCAGCCTAACCCTAAGCCTAACCCTAACCCTAGAGGATTTTCTGGGGCCCGATGGTGGGAGTAAGTGCCCCCGGGTGGTCGAGACGAGAAAGTGGTGCGAGGGCAGGTGTGTTGGCAGGGCCGCCCTTGCCTTGGCAGCCCCTTTGCAGAGCCCCTGCAATGGCACCTCCAGGCTGTCCCTATTTCTCCAGCCTAACCCTAACCCTAACCCTAACCCTAGAGGATTTTCTGGGGCCCGATGGTGGGAGTAAGCGCCCCCGGGTGGTGGAGACGAGAAAGTGGTGCGAGGGCAGGTGTGTTGGCAGGGCCGCCCTTGCCTTGGCAGCCCCTTTGCAGAGCCCCTGCAATGGCGCCTCCAGGCTGTCCCGATTTCTCAAGCCTAACCCTAAGCCTAACCCTAACCCTAGAGGATTTTCCGGGGCCCGATGGTGGGAGTAAGTGCCCCCGGGTGGTCGAGACGAGAAAGTGGTGCGAGGGCAGGTGTGTTGGCAGGGCCGCCCTTGCCTTGGCAGCCCCTTTGCAGAGCCCCTGCAATGGCGCCTCCAGGCTGTCCCTATTTCTCAAGCCTAACCCTAACCCTAACCCTAACCCTAGAGGATTTTCTGGGGCGCGATGGTGGGAGTAAGCGCCCCCGGGTGGTCGAGACGAGAAAGTGGTGCGAGGGCAGGTGTGTTGGCAGGGCCGCCCTTGCCTTGGCAGCCCCTTTGCAGAGCCCCTGCAATGGCGCCTCCAGGCTGTCCCTATTTCTCCAGCCTAACCCTAACCCTAACCCTAACCCTAGAGGATTTTCCGGGACCCGATGGTGGGAGTAAGTGCCCCCGGGTGGTCGAGACGAGAAAGTGGTGCGAGGGCAGGTGTGTTGGCAGGGCCGCCCTTGCCTTGGCAGCCCCTTTGCAGAGCCCCTGCAATGGCGCCTCCAGGCTGTCCCTATTTCTCCAGCCTAACCCTAACCCTAACCCTAACCCTAGAGGATTTTCTGGGGCGCGATGGTGGGAGTAAGCGCCCCCGGGTGGTCGAGACGAGAAAGTGGTGCGAGGGCAGGTGTGTTGGCAGGGCCGCCCTTGCCTTGGCAGCCCCTTTGCAGAGCCCCTGCAATGGCGCCTCCAGGCTGTCCCGATTTCTCAAGCCTAACCCTAACCCTAACCCTAACCCTAGAGGATTTCCGGGGCCCAATGGTGGGAGTAAGTGCCCCCGGGTGGTCGAGACGAGAAAGTGGTGCGAGGGCAGGTGTGTTGGCAGGGCCGCCCTTGCCTTGGCAGCCCCTTTGCAGAGCCCCTGCAATGGCGCCTCCAGGCTGTCCCGATTTCTCAAGCCTAACCCTAAGCCTAACCCTAACCCTAGAGGATTTTCTGGGGCCCGATGGTTGCAGTAAGCGCCCCCGGGTGGTCGAGACGAGAAAGTGGTGCGAGGGCAGGTGTGTTGGCAGGGCCGCCCTTGCCTTGGCAGCCCCTTTGCAGAGCCCCTGCAATGGCGCCTCCAGGCTGTCCCTATTTCTCCAGCCTAACCCTAACCCTAACCCTAACCCTAGAGGATTTTCTGGGGCGCGATGGTGGGAGTAAGTGCCCCCGGGTGGTCGAGACGAGAAAGTGGTGCGAGGGCAGGTGTGTTGGCAGGGCCGCCCTTGCCTTGGCAGCCCCTTTGCAGAGCCCCTGCAATGGCGCCTCCAGGCTGTCCCGATTTCTCAAGCCTAACCCTAACCCTAAGCCTAACCCTAGAGGATTTTCCGGGGCCCGATGGTGGGAGTAAGCGCCCCCGGGTGGTCGAGACGAGAAAGTGGTGCAAGGGCAGGTGTGTTGGCAGGGCCGCCCTTGCCTTGGCAGCCCCTTTACAGAGCCCCTGCAATGGCGCCTCCAGGCTGTCCCTATTTCTCCAGCCTAACCCTAAGCCTAACCCTAACCCTAGAGGATTTTCTGGGGCCCGATGGTGGGAGTAAGTGCCCCCGGGTGGTCGAGACGAGAAAGTGGTGCGAGGGCAGGTGTGTTGGCAGGGCCGCCCTTGCCTTGGCAGCCCCTTTGCAGAGCCCCTGCAATGGCACCTCCAGGCTGTCCCTATTTCTCCAGCCTAACCCTAACCCTAACCCTAACCCTAGAGGATTTTCTGGGGCCCGATGGTGGGAGTAAGCGCCCCCGGGTGGTCGAGACGAGAAAGTGGTGCGAGGGCAGGTGTGTTGGCAGGGCCGCCCTTGCCTTGGCAGCCCCTTTGCAGAGCCCCTGCAATGGCGCCTCCAGGCTGTCCCGATTTCTCAAGCCTAACCCTAAGCCTAACCCTAACCCTAGAGGATTTTCCGGGGCCCGATGGTGGGAGTAAGTGCCCCCGGGTGGTCGAGACGAGAAAGTGGTGCGAGGGCAGGTGTGTTGGCAGGGCCGCCCTTGCCTTGGCAGCCCCTTTGCAGAGCCCCTGCAATGGCGCCTCCAGGCTGTCCCTATTTCTCAAGCCTAACCCTAACCCTAACCCTAACCCTAGAGGATTTTCTGGGGCGCGATGGTGGGAGTAAGCGCCCCCGGGTGGTCGAGACGAGAAAGTGGTGCGAGGGCAGGTGTGTTGGCAGGGCCGCCCTTGCCTTGGCAGCCCCTTTGCAGAGCCCCTGCAATGGCGCCTCCAGGCTGTCCCGATTTCTCAAGCCTAACCCTAACCCTAACCCTAACCCTAGAGGATTTCCGGGGCCCAATGGTGGGAGTAAGTGCCCCCGGGTGGTGGAGACGAGAAAGTGGTGCGAGGGCAGGTGTGTTGGCAGGGCCGCCCTTGCCTTGGCAGCCCCTTTGCAGAGCCCCTGCAATGGCGCCTCCAGGCTGTCCCGATTTCTCAAGCCTAACCCTAAGCCTAACCCTAACCCTAGAGGATTTCCGGGACTCGATGGTGGGAGTAAGCGCCCCCGGGTGGTCGAGATGAGAAAGTGGTGAGAGGGCAGGTGTGTTGGCAGGGCCGCCCTTGCCTTGGCAGCCCCTTTGCAGAGCCCCTGCAATGGCGCCTCCAGGCTGTCCCGATTTCTCCAGCCTAACCCTAACCCTAACCCTAACCCTAGAGGATTTTCTGGGGTGCGATGGTGGGAGTAAGTGCCCCCGGGTGGTCGAGACGAGAAAGTGGTGCGAGGGCAGGTGTGTTGGCAGGGCCGCCCTTGCCTTGGCAGCCCCTTTGCAGAGCCCCTGCAATGGCGCCTCCAGGCTGTCCCGATTTCTCCAGCCTAACCCTAACCCTAACCCTAACCCTAGAGGATTTTCTGGGGCGCGATGGTGGGAGTAAGCGCCCCCGGGTGGTCGAGACGAGAAAGTGGTGCGAGGGCAGGTGTGTTGGCAGGGCCGCCCTTGCCTTGGCAGCCCCTTTGCAGAGCCCCTGCAATGGCGCCTCCAGGCTGTCCCGATTTCTCAAGCCTAACCCTAACCCTAACCCTAACCCTAGAGGATTTTCCGGGGCCCGATGGTGGGAGTAAGTGCCCCCGGGTGGTGGAGACGAGAAAGTGGTGCGAGGGCAGGTGTGTTGGCAGGGCCGCCCTTGCCTTGGCAGCCCCTTTGCAGAGCCCCTGCAATGGCGCCTCCAGGCTGTCCCTATTTCTCAAGCCTAACCCTAACCCTAAGCCTAACCCTAGAGGATTTCCGGGGCCCGATGGTGGGAGTAAGTGCCCCCGGGTGGTCGAGACGAGAAAGTGGTGCGAGGGCAGGTGTGTTGGCAGGGCCGCCCTTGCCTTGGCAGCCCCTTTGCAGAGCCCCTGCAATGGCGCCTCCAGGCTGTCCCTATTTCTCCAGCCTAACCCTAAGCCTAACCCTAACCCTAGAGGATTTTCCGGGACCCGATGGTGGGAGTAAGCGCCCCCGGGTGGTCGAGACGAGAAAGTGGTGCGAGGGCAGGTGTGTTGGCAGGGCCGCCCTTGCCTTGGCAGCCCCTTTGCAGAGCCCCTGCAATGGCGCCTCCAGGCTGTCCCTATTTCTCCAGCCTAACCCTAACCCTAACCCTAACCCTAGAGGATTTTCCGGGGCGCGATGGTGGGAGTAAGCGCCCCCGGGTGGTCGAGACGAGAAAGTGGTGCGAGGGCAGGTGTGTTGGCAGGGCCGCCCTTGCCTTGGCAGCCCCTTTGCAGAGCCCCTGCAATGGCGCCTCCAGGCTGTCCCGATTTCTCCAGCCTAACCCTAACCCTAACCCTAACCCTAACCCTAGAGGATTTCCGGGACCCGATGGTGGGAGTAAGCGCCCCCGGGTGGTCGAGACGAGAAAGTGGTGCAAGGGCAGGTGTGTTGGCAGGGCCGCCCTTGCCTTGGCAGCCCCTTTGCAGAGCCCCTGCAATGGCGCCTCCAGGCTGTCCCTATTTCTCAAGCCTAACCCTAAGCCTAACCCTAACCCTAGAGGATTTCCGGGGCCCAATGGTGGGAGTAAGTGCCCCCGGGTGGTCGAGACGAGAAAGTGGTGCGAGGGCAGGTGTGTTGGCAGGGCCGCCCTTGCCTTGGCAGCCCCTTTGCAGAGCCCCTGCAATGGCGCCTCCAGGCTGTCCCTATTTCTCAAGCCTAACCCTAACCCTAACCCTAACCCTAGAGGATTTTCTGGGGCGCGATGGTGGGAGTAAGCGCCCCCGGGTGGTCGAGACGAGAAAGTGGTGCGAGGGCAGGTGTGTTGGCAGGGCCGCCCTTGCCTTGGCAGCCCCTTTGCAGAGCCCCTGCAATGGCGCCTCCAGGCTGTCCCTATTTCTCCAGCCTAACCCTAACCCTAACCCTAACCCTAGAGGATTTTCCGGGGCCCGATGGTGGGAGTAAGTGCCCCCGGGTGGTCGAGACGAGAAAGTGGTGCGAGGGCAGGTGTGTTGGCAGGGCCGCCCTTGCCTTGGCAGCCCCTTTGCAGAGCCCCTGCAATGGCGCCTCCAGGCTGTCCCTATTTCTCCAGCCTAACCCTAACCCTAACCCTAACCCTAGAGGATTTTCTGGGGCGCGATGGTGGGAGTAAGTGCCCCCGGGTGGTCGAGACGAGAAAGTGGTGCGAGGGCAGGTGTGTTGGCAGGGCCGCCCTTGCCTTGGCAGCCCCTTTGCAGAGCCCCTGCAATGGCGCCTCCAGGCTGTCCCTATTTCTCAAGCCTAACCCTAACCCTAACCCTAACCCTAGAGGATTTTCTGGGGCGCGATGGTGGGAGTAAGCGCCCCCGGGTGGTCGAGACGAGAAAGTGGTGCGAGGGCAGGTGTGTTGGCAGGGCCGCCCTTGCCTTGGCAGCCCCTTTGCAGAGCCCCTGCAATGGCGCCTCCAGGCTGTCCCGATTTCTCAAGCCTAACCCTAAGCCTAACCCTAACCCTAGAGGATTTCCGGGACTCGATGGTGGGAGTAAGCGCCCCCGGGTGGTCGAGACGAGAAAGTGGTGCGAGGGCAGGTGTGTTGGCAGGTCCGCCCTTGCCTTGGCAGCCCCTTTGCAGAGCCCCTGCAATGGCGCCTCCAGGCTGTCCCGATTTCTCCAGCCTAACCCTAACCCTAACCCTAACCCTAGAGGATTTTCCGGGGCCCGATGGTGGGAGTAAGCGCCCCCGGGTGGTCGAGACGAGAAAGTGGTGCGAGGGCAGGTGTGTTGGCAGGGCCGCCCTTGCCTTGGCAGCCCCTTTGCAGAGCCCCTGCAATGGCGCCTCCAGGCTGTCCCGATTTCTCCAGCCTAACCCTAACCCTAACCCTAACCCTAGAGGATTTTCTGGGGCGCGATGGTGGGAGTAAGCACCCCCGGGTGGTGGAGACGAGAAAGTGGTGCGAGGGCAGGTGTGTTGGCAGGGCCGCCCTTGCCTTGGCAGCCCCTTTGCAGAGCCCCTGCAATGGCGCCTCCAGGCTGTCCCGATTTCTCAAGCCTAACCCTAAGCCTAACCCTAACCCTAGAGGATTTCCGGGACTCGATGGTGGGAGTAAGCGCCCCCGGGTGGTCGAGACGAGAAAGTGGTGCGAGGGCAGGTGTGTTGGCAGGGCCGCCCTTGCCTTGGCAGCCCCTTTGCAGAGCCCCTGCAATGGCGCCTCCAGGCTGTCCCGATTTCTCCAGCCTAACCCTAACCCTAACCCTAACCCTAGAGGATTTTCTGGGGCGCGATGGTGGGAGTAAGTGCCCCCGGGTGGTCGAGACGAGAAAGTGGTGCGAGGGCAGGTGTGTTGGCAGGGCCGCCCTTGCCTTAGCAGCCCCTTTGCAGAGCCCCTGCAATGGCGCCTCCAGGCTGTCCCGATTTCTCCAGCCTAACCCTAACCCTAACCCTAACCCTAGAGGATTTTCTGGGGCGCGATGGTGGGAGTAAGCGCCCCCGGGTGGTCGAGACGAGAAAGTGGTGCGAGGGCAGGTGTGTTGGCAGGGCCACCCTTGCCTTGGCAGCCCCTTTGCAGAGCCCCTGCAATGGAGCCTCCAGGCTGTCCCGATTTCTCCAGCCTAACCCTAACCCTAACCCTAACCCTAGAGGATTTTCCGGGGCCCGATGGTGGGAGTAAGTGCCCCCGGGTGGTCGAGACGAGAAAGTGGTGCGAGGGCAGGTGTGTTGGCAGGGCCGCCCTTGCCTTGGCAGCCCCTTTGCAGAGCCCCTGCAATGGCGCCTCCAGGCTGTCCCTATTTCTCCAGCCTAACCCTAACCCTAACCCTAACCCTAGAGGATTTCCGGGGCCCGATGGTGGGAGTAAGTGCCCCCGGGTGGTCGAGACGAGAAAGTGGTGCGAGGGCAGGTGTGTTGGCAGGGCCGCCCTTGCCTTGGCAGCCCCTTTGCAGAGCCCCTGCAATGGCGCCTCCAGGCTGTCCCTATTTCTCAAGCCTAACCCTAAGCCTAACCCTAACCCTAGAGGATTTTCCGGGACCCGATGGTGGGAGTAAGCGCCCCCGGGTGGTCGAGACGAGAAAGTGGTGCGAGGGCAGGTGTGTTGGCAGGGCCGCCCTTGCCTTGGCAGCCCCTTTGCAGAGCCCCTGCAATGGCGCCTCCAGGCTGTCCCTATTTCTCCAGCCTAACCCTAAGCCTAACCCTAACCCTAGAGGATTTTCCGGGACCCGATGGTGGGAGTAAGCGCCCCCGGGTGGTCGAGACGAGAAAGTGGTGCGAGGGCAGGTGTGTTGGCAGGGCCGCCCTTGCCTTGGCAGCCCCTTTGCAGAGCCCCTGCAATGGCGCCTCCAGGCTGTCCCTATTTCTCAAGCCTAACCCTAACCCTAACCCTAACCCTAGAGGATTTTCCGGGGCCCGATGGTGGGAGTAAGTGCCCCCGGGTGGTCGAGACGAGAAAGTGGTGCGAGGGCAGGTGTGTTGGCAGGGCCGCCCTTGCCTTGGCAGCCCCTTTGCAGAGCCCCTGCAATGGCGCCTCCAGGCTGTCCCGATTTCTCCAGCCTAACCCTAACCCTAACCCTAACCCTAGAGGATTTTCTGGGGCGCGATGGTGGGAGTAAGTGCCCCCGGGTGGTCGAGACGAGAAAGTGGTGCGAGGGCAGGTGTGTTGGCAGGGCCGCCCTTGCCTTGGCAGCCCCTTTGCAGAGCCCCTGCAATGGCGCCTCCAGGCTGTCCCGATTTCTCAAGCCTAACCCTAACCCTAACCCTAACCCTAGAGGATTTCCGGGGCCCAATGGTGGGAGTAAGTGCCCCCGGGTGGTGGAGACGAGAAAGTGGTGCGAGGGCAGGTGTGTTGGCAGGGCCGCCCTTGCCTTGGCAGCCCCTTTGCAGAGCCCCTGCAATGGCGCCTCCAGGCTGTCCCGATTTCTCAAGCCTAACCCTAAGCCTAACCCTAACCCTAGAGGATTTCCGGGACTCGATGGTGGGAGTAAGCGCCCCCGGGTGGTGGAGACGAGAAAGTGGTGCGAGGGCAGGTGTGTTGGCAGGGCCGCCCTTGCCTTGGCAGCCCCTTTGCAGAGCCCCTGCAATGGCGCCTCCAGGCTGTCCCGATTTCTCAAGCCTAACCCTAAGCCTAACCCTAACCCTAGAGGATTTCCGGGACTCGATGGTGGGAGTAAGCGCCCCCGGGTGGTCGAGACGAGAAAGTGGTGCGAGGGCAGGTGTGTTGGCAGGGCCGCCCTTGCCTTGGCAGCCCCTTTGCAGAGCCCCTGCAATGGCGCCTCCAGGCTGTCCCGATTTCTCCAGCCTAACCCTAACCCTAACCCTAACCCTAGAGGATTTTCTGGGGCGCGATGGTGGGAGTAAGTGCCCCCGGGTGGTCGAGACGAGAAAGTGGTGCGAGGGCAGGTGTGTTGGCAGGGCCGCCCTTGCCTTGGCAGCCCCTTTGCAGAGCCCCTGCAATGGCGCCTCCAGGCTGTCCCGATTTCTCCAGCCTAACCCTAACCCTAACCCTAACCCTAGAGGATTTTCTGGGGCGCGATGGTGGGAGTAAGCGCCCCCGGGTGGTCGAGACGAGAAAGTGGTGCGAGGGCAGGTGTGTTGGCAGGGCCACCCTTGCCTTGGCAGCCCCTTTGCAGAGCCCCTGCAATGGAGCCTCCAGGCTGTCCCGATTTCTCCAGCCTAACCCTAACCCTAACCCTAACCCTAGAGGATTTTCCGGGGCCCGATGGTGGGAGTAAGTGCCCCCGGGTGGTCGAGACGAGAAAGTGGTGCGAGGGCAGGTGTGTTGGCAGGGCCGCCCTTGCCTTGGCAGCCCCTTTGCAGAGCCCCTGCAATGGCGCCTCCAGGCTGTCCCTATTTCTCCAGCCTAACCCTAAGCCTAACCCTAACCCTAGAGGATTTTCCGGGACCCGATGGTGGGAGTAAGCGCCCCCGGGTGGTCGAGACGAGAAAGTGGTGCGAGGGCAGGTGTGTTGGCAGGGCCGCCCTTGCCTTGGCAGCCCCTTTGCAGAGCCCCTGCAATGGCGCCTCCAGGCTGTCCCTATTTCTCCAGCCTAACCCTAAGCCTAACCCTAACCCTAGAGGATTTTCCGGGGCCCGATGGTGGGAGTAAGCGCCCCCGGGTGGTCGAGACGAGAAAGTGGTGCGAGGGCAGGTGTGTTGGCAGGGCCGCCCTTGCCTTGGCAGCCCCTTTGCAGAGCCCCTGCAATGGCGCCTCCAGGCTGTCCCTATTTCTCCAGCCTAACCCTAAGCCTAACCCTAACCCTAGAGGATTTTCTGGGGCCCGATGGTGGGAGTAAGTGCCCCCGGGTGGTCGAGACGAGAAAGTGGTGCGAGGGCAGGTGTGTTGGCAGGGCCGCCCTTGCCTTGGCAGCCCCTTTGCAGAGCCCCTGCAATGGCGCCTCCAGGCTGTCCCTATTTCTCCAGCCTAACCCTAACCCTAACCCTAACCCTAGAGGATTTCCGGTACCCGATGGTGGGAGTAAGCGCCCCGGGTGGTCGAGACGAGAAAGTGGTGCGAGGGCAGGTGTGTTGGCAGGGCCGCCCTTGCCTTGGCAGCCCCTTTGCAGAGCCCCTGCAATGGCGCCTCCAGGCTGTCCCGATTTCTCAAGCCTAACCCTAAGCCTAACCCTAACCCTAGAGGATTTTCCGGGGCCCGATGGTGGGAGTAAGCGCCCCCGGGTGGTCGAGACGAGAAAGTGGTGCGAGGGCAGGTGTGTTGGCAGGTCCGCCCTTGCCTTGGCAGCCCCTTTGCAGAGCCCCTGCAATGGCGCCTCCAGGCTGTCCCTATTTCTCAAGCCTAACCCTAACCCTAACCCTAACCCTAGAGGATTTTCCGGGGCCCGATGGTTGCAGTAAGCGCCCCCGGGTGGTCGAGACGAGAAAGTGGTGCGAGGGCAGGTGTGTTGGCAGGGCCGCCCTTGCCTTGGCAGCCCCTTTGCAGAGCCCCTGCAATGGCGCCTCCAGGCTGTCCCTATTTCTCAAGCCTAATCCTAACCCTAACCCTAACCCTAGAGGATTTTCTGGGGCGCGATGGTGGGAGTAAGCGCCCCCGGGTGGTCGAGACGAGAAAGTGGTGCGAGGGCAGGTGTGTTGGCAGGGCCGCCCTTGCCTTGGCAGCCCCTTTGCAGAGCCCCTGCAATGGCGCCTCCAGGCTGTCCCGATTTCTCAAGCCTAATCCTAACCCTAACCCTAACCCTAGAGGATTTTCTGGGGCGCGATGGTGGGAGTAAGCGCCCCCGGGTGGTCGAGACGAGAAAGTGGTGCGAGGGCAGGTGTGTTGGCAGGGCCGCCCTTGCCTTGGCAGCCCCTTTGCAGAGCCCCTGCAATGGCGCCTCCAGGCTGTCCCGATTTCTCCAGCCTAACCCTAACCCTAACCCTAACCCTAGAGGATTTTCCGGGGCCCGATGGTGGGAGTAAGCGCCCCCGGGTGGTCGAGACGAGAAAGTGGTGCGAGGGCAGGTGTGTTGGCAGGGCCGCCCTTGCCTTGGCAGCCCCTTTGCAGAGCCCCTGCAATGGCGCCTCCAGGCTGTCCCGATTTCTCCAGCCTAACCCTAACCCTAACCCTAACCCTAGAGGATTTTCTGGGGCGCGATGGTGGGAGTAAGCGCCCCCGGGTGGTCGAGACGAGAAAGTGGTGCGAGGGCAGGTGTGTTGGCAGGGCCACCCTTGCCTTGGCAGCCCCTTTGCAGAGCCCCTGCAATGGAGCCTCCAGGCTGTCCCGATTTCTCCAGCCTAACCCTAACCCTAACCCTAACCCTAGAGGATTTTCCGGGGCCCGATGGTGGGAGTAAGTGCCCCCGGGTGGTCGAGACGAGAAAGTGGTGTGAGGGCAGGTGTGTTGGCAGGGCCGCCCTTGCCTTGGCAGCCCCTTTGCAGAGCCCCTGCAATGGCGCCTCCAGGCTGTCCCTATTTCTCCAGCCTAACCCTAACCCTAACCCTAACCCTAGAGGATTTCCGGGGCCCGATGGTGGGAGTAAGTGCCCCCGGGTGGTCGAGACGAGAAAGTGGTGCGAGGGCAGGTGTGTTGGCAGGGCCGCCCTTGCCTTGGCAGCCCCTTTGCAGAGCCCCTGCAATGGCGCCTCCAGGCTGTCCTGATTTCACAAGCCTAACCCTAACCCTAACCCTAACCCTAGAGGATTTTCCGGGGCCCGATGGTGGGAGTAAGTGCCCCCGGGTGGTCGAGACGAGAAAGTGGTGTGAGGGCAGGTGTGTTGGCAGGGCCGCCCTTGCCTTGGCAGCCCCTTTGCAGAGCCCCTGCAATGGCGCCTCCAGGCTGTCCCTATTTCTCCAGCCTAACCCTAACCCTAACCCTAACCCTAGAGGATTTCCGGGGCCCGATGGTGGGAGTAAGTGCCCCCGGGTGGTCGAGACGAGAAAGTGGTGCGAGGGCAGGTGTGTTGGCAGGGCCGCCCTTGCCTTGGCAGCCCCTTTGCAGAGCCCCTGCAATGGCGCCTCCAGGCTGTCCCTATTTCTCCAGCCTAACCCTAACCCTAACCCTAACCCTAGAGGATTTCCGGTACCCGATGGTGGGAGTAAGCGCCCCGGGTGGTCGAGACGAGAAAGTGGTGCGAGGGCAGGTGTGTTGGCAGGGCCGCCCTTGCCTTGGCAGCCCCTTTGCAGAGCCCCTGCAATGGCGCCTCCAGGCTGTCCCGATTTCTCAAGCCTAACCCTAAGCCTAACCCTAACCCTAGAGGATTTTCCGGGGCCCGATGGTGGGAGTAAGCGCCCCCGGGTGGTCGAGACGAGAAAGTGGTGCGAGGGCAGGTGTGTTGGCAGGGCCGCCCTTGCCTTGGCAGCCCCTTTGCAGAGCCCCTGCAATGGCGCCTCCAGGCTGTCCCGATTTCTCAAGCCTAACCCTAAGCCTAACCCTAACCCTAGAGGATTTTCCGGGGCCCGATGGTGGGAGTAAGCGCCCCCGGGTGGTCGAGACGAGAAAGTGGTGCGAGGGCAGGTGTGTTGGCAGGGCCGCCCTTGCCTTGGCAGCCCCTTTGCAGAGCCCCTGCAATGGCGCCTCCAGGCTGTCCCTATTTCTCAAGCCTAATCCTAACCCTAACCCTAACCCTAGAGGATTTTCTGGGGCGCGATGGTGGGAGTAAGCGCCCCCGGGTGGTCGAGACGAGAAAGTGGTGCGAGGGCAGGTGTGTTGGCAGGGCCGCCCTTGCCTTGGCAGCCCCTTTGCAGAGCCCCTGCAATGGCGCCTCCAGGCTGTCCCTATTTCTCAAGCCTAATCCTAACCCTAACCCTAACCCTAGAGGATTTTCTGGGGCGCGATGGTGGGAGTAAGCGCCCCCGGGTGGTCGAGACGAGAAAGTGGTGCGAGGGCAGGTGTGTTGGCAGGGCCGCCCTTGCCTTGGCAGCCCCTTTGCAGAGCCCCTGCAATGGCGCCTCCAGGCTGTCCCGATTTCTCAAGCCTAATCCTAACCTTAACCCTAACCCTAGAGGATTTTCTGGGGCGCGATGGTGGGAGTAAGCGCCCCCGGGTGGTCGAGACGAGAAAGTGGTGCGAGGGCAGGTGTGTTGGCAGGGCCGCCCTTGCCTTGGCAGCCCCTTTGCAGAGCCCCTGCAATGGCGCCTCCAGGCTGTCCCGATTTCTCCAGCCTAACCCTAACCCTAACCCTAACCCTAGAGGATTTTCCGGGGCCCGATGGTGGGAGTAAGCGCCCCCGGGTGGTCGAGACGAGAAAGTGGTGCGAGGGCAGGTGTGTTGGCAGGGCCGCCCTTGCCTTGGCAGCCCCTTTGCAGAGCCCCTGCAATGGCGCCTCCAGGCTGTCCCGATTTCTCAAGCCTAACCCTAACCCTAACCCTAACCCTAGAGGATTTCCGGGATGCGATGGTGGGAGTAAGTGCCCCTGGGTGGTCGAGACGAGAAAGTGGTGCGAGGGCAGGTGTGTTGGCAGGGCCGCCCTTGCCTTGTCAGCCCCTTTGCAGAGCCCCTGCAATGGCGCCTCCAGGCTGTCCCTATTTCTCCAGCCTAACCCTAAGCCTAACCCTAACCCTAGAGGATTTTCTGGGGCGCGATGGTGGGAGTAAGCGCCCCCGGGTGGTCGAGACGAGAAAGTGGTGCGAGGGCAGGTGTGTTGGCAGGGCCGCCCTTGCCTTGGCAGCCCCTTTGCAGAGCCCCTGCAATGGCGCCTCCAGGCTGTCCCAATTTCTCAAGCCTAACCCTAACCCTAACCCTAACCCTAGAGGATTTTCTGGGGCGCGATGGTGGGAGTAAGCGCCCCCGGGTGGTCGAGACGAGAAAGTGGTGCGAGGGCAGGTGTGTTGGCAGGGCCGCCCTTGCCTTGGCAGCCCCTTTGCAGAGCCCCTGCAATGGCGCCTCCAGGCTGTCCCTATTTCTCCAGCCTAACCCTAACCCTAACCCTAACCCTAGAGGATTTTCCGGGGCGCGATGGTGGGAGTAAGTGCCCCCGGGTGGTCGAGACGAGAAAGTGGTGCGAGGGCAGGTGTGTTGGCAGGGCCGCCCTTGCCTTGGCAGCCCCTTTGCAGAGCCCCTGCAATGGCGCCTCCAGGCTGTCCCTATTTCTCAAGCCTAACCCTAACCCTAACCCTAACCCTAGAGGATTTTCCGGGGCCCGATGGTGGGAGTAAGCGCCCCCGGGTGGTCGAGACGAGAAAGTGGTGCGAGGGCAGGTGTGTTGGCAGGGCCGCCCTTGCCTTGGCAGCCCCTTTGCAGAGCCCCTGCAATGGCGCCTCCAGGCTGTCCCGATTTCTCAAGCCTAACCCTAACCCTAACCCTAACCCTAGAGGATTTCCGGGGTGCGATGGTGGGAGTAAGTGCCCCTGGGTGGTCGAGACGAGAAAGTGGTGCGAGGGCAGGTGTGTTGGCAGGGCCGCCCTTGCCTTGGCAGCCCCTTTGCAGAGCCCCTGCAATGGCGCCTCCAGGCTGTCCCGATTTCTCAAGCCTAACCCTAACCCTAACCCTAACCCTAGAGGATTTTCTGGGGCGCGATGGTGGGAGTAAGCGCCCCCGGGTGGTCGAGACGAGAAAGTGGTGCGAGGGCAGGTGTGTTGGCAGGGCCGCCCTTGCCTTGGCAGCCCCTTTACAGAGCCCCTGCAATGGCGCCTCCAGGCTGTCCCGATTTCTCAAGCCTAACCCTAACCCTAACCCTAACCCTAGAGGATTTTCCGGGGTCCGATGGTGGGAGTAAGCGCCCCCGGGTGGTCGAGACGAGAAAGTGGTGCGAGGGCAGGTGTGTTGGCAGGGCCGCCCTTGCCTTGGCAGCCCCTTTGCAGAGCCCCTGCAATGGCGCCTCCAGGCTGTCCCGATTTCTCAAGCCTAACCCTAACCCTAACCCTAACCCTAGAGGATTTCCGGGGCCCGATGGTGGGAGTAAGTGCCCCCGGGTGGTCGAGACGAGAAAGTGGTGCGAGGGCAGGTGTGTTGGCAGGGCCGCCCTTGCCTTGGCAGCCCCTTTGCAGAGCCCCTGCAATGGCGCCTCCAGGCTGTCCCTATTTCTCCAGCCTAACCCTAAGCCTAACCCTAACCCTAGAGGATTTTCTGGGGCCCGATGGTGGGAGTAAGCGCCCCCGGGTGGTCGAGACGAGAAAGTGGTGCGAGGGCAGGTGTGTTGGCAGGGCCGCCCTTGCCTTGGCAGCCCCTTTGCAGAGCCCCTGCAATGGCGCCTCCAGGCTGTCCCTATTTCTCCAGCCTAACCCTAAGCCTAACCCTAACCCTAGAGGATTTTCCGGGACCCGATGGTGGGAGTAAGCGCCCCCGGGTGGTCGAGACGAGAAAGTGGTGCGAGGGCAGGTGTGTTGGCAGGGCCGCCCTTGCCTTGGCAGCCCCTTTGCAGAGCCCCTGCAATGGCGCCTCCAGGCTGTCCCGATTTCTCCAGCCTAACCCTAACCCTAACCCTAACCCTAACCCTAGAGGATTTCCGGGGCCCAATGGTGGGAGTAAGTGCCCCCGGGTGGTCGAGACGAGAAAGTGGTGCGAGGGCAGGTGTGTTGGCAGGGCCGCCCTTGCCTTGGCAGCCCCTTTGCAGAGCCCCTGCAATGGCGCCTCCAGGCTGTCCCTATTTCTCAAGCCTAACCCTAACCCTAACCCTAACCCTAGAGGATTTCCGGGACCCGATGGTGGGAGTAAGCGCCCCCGGGTGGTCGAGACGAGAAAGTGGTGCGAGGGCAGGTGTGTTGGCAGGGCCGCCCTTGCCTTGGCAGCCCCTTTGCAGAGCCCCTGCAATGGCGCCTCCAGGCTGTCCCCATTTCTCAAGCCTAACCCTAAGCCTAACCCTAACCCTAGAGGATTTTCCGGGGCCCGATGGTGGGAGTAAGTGCCCCCGGGTGGTCGAGACGAGAAAGTGGTGCGAGGGCAGGTGTGTTGGCAGGGCCGCCCTTGCCTTGGCAGCCCCTTTACAGAGCCCCTGCAATGGCGCCTCCAGGCTGTCCCTATTTCTCCAGCCTAACCCTAAGCCTAACCCTAACCCTAGAGGATTTTCCGGGGCCCGATGGTGGGAGTAAGCGCCCCCGGGTGGTCGAGACGAGAAAGTGGTGCGAGGGCAGGTGTGTTGGCAGGGCCGCCCTTGCCTTGGCAGCCCCTTTGCAGAGCCCCTGCAATGGCGCCTCCAGGCTGTCCCGATTTCTCAAGCCTAACCCTAACCCTAACCCTAACCCTAGAGGATTTCCGGGACCCGATGGTGGGAGTAAGCGCCCCCGGGTGGTCGAGACGAGAAAGTGGTGCGAGGGCAGGTGTGTTGGCAGGGCCGCCCTTGCCTTGGCAGCCCCTTTGCAGAGCCCCTGCAATGGCGCCTCCAGGCTGTCCCTATTTCTCCAGCCTAACCCTAACCCTAACCCTAACCCTAGAGGATTTTCCGGGGCGCGATGGTGGGAGTAAGTGCCCCCGGGTGGTCGAGACGAGAAAGTGGTGCGAGGGCAGGTGTGTTGGCAGGGCCGCCCTTGCCTTGGCAGCCCCTTTGCAGAGCCCCTGCAATGGCGCCTCCAGGCTGTCCCTATTTCTCCAGCCTAACCCTAACCCTAAGCCTAACCCTAGAGGATTTTCCGGGGCCCGATGGTGGGAGTAAGCGCCCCCGGGTGGTCGAGACGAGAAAGTGGTGCGAGGGCAGGTGTGTTGGCAGGGCCGCCCTTGCCTTGGCAGCCCCTTTGCAGAGCCCCTGCAATGGCGCCTCCAGGCTGTCCCGATTTCTCAAGCCTAACCCTAACCCTAACCCTAACCCTAGAGGATTTCCGGGGTGCGATGGTGGGAGTAAGTGCCCCTGGGTGGTCGAGACGAGAAAGTGGTGCGAGGGCAGGTGTGTTGGCAGGGCCGCCCTTGCCTTGGCAGCCCCTTTGCAGAGCCCCTGCAATGGCGCCTCCAGGCTGTCCCGATTTCTCAAGCCTAACCCTAACCCTAAGCCTAACCCTAGAGGATTTTCTGGGGCGCGATGGTGGGAGTAAGCGCCCCCGGGTGGTCGAGACGAGAAAGTGGTGCGAGGGCAGGTGTGTTGGCAGGGCCGCCCTTGCCTTGGCAGCCCCTTTACAGAGCCCCTGCAATGGCGCCTCCAGGCTGTCCCGATTTCTCAAGCCTAACCCTAACCCTAACCCTAACCCTAGAGGATTTTCCGGGGTCCGATGGTGGGAGTAAGCGCCCCCGGGTGGTCGAGACGAGAAAGTGGTGCGAGGGCAGGTGTGTTGGCAGGGCCGCCCTTGCCTTGGCAGCCCCTTTGCAGAGCCCCTGCAATGGCGCCTCCAGGCTGTCCCGATTTCTCAAGCCTAACCCTAACCCTAACCCTAACCCTAGAGGATTTCCGGGGCCCGATGGTGGGAGTAAGTGCCCCCGGGTGGTCGAGACGAGAAAGTGGTGCGAGGGCAGGTGTGTTGGCAGGGCCGCCCTTGCCTTGGCAGCCCCTTTGCAGAGCCCCTGCAATGGCGCCTCCAGGCTGTCCCTATTTCTCCAGCCTAACCCTAAGCCTAACCCTAACCCTAGAGGATTTTCTGGGGCCCGATGGTGGGAGTAAGCGCCCCCGGGTGGTGGAGACGAGAAAGTGGTGCGAGGGCAGGTGTGTTGGCAGGGCCGCCCTTGCCTTGGCAGCCCCTTTGCAGAGCCCCTGCAATGGCGCCTCCAGGCTGTCCCTATTTCTCCAGCCTAACCCTAACCCTAAGCCTAACCCTAGAGGATTTTCCGGGACCCGATGGTGGGAGTAAGCGCCCCCGGGTGGTCGAGACGAGAAAGTGGTGCGAGGGCAGGTGTGTTGGCAGGGCCGCCCTTGCCTTGGCAGCCCCTTTGCAGAGCCCCTGCAATGGCGCCTCCAGGCTGTCCCGATTTCTCCAGCCTAACCCTAACCCTAACCCTAACCCTAACCCTAGAGGATTTCCGGGGCCCAATGGTGGGAGTAAGTGCCCCCGGGTGGTCGAGACGAGAAAGTGGTGCGAGGGCAGGTGTGTTGGCAGGGCCGCCCTTGCCTTGGCAGCCCCTTTGCAGAGCCCCTGCAATGGCGCCTCCAGGCTGTCCCTATTTCTCAAGCCTAACCCTAACCCTAACCCTAACCCTAGAGGATTTCCGGGACCCGATGGTGGGAGTAAGCGCCCCCGGGTGGTCGAGACGAGAAAGTGGTGCGAGGGCAGGTGTGTTGGCAGGGCCGCCCTTGCCTTGGCAGCCCCTTTGCAGAGCCCCTGCAATGGCGCCTCCAGGCTGTCCCCATTTCTCAAGCCTAACCCTAAGCCTAACCCTAACCCTAGAGGATTTTCCGGGGCCCGATGGTGGGAGTAAGTGCCCCCGGGTGGTCGAGACGAGAAAGTGGTGCGAGGGCAGGTGTGTTGGCAGGGCCGCCCTTGCCTTGGCAGCCCCTTTACAGAGCCCCTGCAATGGCGCCTCCAGGCTGTCCCTATTTCTCAAGCCTAACCCTAACCCTAACCCTAACCCTAGAGGATTTTCCGGGGCCCGATGGTTGCAGTAAGCGCCCCCGGGTGGTCGAGACGAGAAAGTGGTGCGAGGGCAGGTGTGTTGGCAGGGCCGCCCTTGCCTTGGCAGCCCCTTTGCAGAGCCCCTGCAATGGCGCCTCCAGGCTGTCCCGATTTCTCAAGCCTAACCCTAACCCTAACCCTAACCCTAGAGGATTTCCGGGACCCGATGGTGGGAGTAAGCGCCCCCGGGTGGTCGAGACGAGAAAGTGGTGCGAGGGCAGGTGTGTTGGCAGGGCCGCCCTTGCCTTGGCAGCCCCTTTGCAGAGCCCCTGCAATGGCGCCTCCAGGCTGTCCCCATTTCTCAAGCCTAACCCTAACCCTAACCCTAACCCTAACCCTAGAGGATTTCTGGGGCCCAATGATGGGAGTAAGTGCCCCCGGGTGGTCGAGACGAGAAAGTGGTGCGAGGGCAGGTGTGTTGGCAGGGCCGCCCTTGCCTTGGCAGCCCCTTTGCAGAGCCCCTGCAATGGCGCCTCCAGGCTGTCCCTATTTCTCCAGCCTAACCCTAACCCTAACCCTAACCCTAGAGGATTTCTGGGACCCGATGGTGGGAGTAAGCGCCCCCGGGTGGTCGAGACGAGAAAGTGGTGCGAGGGCAGGTGTGTTGGCAGGGCCGCCCTTGCCTTGGCAGCCCCTTTGCAGAGCCCCTGCAATGGCGCCTCCAGGCTGTCCTGATTTCTCCAGCCTAACCCTAACCCTAACCCTAACCCTAACCCTAGAGGATTTTCCGGGGCCCGATGGTTGCAGTAAGCGCCCCCGGGTGGTCGAGACGAGAAAGTGGTGCGAGGGCAGGTGTGTTGGCAGGTCCGCCCTTGCCTTGGCAGCCCCTTTGCAGAGCCCCTGCAATGGCGCCTCCAGGCTGTCCTGATTTCACAAGCCTAACCCTAACCCTAACCCTAACCCTAGAGGATTTTCCGGGGCCCGATGGTTGCAGTAAGCGCCCCGGGGTGGTCGAGACGAGAAAGTGGTGCGAGGGCAGGTGTGTTGGCAGGGCCGCCCTTGCCTTGGCAGCCCCTTTGCAGAGCCCCTGCAATGGCGCCTCCAGGCTGTCCCGATTTCTCAAGCCTAACCCTAAGCCTAACCCTAACCCTAGAGGATTCCCGGGACCCGATGGTGGGAGTAAGCGCCCCCGGGTGGTCGAGACGAGAAAGTGGTGCGAGGGCAGGTGTGTTGGCAGGGCCGCCCTTGCCTTGGCAGCCCCTTTGCAGAGCCCCTGCAATGGCGCCTCCAGGCTGTCCCGATTTCTCAAGCCTAACCCTAACCCTAACCCTAACCCTAGAGGATTTTCCGGGGCCCGATGGTGGGAGTAAACGCCCCCGGGTGGTCGAGACGAGAAAGTGGTGCGAGGGCAGGTGTGTTGGCAGGGCCGCCCTTGCCTTGGCAGCCCCTTTGCAGAGCCCCTGCAATGGCGCCTCCAGGCTGTCCCCATTTCTCCAGCCTAACCCTAACCCTAATCCTAACCCTAACCCTAGAGGATTTCCGGGGCCCAATGGTGGGAGTAAGTGCCCCCGGGTGGTGGAGACGAGAAAGTGGTGCGAGGGCAGGTGTGTTGGCAGGGCCGCCCTTGCCTTGGCAGCCCCTTTGCAGAGCCCCTGCAATGGCACCTCCAGGCTGTCCCTATTTCTCCAGCCTAACCCTAAGCCTAACCCTAACCCTAGAGGATTTTCCGGGGCGCGATGGTGGGAGTAAGCGCCCCCGGGTGGTCGAGACGAGAAAGTGGTGCGAGGGCAGGTGTGTTGGCAGGGCCGCCCTTGCCTTGGCAGCCCCTTTGCAGAGCCCCTGCAATGGCGCCTCCAGGCTGTCCCGATTTCTCCAGCCTAACCCTAACCCTAACCCTAACCCTAGAGGATTTCCGGGGCCCAATGGTGGGAGTAAGTGCCCCCGGGTGGTCGAGACGAGAAAGTGGTGCGAGGGCAGGTGTGTTGGCAGGGCCGCCCTTGCCTTGGCAGCCCCTTTGCAGAGCCCCTGCAATGGCGCCTCCAGGCTGTCCCGATTTCTCAAGCCTAACCCTAAGCCTAACCCTAACCCTAGAGGATTCCCGGGACTCGATGGTGGGAGTAAGTGCCCCCGGGTGGTCGAGACGAGAAAGTGGTGCGAGGGCAGGTGTGTTGGCAGGGCCGCCCTTGCCTTGGCAGCCCCTTTGCAGAGCCCCTGCAATGGCGCCTCCAGGCTGTCCCGATTTCTCAAGCCTAACCCTAACCCTAACCCTAACCCTAGAGGATTTTCTGGGGCCCGATGGTGGGAGTAAGTGCCCCCGGGTGGTCGAGACGAGAAAGTGGTGCGAGGGCAGGTGTGTTGGCAGGGCCGCCCTTGCCTTGGCAGCCCCTTTGCAGAGCCCCTGCAATGGCGCCTCCAGGCTGTCCCGACTTCTCCAGCCTAACCCTAACCCTAACCCTAACCCTAGAGGATTTCCGGGACCCGATGGTGGGAGTAAGCGCCCCCGGGTGGTCGAGACGAGAAAGTGGTGCGAGGGCAGGTGTGTTGGCAGGGCCGCCCTTGCCTTGGCAGCCCCTTTGCAGAGCCCCTGCAATGGCGCCTCCAGGCTGTCCCTATTTCTCCAGCCTAACCCTAAGCCTAACCCTAACCCTAGAGGATTTTCTGGGGCCCGATGGTGGGAGTAAGCGCCCCCGGGTGGTCGAGACGAGAAAGTGGTGCGAGGGCAGGTGTGTTGGCAGGGCCGCCCTTGCCTTGGCAGCCCCTTTGCAGAGCCCCTGCAATGGCGCCTCCAGGCTGTCCCGATTTCTCCAGCCTAACCCTAACCCTAACCCTAACCCTAGAGGATTTCCGGGACCCGATGGTGGGAGTAAGTGCCCCCGGGTGGTCGAGACGAGAAAGTGGTGCGAGGGCAGGTGTGTTGGCAGGTCCGCCCTTGCCTTGGCAGCCCCTTTGCAGAGCCCCTGCAATGGCGCCTCCAGGCTGTCCCGATTTCTCCAGCCTAACTCTAACCCTAACCCTAACCCTAGAGGATTTTCCGGGGCCCGATGGTTGCAGTAAGCGCCCCCGGGTGGTCGAGACGAGAAAGTGGTGCGAGGGCAGGTGTGTTGGCAGGGCCACCCTTGCCTTGGCAGCCCCTTTGCAGAGCCCCTGCAATGACGCCTCCAGGCTGTCCCTATTTCTCCAGCCTAACCCTAACCCTAACCCTAACCCTAGAGGATTTTCCGGGGCGCGATGGTGGGAGTAAGCGCCCCCGGGTGGTCGAGACGAGAAAGTGGTGAGAGGGCAGGTGTGTTGGCAGGGCCGCCCTTGCCTTGGCAGCCCCTTTGCAGAGCCCCTGCAATGGCGCCTCCAGGCTGTCCCGATTTCTCAAGCCTAACCCTAACCCTAATCCTAACCCTAACCCTAGAGGATTTCCGGGGCCCAATGGTGGGAGTAAGTGCCCCCGGGTGGTCGAGACGAGAAAGTGGTGCGAGGGCAGGTGTGTTGGCAGGGCCGCCCTTGCCTTGGCAGCCCCTTTGCAGAGCCCCTGCAATGGCGCCTCCAGGCTGTCCCGATTTCTCAAACCTAACCCTAACCCTAACCCTAACCCTAGAGGATTTTCCGGGGCCCGATGGTGGGAGTAAGTGCCCCCGGGTGGTCGAGACGAGAAAGTGGTGCGAGGGCAGGTGTGTTGGCAGGGCCGCCCTTGCCTTGGCAGCCCCTTTGCAGAGCCCCTGCAATGGCGCCTCCAGGCTGTCCCGATTTCTCCAGCCTAACCCTAACCCTAACCCTAACCCTAGAGGATTTTCTGGGGCCCGATGGTGGGAGTAAGTGCCCCCGGGTGGTCGAGACGAGAAAGTGGTGCGAGGGCAGGTGTGTTGGCAGGGCCGCCCTTGCCTTGGCAGCCCCTTTGCAGAGCCCCTGCAATGGCGCCTCCAGGCTGTCCCGATTTCTCAAGCCTAACCCTAACCCTAACCCTAACCCTAACCCTAGAGGATTTCCTGGGCCGAATGGTGGGAGTAAGTGCCCCCGGGTGGTCGAGACGAGAAAGTGGTGTGAGGGCAGGTGTGTTGGCAGGGCCGCCCTTGCCTTGGCAGCCCCTTTGCAGAGCCCCTGCAATGGCGCCTCCAGGCTGTCCCGATTTCTCAAGCCTAACCCTAACCCTAACCCTAACCCTAGAGGATTTCCGGGACCCGATGGTGGGAGTAAGCGCCCCCGGGTGGTCGAGACGAGAAAGTGGTGCGAGGGCAGGTGTGTTGGCAGGGCCGCCCTTGCCTTGGCAGCCCCTTTGCAGAGCCCCTGCAATGGCGCCTCCAGGCTGTCCCGATTTCTCCAGCCTAACCCTAACCCTAACCCTAACCCTAGAGGATTTCCGGGGCCCAATGGTGGGAGTAAGTGCCCCCGGGTGGTCGAGACGAGAAAGTGGTGCGAGGGCAGGTGTGTTGGCAGGGCCGCCCTTGCCTTGGCAGCCCCTTTGCAGAGCCCCTGCAATGGCGCCTCCAGGCTGTCCCGATTTCTCCAGCCTAACCCTAACCCTAACCCTAACCCTAGAGGATTTTCTGGGGCCCGATGGTGGGAGTAAGTGCCCCCGGGTGGTCGAGACGAGAAAGTGGTGCGAGGGCAGGTGTGTTGGCAGGGCCGCCCTTGCCTTGGCAGCCCCTTTGCAGAGCCCCTGCAATGGCGCCTCCAGGCTGTCCCGATTTCTCCAGCCTAACCCTAACCCTAACCCTAACCCTAGAGGATTTCCGGGACCCGATGGTGGGAGTAAGCGCCCCCGGGTGGTCGAGACGAGAAAGTGGTGCGAGGGCAGGTGTGTTGGCAGGGCCGCCCTTGCCTTGGCAGCCCCTTTGCAGAGCCCCTGCAATGGCGCCTCCAGGCTGTCCCTATTTCTCCAGCCTAACCCTAAGCCTAACCCTAACCCTAGAGGATTTTCTGGGGCCCAATGGTGGGAGTAAGCGCCCCCGGGTGGTCGAGACGAGAAAGTGGTGCGAGGGCAGGTGTGTTGGCAGGGCCGCCCTTGCCTTGGCAGCCCCTTTGCAGAGCCCCTGCAATGGCGCCTCCAGGCTGTCCCGATTTCTCCAGCCTAACCCTAACCCTAACCCTAACCCTAGAGGATTTCCGGGACCCGATGGTGGGAGTAAGTGCCCCCGGGTGGTCGAGACGAGAAAGTGGTGCGAGGGCAGGTGTGTTGGCAGGTCTGCCCTTGCCTTGGCAGCCCCTTTGCAGAGCCCCTGCAATGGCGCCTCCAGGCTGTCCCGATTTCTCCAGCCTAACTCTAACACTAACCCTAACCCTAGAGGATTTTCCGGGGCCCGATGGTTGCAGTAAGCGCCCCCGGGTGGTCGAGACGAGAAAGTGGTGCGAGGGCAGGTGTGTTGGCAGGGCCACCCTTGCCTTGGCAGCCCCTTTGCAGAGCCCCTGCAATGACGCCTCCAGGCTGTCCCTATTTCTCCAGCCTAACCCTAACCCTAACCCTAACCCTAGAGGATTTTCCGGGGCGCGATGGTGGGAGTAAGCGCCCCCGGGTGGTCGAGACGAGAAAGTGGTGAGAGGGCAGGTGTGTTGGCAGGGCCGCCCTTGCCTTGGCAGCCCCTTTGCAGAGCCCCTGCAATGGCGCCTCCAGGCTGTCCCGATTTCTCAAGCCTAACCCTAACCCTAATCCTAACCCTAACCCTAGAGGATTTCCGGGGCCCAATGGTGGGAGTAAGCGCCCCCGGGTGGTCGAGACGAGAAAGTGGTGCGAGGGCAGGTGTGTTGGCAGGGCCGCCCTTGCCTTGGCAGCCCCTTTGCAGAGCCCCTGCAATGGCGCCTCCAGGCTGTCCCGATTTCTCAAACCTAACCCTAACCCTAACCCTAACCCTAGAGGATTTTCCGGGGCCCGATGGTGGGAGTAAGTGCCCCCGGGTGGTCGAGACGAGAAAGTGGTGCGAGGGCAGGTGTGTTGGCAGGGCCGCCCTTGCCTTGGCAGCCCCTTTGCAGAGCCCCTGCAATGGCGCCTCCAGGCTGTCCCGATTTCTCCAGCCTAACCCTAACCCTAACCCTAACCCTAGAGGATTTTCTGGGGCGCGATGGTGGGAGTAAGTGCCCCCGGGTGGTCGAGACGAGAAAGTGGTGCGAGGGCAGGTGTGTTGGCAGGGCCGCCCTTGCCTTGGCAGCCCCTTTGCAGAGCCCCTGCAATGGCGCCTCCAGGCTGTCCCGATTTCTCAAGCCTAACCCTAACCCTAACCCTAACCCTAACCCTAGAGGATTTCCTGGGCCCAATGGTGGGAGTAAGTGCCCCCGGGTGGTCGAGACGAGAAAGTGGTGCGAGGGCAGGTGTGTTGGCAGGGCCGCCCTTGCCTTGGCAGCCCCTTTGCAGAGCCCCTGCAATGGCGCCTCCAGGCTGTCCCGATTTCTCCAGCCTAACCCTAACCCTAACCCTAACCCTAGAGGATTTCCGGGGCCCGATGGTGGGAGTAAGCGCCCCCGGGTGGTCGAGACGAGAAAGTGGTGCGAGGGCAGGTGTGTTGGCAGGGCCGCCCTTGCCTTGGCAGCCCCTTTGCAGAGCCCCTGCAATGGCGCCTCCAGGCTGTCCCGATTTCTCAAGCCTAACCCTAACCCTAACCCTAACCCTAGAGGATTTCCGGGGCCCAATGGTGGGAGTAAGCGCCCCCGGGTGGTCGAGACGAGAAAGTGGTGCGAGGGCAGGTGTGTTGGCAGGGCCGCCCTTGCCTTGGCAGCCCCTTTGCAGAGCCCCTGCAATGGCGCCTCCAGGCTGTCCCTATTTCTCAAGCCTAACCCTAACCCTAACCCTAACCCTAGAGGATTTTCCGGGGCCCGATGGTGGGAGTAAGCGCCCCCGGGTGGTCGAGACGAGAAAGTGGTGCGAGGGCAGGTGTGTTGGCAGGGCCGCCCTTGCCTTGGCAGCCCCTTTGCAGAGCCCCTGCAATGGCGCCTCCAGGCTGTCCCTATTTCTCAAGCCTAATCCTAACCCTAACCCTAACCCTAGAGGATTTTCTGGGGCGCGATGGTGGGAGTAAGCGCCCCCGGGTGGTCGAGACGAGAAAGTGGTGCGAGGGCAGGTGTGTTGGCAGGGCCGCCCTTGCCTTGGCAGCCCCTTTGCAGAGCCCCTGCAATGGCGCCTCCAGGCTGTCCCGATTTCTCCAGCCTAACCCTAAGCCTAACCCTAACCCTAGAGGATTTTCTGGGGCGCGATGGTGGGAGTAAGCGCCCCCGGGTGGTCGAGACGAGAAAGTGGTGCGAGGGCAGGTGTGTTGGCAGGGCCGCCCTTGCCTTGGCAGCCCCTTTGCAGAGCCCCTGCAATGGCGCCTCCAGGCTGTCCCGATTTCTCCAGCCTAACCCTAACCCTAACCCTAACCCTAGAGGATTTTCCGGGGCCCGATGGTGGGAGTAAGCGCCCCCGGGTGGTCGAGACGAGAAAGTGGTGCGAGGGCAGGTGTGTTGGCAGGGCCGCCCTTGCCTTGGCAGCCCCTTTGCAGAGCCCCTGCAATGGCGCCTCCAGGCTGTCCCGATTTCTCAAGCCTAACCCTAACCCTAACCCTAACCCTAGAGGATTTCCGGGATGCGATGGTGGGAGTAAGTGCCCCTGGGTGGTCGAGACGAGAAAGTGGTGCGAGGGCAGGTGTGTTGGCAGGGCCGCCCTTGCCTTGGCAGCCCCTTTGCAGAGCCCCTGCAATGGCGCCTCCAGGCTGTCCCTATTTCTCCAGCCTAACCCTAAGCCTAACCCTAACCCTAGAGGATTTTCTGGGGCGCGATGGTGGGAGTAAGCGCCCCCGGGTGGTCGAGACGAGAAAGTGGTGCGAGGGCAGGTGTGTTGGCAGGGCCGCCCTTGCCTTGGCAGCCCCTTTGCAGAGCCCCTGCAATGGCGCCTCCAGGCTGTCCCGATTTCTCAAGCCTAACCCTAACCCTAACCCTAACCCTAGAGGATTTTCCGGGGCCCGATGGTGGGAGTAAGCGCCCCCGGGTGGTCGAGACGAGAAAGTGGTGCGAGGGCAGGTGTGTTGGCAGGGCCGCCCTTGCCTTGGCAGCCCCTTTGCAGAGCCCCTGCAATGGCGCCTCCAGGCTGTCCCTATTTCTCCAGCCTAACCCTAACCCTAACCCTAACCCTAGAGGATTTTCCGGGACCCGATGGTGGGAGTAAGCGCCCCCGGGTGGTCGAGACGAGAAAGTGGTGCGAGGGCAGGTGTGTTGGCAGGGCCGCCCTTGCCTTGGCAGCCCCTTTGCAGAGCCCCTGCAATGGCGCCTCCAGGCTGTCCCTATTTCTCAAGCCTAACCCTAACCCTAACCCTAACCCTAGAGGATTTTCCGGGGCCCGATGGTGGGAGTAAGCGCCCCCGGGTGGTCGAGACGAGAAAGTGGTGCGAGGGCAGGTGTGTTGGCAGGGCCGCCCTTGCCTTGGCAGCCCCTTTGCAGAGCCCCTGCAATGGCGCCTCCAGGCTGTCCCGATTTCTCAAGCCTAACCCTAACCCTAACCCTAACCCTAGAGGATTTCCGGGGTGCGATGGTGGGAGTAAGTGCCCCTGGGTGGTCGAGACGAGAAAGTGGTGCGAGGGCAGGTGTGTTGGCAGGGCCGCCCTTGCCTTGTCAGCCCCTTTGCAGAGCCCCTGCAATGGCGCCTCCAGGCTGTCCCTATTTCTCCAGCCTAACCCTAACCCTAACCCTAACCCTAGAGGATTTTCTGGGGCGCGATGGTGGGAGTAAGCGCCCCCGGGTGGTCGAGACGAGAAAGTGGTGCGAGGGCAGGTGTGTTGGCAGGGCCGCCCTTGCCTTGGCAGCCCCTTTACAGAGCCCCTGCAATGGCGCCTCCAGGCTGTCCCGATTTCTCAAGCCTAACCCTAACCCTAACCCTAACCCTAGAGGATTTTCCGGGACCCGATGGTGGGAGTAAGCGCCCCCGGGTGGTCGAGACGAGAAAGTGGTGCGAGGGCAGGTGTGTTGGCAGGGCCGCCCTTGCCTTGGCAGCCCCTTTGCAGAGCCCCTGCAATGGCGCCTCCAGGCTGTCCCGATTTCTCAAGCCTAACCCTAACCCTAACCCTAACCCTAGAGGATTTCCGGGGCCCGATGGTGGGAGTAAGTGCCCCCGGGTGGTCGAGACGAGAAAGTGGTGCGAGGGCAGGTGTGTTGGCAGGGCCGCCCTTGCCTTGGCAGCCCCTTTGCAGAGCCCCTGCAATGGCGCCTCCAGGCTGTCCCTATTTCTCCAGCCTAACCCTAAGCCTAACCCTAACCCTAGAGGATTTTCTGGGGCCCGATGGTGGGAGTAAGCGCCCCCGGGTGGTCGAGACGAGAAAGTGGTGCGAGGGCAGGTGTGTTGGCAGGGCCGCCCTTGCCTTGGCAGCCCCTTTGCAGAGCCCCTGCAATGGCGCCTCCAGGCTGTCCCTATTTCTCAAGCCTAACCCTAACCCTAACCCTAACCCTAGAGGATTTTCCGGGACCCGATGGTGGGAGTAAGCGCCCCCGGGTGGTCGAGACGAGAAAGTGGTGCGAGGGCAGGTGTGTTGGCAGGGCCGCCCTTGCCTTGGCAGCCCCTTTGCAGAGCCCCTGCAATGGCGCCTCCAGGCTGTCCCTATTTCTCAAGCCTAACCCTAACCCTAACCCTAACCCTAGAGGATTTTCCGGGGCCCGATGGTGGGAGTAAGCGCCCCCGGGTGGTCGAGACGAGAAAGTGGTGCGAGGGCAGGTGTGTTGGCAGGGCCGCCCTTGCCTTGGCAGCCCCTTTGCAGAGCCCCTGCAATGGCGCCTCCAGGCTGTCCCGATTTCTCAAGCCTAACCCTAACCCTAACCCTAACCCTAGAGGATTTCCGGGGTGCGATGGTGGGAGTAAGTGCCCCTGGGTGGTCGAGACGAGAAAGTGGTGCGAGGGCAGGTGTGTTGGCAGGGCCGCCCTTGCCTTGGCAGCCCCTTTGCAGAGCCCCTGCAATGGCGCCTCCAGGCTGTCCCGATTTCTCAAGCCTAACCCTAACCCTAACCCTAACCCTAGAGGATTTTCCGGGGTCCGATGGTGGGAGTAAGCGCCCCCGGGTGGTCGAGACGAGAAAGTGGTGCGAGGGCAGGTGTGTTGGCAGGGCCGCCCTTGCCTTGGCAGCCCCTTTGCAGAGCCCCTGCAATGGCGCCTCCAGGCTGTCCCGATTTCTCAAGCCTAACCCTAACCCTAACCCTAACCCTAGAGGATTTCCGGGGCCCGATGGTGGGAGTAAGTGCCCCCGGGTGGTCGAGACGAGAAAGTGGTGCGAGGGCAGGTGTGTTGGCAGGGCCGCCCTTGCCTTGGCAGCCCCTTTGCAGAGCCCCTGCAATGGCGCCTCCAGGCTGTCCCTATTTCTCCAGCCTAACCCTAAGCCTAACCCTAACCCTAGAGGATTTTCTGGGGCCCGATGGTGGGAGTAAGCGCCCCCGGGTGGTCGAGACGAGAAAGTGGTGCGAGGGCAGGTGTGTTGGCAGGGCCGCCCTTGCCTTGGCAGCCCCTTTGCAGAGCCCCTGCAATGGCGCCTCCAGGCTGTCCCTATTTCTCCAGCCTAACCCTAACCCTAAGCCTAACCCTAGAGGATTTTCCGGGACCCGATGGTGGGAGTAAGCGCCCCCGGGTGGTCGAGACGAGAAAGTGGTGCGAGGGCAGGTGTGTTGGCAGGGCCGCCCTTGCCTTGGCAGCCCCTTTGCAGAGCCCCTGCAATGGCGCCTCCAGGCTGTCCCGATTTCTCCAGCCTAACCCTAACCCTAACCCTAACCCTAACCCTAGAGGATTTCCGGGGCCCAATGGTGGGAGTAAGTGCCCCCGGGTGGTCGAGACGAGAAAGTGGTGCGAGGGCAGGTGTGTTGGCAGGGCCGCCCTTGCCTTGGCAGCCCCTTTGCAGAGCCCCTGCAATGGCGCCTCCAGGCTGTCCCTATTTCTCAAGCCTAACCCTAACCCTAAGCCTAACCCTAGAGGATTTCCGGGACCCGATGGTGGGAGTAAGCGCCCCCGGGTGGTCGAGACGAGAAAGTGGTGCGAGGGCAGGTGTGTTGGCAGGGCCGCCCTTGCCTTGGCAGCCCCTTTGCAGAGCCCCTGCAATGGCGCCTCCAGGCTGTCCCCATTTCTCAAGCCTAACCCTAAGCCTAACCCTAACCCTAGAGGATTTCCGGGACCTGATGGTGGGAGTAAGCGCCCCCGGGTGGTCGAGACGAGAAAGTGGTGCGAGGGCAGGTGTGTTGGCAGGGCCGCCCTTGCCTTGGCAGCCCCTTTGCAGAGCCCCTGCAATGGCGCCTCCAGGCTGTCCTGATTTCTCCAGCCTAACCCTAACCCTAACCCTAACCCTAACCCTAGAGGATTTCTGGGGCCCAATGATGGGAGTAAGTGCCCCCGGGTGGTCGAGACGAGAAAGTGGTGCGAGGGCAGGTGTGTTGGCAGGGCCGCCCTTGCCTTGGCAGCCCCTTTGCAGAGCCCCTGCAATGGCGCCTCCAGGCTGTCCCTATTTCTCCAGCCTAACCCTAACCCTAACCCTAACCCTAGAGGATTTCCGGGACCCGATGGTGGGAGTAAGCGCCCCCGGGTGGTCGAGACGAGAAAGTGGTGCGAGGGCAGGTGTGTTGGCAGGGCCGCCCTTGCCTTGGCAGCCCCTTTGCAGAGCCCCTGCAATGGCGCCTCCAGGCTGTCCTGATTTCTCCAGCCTAACCCTAACCCTAACCCTAACCCTAACCCTAGAGGATTTTCCGGGGCCCGATGGTTGCAGTAAGCGCCCCCGGGTGGTCGAGACGAGAAAGTGGTGCGAGGGCAGGTGTGTTGGCAGGTCCGCCCTTGCCTTGGCAGCCCCTTTGCAGAGCCCCTGCAATGGCGCCTCCAGGCTGTCCCTATTTCTCCAGCCTAACCCTAACCCTAACCCTAACCCTAGAGGATTTTCCGGGGCCCGATGGTTGCAGTAAGCGCCCCGGGGTGGTCGAGACGAGAAAGTGGTGCGAGGGCAGGTGTGTTGGCAGGGCCGCCCTTGCCTTGGCAGCCCCTTTGCAGAGCCCCTGCAATGGCGCCTCCAGGCTGTCCCGATTTCTCAAGCCTAACCCTAACCCTAACCCTAACCCTAGAGGATTCCCGGGACCCGATGGTGGGAGTAAGCGCCCCCGGGTGGTCGAGACGAGAAAGTGGTGCGAGGGCAGGTGTGTTGGCAGGGCCGCCCTTGCCTTGGCAGCCCCTTTGCAGAGCCCCTGCAATGGCGCCTCCAGGCTGTCCCGATTTCTCAAGCCTAACCCTAACCCTAACCCTAACCCTAGAGGATTTTCCGGGGCGCGATGGTGGGAGTAAACGCCCCCAGGTGGTCGAGACGAGAAAGTGGTGCGAGGGCAGGTGTGTTGGCAGGGCCGCCCTTGCCTTGGCAGCCCCTTTGCAGAGCCCCTGCAATGGCGCCTCCAGGCTGTCCCGATTTCTCAAGCCTAACCCTAACCCTAATCCTAACCCTAACCCTAGAGGATTTCCGGGGCCCAATGGTGGGAGTAAGTGCCCCCGGGTGGTCGAGACGAGAAAGTGGTGCGAGGGCAGGTGTGTTGGCAGGGCCGCCCTTGCCTTGGCAGCCCCTTTGCAGAGCCCCTGCAATGGCGCCTCCAGGCTGTCCCTATTTCTCCAGCCTAACCCTAAGCCTAACCCTAACCCTAGAGGATTTTCCGGGGCGCGATGGTGGGAGTAAGCGCCCCCGGGTGGTCGAGACGAGAAAGTGGTGCGAGGGCAGGTGTGTTGGCAGGGCCGCCCTTGCCTTGGCAGCCCCTTTGCAGAGCCCCTGCAATGGCGCCTCCAGGCTGTCCCGATTTCTCCAGCCTAACCCTAACCCTAACCCTAACCCTAGAGGATTTCCGGGGCCCAATGGTGGGAGTAAGTGCCCCCGGGTGGTCGAGACGAGAAAGTGGTGCGAGGGCAGGTGTGTTGGCAGGGCCGCCCTTGCCTTGGCAGCCCCTTTGCAGAGCCCCTGCAATGGCGCCTCCAGGCTGTCCCGATTTCTCAAGCCTAACCCTAAGCCTAACCCTAACCCTAGAGGATTCCCGGGACTCGATGGTGGGAGTAAGTGCCCCCGGGTGGTCGAGACGAGAAAGTGGTGCGAGGGCAGGTGTGTTGGCAGGGCCGCCCTTGCCTTGGCAGCCCCTTTGCAGAGCCCCTGCAATGGCGCCTCCAGGCTGTCCCTATTTCTCAAGCCTAACCCTAACCCTAACCCTAACCCTAGAGGATTTTCCGGGGCCCGATGGTGGGAGTAAGCGCCCCCGGGTGGTCGAGACGAGAAAGTGGTGCGAGGGCAGGTGTGTTGGCAGGGCCGCCCTTGCCTTGGCAGCCCCTTTGCAGAGCCCCTGCAATGGCGCCTCCAGGCTGTCCCGATTTCTCAAGCCTAACCCTAACCCTAATCCTAACCCTAACCCTAGAGGATTTTCTGGGGCCCGATGGTGGGAGTAAGTGCCCCCGGGTGGTCGAGACGAGAAAGTGGTGCGAGGGCAGGTGTGTTGGCAGGGCCGCCCTTGCCTTGGCAGCCCCTTTGCAGAGCCCCTGCAATGGCGCCTCCAGGCTGTCCCGATTTCTCCAGCCTAACCCTAACCCTAACCCTAACCCTAGAGGATTTCCGGGACCCGATGGTGGGAGTAAGCGCCCCCGGGTGGTGGAGACGAGAAAGTGGTGCGAGGGCAGGTGTGTTGGCAGGGCCGCCCTTGCCTTGGCAGCCCCTTTGCAGAGCCCCTGCAATGGCGCCTCCAGGCTGTCCCTATTTCTCCAGCCTAACCCTAAGCCTAACCCTAACCCTAGAGGATTTTCTGGGGCCCGATGGTGGGAGTAAGCGCCCCCGGGTGGTCGAGACGAGAAAGTGGTGCGAGGGCAGGTGTGTTGGCAGGGCCGCCCTTGCCTTGGCAGCCCCTTTGCAGAGCCCCTGCAATGGCGCCTCCAGGCTGTCCCGATTTCTCCAGCCTAACCCTAACGCTAACCCTAAACCTAGAGGATTTCCGGGACCCGATGGTGGGAGTAAGTGCCCCCGGGTGGTCGAGACGAGAAAGTGGTGCGAGGGCAGGTGTGTTGGCAGGTCCGCCCTTGCCTTGGCAGCCCCTTTGCAGAGCCCCTGCAATGGCGCCTCCAGGCTGTCCCGATTTCTCCAGCCTAACCCTAACCCTAACGCTAACCCTAGAGGATTTTCCGGGGCCCGATGGTTGCAGTAAGCGCCCCCGGGTGGTCGAGACGAGAAAGTGGTGCGAGGGCAGGTGTGTTGGCAGGGCCACCCTTGCCTTGGCAGCCCCTTTGCAGAGCCCCTGCAATGGCGCCTCCAGGCTGTCCCTATTTCTCCAGCCTAACCCTAAGCCTAACCCTAACCCTAGAGGATTTTCTGGGGCCCGATGGTGGGAGTAAGCGCCCCCGGGTGGTCGAGACGAGAAAGTGGTGCGAGGGCAGGTGTGTTGGCAGGGCCGCCCTTGCCTTGGCAGCCCCTTTGCAGAGCCCCTGCAATGGCGCCTCCAGGCTGTCCCTATTTCTCCAGCCTAACCCTAACCCTAACCCTAACCCTAGAGGATTTTCCGGGACCCGATGGTGGGAGTAAGCGCCCCCGGGTGGTCGAGACGAGAAAGTGGTGCGAGGGCAGGTGTGTTGGCAGGGCCGCCCTTGCCTTGGCAGCCCCTTTGCAGAGCCCCTGCAATGGCGCCTCCAGGCTGTCCCTATTTCTCAAGCCTAACCCTAAGCCTAACCCTAACCCTAGAGGATTTTCCGGGGCCCGATGGTGGGAGTAAGCGCCCCCGGGTGGTCGAGACGAGAAAGTGGTGCGAGGGCAGGTGTGTTGGCAGGGCCGCCCTTGCCTTGGCAGCCCCTTTGCAGAGCCCCTGCAATGGCGCCTCCAGGCTGTCCCGATTTCTCAAGCCTAACCCTAACCCTAACCCTAACCCTAGAGGATTTCCGGGGTGCGATGGTGGGAGTAAGTGCCCCCGGGTGGTCGAGACGAGAAAGTGGTGCGAGGGCAGGTGTGTTGGCAGGGCCGCCCTTGCCTTGTCAGCCCCTTTGCAGAGCCCCTGCAATGGCGCCTCCAGGCTGTCCCTATTTCTCCAGCCTAACCCTAACCCTAACCCTAACCCTAGAGGATTTTCTGGGGCGCGATGGTGGGAGTAAGCGCCCCCGGGTGGTCGAGACGAGAAAGTGGTGCGAGGGCAGGTGTGTTGGCAGGGCCGCCCTTGCCTTGGCAGCCCCTTTACAGAGCCCCTGCAATGGCGCCTCCAGGCTGTCCCGATTTCTCAAGCCTAACCCTAACCCTAACCCTAACCCTAGAGGATTTTCCGGGGTCCGATGGTGGGAGTAAGCGCCCCCGGGTGGTCGAGACGAGAAAGTGGTGCGAGGGCAGGTGTGTTGGCAGGGCCGCCCTTGCCTTGGCAGCCCCTTTGCAGAGCCCCTGCAATGGCGCCTCCAGGCTGTCCCTATTTCTCCAGCCTAACCCTAAGCCTAACCCTAACCCTAGAGGATTTTCTGGGGCCCGATGGTGGGAGTAAGTGCCCCCGGGTGGTCGAGACGAGAAAGTGGTGCGAGGGCAGGTGTGTTGGCAGGGCCGCCCTTGCCTTGGCAGCCCCTTTGCAGAGCCCCTGCAATGGCGCCTCCAGGCTGTCCCTATTTCTCCAGCCTAACCCTAACCCTAAGCCTAACCCTAGAGGATTTTCCGGGACCCGATGGTGGGAGTAAGCGCCCCCGGGTGGTCGAGACGAGAAAGTGGTGCGAGGGCAGGTGTGTTGGCAGGGCCGCCCTTGCCTTGGCAGCCCCTTTGCAGAGCCCCTGCAATGGCGCCTCCAGGCTGTCCCGATTTCTCCAGCCTAACCCTAACCCTAACCCTAACCCTAACCCTAGAGGATTTCCGGGGCCCAATGGTGGGAGTAAGTGCCCCCGGGTGGTCGAGACGAGAAAGTGGTGCGAGGGCAGGTGTGTTGGCAGGGCCGCCCTTGCCTTGGCAGCCCCTTTGCAGAGCCCCTGCAATGGCGCCTCCAGGCTGTCCCTATTTCTCAAGCCTAACCCTAAGCCTAACCCTAACCCTAGAGGATTTCCGGGACCCGATGGTGGGAGTAAGCGCCCCCGGGTGGTCGAGACGAGAAAGTGGTGCGAGGGCAGGTGTGTTGGCAGGGCCGCCCTTGCCTTGTCAGCCCCTTTGCAGAGCCCCTGCAATGGCGCCTCCAGGCTGTCCCCATTTCTCAAGCCTAACCCTAAGCCTAACCCTAACCCTAGAGGATTTCCGGGACCCGATGGTGGGAGTAAGCGCCCCCGGGTGGTCGAGACGAGAAAGTGGTGCGAGGGCAGGTGTGTTGGCAGGGCCGCCCTTGCCTTGGCAGCCCCTTTGCAGAGCCCCTGCAATGGCGCCTCCAGGCTGTCCTGATTTCTCCAGCCTAACCCTAACCCTAACCCTAACCCTAACCCTAGAGGATTTCTGGGGCCCAATGATGGGAGTAAGTGCCCCCGGGTGGTCGAGACGAGAAAGTGGTGCGAGGGCAGGTGTGTTGGCAGGGCCGCCCTTGCCTTGGCAGCCCCTTTGCAGAGCCCCTGCAATGGCGCCTCCAGGCTGTCCCTATTTCTCCAGCCTAACCCTAACCCTAACCCTAACCCTAGAGGATTTCCGGGACCCGATGGTGGGAGTAAGCGCCCCCGGGTGGTCGAGACGAGAAAGTGGTGCGAGGGCAGGTGTGTTGGCAGGGCCGCCCTTGCCTTGGCAGCCCCTTTGCAGAGCCCCTGCAATGGCGCCTCCAGGCTGTCCTGATTTCACAAGCCTAACCCTAACCCTAACCCTAACCCTAACCCTAGAGGATTTTCCGGGGCCCGATGGTTGCAGTAAGCGCCCCCGGGTGGTCGAGACGAGAAAGTGGTGCGAGGGCAGGTGTGTTGGCAGGTCCGCCCTTGCCTTGGCAGCCCCTTTGCAGAGCCCCTGCAATGGCGCCTCCAGGCTGTCCTGATTTCACAAGCCTAACCCTAACCCTAACCCTAACCCTAACCCTAGAGTATTTTCCGGGGCCCGATGGTTGCAGTAAGCGCCCCGGGGTGGTCGAGACGAGAAAGTGGTGCGAGGGCAGGTGTGTTGGCAGGGCCGCCCTTGCCTTGGCAGCCCCTTTGCAGAGCCCCTGCAATGGCGCCTCCAGGCTGTCCCGATTTCTCAAGCCTAACCCTAACCCTAACCCTAACCCTAGAGGATTCCCGGGACCCGATGGTGGGAGTAAGCGCCCCCGGGTGGTCGAGACGAGAAAGTGGTGCGAGGGCAGGTGTGTTGGCAGGGCCGCCCTTGCCTTGGCAGCCCCTTTGCAGAGCCCCTGCAATGGCGCCTCCAGGCTGTCCCGATTTCTCAAGCCTAACCCTAACCCTAACCCTAACCCTAGAGGATTTTCCGGGGCGCGATGGTGGGAGTAAACGCCCCCAGGTGGTCGAGACGAGAAAGTGGTGCGAGGGCAGGTGTGTTGGCAGGGCCGCCCTTGCCTTGGCAGCCCCTTTGCAGAGCCCCTGCAATGGCGCCTCCAGGCTGTCCCGATTTCTCCAGCCTAACCCTAACCCTAATCCTAACCCTAACCCTAGAGGATTTCCGGGGCCCAATGGTGGGAGTAAGTGCCCCCGGGTGGTCGAGACGAGAAAGTGGTGCGAGGGCAGGTGTGTTGGCAGGGCCGCCCTTGCCTTGGCAGCCCCTTTGCAGAGCCCCTGCAATGGCGCCTCCAGGCTGTCCCTATTTCTCCAGCCTAACCCTAAGCCTAACCCTAACCCTAGAGGATTTTCCGGGGCGCGATGGTGGGAGTAAGCGCCCCCGGGTGGTCGAGACGAGAAAGTGGTGCGAGGGCAGGTGTGTTGGCAGGGCCGCCCTTGCCTTGGCAGCCCCTTTGCAGAGCCCCTGCAATGGCGCCTCCAGGCTGTCCCGATTTCTCCAGCCTAACCCTAACCCTAACCCTAACCCTAGAGGATTTCCGGGGCCCAATGGTGGGAGTAAGTGCCCCCGGGTGGTCGAGACGAGAAAGTGGTGCGAGGGCAGGTGTGTTGGCAGGGCCGCCCTTGCCTTGGCAGCCCCTTTGCAGAGCCCCTGCAATGGCGCCTCCAGGCTGTCCCGATTTCTCAAGCCTAACCCTAAGCCTAACCCTAACCCTAGAGGATTCCCGGGACTCGATGGTGGGAGTAAGTGCCCCCGGGTGGTCGAGACGAGAAAGTGGTGCGAGGGCAGGTGTGTTGGCAGGGCCGCCCTTGCCTTGGCAGCCCCTTTGCAGAGCCCCTGCAATGGCGCCTCCAGGCTGTCCCGATTTCTCAAGCCTAACCCTAACCCTAACCCTAACCCTAACCCTAGAGGATTTCCTGGGCCCAATGGTGGGAGTAAGTGCCCCCGGGTGGTCGAGACGAGAAAGTGGTGTGAGGGCAGGTGTGTTGGCAGGGCCGCCCTTGCCTTGGCAGCCCCTTTGCAGAGCCCCTGCAATGGCGCCTCCAGGCTGTCCCTATTTCTCCAGCCTAACCCTAACCCTAACCCTAACCCTAGAGGATTTCCGGGACCCGATGGTGGGAGTAAGCGCCCCCGGGTGGTCGAGACGAGAAAGTGGTGCGAGGGCAGGTGTGTTGGCAGGGCCGCCCTTGCCTTGGCAGCCCCTTTGCAGAGCCCCTGCAATGGCGCCTCCAGGCTGTCCTGATTTCTCCAGCCTAACCCTAACCCTAACCCTAACCCTAACCCTAGAGGATTTCTGGGGCCCAATGATGGGAGTAAGTGCCCCCGGGTGGTCGAGACGAGAAAGTGGTGCGAGGGCAGGTGTGTTGGCAGGGCCGCCCTTGCCTTGGCAGCCCCTTTGCAGAGCCCCTGCAATGGCGCCTCCAGGCTGTCCCTATTTCTCCAGCCTAACCCTAACCCTAACCCTAACCCTAGAGGATTTCCGGGACCCGATGGTGGGAGTAAGCGCCCCCGGGTGGTCGAGACGAGAAAGTGGTGCGAGGGCAGGTGTGTTGGCAGGGCCGCCCTTGCCTTGGCAGCCCCTTTGCAGAGCCCCTGCAATGGCGCCTCCAGGCTGTCCCGATTTCTCAAGCCTAACCCTAACCCTAACCCTAACCCTAGAGGATTTTCCGGGGCGCGATGGTGGGAGTAAACGCCCCCAGGTGGTCGAGACGAGAAAGTGGTGCGAGGGCAGGTGTGTTGGCAGGGCCGCCCTTGCCTTGGCAGCCCCTTTGCAGAGCCCCTGCAATGGCGCCTCCAGGCTGTCCCGATTTCTCAAGCCTAACCCTAACCCTAATCCTAACCCTAACCCTAGAGGATTTCCGGGGCCCAATGGTGGGAGTAAGTGCCCCCGGGTGGTCGAGACGAGAAAGTGGTGCGAGGGCAGGTGTGTTGGCAGGGCCGCCCTTGCCTTGGCAGCCCCTTTGCAGAGCCCCTGCAATGGCGCCTCCAGGCTGTCCCTATTTCTCCAGCCTAACCCTAAGCCTAACCCTAACCCTAGAGGATTTTCCGGGGCGCGATGGTGGGAGTAAGCGCCCCCGGGTGGTCGAGACGAGAAAGTGGTGCGAGGGCAGGTGTGTTGGCAGGGCCGCCCTTGCCTTGGCAGCCCCTTTGCAGAGCCCCTGCAATGGCGCCTCCAGGCTGTCCCGATTTCTCCAGCCTAACCCTAACCCTAACCCTAACCCTAGAGGATTTCCGGGGCCCAATGGTGGGAGTAAGTGCCCCCGGGTGGTCGAGACGAGAAAGTGGTGCGAGGGCAGGTGTGTTGGCAGGGCCGCCCTTGCCTTGGCAGCCCCTTTGCAGAGCCCCTGCAATGGCGCCTCCAGGCTGTCCCGATTTCTCCAGCCTAACCCTAACCCTAACCCTAACCCTAGAGGATTTTCCGGGGTGCGATGGTGGGAGTAAGTGCCCCCGGGTGGTCGAGACGAGAAAGTGGTGCGAGGGCAGGTGTGTTGGCAGGGCCGCCCTTGCCTTGGCAGCCCCTTTGCAGAGCCCCTGCAATGGCGCCTCCAGGCTGTCCCGATTTCTCCAGCCTAACCCTAACCCTAACCCTAACCCTAGAGGATTTCCGGGACCCGATGGTGGGAGTAAGCGCCCCCGGGTGGTCGAGACGAGAAAGTGGTGCGAGGGCAGGTGTGTTGGCAGGGCCGCCCTTGCCTTGGCAGCCCCTTTGCAGAGCCCCTGCAATGGCGCCTCCAGGCTGTCCCTATTTCTCCAGCCTAACCCTAAGCCTAACCCTAACCCTAGAGGATTTTCTGGGGCCCGATGGTGGGAGTAAGCGCCCCCGGGTGGTCGAGACGAGAAAGTGGTGCGAGGGCAGGTGTGTTGGCAGGGCCGCCCTTGCCTTGGCAGCCCCTTTGCAGAGCCCCTGCAATGGCGCCTCCAGGCTGTCCCGATTTCTCCAGCCTAACCCTAACCCTAACCCTAACCCTAGAGGATTTCCGGGACCCGATGGTGGGAGTAAGTGCCCCCGGGTGGTCGAGACGAGAAAGTGGTGCGAGGGCAGGTGTGTTGGCAGGTCCGCCCTTGCCTTGGCAGCCCCTTTGCAGAGCCCCTGCAATGGCGCCTCCAGGCTGTCCCGATTTCTCCAGCCTAACCCTAACCCTAACGCTAACCCTAGAGGATTTTCCGGGGCCCGATGGTTGCAGTAAGCGCCCCCGGGTGGTCGAGACGAGAAAGTGGTGCGAGGGCAGGTGTGTTGGCAGGGCCACCCTTGCCTTGGCAGCCCCTTTGCAGAGCCCCTGCAATGACGCCTCCAGGCTGTCCCTATTTCTCCAGCCTAACCCTAACCCTAACCCTAACCCTAGAGGATTTTCCGGGGCGCGATGGTGGGAGTAAGCGCCCCCGGGTGGTCGAGATGAGAAAGTGGTGAGAGGGCAGGTGTGTTGGCAGGGCCGCCCTTGCCTTGGCAGCCCCTTTGCAGAGCCCCTGCAATGGCGCCTCCAGGCTGTCCCGATTTCTCAAGCCTAACCCTAACCCTAATCCTAACCCTAACCCTAGAGGATTTCCGGGGCCCAATGGTGGGAGTAAGTGCCCCCGGGTGGTCGAGACGAGAAAGTGGTGCGAGGGCAGGTGTGTTGGCAGGGCCGCCCTTGCCTTGGCAGCCCCTTTGCAGAGCCCCTGCAATGGCGCCTCCAGGCTGTCCCGATTTCTCAAACCTAACCCTAACCCTAACCCTAACCCTAGAGGATTTTCCGGGGCCCGATGGTGGGAGTAAGTGCCCCCGGGTGGTCGAGACGAGAAAGTGGTGCGAGGGCAGGTGTGTTGGCAGGGCCGCCCTTGCCTTGGCAGCCCCTTTGCAGAGCCCCTGCAATGGCGCCTCCAGGCTGTCCCGATTTCTCCAGCCTAACCCTAACCCTAACCCTAACCCTAGAGGATTTTCTGGGGCCCGATGGTGGGAGTAAGTGCCCCCGGGTGGTCGAGACGAGAAAGTGGTGCGAGGGCAGGTGTGTTGGCAGGGCCGCCCTTGCCTTGGCAGCCCCTTTGCAGAGCCCCTGCAATGGCGCCTCCAGGCTGTCCCGATTTCTCAAGCCTAACCCTAACCCTAACCCTAACCCTAACCCTAGAGGATTTCCTGGGCCCAATGGTGGGAGTAAGTGCCCCCGGGTGGTCGAGACGAGAAAGTGGTGTGAGGGCAGGTGTGTTGGCAGGGCCGCCCTTGCCTTGGCAGCCCCTTTGCAGAGCCCCTGCAATGGCGCCTCCAGGCTGTCCCGATTTCTCAAGCCTAACCCTAACCCTAACCCTAACCCTAGAGGATTTCCGGGACCCGATGGTGGGAGTAAGCGCCCCCGGGTGGTCGAGACGAGAAAGTGGTGCGAGGGCAGGTGTGTTGGCAGGGCCGCCCTTGCCTTGGCAGCCCCTTTGCAGAGCCCCTGCAATGGCGCCTCCAGGCTGTCCTGATTTCTCCAGCCTAACCCTAACCCTAACCCTAACCCTAACCCTAGAGGATTTCTGGGGCCCAATGATGGGAGTAAGTGCCCCCGGGTGGTCGAGACGAGAAAGTGGTGCGAGGGCAGGTGTGTTGGCAGGGCCGCCCTTGCCTTGGCAGCCCCTTTGCAGAGCCCCTGCAATGGCGCCTCCAGGCTGTCCCTATTTCTCCAGCCTAACCCTAACCCTAACCCTAACCCTAGAGGATTTCCGGGACCCGATGGTGGGAGTAAGCGCCCCCGGGTGGTCGAGACGAGAAAGTGGTGCGAGGGCAGGTGTGTTGGCAGGGCCGCCCTTGCCTTGGCAGCCCCTTTGCAGAGCCCCTGCAATGGCGCCTCCAGGCTGTCCTGATTTCTCCAGCCTAACCCTAACCCTAACCCTAACCCTAACCCTAGAGGATTTTCCGGGGCCCGATGGTTGCAGTAAGCGCCCCCGGGTGGTCGAGACGAGAAAGTGGTGCGAGGGCAGGTGTGTTGGCAGGTCCGCCCTTGCCTTGGCAGCCCCTTTGCAGAGCCCCTGCAATGGCGCCTCCAGGCTGTCCTGATTTCACAAGCCTAACCCTAACCCTAACCCTAACCCTAGAGGATTTTCCGGGGCCCGATGGTTGCAGTAAGCGCCCCGGGGTGGTCGAGACGAGAAAGTGGTGCGAGGGCAGGTGTGTTGGCAGGGCCGCCCTTGCCTTGGCAGCCCCTTTGCAGAGCCCCTGCAATGGCGCCTCCAGGCTGTCCCGATTTCTCAAGCCTAACCCTAACCCTAACCCTAACCCTAGAGGATTCCCGGGACCCGATGGTGGGAGTAAGCGCCCCCGGGTGGTCGAGACGAGAAAGTGGTGCGAGGGCAGGTGTGTTGGCAGGGCCGCCCTTGCCTTGGCAGCCCCTTTGCAGAGCCCCTGCAATGGCGCCTCCAGGCTGTCCCGATTTCTCAAGCCTAACCCTAACCCTAACCCTAACCCTAGAGGATTTTCCGGGGCGCGATGGTGGGAGTAAACGCCCCCGGGTGGTCGAGACGAGAAAGTGGTGCGAGGGCAGGTGTGTTGGCAGGGCCGCCCTTGCCTTGGCAGCCCCTTTGCAGAGCCCCTGCAATGGCGCCTCCAGGCTGTCCCGATTTCTCCAGCCTAACCCTAACCCTAATCCTAACCCTAACCCTAGAGGATTTCCGGGGCCCAATGGTGGGAGTAAGTGCCCCCGGGTGGTCGAGACGAGAAAGTGGTGCGAGGGCAGGTGTGTTGGCAGGGCCGCCCTTGCCTTGGCAGCCCCTTTGCAGAGCCCCTGCAATGGCGCCTCCAGGCTGTCCCTATTTCTCCAGCCTAACCCTAAGCCTAACCCTAACCCTAGAGGATTTTCCGGGGCGCGATGGTGGGAGTAAGCGCCCCCGGGTGGTCGAGACGAGAAAGTGGTGCGAGGGCAGGTGTGTTGGCAGGGCCGCCCTTGCCTTGGCAGCCCCTTTGCAGAGCCCCTGCAATGGCGCCTCCAGGCTGTCCCGATTTCTCAAGCCTAACCCTAACCCTAACCCTAACCCTAGAGGATTTCCGGGGCCCAATGGTGGGAGTAAGTGCCCCCGGGTGGTCGAGACGAGAAAGTGGTGCGAGGGCAGGTGTGTTGGCAGGGCCGCCCTTGCCTTGGCAGCCCCTTTGCAGAGCCCCTGCAATGGCGCCTCCAGGCTGTCCCGATTTCTCAAGCCTAACCCTAAGCCTAACCCTAACCCTAGAGGATTCCCGGGACTCGATGGTGGGAGTAAGTGCCCCCGGGTGGTCGAGACGAGAAAGTGGTGCGAGGGCAGGTGTGTTGGCAGGGCCGCCCTTGCCTTGGCAGCCCCTTTGCAGAGCCCCTGCAATGGCGCCTCCAGGCTGTCCCGATTTCTCAAGCCTAACCCTAAGCCTAACCCTAACCCTAGAGGATTTTCTGGGGCCCGATGGTGGGAGTAAGTGCCCCCGGGTGGTCGAGACGAGAAAGTGGTGCGAGGGCAGGTGTGTTGGCAGGGCCGCCCTTGCCTTGGCAGCCCCTTTGCAGAGCCCCTGCAATGGCGCCTCCAGGCTGTCCCGATTTCTCCAGCCTAACCCTAACCCTAACCCTAACCCTAGAGGATTTCCGGGACCCGATGGTGGGAGTAAGCGCCCCCGGGTGGTCGAGACGAGAAAGTGGTGCGAGGGCAGGTGTGTTGGCAGGGCCGCCCTTGCCTTGGCAGCCCCTTTGCAGAGCCCCTGCAATGGCGCCTCCAGGCTGTCCCTATTTCTCCAGCCTAACCCTAAGCCTAACCCTAACCCTAGAGGATTTTCTGGGGCCCGATGGTGGGAGTAAGCGCCCCCGGGTGGTCGAGACGAGAAAGTGGTGCGAGGGCAGGTGTGTTGGCAGGGCCGCCCTTGCCTTGTCAGCCCCTTTGCAGAGCCCCTGCAATGGCGCCTCCAGGCTGTCCCGATTTCTCCAGCCTAACCCTAACCCTAACCCTAACCCTAGAGGATTTCCGGGACCCGATGGTGGGAGTAAGTGCCCCCGGGTGGTCGAGACGAGAAAGTGGTGCGAGGGCAGGTGTGTTGGCAGGTCCGCCCTTGCCTTGGCAGCCCCTTTGCAGAGCCCCTGCAATGGCGCCTCCAGGCTGTCCCGATTTCTCCAGCCTAACCCTAACCCTAACCCTAACCCTAGAGGATTTTCCGGGGCCCGATGGTTGCAGTAAGCGCCCCCGGGTGGTCGAGACGAGAAAGTGGTGCGAGGGCAGGTGTGTTGGCAGGGCCACCCTTGCCTTGGCAGCCCCTTTGCAGAGCCCCTGCAATGACGCCTCCAGGCTGTCCCTATTTCTCCAGCCTAACCCTAACCCTAACCCTAACCCTAGAGGATTTTCCGGGGCGCGATGGTGGGAGTAAGCGCCCCCGGGTGGTCGAGACGAGAAAGTGGTGAGAGGGCAGGTGTGTTGGCAGGGCCGCCCTTGCCTTGGCAGCCCCTTTGCAGAGCCCCTGCAATGGCGCCTCCAGGCTGTCCCGATTTCTCCAGCCTAACCCTAACCCTAATCCTAACCCTAACCCTAGAGGATTTCCGGGGCCCAATGGTGGGAGTAAGTGCCCCCGGGTGGTCGAGACGAGAAAGTGGTGCGAGGGCAGGTGTGTTGGCAGGGCCGCCCTTGCCTTGGCAGCCCCTTTGCAGAGCCCCTGCAATGGCGCCTCCAGGCTGTCCCGATTTCTCAAGCCTAACCCTAACCCTAACCCTAACCCTAGAGGATTTTCCGGGGCCCGATGGTGGGAGTAAGTGCCCCCGGGTGGTCGAGACGAGAAAGTGGTGCGAGGGCAGGTGTGTTGGCAGGGCCGCCCTTGCCTTGGCAGCCCCTTTGCAGAGCCCCTGCAATGGCGCCTCCAGGCTGTCCCGATTTCTCCAGCCTAACCCTAACCCTAACCCTAACCCTAGAGGATTTTCTGGGGCCCGATGGTGGGAGTAAGTGCCCCCGGGTGGTCGAGACGAGAAAGTGGTGCGAGGGCAGGTGTGTTGGCAGGGCCGCCCTTGCCTTGGCAGCCCCTTTGCAGAGCCCCTGCAATGGCGCCTCCAGGCTGTCCCGATTTCTCAAGCCTAACCCTAACCCTAACCCTAACCCTAACCCTAGAGGATTTCCTGGGCCCAATGGTGGGAGTAAGTGCCCCCGGGTGGTCGAGACGAGAAAGTGGTGTGAGGGCAGGTGTGTTGGCAGGGCCGCCCTTGCCTTGGCAGCCCCTTTGCAGAGCCCCTGCAATGGCGCCTCCAGGCTGTCCCCATTTCTCAAGCCTAACCCTAACCCTAACCCTAACCCTAGAGGATTTCCGGGACCCGATGGTGGGAGTAAGCGCCCCCGGGTGGTCGAGACGAGAAAGTGGTGCGAGGGCAGGTGTGTTGGCAGGGCCGCCCTTGCCTTGGCAGCCCCTTTGCAGAGCCCCTGCAATGGCGCCTCCAGGCTGTCCCGATTTCTCCAGCCTAACCCTAAGCCTAACCCTAACCCTAGAGGATTTCCGGGGCCCAATGGTGGGAGTAAGCGCCCCCGGGTGGTCGAGACGAGAAAGTGGTGCGAGGGCAGGTGTGTTGGCAGGGCCACCCTTGCCTTGGCAGCCCCTTTACAGAGCCCCTGCAATGGCGCCTCCAGGCTGTCCCTATTTCTCCAGCCTAACCCTAACCCTAAGCCTAACCCTAGAGGATTTTCTGGGGCGCGATGGTGGGAGTAAGTGCCCCCGGGTGGTCGAGACGAGAAAGTGGTGAGAGGGCAGGTGTGTTGGCAGGGCCGCCCTTGCCTTGGCAGCCCCTTTGCAGAGCCCCTGCAATGGCGCCTCCAGGCTGTCCCGATTTCTCCAGCCTAACCCTAACCCTAACCCTAACCCTAGAGGATTTCCGGGGCCCAATGGTGGGAGTAAGTGCCCCCGGGTGGTCGAGACGAGAAAGTGGTGCGAGGGCAGGTGTGTTGGCAGGGCCGCCCTTGCCTTGGCAGCCCCTTTGCAGAGCCCCTGCAATGGCGCCTCCAGGCTGTCCCGATTTCTCTAGCCTAACCCTAACCCTAACCCTAACCCTAGAGGATTCCCGGGACTCGTTGGTGGGAGTAAGCGCCCCCGGGTGGTCGAGACGAGAAAGTGGTGCGAGGGCAGGTGTGTTGGCAGGGCCGCCCTTGCCTTGGCAGCCCCTTTGCAGAGCCCCTGCAATGGCGCCTCCAGGCTGTCCCAATTTCTCAAGCCTAACCCTAACCCTAACCCTAACCCTAGAGGATTTCCGGGACCCGATGGTGGGAGTAAGCGCCCCCGGGTGGTCGAGACGAGAAAGTGGTGCGAGGGCAGGTGTGTTGGCAGGGCCGCCCTTGCCTTGGCAGCCCCTTTGCAGAGCCCCTGCAATGGCGCCTCCAGGCTGTCCCTATTTCTCAAGCCTAACCCTAACCCTAACCCTAACCCTAGAGGATTTCCGGGACCCGATGGTGGGAGTAAGCGCCCCCGGGTGGTCGAGACGAGAAAGTGGTGCGAGGGCAGGTGTGTTGGCAGGTCCGCCCTTGCCTTGGCAGCCCCTTTGCAGAGCCCCTGCAATGGCGCCTCCAGGCTGTCCCAATTTCTCAAGCCTAACCCTAAGCCTAACCCTAACCCTAGAGGATTTTCCGGGACCCGATGGTGGGAGTAAGCGCCCCCGGGTGGTCGAGACGAGAAAGTGGTGCGAGGGCAGGTGTGTTGGCAGGGCCGCCCTTGCCTTGGCAGCCCCTTTGCAGAGCCCCTGCAATGGCGCCTCCAGGCTGTCCCTATTTCTCCAGCCTAACCCTAAGCCTAACCCTAACCCTAGAGGATTTTCTGGGGCGCGATGGTGGGAGTAAGCGCCCCCGGGTGGTCGAGACGAGAAAGTGGTGCGAGGGCAGGTGTGTTGGCAGGGCCGCCCTTGCCTTGGCAGCCCCTTTGCAGAGCCCCTGCAATGGCGCCTCCAGGCTGTCCCTATTTCTCCAGCCTAACCCTAAGCCTAACCCTAACCCTAGAGGATTTTCTGGGGCGCGATGGTGGGAGTAAGCGCCCCCGGGTGGTCGAGACGAGAAAGTGGTGCGAGGGCAGGTGTGTTGGCAGGGCCGCCCTTGCCTTGGCAGCCCCTTTGCAGAGCCCCTGCAATGGCGCCTCCAGGCTGTCCCGATTTCTCCAGCCTAACCCTAACCCTAACCCTAACCCTAGAGGATTTCCGGGACCCGATGGTGGGAGTAAGCGCCCCCGGGTGGTCGAGACGAGAAAGTGGTGCGAGGGCAGGTGTGTTGGCAGGGCCGCCCTTGCCTTGGCAGCCCCTTTGCAGAGCCCCTGCAATGGCGCCTCCAGGCTGTCCTGATTTCTCCAGCCTAACCCTAACCCTAACCCTAACCCTAGAGGATTTTCCGGGGCCCGATGGTTGCAGTAAGCGCCCCCGGGTGGTCGAGACGAGAAAGTGGTGCGAGGGCAGGTGTGTTGGCAGGGCCGCCCTTGCCTTGGCAGCCCCTTTGCAGAGCCCCTGCAATGGCGCCTCCAGGCTGTCCTGATTTCACAAGCCTAACCCTAACCCTAACCCTAACCCTAGAGGATTTTCCGGGGCCCGATGGTGGGAGTAAGCGCCCCCGGGTGGTCGAGACGAGAAAGTGGTGCGAGGGCAGGTGTGTTGGCAGGGCCGCCCTTGCCTTGGCAGCCCCTTTGCAGAGCCCCTGCAATGGCGCCTCCAGGCTGTCCCGATTTCTCCAGCCTAACCCTAACCCTAACCCTAACCCTAGAGGATTCCCGGGACCCGATGGTGGGAGTAAGCGCCCCCGGGTGGTCGAGACGAGAAAGTGGTGCGAGGGCAGGTGTGTTGGCAGGGCCGCCCTTGCCTTGGCAGCCCCTTTGCAGAGCCCCTGCAATGGCGCCTCCAGGCTGTCCCGATTTCTCCAGCCTAACCCTAACCCTAACACTAACCCTAGAGGATTTTCCGGGGCGCGATGGTGGGAGTAAACGCCCCCAGGTGGTCGAGACGAGAAAGTGGTGCGAGGGCAGGTGTGTTGGCAGGGCCGCCCTTGCCTTGGCAGCCCCTTTGCAGAGCCCCTGCAATGGCGCCTCCAGGCTGTCCCGATTTCTCAAGCCTAACCCTAAGCCTAACCCTAACCCTAGAGGATTCCCGGGACCCGATGGTGGGAGTAAGTGCCCCCGGGTGGTCGAGACGAGAAAGTGGTGCGAGGGCAGGTGTGTTGGCAGGTCCGCCCTTGCCTTGGCAGCCCCTTTGCAGAGCCCCTGCAATGGCGCCTCCAGGCTGTCCCGATTTCTCAAGCCTAACCCTAACCCTAACCCTAACCCTAGAGGATTTTCTGGGGCCCGATGGTGGGAGTAAGTGCCCCCGGGTGGTCGAGACGAGAAAGTGGTGCGAGGGCAGGTGTGTTGGCAGGGCCGCCCTTGCCTTGGCAGCCCCTTTGCAGAGCCCCTGCAATGGCGCCTCCAGGCTGTCCCGATTTCTCAAGCCTAACCCTAACCCTAACCCTAACCCTAGAGGATTTCCGGGACCCGATGGTGGGAGTAAGCGCCCCCGGGTGGTCGAGACGAGAAAGTGGTGCGAGGGCAGGTGTGTTGGCAGGGCCACCCTTGCCTTGGCAGCCCCTTTGCAGAGCCCCTGCAATGGCGCCTCCAGGCTGTCCCTATTTCTCCAGCCTAACCCTAAGCCTAACCCTAACCCTAGAGGATTTCCGGGGCCCGATGGTGGGAGTAAGCGCCCCCGGGTGGTCGAGACGAGAAAGTGGTGCGAGGGCAGGTGTGTTGGCAGGGCCGCCCTTGCCTTGGCAGCCCCTTTGCAGAGCCCCTGCAATGGCGCCTCCAGGCTGTCCCGATTTCTCAAGCCTAACCCTAACCCTAACCCTAGAGGATTTCCGGGGCCCAATGGTGGGAGTAAGTGCCCCCGGGTGGTCGAGACGAGAAAGTGGTGCGAGGGCAGGTGTGTTGGCAGGGCCACCCTTGCCTTGGCAGCCCCTTTGCAGAGCCCCTGCAATGGCGCCTCCAGGCTGTCCCTATTTCTCCAGCCTAACCCTAAGCCTAACCCTAACCCTAGAGGATTTTCCGGGGCGCGATGGTGGGAGTAAGCGCCCCCGGGTGGTCGAGACGAGAAAGTGGTGCGAGGGCAGGTGTGTTGGCAGGGCCACCCTTGCCTTGGCAGCCCCTTTGCAGAGCCCCTGCAATGGCGCCTCCAGGCTGTCCCGATTTCTCAAGCCTAACCCTAACCCTAACCCTAACCCTAGAGGATTTCCGGGACCCGATGGTGGGAGTAAGTGCCCCCGGGTGGTCGAGACGAGAAAGTGGTGCGAGGGCAGGTGTGTTGGCAGGTCCGCCCTTGCCTTGGCAGCCCCTTTGCAGAGCCCCTGCAATGGCGCCTCCAGGCTGTCCCGATTTCTCCAGCCTAACCCTAACCCTAACCCTAACCCTAGAGGATTTTCCGGGGCCCGATGGTTGCAGTAAGCGCCCCCGGGTGGTCGAGACGAGAAAGTGGTGCGAGGGCAGGTGTGTTGGCAGGGCCACCCTTGCCTTGGCAGCCCCTTTGCAGAGCCCCTGCAATGACGCCTCCAGGCTGTCCCTATTTCTCCAGCCTAACCCTAAGCCTAACCCTAACCCTAGAGGATTTTCTGGGGCCCGATGGTGGGAGTAAGCGCCCCCGGGTGGTCGAGACGAGAAAGTGGTGCGAGGGCAGGTGTGTTGGCAGGGCCGCCCTTGCCTTGGCAGCCCCTTTGCAGAGCCCCTGCAATGGCGCCTCCAGGCTGTCCCGATTTCTCCAGCCTAACCCTAACCCTAACCCTAGAGGATTTTCCGGGGCCCAATGGTGGGAGTAAGTGCCCCCGGGTGGTCGAGACGAGAAAGTGGTGCGAGGGCAGGTGTGTTGGCAGGGCCACCCTTGCCTTGGCAGCCCCTTTGCAGAGCCCCTGCAATGGCGCCTCCAGGCTGTCCCGATTTCTCAAGCCTAACCCTAACCCTAACCCTAACCCTAGAGGATTTTCCGGGGCCCGATGGTTGCAGTAAGCGCCCCCGGGTGGTCGAGACGAGAAAGTGGTGCGAGGGCAGGTGTGTTGGCAGGGCCACCCTTGCCTTGGCAGCCCCTTTGCAGAGCCCCTGCAATGGCGCCTCCAGGCTGTCCCGATTTCTCCAGCCTAACCCTAACCCTAACCCTAACCCTAGAGGATTTCCGGGGCCCAATGGTGGGAGTAAGTGCCCCCGGGTGGTCGAGACGAGAAAGTGGTGCGAGGGCAGGTGTGTTGGCAGGTCCGCCCTTGCCTTGGCAGCCCCTTTGCAGAGCCCCTGCAATGGCGCCTCCAGGCTGTCCCTATTTCTCCAGCCTAACCCTAAGCCTAACCCTAACCCTAGAGGATTTTCCGGGGCCCGATGGTGGGAGTAAGCGCCCCCGGGTGGTCGAGACAAGAAAGTGGTGCGAGGGCAGGTGTGTTGGCAGGGCCGCCCTTGCCTTGGCAGCCCCTTTGCAGAGCCCCTGCAATGGCGCCTCCAGGCTGTCCCGATTTCTCAAGCCTAACCCTAACCCTAACCCTAACCCTAACCCTAGAGGATTTCCGGGGCCCAATGGTGGGAGTAAGTGCCCCCGGGTGGTCGAGACGAGAAAGTGGTGCGAGGGCAGGTGTGTTGGCAGGGCCGCCCTTGCCTTGGCAGCCCCTTTGCAGAGCCCCTGCAATGGCGCCTCCAGGCTGTCCCTATTTCTCCAGCCTAACCCTAACCCTAACCCTAACCCTAGAGGATTTTCCGGGGCGCGATGGTGGGAGTAAGCGCCCCCGGGTGGTCGAGACGAGAAAGTGGTGCGAGGGCAGGTGTGTTGGCAGGGCCGCCCTTGCCTTGGCAGCCCCTTTGCAGAGCCCCTGCAATGGCGCCTCCAGGCTGTCCCGATTTCTCAAGCCTAACCCTAACCCTAACCCTAACCCTAGAGGATTTCCGGGGCCCAATGGTGGGAGTAAGTGCCCCCGGGTGGTCGAGACGAGAAAGTGGTGCGAGGGCAGGTGTGTTGGCAGGGCCGCCCTTGCCTTGGCAGCCCCTTTGCAGAGCCCCTGCAATGGCGCCTCCAGGCTGTCCCGATTTCTCAAGCCTAACCCTAACCCTAACCCTAACCCTAGAGGATTTCCGGGACTCGATGGTGGGAGTAAGTGCCCCCGGGTGGTCGAGACGAGAAAGTGGTGCGAGGGCAGGTGTGTTGGCAGGGCCGCCCTTGCCTTGGCAGCCCCTTTGCAGAGCCCCTGCAATGGCGCCTCCAGGCTGTCCCGATTTCTCAAACCTAACCCTAACCCTAACCCTAACCCTAGAGGATTTTCCGGGGCCCGATGGTGGGAGTAAGTGCCCCCGGGTGGTCGAGACGAGAAAGTGGTGCGAGGGCAGGTGTGTTGGCAGGGCCGCCCTTGCCTTGGCAGCCCCTTTGCAGAGCCCCTGCAATGGCGCCTCCAGGCTGTCCCGATTTCTCCAGCCTAACCCTAACCCTAACCCTAACCCTAGAGGATTTTCTGGGGCCCGATGGTGGGAGTAAGTGCCCCCGGGTGGTCGAGACGAGAAAGTGGTGCGAGGGCAGGTGTGTTGGCAGGGCCGCCCTTGCCTTGGCAGCCCCTTTGCAGAGCCCCTGCAATGGCGCCTCCAGGCTGTCCCGATTTCTCAAGCCTAACCCTAACCCTAATCCTAACCCTAACCCTAGAGGATTTCCTGGGCCCAATGGTGGGAGTAAGTGCCCCCGGGTGGTCGAGACGAGAAAGTGGTGTGAGGGCAGGTGTGTTGGCAGGGCCGCCCTTGCCTTGGCAGCCCCTTTGCAGAGCCCCTGCAATGGCGCCTCCAGGCTGTCCCGATTTCTCAAGCCTAACCCTAACCCTAACCCTAACCCTAGAGGATTTCCGGGACCCGATGGTGGGAGTAAGCGCCCCCGGGTGGTCGAGACGAGAAAGTGGTGCGAGGGCAGGTGTGTTGGCAGGGCCGCCCTTGCCTTGGCAGCCCCTTTGCAGAGCCCCTGCAATGGCGCCTCCAGGCTGTCCCGATTTCTCCAGCCTAACCCTAACCCTAACCCTAACCCTAACCCTAGAGGATTTCCGGGGCCCAATGGTGGGAGTAAGTGCCCCCGGGTGGTCGAGACGAGAAAGTGGTGCGAGGGCAGGTGTGTTGGCAGGGCCACCCTTGCCTTGGCAGCCCCTTTACAGAGCCCCTGCAATGGCGCCTCCAGGCTGTCCCTATTTCTCCAGCCTAACCCTAACCCTAACCCTAACCCTAGAGGATTTCCGGGACCCGATGGTGGGAGTAAGTGCCCCCGGGTGGTCGAGACGAGAAAGTGGTGCGAGGGCAGGTGTGTTGGCAGGGCCGCCCTTGCCTTGGCAGCCCCTTTGCAGAGCCCCTGCAATGGCGCCTCCAGGCTGTCCTGATTTCACAAGCCTAACCCTAACCCTAACCCTAACCCTAGAGGATTTTCCGGGGCCCGATGGTGGGAGTAAGCGCCCCCGGGTGGTCGAGACGAGAAAGTGGTGCGAGGGCAGGTGTGTTGGCAGGGCCGCCCTTGCCTTGGCAGCCCCTTTGCAGAGCCCCTGCAATGGCGCCTCCAGGCTGTCCCGATTTCTCCAGCCTAACCCTAACCCTAACCCTAACCCTAGAGGATTCCCGGGACCCGATGGTGGGAGTAAGCGCCCCCGGGTGGTCGAGACGAGAAAGTGGTGCGAGGGCAGGTGTGTTGGCAGGGCCGCCCTTGCCTTGGCAGCCCCTTTGCAGAGCCCCTGCAATGGCGCCTCCAGGCTGTCCCGATTTCTCCAGCCTAACCCTAACCCTAACACTAACCCTAGAGGATTTCCGGGACCCGATGGTGGGAGTAAGTGCCCCCGGGTGGTCGAGACGAGAAAGTGGTGCGAGGGCAGGTGTGTTGGCAGGTCCGCCCTTGCCTTGGCAGCCCCTTTGCAGAGCCCCTGCAATGGCGCCTCCAGGCTGTCCCGATTTCTCAAGCCTAACCCTAACCCTAACCCTAACCCTAGAGGATTTTCTGGGGCCCGATGGTGGGAGTAAGTGCCCCCGGGTGGTCGAGACGAGAAAGTGGTGCGAGGGCAGGTGTGTTGGCAGGGCCGCCCTTGCCTTGGCAGCCCCTTTGCAGAGCCCCTGCAATGGCGCCTCCAGGCTGTCCCGATTTCTCCAGCCTAACCCTAACCCTAACCCTAACCCTAGAGGATTTCCGGGACCCGATGGTGGGAGTAAGCGCCCCCGGGTGGTCGAGACGAGAAAGTGGTGCGAGGGCAGGTGTGTTGGCAGGGCCACCCTTGCCTTGGCAGCCCCTTTGCAGAGCCCCTGCAATGGCGCCTCCAGGCTGTCCCGATTTCTCCAGCCTAACCCTAACCCTAACCCTAACCCTAGAGGATTTTCCGGGGCCCGATGGTTGCAGTAAGCGCCCCCGGGTGGTCGAGACGAGAAAGTGGTGCGAGGGCAGGTGTGTTGGCAGGGCCACCCTTGCCTTGGCAGCCCCTTTGCAGAGCCCCTGCAATGACGCCTCCAGGCTGTCCCTATTTCTCCAGCCTAACCCTAAGCCTAACCCTAACCCTAGAGGATTTTCTGGGGCCCGATGGTGGGAGTAAGCGCCCCCGGGTGGTCGAGACGAGAAAGTGGTGCGAGGGCAGGTGTGTTGGCAGGGCCGCCCTTGCCTTGGCAGCCCCTTTGCAGAGCCCCTGCAATGGCGCCTCCAGGCTGTCCCGATTTCTCCAGCCTAACCCTAACCCTAACCCTAGAGGATTTCCGGGGCCCAATGGTGGGAGTAAGTGCCCCCGGGTGGTCGAGACGAGAAAGTGGTGCGAGGGCAGGTGTGTTGGCAGGGCCACCCTTGCCTTGGCAGCCCCTTTGCAGAGCCCCTGCAATGGCGCCTCCAGGCTGTCCCTATTTCTCCAGCCTAACCCTAACCCTAACGCTAACCCTAGAGGATTTTCCGGGGCCCGATGGTTGCAGTAAGCGCCCCCGGGTGGTCGAGACGAGAAAGTGGTGCGAGGGCAGGTGTGTTGGCAGGGCCACCCTTGCCTTGGCAGCCCCTTTGCAGAGCCCCTGCAATGGCGCCTCCAGGCTGTCCCGATTTCTCCAGCCTAACCCTAACCCTAACCCTAACCCTAGAGGATTTCCGGGGCCCAATGGTGGGAGTAAGTGCCCCCGGGTGGTCGAGACGAGAAAGTGGTGCGAGGGCAGGTGTGTTGGCAGGTCCGCCCTTGCCTTGGCAGCCCCTTTGCAGAGCCCCTGCAATGGCGCCTCCAGGCTGTCCCGATTTCTCCAGCCTAACCCTAAGCCTAACCCTAACCCTAGAGGATTTTCCGGGGCCCGATGGTGGGAGTAAGCGCCCCCGGGTGGTCGAGACGAGAAAGTGGTGCGAGGGCAGGTGTGTTGGCAGGGCCGCCCTTGCCTTGGCAGCCCCTTTGCAGAGCCCCTGCAATGGCGCCTCCAGGCTGTCCCGATTTCTCAAGCCTAACCCTAACCCTAACCCTAACCCTAACCCTAGAGGATTTCCGGGGCCCAATGGTGGGAGTAAGTGCCCCCGGGTGGTCGAGACGAGAAAGTGGTGAGAGGGCAGGTGTGTTGGCAGGGCCGCCCTTGCCTTGGCAGCCCCTTTGCAGAGCCCCTGCAATGGCGCCTCCAGGCTGTCCCTATTTCTCCAGCCTAACCCTAAGCCTAACCCTAACCCTAGAGGATTTTCCGGGGCGCGATGGTGGGAGTAAGTGCCCCCGGGTGGTCGAGACGAGAAAGTGGTGCGAGGGCAGGTGTGTTGGCAGGGCCGCCCTTGCCTTGGCAGCCCCTTTGCAGAGCCCCTGCAATGGCGCCTCCAGGCTGTCCCGATTTCTCAAGCCTAACCCTAACCCTAACCCTAACCCTAGAGGATTTCCGGGGCCCAATGGTGGGAGTAAGTGCCCCCGGGTGGTCGAGACGAGAAAGTGGTGCGAGGGCAGGTGTGTTGGCAGGGCCGCCCTTGCCTTGGCAGCCCCTTTGCAGAGCCCCTGCAATGGCGCCTCCAGGCTGTCCCGATTTCTCAAGCCTAACCCTAACCCTAACCCTAACCCTAGAGGATTTCCGGGACTCGATGGTGGGAGTAAGTGCCCCCGGGTGGTCGAGACGAGAAAGTGGTGCGAGGGCAGGTGTGTTGGCAGGGCCGCCCTTGCCTTGGCAGCCCCTTTGCAGAGCCCCTGCAATGGCGCCTCCAGGCTGTCCCGATTTCTCAAACCTAACCCTAACCCTAACCCTAACCCTAGAGGATTTTCCGGGGCCCGATGGTGGGAGTAAGTGCCCCCGGGTGGTCGAGACGAGAAAGTGGTGCGAGGGCAGGTGTGTTGGCAGGGCCGCCCTTGCCTTGGCAGCCCCTTTGCAGAGCCCCTGCAATGGCGCCTCCAGGCTGTCCCGATTTCTCCAGCCTAACCCTAACCCTAACCCTAACCCTAGAGGATTTTCTGGGGCCCGATGGTGGGAGTAAGTGCCCCCGGGTGGTCGAGACGAGAAAGTGGTGCGAGGGCAGGTGTGTTGGCAGGGCCGCCCTTGCCTTGGCAGCCCCTTTGCAGAGCCCCTGCAATGGCGCCTCCAGGCTGTCCCGATTTCTCAAGCCTAACCCTAACCCTAATCCTAACCCTAACCCTAGAGGATTTCCTGGGCCCAATGGTGGGAGTAAGTGCCCCCGGGTGGTCGAGACGAGAAAGTGGTGTGAGGGCAGGTGTGTTGGCAGGGCCGCCCTTGCCTTGGCAGCCCCTTTGCAGAGCCCCTGCAATGGCGCCTCCAGGCTGTCCCGATTTCTCAAGCCTAACCCTAACCCTAACCCTAACCCTAGAGGATTTCCGGGACCCGATGGTGGGAGTAAGCGCCCCCGGGTGGTCGAGACGAGAAAGTGGTGCGAGGGCAGGTGTGTTGGCAGGGCCGCCCTTGCCTTGGCAGCCCCTTTGCAGAGCCCCTGCAATGGCGCCTCCAGGCTGTCCCGATTTCTCCAGCCTAACCCTAACCCTAACCCTAACCCTAGAGGATTTCCGGGGCCCAATGGTGGGAGTAAGTGCCCCCGGGTGGTCGAGACGAGAAAGTGGTGCGAGGGCAGGTGTGTTGGCAGGGCCACCCTTGCCTTGGCAGCCCCTTTACAGAGCCCCTGCAATGGCGCCTCCAGGCTGTCCCTATTTCTCCAGCCTAACCCTAAGCCTAACCCTAACCCTAGAGGATTTCCGGGACCCGATGGTGGGAGTAAGCGCCCCCGGGTGGTTGAGACGAGAAAGTGGTGCGAGGGCAGGTGTGTTGGCAGGGCCGCCCTTGCCTTGGCAGCCCCTTTGCAGAGCCCCTGCAATGGCGCCTCCAGGCTGTCCCGATTTCTCCAGCCTAACCCTAACCCTAACCCTAACCCTAGAGGATTTCCGGGGCCCAATGGTGGGAGTAAGTGCCCCCGGGTGGTCGAGACGAGAAAGTGGTGCGAGGGCAGGTGTGTTGGCAGGGCCGCCCTTGCCTTGGCAGCCCCTTTGCAGAGCCCCTGCAATGGCGCCTCCAGGCTGTCCCGATTTCTCAAGCCTAACCCTAAGCCTAACCCTAACCCTAGAGGATTTCCGGGGCCCAATGGTGGGAGTAAGTGCCCCCGGGTGGTCGAGACGAGAAAGTGGTGCGAGGGCAGGTGTGTTGGCAGGGCCGCCCTTGCCTTGGCAGCCCCTTTGCAGAGCCCCTGCAATGGCGCCTCCAGGCTGTCCCGATTTCTCAAGCCTAACCCTAACCCTAACCCTAACCCTAGAGGATTTTCCGGGGTGCGATGGTGGGAGTAAGTGCCCCCGGGTGGTCGAGACGAGAAAGTGGTGCGAGGGCAGGTGTGTTGGCAGGGCCGCCCTTGCCTTGGCAGCCCCTTTGCAGAGCCCCTGCAATGGCGCCTCCAGGCTGTCCCGATTTCTCCAGCCTAACCCTAACCCTAACCCTAACCCTAGAGGATTCCCGGGACCCGATGGTGGGAGTAAGCGCCCCCGGGTGGTCGAGACGAGAAAGTGGTGCGAGGGCAGGTGTGTTGGCAGGGCCGCCCTTGCCTTGGCAGCCCCTTTGCAGAGCCCCTGCAATGGCGCCTCCAGGCTGTCCCGATTTCTCCAGCCTAACCCTAACCCTAACCCTAACCCTAGAGGATTCCCGGGACTCGATGGTGGGAGTAAGCGCCCCCGGGTGGTCGAGACGAGAAAGTGGTGCGAGGGCAGGTGTGTTGGCAGGGCCGCCCTTGCCTTGGCAGCCCCTTTGCAGAGCCCCTGCAATGGCGCCTCCAGGCTGTCCCGATTTCTCCAGCCTAACCCTAACCCTAACCCTAACCCTAGAGGATTTTCCGGGGCGCGATGGTGGGAGTAAGTGCCCCCGGGTGGTCGAGACGAGAAAGTGGTGCGAGGGCAGGTGTGTTGGCAGGGCTGCCCTTGCCTTGGCAGCCCCTTTGCAGAGCCCCTGCAATGGCGCCTCCAGGCTGTCCCGATTTCTCAAGCCTAACCCTAACCCTAACCCTAACCCTAGAGGATTTCCGGGACCCGATGGTGGGAGTAAGCGCCCCCGGGTGGTCGAGACGAGAAAGTGGTGCGAGGGCAGGTGTGTTGGCAGGGCCGCCCTTGCCTTGGCAGCCCCTTTGCAGAGCCCCTGCAATGGCGCCTCCAGGCTGTCCCGATTTCTCAAGCCTAACCCTAACCCTAACCCTAACCCTAACCCTAGAGGATTCCCGGGGCCCAATGGTGGGAGTAAGTGCCCCCGGGTGGTCGAGACGAGAAAGTGGTGCGAGGGCAGGTGTGTTGGCAGGGCCGCCCTTGCCTTGGCAGCCCCTTTGCAGAGCCCCTGCAATGGCGCCTCCAGGCTGTCCCGATTTCTCAAGCCTAACCCTAACCCTAACCCTAACCCTAGAGGATTTTCCGGGGCGCGATGGTGGGAGTAAGTGCCCCCGGGTGGTCGAGACGAGAAAGTGGTGCAAGGGCAGGTGTGTTGGCAGGGCCGCCCTTGCCTTGGCAGCCCCTTTGCAGAGCCCCTGCAATGGCGCCTCCAGGCTGTCCCGATTTCTCAAGCCTAACCCTAACCCTAACCCTAACCCTAACCCTAGAGGATTTCCGGGGCCCAATGGTGGGAGTAAGTGCCCCCGGGTGGTCGAGACGAGAAAGTGGTGCGAGGGCAGGTGTGTTGGCAGGGCCGCCCTTGCCTTGGCAGCCCCTTTGCAGAGCCCCTGCAATGGCGCCTCCAGGCTGTCCCGATTTCTCAAGCCTAAACCTAAGCCTAACCCTAAGCCTAACCCTAACCCTAGAGGATTTCCGGGACCCGATGGTGGGAGTAAGTGCCCCCGGGTGGTCGAGACGAGAAAGTGGTGCGAGGGCAGGTGTGTTGGCAGGGCCGCCCTTGCCTTGGCAGCCCCTTTGCAGAGCCCCTGCAATGGCGCCTCCAGGCTGTCCCGATTTCTCCAGCCTAACCCTAAGCCTAACCCTAACCCTAGAGGATTTTCCGGGGTGCGATGGTGGGAGTAAGTGCCCCCGGGTGGTCGAGACGAGAAAGTGGTGCGAGGGCAGGTGTGTTGGCAGGGCCGCCCTTGCCTTGGCAGCCCCTTTGCAGAGCCCCTGCAATGGCGCCTCCAGGCTGTCCCGATTTCTCAAGCCTAACCCTAACCCTAACCCTAACCCTAGAGGATTTCCGGGACCCGATGGTGGGAGTAAGTGCCCCCGGGTGGTCGAGACGAGAAAGTGGTGCGAGGGCAGGTGTGTTGGCAGGGCCGCCCTTGCCTTGGCAGCCCCTTTGCAGAGCCCCTGCAATGGCGCCTCCAGGCTGTCCCGATTTCTCAAGCCTAACCCTAACCCTAACCCTAAGCCTAACCCTAACCCTAGAGGATTTTCTGGGGCCCGATGGTGGGAGTAAGCGCCCCCGGGTGGTCGAGACGAGAAAGTGGTGCGAGGGCAGGTGTGTTGGCAGGGCCGCCCTTGCCTTGGCAGCCCCTTTGCAGAGCCCCTGCAATGGCGCCTCCAGACTGTCCCGATTTCTCCAGCCTAACCCTAAGCCTAACCCTAACCCTAGAGGATTTTCCGGGGCGCGATGGTGGGAGTAAGCGCCCCCGGGTGCTCGAGACGAGAAAGTGGTGCGAGGGCAGGTGTGTTGGCAGGGCCGCCCTTGCCTTGGCAGCCCCTTTACAGAGCCCCTGCAATGGCGCCTCCAGGCTGTCCCTATTTCTCAAGCCTAACCCTAACCCTAACCCTAACCCTAGAGGATTTTCCGGGGCCCGATGGTGGGAGTAAGCGCCCCCGGGTGGTCGAGACGAGAAAGTGGTGCGAGGGCAGGTGTGTTGGCAGGGCCGCCCTTGCCTTGGCAGCCCCTTTGCAGAGCCCCTGCAATGGCGCCTCCAGACTGTCCCGATTTCTCCAGCCTAACCCTAAGCCTAACCCTAACCCTAGAGGATTTTCCGGGGCGCGATGGTGGGAGTAAGCGCCCCCGGGTGGTCGAGACGAGAAAGTGGTGCGAGGGCAGGTGTGTTGGCAGGGCCGCCCTTGCCTTGGCAGCCCCTTTGCAGAGCCCCTGCAATGGCGCCTCCAGGCTGTCCCGATTTCTCCAGCCTAACCCTAACCCTAACCCTAACCCTAGAGGATTCCCGGGACCCGATGGTGGGAGTAAGCGCCCCCGGGTGGTCGAGACGAGAAAGTGGTGCGAGGGCAGGTGTGTTGGCAGGGCCGCCCTTGCCTTGGCAGCCCCTTTGCAGAGCCCCTGCAATGGCGCCTCCAGGCTGTCCCGATTTCTCAAGCCTAACCCTAACCCTAACCCTAACCCTAGAGAATTTCCGGGACCCGATGGTGGGAGTAAGCGCCCCCGGGTGGTCGAGACGAGAAAGTGGTGCGAGGGCAGGTGTGTTGGCAGGGCTGCCCTTGCCTTGGCAGCCCCTTTGCAGAGCCCCTGCAATGGCGCCTCCAGGCTGTCCCGATTTCTCCAGCCTAACCCTAAGCCTAACCCTAACCCTAGAGGATTTTCCGGGGCGCGATGGTGGGAGTAAGCGCCCCCAGGTGGTCGAGACGAGAAAGTGGTGCGAGGGCAGGTGTGTTGGCAGGGCCGCCCTTGCCTTGGCAGCCCCTTTGCAGAGCCCCTGCAATGGCGCCTCCAGGCTGTCCCGATTTCTCAAGCCTAACCCTAACCCTAACCCTAACCCTAACCCTAGAGGATTTCCGGGGCCCAATGGTGGGAGTAAGTGCCCCCGGGTGGTCGAGACGAGAAAGTGGTGCGAGGGCAGGTGTGTTGGCAGGGCCGCCCTTGCCTTGGCAGCCCCTTTGCAGAGCCCCTGCAATGGCGCCTCCAGGCTGTCCCTATTTCTCCAGCCTAACCCTAAGCCTAACCCTAACCCTAGAGGATTTTCCGGGGCGCGATGGTGGGAGTAAGCGCCCCCGGGTGGTCGAGACGAGAAAGTGGTGCGAGGGCAGGTGTGTTGGCAGGGCCGCCCTTGCCTTGGCAGCCCCTTTGCAGAGCCCCTGCAATGGCGCCTCCAGGCTGTCCCGATTTCTCCAGCCTAACCCTAACCCTAACCCTAACCCTAGAGGATTTCCGGGGCCCAATGGTGGGAGTAAGTGCCCCCGGGTGGTCGAGACGAGAAAGTGGTGCGAGGGCAGGTGTGTTGGCAGGGCCGCCCTTGCCTTGGCAGCCCCTTTGCAGAGCCCCTGCAATGGCGCCTCCAGGCTGTCCCGATTTCTCAAGCCTAACCCTAAGCCTAACCCTAACCCTAGAGGATTTCCGGGACTCGATGGTGGGAGTAAGTGCCCCCGGGTGGTCGAGACGAGAAAGTGGTGCGAGGGCAGGTGTGTTGGCAGGGCCACCCTTGCCTTGGCAGCCCCTTTGCAGAGCCCCTGCAATGGCGCCTCCAGGCTGTCCCGATTTCTCAAGCCTAACCCTAAGCCTAACCCTAACGCTAGAGGATTTTCTGGGGCCCGATGGTGGGAGTAAGTGCCCCCGGGTGGTCGAGACGAGAAAGTGGTGCGAGGGCAGGTGTGTTGGCAGGGCCGCCCTTGCCTTGGCAGCCCCTTTGCAGAGCCCCTGCAATGGCGCCTCCAGGCTGTCCCGATTTCTCCAGCCTAACCCTAACCCTAACCCTAACCCTAGAGGATTTCCGGGACCCGATGGTGGGAGTAAGCGCCCCCGGGTGGTCGAGACGAGAAAGTGGTGCGAGGGCAGGTGTGTTGGCAGGGCCGCCCTTGCCTTGGCAGCCCCTTTGCAGAGCCCCTGCAATGGCGCCTCCAGGCTGTCCCGATTTCTCCAGCCTAACCCTAACCCTAACCCTAACCCTAGAGGATTTTCTGGGGCGCGATGGTGGGAGTAAGCGCCCCCGGGTGGTTGAGACGAGAAAGTGGTGCGAGGGCAGGTGTGTTGGCAGGGCCGCCCTTGCCTTGGCAGCCCCTTTGCAGAGCCCCTGCAATGGCGCCTCCAGGCTGTCCCGATTTCTCCAGCCTAACCCTAACCCTAACCCTAGAGGATTTCCGGGGCCCAATGGTGGGAGTAAGTGCCCCCGGGTGGTCGAGACGAGAAAGTGGTGCGAGGGCAGGTGTGTTGGCAGGGCCACCCTTGCCTTGGCAGCCCCTTTGCAGAGCCCCTGCAATGGCGCCTCCAGGCTGTCCCGATTTCTCAAGCCTAACCCTAACCCTAACCCTAACCCTAGAAGATTTTCTGGGGCGCGATGGTGGGAGTAAGCGCCCCCGGGTGGTCGAGACGAGAAAGTGGTGCGAGGGCAGGTGTGTTGGCAGGGCCACCCTTGCCTTGGCAGCCCCTTTGCAGAGCCCCTGCAATGGCGCCTCCAGGCTGTCCCGATTTCTCAAGCCTAACCCTAACCCTAAGCCTAACCCTAGAGGATTTTCCAGGGCCCGATGGTGGGAGTAAGTGCCCCCGGGTGGTCGAGACGAGAAAGTGGTGCGAGGGCAGGTGTGTTGGCAGGGCCGCCCTTGCCTTGGCAGCCCCTTTGCAGAGCCCCTGCAATGGCGCCTCCAGGCTGTCCCGATTTCTCCAGCCTAACCCTAACCCTAACCCTAACCCTAGAGGATTTTCCGGGGCCCGATGGTTGCAGTAAGCGCCCCCGGGTGGTCGAGACGAGAAAGTGGTGTGAGGGCAGGTGTGTTGGCAGGGCCACCCTTGCCTTGGCAGCCCCTTTGCAGAGCCCCTGCAATGGCGCCTCCAGGCTGTCCCTATTTCTCCAGCCTAACCCTAACCCTAACCCTAACCCTAGAGGATTTTCCGGGGCCCAATGGTGGGAGTAAGCGCCCCCGGGTGGTCGAGACGAGAAAGTGGTGCGAGGGCAGGTGTGTTGGCAGGGCCGCCCTTGCCTTGTCAGCCCCTTTGCAGAGCCCCTGCAATGGCGCCTCCAGGCTGTCCCGATTTCTCAAGCCTAACCCTAACCCTAATCCTAACCCTAACGCTAGAGGATTTTCCGGGGCGCGATGGTGGGAGTAAGCGCCCCCGGGTGGTCGAGACGAGAAAGTGGTGCGAGGGCAGGTGTGTTGGCAGGGCCGCCCTTGCCTTGGCAGCCCCTTTGCAGAGCCCCTGCAATGGCGCCTCCAGGCTGTCCCTATTTCTCCAGCCTAACCCTAAGCCTAACCCTAACCCTAGAGGATTTTCCGGGGCGCGATGGTGGGAGTAAGCGCCCCCGGGTGGTCGAGACGAGAAAGTGGTGCGAGGGCAGGTGTGTTGGCAGGGCCGCCCTTGCCTTGGCAGCCCCTTTGCAGAGCCCCTGCAATGGCGCCTCCAGGCTGTCCCGATTTCTCCAGCCTAACCCTAACCCTAACCCTAACCCTAGAGGATTTCCGGGGCCCAATGGTGGGAGTAAGTGCCCCCGGGTGGTCGAGACGAGAAAGTGGTGCGAGGGCAGGTGTGTTGGCAGGGCCGCCCTTGCCTTGGCAGCCCCTTTGCAGAGCCCCTGCAATGGCGCCTCCAGGCTGTCCCTATTTCTCCAGCCTAACCCTAACCCTAACCCTAACCCTAGAGGATTTCCGGGACTCGATGGTGGGAGTAAGTGCCCCCGGGTGGTCGAGACGAGAAAGTGGTGCGAGGGCAGGTGTGTTGGCAGGGCCGCCCTTGCCTTGGCAGCCCCTTTGCAGAGCCCCTGCAATGGCGCCTCCAGGCTGTCCCGATTTCTCAAACCTAACCCTAACCCTAACCCTAACCCTAGAGGATTTTCCGGGGCCCGATGGTGGGAGTAAGTGCCCCCGGGTGGTCGAGACGAGAAAGTGGTGCGAGGGCAGGTGTGTTGGCAGGGCCACCCTTGCCTTGGCAGCCCCTTTGCAGAGCCCCTGCAATGGCGCCTCCAGGCTGTCCCGATTTCTCCAGCCTAACCCTAACCCTAACCCTAACCCTAGAGGATTTTCTGGGGCCCGATGGTGGGAGTAAGTGCCCCCGGGTGGTCGAGACGAGAAAGTGGTGCGAGGGCAGGTGTGTTGGCAGGGCCGCCCTTGCCTTGGCAGCCCCTTTGCAGAGCCCCTGCAATGGCGCCTCCAGGCTGTCCCGATTTCTCCAGCCTAACCCTAACCCTAACCCTAACCCTAGAGGATTTTCCGGGGCGCGATGGTGGGAGTAAGTGCCCCCGGGTGGTCGAGACGAGAAAGTGGTGCGAGGGCAGGTGTGTTGGCAGGGCCGCCCTTGCCTTGGCAGCCCCTTTGCAGAGCCCCTGCAATGGCGCCTCCAGGCTGTCCCGATTTCTCAAGCCTAACCCTAACCCTAACCCTAACCCTAGAGGATTTCCGGGACCCGATGGTGGGAGTAAGCGCCCCCGGGTGGTCGAGACGAGAAAGTGGTGCGAGGGCAGGTGTGTTGGCAGGGCCGCCCTTGCCTTGGCAGCCCCTTTGCAGAGCCCCTGCAATGGCGCCTCCAGGCTGTCCCGATTTCTCCAGCCTAACCCTAACCCTAACCCTAACCCTAGAGGATTTTCCGGGGCGCGATGGTGGGAGTAAGTGCCCCCGGGTGGTCGAGACGAGAAAGTGGTGCGAGGGCAGGTGTGTTGGCAGGGCCGCCCTTGCCTTGGCAGCCCCTTTGCAGAGCCCCTGCAATGGCGCCTCCAGGCTGTCCCTATTTCTCCAGCCTAACCCTAAGCCTAACCCTAACCCTAGAGGATTTTCTGGGGCCCGATGGTGGGAGTAAGCGCCCCCGGGTGGTCGAGACGAGAAAGTGGTGCGAGGGCAGGTGTGTTGGCAGGGCCGCCCTTGCCTTGGCAGCCCCTTTGCAGAGCCCCTGCAATGGCGCCTCCAGGCTGTCCCGATTTATCCAGCCTAACCCTAACCCTAACCCTAACCCTAGAGGATTTCCGGGACTCGATGGTGGGAGTAAGTGCCCCCGGGTGGTCGAGACGAGAAAGTGGTGCGAGGGCAGGTGTGTTGGCAGGGCCGCCCTTGCCTTGGCAGCCCCTTTGCAGAGCCCCTGCAATGGCGCCTCCAGGCTGTCCCGATTTCTCAAGCCTAACCCTAACCCTAACCCTAACCCTAGAGGATTTTCCGGGGTGCGATGGTGGGAGTAAGTGCCCCCGGGTGGTCGAGACGAGAAAGTGGTGCGAGGGCAGGTGTGTTGGCAGGGCCGCCCTTGCCTTGGCAGCCCCTTTGCAGAGCCCCTGCAATGGCGCCTCCAGGCTGTCCCGATTTCTCAAGCCTAACCCTAACCCTAACCCTAACCCTAGAGGATTCCCGGGACCCGATGGTGGGAGTAAGCGCCCCCGGGTGGTCGAGACGAGAAAGTGGTGCGAGGGCAGGTGTGTTGGCAGGGCCGCCCTTGCCTTGGCAGCCCCTTTGCAGAGCCCCTGCAATGGCGCCTCCAGGCTGTCCCGATTTCTCTAGCCTAACCCTAACCCTAACCCTAACCCTAGAGGATTCCCGGGACCCGATGGTGGGAGTAAGCGCCCCCGGGTGGTCGAGACGAGAAAGTGGTGCGAGGGCAGGTGTGTTGGCAGGGCCGCCCTTGCCTTGGCAGCCCCTTTGCAGAGCCCCTGCAATGGCGCCTCCAGGCTGTCCCGATTTCTCCAGCCTAACCCTAACCCTAACCCTAACCCTAGAGGATTTTCCGGGGCGCGATGGTGGGAGTAAGTGCCCCTGGGTGGTCGAGACGAGAAAGTGGTGCGAGGGCAGGTGTGTTGGCAGGGCCGCCCTTGCCTTGGCAGCCCCTTTGCAGAGCCCCTGCAATGGCGCCTCCAGGCTGTCCCGATTTCTCAAGCCTAACCCTAACCCTAACCCTAACCCTAGAGGATTCCCGGGACCCGATGGTGGGAGTAAGCGCCCCCGGGTGGTCGAGACGAGAAAGTGGTGCGAGGGCAGGTGTGTTGGCAGGGCCGCCCTTGCCTTGGCAGCCCCTTTGCAGAGCCCCTGCAATGGCGCCTCCAGGCTGTCCCGATTTCTCAAGCCTAACCCTAACCCTAACCCTAACCCTAGAGGATTCCCGGGACCCGATGGTGGGAGTAAGCGCCCCCGGGTGGTCGAGACGAGAAAGTGGTGCGAGGGCAGGTGTGTTGGCAGGGCCGCCCTTGCCTTGGCAGCCCCTTTGCAGAGCCCCTGCAATGGCGCCTCCAGGCTGTCCCGATTTCTCCAGCCTAACCCTAACCCTAACCCTAACCCTAGAGGATTTTCCGGGGCGCGATGGTGGGAGTAAGTGCCCCCGGGTGGTCGAGACGAGAAAGTGGTGCGAGGGCAGGTGTGTTGGCAGGGCCGCCCTTGCCTTGGCAGCCCCTTTGCAGAGCCCCTGCAATGGCGCCTCCAGGCTGTCCCGATTTCTCAAGCCTAACCCTAACCCTAACCCTAACCCTAGAGGATTTCCGGGACCCGATGGTGGGAGTAAGCGCCCCCGGGTGGTCGAGACGAGAAAGTGGTGCGAGGGCAGGTGTGCTGGCAGGGCCGCCCTTGCCTTGGCAGCCCCTTTGCAGAGCCCCTGCAATGGCGCCTCCAGGCTGTCCCGATTTCTCCAGCCTAACCCTAACCCTAACCCTAACCCTAACCCTAGAGGATTTCCGGGGCCCAATGGTGGGAGTAAGTGCCCCCGGGTGGTCGAGACGAGAAAGTGGTGTGAGGGCAGGTGTGTTGGCAGGGCCACCCTTGCCTTGGCAGCCCCTTTGCAGAGCCCCTGCAATGGCGCCTCCAGGCTGTCCCGATTTCTCCAGCCTAACCCTAAGCCTAACCCTAACCCTAGAGGATTTCCGGGACCCGATGGTGGGAGTAAGCGCCCCCGGGTGGTCGAGACGAGAAAGTGGTGCGAGGGCAGGTGTGTTGGCAGGGCCGCCCTTGCCTTGGCAGCCCCTTTGCAGAGCCCCTGCAATGGCGCCTCCAGACTGTCCCGATTTCTCCAGCCTAACCCTAACCCTAACCCTAACCCTAGAGGATTTTCCGGGGCCCGATGGTGGGAGTAAGCGCCCCCGGGTGGTCGAGACGAGAAAGTGGTGCGAGGGCAGGTGTGTTGGCAGGGCCGCCCTTGCCTTGGCAGCCCCTTTGCAGAGCCCCTGCAATGGCGCCTCCAGGCTGTCCCGATTTCTCAAGCCTAACCCTAACCCTAACCCTAACCCTAGAGGATTTCCGGGACCCGATGGTGGGAGTAAGCGCCCCCGGGTGGTCGAGACGAGAAAGTGGTGCGAGGGCAGGTGTGTTGGCAGGGCCGCCCTTGCCTTGGCAGCCCCTTTGCAGAGCCCCTGCAATGGCGCCTCCAGGCTGTCCCGATTTCTCCAGCCTAACCCTAACCCTAACACTAACCCTAACCCTAGAGGATTTCCGGGGCCCAATGGTGGGAGTAAGTGCCCCCGGGTGGTCGAGACGAGAAAGTGGTGTGAGGGCAGGTGTGTTGGCAGGGCCACCCTTGCCTTGGCAGCCCCTTTGCAGAGCCCCTGCAATGGCGCCTCCAGGCTGTCCCTATTTCTCAAGCCTAACCCTAACCCTAACCCTAACCCTAGAGGATTTTCCGGGGCGCGATGGTGGGAGTAAGCGCCCCCGGGTGGTCGAGACGAGAAAGTGGTGCGAGGGCAGGTGTGTTGGCAGGGCCGCCCTTGCCTTGGCAGCCCCTTTGCAGAGCCCCTGCAATGGCGCCTCCAGGCTGTCCCTATTTCTCCAGCCTAACCCTAACCCTAACCCTAACCCTAGAGGATTTCCGGGGCCCAATGGTGGGAGTAAGTGCCCCCGGGTGGTCGAGACGAGAAAGTGGTGCGAGGGCAGGTGTGTTGGCAGGTCCGCCCTTGCCTTGGCAGCCCCTTTGCAGAGCCCCTGCAATGGCGCCTCCAGGCTGTCCCGATTTCTCAAGCCTAACCCTAAGCCTAACCCTAACCCTAGAGGATTTCCGGGACTCGATGGTGGGAGTAAGTGCCCCCGGGTGGTCGAGACGAGAAAGTGGTGCGAGGGCAGGTGTGTTGGCAGGGCCGCCCTTGCCTTGGCAGCCCCTTTGCAGAGCCCCTGCAATGGCGCCTCCAGGCTGTCCCCATTTCTCCAGCCTAACCCTAAGCCTAACCCTAACCCTAGAGGATTTTCCGGGGTGCGATGGTGGGAGTAAGTGCCCCCGGGTGGTCGAGACGAGAAAGTGGTGCGAGGGCAGGTGTGTTGGCAGGGCCGCCCTTGCCTTGGCAGCCCCTTTGCAGAGCCCCTGCAATGGCGCCTCCAGGCTGTCCCTATTTCTCAAGCCTAACCCTAACCCTAACCCTAACCCTAGAGGATTTTCTGGGGCCCGATGGTTGCAGTAAGCGCCCCCGGGTGGTGGAGACGAGAAAGTGGTGCGAGGGCAGGTGTGTTGGCAGGGCCGCCCTTGCCTTGGCAGCCCCTTTGCAGAGCCCCTGCAATGGCGCCTCCAGGCTGTCCCGATTTCTCCAGCCTAACCCTAAGCCTAACCCTAACCCTAGAGGATTTCCGGGACCCGATGGTGGGAGTAAGCGCCCCCGGGTGGTCGAGACGAGAAAGTGGTGCGAGGGCAGGTGTGTTGGCAGGGCCGCCCTTGCCTTGGCAGCCCCTTTGCAGAGCCCCTGCAATGGCGCCTCCAGACTGTCCCGATTTCTCCAGCCTAACCCTAACCCTAACCCTAACCCTAGAGGATTTTCCGGGGCCCGATGGTGGGAGTAAGCGCCCCCGGGTGGTCGAGACGAGAAAGTGGTGCGAGGGCAGGTGTGTTGGCAGGGCCGCCCTTGCCTTGGCAGCCCCTTTGCAGAGCCCCTGCAATGGCGCCTCCAGGCTGTCCCGATTTCTCCAGCCTAACCCTAACCCTAACCCTAACCCTAGAGGATTTCCGGGACCCGATGGTGGGAGTAAGCGCCCCCGGGTGGTCGAGACGAGAAAGTGGTGCGAGGGCAGGTGTGTTGGCAGGGCCGCCCTTGCCTTGGCAGCCCCTTTGCAGAGCCCCTGCAATGGCGCCTCCAGGCTGTCCCGATTTCTCCAGCCTAACCCTAACCCTAACCCTAACCCTAGAGGATTTTCCGGGGCGCGATGGTGGGAGTAAGCGCCCCCGGGTGGTCGAGACGAGAAAGTGGTGCGAGGGCAGGTGTGTTGGCAGGGCCGCCCTTGCCTTGGCAGCCCCTTTGCAGAGCCCCTGCAATGGCGCCTCCAGGCTGTCCCGATTTCTCCAGCCTAACCCTAACCCTAACCCTAACCCTAACCCTAGAGGATTTCCGGGGCCCAATGGTGGGAGTAAGTGCCCCCGGGTGGTCGAGACGAGAAAGTGGTGTGAGGGCAGGTGTGTTGGCAGGGCCACTCTTGCCTTGGCAGCCCCTTTGCAGAGCCCCTGCAATGGCGCCTCCAGGCTGTCCCTATTTCTCAAGCCTAACCCTAACCCTAACCCTAACCCTAGAGGATTTTCCGGGGCGCGATGGTGGGAGTAAGCGCCCCCGGGTGGTCGAGACGAGAAAGTGGTGCAAGGGCAGGTGTGTTGGCAGGGCCGCCCTTGCCTTGGCAGCCCCTTTGCAGAGCCCCTGCAATGGCGCCTCCAGGCTGTCCCGATTTCTCAAGCCTAACCCTAACCCTAACCCTAACCCTAGAGGATTTCCGGGGCCCAATGGTGGGAGTAAGTGCCCCCGGGTGGTCGAGACGAGAAAGTGGTGCGAGGGCAGGTGTGTTGGCAGGGCCGCCCTTGCCTTGGCAGCCCCTTTGCAGAGCCCCTGCAATGGCGCCTCCAGGCTGTCCCCATTTCTCCAGCCTAACCCTAAGCCTAACCCTAACCCTAGAGGATTTTCCGGGGTGCGATGGTGGGAGTAAGTGCCCCCGGGTGGTCGAGACGAGAAAGTGGTGCGAGGGCAGGTGTGTTGGCAGGGCCGCCCTTGCCTTGGCAGCCCCTTTGCAGAGCCCCTGCAATGGCGCCTCCAGGCTGTCCCGATTTCTCCAGCCTAACCCTAACCCTAACCCTAACCCTAGAGGATTTTCTGGGGCCCGATGGTTGCAGTAAGCGCCCCCGGGTGGTGGAGACGAGAAAGTGGTGCGAGGGCAGGTGTGTTGGCAGGGCCGCCCTTGCCTTGGCAGCCCCTTTGCAGAGCCCCTGCAATGGCGCCTCCAGGCTGTCCCGATTTCTCCAGCCTAACCCTAAGCCTAACCCTAACCCTAGAGGATTTCCGGGACCCGATGGTGGGAGTAAGCGCCCCCGGGTGGTCGAGACGAGAAAGTGGTGCGAGGGCAGGTGTGTTGGCAGGGCCGCCCTTGCCTTGGCAGCCCCTTTGCAGAGCCCCTGCAATGGCGCCTCCAGACTGTCCCGATTTCTCCAGCCTAACCCTAACCCTAACCCTAACCCTAGAGGATTTTCCGGGGCCCGATGGTGGGAGTAAGCGCCCCCGGGTGGTCGAGACGAGAAAGTGGTGCGAGGGCAGGTGTGTTGGCAGGGCCGCCCTTGCCTTGGCAGCCCCTTTGCAGAGCCCCTGCAATGGCGCCTCCAGGCTGTCCCGATTTCTCCAGCCTAACCCTAACCCTAACCCTAACCCTAGAGGATTTCCGGGACCCGATGGTGGGAGTAAGCGCCCCCGGGTGGTCGAGACGAGAAAGTGGTGCGAGGGCAGGTGTGTTGGCAGGGCCGCCCTTGCCTTGGCAGCCCCTTTGCAGAGCCCCTGCAATGGCGCCTCCAGGCTGTCCCGATTTCTCCAGCCTAACCCTAACCCTAACCCTAACCCTAGAGGATTTTCCGGGGCGCGATGGTGGGAGTAAGCGCCCCCAGGTGGTCGAGACGAGAAAGTGGTGCGAGGGCAGGTGTGTTGGCAGGGCCGCCCTTGCCTTGGCAGCCCCTTTGCAGAGCCCCTGCAATGGCGCCTCCAGGCTGTCCCGATTTCTCAAGCCTAACCCTAACCCTAACCCTAACCCTAGAGGATTTCCGGGGCCCAATGGTGGGAGTAAGTGCCCCCGGGTGGTCGAGACGAGAAAGTGGTGCGAGGGCAGGTGTGTTGGCAGGGCCGCCCTTGCCTTGGCAGCCCCTTTGCAGAGCCCCTGCAATGGCGCCTCCAGGCTGTCCCGATTTCTCCAGCCTAACCCTAACCCTAACCCTAACCCTAGAGGATTTCCGGGGCCCAATGGTGGGAGTAAGTGCCCCCGGGTGGTCGAGACGAGAAAGTGGTGCGAGGGCAGGTGTGTTGGCAGGGCCGCCCTTGCCTTGGCAGCCCCTTTGCAGAGCCCCTGCAATGGCGCCTCCAGGCTGTCCCGATTTCTCCAGCCTAACCCTAACCCTAACCCTAACCCTAGAGGATTTCCGGGACTCGATGGTGGGAGTAAGTGCCCCCGGGTGGTCGAGACGAGAAAGTGGTGCGAGGGCAGGTGTGTTGGCAGGGCCGCCCTTGCCTTGGCAGCCCCTTTGCAGAGCCCCTGCAATGGCGCCTCCAGGCTGTCCCGATTTCTCAAGCCTAACCCTAACCCTAACCCTAACCCTAGAGGATTTCCGGGGCCCAATGGTGGGAGTAAGTGCCCCCGGGTGGTCGAGACGAGAAAGTGGTGCGAGGGCAGGTGTGTTGGCAGGGCCGCCCTTGCCTTGGCAGCCCCTTTGCAGAGCCCCTGCAATGGCGCCTCCAGGCTGTCCCGATTTCTCCAGCCTAACCCTAACCCTAACCCTAACCCTAGAGGATTCCCGGGGCCCAATGGTGGGAGTAAGTGCCCCCGGGTGGTCGAGACGAGAAAGTGGTGCGAGGGCAGGTGTGTTGGCAGGGCCGCCCTTGCCTTGGCAGCCCCTTTGCAGAGCCCCTGCAATGGCGCCTCCAGGCTGTCCCGATTTCTCCAGCCTAACCCTAACCCTAACCCTAACCCTAGAGGATTTCCGGGACTCGATGGTGGGAGTAAGCGCCCCCGGGTGTTCGAGACGAGAAAGTGGTGCGAGGGCAGGTGTGTTGGCAGGGCCGCCCTTGCCTTGGCAGCCCCTTTGCAGAGCCCCTGCAATGGCGCCTCCAGGCTGTCCCGATTTCTCCAGCCTAACCCTAACCCTAACCCTAACCCTAGAGGATTTTCCGGGGCGCGATGGTGGGAGTAAGTGCCCCCGGGTGGTCGAGACGAGAAAGTGGTGCGAGGGCAGGTGTGTTGGCAGGGCCGCCCTTGCCTTGGCAGCCCCTTTGCAGAGCCCCTGCAATGGCGCCTCCAGGCTGTCCCGATTTCTCAAGCCTAACCCTAACCCTAACCCTAACCCTAGAGGATTTCCGGGACCCGATGGTGGGAGTAAGTGCCCCCGGGTGGTGGAGACGAGAAAGTGGTGCGAGGGCAGGTGTGTTGGCAGGGCCGCCCTTGCCTTGGCAGCCCCTTTGCAGAGCCCCTGCAATGGCGCCTCCAGGCTGTCCCGATTTCTCAAGCCTAACCCTAAGCCTAACCCTAACCCTAGAGGATTTTCCGGGGCCCGATGGTGGGAGTAAGTGCCCCCGGGTGGTCGAGACGAGAAAGTGGTGCGAGGGCAGGTGTGTTGGCAGGGCCGCCCTTGCCTTGGCAGCCCCTTTGCAGAGCCCCTGCAATGGCGCCTCCAGGCTGTCCCGATTTCTCAAGCCTAACCCTAACCCTAACCCTAACCCTAGAGGATTTCCGGGACCCGATGGTGGGAGTAAGCGCCCCCGGGTGGTCGAGACGAGAAAGTGGTGCGAGGGCAGGTGTGTTGGCAGGGCCGCCCTTGCCTTGGCAGCCCCTTTGCAGAGCCCCTGCAATGGCGCCTCCAGGCTGTCCCGATTTCTCCAGCCTAACCCTAACCCTAACCCTAACCCTAGAGGATTTTCCGGGGCCCGATGGTGGGAGTAAGCGCCCCCGGGTGGTCGAGACGAGAAAGTGGTGCGAGGGCAGGTGTGTTGGCAGGGCCGCCCTTGCCTTGGCAGCCCCTTTGCAGAGCCCCTGCAATGGCGCCTCCAGGCTGTCCCGATTTCTCAAGCCTAACCCTAACCCTAACCCTAACCCTAGAGGATTTCCGGGACCCGATGGTGGGAGTAAGCGCCCCCGGGTGGTCGAGACGAGAAAGTGGTGCGAGGGCAGGTGTGTTGGCAGGGCCGCCCTTGCCTTGGCAGCCCCTTTGCAGAGCCCCTGCAATGGCGCCTCCAGGCTGTCCCGATTTCTCCAGCCTAACCCTAAGCCTAACCCTAACCCTAGAGGATTTCCGGGGCCCAATGGTGGGAGTAAGTGCCCCCGGGTGGTCGAGACGAGAAAGTGGTGCGAGGGCAGGTGTGTTGGCAGGGCCGCCCTTGCCTTGGCAGCCCCTTTGCAGAGCCCCTGCAATGGCGCCTCCAGGCTGTCCCGATTTCTCCAGCCTAACCCTAACCCTAACCCTAACCCTAGAGGATTTCCGGGACTCGATGGTGGGAGTAAGTGCCCCCGGGTGGTCGAGACGAGAAAGTGGTGCGAGGGCAGGTGTGTTGGCAGGGCCGCCCTTGCCTTGGCAGCCCCTTTGCAGAGCCCCTGCAATGGCGCCTCCAGGCTGTCCCGATTTCTCCAGCCTAACCCTAACCCTAACCCTAACCCTAACCCTAGAGGATTTCCGGGGCCCAATGGTGGGAGTAAGTGCCCCCGGGTGGTCGAGACGAGAAAGTGGTGTGAGGGCAGGTGTGTTGGCAGGGCCACCCTTGCCTTGGCAGCCCCTTTGCAGAGCCCCTGCAATGGCGCCTCCAGGCTGTCCCTATTTCTCAAGCCTAACCCTAACCCTAACCCTAACCCTAGAGGATTTTCCGGGGTGCGATGGTGGGAGTAAGCGCCCCCGGGTGGTCGAGACGAGAAAGTGGTGCGAGGGCAGGTGTGTTGGCAGGGCCGCCCTTGCCTTGGCAGCCCCTTTGCAGAGCCCCTGCAATGGCGCCTCCAGGCTGTCCCTATTTCTCCAGCCTAACCCTAACCCTAACCCTAACCCTAGAGGATTTCCGGGGCCCAATGGTGGGAGTAAGTGCCCCCGGGTGGTCGAGACGAGAAAGTGGTGCGAGGGCAGGTGTGTTGGCAGGGCCGCCCTTGCCTTGGCAGCCCCTTTGCAGAGCCCCTGCAATGGCGCCTCCAGGCTGTCCCGATTTCTCAAGCCTAACCCTAAGCCTAACCCTAACCCTAGAGGATTTCCGGGACTCGATGGTGGGAGTAAGTGCCCCCGGGTGGTCGAGACGAGAAAGTGGTGCGAGGGCAGGTGTGTTGGCAGGGCCGCCCTTGCCTTGGCAGCCCCTTTGCAGAGCCCCTGCAATGGCGCCTCCAGGCTGTCCCCATTTCTCCAGCCTAACCCTAAGCCTAACCCTAACCCTAGAGGATTTTCCGGGGTGCGATGGTGGGAGTAAGTGCCCCCGGGTGGTCGAGACGAGAAAGTGGTGCGAGGGCAGGTGTGTTGGCAGGGCCGCCCTTGCCTTGGCAGCCCCTTTGCAGAGCCCCTGCAATGGCGCCTCCAGGCTGTCCCGATTTCTCCAGCCTAACCCTAACCCTAACCCTAACCCTAGAGGATTTTCTGGGGCCCGATGGTTGCAGTAAGCGCCCCCGGGTGGTCGAGACGAGAAAGTGGTGCGAGGGCAGGTGTGTTGGCAGGGCCGCCCTTGCCTTGGCAGCCCCTTTGCAGAGCCCCTGCAATGGCGCCTCCAGGCTGTCCCGATTTCTCCAGCCTAACCCTAAGCCTAACCCTAACCCTAGAGGATTTCCGGGACCCGATGGTGGGAGTAAGCGCCCCCGGGTGGTCGAGACGAGAAAGTGGTGCGAGGGCAGGTGTGTTGGCAGGGCCGCCCTTGCCTTGGCAGCCCCTTTGCAGAGCCCCTGCAATGGCGCCTCCAGACTGTCCCGATTTCTCCAGCCTAACCCTAACCTAACCCTAACCCTAGAGGATTTTCTGGGGCCCGATGGTGGGAGTAAGCGCCCCCGGGTGGTCGAGACGAGAAAGTGGTGCGAGGGCAGGTGTGTTGGCAGGGCCGCCCTTGCCTTGGCAGCCCCTTTGCAGAGCCCCTGCAATGGCGCCTCCAGGCTGTCCCGATTTCTCCAGCCTAACCCTAACCCTAACCCTAACCCTAGAGGATTTCCGGGACCCGATGGTGGGAGTAAGCGCCCCCGGGTGGTCGAGACGAGAAAGTGGTGCGAGGGCAGGTGTGTTGGCAGGGCCGCCCTTGCCTTGGCAGCCCCTTTGCAGAGCCCCTGCAATGGCGCCTCCAGGCTGTCCCGATTTCTCCAGCCTAACCCTAACCCTAACCCTAACCCTAGAGGATTTTCCGGGGCGCGATGGTGGGAGTAAGCGCCCCCAGGTGGTCGAGACGAGAAAGTGGTGCGAGGGCAGGTGTGTTGGCAGGGCCGCCCTTGCCTTGGCAGCCCCTTTGCAGAGCCCCTGCAATGGCGCCTCCAGGCTGTCCCGATTTCTCAAGCCTAACCCTAACCCTAACCCTAACCCTAACCCTAGAGGATTTCCGGGACCCGATGGTGGGAGTAAGTGCCCCCGGGTGGTCGAGACGAGAAAGTGGTGTGAGGGCAGGTGTGTTGGCAGGGCCACCCTTGCCTTGGCAGCCCCTTTGCAGAGCCCCTGCAATGGCGCCTCCAGGCTGTCCCTATTTCTCAAGCCTAACCCTAACCCTAACCCTAACCCTAGAGGATTTTCCGGGGCGCGATGGTGGGAGTAAGCGCCCCCGGGTGGTCGAGACGAGAAAGTGGTGCAAGGGCAGGTGTGTTGGCAGGGCCGCCCTTGCCTTGGCAGCCCCTTTGCAGAGCCCCTGCAATGGCGCCTCCAGGCTGTCCCGATTTCTCCAGCCTAACCCTAACCCTAACCCTAACCCTAGAGGATTTCCGGGACTCGATGGTGGGAGTAAGTGCCCCCGGGTGGTCGAGACGAGAAAGTGGTGCGAGGGCAGGTGTGTTGGCAGGGCCGCCCTTGCCTTGGCAGCCCCTTTGCAGAGCCCCTGCAATGGCGCCTCCAGGCTGTCCCCATTTCTCCAGCCTAACCCTAAGCCTAACCCTAACCCTAGAGGATTTTCCGGGGTGCGATGGTGGGAGTAAGTGCCCCCGGGTGGTCGAGACGAGAAAGTGGTGCGAGGGCAGGTGTGTTGGCAGGGCCGCCCTTGCCTTGGCAGCCCCTTTGCAGAGCCCCTGCAATGGCGCCTCCAGGCTGTCCCGATTTCTCCAGCCTAACCCTAACCCTAACCCTAACCCTAGAGGATTTTCTGGGGCCCGATGGTTGCAGTAAGCGCCCCCGGGTGGTGGAGACGAGAAAGTGGTGCGAGGGCAGGTGTGTTGGCAGGGCCGCCCTTGCCTTGGCAGCCCCTTTGCAGAGCCCCTGCAATGGCGCCTCCAGGCTGTCCCGATTTCTCAAGCCTAACCCTAAGCCTAACCCTAACCCTAGAGGATTTCCGGGACCCGATGGTGGGAGTAAGCGCCCCCGGGTGGTCGAGACGAGAAAGTGGTGCGAGGGCAGGTGTGTTGGCAGGGCCGCCCTTGCCTTGGCAGCCCCTTTGCAGAGCCCCTGCAATGGCGCCTCCAGGCTGTCCCGATTTCTCCAGCCTAACCCTAACCCTAACCCTAACCCTAGAGGATTCCCGGGGCCCAATGGTGGGAGTAAGTGCCCCCGGGTGGTCGAGACGAGAAAGTGGTGCGAGGGCAGGTGTGTTGGCAGGGCCGCCCTTGCCTTGGCAGCCCCTTTGCAGAGCCCCTGCAATGGCGCCTCCAGGCTGTCCCGATTTCTCCAGCCTAACCCTAACCCTAACCCTAACCCTAGAGGATTTCCGGGACTCGATGGTGGGAGTAAGCGCCCCCGGGTGGTCGAGACGAGAAAGTGGTGCGAGGGCAGGTGTGTTGGCAGGGCCGCCCTTGCCTTGGCAGCCCCTTTGCAGAGCCCCTGCAATGGCGCCTCCAGGCTGTCCCGATTTCTCCAGCCTAACCCTAACCCTAACCCTAACCCTAGAGGATTTTCCGGGGCGCGATGGTGGGAGTAAGTGCCCCCGGGTGGTCGAGACGAGAAAGTGGTGCGAGGGCAGGTGTGTTGGCAGGGCCGCCCTTGCCTTGGCAGCCCCTTTGCAGAGCCCCTGCAATGGCGCCTCCAGGCTGTCCCGATTTCTCAAGCCTAACCCTAACCCTAACCCTAACCCTAGAGGATTTCCGGGACCCGATGGTGGGAGTAAGTGCCCCCGGGTGGTCGAGACGAGAAAGTGGTGCGAGGGCAGGTGTGTTGGCAGGGCCGCCCTTGCCTTGGCAGCCCCTTTGCAGAGCCCCTGCAATGGCGCCTCCAGGCTGTCCCTATTTCTCCAGCCTAACCCTAACCCTAACCCTAACCCTAGAGGATTTTCCGGGGCGCGATGGTGGGAGTAAGCGCCCCCGGGTGGTCGAGACGAGAAAGTGGTGCGAGGGCAGGTGTGTTGGCAGGGCCGCCCTTGCCTTGGCAGCCCCTTTGCAGAGCCCCTGCAATGGCGCCTCCAGGCTGTCCCGATTTCTCCAGCCTAACCCTAACCCTAACCCTAACCCTAGAGGATTTTCCGGGGCCCGATGGTGGGAGTAAGCGCCCCCGGGTGGTCGAGACGAGAAAGTGGTGCGAGGGCAGGTGTGTTGGCAGGGCCGCCCTTGCCTTGGCAGCCCCTTTGCAGAGCCCCTGCAATGGCGCCTCCAGGCTGTCCCGATTTCTCAAGCCTAACCCTAACCCTAACCCTAACCCTAGAGGATTTCCGGGACCCGATGGTGGGAGTAAGCGCCCCCGGGTGGTCGAGACGAGAAAGTGGTGCGAGGGCAGGTGTGTTGGCAGGGCCGCCCTTGCCTTGGCAGCCCCTTTGCAGAGCCCCTGCAATGGCGCCTCCAGGCTGTCCCGATTTCTCCAGCCTAACCCTAAGCCTAACCCTAACCCTAGAGGATTTCCGGGGCCCAATGGTGGGAGTAAGTGCCCCCGGGTGGTCGAGACGAGAAAGTGGTGCGAGGGCAGGTGTGTTGGCAGGGCCGCCCTTGCCTTGGCAGCCCCTTTGCAGAGCCCCTGCAATGGCGCCTCCAGGCTGTCCCGATTTCTCAAGCCTAACCCTAAGCCTAACCCTAACCCTAGAGGATTTCCGGGGCCCAATGGTGGGAGTAAGTGCCCCCGGGTGGTCGAGACGAGAAAGTGGTGCGAGGGCAGGTGTGTTGGCAGGGCCGCCCTTGCCTTGGCAGCCCCTTTGCAGAGCCCCTGCAATGGCGCCTCCAGGCTGTCCCGATTTCTCCAGCCTAACCCTAACCCTAACCCTAACCCTAACCCTAGAGGATTTCCGGGGCCCAATGGTGGGAGTAAGTGCCCCCGGGTGGTCGAGACGAGAAAGTGGTGTGAGGGCAGGTGTGTTGGCAGGGCCGCCCTTGCCTTGGCAGCCCCTTTGCAGAGCCCCTGCAATGGCGCCTCCAGGCTGTCCCGATTTCTCAAGCCTAACCCTAACCCTAACCCTAACCCTAGAGGATTTTCCGGGGCGCGATGGTGGGAGTAAGCGCCCCCGGGTGGTCGAGACGAGAAAGTGGTGCGAGGGCAGGTGTGTTGGCAGGGCCGCCCTTGCCTTGGCAGCCCCTTTGCAGAGCCCCTGCAATGGCGCCTCCAGGCTGTCCCTATTTCTCCAGCCTAACCCTAACCCTAACCCTAACCCTAGAGGATTTCCGGGGCCCAATGGTGGGAGTAAGTGCCCCCGGGTGGTCGAGACGAGAAAGTGGTGCGAGGGCAGGTGTGTTGGCAGGTCCGCCCTTGCCTTGGCAGCCCCTTTGCAGAGCCCCTGCAATGGCGCCTCCAGGCTGTCCCGATTTCTCAAGCCTAACCCTAAGCCTAACCCTAACCCTAGAGGATTTCCGGGACTCGATGGTGGGAGTAAGTGCCCCCGGGTGGTCGAGACGAGAAAGTGGTGCGAGGGCAGGTGTGTTGGCAGGGCCGCCCTTGCCTTGGCAGCCCCTTTGCAGAGCCCCTGCAATGGCGCCTCCAGGCTGTCCCCATTTCTCCAGCCTAACCCTAAGCCTAACCCTAACCCTAGAGGATTTTCCGGGGTGCGATGGTGGGAGTAAGTGCCCCCGGGTGGTCGAGACGAGAAAGTGGTGCGAGGGCAGGTGTGTTGGCAGGGCCGCCCTTGCCTTGGCAGCCCCTTTGCAGAGCCCCTGCAATGGCGCCTCCAGGCTGTCCCGATTTCTCCAGCCTAACCCTAACCCTAACCCTAACCCTAGAGGATTTTCTGGGGCCCGATGGTTGCAGTAAGCGCCCCCGGGTGGTCGAGACGAGAAAGTGGTGCGAGGGCAGGTGTGTTGGCAGGGCCGCCCTTGCCTTGGCAGCCCCTTTGCAGAGCCCCTGCAATGGCGCCTCCAGGCTGTCCCGATTTCTCCAGCCTAACCCTAAGCCTAACCCTAACCCTAGAGGATTTCCGGGACCCGATGGTGGGAGTAAGCGCCCCCGGGTGGTCGAGACGAGAAAGTGGTGCGAGGGCAGGTGTGTTGGCAGGGCCGCCCTTGCCTTGGCAGCCCCTTTGCAGAGCCCCTGCAATGGCGCCTCCAGACTGTCCCGATTTCTCCAGCCTAACCCTAACCTAACCCTAACCCTAGAGGATTTTCCGGGGCGCGATGGTGGGAGTAAGCGCCCCCGGGTGGTCGAGACGAGAAAGTGGTGCGAGGGCAGGTGTGTTGGCAGGGCCGCCCTTGCCTTGGCAGCCCCTTTGCAGAGCCCCTGCAATGGCGCCTCCAGGCTGTCCCGATTTCTCCAGCCTAACCCTAACCCTAACCCTAACCCTAGAGGATTTCCGGGACCCGATGGTGGGAGTAAGCGCCCCCGGGTGGTCGAGACGAGAAAGTGGTGCGAGGGCAGGTGTGTTGGCAGGGCCGCCCTTGCCTTGGCAGCCCCTTTGCAGAGCCCCTGCAATGGCGCCTCCAGGCTGTCCCGATTTCTCCAGCCTAACCCTAACCCTAACCCTAACCCTAGAGGATTTTCCGGGGCGCGATGGTGGGAGTAAGCGCCCCCAGGTGGTCGAGACGAGAAAGTGGTGCGAGGGCAGGTGTGTTGGCAGGGCCGCCCTTGCCTTGGCAGCCCCTTTGCAGAGCCCCTGCAATGGCGCCTCCAGGCTGTCCCGATTTCTCAAGCCTAACCCTAACCCTAACCCTAACCCTAACCCTAGAGGATTTCCGGGACCCGATGGTGGGAGTAAGTGCCCCCGGGTGGTCGAGACGAGAAAGTGGTGTGAGGGCAGGTGTGTTGGCAGGGCCACCCTTGCCTTGGCAGCCCCTTTGCAGAGCCCCTGCAATGGCGCCTCCAGGCTGTCCCTATTTCTCAAGCCTAACCCTAACCCTAACCCTAACCCTAGAGGATTTTCCGGGGCGCGATGGTGGGAGTAAGCGCCCCCGGGTGGTCGAGACGAGAAAGTGGTGCAAGGGCAGGTGTGTTGGCAGGGCCGCCCTTGCCTTGGCAGCCCCTTTGCAGAGCCCCTGCAATGGCGCCTCCAGGCTGTCCCGATTTCTCCAGCCTAACCCTAACCCTAACCCTAACCCTAGAGGATTTCCGGGACTCGATGGTGGGAGTAAGTGCCCCCGGGTGGTCGAGACGAGAAAGTGGTGCGAGGGCAGGTGTGTTGGCAGGGCCGCCCTTGCCTTGGCAGCCCCTTTGCAGAGCCCCTGCAATGGCGCCTCCAGGCTGTCCCCATTTCTCCAGCCTAACCCTAAGCCTAACCCTAACCCTAGAGGATTTTCCGGGGTGCGATGGTGGGAGTAAGTGCCCCCGGGTGGTCGAGACGAGAAAGTGGTGCGAGGGCAGGTGTGTTGGCAGGGCCGCCCTTGCCTTGGCAGCCCCTTTGCAGAGCCCCTGCAATGGCGCCTCCAGGCTGTCCCGATTTCTCCAGCCTAACCCTAACCCTAACCCTAACCCTAGAGGATTTTCTGGGGCCCGATGGTTGCAGTAAGCGCCCCCGGGTGGTGGAGACGAGAAAGTGGTGCGAGGGCAGGTGTGTTGGCAGGGCCGCCCTTGCCTTGGCAGCCCCTTTGCAGAGCCCCTGCAATGGCGCCTCCAGGCTGTCCCGATTTCTCAAGCCTAACCCTAACCCTAACCCTAACCCTAGAGGATTTCCGGGACCCGATGGTGGGAGTAAGCGCCCCCGGGTGGTCGAGACGAGAAAGTGGTGCGAGGGCAGGTGTGTTGGCAGGGCCGCCCTTGCCTTGGCAGCCCCTTTGCAGAGCCCCTGCAATGGCGCCTCCAGGCTGTCCCGATTTCTCCAGCCTAACCCTAACCCTAACCCTAACCCTAGAGGATTCCCGGGGCCCAATGGTGGGAGTAAGTGCCCCCGGGTGGTCGAGACGAGAAAGTGGTGCGAGGGCAGGTGTGTTGGCAGGGCCGCCCTTGCCTTGGCAGCCCCTTTGCAGAGCCCCTGCAATGGCGCCTCCAGGCTGTCCCGATTTCTCCAGCCTAACCCTAACCCTAACCCTAACCCTAGAGGATTTCCGGGACTCGATGGTGGGAGTAAGCGCCCCCGGGTGGTCGAGACGAGAAAGTGGTGCGAGGGCAGGTGTGTTGGCAGGGCCGCCCTTGCCTTGGCAGCCCCTTTGCAGAGCCCCTGCAATGGCGCCTCCAGGCTGTCCCGATTTCTCCAGCCTAACCCTAACCCTAACCCTAACCCTAGAGGATTTTCCGGGGCGCGATGGTGGGAGTAAGTGCCCCCGGGTGGTCGAGACGAGAAAGTGGTGCGAGGGCAGGTGTGTTGGCAGGGCCGCCCTTGCCTTGGCAGCCCCTTTGCAGAGCCCCTGCAATGGCGCCTCCAGGCTGTCCCGATTTCTCAAGCCTAACCCTAACCCTAACCCTAACCCTAGAGGATTTCCGGGACCCGATGGTGGGAGTAAGTGCCCCCGGGTGGTCGAGACGAGAAAGTGGTGCGAGGGCAGGTGTGTTGGCAGGGCCGCCCTTGCCTTGGCAGCCCCTTTGCAGAGCCCCTGCAATGGCGCCTCCAGGCTGTCCCTATTTCTCCAGCCTAACCCTAACCCTAACCCTAACCCTAGAGGATTTTCCGGGGCGCGATGGTGGGAGTAAGCGCCCCCGGGTGGTCGAGACGAGAAAGTGGTGCGAGGGCAGGTGTGTTGGCAGGGCCGCCCTTGCCTTGGCAGCCCCTTTGCAGAGCCCCTGCAATGGCGCCTCCAGGCTGTCCCGATTTCTCAAGCCTAACCCTAAGCCTAACCCTAACCCTAGAGGATTTCCGGGACCCGATGGTGGGAGTAAGCGCCCCCGGGTGGTCGAGACGAGAAAGTGGTGCGAGGGCAGGTGTGTTGGCAGGGCCGCCCTTGCCTTGGCAGCCCCTTTGCAGAGCCCCTGCAATGGCGCCTCCAGGCTGTCCCGATTTCTCCAGCCTAACCCTAACCCTAACCCTAACCCTAGAGGATTTTCCGGGGCCCGATGGTGGGAGTAAGCGCCCCCGGGTGGTCGAGACGAGAAAGTGGTGCGAGGGCAGGTGTGTTGGCAGGGCCGCCCTTGCCTTGGCAGCCCCTTTGCAGAGCCCCTGCAATGGCGCCTCCAGGCTGTCCCAATTTCTCAAGCCTAACCCTAACCCTAACCCTAACCCTAGAGGATTTCCGGGACCCGATGGTGGGAGTAAGCGCCCCCGGGTGGTCGAGACGAGAAAGTGGTGCGAGGGCAGGTGTGTTGGCAGGGCCGCCCTTGCCTTGGCAGCCCCTTTGCAGAGCCCCTGCAATGGCGCCTCCAGGCTGTCCCGATTTCTCAAGCCTAAACCTAAGCCTAACCCTAACCCTAGAGGATTTCCGGGGCCCAATGGTGGGAGTAAGTGCCCCCGGGTGGTCGAGACGAGAAAGTGGTGCGAGGGCAGGTGTGTTGGCAGGGCCGCCCTTGCCTTGGCAGCCCCTTTGCAGAGCCCCTGCAATGGCGCCTCCAGGCTGTCCCGATTTCTCCAGCCGAACCCTAACCCTAACCCTAACCCTAGAGGATTTCCGGGACTCGATGGTGGGAGTAAGCGCCCCCGGGTGGTCGAGACGAGAAAGTGGTGCGAGGGCAGGTGTGTTGGCAGGGCCGCCCTTGCCTTGGCAGCCCCTTTGCAGAGCCCCTGCAATGGCGCCTCCAGGCTGTCCCGATTTCTCCAGCCTAACCCTAACCCTAACCCTAACCCTAGAGGATTTTCCGGGGCGCGATGGTGGGAGTAAGTGCCCCCGGGTGGTCGAGACGAGAAAGTGGTGCGAGGGCAGGTGTGTTGGCAGGGCCGCCCTTGCCTTGGCAGCCCCTTTGCAGAGCCCCTGCAATGGCGCCTCCAGGCTGTCCCGATTTCTCCAGCCTAACCCTAAGCCTAACCCTAACCCTAGAGGATTTCCGGGACCCGATGGTGGGAGTAAGCGCCCCCGGGTGGTCGAGACGAGAAAGTGGTGCGAGGGCAGGTGTGTTGGCAGGGCCGCCCTTGCCTTGGCAGCCCCTTTGCAGAGCCCCTGCAATGGCGCCTCCAGGCTGTCCCGATTTCTCCAGCCTAACCCTAACCCTAACCCTAACCCTAACCCTAGAGGATTTCCGGGGCCCAATGGTGGGAGTAAGTGCCCCCGGGTGGTCGAGACGAGAAAGTGGTGTGAGGGCAGGTGTGTTGGCAGGGCCGCCCTTGCCTTGGCAGCCCCTTTGCAGAGCCCCTGCAATGGCGCCTCCAGGCTGTCCCGATTTCTCCAGCCTAACCCTAAGCCTAACCCTAACCCTAGAGGATTTTCCGGGGCGCGATGGTGGGAGTAAGCGCCCCCGGGTGGTCGAGACGAGAAAGTGGTGCAAGGGCAGGTGTGTTGGCAGGGCCGCCCTTGCCTTGGCAGCCCCTTTGCAGAGCCCCTGCAATGGCGCCTCCAGGCTGTCCCGATTTCTCCAGCCTAACCCTAACCCTAACCCTAACCCTAGAGGATTCCCGGGGCCCAATGGTGGGAGTAAGTGCCCCCGGGTGGTCGAGACGAGAAAGTGGTGCGAGGGCAGGTGTGTTGGCAGGGCCGCCCTTGCCTTGGCAGCCCCTTTGCAGAGCCCCTGCAATGGCGCCTCCAGGCTGTCCCGATTTCTCCAGCCTAACCCTAACCCTAACCCTAACCCTAGAGGATTTCCGGGACTCGATGGTGGGAGTAAGTGCCCCCGGGTGGTCGAGACGAGAAAGTGGTGCGAGGGCAGGTGTGTTGGCAGGGCCGCCCTTGCCTTGGCAGCCCCTTTGCAGAGCCCCTGCAATGGCGCCTCCAGGCTGTCCCGATTTCTCAAACCTAACCCTAACCCTAACCCTAACCCTAGAGGATTTTCCGGGGTGCGATGGTGGGAGTAAGTGCCCCCGGGTGGTCGAGACGAGAAAGTGGTGCGAGGGCAGGTGTGTTGGCAGGGCCGCCCTTGCCTTGGCAGCCCCTTTGCAGAGCCCCTGCAATGGCGCCTCCAGGCTGTCCCGATTTCTCCAGCCTAACCCTAACCCTAACCCTAACCCTAGAGGATTTCCGTGACCCGATGGTGGGAGTAAGCGCCCCCGGGTGGTCGAGACGAGAAAGTGGTGCGAGGGCAGGTGTGTTGGCAGGGCCGCCCTTGCCTTGGCAGCCCCTTTACAGAGCCCCTGCAATGGCGCCTCCAGGCTGTCCCAATTTCTCTAGCCTAACCCTAATCCTAACCCTAACCCTAGAGGATTTCCGGGGCCCAATGGTGGGAGTAAGTGCCCCCGGGTGGTCGAGACGAGAAAGTGGTGCGAGGGCAGGTGTGTTGGCAGGGCCGCCCTTGCCTTGGCAGCCCCTTTGCAGAGCCCCTGCAATGGCGCCTCCAGACTGTCCCGATTTCTCCAGCCTAACCCTAACCCTAACCCTAACCCTAGAGGATTTTCCGGGGCCCGATGGTGGGAGTAAGCGCCCCCGGGTGGTCGAGACGAGAAAGTGGTGCGAGGGCAGGTGTGTTGGCAGGGCCGCCCTTGCCTTGGCAGCCCCTTTACAGAGCCCCTGCAATGGCGCCTCCAGGCTGTCCCTATTTCTCAAGCCTAACCCTAACCCTAACCCTAACCCTAGAGGATTTTCCGGGGCGCGATGGTGGGAGTAAGCGCCCCCGGGTGGTCGAGACGAGAAAGTGGTGCGAGGGCAGGTGTGTTGGCAGGGCCGCCCTTGCCTTGGCAGCCCCTTTGCAGAGCCCCTGCAATGGCGCCTCCAGGCTGTCCCGATTTCTCAAGCCTAACCCTAAGCCTAACCCTAACCCTAGAGGATTTTCCGGGGCCCGATGGTGGGAGTAAGCGCCCCCGGGTGGTCGAGACGAGAAAGTGGTGCGAGGGCAGGTGTGTTGGCAGGGCCGCCCTTGCCTTGGCAGCCCCTTTGCAGAGCCCCTGCAATGGCGCCTCCAGGCTGTCCCGATTTCTCCAGCCTAACCCTAACCCTAACCCTAACCCTAGAGGATTCCCAGGACCCGATGGTGGGAGTAAGCGCCCCCGGGTGGTCGAGACGAGAAAGTGGTGCGAGGGCAGGTGTGTTGGCAGGGCCGCCCTTGCCTTGGCAGCCCCTTTGCAGAGCCCCTGCAATGGCGCCTCCAGGCTGTCCCGATTTCTCCAGCCTAACCCTAACCCTAACCCTAACCCTAGAGGATTTCCGGGACCCGATGGTGGGAGTAAGCGCCCCCGGGTGGTCGAGACGAGAAAGTGGTGCGAGGGCAGGTGTGTTGGCAGGGCCGCCCTTGCCTTGGCAGCCCCTTTGCAGAGCCCCTGCAATGGCGCCTCCAGGCTGTCCCGATTTCTCCAGCCTAACCCTAACCCTAACCCTAACCCTAGAGGATTTTCCGGGGCCCGATGGTGGGAGTAAGCGCCCCCAGGTGGTCGAGACGAGAAAGTGGTGCGAGGGCAGGTGTGTTGGCAGGGCCGCCCTTGCCTTGGCAGCCCCTTTGCAGAGCCCCTGCAATGGCGCCTCCAGGCTGTCCCTATTTCTCCAGCCTAACCCTAAGCCTAACCCTAACCCTAGAGGATTTTCTGGGGCGCGATGGTGGGAGTAAGCGCCCCCGGGTGGTCGAGACGAGAAAGTGGTGCGAGGGCAGGTGTGTTGGCAGGGCCGCCCTTGCCTTGGCAGCCCCTTTGCAGAGCCCCTGCAATGGCGCCTCCAGGCTGTCCCTATTTCTCCAGCCTAACCCTAACCCTAACCCTAACCCTAGAGGATTTCCGGGACCCGATGGTGGGAGTAAGCGCCCCCGGGTGGTCGAGACGAGAAAGTGGTGCGAGGGCAGGTGTGTTGGCAGGGCCGCCCTTGCCTTGGCAGCCCCTTTGCAGAGCCCCTGCAATGGCGCCTCCAGGCTGTCCCGATTTCTCCAGCCTAACCCTAACCCTAACCCTAACCCTAGAGGATTTTCCGGGGCGCGATGGTGGGAGTAAGCGCCCCCAGGTGGTCGAGACGAGAAAGTGGTGCGAGGGCAGGTGTGTTGGCAGGGCCGCCCTTGCCTTGGCAGCCCCTTTGCAGAGCCCCTGCAATGGCGCCTCCAGGCTGTCCCGATTTCTCAAGCCTAACCCTAACCCTAACCCTAACCCTAACCCTAGAGGATTTCCGGGGCCCAATGGTGGGAGTAAGTGCCCCCGGGTGGTCGAGACGAGAAAGTGGTGCGAGGGCAGGTGTGTTGGCAGGGCCGCCCTTGCCTTGGCAGCCCCTTTGCAGAGCCCCTGCAATGGCGCCTCCAGGCTGTCCCGATTTCTCCAGCCTAACCCTAAGCCTAACCCTAACCCTAGAGGATTTTCCGGGGCGCGATGGTGGGAGTAAGCGCCCCCGGGTGGTCGAGACGAGAAAGTGGTGCGAGGGCAGGTGTGTTGGCAGGGCCGCCCTTGCCTTGGCAGCCCCTTTGCAGAGCCCCTGCAATGGCGCCTCCAGGCTGTCCCGATTTCTCAAGCCTAACCCTAACCCTAAGCCTAACCCTAGAGGATTTTCCGGGGCCCGATGGTGGGAGTAAGCGCCCCCGGGTGGTCGAGACGAGAAAGTGGTGCGAGGGCAGGTGTGTTGGCAGGGCCGCCCTTGCCTTGGCAGCCCCTTTGCAGAGCCCCTGCAATGGCGCCTCCAGGCTGTCCCGATTTCTCAAGCCTAACCCTAACCCTAACCCTAACCCTAGAGGATTTCCGGGGCCCAATGGTGGGAGTAAGTGCCCCCGGGTGGTCGAGACGAGAAAGTGGTGCGAGGGCAGGTGTGTTGGCAGGGCCGCCCTTGCCTTGGCAGCCCCTTTGCAGAGCCCCTGCAATGGCGCCTCCAGGCTGTCCCTATTTCTCCAGCCTAACCCTAAGCCTAACCCTAACCCTAGAGGATTTCCGGGACTCGATGGTGGGAGTAAGTGCCCCCGGGTGGTCGAGACGAGAAAGTGGTGCGAGGGCAGGTGTGTTGGCAGGGCCGCCCTTGCCTTGGCAGCCCCTTTGCAGAGCCCCTGCAATGGCGCCTCCAGGCTGTCCCGATTTCTCAAGCCTAACCCTAACCCTAACCCTAACCCTAGAGGATTTTCTGGGGCCCGATGGTGGGAGTAAGTGCCCCCGGGTGGTCGAGACGAGAAAGTGGTGCGAGGGCAGGTGTGTTGGCAGGGCCGCCCTTGCCTTGGCAGCCCCTTTGCAGAGCCCCTGCAATGGCGCCTCCAGGCTGTCCCGATTTCTCCAGCCTAACCCTAAGCCTAACCCTAACCCTAGAGGATTTCCGGGACCCGATGGTGGGAGTAAGCGCCCCCGGGTGGTCGAGACGAGAAAGTGGTGCGAGGGCAGGTGTGTTGGCAGGGCCGCCCTTGCCTTGGCAGCCCCTTTGCAGAGCCCCTGCAATGGCGCCTCCAGGCTGTCCCGATTTCTCCAGCCTAACCCTAACCCTAACCCTAACCCTAGAGGATTTTCTGGGGCGCGATGGTGGGAGTAAGCGCCCCCGGGTGGTCGAGACGAGAAAGTGGTGCGAGGGCAGGTGTGTTGGCAGGGCCGCCCTTGCCTTGGCAGCCCCTTTGCAGAGCCCCTGCAATGGCGCCTCCAGGCTGTCCCGATTTCTCCAGCCTAACCCTAACCCTAACCCTAGAGGATTTCCGGGGCCCAATGGTGGGAGTAAGTGCCCCCGGGTGGTCGAGACGAGAAAGTGGTGCGAGGGCAGGTGTGTTGGCAGGGCCACCCTTGCCTTGGCAGCCCCTTTGCAGAGCCCCTGCAATGGCGCCTCCAGGCTGTCCCGATTTCTCAAGCCTAACCCTAACCCTAACCCTAACCCTAGAGGATTTTCTGGGGCCCGATGGTTGCAGTAAGCGCCCCCGGGTGGTCGAGACGAGAAAGTGGTGCGAGGGCAGGTGTGTTGGCAGGGCCACCCTTGCCTTGGCAGCCCCTTTGCAGAGCCCCTGCAATGGCGCCTCCAGGCTGTCCCGATTTCTCCAGCCTAACCCTAACCCTAACCCTAACCCTAGAGGATTTCCGGGACCCGATGGTGGGAGTAAGTGCCCCCGGGTGGTCGAGACGAGAAAGTGGTGCGAGGGCAGGTGTGTTGGCAGGGCCGCCCTTGCCTTGGCAGCCCCTTTGCAGAGCCCCTGCAATGGCGCCTCCAGGCTGTCCCGATTTCTCAAGCCTAACCCTAACCCTAACCCTAACCCTAGAGGATTTTCCGGGGCCCGATGGTTGCAGTAAGCGCCCCCGGGTGGTCGAGACGAGAAAGTGGTGCGAGGGCAGGTGTGTTGGCAGGGCCACCCTTGCCTTGGCAGCCCCTTTGCAGAGCCCCTGCAATGACGCCTCCAGGCTGTCCCGATTTCTCAAGCCTAACCCTAACCCTAACCCTAACCCTAGAGGATTTTCCGGGGCCGGATGGTGGGAGTAAGCGCCCCCGGGTGGTCGAGACGAGAAAGTGGTGCGAGGGCAGGTGTGTTGGCAGGGCCGCCCTTGCCTTGTCAGCCCCTTTGCAGAGCCCCTGCAATGGCGCCTCCAGGCTGTCCCGATTTCTCAAGCCTAACCCTAACCCTAATCCTAACCCTAACCCTAGAGGATTTTCCGGGGCGCGATGGTGGGAGTAAGCGCCCCCGGGTGGTCGAGACGAGAAAGTGGTGCGAGGGCAGGTGTGTTGGCAGGGCCGCCCTTGCCTTGGCAGCCCCTTTGCAGAGCCCCTGCAATGGCGCCTCCAGGCTGTCCCTATTTCTCCAGCCTAACCCTAACCCTAACCCTAACCCTAGAGGATTTTCCGGGGCGCGATGGTGGGAGTAAGCGCCCCCGGGTGGTCGAGACGAGAAAGTGGTGCGAGGGCAGGTGTGTTGGCAGGGCCGCCCTTGCCTTGGCAGCCCCTTTGCAGAGCCCCTGCAATGGCGCCTCCAGGCTGTCCCGATTTCTCAAGCCTAACCCTAACCCTAACCCTAACCCTAGAGGATTTCCGGGGCCCAATGGTGGGAGTAAGTGCCCCCGGGTGGTCGAGACGAGAAAGTGGTGCGAGGGCAGGTGTGTTGGCAGGGCCGCCCTTGCCTTGGCAGCCCCTTTGCAGAGCCCCTGCAATGGCGCCTCCAGGCTGTCCCGATTTCTCAAGCCTAACCCTAACCCTAACCCTAACCCTAGAGGATTTCCGGGACTCGATGGTGGGAGTAAGTGCCCCCGGGTGGTCGAGACGAGAAAGTGGTGCGAGGGCAGGTGTGTTGGCAGGGCCGCCCTTGCCTTGGCAGCCCCTTTGCAGAGCCCCTGCAATGGCGCCTCCAGGCTGTCCCGATTTCTCAAACCTAACCCTAACCCTAACCCTAACCCTAGAGGATTTTCCGGGGTGCGATGGTGGGAGTAAGTGCCCCCGGGTGGTCGAGACGAGAAAGTGGTGCGAGGGCAGGTGTGTTGGCAGGGCCGCCCTTGCCTTGGCAGCCCCTTTGCAGAGCCCCTGCAATGGCGCCTCCAGGCTGTCCCGATTTCTCAAGCCTAACCCTAACCCTAACCCTAACCCTAGAGGATTTTCTGGGGCCCGATGGTGGGAGTAAGCGCCCCCGGGTGGTCGAGACGAGAAAGTGGTGCGAGGGCAGGTGTGTTGGCAGGGCCGCCCTTGCCTTGGCAGCCCCTTTGCAGAGCCCCTGCAATGGCGCCTCCAGGCTGTCCCGATTTCTCCAGCCTAACCCTAACCCTAATCCTAACCCTAACCCTAGAGGATTTCCTGGGCCCAATGGTGGGAGTAAGCGCCCCCGGGTGGTCGAGACGAGAAAGTGGTGTGAGGGCAGGTGTGTTGGCAGGGCCGCCCTTGCCTTGGCAGCCCCTTTGCAGAGCCCCTGCAATGGCGCCTCCAGGCTGTCCCCATTTCTCCAGCCTAACCCTAACCCTAACCCTAACCCTAGAGGATTTCCAGGGCCCAATGGTGGGAGTAAGTGCCCCCGGGTGGTCGAGACGAGAAAGTGGTGCGAGGGCAGGTGTGTTGGCAGGGCCACCCTTGCCTTGGCAGCCCCTTTACAGAGCCCCTGCAATGGCGCCTCCAGGCTGTCCCTATTTCTCCAGCCTAACCCTAACCCTAACCCTAACCCTAGAGGATTTTCTGGGGCGCGATGGTGGGAGTAAGCGCCCCCGGGTGGTCGAGACGAGAAAGTGGTGCGAGGGCAGGTGTGTTGGCAGGGCCGCCCTTGCCTTGGCAGCCCCTTTGCAGAGCCCCTGCAATGGCACCTCCAGGCTGTCCCAATTTCTCCAGCCTAACCCTAACCCTAACCCTAACCCTAGAGGATTTCCGGGGCCCAATGGTGGGAGTAAGTGCCCCCGGGTGGTCGAGACGAGAAAGTGGTGCGAGGGCAGGTGTGTTGGCAGGGCCGCCCTTGCCTTGGCAGCCCCTTTGCAGAGCCCCTGCAATGGCGCCTCCAGGCTGTCCCGATTTCTCCAGCCTAACCCTAACCCTAACCCTAACCCTAGAGGATTCCCGGGACCCGATGGTGGGAGTAAGCGCCCCCGGGTGGTCGAGACGAGAAAGTGGTGCGAGGGCAGGTGTGTTGGCAGGGCCGCCCTTGCCTTGGCAGCCCCTTTGCAGAGCCCCTGCAATGGCGCCTCCAGGCTGTCCCGATTTCTCTAGCCTAACCCTAACCCTAACCCTAACCCTAGAGGATTTCCGGGACTCGATGGTGGGAGTAAGCGCCCCCGGGTGGTCGAGACGAGAAAGTGGTGCGAGGGCAGGTGTGTTGGCAGGGCCGCCCTTGCCTTGGCAGCCCCTTTGCAGAGCCCCTGCAATGGCGCCTCCAGGCTGTCCCGATTTCTCAAGCCTAACCCTAACCCTAACCCTAACCCTAGAGGATTTCCGGGGTGCGATGGTGGGAGTAAGTGCCCCCGGGTGGTCGAGACGAGAAAGTGGTGCGAGGGCAGGTGTGTTGGCAGGGCCGCCCTTGCCTTGGCAGCCCCTTTGCAGAGCCCCTGCAATGGCGCCTCCAGGCTGTCCCGATTTCTCCAGCCTAACCCTAACCCTAACCCTAACCCTAACCCTAGAGGATTTCCGGGGCCCAATGGTGGGAGTAAGTGCCCCCGGGTGGTCGAGACGAGAAAGTGGTGTGAGGGCAGGTGTGTTGGCAGGGCCGCCCTTGCCTTGGCAGCCCCTTTGCAGAGCCCCTGCAATGGCGCCTCCAGGCTGTCCCTATTTCTCAAGCCTAACCCTAACCCTAACCCTAACCCTAGAGGATTTTCCGGGGCGCGATGGTGGGAGTAAGCGCCCCCGGGTGGTCGAGACGAGAAAGTGGTGCAAGGGCAGGTGTGTTGGCAGGGCCGCCCTTGCCTTGGCAGCCCCTTTGCAGAGCCCCTGCAATGGCGCCTCCAGGCTGTCCCGATTTCTCCAGCCTAACCCTAACCCTAACCCTAACCCTAGAGGATTTCCGGGGCCCAATGGTGGGAGTAAGTGCCCCCGGGTGGTCGAGACGAGAAAGTGGTGCGAGGGCAGGTGTGTTGGCAGGTCCGCCCTTGCCTTGGCAGCCCCTTTGCAGAGCCCCTGCAATGGCGCCTCCAGGCTGTCCCGATTTCTCAAGCCTAACCCTAAGCCTAACCCTAACCCTAGAGGATTTCCGGGACTCGATGGTGGGAGTAAGTGCCCCCGGGTGGTCGAGACGAGAAAGTGGTGCGAGGGCAGGTGTGTTGGCAGGGCCGCCCTTGCCTTGGCAGCCCCTTTGCAGAGCCCCTGCAATGGCGCCTCCAGGCTGTCCCGATTTCTCAAACCTAACCCTAACCCTAACCCTAACCCTAGAGGATTTTCCGGGGTGCGATGGTGGGAGTAAGTGCCCCCGGGTGGTCGAGACGAGAAAGTGGTGCGAGGGCAGGTGTGTTGGCAGGGCCGCCCTTGCCTTGGCAGCCCCTTTGCAGAGCCCCTGCAATGGCGCCTCCAGGCTGTCCCGATTTCTCAAGCCTAACCCTAACCCTAACCCTAACCCTAGAGGATTTCCGTGACCCGATGGTGGGAGTAAGCGCCCCCGGGTGGTCGAGACGAGAAAGTGGTGCGAGGGCAGGTGTGTTGGCAGGGCCGCCCTTGCCTTGGCAGCCCCTTTACAGATCCCCTGCAATGGCGCCTCCAGGCTGTCCCAATTTCTCCAGCCTAACCGTAACCCTAACCCTAACCCTAGAGGATTTTCTGGGGCCCGATGGTGGGAGTAAGCGCCCCCGGGTGGTCGAGACGAGAAAGTGGTGCGAGGGCAGGTGTGTTGGCAGGGCCGCCCTTGCCTTGGCAGCCCCTTTGCAGAGCCCCTGCAATGGCGCCTCCAGGCTGTCCCGATTTCTCAAGCCTAACCCTAACCCTAACCCTAACCCTAGAGGATTTCCGGGACCCGATGGTGGGAGTAAGTGCCCCCGGGTGGTCGAGACGAGAAAGTGGTGCGAGGGCAGGTGTGTTGGCAGGGCCGCCCTTGCCTTGGCAGCCCCTTTGCAGAGCCCCTGCAATGGCGCCTCCAGACTGTCCCGATTTCTCCAGCCTAACCCTAACCCTAACCCTAACCCTAGAGGATTTTCCGGGGCCCGATGGTGGGAGTAAGTGCCCCCGGGTGTTCGAGACGAGAAAGTGGTGCGAGGGCAGGTGTGTTGGCAGGGCCGCCCTTGCCTTGGCAGCCCCTTTACAGAGCCCCTGCAATGGCGCCTCCAGGCTGTCCCTATTTCTCAAGCCTAACCCTAACCCTAACCCTAACCCTAGAGGATTTCCGGGACTCGATGGTGGGAGTAAGCGCCCCCGGGTGGTCGAGACGAGAAAGTGGTGCGAGGGCAGGTGTGTTGGCAGGGCCGCCCTTGCCTTGGCAGCCCCTTTGCAGAGCCCCTGCAATGGCGCCTCCAGGCTGTCCCGATTTCTCAAGCCTAACCCTAACCCTAAGCCTAACCCTAGAGGATTTTCCGGGGCCCGATGGTGGGAGTAAGCGCCCCCGGGTGGTCGAGACGAGAAAGTGGTGCGAGGGCAGGTGTGTTGGCAGGGCCGCCCTTGCCTTGGCAGCCCCTTTGCAGAGCCCCTGCAATGGCGCCTCCAGGCTGTCCCTATTTCTCCAGCCTAACCCTAACCCTAACCCTAACCCTAGAGGATTCCCGGGACCCGATGGTGGGAGTAAGCGCCCCCGGGTGGTCGAGACGAGAAAGTGGTGCGAGGGCAGGTGTGTTGGCAGGGCCGCCCTTGCCTTGGCAGCCCCTTTGCAGAGCCCCTGCAATGGCGCCTCCAGGCTGTCCCGATTTCTCAAGCCTAACCCTAACCCTAACCCTAACCCTAGAGGATTTTCCGGGGTGCGATGGTGGGAGTAAGCGCCCCCGGGTGGTCGAGACGAGAAAGTGGTGCGAGGGCAGGTGTGTTGGCAGGGCCGCCCTTGCCTTGGCAGCCCCTTTGCAGAGCCCCTGCAATGGCGCCTCCAGGCTGTCCCGATTTCTCCAGCCTAACCCTAACCCTAACCCTAACCCTAGAGGATTTCCGGGGCCCGATGGTGGGAGTAAGCGCCCCCGGGTGGTCGAGACGAGAAAGTGGTGCGAGGGCAGGTGTGTTGGCAGGGCCGCCCTTGCCTTGGCAGCCCCTTTGCAGAGCCCCTGCAATGGCGCCTCCAGGCTGTCCCGATTTCTCCAGCCTAACCCTAACCCTAACCCTAACCCTAGAGGATTTTCCGGGGCGCGATGGTGGGAGTAAGCGCCCCCGGGTGGTCGAGACGAGAAAGTGGTGCGAGGGCAGGTGTGTTGGCAGGGCCGCCCTTGCCTTGGCAGCCCCTTTGCAGAGCCCCTGCAATGGCGCCTCCAGGCTGTCCCGATTTCTCAAGCCTAACCCTAAGCCTAACCCTAGAGGATTTCCGGGGCCCAATGGTGGGAGTAAGTGCCCCCGGGTGGTCGAGACGAGAAAGTGGTGCGAGGGCAGGTGTGTTGGCAGGGCCGCCCTTGCCTTGGCAGCCCCTTTGCAGAGCCCCTGCAATGGCGCCTCCAGGCTGTCCCGATTTCTCAAACCTAACCCTAACCCTAACCCTAACCCTAGAGGATTTTCCGGGGTGCGATGGTGGGAGTAAGTGCCCCCGGGTGGTCGAGACGAGAAAGTGGTGCGAGGGCAGGTGTGTTGGCAGGGCCGCCCTTGCCTTGGCAGCCCCTTTGCAGAGCCCCTGCAATGGCGCCTCCAGGCTGTCCCGATTTCTCCAGCCTAACCCTAACCCTAAGCCTAACCCTAGAGGATTTTCCGGGGTGCGATGGTGGGAGTAAGTGCCCCCGGGTGGTCGAGACGAGAAAGTGGTGCGAGGGCAGGTGTGTTGGCAGGGCCGCCCTTGCCTTGGCAGCCCCTTTGCAGAGCCCCTGCAATGGCGCCTCCAGGCTGTCCCGATTTCTCCAGCCTAACCCTAACCCTAACCCTAACCCTAGAGGATTTCCGGGACCCGATGGTTGCAGTAAGCGCCCCCGGGTGGTCGAGACGAGAAAGTGGTGCGAGGGCAGGTGTGTTGGCAGGGCCGCCCTTGCCTTGGCAGCCCCTTTGCAGAGCCCCTGCAATGGCGCCTGCAGGCTGTCCTGATTTCTCAAGCCTAACCCTAAGCCTAACCCTAGAGGATATTCTGGGGCCCGATGGTTGCAGTAAGCGCCCCCGGGTGGTCGAGACGAGAAAGTGGTGCGAGGGCAGGTGTGTTGGCAGGGCCGCCCTTGCCTTGGCAGCCCCTTTGCAGAGCCCCTGCAATGGCACCTCCAGGCTGTCCCGATTTCTCCAGCCTAACCCTAAGCCTAACCCTAACCCTAGAGGATTTCCGGGACTCGATGGTGGGAGTAAGTGCCCCCGGTTGGTCGAGACGAGAAAGTGGTGCGAGGGCAGGTGTGTTGGCAGGGCCGCCCTTGCCTTGGCAGCCCCTTTGCAGAGCCCCTGCAATGGTGCCTCCAGGCTGTCCCGATTTCTCAAACCTAACCCTAACCCTAACCCTAACCCTAGAGGATTTTCCGGGGCCCGATGGTGGGAGTAAGTGCCCCCGGGTGGTCGAGACGAGAAAGTGGTGCGAGGGCAGGTGTGTTGGCAGGGCCGCCCTTGCCTTGGCAGCCCCTTTGCAGAGCCCCTGCAATGGCGCCTCCAGGCTGTCCCGATTTCTCAAGCCTAACCCTAACCCTAACCCTAACCCTAGAGGATTTCCGGGACCCGATGGTGGGAGTAAGTGCCCCCGGGTGGTCGAGACGAGAAAGTGGTGCGAGGGCAGGTGTGTTGGCAGGGCCGCCCTTGCCTTGGCAGCCCCTTTGCAGAGCCCCTGCAATGGCGCCTCCAGGCTGTCCCGATTTCTCCAGCCTAACCCTAACCATAACCCTAACCCTAGAGGATTTCCAGGACCCGATGGTGGGAGTAAGCGCCCCCGGGTGGTCGAGACGAGAAAGTGGTGCGAGGGCAGGTGTGTTGGCAGGGCCGCCCTTGCCTTGGCAGCCCCTTTGCAGAGCCCCTGCAATGGCGCCTCCAGGCTGTCCCGATTTCTCAAGCCTAACCCTAACCCTAACCCTAACCCTAGAGGATTTTCTGGGGCCCGATGGTTGCAGTAAGCGCCCCCGGGTGTTCGAGACGAGAAAGTGGTGCGAGGGCAGGTGTGTTGGCAGGGCCGCCCTTGCCTTGGCAGCCCCTTTGCAGAGCCCCTGCAATGGCGCCTCCAGGCTGTCCCTATTTCTCCAGCCTAACCCTAACCCTAACCCTAACCCTAGAGGATTTTCCGGGGTGCGATGGTGGGAGTAAGTGCCCCCGGGTGGTCGAGACGAGAAAGTGGTGCGAGGGCAGGTGTGTTGGCAGGGCCGCCATTGCCTTGGCAGCCCCTTTGCAGAGCCCCTGCAACGGCGCCTCCAGGCTGTCCCGATTTCTCAAGCCTAACCCTAACCCTAACCCTAACCCTAGAGGATTTCCGGGACTCGATGGTGGGAGTAAGCGCCCCCGGGTGGTCGAGACGAGAAAGTGGTGCGAGGGCAGGTGTGTTGGCAGGGCCGCCCTTGCCTTGGCAGCCCCTTTGCAGAGCCCCTGCAATGGCGCCTCCAGGCTGTCCCGATTTCTCAAACCTAACCCTAACCCTAACCCTAACCCTAGAGGATTTTCCGGGGTGCGATGGTGGGAGTAAGTGCCCCCGGGTGGTCGAGACGAGAAAGTGGTGCGAGGGCAGGTGTGTTGGCAGGGCCGCCCTTGCCTTGGCAGCCCCTTTGCAGAGCCCCTGCAATGGCGCCTCCAGGCTGTCCCGATTTCTCAAGCCTAACCCTAACCCTAACCCTAACCCTAGAGGATTTCCGGGGCCCGATGGTGGGAGTAAGCGCCCCCGGGTGGTCGAGACGAGAAAGTGGTGCGAGGGCAGGTGTGTTGGCAGGGCCGCCCTTGCCTTGGCAGCCCCTTTGCAGAGCCCCTGCAATGGCGCCTCCAGGCTGTCCCGATTTCTCAAGCCTAACCCTAACCCTAACCCTAACCCTAGAGGATTTCCGGGGCCCAATGGTGGGAGTAAGTGCCCCCGGGTGGTCGAGACGAGAAAGTGGTGCGAGGGCAGGTGTGTTGGCAGGGCCGCCCTTGCCTTGGCAGCCCCTTTGCAGAGCCCCTGCAATGGCGCCTCCAGGCTGTCCCAATTTCTCAAGCCTAACCCTAACCCTAACCCTAACCCTAGAGGATTTCCGGGACCCGATGGTGGGAGTAAGCGCCCCCGGGTGGTCGAGACGAGAAAGTGGTGCGAGGGCAGGTGTGTTGGCAGGGCCGCCCTTGCCTTGGCAGCCCCTTTGCAGAGCCCCTGCAATGGCGCCTCCAGGCTGTCCCGATTTCTCCAGCCTAACCCTAAGCCTAACCCTAACCCTAGAGGATTTCCGGGGTGCGATGGTGGGAGTAAGCGCCCCCGGGTGGTCGAGACGAGAAAGTGGTGCGAGGGCAGGTGTGTTGGCAGGGCTGCCCTTGCCTTGGCAGCCCCTTTGCAGAGCCCCTGCAATGGCGCCTCCAGGCTGTCCCGATTTCTCCAGCCTAACCCTAACCCTAACCCTAACCCTAGAGGATTTTCCGGGGTGCGATGGTGGGAGTAAGTGCCCCCGGGTGGTCGAGACGAGAAAGTGGTGCGAGGGCAGGTGTGTTGGCAGGGCCGCCCTTGCCTTGGCAGCCCCTTTGCAGAGCCCCTGCAATGGCGCCTCCAGGCTGTCCCGATTTCTCAAGCCTAACCCTAACCCTAACCCTAACCCTAGAGGATTTCCGGGGCCCAATGGTGGGAGTAAGCGCCCCCGGGTGGTCGAGACAAGAAAGTGGTACGAGGGCAGGTGTGTTGGCAGGGCCGCCCTTGCCTTGGCAGCCCCTTTGCAGAGCCCCTGCAATGGCACCTCCAGGCTGTCCCAATTTCTCCAGCCTAACCCTAAGCCTAACCCTAACCCTAGAGGATTTCCGGGGCGCGATGGTTGCAGTAAGCGCCCCCGGGTGGTCGAGACGAGAAAGTGGTGCGAGGGCAGGTGTGTTGGCAGGGCCGCCCTTGCCTTGGCAGCCCCTTTGCAGAGCCCCTGCAATGGCGCCTCCAGGCTGTCCCGATTTCTCAAGCCTAACCCTAACCCTAACCCTAACCCTAGAGGATTTCCGGGGCCCGATGGTGGGATTAAGTGCCCCCGGGTGGTCGAGACGAGAAAGTGGTGCGAGGGCAGGTGTGTTGGCAGGGCCGCCCTTGCCTTGGCAGCCCCTTTGCAGAGCCCCTGCAATGGCGCCTCCAGGCTGTCCCGATTTCTCCAGCCTAACCCTAACCCTAACCCTAACCCTAGAGGATTTTCTGGGGCGCGATGGTGGGAGTAAGCGCCCCCGGGTGGTCGAGACGAGAAAGTGGTGCGAGGGCAGGTGTGTTGGCAGGGCCGCCCTTGCCTTGGCAGCCCCTTTGCAGAGCCCCTGCAATGGCGCCTCCAGGCTGTCCCGATTTCTCCAGCCTAACCCTAACCCTAACCCTAACCCTAGAGGATTTTCCGGGGTGCGATGGTGGGAGTAAGCGCCCCCGGGTGGTCGAGACGAGAAAGTGGTGCGAGGGCAGGTGTGTTGGCAGGGCCACCCTTGCCTTGGCAGCCCCTTTGCAGAGCCCCTGCAATGGCGCCTCCAGGCTGTCCCGATTTCTCCAGCCTAACCCTAACCCTAACCCTAACCCTAGAGGATTTTCTGGGGCCCGATGGTGGGAGTAAGCGCCCCCGGGTGGTCGAGACGAGAAAGTGGTGCGAGGGCAGGTGTGTTGGCAGGGCCGCCCTTGCCTTGGCAGCCCCTTTGCAGAGCCCCTGCAATGGCGCCTCCAGGCTGTCCCTATTTCTCAAGCCTAACCCTAACCCTAACCCTAACCCTAGAGGATTTCCGGGGCGCGATGGTGGGAGTAAGCGCCCCCGGGTGGTCGAGACGAGAAAGTGGTGCGAGGGCAGGTGTGTTGGCAGGGCCGCCCTTGCCTTGGCAGCCCCTTTGCAGAGCCCCTGCAATGGCGCCTCCAGGCTGTCCCGATTTCTCAAGCCTAACCCTAACCCTAACCCTAACCCTAGAGGATTTCCGGGACCCGATGGTGGGAGTAAGCGCCCCCGGGTGGTCGAGACGAGAAAGTGGTGCGAGGGCAGGTGTGTTGGCAGGGCCGCCCTTGCCTTGGCAGCCCCTTTGCAGAGCCCCTGCAATGGCGCCTCCAGGCTGTCCCGATTTCTCAAGCCTAACCCTAACCCTAACCCTAACCCTAGAGGATTTTCTGGGGCCCAATGGTGGGAGTAAGTGCCCCCGGGTGGTCGAGACGAGAAAGTGGTGCGAGGGCAGGTGTGTTGGCAGGGCCGCCCTTGCCTTGGCAGCCCCTTTGCAGAGCCCCTGCAATGGCGCCTCCAGGCTGTCCCGATTTCTCCAGCCTAACCCTAACCCTAACCCTAACCCTAGAGGATTTCCGGGACCCGATGGTGGGAGTAAGCGCCCCCGGGTGGTCGAGACGAGAAAGTGGTGCGAGGGCAGGTGTGTTGGCAGGGCCGCCCTTGCCTTGGCAGCCCCTTTGCAGAGCCCCTGCAATGGCGCCTCCAGGCTGTCCCTATTTCTCCAGCCTAACCCTAACCCTAACCCTAACCCTAGAGGATTTCCGGGACCCGATGGTGGGAGTAAGCGCCCCCGGGTGGTCGAGACGAGAAAGTGGTGCGAGGGCAGGTGTGTAGGCAGGGCCGCCCTTGCCTTGGCAGCCCCTTTGCAGAGCCCCTGCAATGGCGCCTCCAGGCTGTCCCGATTTCTCCAGCCTAACCCTAAGCCTAACCCTAACCCTAGAGGATTTCCGGGGCCCAATGGTGGGAGTAAGTGCCCCCGGGTGGTCGAGACGAGAAAGTGGTGCGAGGGCAGGTGTGTTGGCAGGGCCGCCCTTGCCTTGGCAGCCCCTTTGCAGAGCCCCTGCAATGGCGCCTCCAGGCTGTCCCGATTTCTCCAGCCTAACCCTAACCCTAACCCTAACCCTAGAGGATTTCCGGGGCCCAATGGTGGGAGTAAGCGCCCCCGGGTGGTCGAGACGAGAAAGTGGTGCAAGGGCAGGTGTGTTGGCAGGGCCGCCCTTGCCTTGGCAGCCCCTTTGCAGAGCCCCTGCAATGGCACCTCCAGGCTGTCCCAATTTCTCAAGCCTAACCCTAACCCTAACCCTAACCCTAGAGGATTTTCCGGGGCCCGATGGTTGCAGTAAGCGCCCCCGGGTGGTCGAGACGAGAAAGTGGTGCGAGGGCAGGTGTGTTGGCAGGGCCGCCCTTGCCTTGGCAGCCCCTTTGCAGAGCCCCTGCAATGGCGCCTCCAGGCTGTCCCAATTTCTCAAGCCTAACCCTAAGCCTAACCCTAACCCTAGAGGATTTTCTGGGGCCCGATGGTGGGAGTAAGTGCCCCCGGGTGGTTGAGACGAGAAAGTGGTGCGAGGGCAGGTGTGTTGGCAGGGCCGCCCTTGCCTTGGCAGCCCCTTTGCAGAGCCCCTGCAATGGCGCCTCCAGGCTGTCCCGATTTCTCCAGCCTAACCCTAACCCTAACCCTAACCCTAGAGGATTTTCCGGGGCCCGATGGTGGGAGTAAGCGCCCCCGGGTGGTCGAGACGAGAAAGTGGTGCGAGGGCAGGTGTGTTGGCAGGGCCACCCTAGCCTTGGCAGCCCCTTTGCAGAGCCCCTGCAATGGCGCCTCCAGGCTGTCCCGATTTCTTCAGCCTAACCCTAACCCTAACCCTAACCCTAGAGGATTTTCTGGGGCCCAATGGTGGGAGTAAGCGCCCCCGGGTGGTCGAGACGAGAAAGTGGTGCGAGGGCAGGTGTGTTGGCAGGGCCGCCCTTGCCTTGGCAGCCCCTTTGCAGAGCCCCTGCAATGGCGCCTCCAGGCTGTCCCGATTTCTCCAGCCTAACCCTAACCCTAACCCTAACCCTAGAGGATTTTCCGGGGCCCGATGGTGGGAGTAAGCGCCCCCGGGTGGTCGAGACGAGAAAGTGGTGCGAGGGCAGGTGTGTTGGCAGGGCCACCCTTGCCTTGGCAGCCCCTTTGCAGAGCCCCTGCAATGGCGCCTCCAGGCTGTCCCTATTTCTTCAGCCTAACCCTAACCCTAACCCTAACCCTAGAGGATTTTCTGGGGCCCAATGATGGGAGTAAGCGCCCCCGGGTGGTCGAGACGAGAAAGTGGTGCGAGGGCAGGTGTGTTGGCAGGGCCGCCCTTGCCTTGGCAGCCCCTTTGCAGAGCCCCTGCAATGGCGCCTCCAGGCTGTCCCGATTTCTCAAGCCTAACCCTAACCCTAACCCTAACCCTAGAGGATTTCCGGGACCCGATGGTGGGAGTAAGCGCCCCCGGGTGGTCGAGACGAGAAAGTGGTGCGAGGGCAGGTGTGTTGGCAGGGCCGCCCTTGCCTTGGCAGCCCCTTTGCAGAGCCCCTGCAATGGTGCCTCCAGGCTGTCCCGATTTCTCAAGCCTAACCCTAACCCTAACCCTAACCCTAGAGGATTTCCGGGACCCGATGGTGGGAGTAAGTGCCCCCGGGTGGTCGAGACGAGAAAGTGGTGCGAGGGCAGGTGTGTTGGCAGGGCCGCCCTTGCCTTGGCAGCCCCTTTGCAGAGCCCCTGCAATGGCGCCTCCAGGCTGTCCCGATTTCTCCAGCCTAACCCTAACCCTAACCCTAACCCTAGAGGATTTCCGGGGCCCGATGGTGGGAGTAAGTGCCCCCGGGTGGTCGAGACGAGAAAGTGGTGCGAGGGCAGGTGTGTTGGCAGGGCCGCCCTTGCCTTGGCAGCCCCTTTGCAGAGCCCCTGCAATGGCGCCTCCAGGCTGTCCCGATTTCTCCAGCCTAACCCTAACCCTAACCCTAACCCTAGAGGATTTTCTGGGGCCCGATGGTGGGAGTAAGCGCCCCCGGGTGGTCGAGACGAGAAAGTGGTGCGAGGGCAGGTGTGTTGGCAGGGCCACCCTTGCCTTGGCAGCCCCTTTGCAGAGCCCCTGCAATGGCGCCTCCAGGCTGTCCCGATTTCTCAAGCCTAACCCTAACCCTAACCCTAACCCTAGAGGATTTCCGGGACCCGATGGTGGGAGTAAGCGCCCCCGGGTGGTCGAGACGAGAAAGTGGTGCGAGGGCAGGTGTGTTGGCAGGGCCGCCCTTGCCTTGGCAGCCCCTTTGCAGAGCCCCTGCAATGGCGCCTCCAGGCTGTCCCGATTTCTCCAGCCTAACCCTAACCCTAACCCTAACCCTAGAGGATTTTCCGGGGCGCGATGGTGGGAGTAAGTGCCCCCGGGTGGTCGAGACGAGAAAGTGGTGCGAGGGCAGGTGTGTTGGCAGGGCCGCCCTTGCCTTGGCAGCCCCTTTGCAGAGCCCCTGCAATGGCGCCTCCAGGCTGTCCCGATTTCTCCAGCCTAACCCTAACCCTAACCCTAACCCTAGAGGATTTCCGGGACCCGATGGTGGGAGTAAGCGCCCCCGGGTGGTCGAGACGAGAAAGTGGTGCGAGGGCAGGTGTGTTGGCAGGGCCGCCCTTGCCTTGGCAGCCCCTTTGCAGAGCCCCTGCAATGGCGCCTCCAGGCTGTCCCTATTTCTCAAGCCTAACCCTAACCCTAACCCTAACCCTAGAGGATTTCCGGGGCCCGATGGTGGGAGTAAGTGCCCCCGGGTGGTCGAGACGAGAAAGTGGTGCGAGGGCAGGTGTGTTGGCAGGGCCGCCCTTGCCTTGGCAGCCCCTTTGCAGAGCCCCTGCAATGGCGCCTCCAGGCTGTCCCGATTTCTCAAGCCTAATCCTAAGCCTAACCCTAACCCTAGAGGATTTTCCGGGGCCCGATGGTGGGAGTAAGCGCCCCCGGGTGGTCGAGACGAGAAAGTGGTGCGAGGGCAGGTGTGTTGGCAGGGCCGCCCTTGCCTTGGCAGCCCCTTTGCAGAGCCCCTGCAATGGCGCCTCCAGGCTGTCCCTATTTCTCAAGCCTAACCCTAACCCTAACCCTAACCCTAGAGGATTTTCTGGGGCGCGATGGTGGGAGTAAGTGCCCCCGGGTGGTCGAGACGAGAAAGTGGTGCGAGGGCAGGTGTGTTGGCAGGGCCGCCCTTGCCTTGGCAGCCCCTTTGCAGAGCCCCTGCAATGGCGCCTCCAGGCTGTCCCGATTTCTCAAGCCTAACCCTAACCCTAACCCTAACCCTAGAGGATTTCCGGGACCCGATGGTGGGAGTAAGCGCCCCCGGGTGGTCGAGACGAGAAAGTGGTGCGAGGGCAGGTGTGTTGGCAGGGCCGCCCTTGCCTTGGCAGCCCCTTTGCAGAGCCCCTGCAATGGCGCCTCCAGGCTGTCCCTATTTCTCAAGCCTAACCCTAACCCTAACCCTAACCCTAGAGGATTTCCGGGACTCGATGGTGGGAGTAAGCGCCCCCGGGTGGTCGAGACGAGAAAGTGGTGCGAGGGCAGGTGTGTTGGCAGGGCCGCCCTTGCCTTGGCAGCCCCTTTGCAGAGCCCCTGCAATGGCGCCTCCAGGCTGTCCTGATTTCTCAAGCCTAACCCTAACCCTAACCCTAACCCTAGAGGATTTTCTGGGGCCCGATGGTGGGAGTAAGCGCCCCCGGGTGGTCGAGACGAGAAAGTGGTGCGAGGGCAGGTGTGTTGGCAGGGCCGCCCTTGCCTTGGCAGCCCCTTTGCAGAGCCCCTGCAATGGCGCCTCCAGGCTGTCCCGATTTCTCCAGCCTAACCCTAACCCTAACCCTAACCCTAGAGGATTTTCCGGGGTGCGATGGTGGGAGTAAGCGCCCCCGGGTGGTCGAGACGAGAAAGTGGTGCGAGGGCAGGTGTGTTGGCAGGGCCGCCCTTGCCTTGGCAGCCCCTTTGCAGAGCCCCTGCAATGGCGCCTCCAGGCTGTCCCTATTTCTCCAGCCTAACCCTAAGCCTAACCCCAACCCTAGAGGATTTCCGGGACCCGATGGTGGGAGTAAGTGCCCCCGGGTGGTCGAGACGAGAAAGTGGTGCGAGGGCAGGTGTGTAGGCAGGGCCGCCCTTGCCTTGGCAGCCCCTTTGCAGAGCCCCTGCAATGGCGCCTCCAGGCTGTCCCCATTTCTCCAGCCTAACCCTAACCCTAACCCTAACCCTAGAGGATTTTCCGGGGTGCGATGGTGGGAGTAAGTGCCCCCGGGTGTTCGAGACGAGAAAGTGGTGCGAGGGCAGGTGTGTTGGCAGGGCCGCCCTTGCCTTGGCAGCCCCTTTGCAGAGCCCCTGCAATGGCGCCTCCAGGCTGTCCCGATTTCTCCAGCCTAACCCTAACCCTAACCCTAACCCTAGAGGATTTCCGGGACCCGATGGTGGGAGTAAGCGCCCCCGGGTGGTCGAGACGAGAAAGTGGTGCGAGGGCAGGTGTGTTGGCAGGGCCGCCCTTGCCTTGGCAGCCCCTTTGCAGAGCCCCTGCAATGGCGCCTCCAGGCTGTCCCTATTTCTCAAGCCTAACCCTAACCCTAACCCTAACCCTAGAGGATTTTCCGGGGCCCGATGGTGGGAGTAAGTGCCCCCGGGTGGTCGAGACGAGAAAGTGGTGCGAGGGCAGGTGTGTTGGCAGGGCCGCCCTTGCCTTGGCAGCCCCTTTGCAGAGCCCCTGCAATGGCGCCTCCAGGCTGTCCCGATTTCTCCAGCCTAACCCTAACCCTAACCCTAACCCTAGAGGATTCCCGGGACCCGATGGTGGGAGTAAGCGCCCCCGGGTGGTCGAGACGAGAAAGTGGTGCGAGGGCAGGTGTGTTGGCAGGGCCGCCCTTGCCTTGGCAGCCCCTTTGCAGAGCCCCTGCAATGGCGCCTCCAGGCTGTCCCTATTTCTCCAGCCTAACCCTAACCCTAACCCTAACCCTAGAGGATTTCCGGGGCCCGATGGTGGGAGTAAGTGCCCCCGGGTGGTCGAGACGAGAAAGTGGTGCGAGGGCAGGTGTGTTGGCAGGGCCGCCCTTGCCTTGGCAGCCCCTTTGCAGAGCCCCTGCAATGGCGCCTCCAGGCTGTCCTGATTTCTCAAGCCTAACCCTAACCCTAACCCTAACCCTAGAGGATTTTCCGGGACCCGATGGTGGGAGTAAGCGCCCCCGGGTGGTCGAGACGAGAAAGTAGTGCGAGGGCAGGTGTGTTGGCAGGGCCGCCCTTGCCTTGGCAGCCCCTTTACAGAGCCCCTGCAATGGCGCCTCCAGGCTGTCCCGATTTCTCCAGCCTAACCCTAACCCTAACCCTAACCCTAGAGGATTTCCGGGACCCGATGGTGGGAGTAAGCGCCCCCGGGTGGTCGAGACGAGAAAGTGGTGCGAGGGCAGGTGTGTTGGCAGGGCCGCCCTTGCCTTGGCAGCCCCTTTGCAGAGCCCCTGCAATGGCGCCTCCAGGCTGTCCCGATTTCTCCAGCCTAACCCTAACCCTAACCCTAACCCTAGAGGATTTTCCGGGGCCCGATGGTGGGAGTAAGTGCCCCCGGGTGGTCGAGACGAGAAAGTGGTGCGAGGGCAGGTGTGTTGGCAGGGCCGCCCTTGCCTTGGCAGCCCCTTTGCAGAGCCCCTGCAATGGCGCCTCCAGGCTGTCCTGATTTCTCAAGCCTAACCCTAACCCTAACCCTAACCCTAGAGGATTTTCCGGGACCCGATGGTGGGAGTAAGCGCCCCCGGGTGGTCGAGACGAGAAAGTGGTGCGAGGGCAGGTGTGTTGGCAGGGCCGCCCTTGCCTTGGCAGCCCCTTTGCAGAGCCCCTGCAATGGCGCCTCCAGGCTGTCCCTATTTCTCCAGCCTAACCCTAACCCTAACCCTAACCCTAGAGGATTTCCGGGACCCGATGGTGGGAGTAAGCGCCCCCGGGTGGTCGAGACGAGAAAGTGGTGCGAGGGCAGGTGTGTTGGCAGGGCCGCCCTTGCCTTGGCAGCCCCTTTGCAGAGCCCCTGCAATGGCGCCTCCAGGCTGTCCCTATTTCTCCAGCCTAACCCTAAGCCTAACCCCAACCCTAGAGGATTTCCGGGACCCGATGGTGGGAGTAAGTGCCCCCGGGTGGTCGAGACGAGAAAGTGGTGCGAGGGCAGGTGTGTAGGCAGGGCCGCCCTTGCCTTGGCAGCCCCTTTACAGAGCCCCTGCAATGGCGCCTCCAGGCTGTCCCGATTTCTCCAGCCTAACCCTAACCCTAACCCTAACCCTAGAGGATTTTCCGGGGCCCGATGGTGGGAGTAAGTGCCCCCGGGTGTTCGAGACGAGAAAGTGGTGCGAGGGCAGGTGTGTTGGCAGGGCCGCCCTTGCCTTGGCAGCCCCTTTGCAGAGCCCCTGCAATGGCGCCTCCAGGCTGTCCCGATTTCTCCAGCCTAACCCTAACCCTAACCCTAACCCTAGAGGATTTCCGGGACCCGATGGTGGGAGTAAGCGCCCCCGGGTGGTCGAGACGAGAAAGTGGTGCGAGGGCAGGTGTGTTGGCAGGGCCGCCCTTGCCTTGGCAGCCCCTTTGCAGAGCCCCTGCAATGGCGCCTCCAGGCTGTCCTGATTTCTCAAGCCTAACCCTAACCCTAACCCTAACCCTAGAGGATTTTCCGGGACCCGATGGTGGGAGTAAGCGCCCCCGGGTGGTCGAGACGAGAAAGTGGTGCGAGGGCAGGTGTGTTGGCAGGGCCGCCCTTGCCTTGGCAGCCCCTTTACAGAGCCCCTGCAATGGCGCCTCCAGGCTGTCCCGATTTCTCCAGCCTAACCCTAACCCTAACCCTAACCCTAGAGGATTTCCGGGACCCGATGGTGGGAGTAAGCGCCCCCGGGTGGTCGAGACGAGAAAGTGGTGCGAGGGCAGGTGTGTTGGCAGGGCCGCCCTTGCCTTGGCAGCCCCTTTGCAGAGCCCCTGCAATGGCGCCTCCAGGCTGTCCCGATTTCTCCAGCCTAACCCTAACCCTAACCCTAACCCTAGAGGATTTTCCGGGGCCCGATGGTGGGAGTAAGTGCCCCCGGGTGGTCGAGACGAGAAAGTGGTGCGAGGGCAGGTGTGTTGGCAGGGCCGCCCTTGCCTTGGCAGCCCCTTTGCAGAGCCCCTGCAATGGCGCCTCCAGGCTGTCCTGATTTCTCAAGCCTAACCCTAACCCTAACCCTAACCCTAGAGGATTTTCCGGGACCCGATGGTGGGAGTAAGCGCCCCCGGGTGGTCGAGACGAGAAAGTGGTGCGAGGGCAGGTGTGTTGGCAGGGCCGCCCTTGCCTTGGCAGCCCCTTTGCAGAGCCCCTGCAATGGCGCCTCCAGGCTGTCCCTATTTCTCCAGCCTAACCCTAACCCTAACCCTAACCCTAGAGGATTTCCGGGACCCGATGGTGGGAGTAAGCGCCCCCGGGTGGTCGAGACGAGAAAGTGGTGCGAGGGCAGGTGTGTTGGCAGGGCCGCCCTTGCCTTGGCAGCCCCTTTGCAGAGCCCCTGCAATGGCGCCTCCAGGCTGTCCCTATTTCTCCAGCCTAACCCTAAGCCTAACCCCAACCCTAGAGGATTTCCGGGACCCGATGGTGGGAGTAAGTGCCCCCGGGTGGTCGAGACGAGAAAGTGGTGCGAGGGCAGGTGTGTAGGCAGGGCCGCCCTTGCCTTGGCAGCCCCTTTACAGAGCCCCTGCAATGGCGCCTCCAGGCTGTCCCGATTTCTCCAGCCTAACCCTAACCCTAACCCTAACCCTAGAGGATTTTCCGGGGCCCGATGGTGGGAGTAAGTGCCCCCGGGTGGTCGAGACGAGAAAGTGGTGCGAGGGCAGGTGTGTTGGCAGGGCCGCCCTTGCCTTGGCAGCCCCTTTGCAGAGCCCCTGCAATGGCGCCTCCAGGCTGTCCCGATTTCTCCAGCCTAACCCTAACCCTAACCCTAACCCTAGAGGATTTCCGGGACCCGATGGTGGGAGTAAGCGCCCCCGGGTGGTCGAGACGAGAAAGTGGTGCGAGGGCAGGTGTGTTGGCAGGGCCGCCCTTGCCTTGGCAGCCCCTTTGCAGAGCCCCTGCAATGGCGCCTCCAGGCTGTCCCTATTTCTCAAGCCTAACCCTAACCCTAACCCTAACCCTAGAGGATTTTCCGGGGCCCGATGGTGGGAGTAAGTGCCCCCGGGTGGTCGAGACGAGAAAGTGGTGCGAGGGCAGGTGTGTTGGCAGGGCCGCCCTTGCCTTGGCAGCCCCTTTGCAGAGCCCCTGCAATGGCGCCTCCAGGCTGTCCTGATTTCTCAAGCCTAACCCTAACCCTAACCCTAACCCTAGAGGATTTTCCGGGGCCCGATGGTGGGAGTAAGCGCCCCCGGGTGGTCGAGACGAGAAAGTGGTGCGAGGGCAGGTGTGTTGGCAGGGCCGCCCTTGCCTTGGCAGCCCCTTTACAGAGCCCCTGCAATGGCGCCTCCAGGCTGTCCCCATTTCTCCAGCCTAACCCTAACCCTAACCCTAACCCTAGAGGATTTTCCGGGGTGCGATGGTGGGAGTAAGTGCCCCCGGGTGTTCGAGACGAGAAAGTGGTGCGAGGGCAGGTGTGTTGGCAGGGCCGCCCTTGCCTTGGCAGCCCCTTTGCAGAGCCCCTGCAATGGCGCCTCCAGGCTGTCCCGATTTCTCCAGCCTAACCCTAACCCTAACCCTAACCCTAGAGGATTTCCGGGACCCGATGGTGGGAGTAAGCGCCCCCGGGTGGTCGAGACGAGAAAGTGGTGCGAGGGCAGGTGTGTTGGCAGGGCCGCCCTTGCCTTGGCAGCCCCTTTGCAGAGCCCCTGCAATGGCGCCTCCAGGCTGTCCCTATTTCTCAAGCCTAACCCTAACCCTAACCCTAACCCTAGAGGATTTTCCGGGGCCCGATGGTGGGAGTAAGTGCCCCCGGGTGGTCGAGACGAGAAAGTGGTGCGAGGGCAGGTGTGTTGGCAGGGCCGCCCTTGCCTTGGCAGCCCCTTTGCAGAGCCCCTGCAATGGCGCCTCCAGGCTGTCCCGATTTCTCCAGCCTAACCCTAACCCTAACCCTAACCCTAGAGGATTCCCGGGACCCGATGGTGGGAGTAAGCGCCCCCGGGTGGTCGAGACGAGAAAGTGGTGCGAGGGCAGGTGTGTTGGCAGGGCCGCCCTTGCCTTGGCAGCCCCTTTGCAGAGCCCCTGCAATGGCGCCTCCAGGCTGTCCCGATTTCTCCAGCCTAACCCTAACCCTAACCCTAACCCTAGAGGATTTCCGGGACCCGATGGTGGGAGTAAGCGCCCCCGGGTGGTCGAGACGAGAAAGTGGTGCGAGGGCAGGTGTGTTGGCAGGGCCGCCCTTGCCTTGGCAGCCCCTTTGCAGAGCCCCTGCAATGGCGCCTCCAGGCTGTCCCGATTTCTCCAGCCTAACCCTAACCCTAACCCTAACCCTAACCCTAGAGGATTTCCGGGGCCCAATGGTGGGAGTAAGTGCCCCCGGGTGGTCGAGACGAGAAAGTGGTGCGAGGGCAGGTGTGTTGGCAGGGCCGCCCTTGCCTTGGCAGCCCCTTTGCAGAGCCCCTGCAATGGCGCCTCCAGGCTGTCCCGATTTCTCAAGCCTAACCCTAACCCTAACCCTAACCCTAGAGGATTTCCGGGACTCGATGGTGGGAGTAAGCGCCCCCGGGTGGTCGAGACGAGAAAGTGGTGCGAGGGCAGGTGTGTTGGCAGGGCCGCCCTTGCCTTGGCAGCCCCTTTGCAGAGCCCCTGCAATGGCGCCTCCAGGCTGTCCCGATTTCTCCAGCCTAACCCTAACCCTAACCCTAACCCTAGAGGATTTTCCGGGGCCCGATGGTGGGAGTAAGTGCCCCCGGGTGTTCGAGACGAGAAAGTGGTGCGAGGGCAGGTGTGTTGGCAGGGCCGCCCTTGCCTTGGCAGCCCCTTTGCAGAGCCCCTGCAATGGCGCCTCCAGGCTGTCCCGATTTCTCCAGCCTAACCCTAACCCTAACCCTAACCCTAGAGGATTTTCCGGGGCCCGATGGTGGGAGTAAGCGCCCCCGGGTGGTCGAGACGAGAAAGTGGTGCGAGGGCAGGTGTGTTGGCAGGGCCACCCTTGCCTTGGCAGCCCCTTTGCAGAGCCCCTGCAATGGCGCCTCCAGGCTGTCCCGATTTCTTCAGCCTAACCCTAACCCTAACCCTAACCCTAGAGGATTTTCTGGGGCCCAATGGTGGGAGTAAGCGCCCCCGGGTGGTCGAGACGAGAAAGTGGTGCGAGGGCAGGTGTGTTGGCAGGGCCGCCCTTGCCTTGGCAGCCCCTTTGCAGAGCCCCTGCAATGGCGCCTCCAGGCTGTCCCGATTTCTCAAGCCTAACCCTAACCCTAACCCTAACCCTAGAGGATTTCCGGGACCCGATGGTGGGAGTAAGCGCCCCCGGGTGGTCGAGACGAGAAAGTGGTGCGAGGGCAGGTGTGTTGGCAGGGCCGCCCTTGCCTTGGCAGCCCCTTTGCAGAGCCCCTGCAATGGTGCCTCCAGGCTGTCCCGATTTCTCAAGCCTAACCCTAACCCTAAGCCTAACCCTAGAGGATTTCCGGGGCCCAATGGTGGGAGTAAGTGCCCCCGGGTGGTCGAGACGAGAAAGTGGTGCGAGGGCAGGTGTGTTGGCAGGGCCGCCCTTGCCTTGGCAGCCCCTTTGCAGAGCCCCTGCAATGGCGCCTCCAGGCTGTCCCGATTTCTCCAGCCTAACCCTAACCCTAACCCTAACCCTAGAGGATTTCCGGGGCCCGATGGTGGGAGTAAGTGCCCCCGGGTGGTCGAGACGAGAAAGTGGTGCGAGGGCAGGTGTGTTGGCAGGGCCGCCCTTGCCTTGGCAGCCCCTTTGCAGAGCCCCTGCAATGGTGCCTCCAGGCTGTCCCGATTTCTCCAGCCTAACCCTAACCCTAACCCTAACCCTAGAGGATTTTCTGGGGCCCGATGGTGGGAGTAAGCGCCCCCGGGTGGTCGAGACGAGAAAGTGGTGCGAGGGCAGGTGTGTTGGCAGGGCCACCCTTGCCTTGGCAGCCCCTTTGCAGAGCCCCTGCAATGGCGCCTCCAGGCTGTCCCGATTTCTCAAGCCTAACCCTAACCCTAACCCTAACCCTAGAGGATTTCCGGGGCCCGATGGTGGGAGTAAGCGCCCCCGGGTGGTCGAGACGAGAAAGTGGTGCGAGGGCAGGTGTGTTGGCAGGGCCGCCCTTGCCTTGGCAGCCCCTTTGCAGAGCCCCTGCAATGGCGCCTCCAGGCTGTCCCGATTTCTCCAGCCTAACCCTAACCCTAACCCTAACCCTAGAGGATTTTCCGGGGCGCGATGGTGGGAGTAAGTGCCCCCGGGTGGTCGAGACGAGAAAGTGGTGCGAGGGCAGGTGTGTTGGCAGGGCCGCCCTTGCCTTGGCAGCCCCTTTGCAGAGCCCCTGCAATGGCGCCTCCAGGCTGTCCCTATTTCTCCAGCCTAACCCTAACCCTAACCCTAACTCTAGAGGATTTCCGGGACCCGATGGTGGGAGTAAGCGCCCCCGGGTGGTCGAGACGAGAAAGTGGTGCGAGGGCAGGTGTGTTGGCAGGGCCGCCCTTGCCTTGGCAGCCCCTTTGCAGAGCCCCTGCAATGGCGCCTCCAGGCTGTCCCTATTTCTCCAGCCTAACCCTAACCCTAACCCTAACCCTAGAGGATTTCCGGGGCCCGATGTTGGGAGTAAGTGCCCCCGGGTGGTCGAGACGAGAAAGTGGTGCGAGGGCAGGTGTGTTGGCAGGGCCGCCCTTGCCTTGGCAGCCCCTTTGCAGAGCCCCTGCAATGGCGCCTCCAGGCTGTCCCGATTTCTCAAGCCTAATCCTAAGCCTAACCCTAACCCTAGAGGATTTTCCGGGGCCCGATGGTGGGAGTAAGCGCCCCCGGGTGGTCGAGACGAGAAAGTGGTGCGAGGGCAGGTGTGTTGGCAGGGCCGCCCTTGCCTTGGCAGCCCCTTTGCAGAGCCCCTGCAATGGCGCCTCCAGGCTGTCCCTATTTCTCAAGCCTAACCCTAACCCTAACCCTAACCCTAGAGGATTTTCTGGGGCCCGATGGTGGGAGTAAGTGCCCCCGGGTGGTCGAGACGAGAAAGTGGTGCGAGGGCAGGTGTGTTGGCAGGGCCGCCCTTGCCTTGGCAGCCCCTTTGCAGAGCCCCTGCAATGGCGCCTCCAGGCTGTCCCGATTTCTCAAGCCTAACCCTAACCCTAACCCTAACCCTAGAGGATTTCCGGGACCCGATGGTGGGAGTAAGTGCCCCCGGGTGGTCGAGACGAGAAAGTGGTGCGAGGGCAGGTGTGTTGGCAGGGCCGCCCTTGCCTTGGCAGCCCCTTTGCAGAGCCCCTGCAATGGCGCCTCCAGGCTGTCCCTATTTCTCAAGCCTAACCCTAACCCTAACCCTAACCCTAGAGGATTTCCGGGGCCCGATGGTGGGAGTAAGCGCCCCCGGGTGGTCGAGACGAGAAAGTGGTGCGAGGGCAGGTGTGTTGGCAGGGCCGCCCTTGCCTTGGCAGCCCCTTTGCAGAGCCCCTGCAATGGCGCCTCCAGGCTGTCCTGATTTCTCAAGCCTAACCCTAACCCTAACCCTAACCCTAGAGGATTTTCTGGGGCCCGATGGTGGGAGTAAGCGCCCCCGGGTGGTCGAGACGAGAAAGTGGTGCGAGGGCAGGTGTGTTGGCAGGGCCGCCCTTGCCTTGGCAGCCCCTTTGCAGAGCCCCTGCAATGGCGCCTCCAGGCTGTCCCGATTTCTCCAGCCTAACCCTAAGCCTAACCCTAACCCTAGAGGATTTTCCGGGGTGCGATGGTGGGAGTAAGCGCCCCCGGGTGGTCGAGACGAGAAAGTGGTGCGAGGGCAGGTGTGTTGGCAGGGCCGCCCTTGCCTTGGCAGCCCCTTTGCAGAGCCCCTGCAATGGCGCCTCCAGGCTGTCCCTATTTCTCCAGCCTAACCCTAAGCCTAACCCCAACCCTAGAGGATTTCCGGGACCCGATGGTGGGAGTAAGCGCCCCCGGGTGGTCGAGACGAGAAAGTGGTGCGAGGGCAGGTGTGTAGGCAGGGCCGCCCTTGCCTTGGCAGCCCCTTTACAGAGCCCCTGCAATGGCGCCTCCAGGCTGTCCCCATTTCTCCAGCCTAACCCTAACCCTAACCCTAACCCTAGAGGATTTTCCGGGGTGCGATGGTGGGAGTAAGTGCCCCCGGGTGTTCGAGACGAGAAAGTGGTGCGAGGGCAGGTGTGTTGGCAGGGCCGCCCTTGCCTTGGCAGCCCCTTTGCAGAGCCCCTGCAATGGCGCCTCCAGGCTGTCCCGATTTCTCCAGCCTAACCCTAACCCTAACCCTAACCCTAGAGGATTTCCGGGACCCGATGGTGGGAGTAAGCGCCCCCGGGTGGTCGAGACGAGAAAGTGGTGCGAGGGCAGGTGTGTTGGCAGGGCCGCCCTTGCCTTGGCAGCCCCTTTGCAGAGCCCCTGCAATGGCGCCTCCAGGCTGTCCCTATTTCTCCAGCCTAACCCTAACCCTAACCCTAACCCTAGAGGATTTTCCGGGGCCCGATGGTGGGAGTAAGTGCCCTCGGGTGGTCGAGACGAGAAAGTGGTGCGAGGGCAGGTGTGTTGGCAGGGCCGCCCTTGCCTTGGCAGCCCCTTTGCAGAGCCCCTGCAATGGCGCCTCCAGGCTGTCCCGATTTCTCCAGCCTAACCCTAACCCTAACCCTAACCCTAGAGGATTCCCGGGACCCGATGGTGGGAGTAAGCGCCCCCGGGTGGTCGAGACGAGAAAGTGGTGCGAGGGCAGGTGTGTTGGCAGGGCCGCCCTTGCCTTGGCAGCCCCTTTACAGAGCCCCTGCAATGGCGCCTCCAGGCTGTCCCGATTTCTCCAGCCTAACCCTAACCCTAACCCTAACCCTAGAGGATTTCCGGGACCCGATGGTGGGAGTAAGCGCCCCCGGGTGGTCGAGACGAGAAAGTGGTGCGAGGGCAGGTGTGTTGGCAGGGCCGCCCTTGCCTTGGCAGCCCCTTTGCAGAGCCCCTGCAATGGCGCCTCCAGGCTGTCCCTATTTCTCAAGCCTAACCCTAACCCTAACCCTAACCCTAGAGGATTTTCCGGGGCCCGATGGTGGGAGTAAGTGCCCCCGGGTGTTCGAGACGAGAAAGTGGTGCGAGGGCAGGTGTGTTGGCAGGGCCGCCCTTGCCTTGGCAGCCCCTTTGCAGAGCCCCTGCAATGGCGCCTCCAGGCTGTCCCTATTTCTCAAGCCTAACCCTAACCCTAACCCTAACCCTAGAGGATTTTCCGGGACCCGATGGTGGGAGTAAGCGCCCCCGGGTGGTCGAGACGAGAAAGTGGTGCGAGGGCAGGTGTGTTGGCAGGGCCGCCCTTGCCTTGGCAGCCCCTTTGCAGAGCCCCTGCAATGGCGCCTCCAGGCTGTCCCTATTTCTCCAGCCTAACCCTAACCCTAACCCTAACCCTAGAGGATTTCCGGGACCCGATGGTGGGAGTAAGCGCCCCCGGGTGGTCGAGACGAGAAAGTGGTGCGAGGGCAGGTGTGTTGGCAGGGCCGCCCTTGCCTTGGCAGCCCCTTTGCAGAGCCCCTGCAATGGCGCCTCCAGGCTGTCCCTATTTCTCCAGCCTAACCCTAAGCCTAACCCCAACCCTAGAGGATTTCCGGGACCCGATGGTGGGAGTAAGTGCCCCCGGGTGGTCGAGACGAGAAAGTGGTGCGAGGGCAGGTGTGTAGGCAGGGCCGCCCTTGCCTTGGCAGCCCCTTTACAGAGCCCCTGCAATGGCGCCTCCAGGCTGTCCCCATTTCTCCAGCCTAACCCTAACCCTAACCCTAACCCTAGAGGATTTTCCGGGGTGCGATGGTGGGAGTAAGTGCCCCCGGGTGTTCGAGACGAGAAAGTGGTGCGAGGGCAGGTGTGTTGGCAGGGCCGCCCTTGCCTTGGCAGCCCCTTTGCAGAGCCCCTGCAATGGCGCCTCCAGGCTGTCCCGATTTCTCCAGCCTAACCCTAACCCTAACCCTAACCCTAGAGGATTTCCGGGACCCGATGGTGGGAGTAAGCGCCCCCGGGTGGTCGAGACGAGAAAGTGGTGCGAGGGCAGGTGTGTTGGCAGGGCCGCCCTTGCCTTGGCAGCCCCTTTGCAGAGCCCCTGCAATGGCGCCTCCAGGCTGTCCCTATTTCTCAAGCCTAACCCTAACCCTAACCCTAACCCTAGAGGATTTTCCGGGGCCCGATGGTGGGAGTAAGTGCCCCCGGGTGGTCGAGACGAGAAAGTGGTGCGAGGGCAGGTGTGTTGGCAGGGCCGCCCTTGCCTTGGCAGCCCCTTTGCAGAGCCCCTGCAATGGCGCCTCCAGGCTGTCCCGATTTCTCCAGCCTAACCCTAACCCTAACCCTAACCCTAGAGGATTCCCGGGACCCGATGGTGGGAGTAAGCGCCCCCGGGTGGTCGAGACGAGAAAGTGGTGCGAGGGCAGGTGTGTTGGCAGGGCCGCCCTTGCCTTGGCAGCCCCTTTGCAGAGCCCCTGCAATGGCGCCTCCAGGCTGTCCCGATTTCTCCAGCCTAACCCTAACCCTAACCCTAACCCTAGAGGATTTCCGGGACCCGATGGTGGGAGTAAGCGCCCCCGGGTGGTCGAGACGAGAAAGTGGTGCGAGGGCAGGTGTGTTGGCAGGGCCGCCCTTGCCTTGGCAGCCCCTTTGCAGAGCCCCTGCAATGGCGCCTCCAGGCTGTCCCGATTTCTCCAGCCTAACCCTAACCCTAACCCTAACCCTAACCCTAGAGGATTTCCGGGGCCCAATGGTGGGAGTAAGTGCCCCCGGGTGGTCGAGACGAGAAAGTGGTGCGAGGGCAGGTGTGTTGGCAGGGCCGCCCTTGCCTTGGCAGCCCCTTTGCAGAGCCCCTGCAATGGCGCCTCCAGGCTGTCCCGATTTCTCAAGCCTAACCCTAACCCTAACCCTAACCCTAGAGGATTTCCGGGACTCGATGGTGGGAGTAAGCGCCCCCGGGTGGTCGAGACGAGAAAGTGGTGCGAGGGCAGGTGTGTTGGCAGGGCCGCCCTTGCCTTGGCAGCCCCTTTGCAGAGCCCCTGCAATGGCGCCTCCAGGCTGTCCCGATTTCTCCAGCCTAACCCTAACCCTAACCCTAACCCTAGAGGATTTTCCGGGGCCCGATGGTGGGAGTAAGTGCCCCCGGGTGGTCGAGACGAGAAAGTGGTGCGAGGGCAGGTGTGTTGGCAGGGCCGCCCTTGCCTTGGCAGCCCCTTTGCAGAGCCCCTGCAATGGCGCCTCCAGGCTGTCCCGATTTCTCCAGCCTAACCCTAACCCTAACCCTAACCCTAGAGGATTTCCGGGACCCGATGGTGGGAATAAGCGCCCCCGGGTGGTCGAGACGAGAAAGTGGTGCGAGGGCAGGTGTGTTGGCAGGGCCGCCCTTGCCTTGGCAGCCCCTTTGCAGAGCCCCTGCAATGGCGCCTCCAGGCTGTCCCGATTTCTCAAGCCTAACCCTAACCCTAACCCTAACCCTAGAGGATTTTCCGGGGCCCGATGGTGGGAGTAAGTGCCCCCGGGTGGTCGAGACGAGAAAGTGGTGCGAGGGCAGGTGTGTTGGCAGGGCCGCCCTTGCCTTGGCAGCCCCTTTGCAGAGCCCCTGCAATGGCGCCTCCAGGCTGTCCCGATTTCTCCAGCCTAACCCTAACCCTAACCCTAACCCTAGAGGATTTTCTGGGGCCCGATGGTGGGAGTAAGTGCCCCCGGGTGTTCGAGACGAGAAAGTGGTGCGAGGGCAGGTGTGTTGGCAGGGCCGCCCTTGCCTTGGCAGCCCCTTTACAGAGCCCCTGCAATGGCGCCTCCAGGCTGTCCCGATTTCTCCAGCCTAACCCTAACCCTAACCCTAACCCTAGAGGATTTCCGGGACCCGATGGTGGGAGTAAGCGCCCCCGGGTGGTCGAGACGAGAAAGTGGTGCGAGGGCAGGTGTGTTGGCAGGGCCGCCCTTGCCTTGGCAGCCCCTTTGGAGAGCCCCTGCAATGGCGCCTCCAGGCTGTCCCGATTTCTCCAGCCTAACCCTAAGCCTAACCCTAACCCTAGAGGATTTTCCGGGGCCCGATGGTGGGAGTAAGTGCCCCCGGGTGGTCGAGACGAGAAAGTGGTGCGAGGGCAGGTGTGTTGGCAGGGCCGCCCTTGCCTTGGCAGCCCCTTTGCAGAGCCCCTGCAATGGCGCCTCCAGGCTGTCCCGATTTCTCCAGCCTAACCCTAAGCCTAACCCTAACCCTAGAGGATTTTCCGGGGCCCGATGGTGGGAGTAAGTGCCCCCGGGTGGTCGAGACGAGAAAGTGGTGCGAGGGCAGGTGTGTTGGCAGGGCCGCCCTTGCCTTGGCAGCCCCTTTGCAGAGCCCCTGCAATGGCGCCTCCAGGCTGTCCCGATTTCTCCAGCCTAACCCTAAGCCTAACCCTAACCCTAGAGGATTTTCCGGGGTGCGATGGTGGGAGTAAGTGCCCCCGGGTGGTCGAGACGAGAAAGTGGTGCGAGGGCAGGTGTGTTGGCAGGGCCGCCCTTGCCTTGGCAGCCCCTTTGCAGAGCCCCTGCAATGGCGCCTCCAGGCTGTCCCGATTTCTCCAGCCTAACCCTAACCCTAACCCTAACCCTAGAGGATTTCCGGGACCCGATGGTGGGAGTAAGCGCCCCCGGGTGGTCGAGACGAGAAAGTGGTGCGAGGGCAGGTGTGTTGGCAGGGCCGCCCTTGCCTTGGCAGCCCCTTTGCAGAGCCCCTGCAATGGCGCCTCCAGGCTGTCCCGATTTCTCAAGCCTAACCCTAACCCTAACCCTAACCCTAGAGGATTTCCGGGGCCCAATGGTGGGAGTAAGTGCCCCCGGGTGGTCGAGACGAGAAAGTGGTGCGAGGGCAGGTGTGTTGGCAGGGCCGCCCTTGCCTTGGCAGCCCCTTTACAGAGCCCCTGCAATGGCGCCTCCAGGCTGTCCCTATTTCTCCAGCCTAACCCTAACCCTAACCCTAACCCTAGAGGATTTTCTGGGGCGCGATGGTGGGAGTAAGCGCCCCCGGGTGGTCGAGACGAGAAAGTGGTGCGAGGGCAGGTGTGTTGGCAGGGCCGCCCTTGCCTTGGCAGCCCCTTTGCAGAGCCCCTGCAATGGCGCCTCCAGGCTGTCCCGATTTCTCAAGCCTAACCCTAACCCTAACCCTAACCCTAACCCTAGAGGATTTCCGGGGCCCAATGGTGGGAGTAAGTGCCCCCGGGTGGTCGAGACGAGAAAGTGGTGCGAGGGCAGGTGTGTTGGCAGGGCCGCCCTTGCCTTGGCAGCCCCTTTGCAGAGCCCCTGCAATGGCGCCTCCAGGCTGTCCCGATTTCTCAAGCCTAACCCTAACCCTAACCCTAACCCTAGAGGATTTCCGGGGCCCAATGGTGGGAGTAAGTGCCCCCGGGTGGTCGAGACGAGAAAGTGGTGCGAGGGCAGGTGTGTTGGCAGGGCCGCCCTTGCCTTGGCAGCCCCTTTGCAGAGCCCCTGCAATGGCGCCTCCAGGCTGTCCCTATTTCTCAAGCCTAACCCTAACCCTAACCCTAACCCTAGAGGATTTCCGGGGCCCAATGGTGGGAGTAAGCGCCCCCGGGTGGTCGAGACGAGAAAGTGGTGCGAGGGCAGGTGTGTTGGCAGGGCCGCCCTTGCCTTGGCAGCCCCTTTGCAGAGCCCCTGCAATGGCGCCTCCAGGCTGTCCCAATTTCTCAAGCCTAACCCTAAGCCTAACCCTAACCCTAGAGGATTTTCTGGGGCCCGATGGTGGGAGTAAGTGCCCCCGGGTGGTCGAGACGAGAAAGTGGTGCGAGGGCAGGTGTGTTGGCAGGGCCGCCCTTGCCTTGGCAGCCCCTTTGCAGAGCCCCTGCAATGGCGCCTCCAGGCTGTCCCGATTTCTCAAGCCTAACCCTAACCCTAACCCTAACCCTAGAGGATTTTCCGGGGCCCGATGGTGGGAGTAAGCGCCCCCGGGTGGTCGAGACGAGAAAGTGGTGCGAGGGCAGGTGTGTTGGCAGGGCCGCCCTTGCCTTGGCAGCCCCTTTGCAGAGCCCCTGCAATGGCGCCTCCAGGCTGTCCCGATTTCTCAAGCCTAACCCTAACCCTAACCCTAACCCTAGAGGATTTCCGGGACCCAATGGTGGGAGTAAGCGCCCCCGGGTGGTCGAGACGAGAAAGTGGTGCGAGGGCAGGTGTGTTGGCAGGGCCGCCCTTGCCTTGGCAGCCCCTTTGCAGAGCCCCTGCAATGGCGCCTCCAGGCTGTCCCGATTTCTCAAGCCTAACCCTAACCCTAACCCTAACCCTAGAGGATTTCCGGGACCCGATGGTGGGAGTAAGCGCCCCCGGGTGGTCGAGACGAGAAAGTGGTGCGAGGGCAGGTGTGTTGGCAGGGCCGCCCTTGCCTTGGCAGCCCCTTTGCAGAGCCCCTGCAATGGCGCCTCCAGGCTGTCCCGATTTCTCCAGCCTAACCCTAACCCTAACCCTAACCCTAGAGGATTTTCTGGGGCCCGATGGTGGGAGTAAGTGCCCCCGGGTGGTCGAGACGAGAAAGTGGTGCGAGGGCAGGTGTGTTGGCAGGGCCGCCCTTGCCTTGGCAGCCCCTTTGCAGAGCCCCTGCAATGGCGCCTCCAGGCTGTCCCGATTTCTCCAGCCTAACCCTAACCCTAACCCTAACCCTAGAGGATTTTCTGGGGCCCGATGGTGGGAGTAAGCGCCCCCGGGTGGTCGAGACGAGAAAGTGGTGCGAGGGCAGGTGTGTTGGCAGGGCCACCCTTGCCTTGGCAGCCCCTTTGCAGAGCCCCTGCAATGGCGCCTCCAGGCTGTCCCGATTTCTCCAGCCTAACCCTAACCCTAACCCTAACCCTAGAGGATTTCCGGGACCCGATGGTGGGAGTAAGCGCCCCCGGGTGGTCGAGACGAGAAAGTGGTGCGAGGGCAGGTGTGTTGGCAGGGCCGCCCTTGCCTTGGCAGCCCCTTTGCAGAGCCCCTGCAATGGCGCCTCCAGGCTGTCCCGATTTCTCCAGCCTAACCCTAACCCTAACCCTAACCCTAGAGGATTTTCCGGGACCCGATGGTGGGAGTAAGCGCCCCCGGGTGGTCGAGACGAGAAAGTGGTGCGAGGGCAGGTGTGTTGGCAGGGCCGCCCTTGCCTTGGCAGCCCCTTTGCAGAGCCCCTGCAATGGCGCCTCCAGGCTGTCCCGATTTCTCAAGCCTAACCCTAACCCTAACCCTAACCCTAGAGGATTTCCGGGGCCCGATGGTGGGAGTAAGTGCCCCCGGGTGGTCGAGACGAGAAAGTGGTGCGAGGGCAAGTGTGTTGGCAGGGCCGCCCTTGCCTTGGCAGCCCCTTTGCAGAGCCCCTGCAATGGCGCCTCCAGGCTGTCCCGATTTCTCAAGCCTAACCCTAACCCTAACCCTAACCCTAACCCTAGAGGATTTTCTGGGGCGCGATGGTGGGAGTAAGCGCCCCCGGGTGGTCGAGACGAGAAAGTGGTGCGAGGGCAGGTGTGTTGGCAGGGCCGCCCTTGCCTTGGCAGCCCCTTTGCAGAGCCCCTGCAATGGCGCCTCCAGGCTGTCCCGATTTCTCAAGCCTAACCCTAACCCTAACCCTAACCCTAACCCTAGAGGATTTCCGGGGCCCAATGGTGGGAGTAAGTGCCCCCGGGTGGTCGAGACGAGAAAGTGGTGCGAGGGCAGGTGTGTTGGCAGGGCCGCCCTTGCCTTGGCAGCCCCTTTGCAGAGCCCCTGCAATGGCGCCTCCAGGCTGTCCCGATTTCTCAAGCCTAACCCTAACCCTAACCCTAACCCTAGAGGATTTCCGGGGCCCAATGGTGGGAGTAAGTGCCCCCGGGTGGTCGAGACGAGAAAGTGGTGCGAGGGCAGGTGTGTTGGCAGGGCCGCCCTTGCCTTGGCAGCCCCTTTGCAGAGCCCCTGCAATGGCGCCTCCAGGCTGTCCCTATTTCTCAAGCCTAACCCTAACCCTAACCCTAACCCTAGAGGATTTCCGGGGCCCAATGGTGGGAGTAAGCGCCCCCGGGTGGTCGAGACGAGAAAGTGGTGCGAGGGCAGGTGTGTTGGCAGGGCCGCCCTTGCCTTGGCAGCCCCTTTGCAGAGCCCCTGCAATGGCGCCTCCAGGCTGTCCCAATTTCTCAAGCCTAACCCTAAGCCTAACCCTAACCCTAGAGGATTTTCTGGGGCCCGATGGTGGGAGTAAGTGCCCCCGGGTGGTCGAGACGAGAAAGTGGTGCGAGGGCAGGTGTGTTGGCAGGGCCGCCCTTGCCTTGGCAGCCCCTTTGCAGAGCCCCTGCAATGGCGCCTCCAGGCTGTCCCGATTTCTCAAGCCTAACCCTAACCCTAACCCTAACCCTAGAGGATTTTCCGGGACCCGATGGTGGGAGTAAGCGCCCCCGGGTGGTCGAGACGAGAAAGTGGTGCGAGGGCAGGTGTGTTGGCAGGGCCGCCCTTGCCTTGGCAGCCCCTTTGCAGAGCCCCTGCAATGGCGCCTCCAGGCTGTCCCGATTTCTCAAGCCTAACCCTAACCCTAACCCTAACCCTAGAGGATTTCCGGGACCCAATGGTGGGAGTAAGCGCCCCCGGGTGGTCGAGACGAGAAAGTGGTGCGAGGGCAGGTGTGTTGGCAGGGCCGCCCTTGCCTTGGCAGCCCCTTTGCAGAGCCCCTGCAATGGCGCCTCCAGGCTGTCCCGATTTCTCAAGCCTAACCCTAACCCTAACCCTAACCCTAGAGGATTTCCGGGACCCGATGGTGGGAGTAAGCGCCCCCGGGTGGTCGAGACGAGAAAGTGGTGCGAGGGCAGGTGTGTTGGCAGGGCCGCCCTTGCCTTGGCAGCCCCTTTGCAGAGCCCCTGCAATGGCGCCTCCAGGCTGTCCCGATTTCTCCAGCCTAACCCTAACCCTAACCCTAACCCTAGAGGATTTTCTGGGGCCCGATGGTGGGAGTAAGTGCCCCCGGGTGGTCGAGACGAGAAAGTGGTGCGAGGGCAGGTGTGTTGGCAGGGCCGCCCTTGCCTTGGCAGCCCCTTTGCAGAGCCCCTGCAATGGCGCCTCCAGGCTGTCCCGATTTCTCCAGCCTAACCCTAACCCTAACCCTAACCCTAGAGGATTTTCTGGGGCCCGATGGTGGGAGTAAGCGCCCCCGGGTGGTCGAGACGAGAAAGTGGTGCGAGGGCAGGTGTGTTGGCAGGGCCACCCTTGCCTTGGCAGCCCCTTTGCAGAGCCCCTGCAATGGCGCCTCCAGGCTGTCCCGATTTCTCCAGCCTAACCCTAACCCTAACCCTAACCCTAGAGGATTTCCGGGACCCGATGGTGGGAGTAAGCGCCCCCGGGTGGTCGAGACGAGAAAGTGGTGCGAGGGCAGGTGTGTTGGCAGGGCCGCCCTTGCCTTGGCAGCCCCTTTGCAGAGCCCCTGCAATGGCGCCTCCAGGCTGTCCCGATTTCTCCAGCCTAACCCTAACCCTAACCCTAACCCTAGAGGATTTTCCGGGACCCGATGGTGGGAGTAAGCGCCCCCGGGTGGTCGAGACGAGAAAGTGGTGCGAGGGCAGGTGTGTTGGCAGGGCCGCCCTTGCCTTGGCAGCCCCTTTGCAGAGCCCCTGCAATGGCGCCTCCAGGCTGTCCCGATTTCTCAAGCCTAACCCTAACCCTAACCCTAACCCTAGAGGATTTCCGGGGCCCGATGGTGGGAGTAAGTGCCCCCGGGTGGTCGAGACGAGAAAGTGGTGCGAGGGCAAGTGTGTTGGCAGGGCCGCCCTTGCCTTGGCAGCCCCTTTGCAGAGCCCCTGCAATGGCGCCTCCAGGCTGTCCCGATTTCTCCAGCCTAACCCTAACCCTAACCCTAACCCTAGAGGATTTCCGGGGCCCAATGGTGGGAGTAAGTGCCCCCGGGTGGTCGAGACGAGAAAGTGGTGCGAGGGCAGGTGTGTTGGCAGGGCCGCCCTTGCCTTGGCAGCCCCTTTGCAGAGCCCCTGCAATGGCGCCTCCAGGCTGTCCTGATTTCACAAGCCTAACCCTAACCCTAACCCTAACCCTAGAGGATTTCCGGGACCCGATGGTGGGAGTAAGCGCCCCCGGGTGGTCGAGACGAGAAAGTGGTGCGAGGGCAGGTGTGTTGGCAGGGCCGCCCTTGCCTTGGCAGCCCCTTTGCAGAGCCCCTGCAATGGCGCCTCCAGGCTGTCCCGATTTCTCCAGCCTAACCCTAACCCTAACCCTAACCCTAGAGGATTTTCCGGGGCCCGATGGTGGGAGTAAGTGCCCCCGGGTGGTCGAGACGAGAAAGTGGTGCGAGGGCAGGTGTGTTGGCAGGGCCGCCCTTGCCTTGGCAGCCCCTTTGCAGAGCCCCTGCAATGGCGCCTCCAGGCTGTCCCGATTTCTCCAGCCTAACCCTAACCCTAACCCTAACCCTAGAGGATTTTCTGGGGCCCGATGGTGGGAGTAAGTGCCCCCGGGTGTTCGAGACGAGAAAGTGGTGCGAGGGCAGGTGTGTTGGCAGGGCCGCCCTTGCCTTGGCAGCCCCTTTACAGAGCCCCTGCAATGGCGCCTCCAGGCTGTCCCTATTTCTCCAGCCTAACCCTAACCCTAACCCTAACCCTAGAGGATTTCCGGGACCCGATGGTGGGAGTAAGCGCCCCCGGGTGGTCGAGACGAGAAAGTGGTGCGAGGGCAGGTGTGTTGGCAGGGCCGCCCTTGCCTTGGCAGCCCCTTTGCAGAGCCCCTGCAATGGCGCCTCCAGGCTGTCCCGATTTCTCAAGCCTAACCCTAACCCTAACCCTAACCCTAGAGGATTTTCCGGGGCCCGATGGTGGGAGTAAGTGCCCCCGGGTGGTCGAGACGAGAAAGTGGTGCGAGGGCAGGTGTGTTGGCAGGGCCGCCCTTGCCTTGGCAGCCCCTTTGCAGAGCCCCTGCAATGGCGCCTCCAGGCTGTCCCGATTTCTCCAGCCTAACCCTAACCCTAACCCTAACCCTAGAGGATTCCCGGGACCCGATGGTGGGAGTAAGCGCCCCCGGGTGGTCGAGACGAGAAAGTGGTGCGAGGGCAGGTGTGTTGGCAGGGCCGCCCTTGCCTTGGCAGCCCCTTTGCAGAGCCCCTGCAATGGCGCCTCCAGGCTGTCCCGATTTCTCCAGCCTAACCCTAACCCTAACCCTAACCCTAACCCTAGAGGATTTCCGGGGCCCGATGGTGGGAGTAAGTGCCCCCGGGTGGTCGAGACGAGAAAGTGGTGCGAGGGCAGGTGTGTTGGCAGGGCCGCCCTTGCCTTGGCAGCCCCTTTGCAGAGCCCCTGCAATGGCGCCTCCAGGCTGTCCCTATTTCTCCAGCCTAACCCTAAGCCTAACCCTAACCCTAGAGGATTTTCCGGGGCCCGATGGTGGGAGTAAGCGCCCCCGGGTGGTCGAGACGAGAAAGTGGTGCGAGGGCAGGTGTGTTGGCAGGGCCGCCCTTGCCTTGGCAGCCCCTTTGCAGAGCCCCTGCAATGGCGCCTCCAGGCTGTCCCGATTTCTCCAGCCTAACCCTAAGCCTAACCCTAACCCTAGAGGATTTTCCGGGGTGCGATGGTGGGAGTAAGTGCCCCCGGGTGGTCGAGACGAGAAAGTGGTGCGAGGGCAGGTGTGTTGGCAGGGCCGCCCTTGCCTTGGCAGCCCCTTTGCAGAGCCCCTGCAATGGCGCCTCCAGGCTGTCCCGATTTCTCCAGCCTAACCCTAACCCTAACCCTAACCCTAGAGGATTTCCGGGACCCGATGGTGGGAGTAAGCGCCCCCGGGTGGTCGAGACGAGAAAGTGGTGCGAGGGCAGGTGTGTTGGCAGGGCCGCCCTTGCCTTGGCAGCCCCTTTGCAGAGCCCCTGCAATGGCGCCTCCAGGCTGTCCCGATTTCTCAAGCCTAACCCTAACCCTAACCCTAACCCTAGAGGATTTCCGGGGCCCAATGGTGGGAGTAAGTGCCCCCGGGTGGTCGAGACGAGAAAGTGGTGCGAGGGCAGGTGTGTTGGCAGGGCCGCCCTTGCCTTGGCAGCCCCTTTACAGAGCCCCTGCAATGGCGCCTCCAGGCTGTCCCTATTTCTCCAGCCTAACCCTAACCCTAACCCTAACCCTAGAGGATTTTCTGGGGCGCGATGGTGGGAGTAAGCGCCCCCGGGTGGTCGAGACGAGAAAGTGGTGCGAGGGCAGGTGTGTTGGCAGGGCCGCCCTTGCCTTGGCAGCCCCTTTGCAGAGCCCCTGCAATGGCGCCTCCAGGCTGTCCCGATTTCTCAAGCCTAACCCTAACCCTAACCCTAACCCTAACCCTAGAGGATTTCCGGGGCCCAATGGTGGGAGTAAGTGCCCCCGGGTGGTCGAGACGAGAAAGTGGTGCGAGGGCAGGTGTGTTGGCAGGGCCGCCCTTGCCTTGGCAGCCCCTTTGCAGAGCCCCTGCAATGGCGCCTCCAGGCTGTCCCGATTTCTCCAGCCTAACCCTAAGCCTAACCCTAACCCTAGAGGATTTCCGGGGCCCAATGGTGGGAGTAAGTGCCCCCGGGTGGTCGAGACGAGAAAGTGGTGCGAGGGCAGGTGTGTTGGCAGGGCCGCCCTTGCCTTGGCAGCCCCTTTGCAGAGCCCCTGCAATGGCGCCTCCAGGCTGTCCCTATTTCTCAAGCCTAACCCTAAGCCTAACCCTAACCCTAGAGGATTTCCGGGGCCCAATGGTGGGAGTAAGCGCCCCCGGGTGGTCGAGACGAGAAAGTGGTGCGAGGGCAGGTGTGTTGACAGGGCCGCCCTTGCCTTGGCAGCCCCTTTGCAGAGCCCCTGCAATGGCGCCTCCAGGCTGTCCCAATTTCTCAAGCCTAACCCTAAGCCTAACCCTAACCCTAGAGGATTTTCTGGGGCCCGATGGTGGGAGTAAGTGCCCCCGGGTGGTCGAGACGAGAAAGTGGTGCGAGGGCAGGTGTGTTGGCAGGGCCGCCCTTGCCTTGGCAGCCCCTTTGCAGAGCCCCTGCAATGGCGCCTCCAGGCTGTCCCGATTTCTCAAGCCTAACCCTAACCCTAACCCTAACCCTAGAGGATTTTCCGGGGCCCGATGGTGGGAGTAAGCGCCCCCGGGTGGTCGAGACGAGAAAGTGGTGCGAGGGCAGGTGTGTTGGCAGGGCCGCCCTTGCCTTGGCAGCCCCTTTGCAGAGCCCCTGCAATGGCGCCTCCAGGCTGTCCCGATTTCTCAAGCCTAACCCTAACCCTAACCCTAACCCTAGAGGATTTCCGGGGCCCAATGGTGGGAGTAAGTGCCCCCGGGTGGTCAAGACGAGAAAGTGGTGCGAGGGCAGGTGTGTTGGCAGGGCCGCCCTTGCCTTGGCAGCCCCTTTGCAGAGCCCCTGCAATGGCGCCTCCAGGCTGTCCCGATTTCTCAAGCCTAACCCTAACCCTAACCCTAACCCTAGAGGATTTCCGGGACCCGATGGTGGGAGTAAGCGCCCCCGGGTGGTCGAGACGAGAAAGTGGTGCGAGGGCAGGTGTGTTGGCAGGGCCGCCCTTGCCTTGGCAGCCCCTTTGCAGAGCCCCTGCAATGGCGCCTCCAGGCTGTCCCGATTTCTCCAGCCTAACCCTAACCCTAACCCTAACCCTAGAGGATTTTCTGGGGCCCGATGGTGGGAGTAAGTGCCCCCGGGTGGTCGAGACGAGAAAGTGGTGCGAGGGCAGGTGTGTTGGCAGGGCCGCCCTTGCCTTGGCAGCCCCTTTGCAGAGCCCCTGCAATGGCGCCTCCAGGCTGTCCCGATTTCTCCAGCCTAACCCTAACCCTAACCCTAACCCTAGAGGATTTTCTGGGGCCCGATGGTGGGAGTAAGCGCCCCCGGGTGGTCGAGACGAGAAAGTGGTGCGAGGGCAGGTGTGTTGGCAGGGCCACCCTTGCCTTGGCAGCCCCTTTGCAGAGCCCCTGCAATGGCGCCTCCAGGCTGTCCCGATTTCTCCAGCCTAACCCTAACCCTAACCCTAACCCTAGAGGATTTCCGGGACCCGATGGTGGGAGTAAGCGCCCCCGGGTGGTCGAGACGAGAAAGTGGTGCGAGGGCAGGTGTGTTGGCAGGGCCGCCCTTGCCTTGGCAGCCCCTTTGCAGAGCCCCTGCAATGGCGCCTCCAGGCTGTCCCGATTTCTCCAGCCTAACCCTAACCCTAACCCTAACCCTAGAGGATTTTCCGGGACCCGATGGTGGGAGTAAGCGCCCCCGGGTGGTCGAGACGAGAAAGTGGTGCGAGGGCAGGTGTGTTGGCAGGGCCGCCCTTGCCTTGGCAGCCCCTTTGCAGAGCCCCTGCAATGGCGCCTCCAGGCTGTCCCGATTTCTCAAGCCTAACCCTAACCCTAACCCTAACCCTAGAGGATTTCCGGGGCCCGATGGTGGGAGTAAGTGCCCCCGGGTGGTCGAGACGAGAAAGTGGTGCGAGGGCAAGTGTGTTGGCAGGGCCGCCCTTGCCTTGGCAGCCCCTTTGCAGAGCCCCTGCAATGGCGCCTCCAGGCTGTCCCGATTTCTCCAGCCTAACCCTAACCCTAACCCTAACCCTAGAGGATTTCCGGGGCCCAATGGTGGGAGTAAGTGCCCCCGGGTGGTCGAGACGAGAAAGTGGTGCGAGGGCAGGTGTGTTGGCAGGGCCGCCCTTGCCTTGGCAGCCCCTTTGCAGAGCCCCTGCAATGGCGCCTCCAGGCTGTCCTGATTTCACAAGCCTAACCCTAACCCTAACCCTAACCCTAGAGGATTTTCCGGGGCCCGATGGTTGCAGTAAGCGCCCCCGGGTGGTCGAGACGAGAAAGTGGTGCGAGGGCAGGTGTGTTGGCAGGGCCGCCCTTGCCTTGGCAGCCCCTTTGCAGAGCCCCTGCAATGGCCCCTCCAGGCTGTCCCGATTTCTCCAGCCTAACCCTAACCCTAACCCTAACCCTAGAGGATTTCCGGGGCCCAATGGTGGGAGTAAGTGCCCCCGGGTGGTCGAGACGAGAAAGTGGTGCGAGGGCAGGTGTGTTGGCAGGGCCGCCCTTGCCTTGGCAGCCCCTTTGCAGAGCCCCTGCAATGGCGCCTCCAGGCTGTCCCGATTTCTCAAGCCTAATCCTAAGCCTAACCCTAACCCTAGAGGATTTTCCGGGGCCCGATGGTGGGAGTAAGCGCCCCCGGGTGGTCGAGACGAGAAAGTGGTGCGAGGGCAGGTGTGTTGGCAGGGCCGCCCTTGCCTTGGCAGCCCCTTTGCAGAGCCCCTGCAATGGCGCCTCCAGGCTGTCCCTATTTCTCAAGCCTAACCCTAACCCTAACCCTAACCCTAGAGGATTTTCTGGGGCGCGATGGTGGGAGTAAGCGCCCCCGGGTGGTCGAGACGAGAAAGTGGTGCGAGGGCAGGTGTGTTGGCAGGGCCGCCCTTGCCTTGGCAGCCCCTTTGCAGAGCCCCTGCAATGGCGCCTCCAGGCTGTCCCGATTTCTCCAGCCTAACCCTAACCCTAACCCTAACCCTAGAGGATTTCCGGGACCCGATGGTGGGAGTAAGTGCCCCCGGGTGGTCGAGACGAGAAAGTGGTGCGAGGGCAGGTGTGTTGGCAGGGCCGCCCTTGCCTTGGCAGCCCCTTTGCAGAGCCCCTGCAATGGCGCCTCCAGGCTGTCCCGATTTCTCAAGCCTAACCCTAACCCTAACCCTAACCCTAGAGGATTTCCGGGGCCCGATGGTGGGAGTAAGCGCCCCCGGGTGGTCGAGACGAGAAAGTGGTGCGAGGGCAGGTGTGTTGGCAGGGCCGCCCTTGCCTTGGCAGCCCCTTTGCAGAGCCCCTGCAATGGCCCCTCCAGGCTGTCCCGATTTCTCCAGCCTAACCCTAACCCTAACCCTAACCCTAGAGGATTTTCCGGGACCCGATGGTGGGAGTAAGCGCCCCCGGGTGGTCGAGACGAGAAAGTGGTGCGAGGGCAGGTGTGTTGGCAGGGCCGCCCTTGCCTTGGCAGCCCCTTTGCAGAGCCCCTGTAATGGCGCCTCCAGGCTGTCCCGATTTCTCAAGCCTAACCCTAACCCTAACCCTAACCCTAGAGGATTTCCGGGGCCCGATGGTGGGAGTAAGTGCCCCCGGGTGGTCGAGACGAGAAAGTGGTGCGAGGGCAAGTGTGTTGGCAGGGCCGCCCTTGCCTTGGCAGCCCCTTTGCAGAGCCCCTGCAATGGCGCCTCCAGGCTGTCCCGATTTCTCCAGCCTAACCCTAACCCTAACCCTAACCCTAGAGGATTTCCGGGGCCCAATGGTGGGAGTAAGTGCCCCCGGGTGGTCGAGACAAGAAAGTGGTGCGAGGGCAGGTGTGTTGGCAGGGCCGCCCTTGCCTTGGCAGCCCCTTTGCAGAGCCCCTGCAATGGCGCCTCCAGGCTGTCCTGATTTCACAAGCCTAACCCTAACCCTAACCCTAACCCTAGAGGATTTTCCGGGGCCCGATGGTTGCAGTAAGCGCCCCCGGGTGGTCGAGACGAGAAAGTGGTGCGAGGGCAGGTGTGTTGGCAGGGCCGCCCTTGCCTTGGCAGCCCCTTTGCAGAGCCCCTGCAATGGCCCCTCCAGGCTGTCCCGATTTCTCCAGCCTAACCCTAAGCCTAACCCTAACCCTAGAGGATTTCCGGGGCCCAATGGTGGGAGTAAGTGCCCCCGGGTGGTCGAGACGAGAAAGTGGTGCGAGGGCAGGTGTGTTGGCAGGGCCGCCCTTGCCTTGGCAGCCCCTTTGCAGAGCCCCTGCAATGGCGCCTCCAGGCTGTCCCGATTTCTCAAGCCTAATCCTAAGCCTAACCCTAACCCTAGAGGATTTTCCGGGGCCCGATGGTGGGAGTAAGCGCCCCCGGGTGGTCGAGACGAGAAAGTGGTGCGAGGGCAGGTGTGTTGGCAGGGCCGCCCTTGCCTTGGCAGCCCCTTTGCAGAGCCCCTGCAATGGCGCCTCCAGGCTGTCCCTATTTCTCAAGCCTAACCCTAACCCTAACCCTAACCCTAGAGGATTTCCGGGGCCCGATGGTGGGAGTAAGCGCCCCCGGGTGGTCGAGACGAGAAAGTGGTGCGAGGGCAGGTGTGTTGGCAGGGCCGCCCTTGCCTTGGCAGCCCCTTTGCAGAGCCCCTGCAATGGCGCCTCCAGGCTGTCCTGATTTCTCAAGCCTAACCCTAACCCTAACCCTAACCCTAGAGGATTTTATGGGGCCCGATGGTGGGAGTAAGCGCCCCCGGGTGGTCGAGACGAGAAAGTGGTGCGAGGGCAGGTGTGTTGGCAGGGCCGCCCTTGCCTTGGCAGCCCCTTTGCAGAGCCCCTGCAATGGCGCCTCCAGGCTGTCCCTATTTCTCCAGCCTAACCCTAACCCTAACCCTAACCCTAGAGGATTTCCGGGACCCGATGGTGGGAGTAAGCGCCCCCGGGTGGTCGAGACGAGAAAGTGGTGCGAGGGCAGGTGTGTTGGCAGGGCCGCCCTTGCCTTGGCAGCCCCTTTGCAGAGCCCCTGCAATGGCGCCTCCAGGCTGTCCCTATTTCTCCAGCCTAACCCTAAGCCTAACCCCAACCCTAGAGGATTTCCGGGACCCGATGGTGGGAGTAAGCGCCCCCGGGTGGTCGAGACGAGAAAGTGGTGCGAGGGCAGGTGTGTTGGCAGGGCCGCCCTTGCCTTGGCAGCCCCTTTACAGAGCCCCTGCAATGGCGCCTCCAGGCTGTCCCCATTTCTCCAGCCTAACCCTAACCCTAACCCTAACCCTAGAGGATTTTCCGGGGTGCGATGGTGGGAGTAAGTGCCCCCGGGTGTTCGAGACGAGAAAGTGGTGCGAGGGCAGGTGTGTTGGCAGGGCCGCCCTTGCCTTGGCAGCCCCTTTACAGAGCCCCTGCAATGGCGCCTCCAGGCTGTCCTGATTTCTCCAGCCTAACCCTAACCCTAACCCTAACCCTAGAGGATTTCCGGGACCCGATGGTGGGAGTAAGCGCCCCCGGGTGGTCGAGACGAGAAAGTGGTGCGAGGGCAGGTGTGTTGGCAGGGCCGCCCTTGCCTTGGCAGCCCCTTTGCAGAGCCCCTGCAATGGCGCCTCCAGGCTGTCCCTATTTCTCAAGCCTAACCCTAACCCTAACCCTAACCCTAGAGGATTTTCCGGGGCCCGATGGTGGGAGTAAGTGCCCCCGGGTGGTCGAGACGAGAAAGTGGTGCGAGGGCAGGTGTGTTGGCAGGGCCGCCCTTGCCTTGGCAGCCCCTTTGCAGAGCCCCTGCAATGGCGCCTCCAGGCTGTCCCGATTTCTCCAGCCTAACCCTAACCCTAACCCTAACCCTAGAGGATTTTCCGGGACCCGATGGTGGGAGTAAGCGCCCCCGGGTGGTCGAGACGAGAAAGTGGTGCGAGGGCAGGTGTGTTGGCAGGGCCGCCCTTGCCTTGGCAGCCCCTTTGCAGAGCCCCTGCAATGGCGCCTCCAGGCTGTCCTGATTTCTGAAGCCTAACCCTAACCCTAACCCTAACCCTAGAGGATTCCCGGGACCCGATGGTGGGAGTAAGCGCCCCCGGGTGGTCGAGACGAGAAAGTGGTGCGAGGGCAGGTGTGTTGGCAGGGCCGCCCTTGCCTTGGCAGCCCCTTTGCAGAGCCCCTGCAATGGCGCCTCCAGGCTGTCCCGATTTCTCAAGCCTAACCCTAACCCTAACCCTAACCCTAACCCTAGAGGATTTCCGGGGCCCGATGGTGGGAGTAAGTGCCCCCGGGTGGTCGAGACGAGAAAGTGGTGCGAGGGCAGGTGTGTTGGCAGGGCCGCCCTTGCCTTGGCAGCCCCTTTGCAGAGCCCCTGCAATGGCGCCTCCAGGCTGTCCCGATTTCTCAAGCCTAACCCTAACCCTAACCCTAACCCTAGAGGATTTCCGGGACTCGATGGTGGGAGTAAGCGCCCCCGGGTGGTCGAGACGAGAAAGTGGTGCGAGGGCAGGTGTGTTGGCAGGGCCGCCCTTGCCTTGGCAGCCCCTTTGCAGAGCCCCTGCAATGGCGCCTCCAGGCTGTCCCGATTTCTCAAGCCTAACCCTAACCCTAACCCTAACCCTAGAGGATTTTCCGGGGCCCGATGGTGGGAGTAAGTGCCCCCGGGTGGTCGAGACGAGAAAGTGGTGCGAGGGCAGGTGTGTTGGCAGGGCCGCCCTTGCCTTGGCAGCCCCTTTGCAGAGCCCCTGCAATGGCGCCTCCAGGCTGTCCCGATTTCTCAAGCCTAACCCTAACCCTAACCCTAACCCTAGAGGATTTCCGGGACCCGATGGTGGGAGTAAGCGCCCCCGGGTGGTCGAGACGAGAAAGTGGTGCAAGGGCAGGTGTGTTGGCAGGGCCGCCCTTGCCTTGGCAGCCCCTTTGCAGAGCCCCTGCAATGGCGCCTCCAGGCTGTCCCGATTTCTCCAGCCTAACCCTAACCCTAACCCTAACCCTAGAGGATTTTCTGGGGCCCGATGGTGGGAGTAAGCGCCCCCGGGTGGTCGAGACGAGAAAGTGGTGCGAGGGCAGGTGTGTTGGCAGGGCCGCCCTTGCCTTGGCAGCCCCTTTGCAGAGCCCCTGCAATGGCGCCTCCAGGCTGTCCCGATTTCTCCAGCCTAACCCTAACCCTAACCCTAACCCTAGAGGATTTTCCGGGGTGCGATGGTGGGAGTAAGTGCCCCCGGGTGGTCGAGACGAGAAAGTGGTGCGAGGGCAGGTGTGTTGGCAGGGCCGCCCTTGCCTTGGCAGCCCCTTTGCAGAGCCCCTGCAATGGCGCCTCCAGGCTGTCCCGATTTCTCAAGCCTAACCCTAACCCTAACCCTAACCCTAGAGGATTTTCCGGGGCCCGATGGTGGGAGTAAGCGCCCCCGGGTGGTCGAGACGAGAAAGTGGTGCGAGGGCAGGTGTGTTGGCAGGGCCGCCCTTGCCTTGGCAGCCCCTTTGCAGAGCCCCTGCAATGGCGCCTCCAGGCTGTCCCGATTTCTCCAGCCTAACCCTAACCCTAACCCTAACCCTAGAGGATTCCCGGGACCCGATGGTGGGAGTAAGCGCCCCCGGGTGGTCGAGACGAGAAAGTGGTGCGAGGGCAGGTGTGTTGGCAGGGCCGCCCTTGCCTTGGCAGCCCCTTTGCAGAGCCCCTGCAATGGCGCCTCCAGGCTGTCCCGATTTCTCCAGCCTAACCCTAACCCTAACCCTAACCCTAGAGGATTTCCGGGACCCGATGGTGGGAGTAAGCGCCCCCGGGTGGTCGAGACGAGAAAGTGGTGCGAGGGCAGGTGTGTTGGCAGGGCCGCCCTTGCCTTGGCAGCCCCTTTGCAGAGCCCCTGCAATGGCGCCTCCAGGCTGTCCCGATTTCTCAAGCCTAACCCTAACCCTAACCCTAACCCTAGAGGATTTTCCGGGACCCGATGGTGGGAGTAAGTGCCCCCGGGTGGTCGAGACGAGAAAGTGGTGCGAGGGCAGGTGTGTTGGCAGGGCCGCCCTTGCCTTGGCAGCCCCTTTGCAGAGCCCCTGCAATGGCGCCTCCAGGCTGTCCCGATTTCTCCAGCCTAACCCTAACCCTAACCCTAACCCTAGAGGATTCCCGGGACCCGATGGTGGGAGTAAGCGCCCCCGGGTGGTCGAGACGAGAAAGTGGTGCGAGGGCAGGTGTGTTGGCAGGGCCGCCCTTGCCTTGGCAGCCCCTTTGCAGAGCCCCTGCAATGGCGCCTCCAGGCTGTCCCTATTTCTCCAGCCTAACCCTAACCCTAACCCTAACCCTAACCCTAGAGGATTTCCGGGGCCCAATGGTGGGAGTAAGTGCCCCCGGGTGGTCGAGACGAGAAAGTGGTGCGAGGGCAGGTGTGTTGGCAGGGCCGCCCTTGCCTTGGCAGCCCCTTTGCAGAGCCCCTGCAATGGCGCCTCCAGGCTGTCCCGATTTCTCCAGCCTAACCCTAAGCCTAACCCTAACCCTAGAGGATTTTCCGGGGCCCGATGGTGGGAGTAAGCGCCCCCGGGTGGTCGAGACGAGAAAGTGGTGCGAGGGCAGGTGTGTTGGCAGGGCCGCCCTTGCCTTGGCAGCCCCTTTGCAGAGCCCCTGCAATGGCGCCTCCAGGCTGTCCCGATTTCTCCAGCCTAACCCTAACCCTAACCCTAACCCTAGAGGATTTTCTGGGGCGCGATGGTGGGAGTAAGTGCCCCCGGGTGGTCGAGACGAGAAAGTGGTGCGAGGGCAGGTGTGTTGGCAGGGCCGCCCTTGCCTTGGCAGCCCCTTTGCAGAGCCCCTGCAATGGCGCCTCCAGGCTGTCCCGATTTCTCCAGCCTAACCCTAACCCTAACCCTAACCCTAGAGGATTTCCGGGACCCGATGGTGGGAGTAAGCGCCCCCGGGTGGTCGAGACGAGAAAGTGGTGCGAGGGCAGGTGTGTTGGCAGGGCCGCCCTTGCCTTGGCAGCCCCTTTGCAGAGCCCCTGCAATGGCGCCTCCAGGCTGTCCCGATTTCTCAAGCCTAACCCTAACCCTAACCCTAACCCTAGAGGATTTCCGGGGCCCAATGGTGGGAGTAAGTGCCCCCGGGTGGTCGAGACGAGAAAGTGGTGCGAGGGCAGGTGTGTTGGCAGGGCCGCCCTTGCCTTGGCAGCCCCTTTACAGAGCCCCTGCAATGGCGCCTCCAGGCTGTCCCTATTTCTCCAGCCTAACCCTAACCCTAACCCTAACCCTAGAGGATTTTCTGGGGCGCGATGGTGGGAGTAAGCGCCCCCGGGTGGTCGAGACGAGAAAGTGGTGCGAGGGCAGGTGTGTTGGCAGGGCCGCCCTTGCCTTGGCAGCCCCTTTGCAGAGCCCCTGCAATGGCGCCTCCAGGCTGTCCCGATTTCTCCAGCCTAACCCTAACCCTAACCCTAACCCTAACCCTAGAGGATTTCCGGGGCCCAATGGTGGGAGTAAGTGCCCCCGGGTGGTCGAGACGAGAAAGTGGTGCGAGGGCAGGTGTGTTGGCAGGGCCGCCCTTGCCTTGGCAGCCCCTTTGCAGAGCCCCTGCAATGGCGCCTCCAGGCTGTCCCGATTTCTCAAGCCTAACCCTAAGCCTAACACTAACCCTAGAGGATTTCCGGGACTCGATGGTGGGAGTAAGTGCCCCCGGGTGGTCGAGACGAGAAAGTGGTGCGAGGGCAGGTGTGTTGGCAGGGCCGCCCTTGCCTTGGCAGCCCCTTTGCAGAGCCCCTGCAATGGCGCCTCCAGGCTGTCCCGATTTCTCAAGCCTAACCCTAACCCTAACCCTAACCCTAACCCTAGAGGATTTTCCGGGGCCCGATGGTGGGAGTAAGTGCCCCCGGGTGGTCGAGACGAGAAAGTGGTGCGAGGGCAGGTGTGTTGGCAGGGCCGCCCTTGCCTTGGCAGCCCCTTTGCAGAGCCCCTGCAATGGCGCCTCCAGGCTGTCCCGATTTCTCAAGCCTAACCCTAACCCTAACCCTAACCCTAGAGGATTCCCGGGACCCGATGGTGGGAGTAAGCGCCCCCGGGTGGTCGAGACGAGAAAGTGGTGCGAGGGCAGGTGTGTTGGCAGGGCCGCCCTTGCCTTGGCAGCCCCTTTGCAGAGCCCCTGCAATGGCGCCTCCAGGCTGTCCCGATTTCTCCAGCCTAACCCTAACCCTAACCCTAACCCTAGAGGATTTTCTGGGGCCCGATGGTGGGAGTAAGTGCCCCCGGGTGGTCGAGACGAGAAAGTGGTGCGAGGGCAGGTGTGTTGGCAGGGCCGCCCTTGCCTTGGCAGCCCCTTTGCAGAGCCCCTGCAATGGCGCCTCCAGGCTGTCCCGATTTCTCCAGCCTAACCCTAACCCTAACCCTAACCCTAGAGGATTTCCGGGACCCGATGGTGGGAGTAAGCGCCCCCGGGTGGTCGAGACGAGAAAGTGGTGCGAGGGCAGGTGTGTTGGCAGGGCCGCCCTTGCCTTGGCAGCCCCTTTGCAGAGCCCCTGCAATGGCGCCTCCAGGCTGTCCCGATTTCTCCAGCCTAACCCTAACCCTAACCCTAACCCTAGAGGATTCCCGGGACCCGATGGTGGGAGTAAGCGCCCCCGGGTGGTCGAGACGAGAAAGTGGTGCGAGGGCAGGTGTGTTGGCAGGGCCGCCCTTGCCTTGGCAGCCCCTTTGCAGAGCCCCTGCAATGGCGCCTCCAGGCTGTCCCGATTTCTCCAGCCTAACCCTAACCCTAACCCTAACCCTAGAGGATTTCCGGGACCCGATGGTGGGAGTAAGCGCCCCCGGGTGGTCGAGATGAGAAAGTGGTGCGAGGGCAGGTGTGTTGGCAGGGCCGCCCTTGCCTTGGCAGCCCCTTTGCAGAGCCCCTGCAATGGCGCCTCCAGGCTGTCCCTATTTCTCCAGCCTAACCCTAACCCTAACCCTAACCCTAACCCTAGAGGATTTCCGGGGCCCAATGGTGGGAGTAAGTGCCCCCGGGTGGTCGAGACGAGAAAGTGGTGCGAGGGCAGGTGTGTTGGCAGGGCCGCCCTTGCCTTGGCAGCCCCTTTGCAGAGCCCCTGCAATGGCGCCTCCAGGCTGTCCCTATTTCTCCAGCCTAACCCTAAGCCTAACCCTAACCCTAGAGGATTTTCCGGGGCCCGATGGTGGGAGTAAGCGCCCCCGGGTGGTCGAGACGAGAAAGTGGTGCGAGGGCAGGTGTGTTGGCAGGGCCGCCCTTGCCTTGGCAGCCCCTTTGCAGAGCCCCTGCAATGGCGCCTCCAGGCTGTCCCGATTTCTCCAGCCTAACCCTAAGCCTAACCCTAACCCTAGAGGATTTTCCGGGGTGCGATGGTGGGAGTAAGTGCCCCCGGGTGGTCGAGACGAGAAAGTGGTGCGAGGGCAGGTGTGTTGGCAGGGCCGCCCTTGCCTTGGCAGCCCCTTTGCAGAGCCCCTGCAATGGCGCCTCCAGGCTGTCCCGATTTCTCCAGCCTAACCCTAACCCTAACCCTAACCCTAGAGGATTTCCGGGACCCGATGGTGGGAGTAAGCGCCCCCGGGTGGTCGAGACGAGAAAGTGGTGCGAGGGCAGGTGTGTTGGCAGGGCCGCCCTTGCCTTGGCAGCCCCTTTGCAGAGCCCCTGCAATGGCGCCTCCAGGCTGTCCCGATTTCTCAAGCCTAACCCTAACCCTAACCCTAACCCTAGAGGATTTCCGGGACCCGATGGTGGGAGTAAGAGCCCCCGGGTGGTCGAGACGAGAAAGTGGTGCGAGGGCAGGTGTGTAGGCAGGGCCGCCCTTGCCTTGGCAGCCCCTTTACAGAGCCCCTGCAATGGCGCCTCCAGGCTGTCCCTATTTCTCCAGCCTAACCCTAAGCCTAACCCTAACCCTAGAGGATTTTCTGGGGCGCGATGGTGGGAGTAAGCGCCCCCGGGTGGTCGAGACGAGAAAGTGGTGCGAGGGCAGGTGTGTTGGCAGGGCCGCCCTTGCCTTGGCAGCCCCTTTGCAGAGCCCCTGCAATGGCGCCTCCAGGTTGTCCCGATTTCTCAAGCCTAACCCTAACCCTAACCCTAACCCTAACCCTAGAGGATTTCCGGGGCCCAATGGTGGGAGTAAGTGCCCCCGGGTGGTCGAGACGAGAAAGTGGTGCGAGGGCAGGTGTGTTGGCAGGGCCGCCCTTGCCTTGGCAGCCCCTTTGCAGAGCCCCTGCAATGGCGCCTCCAGGCTGTCCCGATTTCTCAAGCCTAACCCTAAGCCTAACACTAACCCTAGAGGATTTCCGGGACTCGATGGTGGGAGTAAGTGCCCCCGGGTGGTCGAGACGAGAAAGTGGTGCGAGGGCAGGTGTGTTGGCAGGGCCGCCCTTGCCTTGGCAGCCCCTTTGCAGAGCCCCTGCAATGGCGCCTCCAGGCTGTCCCGATTTCTCAAGCCTAACCCTAACCCTAACCCTAACCCTAGAGGATTTTCCGGGGCCCGATGGTGGGAGTAAGTGCCCCCGGGTGGTCGAGACGAGAAAGTGGTGCGAGGGCAGGTGTGTTGGCAGGGCCGCCCTTGCCTTGGCAGCCCCTTTGCAGAGCCCCTGCAATGGCGCCTCCAGGCTGTCCCGATTTCTCAAGCCTAACCCTAACCCTAACCCTAACCCTAGAGGATTTCTGGGGCGCGATGGTGGGAGTAAGCGCCCCCGGGTGGTCGAGACGAGAAAGTGGTGCGAGGGCAGGTGTGTTGGCAGGGCCGCCCTTGCCTTGGCAGCCCCTTTGCAGAGCCCCTGCAATGGCGCCTCCAGGTTGTCCCGATTTCTCAAGCCTAACCCTAACCCTAACCCTAACCCTAACCCTAGAGGATTTCCGGGGCCCAATGGTGGGAGTAAGTGCCCCCGGGTGGTCGAGACGAGAAAGTGGTGCGAGGGCAGGTGTGTTGGCAGGGCCGCCCTTGCCTTGGCAGCCCCTTTGCAGAGCCCCTGCAATGGCGCCTCCAGGCTGTCCCCATTTCTCAAGCCTAACCCTAACCCTAACCCTAACCCTAGAGGATTTCCGGGACCCGATGGTGGGAGTAAGCGCCCCCGGGTGGTCGAGACGAGAAAGTGGTGCGAGGGCAGGTGTGTTGGCAGGGCCGCCCTTGCCTTGGCAGCCCCTTTGCAGAGCCCCTGCAATGGCGCCTCCAGGCTGTCCCGATTTCTCCAGCCTAACCCTAACCCTAACCCTAACCCTAGAGGATTTTCCGGGGTGCGATGGTGGGAGTAAGTGCCCCCGGGTGGTCGAGACGAGAAAGTGGTGCGAGGGCAGGTGTGTTGGCAGGGCCGCCCTTGCCTTGGCAGCCCCTTTGCAGAGCCCCTGCAATGGCGCCTCCAGGCTGTCCCGATTTCTCCAGCCTAACCCTAACCCTAACCCTAACCCTAGAGGATTTCCGGGACCCGATGGTGGGAGTAAGCGCCCCTGGGTGGTCGAGACGAGAAAGTGGTGCGAGGGCAGGTGTGTTGGCAGGGCCGCCCTTGCCTTGGCAGCCCCTTTGCAGAGCCCCTGCAATGGCGCCTCCAGGCTGTCCCGATTTCTCCAGCCTAACCCTAAGCCTAACCCTAACCCTAGAGAATTTCCGGGACCCGATGGTGGGAGTAAGTGCCCCCGGGTGGTCGAGACGAGAAAGTGGTGCGAGGGCAGGTGTGTTGGCAGGTCCGCCCTTGCCTTGGCAGCCCCTTTGCAGAGCCCCTGCAATGGCGCCTCCAGGCTGTCCCTATTTCTCAAGCCTAACCCTAACCCTAACCCTAACCCTAGAGGATATTCTGGGGCCCGATGGTTGCAGTAAGCGCCCCCGGGTGGTCGAGACGAGAAAGTGGTGCGAGGGCAGGTGTGTTGGCAGGGCCGCCCTTGCCTTGGCAGCCCCTTTGCAGAGCCCCTGCAATGGCGCCTCCAGGCTGTCCCGATTTCTCAAGCCTAACCCTAAGCCTAACCCTAACCCTAGAGGATTTTCCGGGGCCCGATGGTGGGAGTAAGCGCCCCCGGGTGGTCGAGACGAGAAAGTGGTGCGAGGGCAGGTGTGTTGGCAGGGCCGCCCTTGCCTTGGCAGCCCCTTTGCAGAGCCCCTGCAATGGCGCCTCCAGGCTGTCCCGATTTCTCAAGCCTAACCTTAACCCTAATCCTAACCCTAACCCTAGAGGATTTCCGGGGCCCAATGGTGGGAGTAAGTGCCCCCGGGTGGTCGAGACGAGAAAGTGGTGTGAGGGCAGGTGTGTTGGCAGGGCCACCCTTGCCTTGGCAGCCCCTTTGCAGAGCCCCTGCAATGGCGCCTCCAGGCTGTCCCTATTTCTCAAGCCTAACCCTAAGCCTAACCCTAACCCTAGAGGATTTTCCGGGACCCGATGGTGGGAGTAAGCGCCCCCGGGTGGTCGAGACGAGAAAGTGGTGCGAGGGCAGGTGTGTTGGCAGGGCCGCCCTTGCCTTGGCAGCCCCTTTGCAGAGCCCCTGCAATGGCGCCTCCAGGCTGTCCCAATTTCTCCAGCCTAACCCTAAGCCTAACCCTAACCCTAGAGGATTTCCGGGACCCGATGGTGGGAGTAAGCGCCCCCGGGTGGTCGAGACGAGAAAGTGGTGCGAGGGCAGGTGTGTTGGCAGGGCCGCCCTTGCCTTGGCAGCCCCTTTGCAGAGCCCCTGCAATGGCACCTCCAGGCTGTCCCGATTTCTCAAGCCTAACCCTAACCCTAACCCTAACCCTAGAGGATTTCCGGGACCCGATGGTGGGAGTAAGCGCCCCCAGGTGGTCGAGACGAGAAAGTGGTGCGAGGGCAGGTGTGTTGGCAGGGCCGCCCTTGCCTTGGCAGCCCCTTTGCAGAGCCCCTGCAATGGCGCCTCCAGGCTGTCCCCATTTCTCCAGCCTAACCCTAACCCTAACCCTAACCCTAGAGGATTTTCTGGGGCGCGATGGTGGGAGTAAGCGCCCCCGGGTGTTCGAGACGAGAAAGTGGTGCGAGGGCAGGTGTGTTGGCAGGGCCGCCCTTGCCTTGGCAGCCCCTTTGCAGAGCCCCTGCAATGGCGCCTCCAGGCTGTCCCGATTTCTCAAGCCTAACCCTAACCCTAACCCTAACCCTAACCCTAGAGGATTTCCGGGGCCCAATGGTGGGAGTAAGTGCCCCCGGGTGGTCGAGACGAGAAAGTGGTGCGAGGGCAGGTGTGTTGGCAGGGCCGCCCTTGCCTTGGCAGCCCCTTTGCAGAGCCCCTGCAATGGCGCCTCCAGGCTGTCCCTATTTCTCAAGCCTAACCCTAAGCCTAACCCTAACCCTAGAGGATTTTCCGGGGCCCGATGGTGGGAGTAAGTGCCCCCGGGTGGTCGAGACGAGAAAGTGGTGAGAGGGCAGGTGTGTTGGCAGGGCCGCCCTTGCCTTGGCAGCCCCTTTGCAGAGCCCCTGCAATGGCGCCTCCAGGCTGTCCCTATTTCTCAAGCCTAACCCTAACCCTAACCCTAACCCTAGAGGATTTTCCGGGGCCCGATGGTGGGAGTAAGCGCCCCCGGGTGGTCGAGACGAGAAAGTGGTGCGAGGGCAGGTGTGTTGGCAGGGCCGCCCTTGCCTTGGCAGCCCCTTTGCAGAGCCCCTGCAATGGCGCCTCCAGGCTGTCCCGATTTCTCAAGCCTAACCCTAACCCTAACCCTAACCCTAGAGGATTTTCCGGGGCCCGATGGTGGGAGTAAGTGCCCCCGGGTGGTCGAGACGAGAAAGTGGTGCGAGGGCAGGTGTGTTGGCAGGGCCGCCCTTGCCTTGGCAGCCCCTTTGCAGAGCCCCTGCAATGGCGCCTCCAGGCTGTCCCGATTTCTCCAGCCTAACCCTAACCCTAACCCTAACCCTAGAGGATTCCCGGGACCCGATGGTGGGAGTAAGCGCCCCCGGGTGGTCGAGACGAGAAAGTGGTGCGAGGGCAGGTGTGTTGGCAGGGCCGCCCTTGCCTTGGCAGCCCCTTTGCAGAGCCCCTGCAATGGCGCCTCCAGGCTGTCCCGATTTCTCCAGCCTAACCCTAACCCTAACCCTAACCCTAGAGGATTTCCGGGACCCGATGGTGGGAGTAAGCGCCCCCGGGTGGTCGAGATGAGAAAGTGGTGCGAGGGCAGGTGTGTTGGCAGGGCCGCCCTTGCCTTGGCAGCCCCTTTGCAGAGCCCCTGCAATGGCGCCTCCAGGCTGTCCCGATTTCTCCAGCCTAACCCAAACCCTAACCCTAACCCTAACCCTAGAGGATTTCCGGGGCCCAATGGTGGGAGTAAGTGCCCCCGGGTGGTCGAGACGAGAAAGTGGTGCGAGGGCAGGTGTGTTGGCAGGGCCGCCCTTGCCTTGGCAGCCCCTTTGCAGAGCCCCTGCAATGGCGCCTCCAGGCTGTCCCTATTTCTCCAGCCTAACCCTAAGCCTAACCCTAACCCTAGAGGATTTTCCGGGGCCCGATGGTGGGAGTAAGCGCCCCCGGGTGGTCGAGACGAGAAAGTGGTGCGAGGGCAGGTGTGTTGGCAGGGCCGCCCTTGCCTTGGCAGCCCCTTTGCAGAGCCCCTGCAATGGCGCCTCCAGGCTGTCCCGATTTCTCCAGCCTAACCCTAACCCTAACCCTAACCCTAGAGGATTTTCCGGGGCCCGATGGTGGGAGTAAGTGCCCCCGGGTGGTCGAGACGAGAAAGTGGTGCGAGGGCAGGTGTGTTGGCAGGGCCGCCCTTGCCTTGGCAGCCCCTTTGCAGAGCCCCTGCAATGGCGCCTCCAGGCTGTCCCGATTTCTCCAGCCTAACCCTAACCCTAACCCTAACCCTAGAGGATTTCCGGGACCCGATGGTGGGAGTAAGCGCCCCCGGGTGGTCGAGACGAGAAAGTGGTGCGAGGGCAGGTGTGTTGGCAGGGCCGCCCTTGCCTTGGCAGCCCCTTTGCAGAGCCCCTGCAATGGCGCCTCCAGGCTGTCCCTATTTCTCAAGCCTAACCCTAAGCCTAACCCTAACCCTAGAGGATTTCCGGGACCCGATGGTGGGAGTAAGTGCCCCCGGGTGGTCGAGACGAGAAAGTGGTGCGAGGGCAGGTGTGTTGGCAGGGCCGCCCTTGCCTTGGCAGCCCCTTTGCAGAGCCCCTGCAATGGCGCCTCCAGGCTGTCCCTATTTCTCAAGCCTAACCCTAAGCCTAACCCTAACCCTAGAGGATTTTCCGGGGCCCGATGGTGGGAGTAAGTGCCCCCGGGTGGTCGAGACGAGAAAGTGGTGCGAGGGCAGGTGTGTTGGCAGGGCCGCCCTTGCCTTGGCAGCCCCTTTGCAGAGCCCCTGCAATGGCGCCTCCAGGCTGTCCCTATTTCTCAAGCCTAACCCTAACCCTAACCCTAACCCTAGAGGATTTTCCGGGGCCCGATGGTGGGAGTAAGCGCCCCCGGGTGGTCGAGACGAGAAAGTGGTGCGAGGGCAGGTGTGTTGGCAGGGCCGCCCTTGCCTTGGCAGCCCCTTTGCAGAGCCCCTGCAATGGCGCCTCCAGGCTGTCCCGATTTCTCAAGCCTAACCCTAACCCTAACCCTAACCCTAGAGGATTTTCCGGGGCCCGATGGTGGGAGTAAGTGCCCCCGGGTGGTCGAGACGAGAAAGTGGTGCGAGGGCAGGTGTGTTGGCAGGGCCGCCCTTGCCTTGGCAGCCCCTTTGCAGAGCCCCTGCAATGGCGCCTCCAGGCTGTCCCGATTTCTCCAGCCTAACCCTAACCCTAACCCTAACCCTAGAGGATTCCCGGGACCCGATGGTGGGAGTAAGCGCCCCCGGGTGGTCGAGACGAGAAAGTGGTGCGAGGGCAGGTGTGTTGGCAGGGCCGCCCTTGCCTTGGCAGCCCCTTTGCAGAGCCCCTGCAATGGCGCCTCCAGGCTGTCCCGATTTCTCCAGCCTAACCCTAACCCTAACCCTAACCCTAGAGGATTTCCGGGACCCGATGGTGGGAGTAAGCGCCCCCGGGTGGTCGAGATGAGAAAGTGGTGCGAGGGCAGGTGTGTTGGCAGGGCCGCCCTTGCCTTGGCAGCCCCTTTGCAGAGCCCCTGCAATGGCGCCTCCAGGCTGTCCCGATTTCTCCAGCCTAACCCTAACCCTAACCCTAACCCTAACCCTAGAGGATTTCCGGGGCCCAATGGTGGGAGTAAGTGCCCCCGGGTGGTCGAGACGAGAAAGTGGTGCGAGGGCAGGTGTGTTGGCAGGGCCGCCCTTGCCTTGGCAGCCCCTTTGCAGAGCCCCTGCAATGGCGCCTCCAGGCTGTCCCTATTTCTCCAGCCTAACCCTAAGCCTAACCCTAACCCTAGAGGATTTTCCGGGGCCCGATGGTGGGAGTAAGCGCCCCCGGGTGGTCGAGACGAGAAAGTGGTGCGAGGGCAGGTGTGTTGGCAGGGCCGCCCTTGCCTTGGCAGCCCCTTTGCAGAGCCCCTGCAATGGCGCCTCCAGGCTGTCCCGATTTCTCCAGCCTAACCCTAACCCTAACCCTAACCCTAGAGGATTTTCCGGGGTGCGATGGTGGGAGTAAGTGCCCCCGGGTGGTCGAGACGAGAAAGTGGTGCGAGGGCAGGTGTGTTGGCAGGGCCGCCCTTGCCTTGGCAGCCCCTTTGCAGAGCCCCTGCAATGGCGCCTCCAGGCTGTCCCGATTTCTCCAGCCTAACCCTAACCCTAACCCTAACCCTAGAGGATTTCCGGGACCCGATGGTGGGAGTAAGCGCCCCCGGGTGGTCGAGACGAGAAAGTGGTGCGAGGGCAGGTGTGTTGGCAGGGCCGCCCTTGCCTTGGCAGCCCCTTTGCAGAGCCCCTGCAATGGCGCCTCCAGGCTGTCCCGATTTCTCCAGCCTAACCCTAACCCTAACCCTAACCCTAGAGGATTTCCGGGGCCCGATGGTGGGAGTAAGTGCCCCCGGGTGGTCGAGACGAGAAAGTGGTGCGAGGGCAGGTGTGTTGGCAGGGCCGCCCTTGCCTTGGCAGCCCCTTTGCAGAGCCCCTGCAATGGCGCCTCCAGGCTGTCCCTATTTCTCAAGCCTAACCCTAACCCTAACCCTAACCCTAGAGGATTTTCTGGGGCGCGATGGTGGGAGTAAGCGCCCCCGGGTGGTCGAGACGAGAAAGTGGTGCGAGGGCAGGTGTGTTGGCAGGGCCGCCCTTGCCTTGGCAGCCCCTTTGCAGAGCCCCTGCAATGGCGCCTCCAGGCTGTCCCGATTTCTCAAGCCTAACCCTAACCCTAACCCTAACCCTAACCCTAGAGGATTTCCGGGGCCCAATGGTGGGAGTAAGTGCCCCCGGGTGGTCGAGACGAGAAAGTGGTGCGAGGGCAGGTGTGTTGGCAGGGCCGCCCTTGCCTTGGCAGCCCCTTTGCAGAGCCCCTGCAATGGCGCCTCCAGGCTGTCCCGATTTCTCAAGCCTAACCCTAAGCCTAACACTAACCCTAGAGGATTTCCGGGACTCGATGGTGGGAGTAAGTGCCCCCGGGTGGTCGAGACGAGAAAGTGGTGCGAGGGCAGGTGTGTTGGCAGGGCCGCCCTTGCCTTGGCAGCCCCTTTGCAGAGCCCCTGCAATGGCGCCTCCAGGCTGTCCCGATTTCTCAAGCCTAACCCTAACCCTAACCCTAACCCTAACCCTAGAGGATTTCCGGGACCCGATGGTGGGAGTAAGTGCCCCCGGGTGGTCGAGACGAGAAAGTGGTGCGAGGGCAGGTGTGTTGGCAGGGCCGCCCTTGCCTTGGCAGCCCCTTTGCAGAGCCCCTGCAATGGCGCCTCCAGGCTGTCCCGATTTCTCAAGCCTAACCCTAACCCTAACCCTAACCCTAGAGGATTTCCGGGACCCGATGGTGGGAGTAAGCGCCCCCGGGTGGTCGAGACGAGAAAGTGGTGCGAGGGCAGGTGTGTTGGCAGGGCCGCCCTTGCCTTGGCAGCCCCTTTGCAGAGCCCCTGCAATGGCGCCTCCAGGCTGTCCCGATTTCTCCAGCCTAACCCTAACCCTAACCCTAACCCTAGAGGATTTTCCGGGGTGCGATGGTGGGAGTAAGTGCCCCCGGGTGGTCGAGACGAGAAAGTGGTGCGAGGGCAGGTGTGTTGGCAGGGCCGCCCTTGCCTTGGCAGCCCCTTTGCAGAGCCCCTGCAATGGCGCCTCCAGGCTGTCCCGATTTCTCCAGCCTAACCCTAAGCCTAACCCTAACCCTAGAGGATTTCCGGGACCCGATGGTGGGAGTAAGCGCCCCTGGGTGGTCGAGACGAGAAAGTGGTGCGAGGGCAGGTGTGTTGGCAGGGCCGCCCTTGCCTTGGCAGCCCCTTTGCAGAGCCCCTGCAATGGCGCCTCCAGGCTGTCCTGATTTCTCCAGCCTAACCCTAACCCTAACCCTAACCCTAGAGGATTTTCCGGGGCCCGATGGTTGCAGTAAGCGCCCCCGGGTGGTCGAGACGAGAAAGTGGTGCGAGGGCAGGTGTGTTGGCAGGGCCACCCTTGCCTTGGCAGCCCCTTTGCAGAGCCCCTGCAATGGCGCCTCCAGGCTGTCCCGATTTCTCCAGCCTAACCCTAAGCCTAACCCTAACCCTAGAGAATTTCCGGGACCCGATGGTGGGAGTAAGTGCCCCCGGGTGGTCGAGACGAGAAAGTGGTGCGAGGGCAGGTGTGTTGGCAGGGCCGCCCTTGCCTTGGCAGCCCCTTTGCAGAGCCCCTGCAATGGCGCCTCCAGGCTGTCCCTATTTCTCAAGCCTAACCCTAAGCCTAACCCTAACCCTAGAGGATATTCTGGGGCCCGATGGTTGCAGTAAGCGCCCCCGGGTGGTCGAGACGAGAAAGTGGTGCGAGGGCAGGTGTGTTGGCAGGTCCGCCCTTGCCTTGGCAGCCCCTTTGCAGAGCCCCTGCAATGGCGCCTCCAGGCTGTCCCTATTTCTCAAGCCTAACCCTAACCCTAACCCTAACCCTAGAGGATTTTCCGGGGCCCGATGGTGGGAGTAAGCGCCCCCGGGTGGTCGAGACGAGAAAGTGGTGCGAGGGCAGGTGTGTTGGCAGGGCCGCCCTTGCCTTGGCAGCCCCTTTGCAGAGCCCCTGCAATGGCGCCTCCAGGCTGTCCCGATTTCTCAAGCCTAACCTTAACCCTAATCCTAACCCTAACCCTAGAGGATTTCCGGGGCCGAATGGTGGGAGTAAGTGCCCCCGGGTGGTCGAGACGAGAAAGTGGTGTGAGGGCAGGTGTGTTGGCAGGGCCACCCTTGCCTTGGCAGCCCCTTTGCAGAGCCCCTGCAATGGCGCCTCCAGGCTGTCCCTATTTCTCAAGCCTAACCCTAACCCTAACCCTAACCCTAGAGGATTTTCCGGGACCCGATGGTGGGAGTAAGCGCCCCCGGGTGGTCGAGACGAGAAAGTGGTGCGAGGGCAGGTGTGTTGGCAGGGCCGCCCTTGCCTTGGCAGCCCCTTTGCAGAGCCCCTGCAATGGCGCCTCCAGGCTGTCCCAATTTCTCAAGCCTAACCCTAACCCTAACCCTAACCCTAGAGGATACCGGGGCCCAATGGTGGGAGTAAGTGCCCCTGGGTGGTCGAGACGAGAAAGTGGTGCGAGGGCAGGTGTGTTGGCAGGGCCGCCCTTGCCTTGGCAGCCCCTTTGCAGAGCCCCTGCAATGGCGCCTCCAGGCTGTCCCCATTTCTCCAGCCTAACCCTAACCCTAACCCTAACCCTAGAGGATTTTCCGGGGCCCGATGGTGGGAGTAAGCGCCCCCGGGTGGTCGAGACGAGAAAGTGGTGCGAGGGCAGGTGTGTTGGCAGGGCCGCCCGTGCCTTGGCAGCCCCTTTGCAGAGCCCCTGCAATGGCGCCTCCAGGCTGTCCCAATTTCTCAAGCCTAACCCTAAGCCTAACCCTAACCCTAGAGGATTTTCTGGGGCCCGATGGTGGGAGTAAGCGCCCCCGGGTGGTCGAGACGAGAAAGTGGTGCGAGGGCAGGTGTGTTGGCAGGGCCGCCCTTGCCTTGGCAGCCCCTTTGCAGAGCCCCTGCAATGGCGCCTCCAGGCTGTCCCGATTTCTCAAGCCTAACCCTAACCCTAACCCTAACCCTAGAGGATTTTCCGGGGCCCGATGGTGGGAGTAAGCGCCCCCGGGTGGTCGAGACGAGAAAGTGGTGCGAGGGCAGGTGTGTTGGCAGGGCCGCCCTTGCCTTGGCAGCCCCTTTGCAGAGCCCCTGCAATGGCGCCTCCAGGCTGTCCCGATTTCTCAAGCCTAACCCTAACCCTAACCCTAACCCTAGAGGATTTCCGGGACCCGATGGTGGGAGTAAGCGCCCCCGGGTGGTCGAGACGAGAAAGTGGTGCGAGGGCAGGTGTGTTGGCAGGGCCGCCCTTGCCTTGGCAGCCCCTTTGCAGAGCCCCTGTAATGGCGCCTCCAGGCTGTCCCGATTTCTCCAGCCTAACCCTAACCCTAACCCTAACCCTAGAGGATTTCCGGGACCCGATGGTGGGAGTAAGCGCCCCCGGGTGGTCGAGACGAGAAAGTGGTGCGAGGGCAGGTGTGTTGGCAGGGCCACCCTTGCCTTGGCAGCCCCTTTGCAGAGCCCCTGCAATGGCGCCTCCAGGCTGTCCCTATTTCTCCAGCCTAACCCTAACCCTAACCCTAACCCTAGAGGATTTTCTGGGGCCCAATGGTGGGAGTAAGCGCCCCCGGGTGGTCGAGACGAGAAAGTGGTGCGAGGGCAGGTGTGTTGGCAGGGCCGCCCTTGCCTTGGCAGCCCCTTTGCAGAGCCCCTGCAATGGCGCCTCCAGGCTGTCCCGATTTCTCAAGCCTAACCCTAACCCTAACCCTAACCCTAGAGGATTTCCGGGACCCGATGGTGGGAGTAAGCGCCCCCGGGTGGTCGAGACGAGAAAGTGGTGCGAGGGCAGGTGTGTTGGCAGGGCCGCCCTTGCCTTGGCAGCCCCTTTGCAGAGCCCCTGCAATGGCGCCTCCAGGCTGTCCCGATTTCTCAAGCCTAACCCTAACCCTAACCCTAACCCTAGAGGATTTCCGGGACTCGATGGTGGGAGTAAGCGCCCCCGGGTGGTCGAGACGAGAAAGTGGTGCGAGGGCAGGTGTGTTGGCAGGGCCGCCCTTGCCTTGGCAGCCCCTTTGCAGAGCCCCTGCAATGGCGCCTCCAGGCTGTCCCGATTTCTCCAGCCTAACCCTAACCCTAACCCTAACCCTAGAGGATTTCCGGGGCCCGATGGTGGGAGTAAGTGCCCCCGGGTGGTCGAGACGAGAAAGTGGTGCGAGGGCAGGTGTGTTGGCAGGGCCGCCCTTGCCTTGGCAGCCCCTTTGCAGAGCCCCTGCAATGCCGCCTCCAGGCTGTCCCGATTTCTCCAGCCTAACCCTAACCCTAACCCTAACCCTAGAGGATTTTCTGGGGCCCGATGGTGGGAGTAAGCGCCCCCGGGTGGTCGAGACGAGAAAGTGGTGCGAGGGCAGGTGTGTTGGCAGGGCCACCCTTGCCTTGGCAGCCCCTTTGCAGAGCCCCTGCAATGGCGCCTCCAGGCTGTCCCGATTTCTCAAGCCTAACCCTAACCCTAACCCTAACCCTAGAGGATTTCCGGGACCCGATGGTGGGAGTAAGCGCCCCCGGGTGGTCGAGACGAGAAAGTGGTGCGAGGGCAGGTGTGTTGGCAGGGCCGCCCTTGCCTTGGCAGCCCCTTTGCAGAGCCCCTGCAATGGCGCCTCCAGGCTGTCCCGATTTCTCCAGCCTAACCCTAACCCTAACCCTAACCCTAGAGGATTTTCCGGGACCCGATGGTGGGAGTAAGCGCCCCCGGGTGGTCGAGACGAGAAAGTGGTGCGAGGGCAGGTGTGTTGGCAGGGCCGCCCTTGCCTTGGCAGCCCCTTTGCAGAGCCCCTGCAATGGCGCCTCCAGGCTGTCCCGATTTCTCAAGCCTAACCCTAACCCTAACCCTAACCCTAGAGGATTTCCGGGGCCCGATGGTGGGAGTAAGTGCCCCCGGGTGGTCGAGACGAGAAAGTGGTGCGAGGGCAGGTGTGTTGGCAGGGCCGCCCTTGCCTTGGCAGCCCCTTTGCAGAGCCCCTGCAATGGCGCCTCCAGGCTGTCCCGATTTCTCAAGCCTAACCCTAACCCTAACCCTAACCCTAGAGGATTTCCGGGGCCCGATGGTGGGAGTAAGTGCCCCCGGGTGGTCGAGACGAGAAAGTGGTGCGAGGGCAGGTGTGTTGGCAGGGCCGCCCTTGCCTTGGCAGCCCCTTTGCAGAGCCCCTGCAATGGCGCCTCCAGGCTGTCCCGATTTCTCAAGCCTAACCCTAACCCTAACCCTAACCCTAGAGGATTTCCGGGGCCCAATGGTGGGAGTAAGCGCCCCCGGGTGGTCGAGACGAGAAAGTGGTGCGAGGGCAGGTGTGTTGGCAGGGCCGCCCTTGCCTTGGCAGCCCCTTTGCAGAGCCCCTGCAATGGCGCCTCCAGGCTGTCCCGATTTCTCCAGCCTAACCCTAACCCTAACCCTAACCCTAGAGGATTTCCGGGGCCCAATGGTGGGAGTAAGTGCCCCCGGGTGGTCGAGACGAGAAAGTGGTGCGAGGGCAGGTGTGTTGGCAGGGCCGCCCTTGCCTTGGCAGCCCCTTTGCAGAGCCCCTGCAATGGCGCCTCCAGGCTGTCCCGATTTCTCAAGCCTAATCCTAAGCCTAACCCTAACCCTAGAGGATTTTCCGGGACCCGATGGTGGGAGTAAGCGCCCCCGGGTGGTCGAGACGAGAAAGTGGTGCGAGGGCAGGTGTGTTGGCAGGGCCGCCCTTGCCTTGGCAGCCCCTTTGCAGAGCCCCTGCAATGGCGCCTCCAGGCTGTCCCGATTTCTCAAGCCTAACCCTAACCCTAACCCTAACCCTAGAGGATTTCCGGGACCCGATGGTGGGAGTAAGTGCCCCCGGGTGGTCGAGACGAGAAAGTGGTGCGAGGGCAGGTGTGTTGGCAGGGCCGCCCTTGCCTTGGCAGCCCCTTTGCAGAGCCCCTGCAATGGCGCCTCCAGGCTGTCCCTATTTCTCAAGCCTAACCCTAACCCTAACCCTAACCCTAGAGGATTTCCGGGGCCCGATGGTGGGAGTAAGCGCCCCCGGGTGGTCGAGACGAGAAAGTGGTGCGAGGGCAGGTGTGTTGGCAGGGCCGCCCTTGCCTTGGCAGCCCCTTTGCAGAGCCCCTGCAATGGCGCCTCCAGGCTGTCCTGATTTCTCAAGCCTAACCCTAACCCTAACCCTAACCCTAGAGGATTTTATGGGGCCCGATGGTGGGAGTAAGCGCCCCCGGGTGGTCGAGACGAGAAAGTGGTGCGAGGGCAGGTGTGTTGGCAGGGCCGCCCTTGCCTTGGCAGCCCCTTTGCAGAGCCCCTGCAATGGCGCCTCCAGGCTGTCCCTATTTCTCCAGCCTAACCCTAACCCTAACCCTAACCCTAGAGGATTTCCGGGACCCGATGGTGGGAGTAAGCGCCCCCGGGTGGTCGAGACGAGAAAGTGGTGCGAGGGCAGGTGTGTTGGCAGGGCCGCCCTTGCCTTGGCAGCCCCTTTGCAGAGCCCCTGCAATGGCGCCTCCAGGCTGTCCCTATTTCTCCAGCCTAACCCTAAGCCTAACCCCAACCCTAGAGGATTTCCGGGACCCGATGGTGGGAGTAAGCGCCCCCGGGTGGTCGAGACGAGAAAGTGGTGCGAGGGCAGGTGTGTAGGCAGGGCCGCCCTTGCCTTGGCAGCCCCTTTACAGAGCCCCTGCAATGGCGCCTCCAGGCTGTCCCCATTTCTCCAGCCTAACCCTAACCCTAACCCTAACCCTAGAGGATTTTCCGGGGTGCGATGGTGGGAGTAAGTGCCCCCGGGTGTTCGAGACGAGAAAGTGGTGCGAGGGCAGGTGTGTTGGCAGGGCCGCCCTTGCCTTGGCAGCCCCTTTACAGAGCCCCTGCAATGGCGCCTCCAGGCTGTCCCGATTTCTCCAGCCTAACCCTAACCCTAACCCTAACCCTAGAGGATTTCCGGGACCCGATGGTGGGAGTAAGCGCCCCCGGGTGGTCGAGACGAGAAAGTGGTGCGAGGGCAGGTGTGTTGGCAGGGCCGCCCTTGCCTTGGCAGCCCCTTTGCAGAGCCCCTGCAATGACGCCTCCAGGCTGTCCCTATTTCTCAAGCCTAACCCTAACCCTAACCCTAACCCTAGAGGATTTTCCGGGGCCCGATGGTGGGAGTAAGTGCCCCCGGGTGGTCGAGACGAGAAAGTGGTGCGAGGGCAGGTGTGTTGGCAGGGCCGCCCTTGCCTTGGCAGCCCCTTTGCAGAGCCCCTGCAATGGCGCCTCCAGGCTGTCCCGATTTCTCCAGCCTAACCCTAACCCTAACCCTAACCCTAGAGGATTCCCGGGACCCGATGGTGGGAGTAAGCGCCCCCGGGTGGTCGAGACGAGAAAGTGGTGCGAGGGCAGGTGTGTTGGCAGGGCCGCCCTTGCCTTGGCAGCCCCTTTGCAGAGCCCCTGCAATGGCGCCTCCAGGCTGTCCCGATTTCTCCAGCCTAACCCTAACCCTAACCCTAACCCTAGAGGATTTCCGGGACCCGATGGTGGGAGTAAGCGCCCCCGGGTGGTCGAGACGAGAAAGTGGTGCGAGGGCAGGTGTGTTGGCAGGGCCGCCCTTGCCTTGGCAGCCCCTTTGCAGAGCCCCTGCAATGGCGCCTCCAGGCTGTCCCTATTTCTCCAGCCTAACCCTAAGCCTAACCCCAACCCTAGAGGATTTCCGGGACCCGATGGTGGGAGTAAGCGCCCCCGGGTGGTCGAGACGAGAAAGTGGTGCGAGGGCAGGTGTGTTGGCAGGGCCGCCCTTGCCTTGGCAGCCCCTTTACAGAGCCCCTGCAATGGCGCCTCCAAGCTGTCCCCATTTCTCCAGCCTAACCCTAACCCTAACCCTAACCCTAGAGGATTTCCGGGGCCCAATGGTGGGAGTAAGTGCCCCCGGGTGTTCGAGACGAGAAAGTGGTGCGAGGGCAGGTGTGTTGGCAGGGCCGCCCTTGCCTTGGCAGCCCCTTTACAGAGCCCCTGCAATGGCGCCTCCAGGCTGTCCCGATTTCTCCAGCCTAACCCTAACCCTAACCCTAACCCTAGAGGATTTCCGGGACCCGATGGTGGGAGTAAGCGCCCCCGGGTGGTCGAGACGAGAAAGTGGTGCGAGGGCAGGTGTGTTGGCAGGGCCGCCCTTGCCTTGGCAGCCCCTTTGCAGAGCCCCTGCAATGGCGCCTCCAGGCTGTCCCGATTTCTCAAGCCTAACCCTAACCCTAACCCTAACCCTAGAGGATTTTCCGGGGCCCGATGGTGGGAGTAAGCGCCCCCGGGTGGTCGAGACGAGAAAGTGGTGCGAGGGCAGGTGTGTTGGCAGGGCCGCCCTTGCCTTGGCAGCCCCTTTGCAGAGCCCCTGCAATGGCGCCTCCAGGCTGTCCCGATTTCTCAAGCCTAACCCTAACCCTAACCCTAACCCTAGAGAATTCCCGGGACCCGATGGTGGGAGTAAGCGCCCCCGGGTGGTCGAGACGAGAAAGTGGTGCGAGGGCAGGTGTGTTGGCAGGGCCGCCCTTGCCTTGGCAGCCCCTTTGCAGAGCCCCTGCAATGGCGCCTCCAGGCTGTCCCGATTTCTCAAGCCTAACCCTAACCCTAACCCTAACCCTAGAGGATTTCCGGGACCCGATGGTGGGAGTAAGCGCCCCCGGGTGGTCGAGACGAGAAAGTGGTGCGAGGGCAGGTGTGTTGGCAGGGCCGCCCTTGCCTTGGCAGCCCCTTTGCAGAGCCCCTGCAATGGCGCCTCCAGGCTGTCCCGATTTCTCCAGCCTAACCCTAACCCTAACCCTAACCCTAACCCTAGAGGATTTCCGGGGCCCAATGGTGGGAGTAAGTGCCCCCGGGTGGTCGAGACGAGAAAGTGGTGCGAGGGCAGGTGTGTTGGCAGGGCCGCCCTTGCCTTGGCAGCCCCTTTGCAGAGCCCCTGCAATGGCGCCTCCAGGCTGTCCCGATTTCTCAAGCCTAACCCTAACCCTAACCCTAACCCTAGAGGATTTCCGGGACTCGATGGTGGGAGTAAGCGCCCCCGGGTGGTCGAGACGAGAAAGTGGTGCGAGGGCAGGTGTGTTGGCAGGGCCGCCCTTGCCTTGGCAGCCCCTTTGCAGAGCCCCTGCAATGGCGCCTCCAGGCTGTCCCGATTTCTCAAGCCTAACCCTAACCCTAACCCTAACCCTAGAGGATTTCCGGGACCCGATGGTGGGAGTAAGTGCCCCCGGGTGGTCGAGACGAGAAAGTGGTGCGAGGGCAGGTGTGTTGGCAGGGCCGCCCTTGCCTTGGCAGCCCCTTTGCAGAGCCCCTGCAATGGCGCCTCCAGGCTGTCCCGATTTCTCAAGCCTAACCCTAACCCTAACCCTAACCCTAGAGGATTTCCGGGGCCCGATGGTGGGAGTAAGCGCCCCCGGGTGGTCGAGACGAGAAAGTGGTGCGAGGGCAGGTGTGTTGGCAGGGCCGCCCTTGCCTTGGCAGCCCCTTTGCAGAGCCCCTGCAATGGCGCCTCCAGGCTGTCCTGATTTCTCAAGCCTAACCCTAACCCTAACCCTAACCCTAGAGGATTTTATGGGGCCCGATGGTGGGAGTAAGCGCCCCCGGGTGGTCGAGACGAGAAAGTGGTGCGAGGGCAGGTGTGTTGGCAGGGCCGCCCTTGCCTTGGCAGCCCCTTTGCAGAGCCCCTGCAATGGCGCCTCCAGGCTGTCCCTATTTCTCCAGCCTAACCCTAACCCTAACCCTAACCCTAGAGGATTTCCGGGACCCGATGGTGGGAGTAAGCGCCCCCGGGTGGTCGAGACGAGAAAGTGGTGCGAGGGCAGGTGTGTTGGCAGGGCCGCCCTTGCCTTGGCAGCCCCTTTGCAGAGCCCCTGCAATGGCGCCTCCAGGCTGTCCCTATTTCTCCAGCCTAACCCTAAGCCTAACCCCAACCCTAGAGGATTTCCGGGACCCGATGGTGGGAGTAAGCGCCCCCGGGTGGTCGAGACGAGAAAGTGGTGCGAGGGCAGGTGTGTAGGCAGGGCCGCCCTTGCCTTGGCAGCCCCTTTACAGAGCCCCTGCAATGGCGCCTCCAGGCTGTCCCCATTTCTCCAGCCTAACCCTAACCCTAACCCTAACCCTAGAGGATTTTCCGGGGTGCGATGGTGGGAGTAAGTGCCCCCGGGTGTTCGAGACGAGAAAGTGGTGCGAGGGCAGGTGTGTTGGCAGGGCCGCCCTTGCCTTGGCAGCCCCTTTACAGAGCCCCTGCAATGGCGCCTCCAGGCTGTCCCGATTTCTCCAGCCTAACCCTAACCCTAACCCTAACCCTAGAGGATTTCCGGGACCCGATGGTGGGAGTAAGCGCCCCCGGGTGGTCGAGACGAGAAAGTGGTGCGAGGGCAGGTGTGTTGGCAGGGCCGCCCTTGCCTTGGCAGCCCCTTTGCAGAGCCCCTGCAATGGCGCCTCCAGGCTGTCCCGATTTCTCAAGCCTAACCCTAACCCTAACCCTAACCCTAGAGGATTTCCGGGGCCCGATGGTGGGAGTAAGTGCCCCCGGGTGGTCGAGACGAGAAAGTGGTGCGAGGGCAGGTGTGTTGGCAGGGCCGCCCTTGCCTTGGCAGCCCCTTTGCAGAGCCCCTGCAATGGCGCCTCCAGGCTGTCCCGATTTCTCAAGCCTAACCCTAACCCTAACCCTAACCCTAGAGGATTTCCGGGGCCCAATGGTGGGAGTAAGCGCCCCCGGGTGGTCGAGACGAGAAAGTGGTGCGAGGGCAGGTGTGTTGGCAGGGCCGCCCTTGCCTTGGCAGCCCCTTTGCAGAGCCCCTGCAATGGCGCCTCCAGGCTGTCCCGATTTCTCCAGCCTAACCCTAACCCTAACCCTAACCCTAGAGGATTTCCGGGGCCCAATGGTGGGAGTAAGTGCCCCCGGGTGGTCGAGACGAGAAAGTGGTGCGAGGGCAGGTGTGTTGGCAGGGCCGCCCTTGCCTTGGCAGCCCCTTTGCAGAGCCCCTGCAATGGCGCCTCCAGGCTGTCCCGATTTCTCAAGCCTAATCCTAAGCCTAACCCTAACCCTAGAGGATTTTCCGGGACCCGATGGTGGGAGTAAGCGCCCCCGGGTGGTCGAGACGAGAAAGTGGTGCGAGGGCAGGTGTGTTGGCAGGGCCGCCCTTGCCTTGGCAGCCCCTTTGCAGAGCCCCTGCAATGGCGCCTCCAGGCTGTCCCGATTTCTCAAGCCTAACCCTAACCCTAACCCTAACCCTAGAGGATTTCCGGGACCCGATGGTGGGAGTAAGTGCCCCCGGGTGGTCGAGACGAGAAAGTGGTGCGAGGGCAGGTGTGTTGGCAGGGCCGCCCTTGCCTTGGCAGCCCCTTTGCAGAGCCCCTGCAATGGCGCCTCCAGGCTGTCCCTATTTCTCAAGCCTAACCCTAACCCTAACCCTAACCCTAGAGGATTTCCGGGGCCCGATGGTGGGAGTAAGCGCCCCCGGGTGGTCGAGACGAGAAAGTGGTGCGAGGGCAGGTGTGTTGGCAGGGCCGCCCTTGCCTTGGCAGCCCCTTTGCAGAGCCCCTGCAATGGCGCCTCCAGGCTGTCCTGATTTCTCAAGCCTAACCCTAACCCTAACCCTAACCCTAGAGGATTTTATGGGGCCCGATGGTGGGAGTAAGCGCCCCCGGGTGGTCGAGACGAGAAAGTGGTGCGAGGGCAGGTGTGTTGGCAGGGCCGCCCTTGCCTTGGCAGCCCCTTTGCAGAGCCCCTGCAATGGCGCCTCCAGGCTGTCCCTATTTCTCCAGCCTAACCCTAACCCTAACCCTAACCCTAGAGGATTTCCGGGACCCGATGGTGGGAGTAAGCGCCCCCGGGTGGTCGAGACGAGAAAGTGGTGCGAGGGCAGGTGTGTTGGCAGGGCCGCCCTTGCCTTGGCAGCCCCTTTGCAGAGCCCCTGCAATGGCGCCTCCAGGCTGTCCCTATTTCTCCAGCCTAACCCTAAGCCTAACCCCAACCCTAGAGGATTTCCGGGACCCGATGGTGGGAGTAAGCGCCCCCGGGTGGTCGAGACGAGAAAGTGGTGCGAGGGCAGGTGTGTAGGCAGGGCCGCCCTTGCCTTGGCAGCCCCTTTACAGAGCCCCTGCAATGGCGCCTCCAGGCTGTCCCCATTTCTCCAGCCTAACCCTAACCCTAACCCTAACCCTAGAGGATTTTCCGGGGTGCGATGGTGGGAGTAAGTGCCCCCGGGTGTTCGAGACGAGAAAGTGGTGCGAGGGCAGGTGTGTTGGCAGGGCCGCCCTTGCCTTGGCAGCCCCTTTACAGAGCCCCTGCAATGGCGCCTCCAGGCTGTCCCGATTTCTCCAGCCTAACCCTAACCCTAACCCTAACCCTAGAGGATTTCCGGGACCCGATGGTGGGAGTAAGCGCCCCCGGGTGGTCGAGACGAGAAAGTGGTGCGAGGGCAGGTGTGTTGGCAGGGCCGCCCTTGCCTTGGCAGCCCCTTTGCAGAGCCCCTGCAATGACGCCTCCAGGCTGTCCCTATTTCTCAAGCCTAACCCTAACCCTAACCCTAACCCTAGAGGATTTTCCGGGGCCCGATGGTGGGAGTAAGTGCCCCCGGGTGGTCGAGACGAGAAAGTGGTGCGAGGGCAGGTGTGTTGGCAGGGCCGCCCTTGCCTTGGCAGCCCCTTTGCAGAGCCCCTGCAATGGCGCCTCCAGGCTGTCCCGATTTCTCCAGCCTAACCCTAACCCTAACCCTAACCCTAGAGGATTCCCGGGACCCGATGGTGGGAGTAAGCGCCCCCGGGTGGTCGAGACGAGAAAGTGGTGCGAGGGCAGGTGTGTTGGCAGGGCCGCCCTTGCCTTGGCAGCCCCTTTGCAGAGCCCCTGCAATGGCGCCTCCAGGCTGTCCCGATTTCTCCAGCCTAACCCTAACCCTAACCCTAACCCTAGAGGATTTCCGGGACCCGATGGTGGGAGTAAGCGCCCCCGGGTGGTCGAGACGAGAAAGTGGTGCGAGGGCAGGTGTGTTGGCAGGGCCGCCCTTGCCTTGGCAGCCCCTTTGCAGAGCCCCTGCAATGGCGCCTCCAGGCTGTCCCTATTTCTCCAGCCTAACCCTAAGCCTAACCCCAACCCTAGAGGATTTCCGGGACCCGATGGTGGGAGTAAGCGCCCCCGGGTGGTCGAGACGAGAAAGTGGTGCGAGGGCAGGTGTGTTGGCAGGGCCGCCCTTGCCTTGGCAGCCCCTTTACAGAGCCCCTGCAATGGCGCCTCCAAGCTGTCCCCATTTCTCCAGCCTAACCCTAACCCTAACCCTAACCCTAGAGGATTTCCGGGGCCCAATGGTGGGAGTAAGTGCCCCCGGGTGTTCGAGACGAGAAAGTGGTGCGAGGGCAGGTGTGTTGGCAGGGCCGCCCTTGCCTTGGCAGCCCCTTTACAGAGCCCCTGCAATGGCGCCTCCAGGCTGTCCCGATTTCTCCAGCCTAACCCTAACCCTAACCCTAACCCTAGAGGATTTCCGGGACCCGATGGTGGGAGTAAGCGCCCCCGGGTGGTCGAGACGAGAAAGTGGTGCGAGGGCAGGTGTGTTGGCAGGGCCGCCCTTGCCTTGGCAGCCCCTTTGCAGAGCCCCTGCAATGGCGCCTCCAGGCTGTCCCGATTTCTCAAGCCTAACCCTAACCCTAACCCTAACCCTAGAGGATTTTCCGGGGCCCGATGGTGGGAGTAAGCGCCCCCGGGTGGTCGAGACGAGAAAGTGGTGCGAGGGCAGGTGTGTTGGCAGGGCCGCCCTTGCCTTGGCAGCCCCTTTGCAGAGCCCCTGCAATGGCGCCTCCAGGCTGTCCCGATTTCTCAAGCCTAACCCTAACCCTAACCCTAACCCTAGAGAATTCCCGGGACCCGATGGTGGGAGTAAGCGCCCCCGGGTGGTCGAGACGAGAAAGTGGTGCGAGGGCAGGTGTGTTGGCAGGGCCGCCCTTGCCTTGGCAGCCCCTTTGCAGAGCCCCTGCAATGGCGCCTCCAGGCTGTCCCGATTTCTCAAGCCTAACCCTAACCCTAACCCTAACCCTAGAGGATTTCCGGGACCCGATGGTGGGAGTAAGCGCCCCCGGGTGGTCGAGACGAGAAAGTGGTGCGAGGGCAGGTGTGTTGGCAGGGCCGCCCTTGCCTTGGCAGCCCCTTTGCAGAGCCCCTGCAATGGCGCCTCCAGGCTGTCCCGATTTCTCCAGCCTAACCCTAACCCTAACCCTAACCCTAACCCTAGAGGATTTCCGGGGCCCAATGGTGGGAGTAAGTGCCCCCGGGTGGTCGAGACGAGAAAGTGGTGCGAGGGCAGGTGTGTTGGCAGGGCCGCCCTTGCCTTGGCAGCCCCTTTGCAGAGCCCCTGCAATGGCGCCTCCAGGCTGTCCCGATTTCTCAAGCCTAACCCTAACCCTAACCCTAACCCTAGAGGATTTCCGGGACTCGATGGTGGGAGTAAGCGCCCCCGGGTGGTCGAGACGAGAAAGTGGTGCGAGGGCAGGTGTGTTGGCAGGGCCGCCCTTGCCTTGGCAGCCCCTTTGCAGAGCCCCTGCAATGGCGCCTCCAGGCTGTCCCGATTTCTCAAGCCTAACCCTAACCCTAACCCTAACCCTAGAGGATTTCCGGGACCCGATGGTGGGAGTAAGTGCCCCCGGGTGGTCGAGACGAGAAAGTGGTGCGAGGGCAGGTGTGTTGGCAGGGCCGCCCTTGCCTTGGCAGCCCCTTTGCAGAGCCCCTGCAATGGCGCCTCCAGGCTGTCCCGATTTCTCAAGCCTAACCCTAACCCTAACCCTAACCCTAGAGGATTTCCGGGGCCCGATGGTGGGAGTAAGCGCCCCCGGGTGGTCGAGACGAGAAAGTGGTGCGAGGGCAGGTGTGTTGGCAGGGCCGCCCTTGCCTTGGCAGCCCCTTTGCAGAGCCCCTGCAATGGCGCCTCCAGGCTGTCCTGATTTCTCAAGCCTAACCCTAACCCTAACCCTAACCCTAGAGGATTTTATGGGGCCCGATGGTGGGAGTAAGCGCCCCCGGGTGGTCGAGACGAGAAAGTGGTGCGAGGGCAGGTGTGTTGGCAGGGCCGCCCTTGCCTTGGCAGCCCCTTTGCAGAGCCCCTGCAATGGCGCCTCCAGGCTGTCCCTATTTCTCCAGCCTAACCCTAACCCTAACCCTAACCCTAGAGGATTTCCGGGACCCGATGGTGGGAGTAAGCGCCCCCGGGTGGTCGAGACGAGAAAGTGGTGCGAGGGCAGGTGTGTTGGCAGGGCCGCCCTTGCCTTGGCAGCCCCTTTGCAGAGCCCCTGCAATGGCGCCTCCAGGCTGTCCCTATTTCTCCAGCCTAACCCTAAGCCTAACCCCAACCCTAGAGGATTTCCGGGACCCGATGGTGGGAGTAAGCGCCCCCGGGTGGTCGAGACGAGAAAGTGGTGCGAGGGCAGGTGTGTAGGCAGGGCCGCCCTTGCCTTGGCAGCCCCTTTACAGAGCCCCTGCAATGGCGCCTCCAGGCTGTCCCCATTTCTCCAGCCTAACCCTAACCCTAACCCTAACCCTAGAGGATTTTCCGGGGTGCGATGGTGGGAGTAAGTGCCCCCGGGTGTTCGAGACGAGAAAGTGGTGCGAGGGCAGGTGTGTTGGCAGGGCCGCCCTTGCCTTGGCAGCCCCTTTACAGAGCCCCTGCAATGGCGCCTCCAGGCTGTCCCGATTTCTCCAGCCTAACCCTAACCCTAACCCTAACCCTAGAGGATTTCCGGGACCCGATGGTGGGAGTAAGCGCCCCCGGGTGGTCGAGACGAGAAAGTGGTGCGAGGGCAGGTGTGTTGGCAGGGCCGCCCTTGCCTTGGCAGCCCCTTTGCAGAGCCCCTGCAATGGCGCCTCCAGGCTGTCCCTATTTCTCAAGCCTAACCCTAACCCTAACCCTAACCCTAGAGGATTTTCCGGGGCCCGATGGTGGGAGTAAGTGCCCCCGGGTGGTCGAGACGAGAAAGTGGTGCGAGGGCAGGTGTGTTGGCAGGGCCGCCCTTGCCTTGGCAGCCCCTTTGCAGAGCCCCTGCAATGGCGCCTCCAGGCTGTCCCGATTTCTCCAGCCTAACCCTAACCCTAACCCTAACCCTAGAGGATTTCCGGGACCCGATGGTGGGAGTAAGCGCCCCCGGGTGGTCGAGACGAGAAAGTGGTGCGAGGGCAGGTGTGTTGGCAGGGCCGCCCTTGCCTTGGCAGCCCCTTTGCAGAGCCCCTGCAATGGCGCCTCCAGGCTGTCCCGATTTCTCCAGCCTAACCCTAACCCTAACCCTAACCCTAGAGGATTTCCGGGACCCGATGGTGGGAGTAAGCGCCCCCGGGTGGTCGAGACGAGAAAGTGGTGCGAGGGCAGGTGTGTTGGCAGGGCCGCCCTTGCCTTGGCAGCCCCTTTGCAGAGCCCCTGCAATGGCGCCTCCAGGCTGTCCCTATTTCTCCAGCCTAACCCTAAGCCTAACCCCAACCCTAGAGGATTTCCGGGACCCGATGGTGGGAGTAAGCGCCCCCGGGTGGTCGAGACGAGAAAGTGGTGCGAGGGCAGGTGTGTTGGCAGGGCCGCCCTTGCCTTGGCAGCCCCTTTACAGAGCCCCTGCAATGGCGCCTCCAAGCTGTCCCCATTTCTCCAGCCTAACCCTAACCCTAACCCTAACCCTAGAGGATTTTCCGGGGTGCGATGGTGGGAGTAAGTGCCCCCGGGTGTTCGAGACGAGAAAGTGGTGCGAGGGCAGGTGTGTTGGCAGGGCCGCCCTTGCCTTGGCAGCCCCTTTACAGAGCCCCTGCAATGGCGCCTCCAGGCTGTCCCGATTTCTCCAGCCTAACCCTAACCCTAACCCTAACCCTAGAGGATTTCCGGGACCCGATGGTGGGAGTAAGCGCCCCCGGGTGGTCGAGACGAGAAAGTGGTGCGAGGGCAGGTGTGTTGGCAGGGCCGCCCTTGCCTTGGCAGCCCCTTTGCAGAGCCCCTGCAATGGCGCCTCCAGGCTGTCCCTATTTCTCAAGCCTAACCCTAACCCTAACCCTAACCCTAGAGGATTTTCCGGGGCCCGATGGTGGGAGTAAGCGCCCCCGGGTGGTCGAGACGAGAAAGTGGTGCGAGGGCAGGTGTGTTGGCAGGGCCGCCCTTGCCTTGGCAGCCCCTTTGCAGAGCCCCTGCAATGGCGCCTCCAGGCTGTCCCGATTTCTCCAGCCTAACCCTAACCCTAACCCTAACCCTAACCCTAGAGGATTTCCGGGGCCCAATGGTGGGAGTAAGTGCCCCCGGGTGGTCGAGACGAGAAAGTGGTGCGAGGGCAGGTGTGTTGGCAGGGCCGCCCTTGCCTTGGCAGCCCCTTTGCAGAGCCCCTGCAATGGCGCCTCCAGGCTGTCCCGATTTCTCAAGCCTAACCCTAACCCTAACCCTAACCCTAGAGGATTTCCGGGACTCGATGGTGGGAGTAAGCGCCCCCGGGTGGTCGAGACGAGAAAGTGGTGCGAGGGCAGGTGTGTTGGCAGGGCCGCCCTTGCCTTGGCAGCCCCTTTGCAGAGCCCCTGCAATGGCGCCTCCAGGCTGTCCCGATTTCTCAAGCCTAACCCTAACCCTAATCCTAACCCTAGAGGATTTTCTGGGGCCCGATGGTGGGAGTAAGTGCCCCCGGGTGGTCGAGACGAGAAAGTGGTGCGAGGGCAGGTGTGTTGGCAGGGCCGCCCTTGCCTTGGCAGCCCCTTTGCAGAGCCCCTGCAATGACGCCTCCAGGCTGTCCCGATTTCTCCAGCCTAACCCTAACCCTAACCCTAACCCTAGAGGATTTCCGGGACCCGATGGTGGGAGTAAGCGCCCCCGGGTGGTCGAGACGAGAAAGTGGTGCAAGGGCAGGTGTGTTGGCAGGGCCGCCCTTGCCTTGGCAGCCCCTTTGCAGAGCCCCTGCAATGGCGCCTCCAGGCTGTCCCGATTTCTCCAGCCTAACCCTAACCCTAACCCTAACCCTAGAGGATTTTCCGGGGCCCGATGGTGGGAGTAAGTGCCCCCGGGTGGTCGAGACGAGAAAGTGGTGCGAGGGCAGGTGTGTTGGCAGGGCCGCCCTTGCCTTGGCAGCCCCTTTGCAGAGCCCCTGCAATGGCGCCTCCAGGCTGTCCCGATTTCTCCAGCCTAACCCTAACCCTAACCCTAACCCTAGAGGATTTCCGGGACCCGATGGTGGGAGTAAGCGCCCCCGGGTGGTCGAGACGAGAAAGTGGTGCGAGGGCAGGTGTGTTGGCAGGGCCGCCCTTGCCTTGGCAGCCCCTTTGCAGAGCCCCTGCAATGGCGCCTCCAGGCTGTCCCGATTTCTCAAGCCTAACCCTAACCCTAACCCTAACCCTAGAGGATTTTCCGGGGCCCGATGGTGGGAGTAAGTGCCCCCGGGTGGTCGAGACGAGAAAGTGGTGCGAGGGCAGGTGTGTTGGCAGGGCCGCCCTTGCCTTGGCAGCCCCTTTGCAGAGCCCCTGCAATGGCGCCTCCAGGCTGTCCCGATTTCTCCAGCCTAACCCTAACCCTAACCCTAACCCTAGAGGATTCCCGGGACCCGATGGTGGGAGTAAGCGCCCCCGGGTGGTCGAGACGAGAAAGTGGTGCGAGGGCAGGTGTGTTGGCAGGGCCGCCCTTGCCTTGGCAGCCCCTTTGCAGAGCCCCTGCAATGGCGCCTCCAGGCTGTCCCTATTTCTCAAGCCTAACCCTAACCCTAACCCTAACCCTAACCCTAGAGGATTTCCGGGGCCCGATGGTGGGAGTAAGCGCCCCCGGGTGGTCGAGACGAGAAAGTGGTGCGAGGGCAGGTGTGTTGGCAGGGCCGCCCTTGCCTTGGCAGCCCCTTTGCAGAGCCCCTGCAATGGCGCCTCCAGGCTGTCCCGATTTCTCCAGCCTAACCCTAAGCCTAACCCTAACCCTAGAGGATTTTCCGGGGTGCGATGGTGGGAGTAAGTGCCCCCGGGTGGTCGAGACGAGAAAGTGGTGCGAGGGCAGGTGTGTTGGCAGGGCCGCCCTTGCCTTGGCAGCCCCTTTGCAGAGCCCCTGCAATGGCGCCTCCAGGCTGTCCCGATTTCTCCAGCCTAACCCTAACCCTAACCCTAACCCTAGAGGATTTCCGGGACCCGATGGTGGGAGTAAGCGCCCCCGGGTGGTCGAGACGAGAAAGTGGTGCGAGGGCAGGTGTGTTGGCAGGGCCGCCCTTGCCTTGGCAGCCCCTTTGCAGAGCCCCTGCAATGGCGCCTCCAGGCTGTCCCGATTTCTCCAGCCTAACCCTAAGCCTAACCCTAACCCTAGAGGATTTCCGGGGCCCAATGGTGGGAGTAAGTGCCCCCGGGTGGTCGAGACGAGAAAGTGGTGCGAGGGCAGGTGTGTTGGCAGGGCCGCCCTTGCCTTGGCAGCCCCTTTACAGAGCCCCTGCAATGGCGCCTCCAGGCTGTCCCTATTTCTCCAGCCTAACCCTAACCCTAACCCTAACCCTAGAGGATTTTCTGGGGCGCGATGGTGGGAGTAAGCGCCCCCGGGTGGTCGAGACGAGAAAGTGGTGCGAGGGCAGGTGTGTTGGCAGGGCCGCCCTTGCCTTGGCAGCCCCTTTGCAGAGCCCCTGCAATGGCGCCTCCAGGCTGTCCCTATTTCTCAAGCCTAACCCTAACCCTAACCCTAACCCTAACCCTAGAGGATTTTCCGGGGCCCGATGGTGGGAGTAAGTGCCCCCGGGTGGTCGAGACGAGAAAGTGGTGCGAGGGCAGGTGTGTTGGCAGGGCCGCCCTTGCCTTGGCAGCCCCTTTGCAGAGCCCCTGCAATGGCGCCTCCAGGCTGTCCCGATTTCTCAAGCCTAACCCTAACCCTAACCCTAACCCTAGAGGATTTCCGGGACCCGATGGTGGGAGTAAGCGCCCCCGGGTGGTCGAGACGAGAAAGTGGTGCAAGGGCAGGTGTGTTGGCAGGGCCGCCCTTGCCTTGGCAGCCCCTTTGCAGAGCCCCTGCAATGGCGCCTCCAGGCTGTCCCGATTTCTCCAGCCTAACCCTAACCCTAACCCTAACCCTAGAGGATTTTCTGGGGCCCGATGGTGGGAGTAAGTGCCCCCGGGTGGTCGAGACGAGAAAGTGGTGCGAGGGCAGGTGTGTTGGCAGGGCCGCCCTTGCCTTGGCAGCCCCTTTACAGAGCCCCTGCAATGGCGCCTCCAGGCTGTCCCGATTTCTCCAGCCTAACCCTAACCCTAACCCTAACCCTAGAGGATTTCCGGGACCCGATGGTGGGAGTAAGCGCCCCCGGGTGGTCGAGACGAGAAAGTGGTGCGAGGGCAGGTGTGTTGGCAGGGCCGCCCTTGCCTTGGCAGCCCCTTTGCAGAGCCCCTGCAATGGCACCTCCAGGCTGTCCCGATTTCTCAAGCCTAACCCTAAGCCTAACCCTAACCCTAGAGGATTTTCCGGGGCCCGATGGTGGGAGTAAGTGCCCCCGGGTGGTCGAGACGAGAAAGTGGTGCGAGGGCAGGTGTGTTGGCAGGGCCGCCCTTGCCTTGGCAGCCCCTTTGCAGAGCCCCTGCAATGGCGCCTCCAGGCTGTCCCGATTTCTCCAGCCTAACCCTAACCCTAACCCTAACCCTAGAGGATTTCCGGGACCCGATGGTGGGAGTAAGCGCCCCCGGGTGGTCGAGACGAGAAAGTGGTGCGAGGGCAGGTGTGTTGGCAGGGCCGCCCTTGCCTTGGCAGCCCCTTTGCAGAGCCCCTGCAATGGCGCCTCCAGGCTGTCCCTATTTCTCAAGCCTAACCCTAACCCTAACCCTAACCCTAACCCTAGAGGATTTCCGGGGCCCGATGGTGGGAGTAAGCGCCCCCGGGTGGTCGAGACGAGAAAGTGGTGCGAGGGCAGGTGTGTTGGCAGGGCCGCCCTTGCCTTGGCAGCCCCTTTGCAGAGCCCCTGCAATGGCGCCTCCAGGCTGTCCCGATTTCTCCAGCCTAACCCTAAGCCTAACCCTAACCCTAGAGGATTTTCCGGGGTGCGATGGTGGGAGTAAGTGCCCCCGGGTGGTCGAGACGAGAAAGTGGGGCGAGGGCAGGTGTGTTGGCAGGGCCGCCCTTGCCTTGGCAGCCCCTTTGCAGAGCCCCTGCAATGGCGCCTCCAGGCTGTCCCGATTTCTCCAGCCTAACCCTAACCCTAACCCTAACCCTAGAGGATTTCCGGGACCCGATGGTGGGAGTAAGCGCCCCCGGGTGGTCGAGACGAGAAAGTGGTGCGAGGGCAGGTGTGTTGGCAGGGCCGCCCTTGCCTTGGCAGCCCCTTTGCAGAGCCCCTGCAATGGCGCCTCCAGGCTGTCCCGATTTCTCCAGCCTAACCCTAAGCCTAACCCTAACCCTAGAGGATTTCCGGGGCCCAATGGTGGGAGTAAGTGCCCCCGGGTGGTCGAGACGAGAAAGTGGTGCGAGGGCAGGTGTGTTGGCAGGGCCGCCCTTGCCTTGGCAGCCCCTTTACAGAGCCCCTGCAATGGCGCCTCCAGGCTGTCCCTATTTCTCCAGCCTAACCCTAACCCTAACCCTAACCCTAGAGGATTTTCTGGGGCGCGATGGTGGGAGTAAGCGCCCCCGGGTGGTCGAGACGAGAAAGTGGTGCGAGGGCAGGTGTGTTGGCAGGGCCGCCCTTGCCTTGGCAGCCCCTTTGCAGAGCCCCTGCAATGGCGCCTCCAGGCTGTCCCGATTTCTCCAGCCTAACCCTAACCCTAACCCTAACCCTAGAGGATTTCCGGGACCCGATGGTGGGAGTAAGCGCCCCCGGGTGGTCGAGACGAGAAAGTGGTGCGAGGGCAGGTGTGTTGGCAGGGCCGCCCTTGCCTTGGCAGCCCCTTTGCAGAGCCCCTGCAATGGCGCCTCCAGGCTGTCCCGATTTCTCAAGCCTAACCCTAACCCTAACCCTAACCCTAGAGGATTTTCCGGGGCCCGATGGTGGGAGTAAGCGCCCCCGGGTGGTCGAGACGAGAAAGTGGTGCGAGGGCAGGTGTGTTGGCAGGGCCGCCCTTGCCTTGGCAGCCCCTTTGCAGAGCCCCTGCAATGGCGCCTCCAGGCTGTCCCGATTTCTCAAGCCTAACCCTAACCCTAACCCTAACCCTAGAGAATTCCCGGGACCCGATGGTGGGAGTAAGCGCCCCCGGGTGGTCGAGACGAGAAAGTGGTGCGAGGGCAGGTGTGTTGGCAGGGCCGCCCTTGCCTTGGCAGCCCCTTTGCAGAGCCCCTGCAATGGCGCCTCCAGGCTGTCCCGATTTCTCAAGCCTAACCCTAACCCTAACCCTAACCCTAGAGGATTTCCGGGACCCGATGGTGGGAGTAAGCGCCCCCGGGTGGTCGAGACGAGAAAGTGGTGCGAGGGCAGGTGTGTTGGCAGGGCCGCCCTTGCCTTGGCAGCCCCTTTGCAGAGCCCCTGCAATGGCGCCTCCAGGCTGTCCCGATTTCTCCAGCCTAACCCTAACCCTAACCCTAACCCTAACCCTAGAGGATTTCCGGGGCCCAATGGTGGGAGTAAGTGCCCCCGGGTGGTCGAGACGAGAAAGTGGTGCGAGGGCAGGTGTGTTGGCAGGGCCGCCCTTGCCTTGGCAGCCCCTTTGCAGAGCCCCTGCAATGGCGCCTCCAGGCTGTCCCGATTTCTCCAGCCTAACCCTAACCCTAACCCTAACCCTAGAGGATTTCCGGGACTCGATGGTGGGAGTAAGCGCCCCCGGGTGGTCGAGACGAGAAAGTGGTGCGAGGGCAGGTGTGTTGGCAGGGCCGCCCTTGCCTTGGCAGCCCCTTTGCAGAGCCCCTGCAATGGCGCCTCCAGGCTGTCCCGATTTCTCCAGCCTAACCCTAACCCTAACCCTAACCCTAGAGGATTTCCGGGACCCGATGGTGGGAGTAAGCGCCCCCGGGTGGTCGAGACGAGAAAGTGGTGCGAGGGCAGGTGTGTTGGCAGGGCCGCCCTTGCCTTGGCAGCCCCTTTGCAGAGCCCCTGCAATGGCGCCTCCAGGCTGTCCCTATTTCTCAAGCCTAACCCTAACCCTAACCCTAACCCTAGAGGATTTCCGGGGCCCGATGGTGGGAGTAAGCGCCCCCGGGTGGTCGAGACGAGAAAGTGGTGCGAGGGCAGGTGTGTTGGCAGGGCCGCCCTTGCCTTGGCAGCCCCTTTGCAGAGCCCCTGCAATGGCGCCTCCAGGCTGTCCTGATTTCTCAAGCCTAACCCTAACCCTAACCCTAACCCTAGAGGATTTTATGGGGCCCGATGGTGGGAGTAAGCGCCCCCGGGTGGTCGAGACGAGAAAGTGGTGCGAGGGCAGGTGTGTTGGCAGGGCCGCCCTTGCCTTGGCAGCCCCTTTGCAGAGCCCCTGCAATGGCGCCTCCAGGCTGTCCCTATTTCTCCAGCCTAACCCTAACCCTAACCCTAACCCTAGAGGATTTCCGGGACCCGATGGTGGGAGTAAGCGCCCCCGGGTGGTCGAGACGAGAAAGTGGTGCGAGGGCAGGTGTGTTGGCAGGGCCGCCCTTGCCTTGGCAGCCCCTTTGCAGAGCCCCTGCAATGGCGCCTCCAGGCTGTCCCTATTTCTCCAGCCTAACCCTAAGCCTAACCCCAACCCTAGAGGATTTCCGGGACCCGATGGTGGGAGTAAGCGCCCCCGGGTGGTCGAGACGAGAAAGTGGTGCGAGGGCAGGTGTGTAGGCAGGGCCGCCCTTGCCTTGGCAGCCCCTTTACAGAGCCCCTGCAATGGCGCCTCCAGGCTGTCCCCATTTCTCCAGCCTAACCCTAACCCTAACCCTAACCCTAGAGGATTTTCCGGGGCCCGATGGTGGGAGTAAGTGCCCCCGGGTGTTCGAGACGAGAAAGTGGTGCGAGGGCAGGTGTGTTGGCAGGGCCGCCCTTGCCTTGGCAGCCCCTTTACAGAGCCCCTGCAATGGCGCCTCCAGGCTGTCCCGATTTCTCCAGCCTAACCCTAACCCTAACCCTAACCCTAGAGGATTTCCGGGACCCGATGGTGGGAGTAAGCGCCCCCGGGTGGTCGAGACGAGAAAGTGGTGCGAGGGCAGGTGTGTTGGCAGGGCCGCCCTTGCCTTGGCAGCCCCTTTGCAGAGCCCCTGCAATGGCGCCTCCAGGCTGTCCCTATTTCTCAAGCCTAACCCTAACCCTAACCCTAACCCTAGAGGATTTTCCGGGGCCCGATGGTGGGAGTAAGTGCCCCCGGGTGGTCGAGACGAGAAAGTGGTGCGAGGGCAGGTGTGTTGGCAGGGCCGCCCTTGCCTTGGCAGCCCCTTTGCAGAGCCCCTGCAATGGCGCCTCCAGGCTGTCCCGATTTCTCCAGCCTAACCCTAACCCTAACCCTAACCCTAGAGGATTCCCGGGACCCGATGGTGGGAGTAAGCGCCCCCGGGTGGTCGAGACGAGAAAGTGGTGCGAGGGCAGGTGTGTTGGCAGGGCCGCCCTTGCCTTGGCAGCCCCTTTGCAGAGCCCCTGCAATGGCGCCTCCAGGCTGTCCCGATTTCTCCAGCCTAACCCTAACCCTAACCCTAACCCTAGAGGATTTCCGGGACCCGATGGTGGGAGTAAGCGCCCCCGGGTGGTCGAGACGAGAAAGTGGTGCGAGGGCAGGTGTGTTGGCAGGGCCGCCCTTGCCTTGGCAGCCCCTTTGCAGAGCCCCTGCAATGGCGCCTCCAGGCTGTCCCTATTTCTCCAGCCTAACCCTAAGCCTAACCCCAACCCTAGAGGATTTCCGGGACCCGATGGTGGGAGTAAGCGCCCCCGGGTGGTCGAGACGAGAAAGTGGTGCGAGGGCAGGTGTGTTGGCAGGGCCGCCCTTGCCTTGGCAGCCCCTTTACAGAGCCCCTGCAATGGCGCCTCCAAGCTGTCCCCATTTCTCCAGCCTAACCCTAACCCTAACCCTAACCCTAGAGGATTTTCCGGGGTGCGATGGTGGGAGTAAGTGCCCCCGGGTGGTCGAGACGAGAAAGTGGTGCGAGGGCAGGTGTGTTGGCAGGGCCGCCCTTGCCTTGGCAGCCCCTTTACAGAGCCCCTGCAATGGCGCCTCCAGGCTGTCCCGATTTCTCCAGCCTAACCCTAACCCTAACCCTAACCCTAGAGGATTTCCGGGACCCGATGGTGGGAGTAAGCGCCCCCGGGTGGTCGAGACGAGAAAGTGGTGCGAGGGCAGGTGTGTTGGCAGGGCCGCCCTTGCCTTGGCAGCCCCTTTGCAGAGCCCCTGCAATGGCGCCTCCAGGCTGTCCCTATTTCTCAAGCCTAACCCTAACCCTAACCCTAACCCTAGAGGATTTTCCGGGGCCCGATGGTGGGAGTAAGCGCCCCCGGGTGGTCGAGACGAGAAAGTGGTGCGAGGGCAGGTGTGTTGGCAGGGCCGCCCTTGCCTTGGCAGCCCCTTTGCAGAGCCCCTGCAATGGCGCCTCCAGGCTGTCCCGATTTCTCCAGCCTAACCCTAACCCTAACCCTAACCCTAGAGAATTCCCGGGACCCGATGGTGGGAGTAAGCGCCCCCGGGTGGTCGAGACGAGAAAGTGGTGCGAGGGCAGGTGTGTTGGCAGGGCCGCCCTTGCCTTGGCAGCCCCTTTGCAGAGCCCCTGCAATGGCGCCTCCAGGCTGTCCCGATTTCTCAAGCCTAACCCTAACCCTAACCCTAACCCTAGAGGATTTCCGGGACCCGATGGTGGGAGTAAGCGCCCCCGGGTGGTCAAGACGAGAAAGTGGTGCGAGGGCAGGTGTGTTGGCAGGGCCGCCCTTGCCTTGGCAGCCCCTTTGCAGAGCCCCTGCAATGGCGCCTCCAGGCTGTCCCGATTTCTCCAGCCTAACCCTAACCCTAACCCTAACCCTAACCCTAGAGGATTTCCGGGGCCCAATGGTGGGAGTAAGTGCCCCCGGGTGGTCGAGACGAGAAAGTGGTGCGAGGGCAGGTGTGTTGGCAGGGCCGCCCTTGCCTTGGCAGCCCCTTTGCAGAGCCCCTGCAATGGCGCCTCCAGGCTGTCCCGATTTCTCAAGCCTAACCCTAACCCTAACCCTAACCCTAGAGGATTTCCGGGACTCGATGGTGGGAGTAAGCGCCCCCGGGTGGTCGAGACGAGAAAGTGGTGCGAGGGCAGGTGTGTTGGCAGGGCCGCCCTTGCCTTGGCAGCCCCTTTGCAGAGCCCCTGCAATGGCGCCTCCAGGCTGTCCCGATTTCTCAAGCCTAACCCTAACCCTAACCCTAACCCTAGAGGATTTTCTGGGGCCCGATGGTGGGAGTAAGTGCCCCCGGGTGGTCGAGACGAGAAAGTGGTGCGAGGGCAGGTGTGTTGGCAGGGCCGCCCTTGCCTTGGCAGCCCCTTTGCAGAGCCCCTGCAATGGCGCCTCCAGGCTGTCCCGATTTCTCCAGCCTAACCCTAACCCTAACCCTAACCCTAGAGGATTTCCGGGACCCGATGGTGGGAGTAAGCGCCCCCGGGTGGTCGAGACGAGAAAGTGGTGCAAGGGCAGGTGTGTTGGCAGGGCCGCCCTTGCCTTGGCAGCCCCTTTGCAGAGCCCCTGCAATGGCGCCTCCAGGCTGTCCCGATTTCTCCAGCCTAACCCTAACCCTAACCCTAACCCTAGAGGATTTTCTGGGGCCCGATGGTGGGAGTAAGTGCCCCCGGGTGTTCGAGACGAGAAAGTGGTGCGAGGGCAGGTGTGTTGGCAGGGCCGCCCTTGCCTTGGCAGCCCCTTTGCAGAGCCCCTGCAATGGCGCCTCCAGGCTGTCCCGATTTCTCCAGCCTAACCCTAACCCTAACCCTAACCCTAGAGGATTTCCGGGACCCGATGGTGGGAGTAAGCGCCCCCGGGTGGTCGAGACGAGAAAGTGGTGCGAGGGCAGGTGTGTTGGCAGGGCCGCCCTTGCCTTGGCAGCCCCTTTGCAGAGCCCCTGCAATGGCGCCTCCAGGCTGTCCCTATTTCTCAAGCCTAACCCTAACCCTAACCCTAACCCTAGAGGATTTTCCGGGGCCCGATGGTGGGAGTAAGTGCCCCCGGGTGGTCGAGACGAGAAAGTGGTGCGAGGGCAGGTGTGTTGGCAGGGCCGCCCTTGCCTTGGCAGCCCCTTTGCAGAGCCCCTGCAATGGCGCCTCCAGGCTGTCCCGATTTCTCCAGCCTAACCCTAAGCCTAACCCTAACCCTAGAGGATTCCCGGGACCCGATGGTGGGAGTAAGCGCCCCCGGGTGGTCGAGACGAGAAAGTGGTGCGAGGGCAGGTGTGTTGGCAGGGCCGCCCTTGCCTTGGCAGCCCCTTTGCAGAGCCCCTGCAATGGCGTCTCCAGGCTGTCCCTATTTCTCAAGCCTAACCCTAACCCTAACCCTAACCCTAACCCTAGAGGATTTCCGGGGCCCGATGGTGGGAGTAAGCGCCCCCGGGTGGTCGAGACGAGAAAGTGGTGCGAGGGCAGGTGTGTTGGCAGGGCCGCCCTTGCCTTGGCAGCCCCTTTGCAGAGCCCCTGCAATGGCGCCTCCAGGCTGTCCCGATTTCTCCAGCCTAACCCTAAGCCTAACCCTAACCCTAGAGGATTTTCCGGGGTGCGATGGTGGGAGTAAGTGCCCCCGGGTGGTCGAGACGAGAAAGTGGTGCGAGGGCAGGTGTGTTGGCAGGGCCGCCCTTGCCTTGGCAGCCCCTTTGCAGAGCCCCTGCAATGGCGCCTCCAGGCTGTCCCGATTTCTCCAGCCTAACCCTAACCCTAACCCTAACCCTAGAGGATTTCCGGGACCCGATGGTGGGAGTAAGCGCCCCCGGGTGGTCGAGACGAGAAAGTGGTGCGAGGGCAGGTGTGTTGGCAGGGCCGCCCTTGCCTTGGCAGCCCCTTTGCAGAGCCCCTGCAATGGCGCCTCCAGGCTGTCCCGATTTCTCCAGCCTAACCCTAACCCTAACCCTAACCCTAGAGGATTTCCGGGGCCCAATGGTGGGAGTAAGTGCCCCCGGGTGGTCGAGACGAGAAAGTGGTGCGAGGGCAGGTGTGTTGGCAGGGCCGCCCTTGCCTTGGCAGCCCCTTTACAGAGCCCCTGCAATGGCGCCTCCAGGCTGTCCCTATTTCTCCAGCCTAACCCTAACCCTAACCCTAACCCTAGAGGATTTTCTGGGGCGCGATGGTGGGAGTAAGCGCCCCCGGGTGGTCGAGACGAGAAAGTGGTGCGAGGGCAGGTGTGTTGGCAGGGCCGCCCTTGCCTTGGCAGCCCCTTTGCAGAGCCCCTGCAATGGCGCCTCCAGGCTGTCCCTATTTCTCAAGCCTAACCCTAACCCTAACCCTAACCCTAACCCTAGAGGATTTTCCGGGGCCCGATGGTGGGAGTAAGTGCCCCCGGGTGGTCGAGACGAGAAAGTGGTGCGAGGGCAGGTGTGTTGGCAGGGCCGCCCTTGCCTTGGCAGCCCCTTTGCAGAGCCCCTGCAATGGCGCCTCCAGGCTGTCCCGATTTCTCAAGCCTAACCCTAACCCTAACCCTAACCCTAGAGGATTTCCGGGACCCGATGGTGGGAGTAAGCGCCCCCGGGTGGTCGAGACGAGAAAGTGGTGCAAGGGCAGGTGTGTTGGCAGGGCCGCCCTTGCCTTGGCAGCCCCTTTGCAGAGCCCCTGCAATGGCGCCTCCAGGCTGTCCCGATTTCTCCAGCCTAACCCTAACCCTAACCCTAACCCTAGAGGATTTTCTGGGGCCCGATGGTGGGAGTAAGTGCCCCCGGGTGGTCGAGACGAGAAAGTGGTGCGAGGGCAGGTGTGTTGGCAGGGCCGCCCTTGCCTTGGCAGCCCCTTTACAGAGCCCCTGCAATGGCGCCTCCAGGCTGTCCCGATTTCTCCAGCCTAACCCTAACCCTAACCCTAACCCTAGAGGATTTCCGGGACCCGATGGTGGGAGTAAGCGCCCCCGGGTGGTCGAGACGAGAAAGTGGTGCGAGGGCAGGTGTGTTGGCAGGGCCGCCCTTGCCTTGGCAGCCCCTTTGCAGAGCCCCTGCAATGGCACCTCCAGGCTGTCCCGATTTCTCCAGCCTAACCCTAAGCCTAACCCTAACCCTAGAGGATTTTCCGGGGCCCGATGGTGGGAGTAAGTGCCCCCGGGTGGTCGAGACGAGAAAGTGGTGCGAGGGCAGGTGTGTTGGCAGGGCCGCCCTTGCCTTGGCAGCCCCTTTGCAGAGCCCCTGCAATGGCGCCTCCAGGCTGTCCCGATTTCTCCAGCCTAACCCTAACCCTAACCCTAACCCTAGAGGATTTCCGGGACCCGATGGTGGGAGTAAGCGCCCCCGGGTGGTCGAGACGAGAAAGTGGTGCGAGGGCAGGTGTGTTGGCAGGGCCGCCCTTGCCTTGGCAGCCCCTTTGCAGAGCCCCTGCAATGGCGCCTCCAGGCTGTCCCTATTTCTCAAGCCTAACCCTAACCCTAACCCTAACCCTAACCCTAGAGGATTTCCGGGGCCCGATGGTGGGAGTAAGCGCCCCCGGGTGGTCGAGACGAGAAAGTGGTGCGAGGGCAGGTGTGTTGGCAGGGCCGCCCTTGCCTTGGCAGCCCCTTTGCAGAGCCCCTGCAATGGCGCCTCCAGGCTGTCCCGATTTCTCCAGCCTAACCCTAAGCCTAACCCTAACCCTAGAGGATTTTCCGGGGTGCGATGGTGGGAGTAAGTGCCCCCGGGTGTTCGAGACGAGAAAGTGGTGCGAGGGCAGGTGTGTTGGCAGGGCCGCCCTTGCCTTGGCAGCCCCTTTGCAGAGCCCCTGCAATGGCGCCTCCAGGCTGTCCCGATTTCTCCAGCCTAACCCTAACCCTAACCCTAACCCTAGAGGATTTCCGGGACCCGATGGTGGGAGTAAGCGCCCCCGGGTGGTCGAGACGAGAAAGTGGTGCGAGGGCAGGTGTGTTGGCAGGGCCGCCCTTGCCTTGGCAGCCCCTTTGCAGAGCCCCTGCAATGGCGCCTCCAGGCTGTCCCGATTTCTCCAGCCTAACCCTAAGCCTAACCCTAACCCTAGAGGATTTCCGGGGCCCAATGGTGGGAGTAAGTGCCCCCGGGTGGTCGAGACGAGAAAGTGGTGCGAGGGCAGGTGTGTTGGCAGGGCCGCCCTTGCCTTGGCAGCCCCTTTACAGAGCCCCTGCAATGGCGCCTCCAGGCTGTCCCGATTTCTCCAGCCTAACCCTAACCCTAACCCTAACCCTAGAGGATTTTCTGGGGCGCGATGGTGGGAGTAAGCGCCCCCGGGTGGTCGAGACGAGAAAGTGGTGCGAGGGCAGGTGTGTTGGCAGGGCCGCCCTTGCCTTGGCAGCCCCTTTGCAGAGCCCCTGCAATGGCGCCTCCAGGCTGTCCCCATTTCTCAAGCCTAACCCTAACCCTAACCCTAACCCTAACCCTAGAGGATTTTCCGGGGCCCGATGGTGGGAGTAAGTGCCCCCGGGTGGTCGAGACGAGAAAGTGGTGCGAGGGCAGGTGTGTTGGCAGGGCCGCCCTTGCCTTGGCAGCCCCTTTGCAGAGCCCCTGCAATGGCGCCTCCAGGCTGTCCCGATTTCTCAAGCCTAACCCTAAGCCTAACGCTAACCCTAGAGGATTTCCGGGACCCGATGGTGGGAGTAAGCGCCCCCGGGTGGTCGAGACGAGAAAGTGGTGCAAGGGCAGGTGTGTTGGCAGGGCCGCCCTTGCCTTGGCAGCCCCTTTGCAGAGCCCCTGCAATGGCGCCTCCAGGCTGTCCCGATTTCTCCAGCCTAACCCTAACCCTAACCCTAACCCTAGAGGATTTTCTGGGGCCCGATGGTGGGAGTAAGTGCCCCCGGGTGGTCGAGACGAGAAAGTGGTGCGAGGGCAGGTGTGTTGGCAGGGCCGCCCTTGCCTTGGCAGCCCCTTTACAGAGCCCCTGCAATGGCGCCTCCAGGCTGTCCCGATTTCTCCAGCCTAACCCTAACCCTAACCCTAACCCTAGAGGATTTCCGGGACCCGATGGTGGGAGTAAGCGCCCCCGGGTGGTCGAGACGAGAAAGTGGTGCGAGGGCAGGTGTGTTGGCAGGGCCGCCCTTGCCTTGGCAGCCCCTTTGCAGAGCCCCTGCAATGGCGCCTCCAGGCTGTCCCGATTTCTCCAGCCTAACCCTAAGCCTAACCCTAACCCTAGAGGATTTTCCGGGGCCCGATGGTGGGAGTAAGTGCCCCCGGGTGGTCGAGACGAGAAAGTGGTGCGAGGGCAGGTGTGTTGGCAGGGCCGCCCTTGCCTTGGCAGCCCCTTTGCAGAGCCCCTGCAATGGCGCCTCCAGGCTGTCCCGATTTCTCCAGCCTAACCCTAACCCTAACCCTAACCCTAGAGGATTCCCGGGACCCGATGGTGGGAGTAAGCGCCCCCGGGTGGTCGAGACGAGAAAGTGGTGCGAGGGCAGGTGTGTTGGCAGGGCCGCCCTTGCCTTGGCAGCCCCTTTGCAGAGCCCCTGCAATGGCGCCTCCAGGCTGTCCCGATTTCTCCAGCCTAACCCTAACCCTAACCCTAACCCTAGAGGATTTCCGGGACCCGATGGTGGGAGTAAGCGCCCCCGGGTGGTCGAGATGAGAAAGTGGTGCGAGGGCAGGTGTGTTGGCAGGGCCGCCCTTGCCTTGGCAGCCCCTTTGCAGAGCCCCTGCAATGGCGCCTCCAGGCTGTCCCGATTTCTCCAGCCTAACCCTAACCCTAACCCTAACCCTAACCCTAGAGGATTTCCGGGACCCGATGGTGGGAGTAAGTGCCCCCGGGTGGTCGAGACGAGAAAGTGGTGCGAGGGCAGGTGTGTTGGCAGGGCCGCCCTTGCCTTGGCAGCCCCTTTGCAGAGCCCCTGCAATGGCGCCTCCAGGCTGTCCCTATTTCTCCAGCCTAACCCTAAGCCTAACCCTAACCCTAGAGGATTTTCTGGGGCGCGATGGTGGGAGTAAGCGCCCCCGGGTGGTCGAGACGAGAAAGTGGTGCGAGGGCAGGTGTGTTGGCAGGGCCGCCCTTGCCTTGGCAGCCCCTTTGCAGAGCCCCTGCAATGGCGCCTCCAGGCTGTCCCGATTTCTCCAGCCTAACCCTAAGCCTAACCCTAACCCTAGAGGATTTTCCGGGGTGCGATGGTGGGAGTAAGTGCCCCCGGGTGGTCGAGACGAGAAAGTGGTGCGAGGGCAGGTGTGTTGGCAGGGCCGCCCTTGCCTTGGCAGCCCCTTTGCAGAGCCCCTGCAATGGCGCCTCCAGGCTGTCCCGATTTCTCCAGCCTAACCCTAACCCTAACCCTAACCCTAGAGGATTTCCGGGACCCGATGGTGGGAGTAAGCGCCCCCGGGTGGTCGAGACGAGAAAGTGGTGCGAGGGCAGGTGTGTTGGCAGGGCCGCCCTTGCCTTGGCAGCCCCTTTGCAGAGCCCCTGCAATGGCGCCTCCAGGCTGTCCCGATTTCTCAAGCCTAACCCTAACCCTAACCCTAACCCTAGAGGATTTCCGGGGCCCAATGGTGGGAGTAAGTGCCCCCGGGTGGTCGAGACGAGAAAGTGGTGCGAGGGCAGGTGTGTTGGCAGGGCCGCCCTTGCCTTGGCAGCCCCTTTGCAGAGCCCCTGCAATGGCGCCTCCAGGCTGTCCCCATTTCTCCAGCCTAACCCTAACCCTAACCCTAACCCTAACCCTAGAGGATTTCCGGGGCCCAATGGTGGGAGTAAGTGCCCCCAGGTGGTCGAGACGAGAAAGTGGTGCGAGGGCAGGTGTGTTGGCAGGGCCGCCCTTGCCTTGGCAGCCCCTTTGCAGAGCCCCTGCAATGGCGCCTCCAGGCTGTCCCGATTTCTCAAGCCTAACCCTAAGCCTAACACTAACCCTAGAGGATTTCCGGGACTCGATGGTGGGAGTAAGTGCCCCCGGGTGGTCGAGACGAGAAAGTGGTGCGAGGGCAGGTGTGTTGGCAGGGCCGCCCTTGCCTTGGCAGCCCCTTTGCAGAGCCCCTGCAATGGCGCCTCCAGGCTGTCCCGATTTCTCCAGCCTAACCCTAACCCTAACCCTAACCCTAGAGGATTTTCCGGGGCCCGATGGTGGGAGTAAGTGCCCCCGGGTGGTCGAGACGAGAAAGTGGTGCGAGGGCAGGTGTGTTGGCAGGGCCGCCCTTGCCTTGGCAGCCCCTTTGCAGAGCCCCTGCAATGGCGCCTCCAGGCTGTCCCGATTTCTCCAGCCTAACCCTAACCCTAACCCTAACCCTAGAGGATTTCCGGGACCCGATGGTGGGAGTAAGCGCCCCCGGGTGGTCGAGACGAGAAAGTGGTGCGAGGGCAGGTGTGTTGGCAGGGCCGCCCTTGCCTTGGCAGCCCCTTTGCAGAGCCCCTGCAATGGCGCCTCCAGGCTGTCCCGATTTCTCAAGCCTAACCCTAAGCCTAACCCTAACCCTAGAGGATTTTCCGGGGTGCGATGGTGGGAGTAAGTGCCCCCGGGTGGTCGAGACGAGAAAGTGGTGCGAGGGCAGGTGTGTTGGCAGGGCCGCCCTTGCCTTGGCAGCCCCTTTGCAGAGCCCCTGCAATGGCGCCTCCAGGCTGTCCCGATTTCTCCAGCCTAACCCTAACCCTAACCCTAACCCTAGAGGATTTCCGGGACCCGATGGTGGGAGTAAGCGCCCCTGGGTGGTCGAGACGAGAAAGTGGTGCGAGGGCAGGTGTGTTGGCAGGGCCGCCCTTGCCTTGGCAGCCCCTTTGCAGAGCCCCTGCAATGGCGCCTCCAGGCTGTCCTGATTTCTCCAGCCTAACCCTAACCCTAACCCTAACCCTAGAGGATTTTCCGGGGCCCGATGGTGGGAGTAAGCGCGCCCGGGTGGTCGAGACGAGAAAGTGGTGCGAGGGCAGGTGTGTTGGCAGGGCCACCCTTGCCTTGGCAGCCCCTTTGCAGAGCCCCTGCAATGGCGCCTCCAGGCTGTCCCGATTTCTCCAGCCTAACCCTAAGCCTAACCCTAACCCTAGAGAATTTCCGGGACCCGATGGTGGGAGTAAGTGCCCCCGGGTGGTCGAGACGAGAAAGTGGTGCGAGGGCAGGTGTGTTGGCAGGTCCGCCCTTGCCTTGGCAGCCCCTTTGCAGAGCCCCTGCAATGGCGCCTCCAGGCTGTCCCTATTTCTCAAGCCTAACCCTAAGCCTAACCCTAACCCTAGAGGATATTCTGGGGCCCGATGGTTGCAGTAAGCGCCCCCGGGTGGTCGAGACGAGAAAGTGGTGCGAGGGCAGGTGTGTTGGCAGGGCCGCCCTTGCCTTGGCAGCCCCTTTGCAGAGCCCCTGCAATGGCGCCTCCAGGCTGTCCCTATTTCTCAAGCCTAACCCTAACCCTAACCCTAACCCTAGAGGATATTCTGGGGCCCGATGGTGGGAGTAAGCGCCCCCGGGTGGTCGAGACGAGAAAGTGGTGCGAGGGCAGGTGTGTTGGCAGGGCCGCCCTTGCCTTGGCAGCCCCTTTGCAGAGCCCCTGCAATGGCGCCTCCAGGCTGTCCCGATTTCTCAAGCCTAACCTTAACCCTAATCCTAACCCTAACCCTAGAGGATTTCCGGGGCCGAATGGTGGGAGTAAGTGCCCCCGGGTGGTCGAGACGAGAAAGTGGTGTGTTGGCAGGTGTGTAGGCAGGGCCACCCTTGCCTTGGCAGCCCCTTTGCAGAGCCCCTGCAATGGCGCCTCCAGGCTGTCCCTATTTCTCAAGCCTAACCCTAACCCTAACCCTAACCCTAGAGGATTTTCCGGGACCCGATAGTGGGAGTAAGCGCCCCCGGGTGGTCGAGACGAGAAAGTGGTGCGAGGGCAGGTGTGTTGGCAGGGCCGCCCTTGCCTTGGCAGCCCCTTTGCAGAGCCCCTGCAATGGCGCCTCCAGGCTGTCCCGATTTCTCAAGCCTAACCCTAACCCTAACCCTAACCCTAGAGGATTTCCGGGACCCGATGGTGGGAGTAAGCGCCCCCGGGTGGTCGAGACGAGAAAGTGGTGCGAGGGCAGGTGTGTTGGCAGGGCCGCCCTTGCCTTGGCAGCCCCTTTGCAGAGCCCCTGCAATGGCGCCTCCAGGCTGTCCCGATTTCTCCAGCCTAACCCTAAGCCTAACCCTAACCCTAGAGGATTTTCCGGGGTGCGATGGTGGGAGTAAGTGCCCCCGGGTGGTCGAGACGAGAAAGTGGTGCGAGGGCAGGTGTGTTGGCAGGGCCGCCCTTGCCTTGGCAGCCCCTTTGCAGAGCCCCTGCAATGGCGCCTCCAGGCTGTCCCGATTTCTCCAGCCTAACCCTAACCCTAACCCTAACCCTAGAGGATTTCCGGGACCCGATGGTGGGAGTAAGCGCCCCTGGGTGGTCGAGACGAGAAAGTGGTGCGAGGGCAGGTGTGTTGGCAGGGCCGCCCTTGCCTTGGCAGCCCCTTTGCAGAGCCCCTGCAATGGCGCCTCCAGGCTGTCCTGATTTCTCCAGCCTAACCCTAACCCTAACCCTAACCCTAGAGGATTTTCCGGGGCCCGATGGTGGGAGTAAGCGCGCCCGGGTGGTCGAGACGAGAAAGTGGTGCGAGGGCAGGTGTGTTGGCAGGGCCACCCTTGCCTTGGCAGCCCCTTTGCAGAGCCCCTGCAATGGCGCCTCCAGGCTGTCCCGATTTCTCCAGCCTAACCCTAAGCCTAACCCTAACCCTAGAGAATTTCCGGGACCCGATGGTGGGAGTAAGTGCCCCCGGGTGGTCGAGACGAGAAAGTGGTGCGAGGGCAGGTGTGTTGGCAGGTCCGCCCTTGCCTTGGCAGCCCCTTTGCAGAGCCCCTGCAATGGCGCCTCCAGGCTGTCCCTATTTCTCAAGCCTAACCCTAAGCCTAACCCTAACCCTAGAGGATATTCTGGGGCCCGATGGTTGCAGTAAGCGCCCCCGGGTGGTCGAGACGAGAAAGTGGTGCGAGGGCAGGTGTGTTGGCAGGGCCGCCCTTGCCTTGGCAGCCCCTTTGCAGAGCCCCTGCAATGGCGCCTCCAGGCTGTCCCTATTTCTCAAGCCTAACCCTAACCCTAACCCTAACCCTAGAGGATATTCTGGGGCCCGATGGTGGGAGTAAGCGCCCCCGGGTGGTCGAGACGAGAAAGTGGTGCGAGGGCAGGTGTGTTGGCAGGGCCGCCCTTGCCTTGGCAGCCCCTTTGCAGAGCCCCTGCAATGGCGCCTCCAGGCTGTCCCGATTTCTCAAGCCTAACCTTAACCCTAATCCTAACCCTAACCCTAGAGGATTTCCGGGGCCGAATGGTGGGAGTAAGTGCCCCCGGGTGGTCGAGACGAGAAAGTGGTGTGTTGGCAGGTGTGTAGGCAGGGCCACCCTTGCCTTGGCAGCCCCTTTGCAGAGCCCCTGCAATGGCGCCTCCAGGCTGTCCCTATTTCTCAAGCCTAACCCTAACCCTAACCCTAACCCTAGAGGATTTTCCGGGACCCGATAGTGGGAGTAAGCGCCCCCGGGTGGTCGAGACGAGAAAGTGGTGCGAGGGCAGGTGTGTTGGCAGGGCCGCCCTTGCCTTGGCAGCCCCTTTGCAGAGCCCCTGCAATGGCGCCTCCAGGCTGTCCCGATTTCTCAAGCCTAACCCTAACCCTAACCCTAACCCTAGAGGATTTCCGGGACCCGATGGTGGGAGTAAGCGCCCCCGGGTGGTCGAGACGAGAAAGTGGTGCGAGGGCAGGTGTGTTGGCAGGGCCGCCCTTGCCTTGGCAGCCCCTTTGCAGAGCCCCTGCAATGGCGCCTCCAGGCTGTCCCGATTTCTCAAGCCTAACCCTAAGCCTAACCCTAACCCTAGAGGATTTCCGGGACCCGATGGTGGGAGTAAGCGCCCCCAGGTGGTCGAGACGAGAAAGTGGTGCGAGGGCAGGTGTGTTGGCAGGGCCGCCCTTGCCTTGGCAGCCCCTTTGCAGAGCCCCTGCAATGGCGCCTCCAGGCTGTCCCGATTTCTCAAGCCTAACCCTAACCCTAACCCTAACCCTAGAGGATTTTCTGGGGCGCGATGGTGGGAGTAAGCGCCCCCGGGTGGTCGAGACGAGAAAGTGGTGCGAGGGCAGGTGTGTTGGCAGGGCCACCCTTGCCTTGGCAGCCCCTTTGCAGAGCCCCTGCAATGGCGCCTCCAGGCTGTCCCTATTTCTCAAGCCTAACCCTAACCCTAACCCTAACCCTAGAGGATTTTCCGGGGCCCGATGGTGGGAGTAAGCGCCCCCGGGTGGTCGAGACGAGAAAGTGGTGCGAGGGCAGGTGTGTTGGCAGGGCCGCCCTTGCCTTGGCAGCCCCTTTGCAGAGCCCCTGCAATGGCGCCTCCAGGCTGTCCCGATTTCTCCAGCCTAACCCTAACCCTAACCCTAACCCTAGAGGATTTTCCGGGGCCCGATGGTGGGAGTAAGTGCCCCTGGGTGGTCGAGACGAGAAAGTGGTGCGAGGGCAGGTGTGTTGGCAGGGCCGCCCTTGCCTTGGCAGCCCCTTTGCAGAGCCCCTGCAATGGCGCCTCCAGGCTGTCCCGATTTCTCCAGCCTAACCCTAAGCCTAACCCTAACCCTAGAGGATTTTCCGGGGTGCGATGGTGGGAGTAAGTGCCCCCGGGTGGTCGAGACGAGAAAGTGGTGCGAGGGCAGGTGTGTTGGCAGGGCCGCCCTTGCCTTGGCAGCCCCTTTGCAGAGCCCCTGCAATGGCGCCTCCAGGCTGTCCCGATTTCTCCAGCCTAACCCTAACCCTAACCCTAACCCTAGAGGATTTCCGGGACCCGATGGTGGGAGTAAGCGCCCCCGGGTGGTCGAGATGAGAAAGTGGTGCGAGGGCAGGTGTGTTGGCAGGGCCGCCCTTGCCTTGGCAGCCCCTTTGCAGAGCCCCTGCAATGGCGCCTCCAGGCTGTCCCTATTTCTCCAGCCTAACCCTAACCCTAACCCTAACCCTAACCCTAACCCTAGAGGATTTCCGGGGCCCAATGGTGGGAGTAAGTGCCCCCGGGTGGTCGAGACGAGAAAGTGGTGCGAGGGCAGGTGTGTTGGCAGGGCCGCCCTTGCCTTGGCAGCCCCTTTGCAGAGCCCCTGCAATGGCGCCTCCAGGCTGTCCCTATTTCTCCAGCCTAACCCTAACCCTAACCCTAACCCTAGAGGATTTTCCGGGGCGCGATGGTGGGAGTAAGCGCCCCCGGGTGGTCGAGACGAGAAAGTGGTGCGAGGGCAGGTGTGTTGGCAGGGCCGCCCTTGCCTTGGCAGCCCCTTTGCAGAGCCCCTGCAATGGCGCCTCCAGGCTGTCCCGATTTCTCCAGCCTAACCCTAAGCCTAACCCTAACCCTAGAGGATTTACCGGGGTGCGATGGTGGGAGTAAGTGCCCCCGGGTGGTCGAGACGAGAAAGTGGTGCGAGGGCAGGTGTGTTGGCAGGGCCGCCCTTGCCTTGGCAGCCCCTTTGCAGAGCCCCTGCAATGGTGCCTCCAGGCTGTCCCAATTTCTCCAGCCTAACCCTAACCCTAACCCTAACCCTAGAGGATTTCCGGGACCCGATGGTGGGAGTAAGCGCCCCCGGGTGGTCGAGACGAGAAAGTGGTGCGAGGGCAGGTGTGTTGGCAGGGCCGCCCTTGCCTTGGCAGCCCCTTTGCAGAGCCCCTGCAATGGCGCCTCCAGGCTGTCCCGATTTCTCAAGCCTAACCCTAACCCTAACCCTAACCCTAGAGGATTTCCGGGGCCCAATGGTGGGAGTAAGTGCCCCCGGGTGGTCGAGACGAGAAAGTGGTGCGAGGGCAGGTGTGTTGGCAGGGCCGCCCTTGCCTTGGCAGCCCCTTTGCAGAGCCCCTGCAATGGCGCCTCCAGGCTGTCCCTATTTCTCAAGCCTAACCCTAAGCCTAACCCTAACCCTAGAGGATTTTCCGGGGCCCAATGGTGGGAGTAAGTGCCCCCGGGTGGTCGAGACGAGAAAGTGGTGCGAGGGCAGGTGTGTTGGCAGGGCCGCCCTTGCCTTGGCAGCCCCTTTGCAGAGCCCCTGCAATGGCGCCTCCAGGCTGTCCCGATTTCTCAAGCCTAACCCTAACCCTAACCCTAACCCTAGAGGATTTCCGGGACCCGATGGTGGGAGTAAGCGCCCCCGGGTGGTCGAGACGAGAAAGTGGTGCGAGGGCAGGTGTGTTGGCAGGGCCGCCCTTGCCTTGGCAGCCCCTTTGCAGAGCCCCTGCAATGGCGCCTCCAGGCTGTCCCGATTTCTCCAGCCTAACCCTAAGCCTAACCCTAACCCTAGAGGATTTTCCGGGGTGCGATGGTGGGAGTAAGTGCCCCCGGGTGGTCGAGACGAGAAAGTGGTGCGAGGGCAGGTGTGTTGGCAGGGCCGCCCTTGCCTTGGCAGCCCCTTTGCAGAGCCCCTGCAATGGCGCCTCCAGGCTGTCCCGATTTCTCCAGCCTAACCCTAACCCTAACCCTAACCCTAGAGGATTTCCGGGACCCGATGGTGGGAGTAAGCGCCCCTGGGTGGTCGAGACGAGAAAGTGGTGCGAGGGCAGGTGTGTTGGCAGGGCCGCCCTTGCCTTGGCAGCCCCTTTGCAGAGCCCCTGCAATGGCGCCTCCAGGCTGTCCCGATTTCTCCAGCCTAACCCTAACCCTAACCCTAACCCTAGAGGATTTTCCGGGGCCCGATGGTTGCAGTAAGCGCCCCCGGGTGGTCGAGACGAGAAAGTGGTGCGAGGGCAGGTGTGTTGGCAGGGCCACCCTTGCCTTGGCAGCCCCTTTGCAGAGCCCCTGCAATGGCGCCTCCAGGCTGTCCCGATTTCTCCAGCCTAACCCTAAGCCTAACCCTAACCCTAGAGAATTTCCGGGACCCGATGGTGGGAGTAAGTGCCCCCCGGTGGTCGAGACGAGAAAGTGGTGCGAGGGCAGGTGTGTTGGCAGGTCCGCCCTTGCCTTGGCAGCCCCTTTGCAGAGCCCCTGCAATGGCGCCTCCAGGCTGTCCCTATTTCTCAAGCCTAACCCTAAGCCTAACCCTAACCCTAGAGGATTTCCGGGGCCCAATGGTGGGAGTAAGTGCCCCCGGGTGGTCGAGACGAGAAAGTGGTGCGAGGGCAGGTGTGTTGGCAGGGCCGCCCTTGCCTTGGCAGCCCCTTTGCAGAGCCCCTGCAATGGCGCCTCCAGGCTGTCCCTATTTCTCCAGCCTAACCCTAACCCTAACCCTAACCCTAGAGGATTTTCCGGGGCGCGATGGTGGGAGTAAGCGCCCGCGGGTGGTCGAGACGAGAAAGTGGTGCGAGGGCAGGTGTGTTGGCAGGGCCGCCCTTGCCTTGGCAGCCCCTTTGCAGAGCCCCTGCAATGGCGCCTCCAGGCTGTCCCGATTTCTCAAGCCTAACCTTAACCCTAACCCTAACCCTAACCCTAGAGGATTTTCCGGGGCCCGATGGTGGGAGTAAGTGCCCCCGGGTGGTCGAGACGAGAAAGTGGTGCGAGGGCAGGTGTGTAGGCAGGGCCGCCCTTGCCTTGGCAGCCCCTTTGCAGAGCCCCTGCAATGGCGCCTCCAGGCTGTCCCTATTTCTCAAGCCTAACCCTAACCCTAACCCTAACCCTAGAGGATTTTCCGGGACCCGATGGTGGGAGTAAGCGCCCCCGGGTGGTCGAGACGAGAAAGTGGTGCGAGGGCAGGTGTGTTGGCAGGGCCGCCCTTGCCTTGGCAGCCCCTTTGCAGAGCCCCTGCAATGGCGCCTCCAGGCTGTCCCGATTTCTCAAGCCTAACCCTAACCCTAACCCTAACCCTAGAGGATTTCCGGGACCCGATGGTGGGAGTAAGCGCCCCCGGGTGGTCGAGACGAGAAAGTGGTGCGAGGGCAGGTGTGTTGGCAGGGCCGCCCTTGCCTTGGCAGCCCCTTTGCAGAGCCCCTGCAATGGCGCCTCCAGGCTGTCCCGATTTCTCAAGCCTAACCCTAAGCCTAACCCTAACCCTAGAGGATTTTCCGGGGCCCGATGGTGGGAGTAAGCGCCCCCAGGTGGTCGAGACGAGAAAGTGGTGCGAGGGCAGGTGTGTTGGCAGGGCCGCCCTTGCCTTGGCAGCCCCTTTGCAGAGCCCCTGCAATGGCGCCTCCAGGCTGTCCCGATTTCTCCAGCCTAACCCTAAGCCTAACCCTAACCCTAGAGGATTTTCTGGGGCGCGATGGTGGGAGTAAGCGCCCCCGGGTGGTCGAGACGAGAAAGTGGTGCGAGGGCAGGTGTGTTGGCAGGGCCGCCCTTGCCTTGGCAGCCCCTTTGCAGAGCCCCTGCAATGGCGCCTCCAGGCTGTCCCGATTTCTCAAGCCTAACCCTAACCCTAACCCTAACCCTAACCCTAGAGGATTTCCGGGGCCCAATGGTGGGAGTAAGTGCCCCCGGGTGGTCGAGACGAGAAAGTGGTGCGAGGGCAGGTGTGTTGGCAGGGCCGCCCTTGCCTTGGCAGCCCCTTTGCAGAGCCCCTGCAATGGCGCCTCCAGGCTGTCCCTATTTCTCAAGCCTAACCCTAAGCCTAACCCTAACCCTAGAGGATTTTCCGGGGCCCGATGGTGGGAGTAAGTGCCCCCGGGTGGTCGAGACGAGAAAGTGGTGCGAGGGCAGGTGTGTTGGCAGGGCCGCCCTTGCCTTGGCAGCCCCTTTGCAGAGCCCCTGCAATGGCGCCTCCAGGCTGTCCCTATTTCTCAAGCCTAACCCTAACCCTAACCCTAACCCTAGAGGATTTTCCGGGGCCCGATGGTGGGAGTAAGCGCCCCCGGGTGGTCGAGACGAGAAAGTGGTGCGAGGGCAGGTGTGTTGGCAGGGCCACCCTTGCCTTGGCAGCCCCTTTGCAGAGCCCCTGCAATGGCGCCTCCAGGCTGTCCCGATTTCTCAAGCCTAACCCTAACCCTAACCCTAACCCTAGAGGATTTTCCGGGGCCCGATGGTGGGAGTAAGTGCCCCCGGGTGGTCGAGACGAGAAAGTGGTGCGAGGGCAGGTGTGTTGGCAGGGCCGCCCTTGCCTTGGCAGCCCCTTTGCAGAGCCCCTGCAATGGCGCCTCCAGGCTGTCCCGATTTCTCCAGCCTAACCCTAACCCTAACCCTAACCCTAGAGGATTCCCGGGACCCGATGGTGGGAGTAAGCGCCCCCGGGTGTTCGAGACGAGAAAGTGGTGCGAGGGCAGGTGTGTTGGCAGGGCCGCCCTTGCCTTGGCAGCCCCTTTGCAGAGCCCCTGCAATGGCGCCTCCAGGCTGTCCCGATTTCTCCAGCCTAACCCTAACCCTAACCCTAACCCTAGAGGATTTCCGGGACCCGATGGTGGGAGTAAGCGCCCCCGGGTGGTCGAGACGAGAAAGTGGTGCGAGGGCAGGTGTGTTGGCAGGGCCGCCCTTGCCTTGGCAGCCCCTTTGCAGAGCCCCTGCAATGGCGCCTCCAGGCTGTCCCGATTTCTCCAGCCTAACCCTAACCCTAACCCTAACCCTAACCCTAGAGGATTTCCGGGGCCCAATGGTGGGAGTAAGTGCCCCCGGGTGGTCGAGACGAGAAAGTGGTGCGAGGGCAGGTGTGTTGGCAGGGCCGCCCTTGCCTTGGCAGCCCCTTTGCAGAGCCCCTGCAATGGCGCCTCCAGGCTGTCCCTATTTCTCCAGCCTAACCCTAACCCTAACCCTAACCCTAGAGGATTTTCCGGGGCCCGATGGTGGGAGTAAGTGCCCCCGGGTGGTCGAGACGAGAAAGTGGTGCGAGGGCAGGTGTGTTGGCAGGGCCGCCCTTGCCTTGGCAGCCCCTTTGCAGAGCCCCTGCAATGGCGCCTCCAGGCTGTCCCGATTTCTCCAGCCTAACCCTAAGCCTAACCCTAACCCTAGAGGATTTTCCGGGGTGCGATGGTGGGAGTAAGTGCCCCCGGGTGGTCGAGACGAGAAAGTGGTGCGAGGGCAGGTGTGTTGGCAGGGCCGCCCTTGCCTTGGCAGCCCCTTTGCAGAGCCCCTGCAATGGCGCCTCCAGGCTGTCCCGATTTCTCCAGCCTAACCCTAACCCTAACCCTAACCCTAGAGGATTTCCGGGACCCGATGGTGGGAGTAAGCGCCCCCGGGTGGTCGAGACGAGAAAGTGGTGCGAGGGCAGGTGTGTTGGCAGGGCCGCCCTTGCCTTGGCAGCCCCTTTGCAGAGCCCCTGCAATGGCGCCTCCAGGCTGTCCCGATTTCTCAAGCCTAACCCTAACCCTAACCCTAACCCTAGAGGATTTCCGGGGCCCAATGGTGGGAGTAAGTGCCCCCGGGTGGTCGAGACGAGAAAGTGGTGCGAGGGCAGGTGTGTTGGCAGGGCCGCCCTTGCCTTGGCAGCCCCTTTGCAGAGCCCCTGCAATGGCGCCTCCAGGCTGTCCCGATTTCTCAAGCCTAACCCTAACCCTAACACTAACCCTAGAGGATTTCCGGGACTCGATGGTGGGAGTAAGTGCCCCCGGGTGGTCGAGACGAGAAAGTGGTGCGAGGGCAGGTGTGTTGGCAGGGCCGCCCTTGCCTTGGCAGCCCCTTTGCAGAGCCCCTGCAATGGCGCCTCCAGGCTGTCCCGATTTCTCAAGCCTAACCCTAACCCTAACCCTAACCCTAGAGGATTTTCCGGGGCCCGATGGTGGGAGTAAGTGCCCCCGGGTGGTCGAGACGAGAAAGTGGTGCGAGGGCAGGTGTGTTGGCAGGGCCGCCCTTGCCTTGGCAGCCCCTTTGCAGAGCCCCTGCAATGGCGCCTCCAGGCTGTCCCGATTTCTCAAGCCTAACCCTAACCCTAACCCTAACCCTAGAGGATTTCCGGGACCCGATGGTGGGAGTAAGCGCCCCCGGGTGGTCGAGACGAGAAAGTGGTGCGAGGGCAGGTGTGTTGGCAGGGCCGCCCTTGCCTTGGCAGCCCCTTTGCAGAGCCCCTGCAATGGCGCCTCCAGGCTGTCCCGATTTCTCCAGCCTAACCCTAAGCCTAACCCTAACCCTAGAGGATTTTCCGGGGTGCGATGGTGGGAGTAAGTGCCCCCGGGTGGTCGAGACGAGAAAGTGGGGCGAGGGCAGGTGTGTTGGCAGGGCCGCCCTTGCCTTGGCAGCCCCTTTGCAGAGCCCCTGCAATGGCGCCTCCAGGCTGTCCCGATTTCTCCAGCCTAACCCTAACCCTAACCCTAACCCTAGAGGATTTTCCGGGGTGCGATGGTGGGAGTAAGTGCCCCCGGGTGGTCGAGACGAGAAAGTGGTGCGAGGGCAGGTGTGTTGGCAGGGCCGCCCTTGCCTTGGCAGCCCCTTTGCAGAGCCCCTGCAATGGCGCCTCCAGGCTGTCCCGATTTCTCCAGCCTAACCCTAACCCTAACCCTAACCCTAGAGGATTTCCGGGACCCGATGGTGGGAGTAAGCGCCCCTGGGTGGTCGAGACGAGAAAGTGGTGCGAGGGCAGGTGTGTTGGCAGGGCCGCCCTTGCCTTGGCAGCCCCTTTGCAGAGCCCCTGCAATGGCGCCTCCAGGCTGTCCTGATTTCTCCAGCCTAACCCTAACCCTAACCCTAACCCTAGAGGATTTTCCGGGGCCCGATGGTTGCAGTAAGCGCCCCCGGGTGGTCGAGACGAGAAAGTGGTGCGAGGGCAGGTGTGTTGGCAGGGCCACCCTTGCCTTGGCAGCCCCTCTGCAGAGCCCCTGCAATGGCGCCTCCAGGCTGTCCCGATTTCTCCAGCCTAACCCTAAGCCTAACCCTAACCCTAGAGAATTTCCGGGGCCCGATGGTGGGAGTAAGTGCCCCCGGGTGGTCGAGACGAGAAAGTGGTGCGAGGGCAGGTGTGTTGGCAGGTCCGCCCTTGCCTTGGCAGCCCCTTTGCAGAGCCCCTGCAATGACGCCTCCAGGCTGTCCCTATTTCTCAAGCCTAACCCTAAGCCTAACCCTAACCCTAGAGGATATTCTGGGGCCCGATGGTTGCAGTAAGCGCCCCCGGGTGGTCGAGACGAGAAAGTGGTGCGAGGGCAGGTGTGTTGGCAGGGCCGCCCTTGCCTTGGCAGCCCCTTTGCAGAGCCCCTGCAATGGCGCCTCCAGGCTGTCCCTATTTCTCCAGCCTAACCCTAACCCTAACCCTAACCCTAGAGGATTTTCCGGGGCCCGATGGTGGGAGTAAGCGCCCCCGGGTGGTCGAGACGAGAAAGTGGTGCGAGGGCAGGTGTGTTGGCAGGGCCGCCCTTGCCTTGGCAGCCCCTTTGCAGAGCCCCTGCAATGGCGCCTCCAGGCTGTCCCGATTTCTCAAGCCTAACCTTAACCCTAATCCTAACCCTAACCCTAGAGGATTTCCGGGGCCGAATGGTGGGAGTAAGTGCCCCCGGGTGGTCGAGACGAGAAAGTGGTGTGAGGGCAGGTGTGTTGGCAGGGCCACCCTTGCCTTGGCAGCCCCTTTGCAGAGCCCCTGCAATGGCGCCTCCAGGCTGTCCCTATTTCTCAAGCCTAACCCTAAGCCTAACCCTAACCCTAGAGGATTTTCCGGGACCCGATGGTGGGAGTAAGCGCCCCCGGGTGGTCGAGACGAGAAAGTGGTGCGAGGGCAGGTGTGTTGGCAGGGCCGCCCTTGCCTTGGCAGCCCCTTTGCAGAGCCCCTGCAATGGCGCCTCCAGGCTGTCCCAATTTCTCCAGCCTAACCCTAACCCTAACCCTAACCCTAGAGGATTTCCGGGACCCGATGGTGGGAGTAAGCGCCCCCGGGTGTTCGAGACGAGAAAGTGGTGCGAGGGCAGGTGTGTTGGCAGGGCCGCCCTTGCCTTGGCAGCCCCTTTGCAGAGCCCCTGCAATGGCGCCTCCAGGCTGTCCCAATTTCTCCAGCCTAACCCTAACCCTAACCCTAACCCTAGAGGATTTCCGGGGCCCAATGGTGGGAGTAAGTGCCCCCGGGTGGTCGAGACGAGAAAGTGGTGCGAGGGCAGGTGTGTTGGCAGGGCCGCCCTTGCCTTGGCAGCCCCTTTGCAGAGCCCCTGCAATGGCGCCTCCAGGCTGTCCCTATTTCTCAAGCCTAACCCTAACCCTAACCCTAACCCTAGAGGATTTTCTGGGGCGCGATGGTGGGAGTAAGCGCCCCCGGGTGGTCGAGACGAGAAAGTGGTGCGAGGGCAGGTGTGTTGGCAGGGCCGCCCTTGCCTTGGCAGCCCCTTTGCAGAGCCCCTGCAATGCCGCCTCCAGGCTGTCCCTATTTCTCAAGCCTAACCCTAACACTAACCCTAACCCTAGAGGTTTTCCGGGGCGCGATGGTGGGAGTAAGCGCCCCCGGGTGGTCGAGACGAGAAAGTGGTGCGAGGGCAGGTGTGTTGGCAGGGCCGCCCTTGCCTTGGCAGCCCCTTTGCAGAGCCCCTGCAATGGTGCCTCCAGGCTGTCCCGATTTCTCAAGCCTAACCCTAACCCTAACCCTAACCCTAGAGGATACCGGGGCCCAATGGTGGGAGTAAGTGCCCCTGGGTGGTCGAGACGAGAAAGTGGTGCGAGGGCAGGTGTGTTGGCAGGGCCGCCCTTGCCTTGGCAGCCCCTTTGCAGAGCCCCTGCAATGGCGCCTCCAGGCTGTCCCCATTTCTCCAGCCTAACCCTAACCCTAACCCTAACCCTAGAGGATTTTCTGGGGCGCGATGGTGGGAGTAAGCGCCCCCGGGTGGTCGAGACGAGAAAGTGGTGCGAGGGCAGGTGTGTTGGCAGGGCCGCCCGTGCCTTGGCAGCCCCTTTGCAGAGCCCCTGCAATGGCGCCTCCAGGCTGTCCCAATTTCTCCAGCCTAACCCTAACCCTAACCCTAACCCTAGAGGATTTTCTGGGGCCCGATGGTGGGAGTAAGTGCCCCCGGGTGGTCGAGACGAGAAAGTGGTGCGAGGGCAGGTGTGTTGGCAGGGCCGCCCTTGCCTTGGCAGCCCCTTTGCAGAGCCCCTGCAATGGCGCCTCCAGGCTGTCCCTATTTCTCCAGCCTAACCCTAACCCTAACCCTAACCCTAGAGGATTTCCGGGACCCGATGGTGGGAGTAAGCGCCCCCGGGTGGTCGAGACGAGAAAGTGGTGCGAGGGCAGGTGTGTTGGCAGGGCCGCCCTTGCCTTGGCAGCCCCTTTGCAGAGCCCCTGCAATGGCGCCTCCAGGCTGTCCCTATTTCTCAAGCCTAACCCTAACCCTAACCCTAACCCTAGAGGATTTTCCGGGGCCCGATGGTGGGAGTAAGCGCCCCCGGGTGGTCGAGACGAGAAAGTGGTGCGAGGGCAGGTGTGTTGGCAGGGCCGCCCTTGCCTTGGCAGCCCCTTTGCAGAGCCCCTGCAATGGCGCCTCCAGGCTGTCCCTATTTCTCCAGCCTAACCCTAACCCTAACCCTAACCCTAGAGGATTTTCCGGGGCCCAATGGTGGGAGTTAGTGCCCCCGGGTGGTCGAGACGAGAAAGTGGTGCGAGGGCAGGTGTGTTGGCAGGGCCGCCCTTGCCTTGGCAGCCCCTTTGCAGAGCCCCTGCAATGGCGCCTCCAGGCTGTCCCTATTTCTCCAGCCTAACCCTAACCCTAACCCTAACCCTAGAGGATTTCCGGGGCCCAATGGTGGGAGTAAGCGCCCCCGGGTGGTCGAGACGAGAAAGTGGTGCGAGGGCAGGTGTGTTGGCAGGGCCGCCCTTGCCTTGGCAGCCCCTTTGCAGAGCCCCTGCAATGGCGCCTCCAGGCTGTCCCTATTTCTCAAGCCTAACCCTAACCCTAACCCTAACCCTAGAGGTTTTCCGGGACCCGATGGTGGGAGTAAGCGCCCCCGGGTGGTCGAGACGAGAAAGTGGTGCGAGGGCAGGTGTGTTGGCAGGGCCGCCCTTGCCTTGGCAGCCCCTTTGCAGAGCCCCTGCAATGGTGCCTCCAGGCTGTCCCGATTTCTCAAGCCTAACCCTAACCCTAACCCTAACCCTAGAGGATACCGGGGCCCAATGGTGGGAGTAAGTGCCCCCGGGTGGTCGAGACGAGAAAGTGGTGCGAGGGCAGGTGTGTTGGCAGGGCCGCCCTTGCCTTGGCAGCCCCTTTGCAGAGCCCCTGCAATGGCGCCTCCAGGCTGTCCCCATTTCTCCAGCCTAACCCTAACCCTAACCCTAACCCTAGAGGATTTTCCGGGGCGCGATGGTGGGAGTAAGCGCCCCTGGGTGGTCGAGACGAGAAAGTGGTGCGAGGGCAGGTGTGTTGGCAGGGCCGCCCTTGCCTTGGCAGCCCCTTTGCAGAGCCCCTGCAATGGCGCCTCCAGGCTGTCCCGATTTCTCCAGCCTAACCCTAAGCCTAACCCTAACCCTAGAGGATTTTCTGGGGCCCGATGGTGGGAGTAAGTGCCCCCGGGTGGTCGAGACGAGAAAGTGGTGCGAGGGCAGGTGTGTTGGCAGGGCCGCCCTTGCCTTGGCAGCCCCTTTGCAGAGCCCCTGCAATGGCGCCTCCAGGCTGTCCCTATTTCTCCAGCCTAACCCTAACCCTAACCCTAACCCTAGAGGATTTCCGGGACCCGATGGTGGGAGTAAGCGCCCCCGGGTGGTCGAGACGAGAAAGTGGTGCGAGGGCAGGTGTGTTGGCAGGGCCGCCCTTGCCTTAGCAGCCCCTTTGCAGAGCCCCTGCAATGGCGCCTCCAGGCTGTCCCGATTTCTCCAGTCTAACCCTAAGCCTAACCCTAACCCTAGAGGATTTCCGGGACCCGATGGTGGGAGTAAGCGCCCCCGGGTGGTCGAGACGAGAAAGTGGTGCGAGGGCAGGTGTGTTGGCAGGGCCGCCCTTGCCTTGGCAGCCCCTTTGCAGAGCCCCTGCAATGGCGCCTCCAGGCTGTCCCGATTTCTCCAGCCTAACCCTAACCCTAACCCTAACCCTAGAGGATTTTCCGGGGCGCGATGGTGGGAGTAAGCGCCCGCGGGTGGTCGAGACGAGAAAGTGGTGCGAGGGCAGGTGTGTTGGCAGGGCCGCCCTTGCCTTGGCAGCCCCTTTGCAGAGCCCCTGCAATGGCGCCTCCAGGCTGTCCCTATTTCTCCAGCCTAACCCTAACCCTAACCCTAACCCTAGAGGATTTTCCGGGGCCCGATGGTGGGAGTAAGTGCCCCCGGGTGGTCAAGACGAGAAAGTGGTGCGAGGGCAGGTGTGTTGGCAGGGCCGCCCTTGCCTTGGCAGCCCCTTTGCAGAGCCCCTGCAATGGTGCCTCCAGGCTGTCCCGATTTCTCAAGCCTAACCCTAACCCTAACCCTAACCCTAGAGGATTTCCGGGGCCCAATGGTGGGAGTAAGTGCCCCCGGGTGGTCGAGACGAGAAAGTGGTGCGAGGGCAGGTGTGTTGGCAGGGCCGCCCTTGCCTTGGCAGCCCCTTTGCAGAGCCCCTGCAATGGCGCCTCCAGGCTGTCCCGATTTCTCAAGCCTAATCCTAAGCCTAACCCTAACCCTAACCCTAGAGGATTTTCTGGGGCCCGATGGTGGGAGTAAGCGCCCCTGGGTGGTCGAGACGAGAAAGTGGTGCGAGGGCAGGTGTGTTGGCAGGGCCGCCCTTGCCTTGGCAGCCCCTTTGCAGAGCCCCTGCAATGGCGCCTCCAGGCTGTCCCAATTTCTCCAGCCTAACCCTAACCCTAACCCTAACCCTAGAGGATTTTCCGGGGCCCGATGGTGGGAGTAAGTGCCCCCGGGTGGTCGAGACGAGAAAGTGGTGCGAGGGCAGGTGTGTTGGCAGGGCCGCCCTTGCCTTGGCAGCCCCTTTGCAGAGCCCCTGCAATGGCGCCTCCAGGCTGTCCCTATTTCTCCAGCCTAACCCTAAGCCTAAGCCTAACCCTAGAGGATTTCCGGGACCCGATGGTGGCAGTAAGTGCCCCCGGGTGGTCGAGACGAGAAAGTGGTGCGAGGGCAGGTGTGTTGGCAGGGCCGCCCTTGCCTTGGCAGCCCCTTTGCAGAGCCCCTGCAATGGCGCCTCCAGGCTGTCCTGATTTCTCAAGCCTAACCCTAACCCTAACCCTAACCCTAGAGGATTTCCGGGGCCCAATGGTGGGAGTAAGCGCCCCCGGGTGGTCGAGACGAGAAAGTGGTGCGAGGGCAGGTGTGTTGGCAGGGCCGCCCTTGCCTTGGCAGCCCCTTTGCAGAGCCCCTGCAATGGCGCCTCCAGGCTGTCCCGATTTCTCAAGCCTAACCCTAAGCCTAACCCTAACCCTAGAGGATTTCCGGGACCCGATGGTGGGAGTAAGTGCCCCCGGGTGGTCGAGACGAGAAAGTGGTGCGAGGGCAGGTGTGTTGGCAGGGCCGCCCTTGCCTTGGCAGCCCCTTTGCAGAGCCCCTGCAATGGCGCCTCCAGGCTGTCCCAATTTCTCCAGCCTAACCCTAACCCTAACCCTAACCCTAGAGGATTTCCAGGGCCCAATGGTGGGAGTAAGTGCCCCCGGGTGGTCGAGACGAGAAAGTGGTGCGAGGGCAGGTGTGTTGGCAGGGCCGCCCTTGCCTTGGCAGCCCCTTTGCAGAGCCCCTGCAATGGCGCCTCCAGGCTGTCCCGATTTCTCAAGCCTAATCCTAAGCCTAACCCTAACCCTAACCCTAGAGGATTTTCTGGGGCCCGATGGTGGGAGTAAGCGCCCCTGGGTGGTCGAGACGAGAAAGTGGTGCGAGGGCAGGTGTGTTGGCAGGGCCGCCCTTGCCTTGGCAGCCCCTTTGCAGAGCCCCTGCAATGGCGCCTCCAGGCTGTCCCAATTTCTCCAGCCTAACCCTAACCCTAACCCTAACCCTAGAGGATTTTCCGGGGCCCGATGGTGGGAGTAAGTGCCCCCGGGTGGTCGAGACGAGAAAGTGGTGCGAGGGCAGGTGTGTTGGCAGGGCCGCCCTTGCCTTGGCAGCCCCTTTGCAGAGCCCCTGCAATGGCGCCTCCAGGCTGTCCCTATTTCTCCAGCCTAACCCTAAGCCTAAGCCTAACCCTAGAGGATTTCCGGGACCCGATGGTGGCAGTAAGTGCCCCCGGGTGGTCGAGACGAGAAAGTGGTGCGAGGGCAGGTGTGTTGGCAGGGCCGCCCTTGCCTTGGCAGCCCCTTTGCAGAGCCCCTGCAATGGCGCCTCCAGGCTGTCCTGATTTCTCAAGCCTAACCCTAACCCTAACCCTAGAGGATTTTCCGGGGCGCGATGGTGGGAGTAAGCGCCCCCGGGTGGTCGAGACGAGAAAGTGGTGCGAGGGCAGGTGTGTTGGCAGGGCCACCCGTGCCTTGGCAGCCCCTTTGCAGAGCCCCTGCAATGGCGCCTCCAGGCTGTCCCTATTTCTCAAGCCTAACCCTAAGCCTAACCCTAACCCTAGAGGATTTCCGGGACCCGATGGTGGGAGTAAGCGCCCCCGGGTGGTCGAGACGAGAAAGTGGTGCGAGGGCAGGTGTGTTGGCAGGGCCGCCCTTGCCTTGGCAGCCCCTTTGCAGAGCCCCTGCAATGGCGCCTCCAGGCTGTCCCCATTTCTCCAGCCTAACCCTAACCCTAACCCTAACCCTAGAGGATTTCCGGGACCCGATGGTGGGAGTAAGCGCCCCCGGGTGGTCGAGACGAGAAAGTGGTGCGAGGGCAGGTGTGTTGGCAGGGCCGCCCTTGCCTTGGCAGCCCCTTTGCAGAGCCCCTGCAATGGCGCCTCCAGGCTGTCCCTATTTCTCAAGCCTAACCCTAAGCCTAACCCTAACCCTAGAGGATTTTCCGGGACCCGATGGTGGGAGTAAGCGCCCCCGGGTGGTCGAGATGAGAAAGTGGTGCGAGGGCAGGTGTGTTGGCAGGGCCGCCCTTGCCTTGGCAGCCCCTTTGCAGAGCCCCTGCAATGGCGCCTCCAGGCTGTCCCGATTTCTCAAGCCTAACCCTAAGCCTAACCCTAACCCTAGAGGATTTTCTGGGGCCCGATGGTGGGAGTAAGTGCCCCCGGGTGGTCGAGACGAGAAAGTGGTGCGAGGGCAGGTGTGTTGGCAGGGCCGCCCTTGCCTTGGCAGCCCCTTTGCAGAGCCCCTGCAATGGCGCCTCCAGGCTGTCCCTATTTCTCAAGCCTAACCCTAAGCCTAACCCTAACCCTAGAGGATTTCCGGGACCCGATGGTGGGAGTAAGCGCCCCCGGGTGGTCGAGACGAGAAAGTGGTGCGAGGGCAGGTGTGTTGGCAGGGCCGCCCTTGCCTTGGCAGCCCCTTTGCAGAGCCCCTGCAATGGCGCCTCCAGGCTGTCCCTATTTCTCCAGCCTAACCCTAACCCTAACCCTAACCCTAGAGGTTTTCCGGGACCCGATGGTGGGAGTAAGCGCCCCCGGGTGGTCGAGACGAGAAAGTGGTGCGAGGGCAGGTGTGTTGGCAGGGCCGCCCTTGCCTTGGCAGCCCCTTTGCAGAGCCCCTGCAATGGCGCCTCCAGGCTGTCCCCATTTCTCCAGCCTAACCCTAACCCTAACCCTAACCCTAGAGGATTTCCGGGGCCCAATGGTGGGAGTAAGTGCCCCCGGGTGGTCGAGACGAGAAAGTGGTGCGAGGGCAGGTGTGTTGGCAGGGCCGCCCTTGCCTTGGCAGCCCCTTTGCAGAGCCCCTGCAATGGCGCCTCCAGGCTGTCCCGATTTCTCAAGCCTAACCCTAACCCTAACCCTAACCCTAGAGGATTTCCGGGACCCGATGGTGGGAGTAAGTGCCCCCGGGTGGTCGAGACGAGAAAGTGGTGCGAGGGCAGGTGTGTTGGCAGGGCCGCCCTTGCCTTGGCAGCCCCTTTGCAGAGCCCCTGCAATGGCGCCTCCAGGCTGTCCCTATTTCTCAAGCCTAACCCTAACCCTAACCCTAACCCTAGAGGATTTTCTGGGGCCCGATGGTGGGAGTAAGTGCCCCCGGGTGGTCGAGACGAGAAAGTGGTACGAGGGCAGGTGTGTTGGCAGGGCCGCCCTTGCCTTGGCAGCCCCTTTGCAGAGCCCCTGCAATGGCGCCTCCAGGCTGTCCCTATTTCTCCAGCCTAACCCTAACCCTAACCCTAACCCTAGAGGATTTCCGGGGCCCGATGGTGGGAGTAAGTGCCCCCGGGTGGTCGAGACGAGAAAGTGGTGCGAGGGCAGGTGTGTTGGCAGGGCCGCCCTTGCCTTGGCAGCCCCTTTGCAGAGCCCCTGCAATGGCGCCTCCAGGCTGTCCCTATTTCTCCAGCCTAACCCTAACCCTAACCCTAACCCTAGAGGATTTCCGGGGCCCGATGGTGGGAGTAAGTGCCCCCGGGTGGTCGAGACGAGAAAGTGGTGCGAGGGCAGGTGTGTTGGCAGGGCCGCCCTTGCCTTGGCAGCCCCTTTGCAGAGCCCCTGCAATGGCGCCTCCAGGCTGTCCCTATTTCTCAAGCCTAACCCTAAGCCTAACCCTAACCCTAGAGGATTTTCCGGGGCCCGATGGTGGGAGTAAGTGCCCCCGGGTGGTCGAGACGAGAAAGTGGTGCGAGGGCAGGTGTGTTGGCAGGGCCGCCCTTGCCTTGGCAGCCCCTTTGCAGAGCCCCTGCAATGGCGCCTCCAGGCTGTCCCTATTTCTCAAGCCTAACCCTAACCCTAACCCTAACCCTAGAGGATTTTCTGGGGCGCGATGGTGGGAGTAAGCGCCCCCGGGTGGTCGAGACGAGAAAGTGGTGCGAGGGCAGGTGTGTTGGCAGGGCCGCCCTTGCCTTGGCAGCCCCTTTGCAGAGCCCCTGCAATGGCGCCTCCAGGCTGTCCCGATTTCTCAAGCCTAACCCTAAGCCTAACCCTAACACTAGAGGATTTCCGGGACCCGATGGTGGGAGTAAGCGCCCCCGGGTGGTCGAGACGAGAAAGTGGTGCGAGGGCAGGTGTGTTGGCAGGGCCACCCTTGCCTTGGCAGCCCCTTTGCAGAGCCCCTGCAATGGCGCCTCCAGGCTGTCCCCATTTCTCCAGCCTAACCCTAACCCTAACCCTAGAGGATTTAGGGGCCCGATGGTGGGAGTAAGCGCCCGCGGGTGGTCGAGATGAGAAAGTGGTGCGAGGGCAGGTGTGTTGGCAGGGCCGCCCTTGCCTTGGCAGCCCCTTTGCAGAGCCCCTGCAATGGCGCCTCCAGGCTGTCCCGATTTCTCCAGCCTAACCCTAACCCTAACCCTAACCCTAGAGGATTTTCCGGGGCGCGATGGTGGGAGTAAGCGCCCCCGGGTGGTCGAGACGAGAAAGTGGTGCGAGGGCAGGTGTGTTGGCAGGGCCGCCCTTGCCTTGGCAGCCCCTTTGCAGAGCCCCTGCAATGGCGCCTCCAGGCTGTCCCGATTTCTCAAGCCTAACCCTAACCCTAACCCTAACCCTAGAGGATTTTCTGGGGCCCGATGGTGGGAGTAAGCGCCCCCGGGTGGTCGAGACGAGAAAGTGGTGCGAGGGCAGGTGTGTTGGCAGGGCCGCCCTTGCCTTGGCAGCCCCTTTGCAGAGCCCCTGCAATGGCGCCTCCAGGCTGTCCCGATTTCTCCAGCCTAACCCTAACCCTAACCCTAACCCAAGAGGATTTTCTGGGGCCCGATGGTGGGAGTAAGTGCCCCCGGGTGGTCGAGACGAGAAAGTGGTGCGAGGGCAGGTGTGTTGGCAGGGCCGCCCTTGCCTTGGCAGCCCCTTTGCAGAGCCCCTGCAATGGCGCCTCCAGGCTGTCCCGATTTCTCAAGCCTAACCCTAACCCTAACCCTAACCCTAGAGGATTTTCTGGGGCGCGATGGTGGGAGTAAGCGCCCCCGGGTGGTCGAGACGAGAAAGTGGTGCGAGGGCAGGTGTGTTGGCAGGGCCGCCCTTGCCTTGGCAGCCCCTTTGCAGAGCCCCTGCAATGGCGCCTCCAGGCTGTCCCGATTTCTCCAGCCTAACCCTAACCCTAACCCTAACCCTAGAGGATTTCCGGGACCCGATGGTGGGAGTAAGCGCCCCTGGGTGGTCGAGACGAGAAAGTGGTGCGAGGGCAGGTGTGTTGGCAGGGCCGCCCTTGCCTTGGCAGCCCCTTTGCAGAGCCCCTGCAATGGCGCCTCCAGGCTGTCCCGATTTCTCAAGCCTAACCCTAACCCTAACCCTAACCCTAGAGGATTTCCGGGGCCCAATGGTGGGAGTAAGCGCCCCCGGGTGGTCGAGACGAGAAAGTGGTGCGAGGGCAGGTGTGTTGGCAGGGCCGCCCTTGCCTTGGCAGCCCCTTTGCAGAGCCCCTGCAATGGCGCCTCCAGGCTGTCCCGATTTCTCCAGCCTAACCCTAACCCTAACCCTAACCCTAGAGGATTTTCCGGGGAGCGATGGTGGGAGTAAGCGCCCCCGGGTGGTCGAGACGAGAAAGTGGTGCGAGGGCAGGTGTGTTGGCAGGGCCGCCCTTGCCTTGGCAGCCCCTTTGCAGAGCCCCTGCAATGGCGCCTCCAGGCTGTCCCGATTTCTCAAGCCTAACCCTAACCCTAACCCTAACCCTAGAGGATTTTCCGGGGCCCAATGGTGGGAGTAAGTGCCCCTGGGTGGTCGAGACGAGAAAGTGGTGCGAGGGCAGGTGTGTTGGCAGGGCCGCCCTTGCCTTGGCAGCCCCTTTGCAGAGCCCCTGCAATGGCGCCTCCAGGCTGTCCCGATTTCTCCAGCCTAACCCTAACCCTAACCCTAACCCTAGAGGATTTTCTGGGGCCCGATGGTGGGAGTAAGTGCCCCCGGGTGGTCGAGACGAGAAAGTGGTGCGAGGGCAGGTGTGTTGGCAGGGCCGCCCTTGCCTTGGCAGCCCCTTTGCAGAGCCCCTGCAATGGCGCCTCCAGGCTGTCCTGATTTCTCAAGCCTAACCCTAACCCTAACCCTAACCCTAGAGGATTTTCTGGGGCGCGATGGTGGGAGTAAGCGCCCCCGGGTGGTCGAGACGAGAAAGTGGTGCGAGGGCAGGTGTGTTGGCAGGGCCGCCCTTGCCTTGGCAGCCCCTTTGCAGAGCCCCTGCAATGGCGCCTCCAGGCTGTCCCGATTTCTCAAGCCTAACCCTAAGCCTAACCCTAACCCTAGAGGATTTCCGGGGCCCAATGGTGGGAGTAAGTGCCCCCGGGTGGTCGAGACGAGAAAGTGGTGCGAGGGCAGGTGTGTTGGCAGGGCCGCCCTTGCCTTGGCAGCCCCTTTGCAGAGCCCCTGCAATGGCGCCTCCAGGCTGTCCTGATTTCTCAAGCCTAACCCTAACCCTAACCCTAACGCTAGAGGATTTCCGGGACCCGATGGTGGGAGTAAGCGCCCCCGGGTGGTCGAGACGAGAAAGTGGTGCGAGGGCAGGTGTGTTGGCAGGGCCGCCCTTGCCTTGGCAGCCCCTTTGCAGAGCCCCTGCAATGGCGCCTCCAGGCTGTCCCGATTTCTCAAGCCTAACCCTAAGCCTAACCCTAACGCTAGAGGATTTTCTGGGGCCCGATGGTGGGAGTAAGTGCCCCCGGGTGGTCGAGACGAGAAAGTGGTGCGAGGGCAGGTGTGTTGGCAGGGCCGCCCTTGCCTTGGCAGCCCCTTTGCAGAGCCCCTGCAATGGTGCCTCCAGGCTGTCCCGATTTCTCAAGCCTAACCCTAACCCTAACCCTAACCGTAGAGGATTTCCGGGGCCCAATGGTGGGAGTAAGTGCCCCCGGGTGGTCGAGACGAGAAAGTGGTGCGAGGGCAGGTGTGTTGGCAGGGCCGCCCTTGCCTTGGCAGCCCCTTTGCAGAGCCCCTGCAATGGCGCCTCCAGGCTGTCCTGATTTCTCCAGCCTAACCCTAACCCTAACCCTAACCCTAGAGGATTTCCGGGACCCGATGGTGGGAGTAAGCGCCCCCGGGTGGTCGAGACGAGAAAGTGGTGCGAGGGCAGGTGTGTTGGCAGGGCCGCCCTTGCCTTGGCAGCCCCTTTGCAGAGCCCCTGCAATGGCGCCTCCAGGCTGTCCCGATTTCTCAAGCCTAACCCTAAGCCTAACCCTAACGCTAGAGGATTTTCTGGGGCCCGATGGTGGGAGTAAGTGCTCCTGGGTGGTCGAGACGAGAAAGTGGTGCGAGGGCAGGTGTGTTGGCAGGGCCGCCCTTGCCTTGGCAGCCCCTTTGCAGAGCCCCTGCAATGGCGCCTCCAGGCTGTCCCTATTTCTCAAGCCTAACCCTAACCCTAACCCTAACCCTAGAGGATTTCCGGGACCCGATGGTGGGAGTAAGCGCCCCCGGGTGTTCGAGACGAGAAAGTGGTGCGAGGGCAGGTGTGTTGGCAGGGCCGCCCTTGCCTTGGCAGCCCCTTTGCAGAGCCCCTGCAATGGCGCCTCCAGGCTGTCCCTATTTCTCAAGCCTAACCCTAACCCTAACCCTAACCCTAACCCTAGAGGATTTTCCGGGGCCCGATGGTGGGAGTAAGCGCCCCCGGGTGGTCGAGACGAGAAAGTGGTGCGAGGGCAGGTGTGTTGGCAGGGCCGCCCTTGCCTTGGCAGCCCCTTTGCAGAGCCCCTGCAATGGCGCCTCCAGGCTGTCCCGATTTCTCAAGCCTAACCCTAAGCCTAACCCTAACCCTAGAGGATTTTCTGGGGCCCGATGGTGGGAGTAAGCGCCCCCGGGTGGTCGAGACGAGAAAGTGGTGCGAGGGCAGGTGTGTTGGCAGGGCCGCCCTTGCCTTGGCAGCCCCTTTGCAGAGCCCCTGCAATGGCGCCTCCAGGCTGTCCCAATTTCTCCAGCCTAACCCTAACCCTAACCCTAACCCTAGAGGATTTTCCGGGGCCCGATGGTGGGAGTAAGTGCCCCCGGGTGGTCGAGACGAGAAAGTGGTGCGAGGGCAGGTGTGTTGGCAGGGCCGCCCTTGCCTTGGCAGCCCCTTTGCAGAGCCCCTGCAATGGCGCCTCCAGGCTGTCCCTATTTCTCCAGCCTAACCCTAAGCCTAAGCCTAACCCTAGAGGATTTCCGGGACCCGATGGTGGGAGTAAGTGCCCCCGGGTGGTCGAGACGAGAAAGTGGTGCGAGGGCAGGTGTGTTGGCAGGGCCGCCCTTGCCTTGGCAGCCCCTTTGCAGAGCCCCTGCAATGGCGCCTCCAGGCTGTCCTGATTTCTCAAGCCTAACCCTAACCCTAACCCTAGAGGATTTTCCGGGGCGCGATGGTGGGAGTAAGCGCCCCCGGGTGGTCGAGACGAGAAAGTGGTGCGAGGGCAGGTGTGTTGGCAGGGCCACCCGTGCCTTGGCAGCCCCTTTGCAGAGCCCCTGCAATGGCGCCTCCAGGCTGTCCCTATTTCTCAAGCCTAACCCTAAGCCTAACCCTAACCCTAGAGGATTTCCGGGACCCGATGGTGGGAGTAAGCGCCCCCGGGTGGTCGAGACGAGAAAGTGGTGCGAGGGCAGGTGTGTTGGCAGGGCCGCCCTTGCCTTGGCAGCCCCTTTGCAGAGCCCCTGCAATGGCGCCTCCAGGCTGTCCCGATTTCTCCAGCCTAACCCTAACCCTAACCCTAACCCTAGAGGATTTCCGGGACCCGATGGTGGGAGTAAGCGCCCCCGGGTGGTCGAGACGAGAAAGTGGTGCGAGGGCAGGTGTGTTGGCAGGGCCGCCCTTGCCTTGGCAGCCCCTTTGCAGAGCCCCTGCAATGGCGCCTCCAGGCTGTCCCGATTTCTCAAGCCTAACCCTAAGCCTAACCCTAACGCTAGAGGATTTTCTGGGGCCCGATGGTGGGAGTAAGTGCTCCTGGGTGGTCGAGACGAGAAAGTGGTGCGAGGGCAGGTGTGTTGGCAGGGCCGCCCTTGCCTTGGCAGCCCCTTTGCAGAGCCCCTGCAATGGCGCCTCCAGGCTGTCCCTATTTCTCAAGCCTAACCCTAACCCTAACCCTAACCCTAGAGGATTTCCGGGACCCGATGGTGGGAGTAAGCGCCCCCGGGTGTTCGAGACGAGAAAGTGGTGCGAGGGCAGGTGTGTTGGCAGGGCCGCCCTTGCCTTGGCAGCCCCTTTGCAGAGCCCCTGCAATGGCGCCTCCAGGCTGTCCCTATTTCTCAAGCCTAACCCTAACCCTAACCCTAACCCTAACCCTAGAGGATTTTCCGGGGCCCGATGGTGGGAGTAAGCGCCCCCGGGTGGTCGAGACGAGAAAGTGGTGCGAGGGCAGGTGTGTTGGCAGGGCCGCCCTTGCCTTGGCAGCCCCTTTGCAGAGCCCCTGCAATGGCGCCTCCAGGCTGTCCCGATTTCTCAAGCCTAACCCTAAGCCTAACCCTAACCCTAGAGGATTTTCTGGGGCCCGATGGTGGGAGTAAGCGCCCCCGGGTGGTCGAGACGAGAAAGTGGTGCGAGGGCAGGTGTGTTGGCAGGGCCGCCCTTGCCTTGGCAGCCCCTTTGCAGAGCCCCTGCAATGGCGCCTCCAGGCTGTCCCAATTTCTCCAGCCTAACCCTAACCCTAACCCTAACCCTAGAGGATTTTCCGGGGCCCGATGGTGGGAGTAAGTGCCCCCGGGTGGTCGAGACGAGAAAGTGGTGCGAGGGCAGGTGTGTTGGCAGGGCCGCCCTTGCCTTGGCAGCCCCTTTGCAGAGCCCCTGCAATGGCGCCTCCAGGCTGTCCCTATTTCTCCAGCCTAACCCTAAGCCTAAGCCTAACCCTAGAGGATTTCCGGGACCCGATGGTGGGAGTAAGTGCCCCCGGGTGGTCGAGACGAGAAAGTGGTGCGAGGGCAGGTGTGTTGGCAGGGCCGCCCTTGCCTTGGCAGCCCCTTTGCAGAGCCCCTGCAATGGCGCCTCCAGGCTGTCCTGATTTCTCAAGCCTAACCCTAACCCTAACCCTAGAGGATTTTCCGGGGCGCGATGGTGGGAGTAAGCGCCCCCGGGTGGTCGAGACGAGAAAGTGGTGCGAGGGCAGGTGTGTTGGCAGGGCCACCCGTGCCTTGGCAGCCCCTTTGCAGAGCCCCTGCAATGGCGCCTCCAGGCTGTCCCTATTTCTCAAGCCTAACCCTAAGCCTAACCCTAACCCTAGAGGATTTCCGGGACCCGATGGTGGGAGTAAGCGCCCCCGGGTGGTCGAGACGAGAAAGTGGTGCGAGGGCAGGTGTGTTGGCAGGGCCGCCCTTGCCTTGGCAGCCCCTTTGCAGAGCCCCTGCAATGGCGCCTCCAGGCTGTCCCGATTTCTCCAGCCTAACCCTAACCCTAACCCTAACCCTAGAGGATTTCCGGGACCCGATGGTGGGAGTAAGCGCCCCCGGGTGTTCGAGACGAGAAAGTGGTGCGAGGGCAGGTGTGTTGGCAGGGCCGCCCTTGCCTTGGCAGCCCCTTTGCAGAGCCCCTGCAATGGCACCTCCAGGCTGTCCCTATTTCTCCAGCCTAACCCTAAGCCTAACCCTAACCCTAGAGGATTTTCCGGGGCGCGATGGTGGGAGTAAGCGCCCCCGGGTGGTCGAGACGAGAAAGTGGTGCGAGGGCAGGTGTGTTGGCAGGGCCACCCTTGCCTTGGCAGCCCCTTTGCAGAGCCCCTGCAATGGCGCCTCCAGGCTGTCCCTATTTCTCAAGCCTAACCCTAACCCTAACCCTAACCCTAACCCTAGAGGATTTCCGGGGCCCGATGGTGGGAGTAAGCGCCCCCGGGTGGTCGAGACGAGAAAGTGGTGCGAGGGCAGGTGTGTTGGCAGGGCCGCCCTTGCCTTGGCAGCCCCTTTGCAGAGCCCCTGCAATGGCGCCTCCAGGCTGTCCCGATTTCTCCAGCCTAACCCTAACCCAAACCCTAACCCTAGAGGATTTCCGGGACCCGATGGTGGGAGTAAGCGCCCCCGGGTGGTCGAGACGAGAAAGTGGTGCGAGGGCAGGTGTGTTGGCAGGGCCACCCTTGCCTTGGCAGCCCCTTTGCAGAGCCCCTGCAATGGCGCCTCCAGGCTGTCCCTATTTCTCAAGCCTAACCCTAAGCCTAACCCTAACCCTAGAGGATTTTCCGGGACCCGATGGTGGGAGTAAGCGCCCCCGGGTGGTCGAGATGAGAAAGTGGTGCGAGGGCAGGTGTGTTGGCAGGGCCGCCCTTGCCTTGGCAGCCCCTTTGCAGAGCCCCTGCAATGGCGCCTCCAGGCTGTCCCGATTTCTCAAGCCTAACCCTAAGCCTAACCCTAACCCTAGAGGATTTTCTGGGGCCCGATGGTGGGAGTAAGTGCCCCCGGGTGGTCGAGACGAGAAAGTGGTGCGAGGGCAGGTGTGTTGGCAGGGCCGCCCTTGCCTTGGCAGCACCTTTGCAGAGCCCCTGCAATGGCGCCTCCAGGCTGTCCCTATTTCTCAAGCCTAACCCTAAGCCTAACCCTAACCCTAGAGGATTTCCGGGACCCGATGGTGGGAGTAAGCGCCCCCGGGTGGTCGAGACGAGAAAGTGGTGCGAGGGCAGGTGTGTTGGCAGGGCCGCCCTTGCCTTGGCAGCCCCTTTGCAGAGCCCCTGCAATGGCGCCTCCAGGCTGTCCCGATTTCTCCAGCCTAACCCTAACCCTAACCCTAAACCTAGAGGTTTTCCGGGACCCGATGGTGGGAGTAAGCGCCCCCGGGTGGTCGAGACGAGAAAGTGGTGCGAGGGCAGGTGTGTTGGCAGGGCCGCCCTTGCCTTGGCAGCCCCTTTGCAGAGCCCCTGCAATGGCGCCTCCAGGCTGTCCCCATTTCTCCAGCCTAACCCTAACCCTAACCCTAACCCTAGAGGATTTCCGGGGCCCAATGGTGGGAGTAAGTGCCCCCGGGTGGTCGAGACGAGAAAGTGGTGCGAGGGCAGGTGTGTTGGCAGGGCCACCCTTGCCTTGGCAGCCCCTTTGCAGAGCCCCTGCAATGGCGCCTCCAGGCTGTCCCGATTTCTCAAGCCTAACCCTAAGCCTAACCCTAACCCTAGAGGATTTCCGGGACCCGATGGTGGGAGTAAGTGCCCCCGGGTGGTCGAGACGAGAAAGTGGTGCGAGGGCAGGTGTGTTGGCAGGGCCGCCCTTGCCTTGGCAGCCCCTTTGCAGAGCCCCTGCAATGGCGCCTCCAGGCTGTCCCGATTTCTCCAGCCTAACCCTAACCCTAACCCTAACCCTAGAGGATTTTCTGGGGCCCGATGGTGGGAGTAAGTGCCCCCGGGTGGTCGAGACGAGAAAGTGGTACGAGGGCAGGTGTGTTGGCAGGGCCGCCCTTGCCTTGGCAGCCCCTTTGCAGAGCCCCTGCAATGGCGCCTCCAGGCTGTCCCTATTTCTCCAGCCTAACCCTAACCCTAACCCTAACCCTAGAGGATTTCCGGGGCCCGATGGTGGGAGTAAGTGCTCCTGGGTGGTCGAGACGAGAAAGTGGTGCGAGGGCAGGTGTGTTGGCAGGGCCGCCCTTGCCTTGGCAGCCCCTTTGCAGAGCCCCTGCAATGGCGCCTCCAGGCTGTCCCTATTTCTCCAGCCTAACCCTAACCCTAACCCTAACCCTAGAAGATTTCCGGGGCCCGATGGTGGGAGTAAGCGCCCCCGGGTGGTCGAGACGAGAAAGTGGTGCGAGGGCAGGTGTGTTGGCAGGGCCGCCCTTGCCTTGGCAGCCCCTTTGCAGAGCCCCTGCAATGGCGCCTCCAGGCTGTCCCTATTTCTCAAGCCTAACCCTAAGCCTAACCCTAACCCTAGAGGATTTTCCGGGGCCCGATGGTGGGAGTAAGTGCCCCCGGGTGGTCGAGACGAGAAAGTGGTGCGAGGGCAGGTGTGTTGGCAGGGCCGCCCTTGCCTTGGCAGCCCCTTTGCAGAGCCCCTGCAATGGCGCCTCCAGGCTGTCCCTATTTCTCAAGCCTAACCCTAACCCTAACCCTAACCCTAGAGGATTTTCCGGGGCGCGATGGTGGGAGTAAGCGCCCCCGGGTGGTCGAGACGAGAAAGTGGTGCGAGGGCAGGTGTGTTGGCAGGGCCGCCCTTGCCTTGGCAGCCCCTTTGCAGAGCCCCTGCAATGGCGCCTCCAGGCTGTCCCGATTTCTCAAGCCTAACCCTAAGCCTAACCCTAACACTAGAGGATTTCCGGGACCCGATGGTGGGAGTAAGCGCCCCCGGGTGGTCGAGACGAGAAAGTGGTGCGAGGGCAGGTGTGTTGGCAGGGCCACCCTTGCCTTGGCAGCCCCTTTGCAGAGCCCCTGCAATGGCGCCTCCAGGCTGTCCCCATTTCTCCAGCCTAACCCTAACCCTAACCCTAGAGGATTTCCGGGGCCCGATGGTGGGAGTAAGCGCCCGCGGGTGGTCGAGACGAGAAAGTGGTGCGAGGGCAGGTGTGTTGGCAGGGCCGCCCTTGCCTTGGCAGCCCCTTTGCAGAGCCCCTGCAATGGCGCCTCCAGGCTGTCCCGATTTCTCCAGCCTAACCCTAACCCTAACCCTAACCCTAGAGGATTTTCCGGGGCGCGATGGTGGGAGTAAGCGCCCCCGGGTGGTCGAGACGAGAAAGTGGTGCGAGGGCAGGTGTGTTGGCAGGGCCGCCCTTGCCTTGGCAGCCCCTTTGCAGAGCCCCTGCAATGGCGCCTCCAGGCTGTCCCGATTTCTCCAGCCTAACCCTAACCCTAACCCTAACCCAAGAGGATTTTCTGGGGCCCGATGGTGGGAGTAAGCGCCCCCGGGTGGTCGAGACGAGAAAGTGGTGCGAGGGCAGGTGTGTTGGCAGGGCCGCCCTTGCCTTGGCAGCCCCTTTGCAGAGCCCCTGCAATGGCGCCTCCAGGCTGTCCCGATTTCTCCAGCCTAACCCTAACCCTAACCCTAACCCTAGAGGATTTCCGGGACCCGATGGTGGGAGTAAGCGCCCCTGGGTGGTCGAGACGAGACAGTGGTGCGAGGGCAGGTGTGTTGGCAGGGCCGCCCTTGCCTTGGCAGCCCCTTTGCAGAGCCCCTGCAATGGCGCCTCCAGGCTGTCCCGATTTCTCAAGCCTAACCCTAACCCTAACCCTAACCCTAGAGGATTTCCGGGACCCGATGGTGGGAGTAAGCGCCCCCGGGTGGTCGAGACGAGAAAGTGGTGCGAGGGCAGGTGTGTTGGCAGGGCCGCCCTTGCCTTGGCAGCCCCTTTGCAGAGCCCCTGCAATGGCGCCTCCAGGCTGTCCCGATTTCTCAAGCCTAACCCTAACCCTAACCCTAACCCTAGAGGATTTTCCGGGGCGCGATGGTGGGAGTAAGCGCCCCCGGGTGGTCGAGACGAGAAAGTGGTGCGAGGGCAGGTGTGTTGGCAGGGCCGCCCTTGCCTTGGCAGCCCCTTTGCAGAGCCCCTGCAATGGCGCCTCCAGGCTGTCCCGATTTCTCCAGCCTAACCCTAACCCTAACCCTAACCCTAGAGGATTTTCCGGGGCCCAATGGTGGGAGTAAGTGCCCCTGGGTGGTCGAGACGAGAAAGTGGTGCGAGGGCAGGTGTGTTGGCAGGGCCGCCCTTGCCTTGGCAGCCCCTTTGCAGAGCCCCTGCAATGGCGCCTCCAGGCTGTCCCGATTTCTCCAGCCTAACCCTAAGCCTAACCCTAACCCTAGAGGATTTTCTGGGGCCCGATGGTGGGAGTAAGTGCCCCCGGGTGGTCGAGACGAGAAAGTGGTGCGAGGGCAGGTGTGTTGGCAGGGCTGCCCTTGCCTTGGCAGCCCCTTTGCAGAGCCCCTGCAATGGCGCCTCCAGGCTGTCCCTATTTCTCAAGCCTAACCCTAACCCTAACCCTAACCCTAGAGGATTTTCTGGGGCGCGATGGTGGGAGTAAGCGCCCCCGGGTGGTCGAGACGAGAAAGTGGTGCGAGGGCAGGTGTGTTGGCAGGGCCGCCCTTGCCTTGGCAGCCCCTTTGCAGAGCCCCTGCAATGGCGCCTCCAGGCTGTCCCGATTTCTCCAGCCTAACCCTAACCCTAACCCTAACCCTAGAGGATTTCCGGGACCCGATGGTGGGAGTAAGCGCCCCTGGGTGGTCGAGACGAGAAAGTGGTGCGAGGGCAGGTGTGTTGGCAGGGCCACCCTTGCCTTGGCAGCCCCTTTGCAGAGCCCCTGCAATGGCGCCTCCAGGCTGTCCCGATTTCTCAAGCCTAACCCTAAGCCTAACCCTAACCCTAGAGGATTTCCGGGGCCCAATGGTGGGAGTAAGTGCCCCCGGGTGGTCGAGACGAGAAAGTGGTGCGAGGGCAGGTGTGTTGGCAGGGCCGCCCTTGCCTTGGCAGCCCCTTTGCAGAGCCCCTGCAATGGCGCCTCCAGGCTGTCCTGATTTCTCAAGCCTAACCCTAACCCTAACCCTAACCCTAGAGGATTTCCGGGACCCGATGGTGGGAGTAAGCGCCCCCGGGTGGTCGAGACGAGAAAGTGGTGCGAGGGCCGGTGTGTTGGCAGGGCCGCCCTTGCCTTGGCAGCCCCTTTGCAGAGCCCCTGCAATGGCGCCTCCAGGCTGTCCCGATTTCTCAAGCCTAACCCTAAGCCTAAACCTAACGCTAGAGGATTTTCTGGGGCCCGATGGTGGGAGTAAGTGCTCCTGGGTGGTCGAGACGAGAAAGTGGTGCGAGGGCAGGTGTGTTGGCAGGGCCGCCCTTGCCTTGGCAGCCCCTTTGCAGAGCCCCTGCAATGGCGCCTCCAGGCTGTCCCGATTTCTCAAGCCTAACCCTAACCCTAACCCTAACCCTAGAGGATTTTCCGGGGCCCGATGGTGGGAGTAAGCGCCCCCGGGTGGTCCAGACGGGAAAGTGGTGCGAGGGCAGGTGTGTTGGCAGGGCCGCCCTTGCCTTGGCAGCCCCTTTGCAGAGCCCCTGCAATGGCGCCTCCAGGCTGTCCCTATTTCTCAAGCCTAACCCTAAGCCTAACCCTAACCCTAGAGGATTTTCCGGGGCCCGATGGTGGGAGTAAGCGCCCCCGGGTGGTCGAGACGAGAAAGTGGTGCGAGGGCAGGTGTGTTGGCAGGGCCGCCCTTGCCTTGGCAGCCCCTTTGCAGAGCCCCTGCAATGGCGCCTCCAGGCTGTCCCGATTTCTCCAGCCTAACCCTAACCCTAACCCTAACCCTAGAGGATTTTCCGGGGCCCAATGGTGGGAGTAAGTGCCCCTGGGTGGTCGAGACGAGAAAGTGGTGCGAGGGCAGGTGTGTTGGCAGGGCCGCCCTTGCCTTGGCAGCCCCTTTGCAGAGCCCCTGCAATGGCGCCTCCAGGCTGTCCCGATTTCTCCAGCCTAACCCTAAGCCTAACCCTAACCCTAGAGGATTTTCTGGGGCCCGATGGTGGGAGTAAGTGCCCCCGGGTGGTCGAGACGAGAAAGTGGTGCGAGGGCAGGTGTGTTGGCAGGGCCGCCCTTGCCTTGGCAGCCCCTTTGCAGAGCCCCTGCAATGGCGCCTCCAGGCTGTCCCGATTTCTCAAGCCTAACCCTAACCCTAACCCTAACCCTAGAGGATTTCCGGGACCCGATGGTGGGAGTAAGCGCCCCCGGGTGGTCGAGACGAGAAAGTGGTGCGAGGGCAGGTGTGTTGGCAGGGCCGCCCTTGCCTTGGCAGCCCCTTTGCAGAGCCCCTGCAATGGCGCCTCCAGGCTGTCCCGATTTCTCAAGCCTAACCCTAACCCTAACCCTAACCGTAGAGGATTTCCGGGGCCCAATGGTGGGAGTAAGTGCCCCCGGGTGGTCGAGACGAGAAAGTGGTGCGAGGGCAGGTGTGTTGGCAGGGCCGCCCTTGCCTTGGCAGCCCCTTTGCAGAGCCCCTGCAATGGCGCCTCCAGGCTGTCCCTATTTCTCAAGCCTAACCCTAACCCTAACCCTAACCCTAGAGGATTTCCGGGACCCGATGGTGGGAGTAAGCGCCCCCGGGTGGTCGAGACGAGAAAGTGGTGCGAGGGCAGGTGTGTTGGCAGGGCCGCCCTTGCCTTGGCAGCCCCTTTGCAGAGCCCCTGCAATGGCGCCTCCAGGCTGTCCCGATTTCTCAAGCCTAACCCTAAGCCTAACCCTAACGCTAGAGGATTTTCTGGGGCCCGATGGTGGGAGTAAGTGCTCCTGGGTGGTCGAGACGAGAAAGTGGTGCGAGGGCAGGTGTGTTGGCAGGGCCGCCCTTGCCTTGGCAGCCCCTTTGCAGAGCCCCTGCAATGGCGCCTCCAGGCTGTCCCTATTTCTCAAGCCTAACCCTAACCCTAACCCTAACCCTAGAGGATTTCCGGGACCCGATGGTGGGAGTAAGCGCCCCCGGGTGTTCGAGACGAGAAAGTGGTGCGAGGGCAGGTGTGTTGGCAGGGCCGCCCTTGCCTTGGCAGCCCCTTTGCAGAGCCCCTGCAATGGCGCCTCCAGGCTGTCCCTATTTCTCAAGCCTAACCCTAACCCTAACCCTAACCCTAGAGGATTTTCCGGGGCCCGATGGTGGGAGTAAGCGCCCCCGGGTGGTCGAGACGAGAAAGTGGTGCGAGGGCAGGTGTGTTGGCAGGGCCGCCCTTGCCTTGGCAGCCCCTTTGCAGAGCCCCTGCAATGGCGCCTCCAGGCTGTCCCGATTTCTCAAGCCTAACCCTAAGCCTAACCCTAACCCTAGAGGATTTTCTGGGGCCCGATGGTGGGAGTAAGCGCCCCCGGGTGGTCGAGACGAGAAAGTGGTGCGAGGGCAGGTGTGTTGGCAGGGCCGCCCTTGCCTTGGCAGCCCCTTTGCAGAGCCCCTGCAATGGCGCCTCCAGGCTGTCCCGATTTCTCAAGCCTAACCCTAACCCTAACCCTAACCCTAGAGGATTTTCTGGGGCCCGATGGTGGGAGTAAGTGCCCCCGGGTGTTCGAGACGAGAAAGTGGTGCGAGGGCAGGTGTGTTGGCAGGGCCGCCCTTGCCTTGGCAGCCCCTTTGCAGAGCCCCTGCAATGGCGCCTCCAGGCTGTCCCGATTTCTCAAGCCTAACCCTAAGCCTAACCCTAACCCTAGAGGATTTCCGGGGCCCAATGGTGGGAGTAAGTGCCCCCGGGTGGTCGAGACGAGAAAGTGGTGCGAGGGCAGGTGTGTTGGCAGGGCCGCCCTTGCCTTGGCAGCCCCTTTGCAGAGCCCCTGCAATGGCGCCTCCAGGCTGTCCCTATTTCTCAAGCCTAACCCTAACCCTAACCCTAACCCTAGAGGATTTTCCGGGGCCCGATGGTGGGAGTAAGCGCCCCCGGGTGGTCGAGACGAGAAAGTGGTGCGAGGGCAGGTGTGTTGGCAGGGCCGCCCTTGCCTTGGCAGCCCCTTTGCAGAGCCCCTGCAATGGCGCCTCCAGGCTGTCCCTATTTCTCAAGCCTAACCCTAAGCCTAACCCTAACCCTAGAGGATTTTCTGGGGCCCGATGGTGGGAGTAAGCGCCCCCGGGTGGTCGAGACGAGAAAGTGGTGCGAGGGCAGGTGTGTTGGCAGGGCCGCCCTTGCCTTGGCAGCCCCTTTGCAGAGCCCCTGCAATGGCGCCTCCAGGCTGTCCCGATTTCTCAAGCCTAACCCTAACCCTAACCCTAACCCTAGAGGATTTTCTGGGGCCCGATGGTGGGAGTAAGTGCCCCCGGGTGGTCGAGACGAGAAAGTGGTGCGAGGGCAGGTGTGTTGGCAGGGCCGCCCTTGCCTTGGCAGCCCCTTTGCAGAGCCCCTGCAATGGCGCCTCCAGGCTGTCCCGATTTCTCAAGCCTAACCCTAACCCTAACCCTAACCCTAGAGGATTTCCGGGGCCCAATGGTGGGAGTAAGTGCCCCCGGGTGGTCGAGACGAGAAAGTGGTGCGAGGGCAGGTGTGTTGGCAGGGCCGCCCTTGCCTTGGCAGCCCCTTTGCAGAGCCCCTGCAATGGCGCCTCCAGGCTGTCCCTATTTCTCAAGCCTAACCCTAACCCTAACCCTAACCCTAGAGGATTTCCGGGACCTGATGGTGGGAGTAAGCGCCCCCGGGTGGTCGAGACGAGAAAGTGGTGCGAGGGCAGGTGTGTTGGCAGGGCCGCCCTTGCCTTGGCAGCCCCTTTGCAGAGCCCCTGCAATGGCGCCTCCAGGCTGTCCCTATTTCTCAAGCCTAACCCTAAGCCTAACCCTAACCCTAGAGGATTTTCCGGGGCCCGATGGTGGGAGTAAGTGCCCCCGGGTGGTCGAGACGAGAAAGTGGTGCGAGGGCAGGTGTGTTGGCAGGGCCGCCCTTGCCTTGGCAGCCCCTTTGCAGAGCCCCTGCAATGGCGCCTCCAGGCTGTCCCGATTTCTCAAGCCTAACCCTAACCCTAACCCTAACCCTAGAGGATTTCCGGGACCCGATGGTGGGAGTAAGCGCCCCCGGGTGGTCGAGACGAGAAAGTGGTGCGAGGGCAGGTGTGTTGGCAGGGCCGCCCTTGCCTTGGCAGCCCCTTTGCAGAGCCCCTGCAATGGCGCCTCCAGGCTGTCCCTATTTCTCAAGCCTAACCCTAAGCCTAACCCTAACCCTAGAGGATTTTCTGGGGCCCGATGGTGGGAGTAAGTGCCCCCGGGTGGTCGAGACGAGAAAGTGGTGCGAGGGCAGGTGTGTTGGCAGGGCCGCCCTTGCCTTGGCAGCCCCTTTGCAAAGCCCCTGCAATGGCGCCTCCAGGCTGTCCCGATTTCTCAAGCCTAACCCTAACCCTAACCCTAACCCTAGAGGATTTCCGGGACCCGATGGTGGGAGTAAGTGCCCCCGGGTGGTCGAGACGAGAAAGTGGTGCGAGGGCAGGTGTGTTGGCAGGGCCGCCCTTGCCTTGGCAGCCCCTTTGCAGAGCCCCTGCAATGGCGCCTCCAGGCTGTCCCGATTTCTCCAGCCTAACCCTAAGCCTAACCCTAACCCTAGAGGATTTTCTGGGGCCCGATGGTTGCAGTAAGCGCCCCCGGGTGGTCGAGACGAGAAAGTGGTGCGAGGGCAGGTGTGTTGGCAGGGCCGCCCTTGCCTTGGCAGCCCCTTTGCAGAGCCCCTGCAATGGCGCCTCCAGGCTGTCCCTATTTCTCAAGCCTAACCCTAAGCCTAACCCTAACCCTAGAGGATTTCCGGGACCCGATGGTGGGAGTAAGTGCCCCCGGGTGGTCGAGACGAGAAAGTGGTGCGAGGGCAGGTGTGTTGGCAGGGCCGCCCTTGCCTTGGCAGCCCCTTTGCAGAGCCCCTGCAATGGCGCCTCCAGGCTGTCCCTATTTCTCAAGCCTAACCCTAACCCTAACCCTAACCCTAGAGGATTTTCTGGGGCGCGATGGTGGGAGTAAGTGCCCCCGGGTGGTCGAGACGAGAAAGTGGTGCGAGGGCAGGTGTGTTGGCAGGGCCGCCCTTGCCTTGGCAGCCCCTTTGCAGAGCCCCTGCAATGGCGCCTCCAGGCTGTCCCGATTTCTCCAGCCTAACCCTAACCCTAACCCTAACCCTAGAGGATTTCCGGGGCCCGATGGTGGGAGTAAGCGCCCGCGGGTGGTCGAGACGAGAAAGTGGTGCGAGGGCAGGTGTGTTGGCAGGGCCGCCCTTGCCTTGGCAGCCCCTTTGCAGAGCCCCTGCAATGGCGCCTCCAGGCTGTCCCGATTTCTCAAGCCTAACCCTAACCCTAACCCTAACCCTAGAGGATTTTCTGGGGCGCGATGGTGGGAGTAAGCGCCCCCGGGTGGTCGAGACGAGAAAGTGGTGCGAGGGCAGGTGTGTTGGCAGGGCCGCCCTTGCCTTGGCAGCCCCTTTGCAGAGCCCCTGCAATGGCGCCTCCAGGCTGTCCCAATTTCTCAAGCCTAACCCTAACCCTAACCCTAACCCAAGAGGATTTTCTGGGGCCCGATGGTGGGAGTAAGCGCCCCCGGGTGGTCGAGACGAGAAAGTGGTGCGAGGGCAGGTGTGTTGGCAGGGCCGCCCTTGCCTTGGCAGCCCCTTTGCAGAGCCCCTGCAATGGCGCCTCCAGGCTGTCCCGATTTCTCCAGCCTAACCCTAACCCTAACCCTAACCCTAGAGGATTTCCGGGACCCGATGGTGGGAGTAAGCGCCCCCGGGTGGTCGAGACGAGAAAGTGGTGCGAGGGCAGGTGTGTTGGCAGGGCCGCCCTTGCCTTGGCAGCCCCTTTGCAGAGCCCCTGCAATGGCGCCTCCAGGCTGTCCCGATTTCTCCAGCCTAACAGTAACCCTAACCCTAACCCTAGAGGATTTCCGGGGCCCAATGGTGGGAGTAAGTGCCCCCGGGTGGTCGAGACGAGAAAGTGGTGCGAGGGCAGGTGTGTTGGCAGGGCCGCCCTTGCCTTGGCAGCCCCTTTGCAGAGCCCCTGCAATGGCGCCTCCAGGCTGTCCCGATTTCTCAAGCCTAACCCTAACCCTAACCCTAACCCAAGAGGATTTTCCGGGGAGCGATGGTGGGAGTAAGCGCCCCCGGGTGGTCGAGACGAGAAAGTGGTGCGAGGGCAGGTGTGTTGGCAGGGCCGCCCTTGCCTTGGCAGCCCCTTTGCAGAGCCCCTGCAATGGCGCCTCCAGGCTGTCCCGATTTCTCCAGCCTAACCCTAACCCTAACCCTAACCCTAGAGGATTTTCCGGGGTGCGATGGTGGGAGTAAGCGCCCCCGGGTGGTCGAGACGAGAAAGTGGTGCGAGGGCAGGTGTGTTGGCAGGGCCGCCCTTGCCTTGGCAGCCCCTTTGCAGAGCCCCTGCAATGGCGCCTCCAGGCTGTCCCTATTTCTCCAGCCTAACCCTAACCCTAACCCTAACCCTAGAGGATTTTCTGGGGCCCGATGGTGGGAGTAAGTGCCCCCGGGTGGTCGAGACGAGAAAGTGGTGCGAGGGCAGGTGTGTTGGCAGGGCCGCCCTTGCCTTGGCAGCCCCTTTGCAGAGCCCCTGCAATGGCGCCTCCAGGCTGTCCCGATTTCTCAAGCCTAACCCTAACCCTAACCCTAACCCTAGAGGATTTCCGGGACCCGATGGTGGGAGTAAGTGCCCCCGGGTGGTCGAGACGAGAAAGTGGTGCGAGGGCAGGTGTGTTGGCAGGGCCGCCCTTGCCTTGGCAGCCCCTTTGCAGAGCCCCTGCAATGGCGCCTCCAGGCTGTCCCTATTTCTCAAGCCTAACCCTAACCCTAACCCTAACCGTAGAGGATTTCCGGGGCCCAATGGTGGGAGTAAGTGCCCCCGGGTGGTCGAGACGAGAAAGTGGTGCGAGGGCAGGTGTGTTGGCAGGGCCGCCCTTGCCTTGGCAGCCCCTTTGCAGAGCCCCTGCAATGGCGCCTCCAGGCTGTCCTGATTTCTCAAGCCTAACCCTAACCCTAACCCTAACCCTAGAGGATTTCCGGGACCCGATGGTGGGAGTAAGCGCCCCCGGGTGGTCGAGACGAGAAAGTGGTGCGAGGGCAGGTGTGTTGGCAGGGCCACCCTTGCCTTGGCAGCCCCTTTGCAGAGCCCCTGCAATGGCGCCTCCAGGCTGTCCCGATTTCTCAAGCCTAACCCTAAGCCTAACCCTAACCCTAGAGGATTTTCTGGGGCGCGATGGTTGGAGTAAGTGCTCCTGGGTGGTCGAGACGAGAAAGTGGTGCGAGGGCAGGTGTGTTGGCAGGGCCGCCCTTGCCTTGGCAGCCCCTTTGCAGAGCCCCTGCAATGGCGCCTCCAGGCTGTCCCTATTTCTCAAGCCTAACCCTAACCCTAACCCTAACCCTAGAGGATTTTCCGGGGCCCGATGGTGGGAGTAAGCGCCCCCGGGTGGTCGAGACGAGAAAGTGGTGCGAGGGCAGGTGTGTTGGCAGGGCCGCCCTTGCCTTGGCAGCCCCTTTGCAGAGCCCCTGCAATGGCGCCTCCAGGCTGTCCCTATTTCTCCAGCCTAACCCTAACCCTAACCCTAACCCTAGAGGATTTTCTGGGGCCCGATGGTGGGAGTAAGCGCCCCCGGGTGGTCGAGACGAGAAAGTGGTGCGAGGGCAGGTGTGTTGGCAGGGCCGCCCTTGCCTTGGCAGCCCCTTTGCAGAGCCCCTGCAATGGCGCCTCCAGGCTGTCCCGATTTCTCAAGCCTAACCCTAACCCTAACCCTAACCCTAGAGGATTTCCGGGACCCGATGGTGGGAGTAAGCGCCCCCGGGTGGTCGAGACGAGAAAGTGGTGCGAGGGCAGGTGTGTTGGCAGGGCCGCCCTTGCCTTGGCAGCCCCTTTGCAGAGCCCCTGCAATGGCGCCTCCAGGCTGTCCCGATTTCTCAAGCCTAACCCTAACCCTAACCCTAACCCAAGAGGATTTCCGGGGCCCAATGGTGGGAGTAAGTGCCCCTGGGTGGTCGAGACGAGAAAGTGGTGCGAGGGCAGGTGTGTTGGCAGGGCCGCCCTTGCCTTGGCAGCCCCTTTGCAGAGCCCCTGCAATGGCGCCTCCAGGCTGTCCTGATTTCTCAAGCCTAACCCTAACCCTAACCCTAACCCTAGAGGATTTCCGGGACCCGATGGTGGGAGTAAGCGCCCCCGGGTGGTCGAGACGAGAAAGTGGTGCGAGGGCAGGTGTGTTGGCAGGGCCGCCCTTGCCTTGGCAGCCCCTTTGCAGAGCCCCTGCAATGGCGCCTCCAGGCTGTCCCTATTTCTCCAGCCTAACCCTAACCCTAACCCTAACCCTAGAGGATTTTCTGGGGCCCGATGGTGGGAGTAAGCGCCCCCGGGTGGTCGAGACGAGAAAGTGGTGCGAGGGCAGGTGTGTTGGCAGGGCCGCCCTTGCCTTGGCAGCCCCTTTGCAGAGCCCCTGCAATGGCGCCTCCAGGCTGTCCCGATTTCTCAAGCCTAACCCTAACCCTAACCCTAACCCTAGAGGATTTCCGGGACCCGATGGTGGGAGTAAGCGCCCCCGGGTGGTCGAGACGAGAAAGTGGTGCGAGGGCAGGTGTGTTGGCAGGGCCGCCCTTGCCTTGGCAGCCCCTTTGCAGAGCCCCTGCAATGGCGCCTCCAGGCTGTCCCGATTTCTCAAGCCTAACCCTAACCCTAACCCTAACCCAAGAGGATTTCCGGGGCCCAATGGTGGGAGTAAGTGCCCCCGGGTGGTCGAGACGAGAAAGTGGTGCGAGGGCAGGTGTGTTGGCAGGGCCGCCCTTGCCTTGGCAGCCCCTTTGCAGAGCCCCTGCAATGGCGCCTCCAGGCTGTCCCGATTTCTCAAGCCTAACCCTAACCCTAACCCTAACCCTAGAGGATTTTCCGGGGCCCGATGGTGGGAGTAAGCGCCCCCGGGTGGTCGAGATGAGAAAGTGGTGCGAGGGCAGGTGTGTTGGCAGGGCCGCCCTTGCCTTGGCAGCCCCTTTGCAGAGCCCCTGCAATGGCGCCTCCAGGCTGTCCCTATTTCTCCAGCCTAACCCTAACCCTAACCCTAACCCTAGAGGATTTTCTGGGGCCCGATGGTGGGAGTAAGCGCCCCCGGGTGGTCGAGACGAGAAAGTGGTGCGAGGGCAGGTGTGTTGGCAGGGCCGCCCTTGCCTTGGCAGCCCCTTTGCAGAGCCCCTGCAATGGCGCCTCCAGGCTGTCCCGATTTCTCCAGCCTAACCCTAACCCTAACCCTAACCCTAGAGGATTTTCTGGGGCCCGATGGTGGGAGTAAGTGCCCCCGGGTGGTCGAGACGAGAAAGTGGTGCGAGGGCAGGTGTGTTGGCAGGGCCGCCCTTGCCTTGGCAGCCCCTTTGCAGAGCCCCTGCAATGGCGCCTCCAGGCTGTCCCTATTTCTCCAGCCTAACCCTAACCCTAACCCTAACCCTAGAGGATTTTCTGGGGCCCGATGGTGGGAGTAAGCGCCCCCGGGTGGTCGAGACGAGAAAGTGGTGCGAGGGCAGGTGTGTTGGCAGGGCCGCCCTTGCCTTGGCAGCCCCTTTGCAGAGCCCCTGCAATGGCGCCTCCAGGCTGTCCCTATTTCTCCAGCCTAACCCTAACCCTAACCCTAACCCTAGAGGATTTTCCGGGGCCCGATGGTGGGAGTAAGTGCCCCCGGGTGGTCGAGACGAGAAAGTGGTGCGAGGGCAGGTGTGTTGGCAGGGCCGCCCTTGCCTTGGCAGCCCCTTTGCAAAGCCCCTGCAATGGCGCCTCCAGGCTGCCCTGATTTCTCAAGCCTAACCCTAACCCTAACCCTAACCCTAGAGGATTTCCGGGACCCGATGGTGGGAGTAAGTGCCCCCGGGTGGTCGAGACGAGAAAGTGGTGCGAGGGCAGGTGTGTTGGCAGGGCCGCCCTTGCCTTGGCAGCCCCTTTGCAGAGCCCCTGCAATGGCGCCTCCAGGCTGTCCCGATTTCTCAAGCCTAACCCTAAGCCTAACCCTAACCCTAGAGGATTTCCGGGGCCCAATGGTGGGAGTAAGTGCCCCCGGGTGGTCGAGACGAGAAAGTGGTGCGAGGGCAGGTGTGTTGGCAGGGCCGCCCTTGCCTTGGCAGCCCCTTTGCAGAGCCCCTGCAATGGCGCCTCCAGGCTGTCCCTATTTCTCAAGCCTAACCCTAACCCTAACCCTAACCCTAGAGGATTTCCGGGACCCGATGGTGGGAGTAAGCGCCCCCGGGTGGTCGAGACGAGAAAGTGGTGCGAGGGCAGGTGTGTTGGCAGGGCCGCCCTTGCCTTGGCAGCCCCTTTGCAGAGCCCCTGCAATGGCGCCTCCAGGCTGTCCCTATTTCTCAAGCCTAACCCTAAGCCTAACCCTAACCCTAGAGGATTTTCCGGGGCCCGATGGTGGGAGTAAGTGCCCCCGGGTGGTCGAGACGAGAAAGTGGTGCGAGGGCAGGTGTGTTGGCAGGGCCGCCCTTGCCTTGGCAGCCCCTTTGCAGAGCCCCTGCAATGGCGCCTCCAGGCTGTCCCGATTTCTCCAGCCTAACCCTAACCCTAACCCTAACCCTAGAGGATTTTCTGGGGCCCGATGGTTGCAGTAAGCGCCCCCGGGTGGTCGAGACGAGAAAGTGGTGCGAGGGCAGGTGTGTTGGCAGGGCCGCCCTTGCCTTGGCAGCCCCTTTGCAGAGCCCCTGCAATGGCGCCTCCAGGCTGTCCCGATTTCTCAAGCCTAACCCTAAGCCTAACCCTAACCGTAGAGGATTTCCGGGACCCGATGGTGGGAGTAAGTGCCCCCGGGTGGTCGAGACGAGAAAGTGGTGCGAGGGCAGGTGTGTTGGCAGGGCCGCCCTTGCCTTGGCAGCCCCTTTGCAGAGCCCCTGCAATGGCGCCTCCAGGCTGTCCCTATTTCTCAAGCCTAACCCTAACCCTAACCCTAACCCTAGAGGATTTTCCGGGGCCCGATGGTGGGAGTAAGCGCCCCCGGGTGGTCGAGACGAGAAAGTGGTGCGAGGGCAGGTGTGTTGGCAGGGCCGCCCTTGCCTTGGCAGCCCCTTTGCAGAGCCCCTGCAATGGCGCCTCCAGGCTGTCCCTATTTCTCAAGCCTAACCCTAACCCTAACCCTAACCCTAGAGGATTTTCTGGGGCCCGATGGTGGGAGTAAGCGCCCCCGGGTGGTCGAGACGAGAAAGTGGTGCGAGGGCAGGTGTGTTGGCAGGGCCGCCCTTGCCTTGGCAGCCCCTTTGCAGAGCCCCTGCAATGGCGCCTCCAGGCTGTCCCTATTTCTCAAGCCTAACCCTAACCCTAACCCTAACCCTAGAGGATTTTCTGGGGCGCGATGGTGGGAGTAAGTGCCCCCGGGTGGTCGAGACGAGAAAGTGGTGCGAGGGCAGGTGTGTTGGCAGGGCCGCCCTTGCCTTGGCAGCCCCTTTGCAGAGCCCCTGCAATGGCGCCTCCAGGCTGTCCCGATTTCTCCAGCCTAACCCTAACCCTAACCCTAACCCTAGAGGATTTCCGGGGCCCGATGGTGGGAGTAAGCGCCCGCGGGTGGTCGAGACGAGAAAGTGGTGCGAGGGCAGGTGTGTTGGCAGGGCCGCCCTTGCCTTGGCAGCCCCTTTGCAGAGCCCCTGCAATGGCGCCTCCAGGCTGTCCCGATTTCTCAAGCCTAACCCTAACCCTAACCCTAACCCTAGAGGATTTTCTGGGGCGCGATGGTGGGAGTAAGCGCCCCCGGGTGGTCGAGACGAGAAAGTGGTGCGAGGGCAGGTGTGTTGGCAGGGCCGCCCTTGCCTTGGCAGCCCCTTTGCAGAGCCCCTGCAATGGCGCCTCCAGGCTGTCCCAATTTCTCAAGCCTAACCCTAACCCTAACCCTAACCCAAGAGGATTTTCTGGGGCCCGATGGTGGGAGTAAGCGCCCCCGGGTGGTCGAGACGAGAAAGTGGTGCGAGGGCAGGTGTGTTGGCAGGGCCGCCCTTGCCTTGGCAGCCCCTTTGCAGAGCCCCTGCAATGGCGCCTCCAGGCTGTCCCGATTTCTCCAGCCTAACCCTAACCCTAACCCTAACCCTAGAGGATTTCCGGGACCCGATGGTGGGAGTAAGCGCCCCCGGGTGGTCGAGACGAGAAAGTGGTGCGAGGGCAGGTGTGTTGGCAGGGCCGCCCTTGCCTTGGCAGCCCCTTTGCAGAGCCCCTGCAATGGCGCCTCCAGGCTGTCCCGATTTCTCCAGCCTAACAGTAACCCTAACCCTAACCCTAGAGGATTTCCGGGGCCCAATGGTGGGAGTAAGTGCCCCCGGGTGGTCGAGACGAGAAAGTGGTGCGAGGGCAGGTGTGTTGGCAGGGCCGCCCTTGCCTTGGCAGCCCCTTTGCAGAGCCCCTGCAATGGCGCCTCCAGGCTGTCCCGATTTCTCAAGCCTAACCCTAACCCTAACCCTAACCCTAGAGGATTTTCCGGGGAGCGATGGTGGGAGTAAGCGCCCCCGGGTGGTCGAGACGAGAAAGTGGTGCGAGGGCAGGTGTGTTGGCAGGGCCGCCCTTGCCTTGGCAGCCCCTTTGCAGAGCCCCTGCAATGGCGCCTCCAGGCTGTCCCGATTTCTCCAGCCTAACCCTAACCCTAACCCTAACCCTAGAGGATTTTCCGGGGTGCGATGGTGGGAGTAAGCGCCCCCGGGTGGTCGAGACGAGAAAGTGGTGCGAGGGCAGGTGTGTTGGCAGGGCCGCCCTTGCCTTGGCAGCCCCTTTGCAGAGCCCCTGCAATGGCGCCTCCAGGCTGTCCCTATTTCTCCAGCCTAACCCTAACCCTAACCCTAACCCTAGAGGATTTTCTGGGGCCCGATGGTGGGAGTAAGTGCCCCCGGGTGGTCGAGACGAGAAAGTGGTGCGAGGGCAGGTGTGTTGGCAGGGCCGCCCTTGCCTTGGCAGCCCCTTTGCAGAGCCCCTGCAATGGCGCCTCCAGGCTGTCCCGATTTCTCAAGCCTAACCCTAACCCTAACCCTAACCCTAGAGGATTTCCGGGACCCGATGGTGGGAGTAAGTGCCCCCGGGTGGTCGAGACGAGAAAGTGGTGCGAGGGCAGGTGTGTTGGCAGGGCCGCCCTTGCCTTGGCAGCCCCTTTGCAGAGCCCCTGCAATGGCGCCTCCAGGCTGTCCCTATTTCTCAAGCCTAACCCTAACCCTAACCCTAACCGTAGAGGATTTCCGGGGCCCAATGGTGGGAGTAAGTGCCCCCGGGTGGTCGAGACGAGAAAGTGGTGCGAGGGCAGGTGTGTTGGCAGGGCCGCCCTTGCCTTGGCAGCCCCTTTGCAGAGCCCCTGCAATGGCGCCTCCAGGCTGTCCTGATTTCTCAAGCCTAACCCTAACCCTAACCCTAACCCTAGAGGATTTCCGGGACCCGATGGTGGGAGTAAGCGCCCCCGGGTGGTCGAGACGAGAAAGTGGTGCGAGGGCAGGTGTGTTGGCAGGGCCACCCTTGCCTTGGCAGCCCCTTTGCAGAGCCCCTGCAATGGCGCCTCCAGGCTGTCCCGATTTCTCAAGCCTAACCCTAAGCCTAACCCTAACCCTAGAGGATTTTCTGGGGCGCGATGGTTGGAGTAAGTGCTCCTGGGTGGTCGAGACGAGAAAGTGGTGCGAGGGCAGGTGTGTTGGCAGGGCCGCCCTTGCCTTGGCAGCCCCTTTGCAGAGCCCCTGCAATGGCGCCTCCAGGCTGTCCCTATTTCTCAAGCCTAACCCTAACCCTAACCCTAACCCTAGAGGATTTTCCGGGGCCCGATGGTGGGAGTAAGCGCCCCCGGGTGGTCGAGACGAGAAAGTGGTGCGAGGGCAGGTGTGTTGGCAGGGCCGCCCTTGCCTTGGCAGCCCCTTTGCAGAGCCCCTGCAATGGCGCCTCCAGGCTGTCCCTATTTCTCCAGCCTAACCCTAACCCTAACCCTAACCCTAGAGGATTTTCTGGGGCCCGATGGTGGGAGTAAGCGCCCCCGGGTGGTCGAGACGAGAAAGTGGTGCGAGGGCAGGTGTGTTGGCAGGGCCGCCCTTGCCTTGGCAGCCCCTTTGCAGAGCCCCTGCAATGGCGCCTCCAGGCTGTCCCGATTTCTCAAGCCTAACCCTAACCCTAACCCTAACCCTAGAGGATTTCCGGGACCCGATGGTGGGAGTAAGCGCCCCCGGGTGGTCGAGACGAGAAAGTGGTGCGAGGGCAGGTGTGTTGGCAGGGCCGCCCTTGCCTTGGCAGCCCCTTTGCAGAGCCCCTGCAATGGCGCCTCCAGGCTGTCCCGATTTCTCAAGCCTAACCCTAACCCTAACCCTAACCCAAGAGGATTTCCGGGGCCCAATGGTGGGAGTAAGTGCCCCTGGGTGGTCGAGACGAGAAAGTGGTGCGAGGGCAGGTGTGTTGGCAGGGCCGCCCTTGCCTTGGCAGCCCCTTTGCAGAGCCCCTGCAATGGCGCCTCCAGGCTGTCCTGATTTCTCAAGCCTAACCCTAACCCTAACCCTAACCCTAGAGGATTTCCGGGACCCGATGGTGGGAGTAAGCGCCCCCGGGTGGTCGAGACGAGAAAGTGGTGCGAGGGCAGGTGTGTTGGCAGGGCCGCCCTTGCCTTGGCAGCCCCTTTGCAGAGCCCCTGCAATGGCGCCTCCAGGCTGTCCCTATTTCTCCAGCCTAACCCTAACCCTAACCCTAACCCTAGAGGATTTTCTGGGGCCCGATGGTGGGAGTAAGCGCCCCCGGGTGGTCGAGACGAGAAAGTGGTGCGAGGGCAGGTGTGTTGGCAGGGCCGCCCTTGCCTTGGCAGCCCCTTTGCAGAGCCCCTGCAATGGCGCCTCCAGGCTGTCCCGATTTCTCAAGCCTAACCCTAACCCTAACCCTAACCCTAGAGGATTTCCGGGACCCGATGGTGGGAGTAAGCGCCCCCGGGTGGTCGAGACGAGAAAGTGGTGCGAGGGCAGGTGTGTTGGCAGGGCCGCCCTTGCCTTGGCAGCCCCTTTGCAGAGCCCCTGCAATGGCGCCTCCAGGCTGTCCCGATTTCTCAAGCCTAACCCTAACCCTAACCCTAACCCAAGAGGATTTCCGGGGCCCAATGGTGGGAGTAAGTGCCCCCGGGTGGTCGAGACGAGAAAGTGGTGCGAGGGCAGGTGTGTTGGCAGGGCCGCCCTTGCCTTGGCAGCCCCTTTGCAGAGCCCCTGCAATGGCGCCTCCAGGCTGTCCCGATTTCTCAAGCCTAACCCTAACCCTAACCCTAACCCTAGAGGATTTTCCGGGGCCCGATGGTGGGAGTAAGCGCCCCCGGGTGGTCGAGATGAGAAAGTGGTGCGAGGGCAGGTGTGTTGGCAGGGCCGCCCTTGCCTTGGCAGCCCCTTTGCAGAGCCCCTGCAATGGCGCCTCCAGGCTGTCCCTATTTCTCCAGCCTAACCCTAACCCTAACCCTAACCCTAGAGGATTTTCTGGGGCCCGATGGTGGGAGTAAGCGCCCCCGGGTGGTCGAGACGAGAAAGTGGTGCGAGGGCAGGTGTGTTGGCAGGGCCGCCCTTGCCTTGGCAGCCCCTTTGCAGAGCCCCTGCAATGGCGCCTCCAGGCTGTCCCGATTTCTCCAGCCTAACCCTAACCCTAACCCTAACCCTAGAGGATTTTCTGGGGCCCGATGGTGGGAGTAAGTGCCCCCGGGTGGTCGAGACGAGAAAGTGGTGCGAGGGCAGGTGTGTTGGCAGGGCCGCCCTTGCCTTGGCAGCCCCTTTGCAGAGCCCCTGCAATGGCGCCTCCAGGCTGTCCCTATTTCTCCAGCCTAACCCTAACCCTAACCCTAACCCTAGAGGATTTTCTGGGGCCCGATGGTGGGAGTAAGCGCCCCCGGGTGGTCGAGACGAGAAAGTGGTGCGAGGGCAGGTGTGTTGGCAGGGCCGCCCTTGCCTTGGCAGCCCCTTTGCAGAGCCCCTGCAATGGCGCCTCCAGGCTGTCCCTATTTCTCCAGCCTAACCCTAACCCTAACCCTAACCCTAGAGGATTTTCCGGGGCCCGATGGTGGGAGTAAGTGCCCCCGGGTGGTCGAGACGAGAAAGTGGTGCGAGGGCAGGTGTGTTGGCAGGGCCGCCCTTGCCTTGGCAGCCCCTTTGCAAAGCCCCTGCAATGGCGCCTCCAGGCTGCCCTGATTTCTCAAGCCTAACCCTAACCCTAACCCTAACCCTAGAGGATTTCCGGGACCCGATGGTGGGAGTAAGTGCCCCCGGGTGGTCGAGACGAGAAAGTGGTGCGAGGGCAGGTGTGTTGGCAGGGCCGCCCTTGCCTTGGCAGCCCCTTTGCAGAGCCCCTGCAATGGCGCCTCCAGGCTGTCCCGATTTCTCAAGCCTAACCCTAAGCCTAACCCTAACCCTAGAGGATTTCCGGGGCCCAATGGTGGGAGTAAGTGCCCCCGGGTGGTCGAGACGAGAAAGTGGTGCGAGGGCAGGTGTGTTGGCAGGGCCGCCCTTGCCTTGGCAGCCCCTTTGCAGAGCCCCTGCAATGGCGCCTCCAGGCTGTCCCTATTTCTCAAGCCTAACCCTAACCCTAACCCTAACCCTAGAGGATTTCCGGGACCCGATGGTGGGAGTAAGCGCCCCCGGGTGGTCGAGACGAGAAAGTGGTGCGAGGGCAGGTGTGTTGGCAGGGCCGCCCTTGCCTTGGCAGCCCCTTTGCAGAGCCCCTGCAATGGCGCCTCCAGGCTGTCCCTATTTCTCAAGCCTAACCCTAAGCCTAACCCTAACCCTAGAGGATTTTCCGGGGCCCGATGGTGGGAGTAAGTGCCCCCGGGTGGTCGAGACGAGAAAGTGGTGCGAGGGCAGGTGTGTTGGCAGGGCCGCCCTTGCCTTGGCAGCCCCTTTGCAGAGCCCCTGCAATGGCGCCTCCAGGCTGTCCCGATTTCTCCAGCCTAACCCTAACCCTAACCCTAACCCTAGAGGATTTTCTGGGGCCCGATGGTTGCAGTAAGCGCCCCCGGGTGGTCGAGACGAGAAAGTGGTGCGAGGGCAGGTGTGTTGGCAGGGCCGCCCTTGCCTTGGCAGCCCCTTTGCAGAGCCCCTGCAATGGCGCCTCCAGGCTGTCCCGATTTCTCAAGCCTAACCCTAAGCCTAACCCTAACCGTAGAGGATTTCCGGGACCCGATGGTGGGAGTAAGTGCCCCCGGGTGGTCGAGACGAGAAAGTGGTGCGAGGGCAGGTGTGTTGGCAGGGCCGCCCTTGCCTTGGCAGCCCCTTTGCAGAGCCCCTGCAATGGCGCCTCCAGGCTGTCCCTATTTCTCAAGCCTAACCCTAACCCTAACCCTAACCCTAGAGGATTTTCCGGGGCCCGATGGTGGGAGTAAGCGCCCCCGGGTGGTCGAGACGAGAAAGTGGTGCGAGGGCAGGTGTGTTGGCAGGGCCGCCCTTGCCTTGGCAGCCCCTTTGCAGAGCCCCTGCAATGGCGCCTCCAGGCTGTCCCTATTTCTCAAGCCTAACCCTAACCCTAACCCTAACCCTAGAGGATTTTCTGGGGCCCGATGGTGGGAGTAAGCGCCCCCGGGTGGTCGAGACGAGAAAGTGGTGCGAGGGCAGGTGTGTTGGCAGGGCCGCCCTTGCCTTGGCAGCCCCTTTGCAGAGCCCCTGCAATGGCGCCTCCAGGCTGTCCCGATTTCTCAAGCCTAACCCTAACCCTAACCCTAACCCTAGAGGATTTCCGGGACCCGATGGTGGGAGTAAGCGCCCCCGGGTGGTCGAGACGAGAAAGTGGTGCGAGGGCAGGTGTGTTGGCAGGGCCGCCCTTGCCTTGGCAGCCCCTTTGCAGAGCCCCTGCAATGGCGCCTCCAGGCTGTCCCGATTTCTCAAGCCTAACCCTAACCCTAACCCTAACCCAAGAGGATTTCCGGGGCCCAATGGTGGGAGTAAGTGCCCCCGGGTGGTCGAGACGAGAAAGTGGTGCGAGGGCAGGTGTGTTGGCAGGGCCGCCCTTGCCTTGGCAGCCCCTTTGCAGAGCCCCTGCAATGGCGCCTCCAGGCTGTCCCGATTTCTCAAGCCTAACCCTAAGCCTAACCCTAACCCTAGAGGATTTTCTGGGGCCCGATGGTGGGAGTAAGTGCTCCTGGGTGGTCGAGACGAGAAAGTGGTGCGAGGGCAGGTGTGTTGGCAGGGCCGCCCTTGCCTTGGCAGCCCCTTTGCAGAGCCCCTGCAATGGCGCCTCCAGGCTGTCCCTATTTCTCAAGCCTAACCCTAACCCTAACCCTAACCCTAGAGGATTTTCCGGGGCCCGATGGTGGGAGTAAGCGCCCCCGGGTGGTCGAGATGAGAAAGTGGTGCGAGGGCAGGTGTGTTGGCAGGGCCGCCCTTGCCTTGGCAGCCCCTTTGCAGAGCCCCTGCAATGGCGCCTCCAGGCTGTCCCTATTTCTCCAGCCTAACCCTAACCCTAACCCTAACCCTAGAGGATTTTCTGGGGCCCGATGGTGGGAGTAAGCGCCCCCGGGTGGTCGAGACGAGAAAGTGGTGCGAGGGCAGGTGTGTTGGCAGGGCCGCCCTTGCCTTGGCAGCCCCTTTGCAGAGCCCCTGCAATGGCGCCTCCAGGCTGTCCCGATTTCTCAAGCCTAACCCTAACCCTAACCCTAACCCTAGAGGATTTCCGGGACCCGATGGTGGGAGTAAGCGCCCCCGGGTGGTCGAGACGAGAAAGTGGTGCGAGGGCAGGTGTGTTGGCAGGGCCGCCCTTGCCTTGGCAGCCCCTTTGCAGAGCCCCTGCAATGGCGCCTCCAGGCTGTCCCGATTTCTCAAGCCTAACCCTAACCCTAACCCTAACCCAAGAGGATTTCCGGGGCCCAATGGTGGGAGTAAGTGCCCCCGGGTGGTCGAGACGAGAAAGTGGTGCGAGGGCAGGTGTGTTGGCAGGGCCGCCCTTGCCTTGGCAGCCCCTTTGCAGAGCCCCTGCAATGGCGCCTCCAGGCTGTCCTGATTTCTCAAGCCTAACCCTAACCCTAACCCTAACCCTAGAGGATTTCCGGGACCCGATGGTGGGAGTAAGCGCCCCCGGGTGGTCGAGACGAGAAAGTGGTGCGAGGGCAGGTGTGTTGGCAGGGCCGCCCTTGCCTTGGCAGCCCCTTTGCAGAGCCCCTGCAATGGCGCCTCCAGGCTGTCCCTATTTCTCCAGCCTAACCCTAACTCTAACCCTAACCCTAGAGGATTTTCTGGGGCCCGATGGTGGGAGTAAGCGCCCCCGGGTGGTCGAGACGAGAAAGTGGTGCGAGGGCAGGTGTGTTGGCAGGGCCGCCCTTGCCTTGGCAGCCCCTTTGCAGAGCCCCTGCAATGGCGCCTCCAGGCTGTCCCGATTTCTCAAGCCTAACCCTAACCCTAACCCTAACCCTAGAGGATTTCCGGGACCCGATGGTGGGAGTAAGCGCCCCCGGGTGGTCGAGACGAGAAAGTGGTGCGAGGGCAGGTGTGTTGGCAGGGCCGCCCTTGCCTTGGCAGCCCCTTTGCAGAGCCCCTGCAATGGCGCCTCCAGGCTGTCCCGATTTCTCAAGCCTAACCCTAACCCTAACCCTAACCCAAGAGGATTTCCGGGGCCCAATGGTGGGAGTAAGTGCCCCCGGGTGGTCGAGACGAGAAAGTGGTGCGAGGGCAGGTGTGTTGGCAGGGCCGCCCTTGCCTTGGCAGCCCCTTTGCAGAGCCCCTGCAATGGCGCCTCCAGGCTGTCCCGATTTCTCAAGCCTAACCCTAAGCCTAACCCTAACCCTAGAGGATTTTCTGGGGCCCGATGGTGGGAGTAAGTGCTCCTGGGTGGTCGAGACGAGAAAGTGGTGCGAGGGCAGGTGTGTTGGCAGGGCCGCCCTTGCCTTGGCAGCCCCTTTGCAGAGCCCCTGCAATGGCGCCTCCAGGCTGTCCCTATTTCTCAAGCCTAACCCTAACCCTAACCCTAACCCTAGAGGATTTTCCGGGGCCCGATGGTGGGAGTAAGCGCCCCCGGGTGGTCGAGATGAGAAAGTGGTGCGAGGGCAGGTGTGTTGGCAGGGCCGCCCTTGCCTTGGCAGCCCCTTTGCAGAGCCCCTGCAATGGCGCCTCCAGGCTGTCCCTATTTCTCCAGCCTAACCCTAACCCTAACCCTAACCCTAGAGGATTTTCTGGGGCCCGATGGTGGGAGTAAGCGCCCCCGGGTGGTCGAGACGAGAAAGTGGTGCGAGGGCAGGTGTGTTGGCAGGGCCGCCCTTGCCTTGGCAGCCCCTTTGCAGAGCCCCTGCAATGGCGCCTCCAGGCTGTCCCGATTTCTCAAGCCTAACCCTAAGCCTAACCCTAACCCTAGAGGATTTTCTGGGGCCCGATGGTGGGAGTAAGTGCTCCTGGGTGGTCGAGACGAGAAAGTGGTGCGAGGGCAGGTGTGTTGGCAGGGCCGCCCTTGCCTTGGCAGCCCCTTTGCAGAGCCCCTGCAATGGCGCCTCCAGGCTGTCCCTATTTCTCAAGCCTAACCCTAACCCTAACCCTAACCCTAGAGGATTTTCCGGGGCCCGATGGTGGGAGTAAGCGCCCCCGGGTGGTCGAGATGAGAAAGTGGTGCGAGGGCAGGTGTGTTGGCAGGGCCGCCCTTGCCTTGGCAGCCCCTTTGCAGAGCCCCTGCAATGGCGCCTCCAGGCTGTCCCTATTTCTCCAGCCTAACCCTAACCCTAACCCTAACCCTAGAGGATTTTCTGGGGCCCGATGGTGGGAGTAAGCGCCCCCGGGTGGTCGAGACGAGAAAGTGGTGCGAGGGCAGGTGTGTTGGCAGGGCCGCCCTTGCCTTGGCAGCCCCTTTGCAGAGCCCCTGCAATGGCGCCTCCAGGCTGTCCCGATTTCTCCAGCCTAACCCTAACCCTAACCCTAACCCTAGAGGATTTTCTGGGGCCCGATGGTGGGAGTAAGTGCCCCCGGGTGGTCGAGACGAGAAAGTGGTGCGAGGGCAGGTGTGTTGGCAGGGCCGCCCTTGCCTTGGCAGCCCCTTTGCAGAGCCCCTGCAATGGCGCCTCCAGGCTGTCCCTATTTCTCCAGCCTAACCCTAACCCTAACCCTAACCCTAGAGGATTTTCTGGGGCCCGATGGTGGGAGTAAGCGCCCCCGGGTGGTCGAGACGAGAAAGTGGTGCGAGGGCAGGTGTGTTGGCAGGGCCGCCCTTGCCTTGGCAGCCCCTTTGCAGAGCCCCTGCAATGGCGCCTCCAGGCTGTCCCTATTTCTCCAGCCTAACCCTAACCCTAACCCTAACCCTAGAGGATTTTCCGGGGCCCGATGGTGGGAGTAAGTGCCCCCGGGTGGTCGAGACGAGAAAGTGGTGCGAGGGCAGGTGTGTTGGCAGGGCCGCCCTTGCCTTGGCAGCCCCTTTGCAAAGCCCCTGCAATGGCGCCTCCAGGCTGCCCTGATTTCTCAAGCCTAACCCTAACCCTAACCCTAACCCTAGAGGATTTCCGGGACCCGATGGTGGGAGTAAGTGCCCCCGGGTGGTCGAGACGAGAAAGTGGTGCGAGGGCAGGTGTGTTGGCAGGGCCGCCCTTGCCTTGGCAGCCCCTTTGCAGAGCCCCTGCAATGGCGCCTCCAGGCTGTCCCGATTTCTCAAGCCTAACCCTAAGCCTAACCCTAACCCTAGAGGATTTCCGGGGCCCAATGGTGGGAGTAAGTGCCCCCGGGTGGTCGAGACGAGAAAGTGGTGCGAGGGCAGGTGTGTTGGCAGGGCCGCCCTTGCCTTGGCAGCCCCTTTGCAGAGCCCCTGCAATGGCGCCTCCAGGCTGTCCCTATTTCTCAAGCCTAACCCTAACCCTAACCCTAACCCTAGAGGATTTCCGGGACCCGATGGTGGGAGTAAGCGCCCCCGGGTGGTCGAGACGAGAAAGTGGTGCGAGGGCAGGTGTGTTGGCAGGGCCGCCCTTGCCTTGGCAGCCCCTTTGCAGAGCCCCTGCAATGGCGCCTCCAGGCTGTCCCTATTTCTCAAGCCTAACCCTAAGCCTAACCCTAACCCTAGAGGATTTTCCGGGGCCCGATGGTGGGAGTAAGTGCCCCCGGGTGGTCGAGACGAGAAAGTGGTGCGAGGGCAGGTGTGTTGGCAGGGCCGCCCTTGCCTTGGCAGCCCCTTTGCAAAGCCCCTGCAATGGCGCCTCCAGGCTGTCCCGATTTCTCCAGCCTAACCCTAAGCCTAACCCTAACCCTAGAGAATTTCCGGGACCCGATGGTGGGAGTAAGTGCCCCCGGGTGGTCGAGACGAGAAAGTGGTGCGAGGGCAGGTGTGTTGGCAGGGCCGCCCTTGCCTTGGCAGCCCCTTTGCAGAGCCCCTGCAATGGCGCCTCCAGGCTGTCCCGATTTCTCCAGCCTAACCCTAACCCTAACCCTAACCCTAGAGGATTTTCTGGGGCCCGATGGTTGCAGTAAGCGCCCCCGGGTGGTCGAGACGAGAAAGTGGTGCGAGGGCAGGTGTGTTGGCAGGGCCGCCCTTGCCTTGGCAGCCCCTTTGCAGAGCCCCTGCAATGGCGCCTCCAGGCTGTCCCGATTTCTCAAGCCTAACCCTAAGCCTAACCCTAACCGTAGAGGATTTCCGGGACCCGATGGTGGGAGTAAGTGCCCCCGGGTGGTCGAGACGAGAAAGTGGTGCGAGGGCAGGTGTGTTGGCAGGGCCGCCCTTGCCTTGGCAGCCCCTTTGCAGAGCCCCTGCAATGGCGCCTCCAGGCTGTCCCTATTTCTCAAGCCTAACCCTAACCCTAACCCTAACCCTAGAGGATTTTCCGGGGCCCGATGGTGGGAGTAAGCGCCCCCGGGTGGTCGAGACGAGAAAGTGGTGCGAGGGCAGGTGTGTTGGCAGGGCCGCCCTTGCCTTGGCAGCCCCTTTGCAGAGCCCCTGCAATGGCGCCTCCAGGCTGTCCCTATTTCTCAAGCCTAACCCTAACCCTAACCCTAACCCTAGAGGATTTTCTGGGGTGCGATGGTGGGAGTAAGCGCCCCCGGGTGGTCGAGACGAGAAAGTGGTGCGAGGGCAGGTGTGTTGGCAGGGCCGCCCTTGCCTTGGCAGCCCCTTTGCAGAGCCCCTGCAATGGCGCCTCCAGGCTGTCCCGATTTCTCAAGCCTAACCCTAACCCTAACCCTAACCCTAGAGGATTTCCGGGACCCGATGGTGGGAGTAAGCGCCCCCGGGTGGTCGAGACGAGAAAGTGGTGCGAGGGCAGGTGTGTTGGCAGGGCCGCCCTTGCCTTGGCAGCCCCTTTGCAGAGCCCCTGCAATGGCGCCTCCAGGCTGTCCCGATTTCTCAAGCCTAACCCTAACCCTAACCCTAACCCAAGAGGATTTCCGGGGCCCAATGGTGGGAGTAAGTGCCCCCGGGTGGTCGAGACGAGAAAGTGGTGCGAGGGCAGGTGTGTTGGCAGGGCCGCCCTTGCCTTGGCAGCCCCTTTGCAGAGCCCCTGCAATGGCGCCTCCAGGCTGTCCCGATTTCTCAAGCCTAACCCTAAGCCTAACCCTAACCCTAGAGGATTTTCTGGGGCCCGATGGTGGGAGTAAGTGCTCCTGGGTGGTCGAGACGAGAAAGTGGTGCGAGGGCAGGTGTGTTGGCAGGGCCGCCCTTGCCTTGGCAGCCCCTTTGCAGAGCCCCTGCAATGGCGCCTCCAGGCTGTCCCTATTTCTCAAGCCTAACCCTAACCCTAACCCTAACCCTAGAGGATTTTCCGGGGCCCGATGGTGGGAGTAAGCGCCCCCGGGTGGTCGAGATGAGAAAGTGGTGCGAGGGCAGGTGTGTTGGCAGGGCCGCCCTTGCCTTGGCAGCCCCTTTGCAGAGCCCCTGCAATGGCGCCTCCAGGCTGTCCCTATTTCTCCAGCCTAACCCTAACCCTAACCCTAACCCTAGAGGATTTTCTGGGGCCCGATGGTGGGAGTAAGCGCCCCCGGGTGGTCGAGACGAGAAAGTGGTGCGAGGGCAGGTGTGTTGGCAGGGCCGCCCTTGCCTTGGCAGCCCCTTTGCAGAGCCCCTGCAATGGCGCCTCCAGGCTGTCCCGATTTCTCCAGCCTAACCCTAACCCTAACCCTAACCCTAGAGGATTTTCTGGGGCCCGATGGTGGGAGTAAGTGCCCCCGGGTGGTCGAGACGAGAAAGTGGTGCGAGGGCAGGTGTGTTGGCAGGGCCGCCCTTGCCTTGGCAGCCCCTTTGCAGAGCCCCTGCAATGGCGCCTCCAGGCTGTCCCTATTTCTCCAGCCTAACCCTAACCCTAACCCTAACCCTAGAGGATTTTCTGGGGCCCGATGGTGGGAGTAAGCGCCCCCGGGTGGTCGAGACGAGAAAGTGGTGCGAGGGCAGGTGTGTTGGCAGGGCCGCCCTTGCCTTGGCAGCCCCTTTGCAGAGCCCCTGCAATGGCGCCTCCAGGCTGTCCCTATTTCTCCAGCCTAACCCTAACCCTAACCCTAACCCTAGAGGATTTTCCGGGGCCCGATGGTGGGAGTAAGTGCCCCCGGGTGGTCGAGACGAGAAAGTGGTGCGAGGGCAGGTGTGTTGGCAGGGCCGCCCTTGCCTTGGCAGCCCCTTTGCAAAGCCCCTGCAATGGCGCCTCCAGGCTGCCCTGATTTCTCAAGCCTAACCCTAACCCTAACCCTAACCCTAGAGGATTTCCGGGACCCGATGGTGGGAGTAAGTGCCCCCGGGTGGTCGAGACGAGAAAGTGGTGCGAGGGCAGGTGTGTTGGCAGGGCCGCCCTTGCCTTGGCAGCCCCTTTGCAGAGCCCCTGCAATGGCGCCTCCAGGCTGTCCCGATTTCTCAAGCCTAACCCTAAGCCTAACCCTAACCCTAGAGGATTTCCGGGGCCCAATGGTGGGAGTAAGTGCCCCCGGGTGGTCGAGACGAGAAAGTGGTGCGAGGGCAGGTGTGTTGGCAGGGCCGCCCTTGCCTTGGCAGCCCCTTTGCAGAGCCCCTGCAATGGCGCCTCCAGGCTGTCCCTATTTCTCAAGCCTAACCCTAACCCTAACCCTAACCCTAGAGGATTTCCGGGACCCGATGGTGGGAGTAAGCGCCCCCGGGTGGTCGAGACGAGAAAGTGGTGCGAGGGCAGGTGTGTTGGCAGGGCCGCCCTTGCCTTGGCAGCCCCTTTGCAGAGCCCCTGCAATGGCGCCTCCAGGCTGTCCCTATTTCTCAAGCCTAACCCTAAGCCTAACCCTAACCCTAGAGGATTTTCCGGGGCCCGATGGTGGGAGTAAGTGCCCCCGGGTGGTCGAGACGAGAAAGTGGTGCGAGGGCAGGTGTGTTGGCAGGGCCGCCCTTGCCTTGGCAGCCCCTTTGCAAAGCCCCTGCAATGGCGCCTCCAGGCTGTCCCGATTTCTCCAGCCTAACCCTAAGCCTAACCCTAACCCTAGAGAATTTCCGGGGCCCGATGGTGGGAGTAAGTGCCCCCGGGTGGTCGAGACGAGAAAGTGGTGCGAGGGCAGGTGTGTTGGCAGGGCCGCCCTTGCCTTGGCAGCCCCTTTGCAGAGCCCCTGCAATGGCGCCTCCAGGCTGTCCCGATTTCTCCAGCCTAACCCTAACCCTAACCCTAACCCTAGAGGATTTTCTGGGGCCCGATGGTTGCAGTAAGCGCCCCCGGGTGGTCGAGACGAGAAAGTGGTGCGAGGGCAGGTGTGTTGGCAGGGCCGCCCTTGCCTTGGCAGCCCCTTTGCAGAGCCCCTGCAATGGCGCCTCCAGGCTGTCCCGATTTCTCAAGCCTAACCCTAAGCCTAACCCTAACCGTAGAGGATTTCCGGGACCCGATGGTGGGAGTAAGTGCCCCCGGGTGGTCGAGACGAGAAAGTGGTGCGAGGGCAGGTGTGTTGGCAGGGCCGCCCTTGCCTTGGCAGCCCCTTTGCAGAGCCCCTGCAATGGCGCCTCCAGGCTGTCCCGATTTCTCAAGCCTAACCCTAACCCTAACCCTAACCCTAGAGGATTTTCTGGGGCCCGATGGTGGGAGTAAGTGCCCCCGGGTGGTCGAGACGAGAAAGTGGTGCGAGGGCAGGTGTGTTGGCAGGGCCGCCCTTGCCTTGGCAGCCCCTTTGCAGAGCCCCTGCAATGGCGCCTCCAGGCTGTCCCTATTTCTCAAGCCTAACCCTAAGCCTAACCCTAACCCTAGAGGATTTTCCGGGGTGCGATGGTGGGAGTAAGCGCCCCCGGGTGGTCGAGACGAGAAAGTGGTGCGAGGGCAGGTGTGTTGGCAGGGCCGCCCTTGCCTTGGCAGCCCCTTTGCAGAGCCCCTGCAATGGCGCCTCCAGGCTGTCCCTATTTCTCAAGCCTAACCCTAAGCCTAACCCTAACCCTAGAGGATTTTCCGGGGCCCGATGGTGGGAGTAAGTGCCCCCGGGTGGTCGAGACGAGAAAGTGGTGCGAGGGCAGGTGTGTTGGCAGGTCCGCCCTTGCCTTGGCAGCCCCTTTACAGAGCCCCTGCAATGGCGCCTCCAGGCTGTCCCTATTTCTCAAGCCTAACCCTAACCCTAACCCTAACCCTAGAGGATTTTCTGGGGCCCGATGGTGGGAGTAAGCGCCCCCGGGTGGTCGAGACGAGAAAGTAGTGCGAGGGCAGGTGTGTTGGCAGGGCCGCCCTTGCCTTGGCAGCCCCTTTGCAGAGCCCCTGCAATGGCGCCTCCAGGCTGTCCCGATTTCTCAAGCCTAACCCTAACCCTAACCCTAACCCTAGAGGTTTTCCGGGACCCGATGGTGGGAGTAAGCGCCCGCGGGTGGTCGAGACGAGAAAGTGGTGCGAGGGCAGGTGTGTTGGCAGGGCCGCCCTTGCCTTGGCAGCCCCTTTGCAGAGCCCCTGCAATGGCGCCTCCACGCTGTCCCGATTTCTCAAGCCTAACCCTAAGCCTAACCCTAACCCTAGAGGATACCGGGGCCCAATGGTGGGAGTAAGTGCCCCCGGGTGGTCGAGACGAGAAAGTGGTGCGAGGGCAGGTGTGTTGGCAGGGCCGCCCTTGCCTTGGCAGCCCCTTTACAGAGCCCCTGCAATGGTGCCTCCAGGCTGTCCCCATTTCTCCAGCCTAACCCTAACCCTAACCCTAACCCTAGAGGATTTTCTGGGGCGCGATGGTGGGAGTAAGCGCCCCCGGGTGGTCGAGACGAGAAAGTGGTGCGAGGGCAGGTGTGTTGGCAGGGCCGCCCTTGCCTTGGCAGCCCCTTTGCAGAGCCCCTGCAATGGCGCCTCCAGGCTGTCCCAATTTCTCCAGCCTAACCCTAACCCTAACCCTAACCCTAGAGGATTTTCTGGGGCCCGATGGTGAGAGTAAGTGCTCCCGGGTGGTCGAGACGAGAAAGTGGTGCGAGGGCAGGTGTGTTGGCAGGGCCGCCCTTGCCTTGGCAGCCCCTTTGCAGAGCCCCTGCAATGGCGCCTCCAGGCTGTCCCTATTTCTCAAGCCTAACCCTAAGCCTAACCCTAACCCTAGAGGATTTCCGGGACCCGATGGTGGGAGTAAGCGCCCCCGGGTGGTCGAGACGAGAAAGTGGTGCGAGGGCAGGTGTGTTGGCAGGGCCGCCCTTGCCTTGGCAGCCCCTTTGCAGAGCCCCTGCAATGGCGCCTCCAGGCTGTCCCGATTTCTCAAGCCTAACCCTAACCCTAACCCTAGAGGATTTTCTGGGGCCCGATGGTTGCAGTAAGCGCCCCCGGGTGGTCGAGACGAGAAAGTGGTGCGAGGGCAGGTGTGTTGGCAGGGCCGCCCTTGCCTTGGCAGCCCCTTTGCAGAGCCCCTGCAATGGCACCTCCAGGCTGTCCCTATTTCTCCAGCCTAACCCTAACCCTAACCCTAACCCTAGAGGATTTTCTGGGGCGCGATGGTGGGAGTAAGCGCCCCCGGGTGGTCGAGACGAGAAAGTGGTGCGAGGGCAGGTGTGTTGGCAGGGCCGCCCTTGCCTTGGCAGCCCCTTTGCAGAGCCCCTGCAATGGCGCCTCCAGGCTGTCCCTATTTCTCAAGCCTAACCCTAAGCCTAACCCTAACCCTAGAGGATTTTCCGGGGCGCGATGGTGGGAGTAAGCGCCCCCGGGTGGTCGAGACGAGAAAGTGGTGCGAGGGCAGGTGTGTTGGCAGGGCCGCCCTTGCCTTGGCAGCCCCTTGGCAGAGCCCCTGCAATGGCGCCTCCAGGCTGTCCCGATTTCTCAAGCCTAACCCTAACCCTAACCCTAACCCAAGAGGATTTCCGGGGCCCAATGGTGGGAGTAAGTGCCCCCGGGTGGTCGAGACGAGAAAGTGGTGCGAGGGCAGGTGTGTTGGCAGGGCCGCCCTTGCCTTGGCAGCCCCTTTGCAGAGCCCCTGCAATGGCGCCTCCAGGCTGTCCTGATTTCTCAAGCCTAACCCTAAGCCTAACCCTAACCCTAGAGGATTTCCGGGACCCGATGGTGGGAGTAAGCGCCCCCGGGTGGTCGAGACGAGAAAGTGGTGCGAGGGCAGGTGTGTTGGCAGGGCCGCCCTTGCCTTGGCAGCCCCTTTGCAGAGCCCCTGCAATGGCGCCTCCAGGCTGTCCCAATTTCTCAAGCCTAACCCTAAGCCTAACCCTAACCCTAGAGGATTTTCTGGGGCCCGATGGTGGGAGTAAGTGCTCCTGGGTGGTCGAGACGAGAAAGTGGTGCGAGGGCAGGTGTGTTGGCAGGGCCGCCCTTGCCTTGGCAGCCCCTTTGCAGAGCCCCTGCAATGGCGCCTCCAGGCTGTCCCTATTTCTCAAGCCTAACCCTAACCCTAACCCTAACCCTAGAGGATTTTCCGGGGCCCGATGGTGGGAGTAAGCGCCCCCGGGTGGTCGAGACGAGAAAGTGGTGCGAGGGCAGGTGTGTTGGCAGGGCCGCCCTTGCCTTGGCAGCCCCTTTGCAGAGCCCCTGCAATGGCGCCTCCAGGCTGTCCCTATTTCTCCAGCCTAACCCTAACCCTAACCCTAACCCTAGAGGATTTTCCGGGGCCCGATGGTGGGAGTAAGTGCCCCCGGGTGGTCGAGACGAGAAAGTGGTGCGAGGGCAGGTGTGTTGGCAGGGCCGCCCTTGCCTTGGCAGCCCCTTTGCAAAGCCCCTGCAATGGCGCCTCCAGGCTGCCCTGATTTCTCCAGCCTAACCCTAACCCTAACCCTAACCCTAGAGGATTTCCGGGACCCGATGGTGGGAGTAAGTGCCCCCGGGTGGTCGAGACGAGAAAGTGGTGCGAGGGCAGGTGTGTTGGCAGGGCCGCCCTTGCCTTGGCAGCCCCTTTGCAGAGCCCCTGCAATGGCGCCTCCAGGCTGTCCCGATTTCTCAAGCCTAACCCTAAGCCTAACCCTAACCCTAGAGGATTTCCGGGGCCCAATGGTGGGAGTAAGTGCCCCCGGGTGGTCGAGACGAGAAAGTGGTGCGAGGGCAGGTGTGTTGGCAGGGCCGCCCTTGCCTTGGCAGCCCCTTTGCAGAGCCCCTGCAATGGCGCCTCCAGGCTGTCCCTATTTCTCAAGCCTAACCCTAACCCTAACCCTAACCCTAGAGGATTTCCGGGACCCGATGGTGGGAGTAAGCGCCCCCGGGTGGTCGAGACGAGAAAGTGGTGCGAGGGCAGGTGTGTTGGCAGGGCCGCCCTTGCCTTGGCAGCCCCTTTGCAGAGCCCCTGCAATGGCGCCTCCAGGCTGTCCCTATTTCTCAAGCCTAACCCTAAGCCTAACCCTAACCCTAGAGGATTTTCCGGGGCCCGATGGTGGGAGTAAGTGCCCCCGGGTGGTCGAGACGAGAAAGTGGTGCGAGGGCAGGTGTGTTGGCAGGGCCGCCCTTGCCTTGGCAGCCCCTTTGCAAAGCCCCTGCAATGGCGCCTCCAGGCTGTCCCGATTTCTCCAGCCTAACCCTAAGCCTAACCCTAACCCTAGAGAATTTCCGGGACCCGATGGTGGGAGTAAGTGCCCCCGGGTGGTCGAGACGAGAAAGTGGTGCGAGGGCAGGTGTGTTGGCAGGGCCGCCCTTGCCTTGGCAGCCCCTTTGCAGAGCCCCTGCAATGGCGCCTCCAGGCTGTCCCGATTTCTCAAGCCTAACCCTAACCCTAACCCTAACCCTAGAGGATTTTCTGGGGCCCGATGGTTGCAGTAAGCGCCCCCGGGTGGTCGAGACGAGAAAGTGGTGCGAGGGCAGGTGTGTTGGCAGGGCCGCCCTTGCCTTGGCAGCCCCTTTGCAGAGCCCCTGCAATGGCGCCTCCAGGCTGTCCCGATTTCTCAAGCCTAACCCTAAGCCTAACCCTAACCGTAGAGGATTTCCGGGACCCGATGGTGGGAGTAAGTGCCCCCGGGTGGTCGAGACGAGAAAGTGGTGCGAGGGCAGGTGTGTTGGCAGGGCCGCCCTTGCCTTGGCAGCCCCTTTGCAGAGCCCCTGCAATGGCGCCTCCAGGCTGTCCCTATTTCTCAAGCCTAACCCTAACCCTAACCCTAACCCTAGAGGATTTTCTGGGGCGCGATGGTGGGAGTAAGTGCCCCCGGGTGGTCGAGACGAGAAAGTGGTGCGAGGGCAGGTGTGTTGGCAGGGCCGCCCTTGCCTTGGCAGCCCCTTTGCAGAGCCCCTGCAATGGCGCCTCCAGGCTGTCCCTATTTCTCAAGCCTAACCCTAAGCCTAACCCTAACCCTAGAGGATTTTCCGGGGTGCGATGGTGGGAGTAAGCGCCCCCGGGTGGTCGAGACGAGAAAGTGGTGCGAGGGCAGGTGTGTTGGCAGGGCCGCCCTTGCCTTGGCAGCCCCTTTGCAGAGCCCCTGCAATGGCGCCTCCAGGCTGTCCCTATTTCTCAAGCCTAACCCTAAGCCTAACCCTAACCCTAGAGGATTTCCGGGGCCCGATGGTGGGAGTAAGTGCCCCCGGGTGGTCGAGACGAGAAAGTGGTGCGAGGGCAGGTGTGTTGGCAGGGCCGCCCTTGCCTTGGCAGCCCCTTTACAGAGCCCCTGCAATGGCGCCTCCAGGCTGTCCCTATTTCTCAAGCCTAACCCTAACCCTAACCCTAACCCTAGAAGATTTCCGGGGCCCAATGGTGGGAGTAAGTGCCCCCGGGTGGTCGAGACGAGAAAGTGGTGCGAGGGCAGGTGTGTTGGCAGGGCCGCCCTTGCCTTGGCAGCCCCTTTGCAGAGCCCCTGCAATGGCGCCTCCAGGCTGTCCCTATTTCTCAAGCCTAACCCTAACCCTAACCCTAACCCTAGAGGATTTTCTGGGGCACGATGGTGGGAGTAAGCGCCCCCGGGTGGTCGAGACGAGAAAGTGGTGCGAGGGCAGGTGTGTTGGCAGGGCCGCCCTTGCCTTGGCAGCCCCTTTGCAGAGCCCCTGCAATGGCGCCTCCAGGCTGTCCCTATTTCTCAAGCCTAACCCTAACCCTAACCCTAACCCTAGAGGTTTTCCGGGACCCGATGGTGGGAGTAAGCGCCCGCGGGTGGTCGAGACGAGAAAGTGGTGCGAGGGCAGGTGTGTTGGCAGGGCCGCCCTTGCCTTGGCAGCCCCTTTGCAGAGCCCCTGCAATGGCGCCTCCACGCTGTCCCGATTTCTCAAGCCTAACCCTAAGCCTAACCCTAACCCTAGAGGATACCGGGGCCCAATGGTGGGAGTAAGTGCCCCCGGGTGGTCGAGACGAGAAAGTGGTGCGAGGGCAGGTGTGTTGGCAGGGCCGCCCTTGCCTTGGCAGCCCCTTTGCAGAGCCCCTGCAATGGTGCCTCCAGGCTGTCCCCATTTCTCCAGCCTAACCCTAACCCTAACCCTAACCCTAGAGGATTTTCTGGGGCGCGATGGTGGGAGTAAGCGCCCCCGGGTGGTCGAGACGAGAAAGTGGTGCGAGGGCAGGTGTGTTGGCAGGGCCGCCCTTGCCTTGGCAGCCCCTTTGCAGAGCCCCTGCAATGGCGCCTCCAGGCTGTCCCAATTTCTCCAGCCTAACCCTAACCCTAACCCTAACCCTAGAGGATTTTCTGGGGCGCGATGGTGGGAGTAAGCGCCCCCGGGTGGTCGAGACGAGAAAGTGGTGCGAGGGCAGGTGTGTTGGCAGGGCCGCCCTTGCCTTGGCAGCCCCTTTGCAGAGCCCCTGCAATGGCGCCTCCAGGCTGTCCCTATTTCTCAAGCCTAACCCTAAGCCTAACCCTAACCCTAGAGGATTTTCCGGGGCGCGATGGTGGGAGTAAGCGCCCCCGGGTGGTCGAGACGAGAAAGTGGTGCGAGGGCAGGTGTGTTGGCAGGGCCGCCCTTGCCTTGGCAGCCCCTTGGCAGAGCCCCTGCAATGGCGCCTCCAGGCTGTCCCTATTTCTCAAGCCTAACCCTAACCCTAACCCTAACCCTAGAGGATTTTCTGGGGCGCGATGGTGGGAGTAAGCGCCCCTGGGTGGTCGAGACGAGAAAGTGGTGCGAGGGCAGGTGTGTTGGCAGGGCCGCCCTTGCCTTGGCAGCCCCTTTGCAGAGCCCCTGCAATGGCGCCTCCAGGCTGTCCCGATTTCTCCAGCCTAACCCTAACCCTAACCCTAACCCTAGAGGATTTTCTGGGGCCCGATGGTGGGAGTAAGTGCCCCCGGGTGGTCGAGACGAGAAAGTGGTGCGAGGGCAGGTGTGTTGGCAGGGCCGCCCTTGCCTTGGCAGCCCCTTTGCAGAGCCCCTGCAATGGCGCCTCCAGGCTGTCCCTATTTCTCAAGCCTAACCCTAACCCTAACCCTAATCCTAGAGGATTTTCTGGGGCCCGATGGTGGGAGTAAGCGCCCCCGGGTGGTCGAGACGAGAAAGTGGTGCGAGGGCAGGTGTGTTGGCAGGGCCGCCCTTGCCTTGGCAGCCCCTTTGCAGAGCCCCTGCAATGGCGCCTCCAGGCTGTCCCTATTTCTCCAGCCTAACCCTAACCCTAACCCTAACCCTAGAGGTTTTCCGGGACCCGATGGTGGGAGTAAGTGCCCCCGGGTGGTCGAGACGAGAAAGTGGTGCGAGGGCAGGTGTGTTGGCAGGGCCGCCCTTGCCTTGGCAGCCCCTTTGCAGAGCCCCTGCAATGGTGCCTCCAGGCTGTCCCGATTTCTCAAGCCTAACCCTAACCCTAACCCTAACCCTAGAGGATTTCCGGGGCCCAATGGTGGGAGTAAGTGCCCCCGGGTGGTCGAGACGAGAAAGTGGTGCGAGGGCAGGTGTGTTGGCAGGGCCGCCCTTGCCTTGGCAGCCCCTTTGCAGAGCCCCTGCAATGGCGCCTCCAGGCTGTCCCGATTTCTCAAGCCTAACCCTAACCCTAACCCTAACCCTAGAGGATTTTCTGGGGCCCGATGGTGGGAGTAAGCGCCCCCGGGTGGTCGAGACGAGAAAGTGGTGCGAGGGCAGGTGTGTTGGCAGGGCCGCCCTTGCCTTGGCAGCCCCTTTGCAGAGCCCCTGCAATGGCGCCTCCAGGCTGTCCCAATTTCTCCAGCCTAACCCTAACCCTAACTCTAACCCTAGAGGATTTTCTGGGGCCCGATGGTGGGAGTAAGCGCCCGCGGGTGGTCGAGACGAGAAAGTGGTGCGAGGGCAGGTGTGTTGGCAGGGCCGCCCTTGCCTTGGCAGCCCCTTTGCAGAGCCCCTGCAATGGCGCCTCCAGGCTGTCCCGATTTCTCAAGCCTAACCCTAACCCTAACCCTAGAGGATTTTCTGGGGCCCGATGGTTGCAGTAAGCGCCCCCGGGTGGTCGAGACGAGAAAGTGGTGCGAGGGCAGGTGTGTTGGCAGGGCCGCCCTTGCCTTGGCAGCCCCTTTGCAGAGCCCCTGCAATGGCACCTCCAGGCTGTCCCTATTTCTCAAGCCTAACCCTAACCCTAACCCTAACCCTAGAGGATTTTCTGGGGCGCGATGGTGGGAGTAAGCGCCCCCGGGTGGTCGAGACGAGAAAGTGGTGCGAGGGCAGGTGTGTTGGCAGGGCCGCCCTTGCCTTGGCAGCCCCTTTGCAGAGCCCCTGCAATGGCGCCTCCAGGCTGTCCCTATTTCTCAAGCCTAACCCTAAGCCTAACCCTAACCCTAGAGGATTTTCCGGGGCGCGATGGTGGGAGTAAGCGCCCCCGGGTGGTCGAGACGAGAAAGTGGTGCGAGGGCAGGTGTGTTGGCAGGGCCGCCCTTGCCTTGGCAGCCCCTTGGCAGAGCCCCTGCAATGGCGCCTCCAGGCTGTCCCGATTTCTCAAGCCTAACCCTAACCCTAACCCTAACCCTAGAGGATTTTCTGGGGCGCGATGGTGGGAGTAAGCGCCCGCGGGTGGTCGAGACGAGAAAGTGGTGCGAGGGCAGGTGTGTTGGCAGGGCCGCCCTTGCCTTGGCAGCCCCTTTGCAGAGCCCCTGCAATGGCGCCTCCAGGCTGTCCCTATTTCTCAAGCCTAACCCTAACCCTAACCCTAACCCTAGAGGATTTTCTGGGGCCCGATGGTGGGAGTAAGCGCCCCCGGGTGGTCGAGACGAGAAAGTGGTGCGAGGGCAGGTGTGTTGGCAGGGCCGCCCTTGCCTTGGCAGCCCCTTTGCAGAGCCCCTGCAATGGCGCCTCCAGGCTGTCCCGATTTCTCCAGCCTAACCCTAACCCTAACCCTAACCCTAGAGGTTTTCCGGGACCCGATGGTGGGAGTAAGTGCCCCCGGGTGGTCGAGACGAGAAAGTGGTGCGAGGGCAGGTGTGTTGGCAGGGCCGCCCTTGCCTTGGCAGCCCCTTTGCAGAGCCCCTGCAATGGTGCCTCCAGGCTGTCCCGATTTCTCAAGCCTAACCCTAACCCTAACCCTAACCCTAGAGGATTTCCGGGGCCCAATGGTGGGAGTAAGTGCCCCCGGGTGGTCGAGACGAGAAAGTGGTGCGAGGGCAGGTGTGTTGGCAGGGCCGCCCTTGCCTTGGCAGCCCCTTTGCAGAGCCCCTGCAATGGCGCCTCCAGGCTGTCCCGATTTCTCAAGCCTAACCCTAACCCTAACCCTAACCCTAGAGGATTTTCTGGGGCCCGATGGTGGGAGTAAGCGCCCCCGGGTGGTCGAGACGAGAAAGTGGTGCGAGGGCAGGTGTGTTGGCAGGGCCGCCCTTGCCTTGGCAGCCCCTTTGCAGAGCCCCTGCAATGGCGCCTCCAGGCTGTCCCAATTTCTCCAGCCTAACCCTAAACCTAACTCTAACCCTAGAGGATTTTCTGGGGCCCGATGGTGGGAGTAAGCGCCCCCGGGTGGTCGAGACGAGAAAGTGGTGCGAGGGCAGGTGTGTTGGCAGGGCCGCCCTTGCCTTGGCAGCCCCTTTGCAGAGCCCCTGCAATGGCGCCTCCAGGCTGTCCCGATTTCTCAAGCCTAACCCTAACCCTAACCCTAGAGGATTTTCTGGGGCCCGATGGTGGGAGTAAGCGCCCCCGGGTGGTCGAGACGAGAAAGTGGTGCGAGGGCAGGTGTGTTGGCAGGGCCGCCCTTGCCTTGGCAGCCCCTTTGCAGAGCCCCTGCAATGGCACCTCCAGGCTGTCCCTATTTCTCAAGCCTAACCCTAACCCTAACCCTAACCCTAGAGGATTTTCTGGGGCCCGATGGTGGGAGTAAGCGCCCCCGGGTGGTCGAGACGAGAAAGTGGTGCGAGGGCAGGTGTGTTGGCAGGGCCGCCCTTGCCTTGGCAGCCCCTTTGCAGAGCCCCTGCAATGGCGCCTCCAGGCTGTCCCTATTTCTCAAGCCTAACCCTAAGCCTAACCCTAACCCTAGAGGATTTTCCGGGGCGCGATGGTGGGAGTAAGCGCCCCCGGGTGGTCGAGACGAGAAAGTGGTGCGAGGGCAGGTGTGTTGGCAGGGCCGCCCTTGCCTTGGCAGCCCCTTGGCAGAGCCCCTGCAATGGCGCCTCCAGGCTGTCCCTATTTCTCAAGCCTAACCCTAACCCTAACCCTAACCCTAGAGGATTTTCTGGGGCGCGATGGTGGGAGTAAGCGCCCGCGGGTGGTCGAGACGAGAAAGTGGTGCGAGGGCAGGTGTGTTGGCAGGGCCGCCCTTGCCTTGGCAGCCCCTTTGCAGAGCCCCTGCAATGGCGCCTCCAGGCTGTCCCGATTTCTCCAGCCTAACCCTAACCCTAACCCTAACCCTAGAGGATTTTCTGGGGCCCGATGGTGGGAGTAAGTGCCCCCGGGTGGTCGAGACGAGAAAGTGGTGCGAGGGCAGGTGTGTTGGCAGGGCCGCCCTTGCCTTGGCAGCCCCTTTGCAGAGCCCCTGCAATGGCGCCTCCAGGCTGTCCCGATTTCTCAAGCCTAACCCTAACCCTAACCCTAACCCTAGAGGATTTTCTGGGGCGCGATGGTGGGAGTAAGCGCCCCTGGGTGGTCGAGACGAGAAAGTGGTGCGAGGGCAGGTGTGTTGGCAGGGCCGCCCTTGCCTTGGCAGCCCCTTTGCAGAGCCCCTGCAATGGCGCCTCCAGGCTGTCCCGATTTCTCCAGCCTAACCCTAACCCTAACCCTAACCCTAGAGGATTTTCTGGGACCCGATGGTGGGAGTAAGTGCCCCCGGGTGGTCGAGACGAGAAAGTGGTGCGAGGGCAGGTGTGTTGGCAGGGCCGCCCTTGCCTTGGCAGCCCCTTTGCAGAGCCCCTGCAATGGCGCCTCCAGGCTGTCCCTATTTCTCAAGCCTAACCCTAACCCTAACCCTAACCCTAGAGGATTTTCTGGGGCCCGATGGTGGGAGTAAGCGCCCCCGGGTGGTCGAGACGAGAAAGTGGTGCGAGGGCAGGTGTGTTGGCAGGGCCGCCCTTGCCTTGGCAGCCCCTTTGCAGAGCCCCTGCAATGGCGCCTCCAGGCTGTCCCTATTTCTCCAGCCTAACCCTAACCCTAACCCTAGAGGATTTCCGGGACCCGATGGTGGCAGTAAGTGCCCCCGGGTGGTCGAGACGAGAAAGTGGTGCGAGGGCAGGTGTGTTGGCAGGGCCACCCTTGCCTTGGCAGCCCCTTTGCAGAGCCCCTGCAATGGCGCCTCCATGCTGTCCTGATTTCTCAAGCCTAACCCTAACCCTAACCCTAGGGGATTTTCCGGGGCGCGATGGTGGGAGTAAGCGCCCCCGGGTGGTCGAGACGAGAAAGTGGTGCGAGGGCAGGTGTGTTGGCAGGGCCGCCCTTGCCTTGGCAGCCCCTTTGCAGAGCCCCTGCAATGGCGCCTCCAGGCTGTCCCTATTTCTCAAGCCTAACCCTAACCCTAACCCTAACCCTAGAGGATTTTCCGGGGCCCGATGGTGGGAGTAAGTGCCCCCGGGTGGTCGAGACGAGAAAGTGGTGCGAGGGCAGGTGTGTTGGCAGGGCCGCCCTTGCCTTGGCAGCCCCTTTGCAGAGCCCCTGCAATGGCGCCTCCAGGCTGTCCCAATTTCTCCAGCCTAACCCTAACCCTAACCCTAACCCCAGAGGACTTTCTGGGGCCCGATGGTGGGAGTAAGCGCCCCCGGGTGGTCGAGACGAGAAAGTGGTGCGAGGGCAGGTGTGTTGGCAGGGCCGCCCTTGCCTTGGCAGCCCCTTTGCAGAGCCCCTGCAATGGCGCCTCCAGGCTGTCCCCATTTCTCACGCCTAACCCTAACCCTAACCCTAAAGGATTTCCGGGGCCCGATGGTGGGAGTAAGCGCCCCCGGGTGGTCGAGACGAGAAAGTGGTGCGAGGGCAGGTGTGTTGGCAGGGCCGCCCTTGCCTTGGCAGCCCCTTTGCAGAGCCCCTGCAATGGCGCCTCCAGGCTGTCCCGATTTCTCAAGCCTAACCCTAACCCTAACCCTAACCCTAGAGGATTTTCTGGGACCCGATGGTGGGAGTAAGCGCCCCCGGGTGGTCGAGACGAGAAAGTGGTGCGAGGGCAGGTGTGTTGGCAGGGCCGCCCTTGCCTTGGCAGCCCCTTTGCAGAGCCCCTGCAATGGCGCCTCCAGGCTGTCCCGATTTCTCAAGCCTAACCCTAACCCTAACCCTAACCCTAGAGGATTTCCGGGGCCCGATGGTGGGAGTAAGTGCCCCCGGGTGGTCGAGACGAGAAAGTGGTGCGAGGGCAGGTGTGTTGGCAGGGCCGCCCTTGCCTTGGCAGCCCCTTTGCAGAGCCCCTGCAATGGCGCCTCCAGGCTGTCCCTATTTCTCCAGCCTAACAGTAACCCTAACCCTAACCCTAGAGGATTTCCGGGGTGCGATGGTGGGAGTAAGTGCCCCCGGGTGGTCGAGACGAGAAAGTGGTGCGAGGGCAGGTGTGTTGGCAGGGCCGCCCTTGCCTTGGCAGCCCCTTTGCAGAGCCCCTGCAATGGCGCCTCCAGGCTGTCCCTATTTCTCAAGCCTAACCCTAACCCTAACCCTAACCCTAGAGGATTTTCCGGGGCCCGATGGTGGGAGTAAGTGCCCCTGGGTGGTCGAGACGAGAAAGTGGTGCGAGGGCAGGTGTGTTGGCAGGGCCGCCCTTGCCTTGGCAGCCCCTTTGCAGAGCCCCTGCAATGGCGCCTCCAGGCTGTCCCGATTTCTCCAGCCTAACCCTAACCCTAACCCTAACCCTAGAGGATTTTCTGGGGCCCGATGGTGGGAGTAAGCGCCCCCGGGTGGTCGAGACGAGAAAGTGGTGCGAGGGCAGGTGTGTTGGCAGGGCCGCCCTTGCCTTGGCAGCCCCTTTGCAGAGCCCCTGCAATGGCGCCTCCAGGCTGTCCCGATTTCTCAAGCCTAACCCTAACCCTAACCCTAACCCTAGAGGATTTCCGGGACCCGATGGTGGGAGTAAGTGCCCCCGGGTGGTCGAGACGAGAAAGTGGTGCGAGGGCAGGTGTGTTGGCAGGGCCGCCCTTGCCTTGGCAGCCCCTTTGCAGAGCCCCTGCAATGGCGCCTCCAGGCTGTCCCGATTTCTCCAGCCTAACCCTAACCCTAACCCTAACCCTAGAGGATTTCCGGGGCCCAATGGTGGGAGTAAGTGCCCCCGGGTGGTCGAGACGAGAAAGTGGTGCGAGGGCAGGTGTGTTGGCAGGGCCGCCCTTGCCTTGGCAGCCCCTTTGCAGAGCCCCTGCAATGGCGCCTCCAGGCTGTCCTGATTTCTCAAGCCTAACCCTAACCCTAACCCTAACCCTAGAGGATTTCCGGGACCCGATGGTGGGAGTAAGCGCCCCCGGGTGGTCGAGACGAGAAAGTGGTGCGAGGGCAGGTGTGTTGGCAGGGCCGCCCTTGCCTTGGCAGCCCCTTTGCAGAGCCCCTGCAATGGCGCCTCCAGGCTGTCCCGATTTCTCCAGCCTAACCCTAACCCTAACCCTAACCCTAGAGGATGTCCGGGACCCGATGGTGGGAGTAAGCGCCCCCGGGTGGTCGAGACGAGAAAGTGGTGCGAGGGCAGGTGTGTTGGCAGGGCCGCCCTTGCCTTGGCAGCCCCTTTGCAGAGCCCCTGCAATGGCGCCTCCAGGCTGTCCCGATTTCTCAAGCCTAACCCTAACCCTAACCCTAACCCTAGAGGATTTTCCGGGGCGCGATGGTGGGAGTAAGCGCCCCCGGGTGGTCGAGACGAGAAAGTGGTGCGAGGGCAGGTGTGTTGGCAGGGCCGCCCTTGCCTTGGCAGCCCCTTTGCAGAGCCCCTGCAATGGCGCCTCCAGGCTGTCCCGATTTCTCCAGCCTAACCCTAACCCTAACCCTAACCCTAGAGGATTTTCTGGGGCCCGATGGTGGGAGTAAGCGCCCCCGGGTGGTCGAGACGAGAAAGTGGTGCGAGGGCAGGTGTGTTGGCAGGGCCGCCCTTGCCTTGGCAGCCCCTTTGCAGAGCCCCTGCAATGGCGCCTCCAGGCTGTCCCGATTTCTCAAGCCTAACCCTAACCCTAACCCTAACCCTAGAGGATTTTCTGGGGCCCGATGGTGGGAGTAAGTGCCCCCGGGTGTTCGAGACGAGAAAGTGGTGCGAGGGCAGGTGTGTTGGCAGGGCCGCCCTTGCCTTGGCAGCCCCTTTGCAGAGCCCCTGCAATGGCGCCTCCAGGCTGTCCCGATTTCTCCAGCCTAACCCTAAGCCTAACCCTAACCCTAGAGGATTTCCGGGGCCCAATGGTGGGAGTAAGTGCCCCCGGGTGGTCCAGACGAGAAAGTGGTGCGAGGGCAGGTGTGTTGGCAGGGCCGCCCTTGCCTTGGCAGCCCCTTTGCAGAGCCCCTGCAATGGTGCCTCCAGGCTGTCCCTATTTCTCAAGCCTAACCCTAACCCTAACCCTAACCCTAGAGGATTTCCGGGACCCGATGGTGGGAGTAAGCGCCCCCGGGTGGTCGAGACGAGAAAGTGGTGCGAGGGCAGGTGTGTTGGCAGGGCCGCCCTTGCCTTGGCAGCCCCTTTGCAGAGCCCCTGCAATGGCGCCTCCAGGCTGTCCCTATTTCTCAAGCCTAACCCTAACCCTAACCCTAACCCTAGAGGATTTCCGGGACCCGATGGTGGGAGTAAGCGCCCCCGGGTGGTCGAGACGAGAAAGTGGTGCGAGGGCAGGTGTGTTGGCAGGGCCGCCCTTGCCTTGGCAGCCCCTTTGCAGAGCCCCTGCAATGGCGCCTCCAGGCTGTCCCGATTTCTCCAGCCTAACCCTAACCCTAACCCTAACCCTAGAGGATTTTCTGGGGCCCGATGGTTGCAGTAAGCGCCCCCGGGTGGTCGAGACGAGAAAGTGGTGCGAGGGCAGGTGTGTTGGCAGGGCCGCCCTTGCCTTGGCAGCCCCTTTGCAGAGCCCCTGCAATGGCGCCTCCAGGCTGTCCCGATTTCTCCAGCCTAACCCTAACCCTAACCCTAACCCTAGAGGATTTTCTGGGGCCCGATGGTGGGAGTAAGTGCCCCCGGGTGGTCGAGACGAGAAAGTGGTGCGAGGGCAGGTGTGTTGGCAGGGCCGCCCTTGCCTTGGCAGCCCCTTTGCAGAGCCCCTGCAATGGCGCCTCCAGGCTGTCCCGATTTCTCAAGCCTAACCCTAACCCTAACCCTAACCCTAGAGGATTTCCGGGACCCGATGGTGGGAGTAAGTGCCCCCGGGTGGTCGAGACGAGAAAGTGGTGCGAGGGCAGGTGTGTTGGCAGGGCCGCCCTTGCCTTGGCAGCCCCTTTGCAGAGCCCCTGCAATGGCGCCTCCAGGCTGTCCCGATTTCTCAAGCCTAACCCTAACCCTAACCCTAACCCTAGAGGATTTTCCGGGGCGCGATGGTGGGAGTAAGCGCCCCCGGGTGGTCGAGACGAGAAAGTGGTGCGAGGGCAGGTGTGTTGGCAGGGCCGCCCTTGCCTTGGCAGCCCCTTTGCAGAGCCCCTGCAATGGCGCCTCCAGGCTGTCCCGATTTCTCCAGCCTAACCCTAACCCTAACCCTAACCCTAGAGGATTTTCTGGGGCCCGATGGTGGGAGTAAGCGCCCCCGGGTGGTCGAGACGAGAAAGTGGTGCGAGGGCAGGTGTGTTGGCAGGGCCGCCCTTGCCTTGGCAGCCCCTTTGCAGAGCCCCTGCAATGGCGCCTCCAGGCTGTCCCGATTTCTCAAGCCTAACCCTAACCCTAACCCTAACCCTAGAGGATTTTCTGGGGCCCGATGGTGGGAGTAAGTGCCCCCGGGTGTTCGAGACGAGAAAGTGGTGCGAGGGCAGGTGTGTTGGCAGGGCCGCCCTTGCCTTGGCAGCCCCTTTGCAGAGCCCCTGCAATGGCGCCTCCAGGCTGTCCCGATTTCTCCAGCCTAACCCTAAGCCTAACCCTAACCCTAGAGGATTTCCGGGGCCCAATGGTGGGAGTAAGTGCCCCCGGGTGGTCCAGACGAGAAAGTGGTGCGAGGGCAGGTGTGTTGGCAGGGCCGCCCTTGCCTTGGCAGCCCCTTTGCAGAGCCCCTGCAATGGTGCCTCCAGGCTGTCCCTATTTCTCAAGCCTAACCCTAAGCCTAACCCTAACCCTAGAGGATTTCCGGGACCCGATGGTGGGAGTAAGCGCCCCCGGGTGGTCGAGACGAGAAAGTGGTGCGAGGGCAGGTGTGTTGGCAGGGCCGCCCTTGCCTTGGCAGCCCCTTTGCAGAGCCCCTGCAATGGCGCCTCCAGGCTGTCCCTATTTCTCAAGCCTAACCCTAACCCTAACCCTAACCCTAGAGGATTTCCGGGACCCGATGGTGGGAGTAAGCGCCCCCGGGTGGTCGAGACGAGAAAGTGGTGCGAGGGCAGGTGTGTTGGCAGGGCCGCCCTTGCCTTGGCAGCCCCTTTGCAGAGCCCCTGCAATGGCGCCTCCAGGCTGTCCCGATTTCTCCAGCCTAACCCTAACCCTAACCCTAACCCTAGAGGATTTTCTGGGGCCCGATGGTTGCAGTAAGCGCCCCCGGGTGGTCGAGACGAGAAAGTGGTGCGAGGGCAGGTGTGTTGGCAGGGCCGCCCTTGCCTTGGCAGCCCCTTTGCAGAGCCCCTGCAATGGCGCCTCCAGGCTGTCCCTATTTCTCAAGCCTAACCCTAACCCTAACCCTAACCCTAGAGGATTTTCTGGGGCGCGATGGTGGGAGTAAGCGCCCCCGGGTGGTGGAGACGAGAAAGTGGTGCGAGGGCAGGTGTGTTGGCAGGGCCGCCCTTGCCTTGGCAGCCCCTTTGCAGAGCCCCTGCAATGGCGCCTCCAGGCTGTCCCAATTTCTCCAGCCTAACCCTAACCCTAAGCCTAACCCTAGAGGATTTTCCGGGGCCCGATGGTGGGAGTAAGCGCGCCCGGGTGGTCGAGACGAGAAAGTGGTGCGAGGGCAGGTGTGTTGGCAGGGCCGCCCTTGCCTTGGCAGCCCCTTTGCAGAGCCCCTGCAATGGCGCCTCCAGGCTGTCCCGATTTCTCAAGCCTAACCCTAACCCTAACCCTAGAGGATTTTCTGGGGCCCGATGGTGGGAGTAAGCGCCCCCGGGTGGTCGAGACGAGAAAGTGGTGCGAGGGCAGGTGTGTTGGCAGGGCCGCCCTTGCCTTGGCAGCCCCTTTGCAGAGCCCCTGCAATGGCACCTCCAGGCTGTCCCTATTTCTCCAGCCTAACCCTAACCCTAACCCTAACCCTAGAGGATTTTCCGGGGCGCGATGGTGGGAGTAAGCGCCCCCGGGTGGTCGAGACGAGAAAGTGGTGCGAGGGCAGGTGTGTTGGCAGGGCCGCCCTTGCCTTGGCAGCCCCTTTGCAGAGCCCCTGCAATGGCGCCTCCAGGCTGTCCCTATTTCTCAAGCCTAACCCTAACCCTAACCCTAACCCTAGAGGATTTTCTGGGGCCCGATGGTTGCAGTAAGCGCCCCCGGGTGGTCGAGACGAGAAAGTGGTGCGAGGGCAGGTGTGTTGGCAGGGCCACCCTTGCCTTGGCAGCCCCTTTGCAGAGCCCCTGCAATGGCGCCTCCAGGCTGTCCCGATTTCTCAAGCCTAACCCTAACCCTAACCCTAACCCTAGAGGATTTTCTGGGGCCCGATGGTGGGAGTAAGTGCCCCCGGGTGGTCGAGACGAGAAAGTGGTGCGAGGGCAGGTGTGTTGGCAGGGCCGCCCTTGCCTTGGCAGCCCCTTTGCAGAGCCCCTGCAATGGCGCCTCCAGGCTGTCCCGATTTCTCAAGCCTAACCCTAACCCTAACCCTAACCCTAGAGGATTTTCTGGGGCCCGATGGTGGGAGTAAGTGCCCCCGGGTGGTCCAGACGAGAAAGTGGTGCGAGGGCAGGTGTGTTGGCAGGGCCGCCCTTGCCTTGGCAGCCCCTTTGCAGAGCCCCTGCAATGGCGCCTCCAGGCTGTCCCTATTTCTCCAGCCTAACCCTAAGCCTAACCCTAACCCTAGAGGATTTTCCGGGGCGCGATGGTGGGAGTAAGCGCCCCCGGGTGGTCGAGACGAGAAAGTGGTGCGAGGGCAGGTGTGTTGGCAGGGCCGCCCTTGCCTTGGCAGCCCCTTTGCAGAGCCCCTGCAATGGCGCCTCCAGGCTGTCCCGATTTCTCCAGCCTAACCCTAAGCCTAACCCTAACCCTAGAGGTTTTCCGGGACCCGATGGTGGGAGTAAGTGCCCCCGGGTGGTCGAGACGAGAAAGTGGTGCGAGGGCAGGTGTGTTGGCAGGGCCGCCCTTGCCTTGGCAGCCCCTTTGCAGAGCCCCTGCAATGGTGCCTCCAGGCTGTCCCGATTTCTCCAGCCTAACCCTAACCCTAACCCTAACCCTAGAGGATTTCCGGGGCCCAATGGTGGGAGTAAGTGCCCCCGGGTGGTCGAGACGAGAAAGTGGTGCGAGGGCAGGTGTGTTGGCAGGGCCGCCCTTGCCTTGGCAGCCCCTTTGCAGAGCCCCTGCAATGGCGCCTCCAGGCTGTCCCGATTTCTCAAGCCTAACCCTAACCCTAACCCTAACCCTAGAGGATTTTCTGGGGCCCGATGGTGGGAGTAAGCGCCCCCGGGTGGTCGAGATGAGAAAGTGGTGCGAGGGCAGGTGTGTTGGCAGGGCCGCCCTTGCCTTAGCAGCCCCTTTGCAGAGCCCCTGCAATGGCGCCTCCAGGCTGTCCCGATTTCTCCAGCCTAACCCTAACCCTAACCCTAACCCTAGAGGTTTTCCGGGACCCGATGGTGGGAGTAAGCGCCCCCGGGTGGTCGAGACGAGAAAGTGGTGCGAGGGCAGGTGTGTTGGCAGGGCCGCCCTTGCCTTGGCAGCCCCTTTGCAGAGCCCCTGCAATGGCGCCTCCAGGCTGTCCCAATTTCTCAAGCCTAACCCTAACCCTAACCCTAACCCTAGAGGATTTCCGGGGCCCAATGGTGGGAGTAAGTGCCCCCGGGTGGTCGAGACGAGAAAGTGGTGCGAGGGCAGGTGTGTTGGCAGGGCCGCCCTTGCCTTGGCAGCCCCTTTGCAGAGCCCCTGCAATGGCGCCTCCAGGCTGTCCCGATTTCTCAAGCCTAACCCTAAGCCTAACCCTAACCCTAACCCTAGAGGATTTTCTGGGGCCCGATGGTTGCAGTAAGCGCCCCTGGGTGGTCGAGACGAGAAAGTGGTGCGAGGGCAGGTGTGTTGGCAGGGCCGCCCTTGCCTTGGCAGCCCCTTTGCAGAGCCCCTGCAATGGCGCCTCCATGCTGTCCTGATTTCTCAAGCCTAACCCTAACCCTAACCCTAGAGGATTTTCTGGGGCCCGATGGTTGCAGTAAGCGCCCCCGGGTGGTCGAGACGAGAAAGTGGTGCGAGGGCAGGTGTGTTGGCAGGGCCGCCCTTGCCTTGGCAGCCCCTTTGCAGAGCCCCTGCAATGGCGCCTCCAGGCTGTCCCTATTTCTCAAGCCTAACCCTAACCCTAACCCTAACCCTAGAGGATTTTCCGGGGCCCGATGGTGGGAGTAAGTGCCCCCGGGTGGTCGAGACGAGAAAGTGGTGCGAGGGCAGGTGTGTTGGCAGGGCCACCCTTGCCTTGGCAGCCCCTTTGCAGAGCCCCTGCAATGGCGCCTCCAGGCTGTCCCTATTTCTCAAGCCTAACCCTAACCCTAACCCTAACCCTAGAGGATTTTCCGGGGCGCGATGGTGGGAGTAAGCGCCCCCGGGTGGTCGAGACGAGAAAGTGGTGCGAGGGCAGGTGTGTTGGCAGGGCCGCCCTTGCCTTGGCAGCCCCTTTGCAGAGCCCCTGCAATGGCGCCTCCAGGCTGTCCCGATTTCTCAAGCCTAACCCTAAGCCTAACCCTAACCCTAGAGGATTTCCGGGACCCGATGGTGGGAGTAAGCGCCCCCGGGTGGTCGAGACGAGAAAGTGGTGCGAGGGCAGGTGTGTTGGCAGGGCCGCCCTTGCCTTGGCAGCCCCTTTGCAGAGCCCCTGCAATGGCGCCTCCAGGCTGTCCCGATTTCTCACGCCTAACCCTAACCCTAACCCTAAAGGATTTCCGGGACCCGATGGTGGGAGTAAGCGCCCGCGGGTGGTCGAGACGAGAAAGTGGTGCGAGGGCAGGTGTGTTGGCAGGGCCGCCCTTGCCTTGGCAGCCCCTTTGCAGAGCCCCTGCAATGGCGCCTCCAGGCTGTCCCGATTTCTCAAGCCTAACCCTAACCCTAACCCTAACCCTAGAGGATTTTCTGGGGCCCGATGGTGGGAGTAAGCGCCCCCGGGTGGTCGAGACGAGAAAGTGGTGCGAGGGCAGGTGTGTTGGCAGGGCCGCCCTTGCCTTGGCAGCCCCTTTGCAGAGCCCCTGCAATGGCGCCTCCAGGCTGTCCCGATTTCTCCAGCCTAACCCTAAGCCTAACCCTAACCCTAGAAGATTTCCGGGACCCGATGGTGGGAGTAAGTGCCCCCGGGTGGTCGAGACGAGAAAGTGGTGCGAGGGCAGGTGTGTTGGCAGGGCCGCCCTTGCCTTGGCAGCCCCTTTGCAGAGCCCCTGCAATGGCGCCTCCAGGCTGTCCCGATTTCTCAAGCCTAACCCTAAGCCTAACCCTAACCCTAGAGGATTTTCCGGGGAGCGATGGTGGGAGTAAGCGCCCCCGGGTGGTCGAGACGAGAAAGTGGTGCGAGGGCAGGTGTGTTGGCAGGGCCGCCCTTGCCTTGGCAGCCCCTTTGCAGAGCCCCTGCAATGGCGCCTCCAGGCTGTCCCGATTTCTCCAGCCTAACCCTAACCCTAACCCTAACCCTAGAGGATTTTCTGGGGCCCGATGGTGGGAGTAAGCGCCCCCGGGTGGTCGAGACGAGAAAGTGGTGCGAGGGCAGGTGTGTTGGCAGGGCCGCCCTTGCCTTGGCAGCCCCTTTGCAGAGCCCCTGCAATGGCGCCTCCAGGCTGTCCCGATTTCTCAAGCCTAACCCTAACCCTAACCCTAACCCTAGAGGATTTCCGGGACCCGATGGTGGGAGTAAGCGCCCCCGGGTGGTCGAGATGAGAAAGTGGTGCGAGGGCAGGTGTGTTGGCAGGGCCGCCCTTGCCTTGGCAGCCCCTTTGCAGAGCCCCTGCAATGGCGCCTCCAGGCTGTCCCGATTTCTCAAGCCTAACCCTAACCCTAACCCTAACCGTAGAGGATTTCCGGGGCCCAATGGTGGGAGTAAGTGCCCCCGGGTGGTCGAGACGAGAAAGTGGTGCGAGGGCAGGTGTGTTGGCAGGGCCGCCCTTGCCTTGGCAGCCCCTTTGCAGAGCCCCTGCAATGGCGCCTCCAGGCTGTCCTGATTTCTCAAGCCTAACCCTAACCCTAACCCTAACCCTAGAGGATTTCCGGGACCCGATGGTGGGAGTAAGCGCCCCCGGGTGGTCGAGACGAGAAAGTGGTGCGAGGGCAGGTGTGTTGGCAGGGTCGCCCTTGCCTTGGCAGCCCCTTTACAGAGCCCCTGCAATGGCGCCTCCAGGCTGTCCCGATTTCTCAAGCCTTACCCTAAGCCTAACCCTAACCCTAGAGGATTTTCTGGGGCCCGATGGTTGCAGTAAGCGCCCCCGGGTGGTCGAGACGAGAAAGTGGTGCGAGGGCAGGTGTGTTGGCAGGGCCGCCCTTGCCTTGGCAGCCCCTTTGCAGAGCCCCTGCAATGGCGCCTCCTGGCTGTCCCTATTTCTCAAGCCTAACCCTAACCCTAACCCTAACCCTAGAGGATTTTCTGGGGCCCGATGGTGGGAGTAAGCGCCCCCGGGTGGTCGAGACGAGAAAGTGGTGCGAGGGCAGGTGTGTTGGCAGGGCCGCCCTTGCCTTGGCAGCCCCTTTGCAGAGCCCCTGCAATGGCGCCTCCAGGCTGTCCCTATTTCTCAAGCCTAACCCTAACCCTAACCCTAACCCTAGAGGATTTTCTGGGGCCCGATGGTGGGAGTAAGTGCCCCCGGGTGGTCGAGACGAGAAAGTGGTGCGAGGGCAGGTGTGTTGGCAGGGCCGCCCTTGCCTTGGCAGCCCCTTTGCAGAGCCCCTGCAATGGCGCCTCCAGGCTGTCCCGATTTCTCAAGCCTAACCCTAACCCTAACCCTAACCCTAGAGGATTTCCGGGGCCCAATGGTGGGAGTAAGTGCCCCCGGGTGGTCGAGACAAGAAAGTGGTGCGAGGGCAGGTGTGTTGGCAGGGCCGCCCTTGCCTTGGCAGCCCCTTTGCAGAGCCCCTGCAATGGTGCCTCCAGGCTGTCCCTATTTCTCAAGCCTAACCCTAACCCTAACCCTAACCCTAGAGGATTTCCGGGACCCGATGGTGGGAGTAAGCGCCCCCGGGTGGTCGAGACGAGAAAGTGGTGCGAGGGCAGGTGTGTTGGCAGGGCCGCCCTTGCCTTGGCAGCCCCTTTGCAGAGCCCCTGCAATGGCGCCTCCAGGCTGTCCCTATTTCTCAAGCCTAACCCTAAGCCTAACCCTAACCCTAGAGGATTTTCTGGGGCGCGATGGTGGGAGTAAGCGCCCCCGGGTGGTCGAGACGAGAAAGTGGTGCGAGGGCAGGTGTGTTGGCAGGGCCACCCTTGCCTTGGCAGCCCCTTTACAGAGCCCCTGCAATGGCGCCTCCAGGCTGTCCCTATTTCTCCAGCCTAACCCTAACCCTAACCCTAACCCTAGAGGATTTTCTGGGGCGCGATGGTGGGAGTAAGCGCCCCCGGGTGGTCGAGACGAGAAAGTGGTGCGAGGGCAGGTGTGTTGGCAGGGCCGCCCTTGCCTTGGCAGCCCCTTTGCAGAGCCCCTGCAATGGCGCCTCCAGGCTGTCCCTATTTCTCAAGCCTAACCCTAACCCTAACCCTAACCCTAGAGGATTTTCCGGGGTGCGATGGTGGGAGTAAGCGCCCCCGGGTGGTCGAGACGAGAAAGTGGTGCGAGGGCAGGTGTGTTGGCAGGGCCGCCCTTGCCTTGGCAGCCCCTTTGCAGAGCCCCTGCAATGGTGCCTCCAGGCTGTCCCTATTTCTCAAGCCTAACCCTAAGCCTAACCCTAACCCTAGAGGATTTCCGGGACGCGATGGTGGGAGTAAGCGCCCCCGGGTGGTCGAGACGAGAAAGTGGTGCGAGGGCAGGTGTGTTGGCAGGGCCGCCCTTGCCTTGGCAGCCCCTTTGCAGAGCCCCTGCAATGGCGCCTCCAGGCTGTCCCTATTTCTCAAGCCTAACCCTAAGCCTAACCCTAACCCTAGAGGATTTTCCGGGGCCCGATGGTGGGAGTAAGCGCCCCCGGGTGGTCGAGACGAGAAAGTGGTGCGAGGGCAGGTGTGTTGGCAGGGCCGCCCTTGCCTTGGCAGCCCCTTTGCAGAGCCCCTGCAATGCCGCCTCCAGGCTGTCCCGATTTCTCAAGCCTAACCCTAACCCTAACCATTAACCCTAGAGGATTTTCTGGGGCCCGATGGTGGGAGTAAGCGCCCCCGGGTGGTCGAGACGAGAAAGTGGTGCGAGGGCAGGTGTGTTGGCAGGGCCGCCCTTGCCTTGGCAGCCCCTTTGCAGAGCCCCTGCAATGGCGCCTCCAGGCTGTCCCTATTTCTCAAGCCTAACCCTAAGCCTAACCCTAACCCTAGAGGTTTTCCGGGACCCGATGGTGGGAGTAAGCGCCCCCGGGTGGTCGAGACGAGAAAGTGGTGCGAGGGCAGGTGTGTTGGCAGGGCCGCCCTTGCCTTGGCAGCCCCTTTGCAGAGCCCCTGCAATGGTGCCTCCAGGCTGTCCCGATTTCTCAAGCCTAACCCTAACCCTAACCCTAACCCTAGAGGATACCGGGGCCCAATGGTGGGAGTAAGTGCCCCTGGGTGGTCGAGACGAGAAAGTGGTGCGAGGGCAGGTGTGTTGGCAGGGCCGCCCTTGCCTTGGCAGCCCCTTTGCAGAGCCCCTGCAATGGTGCCTCCAGGCTGTCCCCATTTCTCCAGCCTAACCCTAACCCTAACCCTAACCCTAGAGGATTTTCTGGGGCCCGATGGTGGGAGTAAGCGCCCCCGGGTGGTCGAGACGAGAAAGTGGTGCGAGGGCAGGTGTGTTGGCAGGGCCGCCCTTGCCTTGGCAGCCCCTTTGCAGAGCCCCTGCAATGGCGCCTCCAGGCTGTCCCAATTTCTCCAGCCTAACCCTAACCCTAACCCTAACCCTAGAGGATTTTCTGGGACCCGATGGTGGGAGTAAGTGCCCCCGGGTGGTCCAGACGAGAAAGTGGTGCGAGGGCAGGTGTGTTGGCAGGGCCGCCCTTGCCTTGGCAGCCCCTTTGCAGAGCCCCTGCAATGGTGCCTCCAGGCTGTCCCCATTTCTCCAGCCTAACCCTAACCCTAACCCTAACCCTAGAGGATTTTCTGGGGCGCGATGGTGGGAGTAAGCGCCCGCGGGTGGTCGAGACGAGAAAGTGGTGCGAGGGCAGGTGTGTTGGCAGGGCCGCCCTTGCCTTGGCAGCCCCTTTGCAGAGCCCCTGCAATGGCGCCTCCAGGCTGTCCCTATTTCTCAAGCCTAACCCTAACCCTAACCCTAACCCTAGAGGATTTTCTGGGGCCCGATGGTGGGAGTAAGTGCCCCCGGGTGGTCCAGACGAGAAAGTGGTGCGAGGGCAGGTGTGTTGGCAGGGCCGCCCTTGCCTTGGCAGCCCCTTTGCAGAGCCCCTGCAATGGCGCCTCCAGGCTGTCCCTATTTCTCCAGCCTAACCCTAACCCTAACCCTAACCCTAGAGGATTTCCGGGACCCGATGGTGGGAGTAAGCGCCCCCGGGTGGTCGAGACGAGAAAGTGGTGCGAGGGCAGGTGTGTTGGCAGGGCCGCCCTTGCCTTGGCAGCCCCTTTGCAGAGCCCCTGCAATGGCGCCTCCAGGCTGTCCCTATTTCTCCAGCCTAACCCTAAGCCTAACCCTAACCCTAGAGGATTTTCCGGGGCGCGATGGTGGGAGTAAGCGCCCCCGGGTGGTCGAGACGAGAAAGTGGTGCGAGGGCAGGTGTGTTGGCAGGGCCGCCCTTGCCTTGGCAGCCCCTTTGCAGAGCCCCTGCAATGGCGCCTCCAGGCTGTCCCGATTTCTCCAGCCTAACCCTAACCCTAACCCTAACCCTAGAGGATTTCCGGGGCGCGATGGTGGGAGTAAGTGCCCCCGGGTGGTCGAGACGAGAAAGTGGTGCGAGGGCAGGTGTGTTGGCAGGGCCGCCCTTGCCTTGGCAGCCCCTTTGCAGAGCCCCTGCAATGGCGCCTCCAGGCTGTCCCGATTTCTCCAGCCTAACCCTAACCCTAACCCTAACCCTAGAGGGTTTTCTGGGGCCCGATGGTTGCAGTAAGCGCCCCCGGGTGGTCGAGACGAGAAAGTGGTGCGAGGGCAGGTGTGTTGGCAGGGCCGCCCTTGCCTTGGCAGCCCCTTTGCAGAGCCCCTGCAATGGCGCCTCCAGGCTGTCCCTATTTCTCAAGCCTAACCCTAACCCTAACCCTAACCCTAGAGGATTTCCGGGGCCCAATGGTGGGAGTAAGTGCCCCCGGGTGGTCGAGACGAGAAAGTGGTGCGAGGGCAGGTGTGTTGGCAGGGCCGCCCTTGCCTTGGCAGCCCCTTTGCAGAGCCCCTGCAATGGCGCCTCCAGGCTGTCCCTATTTCTCAAGCCTAACCCTAACCCTAACCCTAACCCTAGAGGATTTTCTGGGGCGCGATGGTGGGAGTAAGTGCCCCCGGGTGGTCGAGACGAGAAAGTGGTGCGAGGGCAGGTGTGTTGGCAGGGCCGCCCTTGCCTTGGCAGCCCCTTTGCAGAGCCCCTGCAATGGTGCCTCCAGGCTGTCCCTATTTCTCAAGCCTAACCCTAACCCTAACCCTAACCCTAGAGGATTTCCGGGACCCGATGGTGGGAGTAAGCGCCCCCGGGTGGTCGAGACGAGAAAGTGGTGCGAGGGCAGGTGTGTTGGCAGGGCCGCCCTTGCCTTGGCAGCCCCTTTGCAGAGCCCCTGCAATGGCGCCTCCAGGCTGTCCCTATTTCTCAAGCCTAACCCTAAGCCTAACCCTAACCCTAGAGGATTTCCGGGGCCCGATGGTGGGAGTAAGTGCCCCCGGGTGGTCGAGACGAGAAAGTGGTGCGAGGGCAGGTGTGTTGGCAGGGCCGCCCTTGCCTTGGCAGCCCCTTTGCAGAGCCCCTGCAATGGCGCCTCCAGGCTGTCCCTATTTCTCCAGCCTAACCCTAACCCTAACCCTAACCCTAGAGGATTTCCGGGGCCCAATGGTGGGAGTAAGTGCCCCCGGGTGGTCGAGACGAGAAAGTGGTGCGAGGGCAGGTGTGTTGGCAGGGCCGCCCTTGCCTTGGCAGCCCCTTTGCAGAGCCCCTGCAATGGCGCCTCCAGGCTGTCCCAATTTCTCAAGCCTAACCCTAACCCTAACCATTAACCCTAGAGGATTTTCTGGGGCCCGATGGTGGGAGTAAGCGCCCCCGGGTGGTCGAGACGAGAAAGTGGTGCGAGGGCAGGTGTGTTGGCAGGGCCGCCCTTGCCTTGGCAGCCCCTTTGCAGAGCCCCTGCAATGGCGCCTCCAGGCTGTCCCGATTTCTCAAGCCTAACCCTAAGCCTAACCCTAACCCTAGAGGATTTCCGGGACCCGATGGTGGGAGTAAGCGCCCCCGGGTGGTCGAGACGAGAAAGTGGTGCGAGGGCAGGTGTGTTGGCAGGGCCGCCCTTGCCTTGGCAGCCCCTTTGCAGAGCCCCTGCAATGGCGCCTCCAGGCTGTCCCGATTTCTCACGCCTAACCCTAACCCTAACCCTAAAGGATTTCCGGGACCCGATGGTGGGAGTAAGCGCCCGCGGGTGGTCGAGACGAGAAAGTGGTGCGAGGGCAGGTGTGTTGGCAGGGCCGCCCTTGCCTTGGCAGCCCCTTTGCAGAGCCCCTGCAATGGCGCCTCCAGGCTGTCCCGATTTCTCAAGCCTAACCCTAACCCTAACCCTAACCCTAGAGGATTTTCTGGGGCCCGATGGTGGGAGTAAGCGCCCCCGGGTGGTCGAGACGAGAAAGTGGTGCGAGGGCAGGTGTGTTGGCAGGGCCGCCCTTGCCTTGGCAGCCCCTTTGCAGAGCCCCTGCAATGGCGCCTCCAGGCTGTCCCGATTTCTCAAGCCTAACCCTAAGCCTAACCCTAACCCTAGAGGATTTCCGGGGCCCGATGGTGGGAGTAAGTGCCCCCGGGTGGTCGAGACGAGAAAGTGGTGCGAGGGCAGGTGTGTTGGCAGGGCCGCCCTTGCCTTGGCAGCCCCTTTGCAGAGCCCCTGCAATGGCGCCTCCAGGCTGTCCCGATTTCTCAAGCCTAACCCTAAGCCTAACCCTAACCCTAGAGGATTTTCCGGGGAGCGATGGTGGGAGTAAGCGCCCCCGGGTGGTCGAGACGAGAAAGTGGTGCGAGGGCAGGTGTGTTGGCAGGGCCGCCCTTGCCTTGGCAGCCCCTTTGCAGAGCCCCTGCAATGGCGCCTCCAGGCTGTCCCGATTTCTCCAGCCTAACCCTAACCCTAACCCTAACCCTAGAGGATTTTCTGGGGCCCGATGGTGGGAGTAAGCGCCCCCGGGTGGTCGAGACGAGAAAGTGGTGCGAGGGCAGGTGTGTTGGCAGGGCCGCCCTTGCCTTGGCAGCCCCTTTGCAGAGCCCCTGCAATGGCGCCTCCAGGCTGTCCCGATTTCTCAAGCCTAACCCTAACCCTAACCCTAACCCTAGAGGATTTCCGGGACCCGATGGTGGGAGTAAGCGCCCCCGGGTGGTCGAGATGAGAAAGTGGTGCGAGGGCAGGTGTGTTGGCAGGGCCGCCCTTGCCTTGGCAGCCCCTTTGCAGAGCCCCTGCAATGGCGCCTCCAGGCTGTCCCGATTTCTCAAGCCTAACCCTAACCCTAACCCTAACCGTAGAGGATTTCCGGGGCCCAATGGTGGGAGTAAGTGCCCCCGGGTGGTCGAGACGAGAAAGTGGTGCGAGGGCAGGTGTGTTGGCAGGGCCGCCCTTGCCTTGGCAGCCCCTTTGCAGAGCCCCTGCAATGGCGCCTCCAGGCTGTCCTGATTTCTCAAGCCTAACCCTAACCCTAACCCTAACCCTAGAGGATTTCCGGGACCCGATGGTGGGAGTAAGCGCCCCCGGGTGGTCGAGACGAGAAAGTGGTGCGAGGGCAGGTGTGTTGGCAGGGTCGCCCTTGCCTTGGCAGCCCCTTTACAGAGCCCCTGCAATGGCGCCTCCAGGCTGTCCCGATTTCTCAAGCCTTACCCTAAGCCTAACCCTAACCCTAGAGGATTTTCTGGGGCCCGATGGTTGCAGTAAGCGCCCCCGGGTGGTCGAGACGAGAAAGTGGTGCGAGGGCAGGTGTGTTGGCAGGGCCGCCCTTGCCTTGGCAGCCCCTTTGCAGAGCCCCTGCAATGGCGCCTCCTGGCTGTCCCTATTTCTCAAGCCTAACCCTAACCCTAACCCTAACCCTAGAGGATTTTCTGGGGCCCGATGGTGGGAGTAAGCGCCCCCGGGTGGTCGAGACGAGAAAGTGGTGCGAGGGCAGGTGTGTTGGCAGGGCCGCCCTTGCCTTGGCAGCCCCTTTGCAGAGCCCCTGCAATGGCGCCTCCAGGCTGTCCCTATTTCTCAAGCCTAACCCTAACCCTAACCCTAACCCTAGAGGATTTTCTGGGGCCCGATGGTGGGAGTAAGTGCCCCCGGGTGGTCGAGACGAGAAAGTGGTGCGAGGGCAGGTGTGTTGGCAGGGCCGCCCTTGCCTTGGCAGCCCCTTTGCAGAGCCCCTGCAATGGCGCCTCCAGGCTGTCCCGATTTCTCAAGCCTAACCCTAACCCTAACCCTAACCCTAGAGGATTTCCGGGGCCCAATGGTGGGAGTAAGTGCCCCCGGGTGGTCGAGACAAGAAAGTGGTGCGAGGGCAGGTGTGTTGGCAGGGCCGCCCTTGCCTTGGCAGCCCCTTTGCAGAGCCCCTGCAATGGTGCCTCCAGGCTGTCCCTATTTCTCAAGCCTAACCCTAACCCTAACCCTAACCCTAGAGGATTTCCGGGACCCGATGGTGGGAGTAAGCGCCCCCGGGTGGTCGAGACGAGAAAGTGGTGCGAGGGCAGGTGTGTTGGCAGGGCCGCCCTTGCCTTGGCAGCCCCTTTGCAGAGCCCCTGCAATGGCGCCTCCAGGCTGTCCCTATTTCTCAAGCCTAACCCTAAGCCTAACCCTAACCCTAGAGGATTTTCTGGGGCGCGATGGTGGGAGTAAGCGCCCCCGGGTGGTCGAGACGAGAAAGTGGTGCGAGGGCAGGTGTGTTGGCAGGGCCACCCTTGCCTTGGCAGCCCCTTTACAGAGCCCCTGCAATGGCGCCTCCAGGCTGTCCCTATTTCTCCAGCCTAACCCTAACCCTAACCCTAACCCTAGAGGATTTTCTGGGGCGCGATGGTGGGAGTAAGCGCCCCCGGGTGGTCGAGACGAGAAAGTGGTGCGAGGGCAGGTGTGTTGGCAGGGCCGCCCTTGCCTTGGCAGCCCCTTTGCAGAGCCCCTGCAATGGCGCCTCCAGGCTGTCCCTATTTCTCAAGCCTAACCCTAACCCTAACCCTAACCCTAGAGGATTTTCCGGGGTGCGATGGTGGGAGTAAGCGCCCCCGGGTGGTCGAGACGAGAAAGTGGTGCGAGGGCAGGTGTGTTGGCAGGGCCGCCCTTGCCTTGGCAGCCCCTTTGCAGAGCCCCTGCAATGGTGCCTCCAGGCTGTCCCTATTTCTCAAGCCTAACCCTAAGCCTAACCCTAACCCTAGAGGATTTCCGGGACGCGATGGTGGGAGTAAGCGCCCCCGGGTGGTCGAGACGAGAAAGTGGTGCGAGGGCAGGTGTGTTGGCAGGGCCGCCCTTGCCTTGGCAGCCCCTTTGCAGAGCCCCTGCAATGGCGCCTCCAGGCTGTCCCTATTTCTCAAGCCTAACCCTAAGCCTAACCCTAACCCTAGAGGATTTTCCGGGGCCCGATGGTGGGAGTAAGCGCCCCCGGGTGGTCGAGACGAGAAAGTGGTGCGAGGGCAGGTGTGTTGGCAGGGCCGCCCTTGCCTTGGCAGCCCCTTTGCAGAGCCCCTGCAATGCCGCCTCCAGGCTGTCCCGATTTCTCAAGCCTAACCCTAACCCTAACCATTAACCCTAGAGGATTTTCTGGGGCCCGATGGTGGGAGTAAGCGCCCCCGGGTGGTCGAGACGAGAAAGTGGTGCGAGGGCAGGTGTGTTGGCAGGGCCGCCCTTGCCTTGGCAGCCCCTTTGCAGAGCCCCTGCAATGGCGCCTCCAGGCTGTCCCTATTTCTCAAGCCTAACCCTAAGCCTAACCCTAACCCTAGAGGTTTTCCGGGACCCGATGGTGGGAGTAAGCGCCCCCGGGTGGTCGAGACGAGAAAGTGGTGCGAGGGCAGGTGTGTTGGCAGGGCCGCCCTTGCCTTGGCAGCCCCTTTGCAGAGCCCCTGCAATGGTGCCTCCAGGCTGTCCCGATTTCTCAAGCCTAACCCTAACCCTAACCCTAACCCTAGAGGATACCGGGGCCCAATGGTGGGAGTAAGTGCCCCTGGGTGGTCGAGACGAGAAAGTGGTGCGAGGGCAGGTGTGTTGGCAGGGCCGCCCTTGCCTTGGCAGCCCCTTTGCAGAGCCCCTGCAATGGTGCCTCCAGGCTGTCCCCATTTCTCCAGCCTAACCCTAACCCTAACCCTAACCCTAGAGGATTTTCTGGGGCCCGATGGTGGGAGTAAGCGCCCCCGGGTGGTCGAGACGAGAAAGTGGTGCGAGGGCAGGTGTGTTGGCAGGGCCGCCCTTGCCTTGGCAGCCCCTTTGCAGAGCCCCTGCAATGGCGCCTCCAGGCTGTCCCAATTTCTCCAGCCTAACCCTAACCCTAACCCTAACCCTAGAGGATTTTCTGGGACCCGATGGTGGGAGTAAGTGCCCCCGGGTGGTCCAGACGAGAAAGTGGTGCGAGGGCAGGTGTGTTGGCAGGGCCGCCCTTGCCTTGGCAGCCCCTTTGCAGAGCCCCTGCAATGGTGCCTCCAGGCTGTCCCCATTTCTCCAGCCTAACCCTAACCCTAACCCTAACCCTAGAGGATTTTCTGGGGCGCGATGGTGGGAGTAAGCGCCCGCGGGTGGTCGAGACGAGAAAGTGGTGCGAGGGCAGGTGTGTTGGCAGGGCCGCCCTTGCCTTGGCAGCCCCTTTGCAGAGCCCCTGCAATGGCGCCTCCAGGCTGTCCCTATTTCTCAAGCCTAACCCTAACCCTAACCCTAACCCTAGAGGATTTTCTGGGGCCCGATGGTGGGAGTAAGTGCCCCCGGGTGGTCCAGACGAGAAAGTGGTGCGAGGGCAGGTGTGTTGGCAGGGCCGCCCTTGCCTTGGCAGCCCCTTTGCAGAGCCCCTGCAATGGCGCCTCCAGGCTGTCCCTATTTCTCCAGCCTAACCCTAACCCTAACCCTAACCCTAGAGGATTTCCGGGACCCGATGGTGGGAGTAAGCGCCCCCGGGTGGTCGAGACGAGAAAGTGGTGCGAGGGCAGGTGTGTTGGCAGGGCCGCCCTTGCCTTGGCAGCCCCTTTGCAGAGCCCCTGCAATGGCGCCTCCAGGCTGTCCCTATTTCTCCAGCCTAACCCTAAGCCTAACCCTAACCCTAGAGGATTTTCCGGGGCGCGATGGTGGGAGTAAGCGCCCCCGGGTGGTCGAGACGAGAAAGTGGTGCGAGGGCAGGTGTGTTGGCAGGGCCGCCCTTGCCTTGGCAGCCCCTTTGCAGAGCCCCTGCAATGGCGCCTCCAGGCTGTCCCGATTTCTCCAGCCTAACCCTAACCCTAACCCTAACCCTAGAGGATTTCCGGGGCGCGATGGTGGGAGTAAGTGCCCCCGGGTGGTCGAGACGAGAAAGTGGTGCGAGGGCAGGTGTGTTGGCAGGGCCGCCCTTGCCTTGGCAGCCCCTTTGCAGAGCCCCTGCAATGGCGCCTCCAGGCTGTCCCGATTTCTCCAGCCTAACCCTAACCCTAACCCTAACCCTAGAGGGTTTTCTGGGGCCCGATGGTTGCAGTAAGCGCCCCCGGGTGGTCGAGACGAGAAAGTGGTGCGAGGGCAGGTGTGTTGGCAGGGCCGCCCTTGCCTTGGCAGCCCCTTTGCAGAGCCCCTGCAATGGCGCCTCCAGGCTGTCCCTATTTCTCAAGCCTAACCCTAACCCTAACCCTAACCCTAGAGGATTTCCGGGACCCGATGGTTGCAGTAAGCGCCCCCGGGTGGTCGAGACGAGAAAGTGGTGCGAGGGCAGGTGTGTTGGCAGGGCCGCCCTTGCCTTGGCAGCCCCTTTGCAGAGCCCCTGCAATGGCGCCTCCAGGCTGTCCCTATTTCTCAAGCCTAACCCTAACCCTAACCCTAACCCTAGAGGATTTTCTGGGGCGCGATGGTGGGAGTAAGTGCCCCCGGGTGGTCGAGACGAGAAAGTGGTGCGAGGGCAGGTGTGTTGGCAGGGCCGCCCTTGCCTTGGCAGCCCCTTTGCAGAGCCCCTGCAATGGTGCCTCCAGGCTGTCCCTATTTCTCAAGCCTAACCCTAACCCTAACCCTAACCCTAGAGGATTTCCGGGACCCGATGGTGGGAGTAAGCGCCCCCGGGTGGTCGAGACGAGAAAGTGGTGCGAGGGCAGGTGTGTTGGCAGGGCCGCCCTTGCCTTGGCAGCCCCTTTGCAGAGCCCCTGCAATGGCGCCTCCAGGCTGTCCCTATTTCTCAAGCCTAACCCTAACCCTAACCCTAACCCTAGAGGATTTCCGGGGCCCAATGGTGGGAGTAAGTGCCCCCGGGTGGTCGAGACGAGAAAGTGGTGCGAGGGCAGGTGTGTTGGCAGGGCCGCCCTTGCCTTGGCAGCCCCTTTGCAGAGCCCCTGCAATGGCGCCTCCAGGCTGTCCCAATTTCTCAAGCCTAACCCTAACCCTAACCATTAACCCTAGAGGATTTTCTGGGGCCCGATGGTGGGAGTAAGCGCCCCCGGGTGGTCGAGACGAGAAAGTGGTGCGAGGGCAGGTGTGTTGGCAGGGCCGCCCTTGCCTTGGCAGCCCCTTTGCAGAGCCCCTGCAATGGCGCCTCCAGGCTGTCCCGATTTCTCAAGCCTAACCCTAACCCTAACCCTAACCCTAGAGGTTTTCCGGGACCCGATGGTGGGAGTAAGCGCCCCCGGGTGGTCGAGACGAGAAAGTGGTGCGAGGGCAGGTGTGTTGGCAGGGCCGCCCTTGCCTTGGCAGCCCCTTTGCAGAGCCCCTGCAATGGTGCCTCCAGGCTGTCCCGATTTCTCAAGCCTAACCCTAACCCTAACCCTAACCCTAGAGGATACCGGGGCCCAATGGTGGGAGTAAGTGCCCCTGGGTGGTCGAGACGAGAAAGTGGTGCGAGGGCAGGTGTGTTGGCAGGGCCGCCCTTGCCTTGGCAGCCCCTTTGCAGAGCCCCTGCAATGGTGCCTCCAGGCTGTCCCCATTTCTCCAGCCTAACCCTAAGCCTAACCCTAACCCTAGAGGATTTTCTGGGGCGCGATGGTGGGAGTAAGCGCCCCCGGGTGGTCGAGACGAGAAAGTGGTGCGAGGGCAGGTGTGTTGGCAGGGCCGCCCTTGCCTTGGCAGCCCCTTTGCAGAGCCCCTGCAATGGCGCCTCCAGGCTGTCCCAATTTCTCCAGCCTAACCCTAACCCTAACCCTAACCCTAGAGGATTTTCTGGGGCCCGATGGTGGGAGTAAGTGCCCCCGGGTGGTCGAGACGAGAAAGTGGTGCGAGGGCAGGTGTGTTGGCAGGGCCGCCCTTGCCTTGGCAGCCCCTTTGCAGAGCCCCTGCAATGGCGCCTCCAGGCTGTCCCAATTTCTCCAGCCTAACCCTAACCCTAACCCTAACCCTAGAGGATTTTCTGGGGCCCGATGGTGGGAGTAAGTGCCCCCGGGTGGTCGAGACGAGAAAGTGGTGCGAGGGCAGGTGTGTTGGCAGGGCCGCCCTTGCCTTGGCAGCCCCTTTGCAGAGCCCCTGCAATGGCGCCTCCAGGCTGTCCCTATTTCTCAAGCCTAACCCTAACCCTAACCCTAACCCTAGAGGATTTCCGGGGCCCAATGGTGGGAGTAAGTGCCCCCGGGTGGTCGAGACGAGAAAGTGGTGCGAGGGCAGGTGTGTTGGCAGGGCCGCCCTTGCCTTGGCAGCCCCTTTGCAGAGCCCCTGCAATGGCGCCTCCAGGCTGTCCTGATTTCTCAAGCCTAACCCTAACCCTAACCCTAACCCTAGAGGATTTCCGGGACCCGATGGTGGGAGTAAGCGCCCCCGGGTGGTCGAGACGAGAAAGTGGTGCGAGGGCAGGTGTGTTGGCAGGGTCGCCCTTGCCTTGGCAGCCCCTTTACAGAGCCCCTGCAATGGCGCCTCCAGGCTGTCCCGATTTCTCAAGCCTTACCCTAAGCCTAACCCTAACCCTAGAGGATTTTCTGGGGCCCGATGGTTGCAGTAAGCGCCCCCGGGTGGTCGAGACGAGAAAGTGGTGCGAGGGCAGGTGTGTTGGCAGGGCCGCCCTTGCCTTGGCAGCCCCTTTGCAGAGCCCCTGCAATGGCGCCTCCTGGCTGTCCCTATTTCTCAAGCCTAACCCTAACCCTAACCCTAACCCTAGAGGATTTTCTGGGGCCCGATGGTGGGAGTAAGCGCCCCCGGGTGGTCGAGACGAGAAAGTGGTGCGAGGGCAGGTGTGTTGGCAGGGCCGCCCTTGCCTTGGCAGCCCCTTTGCAGAGCCCCTGCAATGGCGCCTCCAGGCTGTCCCTATTTCTCAAGCCTAACCCTAACCCTAACCCTAACCCTAGAGGATTTTCTGGGGCCCGATGGTGGGAGTAAGTGCCCCCGGGTGGTCGAGACGAGAAAGTGGTGCGAGGGCAGGTGTGTTGGCAGGGCCGCCCTTGCCTTGGCAGCCCCTTTGCAGAGCCCCTGCAATGGCGCCTCCAGGCTGTCCCGATTTCTCAAGCCTAACCCTAACCCTAACCCTAACCCTAGAGGATTTCCGGGGCCCAATGGTGGGAGTAAGTGCCCCCGGGTGGTCGAGACAAGAAAGTGGTGCGAGGGCAGGTGTGTTGGCAGGGCCGCCCTTGCCTTGGCAGCCCCTTTGCAGAGCCCCTGCAATGGTGCCTCCAGGCTGTCCCTATTTCTCAAGCCTAACCCTAACCCTAACCCTAACCCTAGAGGATTTCCGGGACCCGATGGTGGGAGTAAGCGCCCCCGGGTGGTCGAGACGAGAAAGTGGTGCGAGGGCAGGTGTGTTGGCAGGGCCGCCCTTGCCTTGGCAGCCCCTTTGCAGAGCCCCTGCAATGGCGCCTCCAGGCTGTCCCTATTTCTCAAGCCTAACCCTAAGCCTAACCCTAACCCTAGAGGATTTTCTGGGGCGCGATGGTGGGAGTAAGCGCCCCCGGGTGGTCGAGACGAGAAAGTGGTGCGAGGGCAGGTGTGTTGGCAGGGCCACCCTTGCCTTGGCAGCCCCTTTACAGAGCCCCTGCAATGGCGCCTCCAGGCTGTCCCTATTTCTCCAGCCTAACCCTAACCCTAACCCTAACCCTAGAGGATTTTCTGGGGCGCGATGGTGGGAGTAAGCGCCCCCGGGTGGTCGAGACGAGAAAGTGGTGCGAGGGCAGGTGTGTTGGCAGGGCCGCCCTTGCCTTGGCAGCCCCTTTGCAGAGCCCCTGCAATGGCGCCTCCAGGCTGTCCCTATTTCTCAAGCCTAACCCTAACCCTAACCCTAACCCTAGAGGATTTTCCGGGGTGCGATGGTGGGAGTAAGCGCCCCCGGGTGGTCGAGACGAGAAAGTGGTGCGAGGGCAGGTGTGTTGGCAGGGCCGCCCTTGCCTTGGCAGCCCCTTTGCAGAGCCCCTGCAATGGTGCCTCCAGGCTGTCCCTATTTCTCAAGCCTAACCCTAAGCCTAACCCTAACCCTAGAGGATTTCCGGGACGCGATGGTGGGAGTAAGCGCCCCCGGGTGGTCGAGACGAGAAAGTGGTGCGAGGGCAGGTGTGTTGGCAGGGCCGCCCTTGCCTTGGCAGCCCCTTTGCAGAGCCCCTGCAATGGCGCCTCCAGGCTGTCCCTATTTCTCAAGCCTAACCCTAAGCCTAACCCTAACCCTAGAGGATTTTCCGGGGCCCGATGGTGGGAGTAAGCGCCCCCGGGTGGTCGAGACGAGAAAGTGGTGCGAGGGCAGGTGTGTTGGCAGGGCCGCCCTTGCCTTGGCAGCCCCTTTGCAGAGCCCCTGCAATGCCGCCTCCAGGCTGTCCCGATTTCTCAAGCCTAACCCTAACCCTAACCATTAACCCTAGAGGATTTTCTGGGGCCCGATGGTGGGAGTAAGCGCCCCCGGGTGGTCGAGACGAGAAAGTGGTGCGAGGGCAGGTGTGTTGGCAGGGCCGCCCTTGCCTTGGCAGCCCCTTTGCAGAGCCCCTGCAATGGCGCCTCCAGGCTGTCCCTATTTCTCAAGCCTAACCCTAAGCCTAACCCTAACCCTAGAGGTTTTCCGGGACCCGATGGTGGGAGTAAGCGCCCCCGGGTGGTCGAGACGAGAAAGTGGTGCGAGGGCAGGTGTGTTGGCAGGGCCGCCCTTGCCTTGGCAGCCCCTTTGCAGAGCCCCTGCAATGGTGCCTCCAGGCTGTCCCGATTTCTCAAGCCTAACCCTAACCCTAACCCTAACCCTAGAGGATACCGGGGCCCAATGGTGGGAGTAAGTGCCCCTGGGTGGTCGAGACGAGAAAGTGGTGCGAGGGCAGGTGTGTTGGCAGGGCCGCCCTTGCCTTGGCAGCCCCTTTGCAGAGCCCCTGCAATGGTGCCTCCAGGCTGTCCCCATTTCTCCAGCCTAACCCTAACCCTAACCCTAACCCTAGAGGATTTTCTGGGGCCCGATGGTGGGAGTAAGCGCCCCCGGGTGGTCGAGACGAGAAAGTGGTGCGAGGGCAGGTGTGTTGGCAGGGCCGCCCTTGCCTTGGCAGCCCCTTTGCAGAGCCCCTGCAATGGCGCCTCCAGGCTGTCCCAATTTCTCCAGCCTAACCCTAACCCTAACCCTAACCCTAGAGGATTTTCTGGGACCCGATGGTGGGAGTAAGTGCCCCCGGGTGGTCCAGACGAGAAAGTGGTGCGAGGGCAGGTGTGTTGGCAGGGCCGCCCTTGCCTTGGCAGCCCCTTTGCAGAGCCCCTGCAATGGTGCCTCCAGGCTGTCCCCATTTCTCCAGCCTAACCCTAACCCTAACCCTAACCCTAGAGGATTTTCTGGGGCGCGATGGTGGGAGTAAGCGCCCGCGGGTGGTCGAGACGAGAAAGTGGTGCGAGGGCAGGTGTGTTGGCAGGGCCGCCCTTGCCTTGGCAGCCCCTTTGCAGAGCCCCTGCAATGGCGCCTCCAGGCTGTCCCTATTTCTCAAGCCTAACCCTAACCCTAACCCTAACCCTAGAGGATTTTCTGGGGCCCGATGGTGGGAGTAAGTGCCCCCGGGTGGTCCAGACGAGAAAGTGGTGCGAGGGCAGGTGTGTTGGCAGGGCCGCCCTTGCCTTGGCAGCCCCTTTGCAGAGCCCCTGCAATGGCGCCTCCAGGCTGTCCCTATTTCTCCAGCCTAACCCTAACCCTAACCCTAACCCTAGAGGATTTCCGGGACCCGATGGTGGGAGTAAGCGCCCCCGGGTGGTCGAGACGAGAAAGTGGTGCGAGGGCAGGTGTGTTGGCAGGGCCGCCCTTGCCTTGGCAGCCCCTTTGCAGAGCCCCTGCAATGGCGCCTCCAGGCTGTCCCTATTTCTCCAGCCTAACCCTAAGCCTAACCCTAACCCTAGAGGATTTTCCGGGGCGCGATGGTGGGAGTAAGCGCCCCCGGGTGGTCGAGACGAGAAAGTGGTGCGAGGGCAGGTGTGTTGGCAGGGCCGCCCTTGCCTTGGCAGCCCCTTTGCAGAGCCCCTGCAATGGCGCCTCCAGGCTGTCCCGATTTCTCCAGCCTAACCCTAACCCTAACCCTAACCCTAGAGGATTTCCGGGGCGCGATGGTGGGAGTAAGTGCCCCCGGGTGGTCGAGACGAGAAAGTGGTGCGAGGGCAGGTGTGTTGGCAGGGCCGCCCTTGCCTTGGCAGCCCCTTTGCAGAGCCCCTGCAATGGCGCCTCCAGGCTGTCCCGATTTCTCCAGCCTAACCCTAACCCTAACCCTAACCCTAGAGGGTTTTCTGGGGCCCGATGGTTGCAGTAAGCGCCCCCGGGTGGTCGAGACGAGAAAGTGGTGCGAGGGCAGGTGTGTTGGCAGGGCCGCCCTTGCCTTGGCAGCCCCTTTGCAGAGCCCCTGCAATGGCGCCTCCAGGCTGTCCCTATTTCTCAAGCCTAACCCTAACCCTAACCCTAACCCTAGAGGATTTCCGGGACCCGATGGTTGCAGTAAGCGCCCCCGGGTGGTCGAGACGAGAAAGTGGTGCGAGGGCAGGTGTGTTGGCAGGGCCGCCCTTGCCTTGGCAGCCCCTTTGCAGAGCCCCTGCAATGGCGCCTCCAGGCTGTCCCTATTTCTCAAGCCTAACCCTAACCCTAACCCTAACCCTAGAGGATTTTCTGGGGCGCGATGGTGGGAGTAAGTGCCCCCGGGTGGTCGAGACGAGAAAGTGGTGCGAGGGCAGGTGTGTTGGCAGGGCCGCCCTTGCCTTGGCAGCCCCTTTGCAGAGCCCCTGCAATGGTGCCTCCAGGCTGTCCCTATTTCTCAAGCCTAACCCTAACCCTAACCCTAACCCTAGAGGATTTCCGGGACCCGATGGTGGGAGTAAGCGCCCCCGGGTGGTCGAGACGAGAAAGTGGTGCGAGGGCAGGTGTGTTGGCAGGGCCGCCCTTGCCTTGGCAGCCCCTTTGCAGAGCCCCTGCAATGGCGCCTCCAGGCTGTCCCTATTTCTCAAGCCTAACCCTAACCCTAACCCTAACCCTAGAGGATTTCCGGGGCCCAATGGTGGGAGTAAGTGCCCCCGGGTGGTCGAGACGAGAAAGTGGTGCGAGGGCAGGTGTGTTGGCAGGGCCGCCCTTGCCTTGGCAGCCCCTTTGCAGAGCCCCTGCAATGGCGCCTCCAGGCTGTCCCAATTTCTCAAGCCTAACCCTAACCCTAACCATTAACCCTAGAGGATTTTCTGGGGCCCGATGGTGGGAGTAAGCGCCCCCGGGTGGTCGAGACGAGAAAGTGGTGCGAGGGCAGGTGTGTTGGCAGGGCCGCCCTTGCCTTGGCAGCCCCTTTGCAGAGCCCCTGCAATGGCGCCTCCAGGCTGTCCCGATTTCTCAAGCCTAACCCTAACCCTAACCCTAACCCTAGAGGTTTTCCGGGACCCGATGGTGGGAGTAAGCGCCCCCGGGTGGTCGAGACGAGAAAGTGGTGCGAGGGCAGGTGTGTTGGCAGGGCCGCCCTTGCCTTGGCAGCCCCTTTGCAGAGCCCCTGCAATGGTGCCTCCAGGCTGTCCCGATTTCTCAAGCCTAACCCTAACCCTAACCCTAACCCTAGAGGATACCGGGGCCCAATGGTGGGAGTAAGTGCCCCTGGGTGGTCGAGACGAGAAAGTGGTGCGAGGGCAGGTGTGTTGGCAGGGCCGCCCTTGCCTTGGCAGCCCCTTTGCAGAGCCCCTGCAATGGTGCCTCCAGGCTGTCCCCATTTCTCCAGCCTAACCCTAAGCCTAACCCTAACCCTAGAGGATTTTCTGGGGCGCGATGGTGGGAGTAAGCGCCCCCGGGTGGTCGAGACGAGAAAGTGGTGCGAGGGCAGGTGTGTTGGCAGGGCCGCCCTTGCCTTGGCAGCCCCTTTGCAGAGCCCCTGCAATGGCGCCTCCAGGCTGTCCCAATTTCTCCAGCCTAACCCTAACCCTAACCCTAACCCTAGAGGATTTTCTGGGGCCCGATGGTGGGAGTAAGTGCCCCCGGGTGGTCGAGACGAGAAAGTGGTGCGAGGGCAGGTGTGTTGGCAGGGCCGCCCTTGCCTTGGCAGCCCCTTTGCAGAGCCCCTGCAATGGCGCCTCCAGGCTGTCCCAATTTCTCCAGCCTAACCCTAACCCTAACCCTAACCCTAGAGGATTTTCTGGGGCCCGATGGTGGGAGTAAGTGCCCCCGGGTGGTCGAGACGAGAAAGTGGTGCGAGGGCAGGTGTGTTGGCAGGGCCGCCCTTGCCTTGGCAGCCCCTTTGCAGAGCCCCTGCAATGGCGCCTCCAGGCTGTCCCTATTTCTCAAGCCTAACCCTAACCCTAACCCTAACCCTAGAGGATTTCCGGGGCCCAATGGTGGGAGTAAGTGCCCCCGGGTGGTCGAGACGAGAAAGTGGTGCGAGGGCAGGTGTGTTGGCAGGGCCGCCCTTGCCTTGGCAGCCCCTTTGCAGAGCCCCTGCAATGGCGCCTCCAGGCTGTCCCGATTTCTCAAGCCTAACCCTAACCCTAACCCTAACCCTAGAGGATTTCCGGGACCCGATGGTGGGAGTAAGTGCCCCCGGGTGGTCGAGACGAGAAAGTGGTGCGAGGGCAGGTGTGTTGGCAGGGCCGCCCTTGCCTTGGCAGCCCCTTTGCAGAGCCCCTGCAATGGCGCCTCCAGGCTGTCCCTATTTCTCAAGCCTAACCCTAACCCTAACCCTAAACCTAGAGGATTTTCTGGGGCCCGATGGTTGCAGTAAGCGCCCCCGGGTGGTCGAGACGAGAAAGTGGTGCGAGGGCAGGTGTGTTGGCAGGGCCGCCCTTGCCTTGGCAGCCCCTTTGCAGAGCCCCTGCAATGGCACCTCCAGGCTGTCCCTATTTCTCCAGCCTAACCCTAACCCTAACCCTAACCCTAGAAGATTTTCTGGGGCCCAATGGTGGGAGTAAGCGCCCCCGGGTGGTCGAGACGAGAAAGTGGTGCGAGGGCAGGTGTGTTGGCAGGGCCGCCCTTGCCTTGGCAGCCCCTTTGCAGAGCCCCTGCAATGGTGCCTCCAGGCTGTCCCTATTTCTCAAGCCTAACCCTAACCCTAACCCTAACCCTAGAGGATTTCCGGGACCCGATGGTGGGAGTAAGCGCCCCCGGGTGGTCGAGACGAGAAAGTGGTGCGAGGGCAGGTGTGTTGGCAGGGCCGCCCTTGCCTTGGCAGCCCCTTTGCAGAGCCCCTGCAATGGCGCCTCCAGGCTGTCCCTATTTCTCAAGCCTAACCCTAACCCTAACCCTAACCCTAGAGGATTTCCGGGGCCCAATGGTGGGAGTAAGTGCCCCCGGGTGGTCGAGACGAGAAAGTGGTGCGAGGGCAGGTGTGTTGGCAGGGCCGCCCTTGCCTTGGCAGCCCCTTTGCAGAGCCCCTGCAATGGCGCCTCCAGGCTGTCCCAATTTCTCAAGCCTAACCCTAACCCTAACCATTAACCCTAGAGGATTTTCTGGGGCCCGATGGTGGGAGTAAGCGCCCCCGGGTGGTCGAGACGAGAAAGTGGTGCGAGGGCAGGTGTGTTGGCAGGGCCGCCCTTGCCTTGGCAGCCCCTTTGCAGAGCCCCTGCAATGGCGCCTCCAGGCTGTCCCGATTTCTCAAGCCTAACCCTAACCCTAACCCTAACCCTAGAGGTTTTCCGGGACCCGATGGTGGGAGTAAGCGCCCCCGGGTGGTCGAGACGAGAAAGTGGTGCGAGGGCAGGTGTGTTGGCAGGGCCGCCCTTGCCTTGGCAGCCCCTTTGCAGAGCCCCTGCAATGGTGCCTCCAGGCTGTCCCGATTTCTCAAGCCTAACCCTAACCCTAACCCTAACCCTAGAGGATACCGGGGCCCAATGGTGGGAGTAAGTGCCCCTGGGTGGTCGAGACGAGAAAGTGGTGCGAGGGCAGGTGTGTTGGCAGGGCCGCCCTTGCCTTGGCAGCCCCTTTGCAGAGCCCCTGCAATGGTGCCTCCAGGCTGTCCCCATTTCTCCAGCCTAACCCTAAGCCTAACCCTAACCCTAGAGGATTTTCTGGGGCGCGATGGTGGGAGTAAGCGCCCCCGGGTGGTCGAGACGAGAAAGTGGTGCGAGGGCAGGTGTGTTGGCAGGGCCGCCCTTGCCTTGGCAGCCCCTTTGCAGAGCCCCTGCAATGGCGCCTCCAGGCTGTCCCAATTTCTCCAGCCTAACCCTAACCCTAACCCTAACCCTAGAGGATTTTCTGGGGCCCGATGGTGGGAGTAAGTGCCCCCGGGTGGTCGAGACGAGAAAGTGGTGCGAGGGCAGGTGTGTTGGCAGGGCCGCCCTTGCCTTGGCAGCCCCTTTGCAGAGCCCCTGCAATGGCGCCTCCAGGCTGTCCCAATTTCTCCAGCCTAACCCTAACCCTAACCCTAACCCTAGAGGATTTTCTGGGGCCCGATGGTGGGAGTAAGTGCCCCCGGGTGGTCGAGACGAGAAAGTGGTGCGAGGGCAGGTGTGTTGGCAGGGCCGCCCTTGCCTTGGCAGCCCCTTTGCAGAGCCCCTGCAATGGCGCCTCCAGGCTGTCCCTATTTCTCAAGCCTAACCCTAACCCTAACCCTAAACCTAGAGGATTTTCTGGGGCCCGATGGTTGCAGTAAGCGCCCCCGGGTGGTCGAGACGAGAAAGTGGTGCGAGGGCAGGTGTGTTGGCAGGGCCGCCCTTGCCTTGGCAGCCCCTTTGCAGAGCCCCTGCAATGGCACCTCCAGGCTGTCCCTATTTCTCCAGCCTAACCCTAACCCTAACCCTAACCCTAGAAGATTTTCTGGGGCCCAATGGTGGGAGTAAGCGCCCCCGGGTGGTCGAGACGAGAAAGTGGTGCGAGGGCAGGTGTGTTGGCAGGGCCGCCCTTGCCTTGGCAGCCCCTTTGCAGAGCCCCTGCAATGGCGCCTCCAGGCTGTCCCTATTTCTCAAGCCTAACCCTAAGCCTAACCCTAACCCTAGAGGATTTTCTGGGGCCCGATGGTTGCAGTAAGCGCCCCCGGGTGGTCGAGACGAGAAAGTGGTGCGAGGGCAGGTGTGTTGGCAGGGCCACCCTTGCCTTGGCAGCCCCTTTGCAGAGCCCCTGCAATGGCGCCTCCAGGCTGTCCCGATTTCTCAAGCCTAACCCTAACCCTAACCCTAACCCTAGAGGATTTTCTGGGGCCCGATGGTGGGAGTAAGTGCCCCCGGGTGGTCGAGACGAGAAAGTGGTGCGAGGGCAGGTGTGTTGGCAGGGCCGCCCTTGCCTTGGCAGCCCCTTTGCAGAGCCCCTGCAATGGCGCCTCCAGGCTGTCCCGATTTCTCCAGCCTAACCCTAACCCTAACCCTAACCCTAGAGGATTTTCTGGGGCCCGATGGTTGCAGTAAGTGCCCCCGGGTGGTCCAGACGAGAAAGTGGTGCGAGGGCAGGTGTGTTGGCAGGGCCGCCCTTGCCTTGGCAGCCCCTTTGCAAAGCCCCTGCAATGGTGCCTCCAGGCTGTCCCTATTTCTCAAGCCTAACCCTAACCCTAACCCTAACCCTAGAGGATTTTCCGGGGCCCGATGGTGGGAGTAAGCGCCCCCGGGTGGTCGAGACGAGAAAGTGGTGCGAGGGCAGGTGTGTTGGCAGGGCCGCCCTTGCCTTGGCAGCCCCTTTGCAGAGCCCCTGCAATGGCGCCTCCAGGCTGTCCCTATTTCTCCAGCCTAACCCTAACCCTAACCCTAACCCTAGAGGTTTTCCGGGACCCGATGGTGGGAGTAAGTGCCCCCGGGTGGTCGAGACGAGAAAGTGGTGCGAGGGCAGGTGTGTTGGCAGGGCCGCCCTTGCCTTGGCAGCCCCTTTGCAGAGCCCCTGCAATGGCGCCTCCAGGCTGTCCCAATTTCTCAAGCCTAACCCTAACCCTAACCCTAACCCTAGAGGATTTTCCGGGGCCCAATGGTGGGAGTAAGTGCCCCCGGGTGGTCGAGACGAGAAAGTGGTGCGAGGGCAGGTGTGTTGGCAGGGCCGCCCTTGCCTTGGCAGCCCCTTTGCAGAGCCCCTGCAATGGCGCCTCCAGGCTGTCCCTATTTCTCAAGCCTAACCCTAAGCCTAACCCTAACCCTAGAGGATTTTCTGGGGCCCGATGGTGGGAGTAAGCGCCCCCGGGTGGTCGAGACGAGAAAGTGGTGCGAGGGCAGGTGTGTTGGCAGGGCCGCCCTTGCCTTAGCAGCCCCTTTGCAGAGCCCCTGCAATGGCGCCTCCAGGCTGTCCCGATTTCTCCAGCCTAACCCTAACCGTAACCCTAACCCTAGAGGTTTTCCGGGACGCGATGGTGGGAGTAAGCGCCCCCGGGTGGTCGAGACGAGAAAGTGGTGCGAGGGCAGGTGTGTTGGCAGGGCCGCCCTTGCCTTGGCAGCCCCTTTGCAGAGCCCCTGCAATGGTGCCTCCAGGCTGTCCCAATTTCTCCAGCCTAACCCTAACCCTAACCCTAACCCTAGAGGATTTCCGGGGCCCAATGGTGGGAGTAAGTGCCCCCGGGTGGTCGAGACGAGAAAGTGGTGCGAGGGCAGGTGTGTTGGCAGGGCCGCCCTTGCCTTGGCAGCCCCTTTGCAGAGCCCCTGCAATGGCGCCTCCAGGCTGTCCCGATTTCTCAAGCCTAACCCTAACCCTAACCCTAACCCTAACCCTAGAGGATTTTCTGGGGCCCGATGGTTGCAGTAAGCGCCCCTGGGTGGTCGAGACGAGAAAGTGGTGCGAGGGCAGGTGTGTTGGCAGGGCCGCCCTTGCCTTAGCAGCCCCTTTGCAGAGCCCCTGCAATGGCGCCTCCAGGCTGTCCCGATTTCTCCAGCCTAACCCTAACCGTAACCCTAACCCTAGAGGTTTTCCGGGACGCGATGGTGGGAGTAAGCGCCCCCGGGTGGTCGAGACGAGAAAGTGGTGCGAGGGCAGGTGTGTTGGCAGGGCCGCCCTTGCCTTGGCAGCCCCTTTGCAGAGCCCCTGCAATGGTGCCTCCAGGCTGTCCCAATTTCTCCAGCCTAACCCTAACCCTAACCCTAACCCTAGAGGATTTCCGGGGCCCAATGGTGGGAGTAAGTGCCCCCGGGTGGTCGAGACGAGAAAGTGGTGCGAGGGCAGGTGTGTTGGCAGGGCCGCCCTTGCCTTGGCAGCCCCTTTGCAGAGCCCCTGCAATGGCGCCTCCAGGCTGTCCCGATTTCTCAAGCCTAACCCTAACCCTAACCCTAACCCTAACCCTAGAGGATTTTCTGGGGCCCGATGGTTGCAGTAAGCGCCCCTGGGTGGTCGAGACGAGAAAGTGGTGCGAGGGCAGGTGTGTTGGCAGGGCCGCCCTTGCCTTGGCAGCCCCTTTGCAGAGCCCCTGCAATGGCGCCTCCAGGCTGTCCCTATTTCTCCAGCCTAACCCTAAGCCTAACTCTAACCCTAGAGGATTTTCTGGGGCCCGATGGTGGGAGTAAGTGCCCCCGGGTGGTCGAGACGAGAAAGTGGTGCGAGGGCAGGTGTGTTGGCAGGGCCGCCCTTGCCTTGGCAGCCCCTTTGCAGAGCCCCTGCAATGGCGCCTCCAGGCTGTCCCGATTTCTCAAGCCTAACCCTAAGCCTAACCCTAACCCTAGAGGATTTTCTGGGGCCCGATGGTGGGAGTAAGCGCCCCCGGGTGGTCGAGACGAGAAAGTGGTGCGAGGGCAGGTGTGTTGGCAGGGCCGCCCTTGCCTTGGCAGCCCCTTTGCAGAGCCCCTGCAATGGCGCCTCCAGGCTGTCCCTATTTCTCCAGCCTAACCCTAAGCCTAACCCTAACCCTAGAGGATTTTCCGGGGCGCGATGGTGGGAGTAAGCGCCCCCGGGTGGTCGAGACGAGAAAGTGGTGCGAGGGCAGGTGTGTTGGCAGGGCCGCCCTTGCCTTGGCAGCCCCTTTGCAGAGCCCCTGCAATGGCGCCTCCAGGCTGTCCCGATTTCTCCAGCCTAACCCTAACCCTAACCCTAACCCTAGAGGATTTCCGGGGCGCGATGGTGGGAGTAAGTGCCCCCGGGTGGTCGAGACGAGAAAGTGGTGCGAGGGCAGGTGTGTTGGCAGGGCCGCCCTTGCCTTGGCAGCCCCTTTGCAGAGCCCCTGCAATGGCGCCTCCAGGCTGTCCCGATTTCTCCAGCCTAACCCTAACCCTAACCCTAACCCTAGAGGGTTTTCTGGGGCCCGATGGTTGCAGTAAGCGCCCCCGGGTGGTCGAGACGAGAAAGTGGTGCGAGGGCAGGTGTGTTGGCAGGGCCGCCCTTGCCTTGGCAGCCCCTTTGCAGAGCCCCTGCAATGGCGCCTCCAGGCTGTCCCTATTTCTCAAGCCTAACCCTAACCCTAACCCTAACCCTAGAGGATTTCCGGGACCCGATGGTTGCAGTAAGCGCCCCCGGGTGGTCGAGACGAGAAAGTGGTGCGAGGGCAGGTGTGTTGGCAGGGCCGCCCTTGCCTTGGCAGCCCCTTTGCAGAGCCCCTGCAATGGCGCCTCCAGGCTGTCCCTATTTCTCAAGCCTAACCCTAACCCTAACCCTAACCCTAGAGGATTTTCTGGGGCGCGATGGTGGGAGTAAGTGCCCCCGGGTGGTCGAGACGAGAAAGTGGTGCGAGGGCAGGTGTGTTGGCAGGGCCGCCCTTGCCTTGGCAGCCCCTTTGCAGAGCCCCTGCAATGGTGCCTCCAGGCTGTCCCTATTTCTCAAGCCTAACCCTAACCCTAACCCTAACCCTAGAGGATTTCCGGGACCCGATGGTGGGAGTAAGCGCCCCCGGGTGGTCGAGACGAGAAAGTGGTGCGAGGGCAGGTGTGTTGGCAGGGCCGCCCTTGCCTTGGCAGCCCCTTTGCAGAGCCCCTGCAATGGCGCCTCCAGGCTGTCCCTATTTCTCAAGCCTAACCCTAAGCCTAACCCTAACCCTAGAGGATTTCCGGGGCCCGATGGTGGGAGTAAGTGCCCCCGGGTGGTCGAGACGAGAAAGTGGTGCGAGGGCAGGTGTGTTGGCAGGGCCGCCCTTGCCTTGGCAGCCCCTTTGCAGAGCCCCTGCAATGGCGCCTCCAGGCTGTCCCTATTTCTCCAGCCTAACCCTAACCCTAACCCTAACCCTAGAGGATTTCCGGGGCCCAATGGTGGGAGTAAGTGCCCCCGGGTGGTCGAGACGAGAAAGTGGTGCGAGGGCAGGTGTGTTGGCAGGGCCGCCCTTGCCTTGGCAGCCCCTTTGCAGAGCCCCTGCAATGGCGCCTCCAGGCTGTCCCAATTTCTCAAGCCTAACCCTAACCCTAACCATTAACCCTAGAGGATTTTCTGGGGCCCGATGGTGGGAGTAAGCGCCCCCGGGTGGTCGAGACGAGAAAGTGGTGCGAGGGCAGGTGTGTTGGCAGGGCCGCCCTTGCCTTGGCAGCCCCTTTGCAGAGCCCCTGCAATGGCGCCTCCAGGCTGTCCCGATTTCTCAAGCCTAACCCTAACCCTAACCCTAACCCTAGAGGTTTTCCGGGACCCGATGGTGGGAGTAAGCGCCCCCGGGTGGTCGAGACGAGAAAGTGGTGCGAGGGCAGGTGTGTTGGCAGGGCCGCCCTTGCCTTGGCAGCCCCTTTGCAGAGCCCCTGCAATGGTGCCTCCAGGCTGTCCCGATTTCTCAAGCCTAACCCTAACCCTAACCCTAACCCTAGAGGATACCGGGGCCCAATGGTGGGAGTAAGTGCCCCTGGGTGGTCGAGACGAGAAAGTGGTGCGAGGGCAGGTGTGTTGGCAGGGCCGCCCTTGCCTTGGCAGCCCCTTTGCAGAGCCCCTGCAATGGTGCCTCCAGGCTGTCCCCATTTCTCCAGCCTAACCCTAAGCCTAACCCTAACCCTAGAGGATTTTCTGGGGCGCGATGGTGGGAGTAAGCGCCCCCGGGTGGTCGAGACGAGAAAGTGGTGCGAGGGCAGGTGTGTTGGCAGGGCCGCCCTTGCCTTGGCAGCCCCTTTGCAGAGCCCCTGCAATGGCGCCTCCAGGCTGTCCCAATTTCTCCAGCCTAACCCTAACCCTAACCCTAACCCTAGAGGATTTTCTGGGGCCCGATGGTGGGAGTAAGTGCCCCCGGGTGGTCGAGACGAGAAAGTGGTGCGAGGGCAGGTGTGTTGGCAGGGCCGCCCTTGCCTTGGCAGCCCCTTTGCAGAGCCCCTGCAATGGCGCCTCCAGGCTGTCCCAATTTCTCCAGCCTAACCCTAACCCTAACCCTAACCCTAGAGGATTTTCTGGGGCCCGATGGTGGGAGTAAGTGCCCCCGGGTGGTCGAGACGAGAAAGTGGTGCGAGGGCAGGTGTGTTGGCAGGGCCGCCCTTGCCTTGGCAGCCCCTTTGCAGAGCCCCTGCAATGGCGCCTCCAGGCTGTCCCTATTTCTCAAGCCTAACCCTAACCCTAACCCTAACCCTAGAGGATTTCCGGGGCCCAATGGTGGGAGTAAGTGCCCCCGGGTGGTCGAGACGAGAAAGTGGTGCGAGGGCAGGTGTGTTGGCAGGGCCGCCCTTGCCTTGGCAGCCCCTTTGCAGAGCCCCTGCAATGGCGCCTCCAGGCTGTCCCGATTTCTCAAGCCTAACCCTAACCCTAAACCTAGAGGATTTTCTGGGGCCCGATGGTTGCAGTAAGCGCCCCCGGGTGGTCGAGACGAGAAAGTGGTGCGAGGGCAGGTGTGTTGGCAGGGCCGCCCTTGCCTTGGCAGCCCCTTTGCAGAGCCCCTGCAATGGCACCTCCAGGCTGTCCCTATTTCTCCAGCCTAACCCTAACCCTAACCCTAACCCTAGAAGATTTTCTGGGGCCCAATGGTGGGAGTAAGCGCCCCCGGGTGGTCGAGACGAGAAAGTGGTGCGAGGGCAGGTGTGTTGGCAGGGCCGCCCTTGCCTTGGCAGCCCCTTTGCAGAGCCCCTGCAATGGCGCCTCCAGGCTGTCCCTATTTCTCAAGCCTAACCCTAAGCCTAACCCTAACCCTAGAGGATTTTCTGGGGCCCGATGGTTGCAGTAAGCGCCCCCGGGTGGTCGAGACGAGAAAGTGGTGCGAGGGCAGGTGTGTTGGCAGGGCCACCCTTGCCTTGGCAGCCCCTTTGCAGAGCCCCTGCAATGGCGCCTCCAGGCTGTCCCGATTTCTCAAGCCTAACCCTAACCCTAACCCTAACCCTAGAGGATTTTCTGGGGCCCGATGGTGGGAGTAAGTGCCCCCGGGTGGTCGAGACGAGAAAGTGGTGCGAGGGCAGGTGTGTTGGCAGGGCCGCCCTTGCCTTGGCAGCCCCTTTGCAGAGCCCCTGCAATGGCGCCTCCAGGCTGTCCCGATTTCTCCAGCCTAACCCTAACCCTAACCCTAACCCTAGAGGATTTTCTGGGGCCCGATGGTTGCAGTAAGTGCCCCCGGGTGGTCCAGACGAGAAAGTGGTGCGAGGGCAGGTGTGTTGGCAGGGCCGCCCTTGCCTTGGCAGCCCCTTTGCAAAGCCCCTGCAATGGTGCCTCCAGGCTGTCCCTATTTCTCAAGCCTAACCCTAACCCTAACCCTAACCCTAGAGGATTTTCCGGGGCCCGATGGTGGGAGTAAGCGCCCCCGGGTGGTCGAGACGAGAAAGTGGTGCGAGGGCAGGTGTGTTGGCAGGGCCGCCCTTGCCTTGGCAGCCCCTTTGCAGAGCCCCTGCAATGGCGCCTCCAGGCTGTCCCTATTTCTCCAGCCTAACCCTAACCCTAACCCTAACCCTAGAGGTTTTCCGGGACCCGATGGTGGGAGTAAGTGCCCCCGGGTGGTCGAGACGAGAAAGTGGTGCGAGGGCAGGTGTGTTGGCAGGGCCGCCCTTGCCTTGGCAGCCCCTTTGCAGAGCCCCTGCAATGGCGCCTCCAGGCTGTCCCGATTTCTCCAGCCTAACCCTAACCCTAACCCTAACCCTAGAGGATTTTCCGGGGCCCAATGGTGGGAGTAAGTGCCCCCGGGTGGTCGAGACGAGAAAGTGGTGCGAGGGCAGGTGTGTTGGCAGGGCCGCCCTTGCCTTGGCAGCCCCTTTGCAGAGCCCCTGCAATGGCGCCTCCAGGCTGTCCCTATTTCTCAAGCCTAACCCTAAGCCTAACCCTAACCCTAGAGGATTTTCTGGGGCCCGATGGTGGGAGTAAGCGCCCCCGGGTGGTCGAGACGAGAAAGTGGTGCGAGGGCAGGTGTGTTGGCAGGGCCGCCCTTGCCTTAGCAGCCCCTTTGCAGAGCCCCTGCAATGGCGCCTCCAGGCTGTCCCGATTTCTCCAGCCTAACCCTAACCGTAACCCTAACCCTAGAGGTTTTCCGGGACGCGATGGTGGGAGTAAGCGCCCCCGGGTGGTCGAGACGAGAAAGTGGTGCGAGGGCAGGTGTGTTGGCAGGGCCGCCCTTGCCTTGGCAGCCCCTTTGCAGAGCCCCTGCAATGGTGCCTCCAGGCTGTCCCAATTTCTCCAGCCTAACCCTAACCCTAACCCTAACCCTAGAGGATTTCCGGGGCCCAATGGTGGGAGTAAGTGCCCCCGGGTGGTCGAGACGAGAAAGTGGTGCGAGGGCAGGTGTGTTGGCAGGGCCGCCCTTGCCTTGGCAGCCCCTTTGCAGAGCCCCTGCAATGGCGCCTCCAGGCTGTCCCGATTTCTCAAGCCTAACCCTAACCCTAACCCTAACCCTAACCCTAGAGGATTTTCTGGGGCCCGATGGTTGCAGTAAGCGCCCCTGGGTGGTCGAGACGAGAAAGTGGTGCGAGGGCAGGTGTGTTGGCAGGGCCGCCCTTGCCTTGGCAGCCCCTTTGCAGAGCCCCTGCAATGGCGCCTCCAGGCTGTCCCTATTTCTCCAGCCTAACCCTAAGCCTAACTCTAACCCTAGAGGATTTTCTGGGGCCCGATGGTGGGAGTAAGTGCCCCCGGGTGGTCGAGACGAGAAAGTGGTGCGAGGGCAGGTGTGTTGGCAGGGCCGCCCTTGCCTTGGCAGCCCCTTTGCAGAGCCCCTGCAATGGCGCCTCCACGCTGTCCCGATTTCTCCAGCCTAACCCTAACCCTAACCCTAACCCTAGAGGATTTCCGGGACCCGATGGTGGCAGTAAGTGCCCCCGGGTGGTCGAGACGAGAAAGTGGTGCGAGGGCAGGTGTGTTGGCAGGGCCGCCCTTGCCTTGGCAGCCCCTTTGCAGAGCCCCTGCAATGGCGCCTCCAGGCTGTCCTGATTTCTCAAGCCTAACCCTAACCCCAACCCTAGAGGATTTTCTGGGGCCCGATGGTTGCAGTAAGCGCCCCCGGGTGGTCGAGACGAGAAAGTGGTGCGAGGGCAGGTGTGTTGGCAGGGCCGCCCTTGCCTTGGCAGCCCCTTTGCAGAGCCCCTGCAATGGTGCCTCCAGGCTGTCCCGATTTCTCAAGCCTAACCCTAAGCCTAACCCTAACCCTAGAGGATTTTCCGGGGCCCGATGGTGGGAGTAAGCGCCCCCGGGTGGTCGAGACGAGAAAGTGGTGCGAGGGCAGGTGTGTTGGCAGGGCCGCCCTTGCCTTGGCAGCCCCTTTGCAGAGCCCCTGCAATGGCGCCTCCAGGCTGTCCCGATTTCTCCAGCCTAACCCTAAGCCTAACCCTAACCCTAGAGGATTTCCGGGACCCGATGGTGGGAGTAAGCGCCCCCGGGTGGTCGAGACGAGAAAGTGGTGCGAGGGCAGGTGTGTTGGCAGGGCCGCCCTTGCCTTGGCAGCCCCTTTGCAGAGCCCCTGCAATGGCGCCTCCTGGCTGTCCCGATTTCTCAAGCCTAACCCTAACCCTAACCCTAACCCTAGAGGTTTTTCGGGGACCCGATGGTGGGAGTAAGCGCCCGCGGGTGGTCGAGACGAGAAAGTGGTGCGAGGGCAGGTGTGTTGGCAGGGCCGCCCTTGCCGTGGCAGCCCCTTTGCAGAGCCCCTGCAATGGCGCCTCCAGGCTGTCCCTATTTCTCCAGCCTAACCCTAAGCCTAACCCTAACCCTAGAGGATTTCCGGGACCCGATGGTGGGAGTAAGCGCCCCCGGGTGGTCGAGACGAGAAAGTGGTGCGAGGGCAGGTGTGTTGGCAGGGCCGCCCTTGCCTTGGCAGCCCCTTTGCAGAGCCCCTGCAATGGCGCCTCCAGGCTGTCCCGATTTCTCAAGCCTAACCCTAAGCCTAACCCTAACCCTAGAGGATTTCCGGGACCCGATGGTGGGAGTAAGCGCCCCCGGGTGGTCGAGACGAGAAAGTGGTGCGAGGGCAGGTGTGTTGGCAGGGCCGCCCTTGCCTTGGCAGCCCCTTTGCAGAGCCCCTGCAATGGCGCCTCCAGGCTGTCCCGATTTCTCAAGCCTAACCCTAACCCTAACCCTAACCCTAGAGGTTTTTCGGGGACCCGATGGTGGGAGTAAGCGCCCCCGGCTGGTCGAGACGAGAAAGTGGTGCGAGGGCAGGTGTGTTGGCAGGGCCGCCCTTGCCGTGGCAGCCCCTTTACAGAGCCCCTGCAATGGCGCCTCCAGGCTGTCCCTATTTCACAAGCCTAACCCTAACCCTAACCCTAACCCTAGAGGATTTCCGGGACCCGATGGTGGGAGTAAGCGCCCGCGGGTGGTCGAGACGAGAAAGTGGTGCGAGGGCAGGTGTGTTGGCAGGGCCGCCCTTGCCTTGGCAGCCCCTTTGCAGAGCCCCTGCAATGGCGCCTCCAGGCTGTCCCGATTTCTCCAGCCTAACCCTAACCCTAACCCTAACCCTAGAGGATTTCCGGGACCCGATGGTGGGAGTAAGCGGCCCCGGGTGGTCGAGACGAGAAAGTGGTGCGAGGGCAGGTGTGTTGGCAGGGCCGCCCTTGCCTTGGCAGCCCCTTTGCAGAGCCCCTGCAATGGCGCCTCCAGGCTGTCCCGATTTCTCCAGCCTAACCCTAAGCCTAACCCTAACCCAAGAGGATTTTCCGGGGCCCGATGGTGGGAGTAAGCGCCCCCGGGTGGTCGAGACGAGAAAGTGGTGCGAGGGCAGGTGTGTTGGCAGGGCCACCCTTGCCTTGGCAGCCCCTTTGCAGAGCCCCTGCAATGGCGCCTCCAGGCTGTCCTGATTTCTCCAGCCTAACCCTAACCCTAACCCTAACCCTAGAGGATTTTCCGGGGCCCGATGGTGGGAGTAAGCGCGCCCGGGTGGTCGAGACGAGAAAGTGGTGCGAGGGCAGGTGTGTTGGCAGGGCCGCCCTTGCCTTGGCAGCCCCTTTGCAGAGCCCCTGCAATGGCGCCTCCAGGCTGTCCCGATTTCTCAAGCCTAACCCTAACCCTAACCCTAACCCTAGAGGATTTTCCGGGGCCCGATGGTGGGAGTAAGCGCCCCCGGGTGGTCGAGACGAGAAAGTGGTGCGAGGGCAGGTGTGTTGGCAGGGCCGCCCTTGCCTTGGCAGCCCCTTTGCAGAGCCCCTGCAATGGCGCCTCCAGGCTGTCCCAATTTCTCAAGCCTAACCCTAACCCTAACCCTAACCCTAGAGGATTTCCGGGACCCGATGGTGGGAGTAAGCGCCCCCGGGTGGTCGAGACGAGAAAGTGGTGCGAGGGCAGGTGTGTTGGCAGGGCCGCCCTTGCCTTGGCAGCCCCTTTGCAGAGCCCCTGCAATGGCGCCTCCAGGCTGTCCCTATTTCTCCAGCCTAACCCTAACCCTAACCCTAACCCTAGAGGATTTCCGGGACCCGATGGTGGGAGTAAGCGCCCCCGGGTGGTCGAGACGAGAAAGTGGTGCGAGGGCAGGTGTGTTGGCAGGGCCGCCCTTGCCTTGGCAGCCCCTTTGCAGAGCCCCTGCAATGGCGCCTCCAGGCTGTCCCGATTTCTCAAGCCTAACCCTAACCCTAACCCTAACCCTTGAGGATTTCCGGGGCCCAATGGTGGGAGTAAGTGCCCCCGGGTGGTCGAGACGAGAAAGTGGTGCGAGGGCAGGTGTGTTGGCAGGGCCGCCCTTGCCTTGGCAGCCCCTTTGCAGAGCCCCTGCAATGGCGCCTCCAGGCTGTCCCTATTTCTCAAGCCTAACCCTAACCCTAACCCTAACCCTAGAGGATTTCCGGGACCCGATGGTGGGAGTAAGCGCCCCCGGGTGGTCGAGACGAGAAAGTGGTGCGAGGGCAGGTGTGTTGGCAGGGCCGCCCTTGCCTTGGCAGCCCCTTTGCAGAGCCCCTGCAATGGCGCCTCCAGGCTGTCCCTATTTCTCAAGCCTAACCCTAACCCTAACCCTAACCCTAGAGGATTTTCTGGGGCGCGATGGTGGGAGTAAGCGCCCCTGGGTGGTCGAGACGAGAAAGTGGTGCGAGGGCAGGTGTGTTGGCAGGGCCGCCCTTGCCTTGGCAGCCCCTTTGCAGAGCCCCTGCAATGGCGCCTCCAGGCTGTCCCCATTTCTCCAGCCTAACCCTAACCCTAAGCCTAACCCTAGAGGATTTTCCGGGGCCCGATGGTGGGAGTAAGCGCCCCCGGGTGGTCGAGACGAGAAAGTGGTGCGAGGGCAGGTGTGTTGGCAGGGCCGCCCTTGCCTTGGCAGCCCCTTTGCAGAGCCCCTGCAATGACGCCTCCAGGCTGTCCCAATTTCTCAAGCCTAACCCTAACCCTAACCCTAACCCTAGAGGATTTTCCGGGGCCCGATGGTGGGAGTAAGCGCCCCCGGGTGGTCGAGACGAGAAAGTGGTGCGAGGGCAGGTGTGTTGGCAGGGCCGCCCTTGCCTTGGCAGCCCCTTTGCAGAGCCCCTGCAATGGCGCCTCCAGGTAGTCCCTATTTCTCCAGCCTAACCCTAACCCTAACCCTAACCCTAGAGGATTTTCTGGGGCCCGATGGTGGGAGTAAGCGCCCCTGGGTGGTCGAGACGAGAAAGTGGTGCGAGGGCAGGTGTGTTGGCAGGGCCGCCCTTGCCTTGGCAGCCCCTTTGCAGAGCCCCTGCAATGGCGCCTCCAGGCTGTCCCGATTTCTCCAGCCTAACCCTAACCCTAACTCTAACCCTAGAGGATTTTCTGGGGCCCGATGGTGGGAGTAAGTGCCCCCGGGTGGTCGAGACGAGAAAGTGGTGTGAGGGCAGGTGTGTTGGCAGGGCCGCCCTTGCCTTGGCAGCCCCTTTGCAGAGCCCCTGCAATGGCGCCTCCACGCTGTCCCGATTTCTCAAGCCTAACCCTAACCCTAACCCTAACCCTAGAGGATTTCCGGGACCCGATGGTGGGAGTAAGTGCCCCCGGGTGGTCGAGACGAGAAAGTGGTGTGAGGGCAGGTGTGTTGGCAGGGCCGCCCTTGCCTTGGCAGCCCCTTTGCAGAGCCCCTGCAATGGCGCCTCCAGGCTGTCCCAATTTCTCCAGCCTAACCCTAACCCTAACCCTAGAGGATTTTCTGGGGCCCGATGGTTGCAGTAAGCGCCCCCGGGTGGTCGAGACGAGAAAGTGGTGCGAGGGCAGGTGTGTTGGCAGGGCCGCCCTTGCCTTGGCAGCCCCTTTGCAGAGCCCCTGCAATGGCGCCTCCAGGCTGTCCCGATTTCTCAAGCCTAACCCTAAGCCTAACCCTAACCCTAGAGGATTTTCCGGGGCCCGATGGTGGGAGTAAGCGCCCCCGGGTGGTCGAGACGAGAAAGTGGTGCGAGGGCAGGTGTGTTGGCAGGGCCGCCCTTGCCTTGGCAGCCCCTTTGCAGAGCCCCTGCAATGGCGCCTCCAGGCTGTCCCGATTTCTCAAGCCTAACCCTAACCCTAACCCTAACCCTAGAGGATTTTCTGGGGCCCGATGGTGGGAGTAAGTGCCCCCGGGTGGTCGAGACGAGAAAGTGGTGCGAGGGCAGGTGTGTTGGCAGGGCCGCCCTTGCCTTGGCAGCCCCTTTGCAGAGCCCCTGCAATGGCGCCTCCAGGCTGTCCCGATTTCTCCAGCCTAACCCTAACCCTAACCCTAACCCTAGAGGATTTTCTGGGGCCCGATGGTGGGAGTAAGCGCGCCCGGGTGGTCCAGACGAAGAAGTGGTGCGAGGGCAGGTGTGTTGGCAGGGCCGCCCTTGCCTTGGCAGCCCCTTTGCAGAGCCCCTGCAATGGCGCCTCCAGGCTGTCCCTATTTCTCAAGCCTAACCCTAACCCTAACCCTAACCCTAGAGGATTTTCCGGGGCCCGATGGTGGGAGTAAGCGCCCCCGGGTGGTCGAGACGAGAAAGTGGTGCGAGGGCAGGTGTGTTGGCAGGGCCGCCCTTGCCTTGGCAGCCCCTTTGCAGAGCCCCTGCAATGGCGCCTCCAGGCTGTCCCGATTTCTCAAGCCTAACCCTAACCCTAACCCTAACCCTAGAGGATTTCCAGGACCCGATGGTGGGAGTAAGCGGCCCCGGGTGGTCGAGACGAGAAAGTGGTGCGAGGGCAGGTGTGTTGGCAGGGCCGCCCTTGCCTTGGCAGCCCCTTTGCAGAGCCCCTGCAATGGCGCCTCCAGGCTGTCCCGATTTCTCCAGCCTAACCCTAACCCTAACCCTAACCCTAGAGGTTTTCCGGGACCCGATGGTGGGAGTAAGCGCCCCCGGGTGGTCGAGACGAGAAAGTGGTGCGAGGGCAGGTGTGTTGGCAGGGCCGCCCTTGCCGTGGCAGCCCCTTTGCAGAGCCCCTGCAATGGCGCCTCCAGGCTGTCCCTATTTCTCAAGCCTAACCCTAAGCCTAACCCTAACCCTAGAGGATTTCCGGGACCCGATGGTGGGAGTAAGCGCCCCCGGGTGGTCGAGACGAGAAAGTGGTGCGAGGGCAGGTGTGTTGGCAGGGCCGCCCTTGCCTTGGCAGCCCCTTTGCAGAGCCCCTGCAATGGCGCCTCCAGGCTGTCCCGATTTCTCCAGCCTAACCCTAACCCTAACCCTAACCCTAGAGGATTTCCGGGACCCGATGGTGGGAGTAAGCGCCCCCGGGTGGTCGAGACGAGAAAGTGGTGCGAGGGCAGGTGTGTTGGCAGGGCCGCCCTTGCCTTGGCAGCCCCTTTGCAGAGCCCCTGCAATGGTGCCTCCAGGCTGTCCCGATTTCTCCAGCCTAACCCTAACCCTAACCCTAACCCTAGAGGATTTTCCGGGGCCCGATGGTGGGAGTAAGCGCCCCCGGGTGGTCGAGACGAGAAAGTGGTGCGAGGGCAGGTGTGTTGGCAGGGCCGCCCTTGCCTTGGCAGCCCCTTTGCAGAGCCCCTGCAATGGCGCCTCCAGGCTGTCCCGATTTCTCCAGCCTAACCCTAAGCCTAACCCTAACCCTAGAGGATTTTCTGGGGCCCGATGGTGGGAGTAAGCGCCCCCGGGTGGTCGAGACGAGAAAGTGGTGCGAGGGCAGGTGTGTTGGCAGGGCCGCCCTTGCCGTGGCAGCCCCTTTGCAGAGCCCCTGCAATGGCGCCTCCAGGCTGTCCCTATTTCTCAAGCCTAACCCTAAGCCTAACCCTAACCCTAGAGGATTTCCGGGACCCGATGGTGGGAGTAAGCGCCCCCGGGTGGTCGAGACGAGAAAGTGGTGCGAGGGCAGGTGTGTTGGCAGGGCCACCCTTGCCTTGGCAGCCCCTTTGCAGAGCCCCTGCAATGGCGCCTCCAGGCTGTCCCGATTTCTCCAGCCTAACCCTAACCCTAACCCTAACCCTAGAGGATTTCCGGGACCCGATGGTGGGAGTAAGCGCCCCCGGGTGGTCGAGACGAGAAAGTGGTGCGAGGGCAGGTGTGTTGGCAGGGCCGCCCTTGCCTTGGCAGCCCCTTTGCAGAGCCCCTGCAATGGCGCCTCCAGGCTGTCCCGATTTCTCCAGCCTAACCCTAAGCCTAACCCTAACCCTAGAGGATTTTCCGGGGCCCGATGGTGGGAGTAAGCGCCCCCGGGTGGTCGAGACGAGAAAGTGGTGCGAGGGCAGGTGTGTTGGCAGGGCCGCCCTTGCCTTGGCAGCCCCTTTGCAGAGCCCCTGCAATGGCGCCTCCAGGCTGTCCCGATTTCTCCAGCCTAACCCTAAGCCTAACCCTAACCCTAGAGGATTTCCGGGACCCGATGGTGGGAGTAAGCGCCCCCGGGTGGTCGAGACGAGAAAGTGGTGCGAGGGCAGGTGTGTTGGCAGGGCCGCCCTTGCCTTGGCAGCCCCTTTGCAGAGCCCCTGCAATGGCGCCTCCTGGCTGTCCCTATTTCTCAAGCCTAACCCTAACCCTAACCCTAACCCTAGAGGTTTTTCGGGGACCCGATGGTGGGAGTAAGCGCCCCCGGCTGGTCGAGACGAGAAAGTGGTGCGAGGGCAGGTGTGTTGGCAGGGCCGCCCTTGCCTTGGCAGCCCCTTTACAGAGCCCCTGCAATGGCGCCTCCAGGCTGTCCCTATTTCTCCAGCCTAACCCTAACCCTAACCCTAACCCTAGAGGATTTCCGGGACCCGATGGTGGGAGTAAGCGCCCCCGGGTGGTCGAGACGAGAAAGTGGTGCGAGGGCAGGTGTGTTGGCAGGGCCGCCCTTGCCTTGGCAGCCCCTTTGCAGAGCCCCTGCAATGGCGCCTCCAGGCTGTCCCGATTTCTCCAGCCTAACCCTAAGCCTAACCCTAACCCTAGAGGATTTTCCGGGGCCCGATGGTGGGAGTAAGCGCCCCCGGGTGGTCGAGACGAGAAAGTGGTGCGAGGGCAGGTGTGTTGGCAGGGCCGCCCTTGCCTTGGCAGCCCCTTTGCAGAGCCCCTGCAATGGCGCCTCCAGGCTGTCCTGATTTCTCCAGCCTAACCCTAACCCTAACCCTAACCCTAGAGGATTTTCTGGGGCCCGATGGTGGGAGTAAGCGCGCCCGGGTGGTCGAGACGAGAAAGTGGTGCGAGGGCAGGTGTGTTGGCAGGGCCGCCCTTGCCTTGGCAGCCCCTTTGCAGAGCCCCTGCAATGGCGCCTCCAGGCTGTCCCTATTTCTCCAGCCTAACCCTAACCCTAACCCTAACCCTAGAGGATTTTCCGGGGCCCGATGGTGGGAGTAAGTGCCCCCGGGTGGTCGAGACGAGAAAGTGGTGCGAGGGCAGGTGTGTTGGCAGGGCCGCCCTTGCCGTGGCAGCCCCTTTACAGAGCCCCTGCAATGGCGCCTCCAGGCTGTCCCGATTTCTCCAGCCTAACCCTAAGCCTAACCCTAACCCTAGAGGATTTCCGGGACCCGATGGTGGGAGTAAGCGCCCCCGGGTGGTCGAGACGAGAAAGTGGTGCGAGGGCAGGTGTGTTGGCAGGGCCGCCCTTGCCTTGGCAGCCCCTTTGCAGAGCCCCTGCAATGGCGCCTCCAGGCTGTCCCGATTTCTCCAGCCTAACCCTAACCCTAACCCTAACCCTAGAGGATTTCCGGGACCCGATGGTGGGAGTAAGCGCCCCCGGGTGGTCGAGACGAGAAAGTGGTGCGAGGGCAGGTGTGTTGGCAGGGCCGCCCTTGCCTTGGCAGCCCCTTTGCAGAGCCCCTGCAATGGCGCCTCCAGGCTGTCCCGATTTCTCCAGCCTAACCCTAAGCCTAACCCTAACCCTTGAGGATTTTCCGGGGCCCGATGGTGGGAGTAAGCGCCCCCGGGTGGTCGAGACGAGAAAGTGGTGCGAGGGCAGGTGTGTTGGCAGGGCCGCCCTTGCCTTGGCAGCCCCTTTGCAGAGCCCCTGCAATGGCGCCTCCAGGCTGTCCCTATTTCTCCAGCCTAACCCTAACCCTAACCCTAACCCTAGAGGTTTTCCGGGACCCGATGGTGGGAGTAAGCGCCCCCGGGTGGTCGAGACGAGAAAGTGGTGCGAGGGCAGGTGTGTTGGCAGGGCCGCCCTTGCCTTGGCAGCCCCTTTGCAGAGCCCCTGCAATGGCGCCTCCAGGCTGTCCCGATTTCTCCAGCCTAACCCTAACCCTAACCCTAACCCTTGAGGATTTCCGGGGCCCAATGGTGGGAGTAAGTGCCCCCGGGTGGTCGAGACGAGAAAGTGGTGCGAGGGCAGGTGTGTTGGCAGGGCCGCCCTTGCCTTGGCAGCCCCTTTGCAGAGCCCCTGCAATGGCGTCTCCAGGCTGTCCCTATTTCTCCAGCCTAACCCTAACCCTAACCCTAACCCTAGACGATTTCCGGGACCCGATGGTGGGAGTAAGTGCCCCCGGGTGGTCGAGACGAGAAAGTGGTGTGAGGGCAGGTGTGTTGGCAGGGCCGCCCTTGCCTTGGCAGCCCCTTTGCAGAGCCCCTGCAAAGGCGCCTCCAGGCTGTCCCGATTTCTCCAGCCTAACCCTAAGCCTAACCCTAACCCTAGAGGATTTTCTGGGACCCGATGGTGGGAGTAAGTGCCCCCGGGTGGTCGAGACGAGAAAGTGGTGAGAGGGCAGGTGTGTTGGCAGGGCCGCCCTTGCCTTGGCAGCCCCTTTGCAGAGCCCCTGCAATGACGCCTCCAGGCTGTCCCAATTTCTCAAGCCTAACCCTAACCCTAAGCCTAACCCTAGAGGATTTCCGGGGCCCGATGGTGGGAGTAAGTGCCCCCGGGTGGTCGAGACGAGAAAGTGGTGCGAGGGCAGGTGTGTTGGCAGGGCCGCCCTTGCCTTGGCAGCCCCTTTGCAGAGCCCCTGCAATGGCGCCTCCAGGCTGTCCCGATTTCTCCAGCCTAACCCTAAGCCTAACCCTAACCCTAGAGGATTTCCGGGACCCGATGGTGGGAGTAAGCGCCCCCGGGTGGTCGAGACGAGAAAGTGGTGCGAGGGCAGGTGTGTTGGCAGGGCCGCCCTTGCCTTGGCAGCCCCTTTGCAGAGCCCCTGCAATGGCGCCTCCAGGCTGTCCCAATTTCTCCAGCCTAACCCTAACCCTAACCCTAGAGGATTTTCTGGGGCCCGATGGTGGGAGTAAGGGCCCCCGGGTGGTCGAGACGAGAAAGTGGTGCGAGGGCAGGTGTGTTGGCAGGGCCACCCTTGCCTTGGCAGCCCCTTTGCAGAGCCCCTGCAATGGCGCCTCCAGGCTGTCCCAATTTCTCCAGCCTAACCCTAAGCCTAACCCTAACCCTAGAGGATTTTCTGGGGCGCGATGGTGGGAGTAAGCGCCCCCGGGTGGTCGAGACGAGAAAGTGGTGCGAGGGCAGGTGTGTTGGCAGGGCCGCCCTTGCCTTGGCAGCCCCTTTGCAGAGCCCCTGCAATGGCGCCTCCAGGCTGTCCCCATTTCTCCAGCCTAACCCTAACCCTAACCCTAGAGGATTTTCTGGGGCCCGATGGTTGCAGTAAGCGCCCCCGGGTGGTCGAGACGAGAAAGTGGTGCGAGGGCAGGTGTGTTGGCAGGGCCGCCCTTGCCTTGGCAGCCCCTTTGCAGAGCCCCTGCAATGGCGCCTCCAGGCTGTCCTGATTTCTCAAGCCTAACCCTAAGCCTAACCCTAACCCTAGAGGATTTTCCGGGGCGCGATGGTGGGAGTAAGCGCCCCCGGGTGGTCGAGACGAGAAAGTGGTGCGAGGGCAGGTGTGTTGGCAGGGCCGCCCTTGCCTTGGCAGCCCCTTTGCAGAGCCCCTGCAATGGCGCCTCCAGGCTGTCCCGATTTCTCCAGCCTAACCCTAACCCTAACCCTAACCCTAGAGGATTTCCGGGACCCGATGGTGGGAGTAAGCGCCCCCGGGTGGTCGAGACGAGAAAGTGGTGCGAGGGCAGGTGTGTTGGCAGGGCCGCCCTTGCCTTGGCAGCCCCTTTGCAGAGCCCCTGCAATGGCGCCTCCAGGCTGTCCCGATTTCTCCAGCCTAACCCTAAGCCTAACCCTAACCCTAGAGGATTTTCCGGGGCCCGATGGTGGGAGTAAGCGCCCCCGGGTGGTCGAGACGAGAAAGTGGTGCGAGGGCAGGTGTGTTGGCAGGGCCGCCCTTGCCTTGGCAGCCCCTTTGCAGAGCCCCTGCAATGGCGCCTCCAGGCTGTCCCGATTTCTCCAGCCTAACCCTAAGCCTAACCCTAACCCTAGAGGATTTCCGGGACCCGATGGTGGGAGTAAGCGCCCCCGGGTGGTCGAGACGAGAAAGTGGTGCGAGGGCAGGTGTGTTGGCAGGGCCGCCCTTGCCTTGGCAGCCCCTTTGCAGAGCCCCTGCAATGGCGCCTCCTGGCTGTCCCTATTTCTCAAGCCTAACCCTAACCCTAACCCTAACCCTAGAGGTTTTTCGGGGACCCGATGGTGGGAGTAAGCGCCCCCGGCTGGTCGAGACGAGAAAGTGGTGCGAGGGCAGGTGTGTTGGCAGGGCCGCCCTTGCCTTGGCAGCCCCTTTACAGAGCCCCTGCAATGGCGCCTCCAGGCTGTCCCTATTTCTCAAGCCTAACCCTAACCCTAACCCTAACCCTAGAGGATTTCCGGGACCCGATGGTGGGAGTAAGCGCCCCCGGGTGGTCGAGACGAGAAAGTGGTGCGAGGGCAGGTGTGTTGGCAGGGCCGCCCTTGCCTTGGCAGCCCCTTTGCAGAGCCCCTGCAATGGCGCCTCCAGGCTGTCCCGATTTCTCCAGCCTAACCCTAAGCCTAACCCTAACCCTAGAGGATTTTCCGGGGTGCGATGGTGGGAGTAAGCGCCCCCGGGTGGTCGAGACGAGAAAGTGGTGCGAGGGCAGGTGTGTTGGCAGGGCCGCCCTTGCCTTGGCAGCCCCTTTGCAGAGCCCCTGCAATGGCGCCTCCAGGCTGTCCTGATTTCTCCAGCCTAACCCTAACCCTAACCCTAACCCTAGAGGATTTTCTGGGGCCCGATGGTGGGAGTAAGCGCGCCCGGGTGGTCGAGACGAGAAAGTGGTGCGAGGGCAGGTGTGTTGGCAGGGCCGCCCTTGCCTTGGCAGCCCCTTTGCAGAGCCCCTGCAATGGCGCCTCCAGGCTGTCCCTATTTCTCCAGCCTAACCCTAACCCTAACCCTAACCCTAGAGGATTTTCCGGGGCCCGATGGTGGGAGTAAGTGCCCCCGGGTGGTCGAGACGAGAAAGTGGTGCGAGGGCAGGTGTGTTGGCAGGGCCGCCCTTGCCTTGGCAGCCCCTTTACAGAGCCCCTGCAATGGCGCCTCCAGGCTGTCCCTATTTCTCCAGCCTAACCCTAAGCCTAACCCTAACCCTAGAGGATTTCCGGGACCCGATGGTGGGAGTAAGCGCCCCCGGGTGGTCGAGACGAGAAAGTGGTGCGAGGGCAGGTGTGTTGGCAGGGCCGCCCTTGCCTTGGCAGCCCCTTTGCAGAGCCCCTGCAATGGCGCCTCCAGGCTGTCCCGATTTCTCCAGCCTAACCCTAACCCTAACCCTAACCCTAGAGGATTTCCGGGACCCGATGGTGGGAGTAAGCGCCCCCGGGTGGTCGAGACGAGAAAGTGGTGCGAGGGCAGGTGTGTTGGCAGGGCCGCCCTTGCCTTGGCAGCCCCTTTGCAGAGCCCCTGCAATGGCGCCTCCAGGCTGTCCCGATTTCTCCAGCCTAACCCTAAGCCTAACCCTAACCCTTGAGGATTTTCCGGGGCCCGATGGTGGGAGTAAGCGCCCCCGGGTGGTCGAGACGAGAAAGTGGTGCGAGGGCAGGTGTGTTGGCAGGGCCACCCTTGCCTTGGCAGCCCCTTTGCAGAGCCCCTGCAATGGCGCCTCCAGGCTGTCCCTATTTCTCCAGCCTAACCCTAACCCTAACCCTAACCCTAGAGGTTTTCCGGGACCCGATGGTGGGAGTAAGCGCCCCCGGGTGGTCGAGACGAGAAAGTGGTGCGAGGGCAGGTGTGTTGGCAGGGCCGCCCTTGCCTTGGCAGCCCCTTTGCAGAGCCCCTGCAATGGCGCCTCCAGGCTGTCCCGATTTCTCCAGCCTAACCCTAACCCTAACCCTAACCCTTGAGGATTTCCGGGGCCCAATGGTGGGAGTAAGTGCCCCCGGGTGGTCGAGACGAGAAAGTGGTGCGAGGGCAGGTGTGTTGGCAGGGCCGCCCTTGCCTTGGCAGCCCCTTTGCAGAGCCCCTGCAATGGCGTCTCCAGGCTGTCCCTATTTCTCCAGCCTAACCCTAACCCTAACCCTAACCCTAGACGATTTCCGGGACCCGATGGTGGGAGTAAGTGCCCCCGGGTGGTCGAGACGAGAAAGTGGTGTGAGGGCAGGTGTGTTGGCAGGGCCGCCCTTGCCTTGGCAGCCCCTTTGCAGAGCCCCTGCAAAGGCGCCTCCAGGCTGTCCCGATTTCTCCAGCCTAACCCTAAGCCTAACCCTAACCCTAGAGGATTTTCTGGGACCCGATGGTGGGAGTAAGTGCCCCCGGGTGGTCGAGACGAGAAAGTGGTGAGAGGGCAGGTGTGTTGGCAGGGCCGCCCTTGCCTTGGCAGCCCCTTTGCAGAGCCCCTGCAATGACGCCTCCAGGCTGTCCCAATTTCTCAAGCCTAACCCTAACCCTAAGCCTAACCCTAGAGGATTTCCGGGGCCCGATGGTGGGAGTAAGTGCCCCCGGGTGGTCGAGACGAGAAAGTGGTGCGAGGGCAGGTGTGTTGGCAGGGCCGCCCTTGCCTTGGCAGCCCCTTTGCAGAGCCCCTGCAATGGCGCCTCCAGGCTGTCCCGATTTCTCCAGCCTAACCCTAAGCCTAACCCTAACCCTAGAGGATTTCCGGGACCCGATGGTGGGAGTAAGCGCCCCCGGGTGGTCGAGACGAGAAAGTGGTGCGAGGGCAGGTGTGTTGGCAGGGCCGCCCTTGCCTTGGCAGCCCCTTTGCAGAGCCCCTGCAATGGCGCCTCCAGGCTGTCCCAATTTCTCCAGCCTAACCCTAACCCTAACCCTAGAGGATTTTCTGGGGCCCGATGGTGGGAGTAAGGGCCCCCGGGTGGTCGAGACGAGAAAGTGGTGCGAGGGCAGGTGTGTTGGCAGGGCCACCCTTGCCTTGGCAGCCCCTTTGCAGAGCCCCTGCAATGGCGCCTCCAGGCTGTCCCAATTTCTCCAGCCTAACCCTAAGCCTAACCCTAACCCTAGAGGATTTTCTGGGGCGCGATGGTGGGAGTAAGCGCCCCCGGGTGGTCGAGACGAGAAAGTGGTGCGAGGGCAGGTGTGTTGGCAGGGCCGCCCTTGCCTTGGCAGCCCCTTTGCAGAGCCCCTGCAATGGCGCCTCCAGGCTGTCCCGATTTCTCCAGCCTAACCCTAAGCCTAACCCTAGAGGATTTTCTGGGGCGCGATGGTGGGAGTAAGCGCCCCCGGGTGTTCGAGACGAGAAAGTGGTGCGAGGGCAGGTGTGTTGGCAGGGCCGCCCTTGCCTTGGCAGCCCCTTTGCAGAGCCCCTGCAATGGCGCCTCCAGGCTGTCCTGATTTCTCAAGCCTAACCCTAAGCCTAACCCTAACCCTAGAGGATTTTCCGGGGCGCGATGGTGGGAGTAAGCGCCCCCGGGTGGTCGAGACGAGAAAGTGGTGCGAGGGCAGGTGTGTTGGCAGGGCCGCCCTTGCCTTGGCAGCCCCTTTGCAGAGCCCCTGCAATGGCGCCTCCAGGCTGTCCCGATTTCTCAAGCCTAACCCTAAGCCTAACCCTAACCCTAGAGGATTTTCCGGGGCCCGATGGTGGGAGTAAGCGCCCCCGGGTGGTCGAGACGAGAAAGTGGTGCGAGGGCAGGTGTGTTGGCAGGGCCGCCCTTGCCTTGGCAGCCCCTTTGCAGAGCCCCTGCAATGGCGCCTCCAGGCTGTCCCGATTTCTCAAGCCTAACCCTAACCCTAACCCTAACCCTAGAGGTTTTTCCGGGACCCGATGGTGGGAGTAAGTGCCCCCGGCTGGTCGAGACGAGAAAGTGGTGCGAGGGCAGGTGTGTTGGCAGGGCCGCCCTTGCCTTGGCAGCCCCTTTGCAGAGCCCCTGCAATGGCGCCTCCAGGCTGTCCCGATTTCTCCAGCCTAACCCTAACCCTAACCCTAACCCTAGAGGATTTTCTGGGGCCCGATGGTGGGAGTAAGCGCGCCCGGGTGGTCGAGACGAGAAAGTGGTGCGAGGGCAGGTGTGTTGGCAGGGCCGCCCTTGCCTTGGCAGCCCCTTTGCAGAGCCCCTGCAATGGCGCCTCCAGGCTGTCCCGATTTCTCCAGCCTAACCCTAACCCTAACCCTAACCCTAGAGGATTTTCCGGGGCCCGATGGTGGGAGTAAGTGCCCCCGGGTGGTCGAGACGAGAAAGTGGTGCGAGGGCAGGTGTGTTGGCAGGGCCGCCCTTGCCTTGGCAGCCCCTTTGCAGAGCCCCTGCAATGGCGCCTCCAGGCTGTCCCGATTTCTCCAGCCTAACCCTAACCCTAACCCTAACCCTAGAGGATTTCCGGGACCCGATGGTGGGAGTAAGTGCCCCCGGGTGTTCGAGACGAGAAAGTGGTGCGAGGGCAGGTGTGTTGGCAGGGCCGCCCTTGCCTTGGCAGCCCCTTTGCAGAGCCCCTGCAATGGCGCCTCCAGGCTGTCCCGATTTCTCCAGCCTAACCCTAACCCTAACCCTAACCCTAGAGGTTTTCCGGGACCCGATGGTGGGAGTAAGCGCCCCCGGGTGGTCGAGACGAGAAAGTGGTGCGAGGGCAGGTGTGTTGGCAGGGCCGCCCTTGCCTTGGCAGCCCCTTTGCAGAGCCCCTGCAATGGCGCCTCCAGGCTGTCCCGATTTCTCAAGCCTAACCCTAAGCCTAACCCTAACCCTAGAGGATTTTCCGGGGTGCGATGGTGGGAGTAAGCGCCCCCGGGTGGTCGAGACGAGAAAGTGGTGCGAGGGCAGGTGTGTTGGCAGGGCCGCCCTTGCCTTGGCAGCCCCTTTGCAGAGCCCCTGCAATGGCGCCTCCAGGCTGTCCCTATTTCTCAAGCCTAACCCTAACCCTAACCCTAACCCTAGAGGATTTTCTGGGGTGCGATGGTGGGAGTAAGCGCCCCTGGGTGGTCGAGACGAGAAAGTGGTGCGAGGGCAGGTGTGTTGGCAGGGCCGCCCTTGCCTTGGCAGCCCCTTTGCAGAGTCCCTGCAATGGCGCCTCCAGGCTGTCCCGATTTCTCAAGCCTAACCCTAAGCCTAACCCTAACCCTAGAGGATTTTCCGGGGCCCGATGGTGGGAGTAAGCGCGCCCGGGTGGTCGAGACGAGAAAGTGGTGAGAGGGCAGGTGTGTTGGCAGGGCCGCCCTTGCCTTGGCAGCCCCTTTGCAGAGCCCCTGCAATGACGCCTCCAGGCTGTCCCTATTTCTCCAGCCTAACCCTAACCCTAACCCTAACCCTAGAGGATTTCCGGGACTCGATGGTGGGAATAAGTGCCCCCGGGTGGTCGAGACGAGAAAGTGGTGCGAGGGCAGGTGTGTTGGCAGGGCCGCCCTTGCCTTGGCAGCCCCTTTGCAGAGCCCCTGCAATGGCGCCTCCAGGCTGTCCCTATTTCTCCAGCCTAACCCTAAGCCTAACCCTAACCCTAGAAGATTTCCGGGACCCGATGGTGGGAGTAAGCGCCCCCGGGTGGTCGAGACGAGAAAGTGGTGCGAGGGCAGGTGTGTTGGCAGGGCCGCCCTTGCCTTGGCAGCCCCTTTGCAGAGCCCCTGCAATGGCGCCTCCAGGCTGTCCCTATTTCTCAAGCCTAACCCTAACCCTAACCCTAACCCTAGACGATTTTCCGGGGCCCGATGGTGGGAGTAAGCGCCCCCGGGTGGTCGAGACGAGAAAGTGGTGCGAGGGCAGGTGTGTTGGCAGGGCCGCCCTTGCCTTGGCAGCCCCTTTGCAGAGCCCCTGCAATGGCGCCTCCAGGCTGTCCCTATTTCTCCAGCCTAACCCTAACCCTAACCCTAACCCTAGAGGATTTTCCGGGGCCCGATGGTGGGAGTAAGTGCCCCCGGGTGGTCGAGACGAGAAAGTGGTGCGAGGGCAGGTGTGTTGGCAGGGCCGCCCTTGCCTTGGCAGCCCCTTTGCAGAGCCCCTGCAATGGCGCCTCCAGGCTGTCCCGATTTCTCCAGCCTAACCCTAAGCCTAACCCTAACCCTAGAGGATTTCCGGGGCCCGATGGTGGGAGTAAGCGCCCCCGGGTGGTCGAGACGAGAAAGTGGTGCGAGGGCAGGTGTGTTGGCAGGGCCGCCCTTGCCTTGGCAGCCCCTTTGCAGAGCCCCTGCAATGGCGCCTCCAGGCTGTCCCGATTTCTCCAGCCTAACCCTAACCCTAACCCTAACCCTAGAGGATTTTCTGGGGCCCGATGGTGGGAGTAAGCGCCCGCGGGTGGTCCAGACGAGAAAGTGGTGCGAGGGCAGGTGTGTTGGCAGGGCCGCCCTTGCCTTGGCAGCCCCTTTGCAGAGCCCCTGCAATGGCGCCTCCAGGCTGTCCCGATTTCTCAAGCCTAACCCTAAGCCTAACCCTAACCCTAGAGGATTTTCCGGGGCGCGATGGTGGGAGTAAGCGCCCCCGGGTGGTCGAGACGAGAAAGTGGTGCGAGGGCAGGTGTGTTGGCAGGGCCGCCCTTGCCTTGGCAGCCCCTTTGCAGAGCCCCTGCAATGGCGCCTCCAGGCTGTCCCTATTTCTCAAGCCTAACCCTAACCCTAACCCTAACCCTAGAGGATTTTCCGGGGCGCGATGGTGGGAGTAAGTGCCCCCGGGTGGTCGAGACGAGAAAGTGGTGCGAGGGCAGGTGTGTTGGCAGGGCCGCCCTTGCCTTGGCAGCCCCTTTGCAGAGCCCCTGCAATGGCGCCTCCAGGCTGTCCCTATTTCTCCAGCCTAACCCTAACCCTAACCCTAACCCTAGAGGATTTTCCGGGGCCCGATGGTGGGAGTAAGTGCCCCCGGGTGGTCGAGACGAGAAAGTGGTGCGAGGGCAGGTGTGTTGGCAGGGCCGCCCTTGCCTTGGCAGCCCCTTTGCAGAGCCCCTGCAATGGCGCCTCCAGGCTGTCCCGATTTCTCCAGCCTAACCCTAAGCCTAACCCTAACCCTAGAGGATTTCCGGGGCCCGATGGTGGGAGTAAGCGCCCCCGGGTGGTCGAGACGAGAAAGTGGTGCGAGGGCAGGTGTGTTGGCAGGGCCGCCCTTGCCTTGGCAGCCCCTTTGCAGAGCCCCTGCAATGGCGCCTCCAGGCTGTCCCGATTTCTCCAGCCTAACCCTAACCCTAACCCTAACCCTAGAGGATTTTCTGGGGCCCGATGGTGGGAGTAAGCGCCCGCGGGTGGTCCAGACGAGAAAGTGGTGCGAGGGCAGGTGTGTTGGCAGGGCCGCCCTTGCCTTGGCAGCCCCTTTGCAGAGCCCCTGCAATGGCGCCTCCAGGCTGTCCCGATTTCTCAAGCCTAACCCTAAGCCTAACCCTAACCCTAGAGGATTTTCCGGGGCGCGATGGTGGGAGTAAGCGCCCCCGGGTGGTCGAGACGAGAAAGTGGTGCGAGGGCAGGTGTGTTGGCAGGGCCGCCCTTGCCTTGGCAGCCCCTTTGCAGAGCCCCTGCAATGGCGCCTCCAGGCTGTCCCTATTTCTCAAGCCTAACCCTAACCCTAACCCTAACCCTAGAGGATTTTCCGGGGCGCGATGGTGGGAGTAAGTGCCCCCGGGTGGTCGAGACGAGAAAGTGGTGCGAGGGCAGGTGTGTTGGCAGGGCCGCCCTTGCCTTGGCAGCCCCTTTGCAGAGCCCCTGCAATGGCGCCTCCAGGCTGTCCCGATTTCTCCAGCCTAACCCTAAGCCTAACCCTAACCCTAGAGGATTTCCGGGACCCGATGGTGGGAGTAAGCGCCCCCGGGTGGTCGAGACGAGAAAGTGGTGCGAGGGCAGGTGTGTTGGCAGGGCCGCCCTTGCCTTGGCAGCCCCTTTACAGAGCCCCTGCAATGGCGCCTCCAGGCTGTCCCGATTTCTCCAGCCTAACCCTAACCCTAACCCAAGAGGATTTTCTGGGGCCCGATGGTGGGAGTAAGCGCCCGCGGGTGGTCCAGACGAGAAAGTGGTGCGAGGGCAGGTGTGTTGGCAGGGCCGCCCTTGCCTTGGCAGCCCCTTTGCAGAGCCCCTGCAATGGCGCCTCCAGGCTGTCCCTATTTCTCAAGCCTAACCCTAAGCCTAACCCTAACCCTAGAGGATTTCCGGGACCCGATGGTGGGAGTAAGCGCCCCCGGGTGGTCGAGACGAGAAAGTGGTGCGAGGGCAGGTGTGTTGGCAGGGCCGCCCTTGCCTTGGCAGCCCCTTTGCAGAGCCCCTGCAATGGCGCCTCCAGGCTGTCCCTATTTCTCAAGCCTAACCCTAACCCTAACCCTAACCCTAGAGGATTTTCTGGGGCCCGATGGTGGGAGTAAGCGCCCCTGGGTGGTCGAGACGAGAAAGTGGTGCGAGGGCAGGTGTGTTGGCAGGGCCGCCCTTGCCTTGGCAGCCCCTTTGCAGAGCCCCTGCAATGGCGCCTCCAGGCTGTCCCGATTTCTCCAGCCTAACCCTAAGCCTAACCCTAACCCTAGAGGATTTTCCGGGGCCCGATGGTGGGAGTAAGCGCGCCCGGGTGGTCGAGACGAGAAAGTGGTGCGAGGGCAGGTGTGTTGGCAGGGCCGCACTTGCCTTGGCAGCCCCTTTGCAGAGCCCCTGCAATGGCGCCTCCAGGCTGTCCCTATTTCTCCAGCCTAACCCTAACCCTAACCCTAACCCTAGAGGATTTCCGGGACTCGATGGTGGGAGTAAGTGCCCCCGGGTGGTCGAGACGAGAAAGTGGTGCGAGGGCAGGTGTGTTGGCAGGGCCGCCCTTGCCTTGGCAGCCCCTTTGCAGAGCCCCTGCAATGGCGCCTCCAGGCTGTCCCGATTTCTCCAGCCTAACCCTAAGCCTAACCCTAACCCTAGAAGATTTCCGGGGCCCAATGGTGGGAGTAAGCGCCCCCGGGTGGTCGAGACGAGAAAGTGGTGCGAGGGCAGGTGTGTTGGCAGGGCCGCCCTTGCCTTGGCAGCCCCTTTGCAGAGCCCCTGCAATGGCGCCTCCAGGCTGTCCCTATTTCTCCAGCCTAACCCTAAGCCTAACCCTAACCCTAGAGGATTTTCTGGGGCGCGATGGTGGGAGTAAGCGCCCCCGGGTGGTCGAGACGAGAAAGTGGTGCGAGGGCAGGTGTGTTGGCAGGGCCGCCCTTGCCTTGGCAGCCCCTTTGCAGAGCCCCTGCAATGGCGCCTCCAGGCTGTCCCTATTTCTCAAGCCTAACCCTAACCCTAACCCTAACCCTAGAGGATTTTCTGGGGCCCGATGGTGGGAGTAAGTGCCCCCGGGTGGTCGAGACGAGAAAGTGGTGCGAGGGCAGGTGTGTTGGCAGGGCCGCCCTTGCCTTGGCAGCCCCTTTGCAGAGCCCCTGCAATGGCGCCTCCAGGCTGTCCCGATTTCTCCAGCCTAACCCTAACCCTAACCCTAACCCTAGAGGATTTCCGGGACCTGATGGTGGGAGTAAGCGCCCCCGGGTGGTCGAGACGAGAAAGTGGTGCGAGGGCAGGTGTGTTGGCAGGGCCGCCCTTGCCTTGGCAGCCCCTTTGCAGAGCCCCTGCAATGGCGCCTCCAGGCTGTCCCGATTTCTCCAGCCTAACCCTAACCCTAACCCAAGAGGATTTTCTGGGGCGCGATGGTGGGAGTAAGCGCCCCCGGGTGGTCCAGACGAGAAAGTGGTGCGAGGGCAGGTGTGTTGGCAGGGCCGCCCTTGCCTTGGCAGCCCCTTTGCAGAGCCCCTGCAATGGCGCCTCCAGGCTGTCCCTATTTCTCAAGCCTAACCCTAACCCTAACCCTAACCCTAGAGGATTTTCCGGGGCGCGATGGTGGGAGTAAGCGCCCCCGGGTGGTCGAGACGAGAAAGTGGTGCGAGGGCAGGTGTGTTGGCAGGGCCGCCCTTGCCTTGGCAGCCCCTTTGCAGAGCCCCTGCAATGGCGCCTCCAGGCTGTCCCGATTTCTCAAGCCTAACCCTAACCCTAACCCTAACCCTAGAGGATTTTCCGGGGCCCGATGGTGAGAGTAAGCGCCCCCGGGTGGTCGAGACGAGAAAGTGGTGCGAGGGCAGGTGTGTTGGCAGGGCCGCCCTTGCCTTGGCAGCCCCTTTGCAGAGCCCCTGCAATGGCGCCTCCAGGCTGTCCCGATTTCTCAAGCCTAACCCTAAGCCTAACCCTAACCCTAGAGGATTTTCTGGGGCCCGATGGTGGGAGTAAGTGCCCCCGGGTGGTCGAGACGAGAAAGTGGTGCGAGGGCAGGTGTGTTGGCAGGGCCGCCCTTGCCTTGGCAGCCCCTTTACAGAGCCCCTGCAATGGCGCCTCCAGGCTGTCCCAATTTCTCCAGCCTAACCCTAACCCTAACCCTAACCCTAGAGGATTTCCGGGGCCCAATGGTGGGAGTAAGTGCCCCCGGGTGGTCGAGACGAGAAAGTGGTGCGAGGGCAGGTGTGTTGGCAGGGCCGCCCTTGCCTTGGCAGCCCCTTTGCAGAGCCCCTGCAATGGCGCCTCCAGGCTGTCCCGATTTCTCAAGCCTAACCCTAAGCCTAACCCTAACCCTAGAGGATTTTCTGGGGCCCAATGGTGGGAGTAAGTGCCCCTGGGTGGTCGAGACGAGAAAGTGGTGCGAGGGCAGGTGTGTTGGCAGGGCCGCCCTTGCCTTGGCAGCCCCTTTGCAGAGCCCCTGCAATGGCGCCTCCAGGCTGTCCCGATTTCTCCAGCCTAACCCTAAGCCTAACCCTAACCCTAGAGGATTTTCTGGAGCCCGATGGTGGGAGTAAGCGCCCCCGGGTGGTCGAGACGAGAAAGTGGTGCGAGGGCAGGTGTGTTGGCAGGGCCGCCCTTGCCTTGGCAGCCCCTTTGCAGAGCCCCTGCAATGGCGCCTCCAGGCTGTCCCTATTTCTCAAGCCTAACCCTAACCCTAACCCTAACCCTAGAGGATTTCCGGGACCCGATGGTGGGAGTAAGCGCCCCCGGGTGGTCGAGACGTGAAAGTGGTGCGAGGGCAGGTGTGTTGGCAGGGCCGCCCTTGCCTTGGCAGCCCCTTTGCAGAGCCCCTGCAATGGCGCCTCCAGGCTGTCCCGATTTCTCCAGCCTAACCCTAACCCTAACCCTAACCCTAGAGGATTTCCGGGACCCGATGGTGGGAGTAAGTGCCCCCGGGTGGTCGAGACGAGAAAGTGGTGCGAGGGCAGGTGTGTTGGCAGGGCCGCCCTTGCCTTGGCAGCCCCTTTGCAGAGCCCCTGCAATGGCGCCTCCAGGCTGTCCCGATTTCTCAAGCCTAACCCTAAGCCTAACCCTAACCCTAGAGGATTTTCTGGGGCCCGATGGTGGGAGTAAGTGCTCCTGGGTGGTCGAGACGAGAAAGTGGTGCGAGGGCAGGTGTGTTGGCAGGGCCGCCCTTGCCTTGGCAGCCCCTTTGCAGAGCCCCTGCAATGGCGCCTCCAGGCTGTCCCTATTTCTCAAGCCTAACCCTAACCCTAACCCTAACCCTAGAGGATTTCCGGGACCCGATGGTGGGAGTAAGCGCCCGCGGGTGGTCGAGACGAGAAAGTGGTGCGAGGGCAGGTGTGTTGGCAGGGCCGCCCTTGCCTTGGCAGCCCCTTTGCAGAGCCCCTGCAATGGCGCCTCCAGGCTGTCCCGATTTCTCAAGCCTAACCCTAAGCCTAACCCTAACCCTAGAGGATTTTCTGGGGCCCGATGGTGGGAGTAAGCGCCCCCGGGTGGTCGAGACGAGAAAGTGGTGCGAGGGCAGGTGTGTTGGCAGGGCCGCCCTTGCCTTGGCAGCCCCTTTGCAGAGCCCCTGCAATGGCGCCTCCAGGCTGTCCCGATTTCTCCAGCCTAACCCTAAGCCTAACCCTAACCCTAGAGGATTTTCTGGGGCCCGATGGTGGGAGTAAGCGCCCCCGGGTGGTCGAGACGAGAAAGTGGTGCGAGGGCAGGTGTGTTGGCAGGGCCGCCCTTGCCTTGGCAGCCCCTTTGCAGAGCCCCTGCAATGGCGCCTCCAGGCTGTCCCTATTTCTCCAGCCTAACCCTAACCCTAACCCTAACCCTAGAGGATTTCCGGGGCGCGATGGTGGGAGTAAGCGCCCCCGGGTGGTCGAGACGAGAAAGTGGTGCGAGGGCAGGTGTGTTGGCAGGGCCGCCCTTGCCTTGGCAGCCCCTTTGCAGAGCCCCTGCAATGGTGCCTCCAGGCTGTCCCTATTTCTCCAGCCTAACCCTAACCCTAACCCTAACCCTAGAGGATTTCCGGGGCCCGATGGTGGGAGTAAGTGCCCCCGGGTGGTCGAGACGAGAAAGTGGTGCGAGGGCAGGTGTGTTGGCAGGGCCGCCCTTGCCTTGGCAGCCCCTTTGCAGAGCCCCTGCAATGGCGCCTCCAGGCTGTCCCTATTTCTCAAGCCTAACCCTAAGCCTAACCCTAACCCTAGAGGATTTCCGGGACCCGATGGTGGGAGTAAGCGCCCCCGGGTGGTCGAGACGAGAAAGTGGTGCGAGGGCAGGTGTGTTGGCAGGGCCGCCCTTGCCTTGGCAGCCCCTTTGCAGAGCCCCTGCAATGGCGCCTCCAGGCTGTCCCGATTTCTCCAGCCTAACCCTAAGCCTAACCCTAACCCTAGAGGATTTTCCGGGGCCCGATGGTGGGAGTAAGCGCCCCCGGGTGGTCAAGACGAGAAAGTGGTGCGAGGGCAGGTGTGTTGGCAGGGCCGCCCTTGCCTTGGCAGCCCCTTTGCAGAGCCCCTGCAATGGCGCCTCCAGGCTGTCCCTATTTCTCCAGCCTAACCCTAAGCCTAACCCTAACCCTAGAGGATTTCCGGGACCCGATGGTGGGAGTAAGTGCCCCCGGGTGGTCCAGACGAGAAAGTGGTGCGAGGGCAGGTGTGTTGGCAGGGCCGCCCTTGCCTTGGCAGCCCCTTTGCAGAGCCCCTGCAATGGCGCCTCCAGGCTGTCCCGATTTCTCCAGCCTAACCCTAAGCCTAACCCTAACCCTAGAGGATTTCCGGGACCCGATGGTGGGAGTAAGTGCCCCCGGGTGGTCGAGACGAGAAAGTGGTGCGAGGGCAGGTGTGTTGGCAGGGCCGCCCTTGCCTTGGCAGCCCCTTTGCAGAGCCCCTGCAATGGCGCCTCCAGGCTGTCCCGATTTCTCCAGCCTAACCCTAACCCTAACCCTAACCCTAGAGGATTTTCCGGGGCGCGATGGTGGGAGTAAGCGCCCCCGGGTGGTCGAGACGAGAAAGTGGTGCGAGGGCAGGTGTGTTGGCAGGGCCGCCCTTGCCTTGGCAGCCCCTTTGCAGAGCCCCTGCAATGGCGCCTCCAGGCTGTCCCGATTTCTCAAGCCTAACCCTAACCCTAACCCTAACCCTAGAGGATTTTCCGGGGCGCGATGGTGGGAGTAAGCGCCCCCGGGTGGTCGAGACGAGAAAGTGGTGCGAGGGCAGGTGTGTTGGCAGGGCCGCCCTTGCCTTGGCAGCCCCTTTGCAGAGCCCCTGCAATGGCGCCTCCAGGCTGTCCCGATTTCTCCAGCCTAACCCTAAGCCTAACCCTAACCCTAGAGGATTTTCTGGGGCCCGATGGTGGGAGTAAGCGCCCCCGAGTGGTCGAGACGAGAAAGTGGTGCGAGGGCAGGTGTGTTGGCAGGGCCGCCCTTGCCTTGGCAGCCCCTTTGCAGAGCCCCTGCAATGGCGCCTCCAGGCTGTCCCGATTTCTCCAGCCTAACCCTAACCCTAACCCTAACCCAAGAGGATTTTCTGGGGCCCGATGGTGGGAGTAAGCGCCCCCGGGTGGTCGAGACGAGAAAGTGGTGCGAGGGCAGGTGTGTTGGCAGGGCCGCCCTTGCCTTGGCAGCCCCTTTGCAGAGCCCCTGCAATGGCGCCTCCAGGCTGTCCCTATTTCTCAAGCCTAACCCTAACCCTAACCCTAACCCTAGAGGATTTTCCGGGGCGCGATGGTGGGAGTAAGCGCCCCCGGGTGGTCGAGACGAGAAAGTGGTGCGAGGGCAGGTGTGTTGGCAGGGCCGCCCTTGCCTTGGCAGCCCCTTTGCAGAGCCCCTGCAATGGCGCCTCCAGGCTGTCCCGATTTCTCCAGCCTAACCCTAACCCTAACCCTAAACCTAGAGGATTTTCTGGGGCCCGATGGTGGGAGTAAGCGCCCCCGGGTGGTCGAGACGAGAAAGTGGTGCGAGGGCAGGTGTGTTGGCAGGGCCGCCCTTGCCTTGGCAGCCCCTTTGCAGAGCCCCTGCAATGGCGCCTCCAGGCTGTCCCAATTTCTCAAGCCTAACCCTAACCCTAACCCTAACCCTAGAGGATTTCCGGGACCCGATGGTGGGAGTAAGCGCCCCCGGGTGGTCGAGACGAGAAAGTGGTGCGAGGGCAGGTGTGTTGGCAGGGCCGCCCTTGCCTTGGCAGCCCCTTTGCAGAGCCCCTGCAATGGCGCCTCCAGGCTGTCCCGATTTCTCCAGCCTAACCCTAAGCCTAACCCTAACCCTAGAAGATTTCCGGGACCCGATGGTGGGAGTAAGCGCCCCCGGGTGGTCGAGACGAGAAAGTGGTGCGAGGGCAGGTGTGTTGGCAGGGCCGCCCTTGCCTTGGCAGCCCCTTTGCAGAGCCCCTGCAATGGCGCCTCCAGGCTGTCCCGATTTCTCAAGCCTAACCCTAACCCTAACCCTAACCCTAGAGGATTTCCGGGGCCCAATGGTGGGAGTAAGTGCCCCCGGGTGGTCGAGACGAGAAAGTGGTGCGAGGGCAGGTGTGTTGGCAGGGCCGCCCTTGCCTTGGCAGCCCCTTTGCAGAGCCCCTGCAATGGCGTCTCCAGGCTGTCCCTATTTCTCCAGCCTAACCCTAACCCTAACCCTAACCCTAGAGGATTTCCGGGACCCGATGGTGGGAGTAAGCGCCCCCGGGTGGTCGAGACGAGAAAGTGGTGCGAGGGCAGGTGTGTTGGCAGGGCCGCCCTTGCCTTGGCAGCCCCTTTACAGAGCCCCTGCAATGGCGCCTCCAGGCTGTCCCTATTTCTCAAGCCTAACCCTAACCCTAACCCTAACCCTAGAGGATTTTCTGGGGCGCGATGGTGGGAGTAAGCGCCCCCGGGTGGTCGAGACGAGAAAGTGGTGCGAGGGCAGGTGTGTTGGCAGGGCCACCCTTGCCTTGGCAGCCCCTTTGCAGAGCCCCTGCAATGGCGCCTCCAGGCTGTCCCGATTTCTCCAGCCTAACCCTAAGCCTAACCCTAACCCTAGAGGATTTTCCGGGGCCCGATGGTGGGAGTAAGCGCGCCCGGGTGTTCGAGACGAGAAAGTGGTGAGAGGGCAGGTGTGTTGGCAGGGCCGCCCTTGCCTTGGCAGCCCCTTTGCAGAGCCCCTGCAATGACGCCTCCAGGCTGTCCCTATTTCTCAAGCCTAACCCTAACCCTAACCCTAACCCTAGAGGATTTCCGGGGCCCGATGGTGGGAGTAAGTGCCCCCGGGTGGTCGAGACGAGAAAGTGGTGCGAGGGCAGGTGTGTTGGCAGGGCCGCCCTTGCCTTGGCAACCCCTTTGCAGAGCCCCTGCAATGGCGCCTCCAGGCTGTCCCGATTTCTCCAGCCTAACCCTAACCCTAACCCTAACCCTAGAGGATTTCCGGGGCCCAATGGTGGGAGTAAGCGCGCCCGGGTGGTCGAGACGAGAAAGTGGTGCGAGGGCAGGTGTGTTGGCAGGGCCGCCCTTGCCTTGGCAGCCCCTTTGCAGAGCCCCTGCAATGGCGCCTCCAGGCTTTCCCAATTTCTCCTGCCTAACCCTAACCCTAACCCTAACCCTAGAGGATTTTCCGGGGCGCGATGGTGGGAGTAAGCGCCCCTGGGTGGTCGAGACGAGAAAGTGGTGCGAGGGCAGGTGTGTTGGCAGGGCCGCCCTTGCCTTGGCAGCCCCTTTGCAGAGCCCCTGCAATGGCGCCTCCAGGCTGTCCCGATTTCTCCAGCCTAACCCTAAGCCTAACCCTAACCCTAGAGGATTTCCGGGACCCGATGGTGGGAGTAAGCGCCCCCGGGTGGTCGAGACGAGAAAGTGGTGCGAGGGCAGGTGTGTTGGCAGGGCCGCCCTTGCCTTGGCAGCCCCTTTGCAGAGCCCCTGCAATGGCGCCTCCAGGCTGTCCCGATTTCTCCAGCCTAACCCTAACCCTAACCCTAACCCTAGAGGATTTTCTGGGGCCCGATGGTGGGAGTAAGCGCCCCCGGGTGGTCGAGACGAGAAAGTGGTGCGAGGGCAGGTGTGTTGGCAGGGCCGCCCTTGCCTTGGCAGCCCCTTTGCAGAGCCCCTGCAATGGCGCCTCCAGGCTGTCCCTATTTCTCAAGCCTAACCCTAACCCTAACCCTAACCCTAGAGGATTTTCCGGGGCGCGATGGTGGGAGTAAGCGCCCCCGGGTGGTCGAGACGAGAAAGTGGTGCGAGGGCAGGTGTGTTGGCAGGGCCGCCCTTGCCTTGGCAGCCCCTTTGCAGAGCCCCTGCAATGGCGCCTCCAGGCTGTCCCGATTTCTCAAGCCTAACCCTAACCCTAACCCTAACCCTAGAGGATTTCCGGGGCCCAATGGTGGGAGTAAGCGCCCCCGGGTGGTCGAGACGAGAAAGTGGTGCGAGGGCAGGTGTGTTGGCAGGGCCGCCCTTGCCTTGGCAGCCCCTTTGCAGAGCCCCTGCAATGGCGCCTCCAGGCTGTCCCTATTTCTCAAGCCTAACCCTAACCCTAACCCTAACCCAAGAGGATTTTCCGGGGCGCGATGGTGGGAGTAAGCGCCCCCGGGTGGTCGAGACGAGAAAGTGGTGCGAGGGCAGGTGTGTTGGCAGGGCCGCCCTTGCCTTGGCAGCCCCTTTGCAGAGCCCCTGCAATGGCGCCTCCAGGCTGTCCCTATTTCTCAAGCCTAACCCTAACCCTAACCCTAACCCTAGAGGATACCGGGGCCCAATGGTGGGAGAAAGTGCCCCCGGGTGGTCGAGACGAGAAAGTGGTGCGAGGGCAGGTGTGTTGGCAGGGCCGCCCTTGCCTTGGCAGCCCCTTTGCAGAGCCCCTGCAATGGCGCCTCCAGGCTGTCCCGATTTCTCAAGCCTAACCCTAACCCTAACCCTAACCCAAGAGGATTTTCCGGGGCGCGATGGTGGGAGTAAGCGCCCCCGGGTGGTCGAGACGAGAAAGTGGTGCGAGGGCAGGTGTGTTGGCAGGGCCGCCCTTGCCTTGGCAGCCCCTTTGCAGAGCCCCTGCAATGGCGCCTCCAGGCTGTCCCGATTTCTCAAGCCTAACCCTAACCCTAACCCTAACCCTAGAGGATACCGGGGCCCAATGGTGGGAGAAAGTGCCCCCGGGTGGTCGAGACGAGAAAGTGGTGCGAGGGCAGGTGTGTTGGCAGGGCCGCCCTTGCCTTGGCAGCCCCTTTGCAGAGCCCCTGCAATGGCGCCTCCAGGCTGTCCCGATTTCTCCAGCCTAACCCTAACCCTAACCCTAACCCTAGAGGATTTTCTGGGGCCCGATGGTGGGAGTAAGCGCCCGCGGGTGGTCGAGACGAGAAAGTGGTGCGAGGGCAGGTGTGTTGGCAGGGCCGCCCTTGCCTTGGCAGCCCCTTTGCAGAGCCCCTGCAATGGCGCCTCCAGGCTGTCCCCATTTCTCCAGCCTAACCCTAACCCTAACCCTAACCCTAGAGGATTTTCTGGGGCCCGATGGTGGGAGTAAGCGCCCCTGGGTGGTCGAGACGAGAAAGTGGTGCGAGGGCAGGTGTGTTGGCAGGGCCGCCCTTGCCTTGGCAGCCCCTTTGCAGAGCCCCTGCAATGGCGCCTCCAGGCTGTCCCAATTTCTCCAGCCTAACCCTAACCCTAACCCCAGAGGATTTTCTGGGGCCCGATGGTTGCAGTAAGCGCCCCCGGGTGGTCGAGACGAGAAAGTGGTGCGAGGGCAGGTGTGTTGGCAGGGCCGCCCTTGCCTTGGCAGCCCCTTTGCAGAGCCCCTGCAATGGCGCCTCCAGGCTGTCCCAATTTCTCCAGCCTAACCCTAAGCCTAACCCTAACCCTAGAGGATTTTCTGGGGCGCGATGGTGGGAGTAAGCGCCCCCGGGTGGTCGAGACGAGAAAGTGGTGCGAGGGCAGGTGTGTTGGCAGGGCCGCCCTTGCCTTGGCAGCCCCTTTGCAGAGCCCCTGCAATGGCGCCTCCAGGCTGTCCCCATTTCTCCAGCCTAACCCTAACCCTAACCCTAGAGGATTTTCCGGGGCGCGATGGTGGGAGTAAGTGCCCCCGGGTGGTCGAGACGAGAAAGTGGTGCGAGGGCAGGTGTGTTGGCAGGGCCACCCTTGCCTTGGCAGCCCCTTTGCAGAGCCCCTGCAATGGCGCCTCCAGGCTGTCCCAATTTCTCCAGCCTAACCCTAAGCCTAAGCCTAACCCTAGAGGATTTTCCGGGGCGCGATGGTGGGAGTAAGCGCCCCCGGGTGGTCGAGACGAGAAAGTGGTGCGAGGGCAGGTGTGTTGGCAGGGCCGCCCTTGCCTTGGCAGCCCCTTTGCAGAGCCCCTGCAATGGCGCCTCCAGGCTGTCCCGATTTCCCAAGCCTAACCCTAAGCCTAACCCTAACCCTAGAGGATTTTCCGGGGCCCGATGGTGGGAGTAAGCGCCCCCGGGTGGTCGAGACGAGAAAGTGGTGCGAGGGCAGGTGTGTTGGCAGGGCCGCCCTTGCCTTGGCAGCCCCTTTGCAGAGCCCCTGCAATGGCGCCTCCAGGCTGTCCCGATTTCTCAAGCCTAACCCTAAGCCTAACCCTAACCCTAGAGGATTTTCCGGGGCCCGATGGTGGGAGTAAGCGCCCCCGGGTGGTCGAGACGAGAAAGTGGTGCGAGGGCAGGTGTGTTGGCAGGGCCGCCCTTGCCTTGGCAGCCCCTTTGCAGAGCCCCTGCAATGGCGCCTCCAGGCTGTCCCTATTTCTCAAGCCTAACCCTAACCCTAACCCTAACCCTAGAGGATTTTCCGGGGCCCGATGGTGGGAGTAAGCGCGCCCGGGTGGTCGAGACGAGAAAGTGGTGCGAGGGCAGGTGTGTTGGCAGGGCCGCCCTTGCCTTGGCAGCCCCTTTGCAGAGCCCCTGCAATGGCGCCTCCAGGCTGTCCCGATTTCTCAAGCCTAACCCTAACCCTAACCCTAACCCTAGAGGATTTCCGGGACCCGATGGTGGGAGTAAGTGCCCCCGGGTGTTCGAGACGAGAAAGTGGTGCGAGGGCAGGTGTGTTGGCAGGGCCGCCCTTGCCTTGGCAGCCCCTTTGCAGAGCCCCTGCAATGGCGCCTCCAGGCTGTCCCGATTTCTCCAGCCTAACCCTAACCCTAACCCTAACCCTAGAGGTTTTCCGGGACCCGATGGTGGGAGTAAGCGCCCCCGGGTGGTCGAGACGAGAAAGTGGTGAGAGGGCAGGTGTGTTGGCAGGGCCGCCCTTGCCTTGGCAGCCCCTTTGCAGAGCCCCTGCAATGGCGCCTCCAGGCTGTCCCGATTTCTCAAGCCTAACCCTAAGCCTAACCCTAACCCTTGAGGATTTTCCGGGGTGCGATGGTGGGAGTAAGCGCCCCCGGGTGGTCGAGACGAGAAAGTGGTGCGAGGGCAGGTGTGTTGGCAGGGCCACCCTTGCCTTGGCAGCCCCTTTGCAGAGCCCCTGCAATGGCGCCTCCAGGCTGTCCCTATTTCTCAAGCCTAACCCTAACCCTAACCCTAACCCTAGAGGATTTTCTGGGGCCCGATGGTGGGAGTAAGCGCCCCTGGGTGGTCGAGACGAGAAAGTGGTGAGAGGGCAGGTGTGTTGGCAGGGCCGCCCTTGCCTTGGCAGCCCCTTTGCAGAGCCCCTGCAATGACGCCTCCAGGCTGTCCCTATTTCTCAAGCCTAACCCTAACCCTAACCCTAACCCTAGAGGATTTCCGGGACTCGATGGTGGGAATAAGTGCCCCCGGGTGGTCGAGACGAGAAAGTGGTGCGAGGGCAGGTGTGTTGGCAGGGCCGCCCTTGCCTTGGCAGCCCCTTTGCAGAGCCCCTGCAATGGCGCCTCCAGGCTGTCCCTATTTCTCCAGCCTAACCCTAAGCCTAACCCTAACCCTAGAAGATTTCCGGGACCCGATGGTGGGAGTAAGCGCCCCCGGGTGGTCGAGACGAGAAAGTGGTGCGAGGGCAGGTGTGTTGGCAGGGCCGCCCTTGCCTTGGCAGCCCCTTTGCAGAGCCCCTGCAATGGCGCCTCCAGGCTGTCCCTATTTCTCCAGCCTAACCCTAAGCCTAACCCTAACCCTAGAGGATTTCCGGGACCCGATGGTGGGAGTAAGTGCCCCCGGGTGGTCGAGACGAGAAAGTGGTGCGAGGGCAGGTGTGTTGGCAGGGCCGCCCTTGCCTTGGCAGCCCCTTTGCAGAGCCCCTGCAATGGCGCCTCCAGGCTGTCCCTATTTCTCAAGCCTAACCCTAACCCTAACCCTAACCCTAGAGGATTTCCGGGGCGCGATGGTGGGAGTAAGTGCCCCCGGGTGGTCGAGACGAGAAAGTGGTGCGAGGGCAGGTGTGTTGGCAGGGCCGCCCTTGCCTTGGCAGCCCCTTTGCAGAGCCCCTGCAATGGCGCCTCCAGGCTGTCCCCACTTCTCAAGCCTAACCCTAAGCCTAACCCTAACCCTAGAGGATTTCCGGGACCCGATGGTGGGAGTAAGCGCCCCCGGGTGGTCGAGATGAGAAAGTGGTGCGAGGGCAGGTGTGTTGGCAGGGCCGCCCTTGCCTTGGCAGCCCCTTTGCAGAGCCCCTGCAATGGCGCCTCCAGGCTGTCCCGATTTCTCAAGCCTAACCCTAACCCTAACCCAAGAGGATTTTCTGGGGCCCGATGGTGGGAGTAAGCGCCCGCGGGTTGTCCAGACGAGAAAGTGGTGCGAGGGCAGGTGTGTTGGCAGGGCCGCCCTTGCCTTGGCAGCCCCTTTGCAGAGCCCCTGCAATGGCGCCTCCAGGCTGTCCCAATTTCTCCAGCCTAACCCTAACCCTAACCCTAACCCTAGAGGATTTTCTGGGGCCCGATGGTGAGAGTAAGTGCTCCCGGGTGGTCGAGACGAGAAAGTGGTGCGAGGGCAGGTGTGTTGGCAGGGCCGCCCTTGCCTTGGCAGCCCCTTTGCAGAGCCCCTGCAATGGCGCCTCCAGGCTGTCCCGATTTCTCAAGCCTAACCCTAACCCTAACCCAAGAGGATTTTCTGGGGCCCGATGGTGGGAGTAAGCGCCCGCGGGTGGTCCAGACGAGAAAGTGGTGCGAGGGCAGGTGTGTTGGCAGGACCGCCCTTGCCTTGGCAGCCCCTTTACAGAGCCCCTGCAATGGCGCCTCCAGGCTGTCCCGATTTCTCCAGCCTAACCCTAAGCCTAACCCTAACCCTAGAGGATTTTCCGGGGCGCGATGGTGGGAGTAAGCGCCCCCGGGTGGTCGAGACGAGAAAGTGGTGCGAGGGCAGGTGTGTTGGCAGGGCCGCCCTTGCCTTGGCAGCCCCTTTGCAGAGCCCCTGCAATGGCGCCTCCAGGCTGTCCCTATTTCTCAAGCCTAACCCTAACCCTAACCCTAACCCTAGAGGATTTTCTGGGGCGCGATGGTGGGAGTAAGTGCCCCCGGGTGGTCGAGACGAGAAAGTGGTGCGAGGGCAGGTGTGTTGGCAGGGCCGCCCTTGCCTTGGCAGCCCCTTTGCAGAGCCCCTGCAATGGCGCCTCCAGGCTGTCCCGATTTCTCCAGCCTAACCCTAAGCCTAACCCTAACCCTAGAGGATTTCCGGGACCCGATGGTGGGAGTAAGCGCCCCCGGGTGGTCGAGACGAGAAAGTGGTGCGAGGGCAGGTGTGTTGGCAGGGCCGCCCTTGCCTTGGCAGCCCCTTTGCAGAGCCCCTGCAATGGCGCCTCCAGGCTGTCCCGATTTCTCAAGCCTAACCCTAACCCTAACCCAAGAGGATTTTCTGGGGCCCGATGGTGGGAGTAAGCCCCCGCGGGTTGTCCAGACGAGAAAGTGGTGCGAGGGCAGGTGTGTTGGCAGGGCCGCCCTTGCCTTGGCAGCCCCTTTGCAGAGCCCCTGCAATGGCGCCTCCAGGCTGTCCCGATTTCTCAAGCCTAACCCTAACCCTAACCCAAGAGGATTTTCTGGGGCCCGATGGTGGGAGTAAGCGCCCGCGGGTTGTCCAGACGAGAAAGTGGTGCGAGGGCAGGTGTGTTGGCAGGGCCGCCCTTGCCTTGGCAGCCCCTTTGCAGAGCCCCTGCAATGGTGCCTCCAGGCTGTCCCGATTTCTCAAGCCTAACCCTAACCCTAACCCAAGAGGATTTTCTGGGGCCCGATGGTGGGAGTAAGCGCCCGCGGGTGGTCGAGACGAGAAAGTGGTGCGAGGGCAGGTGTGTTGGCAGGGCCGCCCTTGCCTTGGCAGCCCCTTTGCAGAGCCCCTGCAATGGCGCCTCCAGGCTGTCCCGATTTCTCCAGCCTAACCCTAACCCTAACCCTAACCCTAGAGGATTTTCCGGGGCGCGATGGTGGGAGTAAGCGCCCCCGGGTGGTCGAGACGAGAAAGTGGTGCGAGGGCAGGTGTGTTGGCAGGGCCGCCCTTGCCTTGGCAGCCCCTTTGCAGAGCCCCTGCAATGGCGCCTCCAGGCTGTCCCTATTTCTCAAGCCTAACCCTAACCCTAACCCTAACCCTAGAGGATTTTCTGGGGCGCGATGGTGGGAGTAAGTGCCCCCGGGTGGTCGAGACGAGAAAGTGGTGCGAGGGCAGGTGTGTTGGCAGGGCCGCCCTTGCCTTGGCAGCCCCTTTGCAGAGCCCCTGCAATGGCGCCTCCAGGCTGTCCCGATTTCTCAAGCCTAACCCTAAGCCTAACCCTAACCCTAGAGGATTTCCGGGACCCGATGGTGGGAGTAAGTGCCCCCGGGTGGTCGAGACAAGAAAGTGGTGCGAGGGCAGGTGTGTTGGCAGGGCCGCCCTTGCCTTGGCAGCCCCTTTGCAGAGCCCCTGCAATGGCGCCTCCAGGCTGTCCCGATTTCTCAAGCCTAACCCTAACCCTAACCCAAGAGGATTTTCTGGGGCCCGATGGTGGGAGTAAGCGCCCGCGGGTTGTCCAGACGAGAAAGTGGTGCGAGGGCAGGTGTGTTGGCAGGGCCGCCCTTGCCTTGGCAGCCCCTTTGCAGAGCCCCTGCAATGGCGCCTCCAGGCTGTCCCGATTTCTCCAGCCTAACCCTAACCCTAACCCTAACCCTAGAGGATTTCCGGGACCCGATGGTGGGAGTAAGTGCCCCCGGGTGGTCGAGACGAGAAAGTGGTGCGAGGGCAGGTGTGTTGGCAGGGCCGCCCTTGCCTTGGCAGCCCCTTTGCAGAGCCCCTGCAATGGCGCCTCCAGGCTGTCCCGATTTCTCAAGCCTAACCCTAACCCTAACCCAAGAGGATTTTCCGGGGCCCGATGGTGGGAGTAAGCGCCCGCGGGTGGTCCAGACGAGAAAGTGGTGCGAGGGCAGGTGTGTTGGCAGGGCCGCCCTTGCCTTGGCAGCCCCTTTGCAGAGCCCCTGCAATGGCGCCTCCAGGCTGTCCCGATTTCTCAAGCCTAACCCTAAGCCTAACCCTAACCCTAGAGGATTTCCGGGACCCGATGGTGGGAGTAAGCGCCCCCGGGTGGTCGAGACGAGAAAGTGGTGCGAGGGCAGGTGTGTTGGCAGGGCCGCCCTTGCCTTGGCAGCCCCTTTGCAGAGCCCCTGCAATGGCGCCTCCAGGCTGTCCCTATTTCTCAAGCCTAACCCTAACCCTAACCCTAACCCTAGAGGATTTTCTGGGGCCCGATGGTGGGAGTAAGCGCCCCTGGGTGGTCGAGACGAGAAAGTGGTGCGAGGGCAGGTGTGTTGGCAGGGCCGCCCTTGCCTTGGCAGCCCCTTTGCAGAGCCCCTGCAATGGCGCCTCCAGGCTGTCCCGATTTCTCAAGCCTAACCCTAAGCCTAACCCTAACCCTAGAGGATTTTCCGGGGCCCGATGGTGGGAGTAAGCGCGCCCGGGTGGTCGAGACGAGAAAGTGGTGCGAGGGCAGGTGTGTTGGCAGGGCCGCCCTTGCCTTGGCAGCCCCTTTGCAGAGCCCCTGCAATGGCGCCTCCAGGCTGTCCCTATTTCTCCAGCCTAACCCTAACCCTAACCCTAACCCTAGAGGATTTCCGGGACCCGATGGTGGGAGTAAGTGCCCCCGGGTGGTCGAGACGAGAAAGTGGTGCGAGGGCAGGTGTGTTGGCAGGGCCGCCCTTGCCTTGGCAGCCCCTTTGCAGAGCCCCTGCAATGGCGCCTCCAGGCTGTCCCGATTTCTCCAGCCTAACCCTAAGCCTAACCCTAACCCTAGAGGATTTCCGGGACCCGATGGTGGGAGTAAGCGCCCCCGGGTGGTCGAGACGAGAAAGTGGTGCGAGGGCAGGTGTGTTGGCAGGGCCGCCCTTGCCTTGGCAGCCCCTTTGCAGAGCCCCTGCAATGGCGCCTCCAGGCTGTCCCTATTTCTCCAGCCTAACCCTAAGCCTAACCCTAACCCTAGAGGATTTTCCGGGGCGCGATGGTGGGAGTAAGCGCCCCTGGGTGGTCGAGACGAGAAAGTGGTGCGAGGGCAGGTGTGTTGGCAGGGCCGCCCTTGCCTTGGCAGCCCCTTTGCAGAGCCCCTGCAATGGCGCCTCCAGGCTGTCCCGATTTCTCCAGCCTAACCCTAACCCTAACCCTAACCCTAGAGGATTTTCTGGGGCCCGATGGTGGGAGTAAGTGCCCCCGGGTGGTCGAGACGAGAAAGTGGTGCGAGGGCAGGTGTGTTGGCAGGGCCGCCCTTGCCTTGGCAGCCCCTTTGCAGAGCCCCTGCAATGGCGCCTCCAGGCTGTCCCGATTTCTCCAGCCTAACCCTAACCCTAACCCTAACCCTAGAGGATTTCCGGGACCCGATGGTGGGAGTAAGCGCCCCCGGGTGGTCGAGACGAGAAAGTGGTGCGAGGGCAGGTGTGTTGGCAGGGCCGCCCTTGCCTTGGCAGCCCCTTTGCAGAGCCCCTGCAATGGCGCCTCCAGGCTGTCCCGATTTCTCCAGCCTAACCCTAAGCCTAACCCTAACCCTAGAGGATTTTCCGGGGCCCGATGGTGGGAGTAAGCGCCCCCGGGTGGTCGAGACGAGAAAGTGGTGCGAGGGCAGGTGTGTTGGCAGGGCCGCCCTTGCCTTGGCAGCCCCTTTGCAGAGCCCCTGCAATGGCGCCTCCAGGCTGTCCCTATTTCTCAAGCCTAACCCTAACCCTAACCCTAACCCTAGAGGATTTTCCGGGGCGCGATGGTGGGAGTAAGCGCCCCCGGGTGGTCGAGACGAGAAAGTGGTGCGAGGGCAGGTGTGTTGGCAGGGCCGCCCTTGCCTTGGCAGCCCCTTTGCAGAGCCCCTGCAATGGCGCCTCCAGGCTGTCCCGATTTCTCAAGCCTAACCCTAACCCTAACCCTAACCCTAGAGGATTTTCCGGGGCGCGATGGTGAGAGTAAGCGCCCCCGGGTGGTCGAGACGAGAAAGTGGTGCGAGGGCAGGTGTGTTGGCAGGGCCGACCTTGCCTTGGCAGCCCCTTTGCAGAGCCCCTGCAATGGCGCCTCCAGGCTGTCCCGATTTCTCCAGCCTAACCCTAACCCTAACCCTAACCCTAGAGGATTTTCTGGGGCCCGATGGTGGGAGTAAGTGCCCCCGGGTGGTCGAGACGAGAAAGTGGTGCGAGGGCAGGTGTGTTGGCAGGGCCGCCCTTGCCTTGGCAGCCCCTTTGCAGAGCCCCTGCAATGGCGCCTCCAGGCTGTCCCGATTTCTCAAGCCTAACCCTAACCCTAACCCTAACCCAAGAGGATTTTCCGGGGCGCGATGGTGGGAGTAAGCGCCCCCGGGTGGTCGAGACGAGAAAGTGGTGCGAGGGCAGGTGTGTTGGCAGGGCCGCCCTTGCCTTGGCAGCCCCTTTGCAGAGCCCCTGCAATGGCGCCTCCAGGCTGTCCCTATTTCTCAAGCCTAACCCTAACCCTAACCCTAACCCTAGAGGATACCGGGGCCCAATGGTGGGAGTAAGTGCCCCTGGGTGGTCGAGACGAGAAAGTGGTGCGAGGGCAGGTGTGTTGGCAGGGCCGCCCTTGCCTTGGCAGCCCCTTTGCAGAGCCCCTGCAATGGCGCCTCCAGGCTGTCCCGATTTCTCAAGCCTAACCCTAACCCTAACCCTAACCCTAGAGGATTTTCTGGAGCCCGATGGTGGGAGTAAGCGCCCCCGGGTGGTCGAGACGAGAAAGTGGTGCGAGGGCAGGTGTGTTGGCAGGGCCGCCCTTGCCTTGGCAGCCCCTTTGCAGAGCCCCTGCAATGGCGCCTCCAGGCTGTCCCTATTTCTCAAGCCTAACCCTAACCCTAACCCTAACCCTAGAGGATTTCCGGGACCCGATGGTGGGAGTAAGCGCCCCCGGGTGGTCGAGACGTGAAAGTGGTGCGAGGGCAGGTGTGTTGGCAGGGCCGCCCTTGCCTTGGCAGCCCCTTTGCAGAGCCCCTGCAATGGCGCCTCCAGGCTGTCCCGATTTCTCCAGCCTAACCCTAACCCTAACCCTAACCCTAGAGGATTTCCGGGGCCCAATGGTGGGAGTAAGTGCCCCCGGGTGGTCGAGACGAGAAAGTGGTGCAAGGGCAGGTGTGTTGGCAGGGCCGCCCTTGCCTTGGCAGCCCCTTTGCAGAGCCCCTGCAATGGCGCCTCCAGGCTGTCCTGATTTCTCAAGCCTAACCCTAACCCTAACCCTAACCCTAGAGGATTTCCGGGACCCGATGGTGGGAGTAAGCGCCCCCGGGTGGTCGAGACGAGAAAGTGGTGCGAGGGCAGGTGTGTTGGCAGGGCCGCCCTTGCCTTGGCAGCCCCTTTGCAGAGCCCCTGCAATGGCGCCTCCAGGCTGTCCCGATTTCTCAAGCCTAACCCTAAGCCTAACCCTAACCCTAGAGGATTTTCTGGGGCCCGATGGTGGGAGTAAGTGCTCCTGGGTGGTCGAGACGAGAAAGTGGTGGGAGGGCAGGTGTGTTGGCAGGGCCGCCCTTGCCTTGGCAGCCCCTTTGCAGAGCCCCTGCAATGGCGCCTCCAGGCTGTCCCTATTTCTCAAGCCTAACCCTAACCCTAACCCTAACCCTAGAGGATTTCCGGGGCGCGATGGTGGGAGTAAGCGCCCCCGGGTGGTCGAGACGAGAAAGTGGTGCGAGGGCAGGTGTGTTGGCAGGGCCGCCCTTGCCTTGGCAGCCCCTTTGCAGAGCCCCTGCAATGGCGCCTCCAGGCTGTCCCGATTTCTCAAGCCTAACCCTAAGCCTAACCCTAACCCTAGAGGATTTTCTGGGGCCCGATGGTGGGAGTAAGCGCCCCCGGGTGGTCGAGACGAGAAAGTGGTGCGAGGGCAGGTGTGTTGGCAGGGCCGCCCTTGCCTTGGCAGCCCCTTTGCAGAGCCCCTGCAATGGCGCCTCCAGGCTGTCCCGATTTCTCCAGCCTAACCCTAAGCCTAACCCTAACCCAAGAGGATTTTCTGGGGCCCGATGGTGGGAGTAAGCGCCCCCGGGTGGTCGAGACGAGAAAGTGGTGCGAGGGCAGGTGTGTTGGCAGGGCCGCCCTTGCCTTGGCAGCCCCTTTGCAGAGCCCCTGCAATGGTGCCTCCAGGCTGTCCCTATTTCTCCAGCCTAACCCTAACCCTAACCCTAACCCTAGAGGATTTCCGGGACCCGATGGTGGGAGTAAGCGCCCCCGGGTGGTCGAGACGAGAAAGTGGTGCGAGGGCAGGTGTGTTGGCAGGGCCGCCCTTGCCTTGGCAGCCCCTTTGCAGAGCCCCTGCAATGGTGCCTCCAGGCTGTCCCTATTTCTCCAGCCTAACCCTAACCCTAACCCTAACCCTAGAGGATTTTCTGGGGCCCGATGGTGGGAGTAAGCGCCCCCGGGTGGTCGAGACGAGAAAGTGGTGCGAGGGCAGGTGTGTTGGCAGGGCCGCCCTTGCCTTGGCAGCCCCTTTGCAGAGCCCCTGCAATGGCGCCTCCAGGCTGTCCCGATTTCTCAAGCCTAACCCTAAGCCTAACCCTAACCCTAGAGGATTTTCCGGGGCCCGATGGTGGGAGTAAGTGCCCCCGGGTGGTCGAGACGAGAAAGTGGTGCGAGGGCAGGTGTGTTGGCAGGGCCGCCCTTGCCTTGGCAGCCCCTTTGCAGAGCCCCTGCAATGGCGCCTCCAGGCTGTCCCTATTTCTCCAGCCTAACCCTAACCCTAACCCTAACCCTAGAGGATTTCCGGGACCCGATGGTGGGAGTAAGTGCCCCCGGGTGGTCGAGACGAGAAAGTGGTGCGAGGGCAGGTGTGTTGGCAGGGCCGCCCTTGCCTTGGCAGCCCCTTTGCAGAGCCCCTGCAATGGCGCCTCCAGGCTGTCCCTATTTCTCCAGCCTAACCCTAAGCCTAACCCTAACCCTAGAGGATTTCCGGGACCCGATGGTGGGAGTAAGTGCCCCCGGGTGGTCGAGACGAGAAAGTGGTGCGAGGGCAGGTGTGTTGGCAGGGCCGCCCTTGCCTTGGCAGCCCCTTTGCAGAGCCCCTGCAATGGCGCCTCCAGGCTGTCCCTATTTCTCCAGCCTAACCCTAAGCCTAACCCTAACCCTAGAGGATTTCCGGGACCCGATGGTGGGAGTAAGTGCCCCCGGGTGGTCGAGACGAGAAAGTGGTGCGAGGGCAGGTGTGTTGGCAGGGCCGCCCTTGCCTTGGCAGCCCCTTTGCAGAGCCCCTGCAATGGCGCCTCCAGGCTGTCCCGATTTCTCAAGCCTAACCCTAACCCTAACCCTAACCCTAGAGGATTTTCCGGGGCGCGATGGTGGGAGTAAGCGCCCCCGGGTGGTCGAGACGAGAAAGTGGTGCGAGGGCAGGTGTGTTGGCAGGGCCGCACTTGCCTTGGCAGCCCCTTTGCAGAGCCCCTGCAATGGCGCCTCCAGGCTGTCCCGATTTCTCAAGCCTAACCCTAACCCTAACCCTAACCCTAGAGGATTTTCCGGGGCGCGATGGTGGGAGTAAGCGCCCCCGGGTGGTCGAGACGAGAAAGTGGTGCGAGGGCAGGTGTGTTGGCAGGGCCGCCCTTGCCTTGGCAGCCCCTTTGCAGAGCCCCTGCAATGGCGCCTCCAGGCTGTCCCGATTTCTCAAGCCTAACCCTAAGCCTAACCCTAACCCTAGAGGATTTTCCGGGACCCGATGGTGGGAGTAAGTGCCCCCGAGTGGTCGAGACGAGAAAGTGGTGCGAGGGCAGGTGTGTTGGCAGGGCCGCCCTTGCCTTGGCAGCCCCTTTGCAGAGCCCCTGCAATGGCGCCTCCAGGCTGTCCCGATTTCTCCAGCCTAACCCTAACCCTAACCCTAACCCAAGAGGATTTTCTGGGGCCCGATGGTGGGAGTAAGCGCCCCCGGGTGGTCGAGACGAGAAAGTGGTGCGAGGGCAGGTGTGTTGGCAGGGCCGCCCTTGCCTTGGCAGCCCCTTTGCAGAGCCCCTGCAATGGCGCCTCCAGGCTGTCCCAATTTATCCAGCCTAACCCTAACCCTAACCCTAACCCTAGAGGATTTCCGGGACCCGATGGTGGGAGTAAGCGCCCCCGGGTGGTCGAGACGAGAAAGTGGTGCGAGGGCAGGTGTGTTGGCAGGGCCGCCCTTGCCTTGGCAGCCCCTTTGCAGAGCCCCTGCAATGGCGCCTCCAGGCTGTCCCGATTTCTCCAGCCTAACCCTAACCCTAACCCTAACCCTAGAAGATTTCCGGGACCCGATGGTGGGAGTAAGCGCCCCCGGGTGGTCGAGACGAGAAAGTGGTGCGAGGGCAGGTGTGTTGGCAGGGCCGCCCTTGCCTTGGCAGCCCCTTTGCAGAGCCCCTGCAATGGCGCCTCCAGGCTGTCCCGATTTCTCAAGCCTAACCCTAACCCTAACCCTAACCCTAGAGGATTTCCGGGGCCCAATGGTGGGAGTAAGTGCCCCCGGGTGGTCGAGACGAGAAAGTGGTGCGAGGGCAGGTGTGTTGGCAGGGCCGCCCTTGCCTTGGCAGCCCCTTTGCAGAGCCCCTGCAATGGCGTCTCCAGGCTGTCCCTATTTCTCAAGCCTAACCCTAACCCTAACCCTAACCCTAGAGGATTTCCGGGACCCGATGGTGGGAGTAAGCGCCCCCGGGTGGTCGAGACGAGAAAGTGGTGCGAGGGCAGGTGTGTTGGCAGGGCCGCCCTTGCCTTGGCAGCCCCTTTGCAGAGCCCCTGCAATGGCGCCTCCAGGCTGTCCCTATTTCTCAAGCCTAACCCTAACCCTAACCCTAACCCTAGAGGATTTTCTGGGGCCCGATGGTGGGAGTAAGCGCCCCCGGGTGGTCGAGACGAGAAAGTGGTGCGAGGGCAGGTGTGTTGGCAGGGCCGCCCTTGCCTTGGCAGCCCCTTTGCAGAGCCCCTGCAATGGCGCCTCCAGGCTGTCCCAATTTATCCAGCCTAACCCTAACCCTAACCCTAACCCTAGAGGATTTCCGGGACCCGATGGTGGGAGTAAGCGCCCCCGGGTGGTCGAGACGAGAAAGTGGTGCGAGGGCAGGTGTGTTGGCAGGGCCGACCTTGCCTTGGCAGCCCCTTTGCAGAGCCCCTGCAATGGCGCCTCCAGGCTGTCCCGATTTCTCCAGCCTAACCCTAAGCCTAACCCTAACCCTAGAAGATTTCCGGGACCCGATGGTGGGAGTAAGCGCCCCCGGGTGGTCGAGACGAGAAAGTGGTGCGAGGGCAGGTGTGTTGGCAGGGCCGCCCTTGCCTTGGCAGCCCCTTTGCAGAGCCCCTGCAATGGCGCCTCCAGGCTGTCCCGATTTCTCAAGCCTAACCCTAACCCTAACCCTAACCCTAGAGGATTTCCGGGGCCCAATGGTGGGAGTAAGCGCCCCCGGGTGGTCGAGACGAGAAAGTGGTGCGAGGGCAGGTGTGTTGGCAGGGCCGCCCTTGCCTTGGCAGCCCCTTTGCAGAGCCCCTGCAATGGCGTCTCCAGGCTGTCCCTATTTCTCAAGCCTAACCCTAACCCTAACCCTAACCCTAGAGGATTTTCTGGGGCCCGATGGTGGGAGTAAGCGCCCGCGGGTGGTCGAGACGAGAAAGTGGTGCGAGGGCAGGTGTGTTGGCAGGGCCGCCCTTGCCTTGGCAGCCCCTTTGCAGAGCCCCTGCAATGGCGCCTCCAGGCTGTCCCGATTTCTCAAGCCTAACCCTAACCCTAACCCTAACCCTAGAGGATTTTCCGGGGCCCGATGGTGGGAGTAAGCGCGCCCGGGTGGTCGAGACGAGAAAGTGGTGAGAGGGCAGGTGTGTTGGCAGGGCCGCCCTTGCCTTGGCAGCCCCTTTGCAGAGCCCCTGCAATGACGCCTCCAGGCTGTCCCTATTTCTCCAGCCTAACCCTAACCCTAACCCTAACCCTAGAGGATTTCCGGGGCCCGATGGTGGGAGTAAGTGCCCCCGGGTGGTCGAGACGAGAAAGTGGTGCGAGGGCAGGTGTGTTGGCAGGGCCGCCCTTGCCTTGGCAACCCCTTTGCAGAGCCCCTGCAATGGCGCCTCCAGGCTGTCCCGATTTCTCAAGCCTAACCCTAAGCCTAACCCTAACCCTAGAAGATTTCCGGGACCCGATGGTGGGAGTAAGCGCCCCCGGGTGGTCGAGACGAGAAAGTGGTGCGAGGGCAGGTGTGTTGGCAGGGCCACCCTTGCCTTGGCAGCCCCTTTGCAGAGCCCCTGCAATGGCGCCTCCAGGCTGTCCCGATTTCTCCAGCCTAACCCTAACCCTAACCCTAACCCTAGAGGATTTTCCGGGGCGCGATGGTGGGAGTAAGCGCCCCTGGGTGGTCGAGACGAGAAAGTGGTGCGAGGGCAGGTGTGTTGGCAGGGCCGCCCTTGCCTTGGCAGCCCCTTTGCAGAGCCCCTGCAATGGCGCCTCCAGGCTGTCCCGATTTCTCCAGCCTAACCCTAACCCTAACCCTAACCCTAACCCTAGAGGATTTCCGGGACCCGATGGTGGGAGTAAGCGCCCCCGGGTGGTCGAGACGAGAAAGTGGTGCGAGGGCAGGTGTGTTGGCAGGGCCGCCCTTGCCTTGGCAGCCCCTTTGCAGAGCCCCTGCAATGGCGCCTCCAGGCTGTCCCGATTTCTCCAGCCTAACCCTAACCCTAACCCTAACCCAAGAGGATTTTCTGGGGCCCGATGGTGGGAGTAAGCGCCCCCGGGTGGTCGAGACGAGAAAGTGGTGCGAGGGCAGGTGTGTTGGCAGGGCCGCCCTTGCCTTGGCAGCCCCTTTGCAGAGCCCCTGCAATGGCGCCTCCAGGCTGTCCCTATTTCTCAAGCCTAACCCTAACCCTAACCCTAACCCTAGAGGATTTTCCGGGGCGCGATGGTGGGAGTAAGCGCCCCCGGGTGGTCGAGACGAGAAAGTGGTGCGAGGGCAGGTGTGTTGGCAGGGCCGCCCTTGCCTTGGCAGCCCCTTTGCAGAGCCCCTGCAATGGCGCCTCCAGGCTGTCCCGATTTCTCAAGCCTAACCCTAACCCTAACCCTAACCCTAGAGGATTTCCGGGGCCCAATGGTGGGAGTAAGTGCCCCCGGGTGGTCGAGACGAGAAAGTGGTGCGAGGGCAGGTGTGTTGGCAGGGCCGCCCTTGCCTTGGCAGCCCCTTTGCAGAGCCCCTGCAATGGCGCCTCCAGGCTGTCCCGATTTCTCCAGCCTAACCCTAACCCTAACCCTAACCCAAGAGGATTTTCCGGGGCGCGATGGTGGGAGTAAGCGCCCCCGGGTGGTCGAGACGAGAAAGTGGTGCGAGGGCAGGTGTGTTGGCAGGGCCGCCCTTGCCTTGGCAGCCCCTTTGCAGAGCCCCTGCAATGGCGCCTCCAGGCTGTCCCGATTTCTCAAGCCTAACCCTAACCCTAACCCTAACCCTAGAGGATACCGGGGCCCAATGGTGGGAGAAAGTGCCCCCGGGTGGTCGAGACGAGAAAGTGGTGCGAGGGCAGGTGTGTTGGCAGGGCCGCCCTTGCCTTGGCAGCCCCTTTGCAGAGCCCCTGCAATGGCGCCTCCAGGCTGTCCCGATTTCTCCAGCCTAACCCTAACCCTAACCCTAACCCTAGAGGATTTTCTGGGGCCCGATGGTGGGAGTAAGCGCCCCTGGGTGGTCGAGACGAGAAAGTGGTGCGAGGGCAGGTGTGTTGGCAGGGCCGCCCTTGCCTTGGCAGCCCCTTTGCAGAGCCCCTGCAATGGCGCCTCCAGGCTGTCCCGATTTCTCAAGCCTAACCCTAACCCTAACCCTAACCCTAGAGGATTTCCGGGACCCGATGGTGGGAGTAAGCGCCCCCGGGTGGTCGAGACGAGAAAGTGGTGCGAGGGCAGGTGTGTTGGCAGGGCCGCCCTTGCCTTGGCAGCCCCTTTGCAGAGCCCCTGCAATGGCGCCTCCAGGCTGTCCCGATTTCTCAAGCCTAACCCTAACCCTAACCCTAACCGTAGAGGATTTCCGGGGCCCAATGGTGGGAGTAAGTGCCCCCGGGTGGTCGAGACGAGAAAGTGGTGCGAGGGCAGGTGTGTTGGCAGGGCCGCCCTTGCCTTGGCAGCCCCTTTGCAGAGCCCCTGCAATGGTGCCTCCAGGCTGTCCCTATTTCTCCAGCCTAACCCTAAGCCTAACCCTAACCCTAGAGGATTTTCTGGGGCCCGATGGTGGGAGTAAGCGCCCCCGGGTGGTCGAGACGAGAAAGTGGTGCGAGGGCAGGTGTGTTGGCAGGGCCGCCCTTGCCTTGGCAGCCCCTTTGCAGAGCCCCTGCAATGGCGCCTCCAGGCTGTCCCGATTTCTCCAGCCTAACCCTAACCCTAACCCTAACCCTAGAGGATTTTCCGGGGCGCGATGGTGGGAGTAAGTGCCCCCGGGTGGTCGAGACGAGAAAGTGGTGCGAGGGCAGGTGTGTTGGCAGGGCCGCCCTTGCCTTGGCAGCCCCTTTGCAGAGCCCCTGCAATGGCGCCTCCAGGCTGTCCCTATTTCTCCAGCCTAACCCTAAGCCTAACCCTAACCCTAGAGGATTTCCGGGACCCGATGGTGGGAGTAAGTGCCCCCGGGTGGTCGAGACGAGAAAGTGGTGCGAGGGCAGGTGTGTTGGCAGGGCCGCCCTTGCCTTGGCAGCCCCTTTGCAGAGCCCCTGCAATGGCGCCTCCAGGCTGTCCCGATTTCTCAAGCCTAACCCTAAGCCTAACCCTAACCCTAGAGGATTTCCGGGACCCGATGGTGGGAGTAAGTGCCCCCGGGTGGTCGAGACGAGAAAGTGGTGCGAGGGCAGGTGTGTTGGCAGGGCCGCCCTTGCCTTGGCAGCCCCTTTGCAGAGCCCCTGCAATGGCGCCTCCAGGCTGTCCCGATTTCTCAAGCCTAACCCTAACCCTAACCCTAACCCTAGAGGATTTTCCGGGGCCCGATGGTGGGAGTAAGCGCCCCCGGGTGGTCGAGACGAGAAAGTGGTGCGAGGGCAGGTGTGTTGGCAGGGCCGCCCTTGCCTTGGCAGCCCCTTTGCAGAGCCCCTGCAATGGCGCCTCCAGGCTGTCCCAATTTCTCAAGCCTAACCCTAAGCCTAACCCTAACCCTAGAGGATTTTCCGGGGCGCGATGGTGGGAGTAAGCGCCCCTGGGTGGTCGAGACGAGAAAGTGGTGCGAGGGCAGGTGTGTTGGCAGGGCCGCCCTTGCCTTGGCAGCCCCTTTGCAGAGCCCCTGCAATGGCGCCTCCAGGCTGTCCCGATTTCTCCAGCCTAACCCTAAGCCTAACCCTAACCCTAGAGGATTTCCGGGACCCGATGGTGGGAGTAAGCGCCCCCGGGTGGTCGAGACGAGAAAGTGGTGCGAGGGCAGGTGTGTTGGCAGGGCCGCCCTTGCCTTGGCAGCCCCTTTGCAGAGCCCCTGCAATGGCGCCTCCAGGCTGTCCCGATTTCTCCAGCCTAACCCTAACCCTAACCCTAACCCAAGAGGATTTTCTGGGGCCCGATGGTGGGAGTAAGCGCCCCCGGGTGGTCGAGACGAGAAAGTGGTGCGAGGGCAGGTGTGTTGGCAGGGCCGCCCTTGCCTTGGCAGCCCCTTTGCAGAGCCCCTGCAATGGCGCCTCCAGGCTGTCCCTATTTCTCAAGCCTAACCCTAAGCCTAACCCTAACCCTAGAGGATTTTCCGGGACCCGATGGTGGGAGTAAGCGCCCCCGGGTGGTCGAGACGAGAAAGTGGTGCGAGGGCAGGTGTGTTGGCAGGGCCGCCCTTGCCTTGGCAGCCCCTTTGCAGAGCCCCTGCAATGGCGCCTCCAGGCTGTCCCGATTTCTCAAGCCTAACCCTAACCCTAACCCTAACCCTAGAGGATTTCCGGGGCCCAATGGTGGGAGTAAGTGCCCCCGGGTGGTCGAGACGAGAAAGTGGTGCGAGGGCAGGTGTGTTGGCAGGGCCGCCCTTGCCTTGGCAGCCCCTTTGCAGAGCCCCTGCAATGGCGCCTCCAGGCTGTCCCGATTTCTCAAGCCTAACCCTAACCCTAACCCTAACCCAAGAGGATTTTCCGGGGCGCGATGGTGGGAGTAAGCGCCCCCGGGTGGTCGAGACGAGAAAGTGGTGCGAGGGCAGGTGTGTTGGCAGGGCCGCCCTTGCCTTGGCAGCCCCTTTGCAGAGCCCCTGCAATGGCGCCTCCAGGCTGTCCCTATTTCTCAAGCCTAACCCTAACCCTAACCCTAACCCTAGAGGATACCGGGGCCCAATGGTGGGAGAAAGTGCCCCCGGGTGGTCGAGACGAGAAAGTGGTGCGAGGGCAGGTGTGTTGGCAGGGCCGCCCTTGCCTTGGCAGCCCCTTTGCAGAGCCCCTGCAATGGCGCCTCCAGGCTGTCCCGATTTCTCCAGCCTAACCCTAACCCTAACCCTAACCCTAACCCTAGAGGATTTCCGGGACCCGATGGTGGGAGTAAGCGCCCCCGGGTGGTCGAGACGAGAAAGTGGTGCGAGGGCAGGTGTGTTGGCAGGGCCGCCCTTGCCTTGGCAGCCCCTTTGCAGAGCCCCTGCAATGGCGCCTCCAGGCTGTCCCGATTTCTCCAGCCTAACCCTAACCCTAACCCTAACCCAAGAGGATTTTCTGGGGCCCGATGGTGGGAGTAAGCGCCCCCGGGTGGTCGAGACGAGAAAGTGGTGCGAGGGCAGGTGTGTTGGCAGGGCCGCCCTTGCCTTGGCAGCCCCTTTGCAGAGCCCCTGCAATGGCGCCTCCAGGCTGTCCCTATTTCTCAAGCCTAACCCTAACCCTAACCCTAACCCTAGAGGATTTTCCGGGGCGCGATGGTGGGAGTAAGCGCCCCCGGGTGGTCGAGACGAGAAAGTGGTGCGAGGGCAGGTGTGTTGGCAGGGCCGCCCTTGCCTTGGCAGCCCCTTTGCAGAGCCCCTGCAATGGCGCCTCCAGGCTGTCCCGATTTCTCAAGCCTAACCCTAACCCTAACCCTAACCCTAGAGGATTTCCGGGGCCCAATGGTGGGAGTAAGTGCCCCCGGGTGGTCGAGACGAGAAAGTGGTGCGAGGGCAGGTGTGTTGGCAGGGCCGCCCTTGCCTTGGCAGCCCCTTTGCAGAGCCCCTGCAATGGCGCCTCCAGGCTGTCCCGATTTCTCCAGCCTAACCCTAACCCTAACCCTAACCCAAGAGGATTTTCCGGGGCGCGATGGTGGGAGTAAGCGCCCCCGGGTGGTCGAGACGAGAAAGTGGTGCGAGGGCAGGTGTGTTGGCAGGGCCGCCCTTGCCTTGGCAGCCCCTTTGCAGAGCCCCTGCAATGGCGCCTCCAGGCTGTCCCGATTTCTCAAGCCTAACCCTAACCCTAACCCTAACCCTAGAGGATACCGGGGCCCAATGGTGGGAGAAAGTGCCCCCGGGTGGTCGAGACGAGAAAGTGGTGCGAGGGCAGGTGTGTTGGCAGGGCCGCCCTTGCCTTGGCAGCCCCTTTGCAGAGCCCCTGCAATGGCGCCTCCAGGCTGTCCCGATTTCTCCAGCCTAACCCTAACCCTAACCCTAACCCTAGAGGATTTTCTGGGGCCCGATGGTGGGAGTAAGCGCCCCTGGGTGGTCGAGACGAGAAAGTGGTGCGAGGGCAGGTGTGTTGGCAGGGCCGCCCTTGCCTTGGCAGCCCCTTTGCAGAGCCCCTGCAATGGCGCCTCCAGGCTGTCCCGATTTCTCAAGCCTAACCCTAACCCTAACCCTAACCCTAGAGGATTTCCGGGACCCGATGGTGGGAGTAAGCGCCCCCGGGTGGTCGAGACGAGAAAGTGGTGCGAGGGCAGGTGTGTTGGCAGGGCCGCCCTTGCCTTGGCAGCCCCTTTGCAGAGCCCCTGCAATGGCGCCTCCAGGCTGTCCCGATTTCTCAAGCCTAACCCTAACCCTAACCCTAACCGTAGAGGATTTCCGGGGCCCAATGGTGGGAGTAAGTGCCCCCGGGTGGTCGAGACGAGAAAGTGGTGCGAGGGCAGGTGTGTTGGCAGGGCCGCCCTTGCCTTGGCAGCCCCTTTGCAGAGCCCCTGCAATGGTGCCTCCAGGCTGTCCCTATTTCTCCAGCCTAACCCTAAGCCTAACCCTAACCCTAGAGGATTTTCTGGGGCCCGATGGTGGGAGTAAGCGCCCCCGGGTGGTCGAGACGAGAAAGTGGTGCGAGGGCAGGTGTGTTGGCAGGGCCGCCCTTGCCTTGGCAGCCCCTTTGCAGAGCCCCTGCAATGGCGCCTCCAGGCTGTCCCGATTTCTCCAGCCTAACCCTAACCCTAACCCTAACCCTAGAGGATTTTCCGGGGCGCGATGGTGGGAGTAAGTGCCCCCGGGTGGTCGAGACGAGAAAGTGGTGCGAGGGCAGGTGTGTTGGCAGGGCCGCCCTTGCCTTGGCAGCCCCTTTGCAGAGCCCCTGCAATGGCGCCTCCAGGCTGTCCCTATTTCTCCAGCCTAACCCTAAGCCTAACCCTAACCCTAGAGGATTTCCGGGACCCGATGGTGGGAGTAAGTGCCCCCGGGTGGTCGAGACGAGAAAGTGGTGCGAGGGCAGGTGTGTTGGCAGGGCCGCCCTTGCCTTGGCAGCCCCTTTGCAGAGCCCCTGCAATGGCGCCTCCAGGCTGTCCCGATTTCTCAAGCCTAACCCTAAGCCTAACCCTAACCCTAGAGGATTTCCGGGACCCGATGGTGGGAGTAAGTGCCCCCGGGTGGTCGAGACGAGAAAGTGGTGCGAGGGCAGGTGTGTTGGCAGGGCCGCCCTTGCCTTGGCAGCCCCTTTGCAGAGCCCCTGCAATGGCGCCTCCAGGCTGTCCCGATTTCTCAAGCCTAACCCTAACCCTAACCCTAACCCTAGAGGATTTTCCGGGGCCCGATGGTGGGAGTAAGCGCCCCCGGGTGGTCGAGACGAGAAAGTGGTGCGAGGGCAGGTGTGTTGGCAGGGCCGCCCTTGCCTTGGCAGCCCCTTTGCAGAGCCCCTGCAATGGCGCCTCCAGGCTGTCCCAATTTCTCAAGCCTAACCCTAAGCCTAACCCTAACCCTAGAGGATTTTCCGGGGCGCGATGGTGGGAGTAAGCGCCCCTGGGTGGTCGAGACGAGAAAGTGGTGCGAGGGCAGGTGTGTTGGCAGGGCCGCCCTTGCCTTGGCAGCCCCTTTGCAGAGCCCCTGCAATGGCGCCTCCAGGCTGTCCCGATTTCTCCAGCCTAACCCTAAGCCTAACCCTAACCCTAGAGGATTTCCGGGACCCGATGGTGGGAGTAAGCGCCCCCGGGTGGTCGAGACGAGAAAGTGGTGCGAGGGCAGGTGTGTTGGCAGGGCCGCCCTTGCCTTGGCAGCCCCTTTGCAGAGCCCCTGCAATGGCGCCTCCAGGCTGTCCCGATTTCTCCAGCCTAACCCTAACCCTAACCCTAACCCAAGAGGATTTTCTGGGGCCCGATGGTGGGAGTAAGCGCCCCCGGGTGGTCGAGACGAGAAAGTGGTGCGAGGGCAGGTGTGTTGGCAGGGCCGCCCTTGCCTTGGCAGCCCCTTTGCAGAGCCCCTGCAATGGCGCCTCCAGGCTGTCCCTATTTCTCAAGCCTAACCCTAAGCCTAACCCTAACCCTAGAGGATTTTCCGGGACCCGATGGTGGGAGTAAGCGCCCCCGGGTGGTCGAGACGAGAAAGTGGTGCGAGGGCAGGTGTGTTGGCAGGGCCGCCCTTGCCTTGGCAGCCCCTTTGCAGAGCCCCTGCAATGGCGCCTCCAGGCTGTCCCGATTTCTCAAGCCTAACCCTAACCCTAACCCTAACCCTAGAGGATTTCCGGGGCCCAATGGTGGGAGTAAGTGCCCCCGGGTGGTCGAGACGAGAAAGTGGTGCGAGGGCAGGTGTGTTGGCAGGGCCGCCCTTGCCTTGGCAGCCCCTTTGCAGAGCCCCTGCAATGGCGCCTCCAGGCTGTCCCGATTTCTCAAGCCTAACCCTAACCCTAACCCTAACCCAAGAGGATTTTCCGGGGCGCGATGGTGGGAGTAAGCGCCCCCGGGTGGTCGAGACGAGAAAGTGGTGCGAGGGCAGGTGTGTTGGCAGGGCCGCCCTTGCCTTGGCAGCCCCTTTGCAGAGCCCCTGCAATGGCGCCTCCAGGCTGTCCCTATTTCTCAAGCCTAACCCTAACCCTAACCCTAACCCTAGAGGATACCGGGGCCCAATGGTGGGAGAAAGTGCCCCCGGGTGGTCGAGACGAGAAAGTGGTGCGAGGGCAGGTGTGTTGGCAGGGCCGCCCTTGCCTTGGCAGCCCCTTTGCAGAGCCCCTGCAATGGCGCCTCCAGGCTGTCCCGATTTCTCCAGCCTAACCCTAACCCTAACCCTAACCCTAGAGGATTTTCTGGGGCCCGATGGTGGGAGTAAGCGCCCCTGGGGGGTCGAGACGAGAAAGTGGTGCGAGGGCAGGTGTGTTGGCAGGGCCGCCCTTGCCTTGGCAGCCCCTTTGCAGAGCCCCTGCAATGGCGCCTCCAGGCTGTCCCGATTTCTCCAGCCTAACCCTAACCCTAACCCTAACCCTAGAGGATTTCCGGGACCCGATGGTGGGAGTAAGCGCCCCCGGGTGGTCGAGACGAGAAAGTGGTGCGAGGGCAGGTGTGTTGGCAGGGCCGCCCTTGCCTTGGCAGCCCCTTTGCAGAGCCCCTGCAATGGCGCCTCCAGGCTGTCCCGATTTCTCAAGCCTAACCCTAACCCTAACCCTAACCGTAGAGGATTTCCGGGGCCCAATGGTGGGAGTAAGTGCCCCCGGGTGGTCGAGACGAGAAAGTGGTGCGAGGGCAGGTGTGTTGGCAGGGCCGCCCTTGCCTTGGCAGCCCCTTTGCAGAGCCCCTGCAATGGCGCCTCCAGGCTGTCCCGATTTCTCCAGCCTAACCCTAAGCCTAACCCTAACCCTAGAGGATTTTCTGGGGCCCGATGGTGGGAGTAAGCGCCCCTGGGTGGTCGAGACGAGAAAGTGGTGCGAGGGCAGGTGTGTTGGCAGGGCCGCCCTTGCCTTGGCAGCCCCTTTGCAGAGCCCCTGCAATGGCGCCTCCAGGCTGTCCCGATTTCTCCAGCCTAACCCTAACCCTAACCCTAACCCTAGAGGATTTTCCGGGGCCCGATGGTGGGAGTAAGTGCCCCCGGGTGGTCGAGACGAGAAAGTGGTGCGAGGGCAGGTGTGTTGGCAGGGCCGCCCTTGCCTTGGCAGCCCCTTTGCAGAGCCCCTGCAATGGCGCCTCCAGGCTGTCCCTATTTCTCCAGCCTAACCCTAACCCTAACCCTAACCCTAACCCTAGAGGATTTCCGGGGCCCGATGGTGGGAGTAAGTGCCCCCGGGTGGTCGAGACGAGAAAGTGGTGCGAGGGCAGGTGTGTTGGCAGGGCCGCCCTTGCCTTGGCAGCCCCTTTGCAGAGCCCCTGCAATGGCGCCTCCAGGCTGTCCCGATTTCTCAAGCCTAACCCTAACCCTAACCCTAACCCTAGAGGATTTTCCGGGACCCGATGGTGGGAGTAAGCGCCCCCGGGTGGTCAAGACGAGAAAGTGGTGCGAGGGCAGGTGTGTTGGCAGGGCCGCCCTTGCCTTGGCAGCCCCTTTGCAGAGCCCCTGCAATGGCGCCTCCAGGCTGTCCCAATTTATCCAGCCTAACCCTAACCCTAACCCTAACCCTAGAGGATTTTCTGGGGCCCGATGGTGGGAGTAAGCGCCCCCGGGTGGTCGAGACGAGAAAGTGGTGCGAGGGCAGGTGTGTTGGCAGGGCCGCACTTGCCTTGGCAGCCCCTTTGCAGAGCCCCTGCAATGGCGCCTCCAGGCTGTCCCTATTTCTCAAGCCTAACCCTAACCCTAACCCTAACCCTAGAGGATTTTCCGGGGCCCGATGGTGGGAGTAAGCGCCCCCGGGTGGTCGAGACGAGAAAGTGGTGCGAGGGCAGGTGTGTTGGCAGGGCCGCCCTTGCCTTGGCAGCCCCTTTGCAGAGCCCCTGCAATGGCGCCTCCAGGCTGTCCCGATTTCTCCAGCCTAACCCTAAGCCTAACCCTAACCCTAGAGGATTTTCTGGGGCCCGATGGTGGGAGTAAGCGCCCCCGGGTGGTCGAGACGAGAAAGTGGTGCGAGGGCAGGTGTGTTGGCAGGGCCGCCCTTGCCTTGGCAGCCCCTTTGCAGAGCCCCTGCAATGGCGCCTCCAGGCTGTCCCGATTTCTCAAGCCTAACCCTAACCCTAACCCTAACCCTAGAGGATTTCCGGGACCCGATGGTGGGAGTAAGCGCCCCCGGGTGGTCGAGACGAGAAAGTGGTGCGAGGGCAGGTGTGTTGGCAGGGCCGCCCTTGCCTTGGCAGCCCCTTTGCAGAGCCCCTGCAATGGCGCCTCCAGGCTGTCCCGATTTCTCCAGCCTAACCCTAACCCTAACCCTAACCCTAGAGGTTTTCTGGGACCCGATGGTGGGAGTAAGCGCCCCCGGGTGGTCGAGACGAGAAAGTGGTGCGAGGGCAGGTGTGTTGGCAGGGCCGCCCTTGCCTTGGCAGCCCCTTTGCAGAGCCCCTGCAATGGCGCCTCCAGGCTGTCCCGATTTCTCCAGCCTAACCCTAACCCTAACCCTAACCCTAGAGGATTTCCGGGGCCCAATGGTGGGAGTAAGTGCCCCCGGGTGGTCGAGACGAGAAAGTGGTGCGAGGGCAGGTGTGTTGGCAGGGCCGCCCTTGCCTTGGCAGCCCCTTTGCAGAGCCCCTGCAATGGCGTCTCCAGGCTGTCCCTATTTCTCAAGCCTAACCCTAACCCTAACCCTAACCCTAGAGGATTTCCGGGACCCGATGGTGGGAGTAAGCGCCCCCGGGTGGTCGAGACGAGAAAGTGGTGCGAGGGCAGGTGTGTTGGCAGGGCCGCCCTTGCCTTGGCAGCCCCTTTGCAGAGCCCCTGCAATGGCGCCTCCAGGCTGTCCCGATTTCTCAAGCCTAACCCTAACCCTAACCCTAACCCAAGAGGATTTTCTGGGGCCCGATGGTGGGAGTAAGCGCCCGCGGGTGGTCGAGACGAGAAAGTGGTGCGAGGGCAGGTGTGTTGGCAGGGCCGCCCTTGCCTTGGCAGCCCCTTTGCAGAGCCCCTGCAATGGCGCCTCCAGGCTGTCCCTATTTCTCAAGCCTAACCCTAACCCTAACCCTAACCCTAGAGGATATTCCGGGACCCGATGGTGGGAGTAAGCGCCCCCGGGTGGTCGAGACGAGAAAGTGGTGCGAGGGCAGGTGTGTTGGCAGGGCCGCCCTTGCCTTGGCAGCCCCTTTGCAGAGCCCCTGCAATGGCGCCTCCAGGCTGTCCCGATTTCTCAAGCCTAACCCTAACCCTAACCCTAACCCTAGAGGATTTCCGGGGCCCGATGGTGGGAGTAAGTGCCCCCGGGTGGTCGAGACGAGAAAGTGGTGCGAGGGCAGGTGTGTTGGCAGGGCCGCCCTTGCCTTGGCAGCCCCTTTGCAGAGCCCCTGCAATGGCGCCTCCAGGCTGTCCCGATTTCTCCAGCCTAACCCTAACCCTAACCCTAACCCTAGAGGATTTCCGGGACCCGATGGTGGGAGTAAGTGCCCCCGGGTGGTCGAGACGAGAAAGTGGTGCGAGGGCAGGTGTGTTGGCAGGGCCGCCCTTGCCTTGGCAGCCCCTTTGCAGAGCCCCTGCAATGGCGCCTCCAGGCTGTCCCGATTTCTCAAGCCTAACCCTAACCCTAACCCTAACCCTAGAGGATTTTCCGGGGCGCGATGGTGGGAGTAAGCGCCCCCGGGTGGTCGAGACGAGAAAGTGGTGCGAGGGCAGGTGTGTTGGCAGGGCCGCCCTTGCCTTGGCAGCCCCTTTGCAGAGCCCCTGCAATGGCGCCTCCAGGCTGTCCCGATTTCTCAAGCCTAACCCTAAGCCTAACCCTAACCCTAGAGGATTTTCCGGGACCCGATGGTGGGAGTAAGCGCCCCCGAGTGGTCGAGACGAGAAAGTGGTGCGAGGGCAGGTGTGTTGGCAGGGCCGCCCTTGCCTTGGCAGCCCCTTTGCAGAGCCCCTGCAATGGCGCCTCCAGGCTGTCCCTATTTCTCAAGCCTAACCCTAACCCTAACCCTAACCCTAGAGGATTTTCTGGGGCCCGATGGTGGGAGTAAGCGCCCCCGGGTGGTCGAGACGAGAAAGTGGTGCGAGGGCAGGTGTGTTGGCAGGGCCGCCCTTGCCTTGGCAGCCCCTTTGCAGAGCCCCTGCAATGGCGCCTCCAGGCTGTCCCTATTTCTCAAGCCTAACCCTAACCCTAACCCTAACCCTAGAGGATTTTCCGGGGCGCGATGGTGGGAGTAAGCGCCCCCGGGTGGTCGAGACGAGAAAGTGGTGCGAGGGCAGGTGTGTTGGCAGGGCCGCCCTTGCCTTGGCAGCCCCTTTGCAGAGCCCCTGCAATGGCGCCTCCAGGCTGTCCCGATTTCTCCAGCCTAACCCTAACCCTAACCCTAACCCTAGAGGATTTTCTGGGGCCCGATGGTGGGAGTAAGCGCCCCCGGGTGGTCGAGACGAGAAAGTGGTGCGAGGGCAGGTGTGTTGGCAGGGCCGCCCTTGCCTTGGCAGCCCCTTTGCAGAGCCCCTGCAATGGCGCCTCCAGGCTGTCCCTATTTCTCAAGCCTAACCCTAAGCCTAACCCTAACCCTAGAGGATTTCCGGGACCCGATGGTGGGAGTAAGCGCCCCCGGGTGGTCGAGACGAGAAAGTGGTGCGAGGGCAGGTGTGTTGGCAGGGCCGCCCTTGCCTTGGCAGCCCCTTTGCAGAGCCCCTGCAATGGCGCCTCCAGGCTGTCCCGATTTCTCCAGCCTAACCCTAACCCTAACCCTAACCCTAGAGGTTTTCTGGGACCCGATGGTGGGAGTAAGCGCCCCCGGGTGGTCGAGACGAGAAAGTGGTGCGAGGGCAGGTGTGTTGGCAGGGCCGCCCTTGCCTTGGCAGCCCCTTTGCAGAGCCCCTGCAATGGCGCCTCCAGGCTGTCCCGATTTCTCCAGCCTAACCCTAACCCTAACCCTAACCCTAGAGGATTTCCGGGGCCCAATGGTGGGAGTAAGTGCCCCCGGGTGGTCGAGACGAGAAAGTGGTGCGAGGGCAGGTGTGTTGGCAGGGCCGCCCTTGCCTTGGCAGCCCCTTTGCAGAGCCCCTGCAATGGCGCCTCCAGGCTGTCCCTATTTCTCAAGCCTAACCCTAACCCTAACCCTAACCCTAGAGGATTTTCTGGGGCCCGATGGTGGGAGTAAGCGCCCCCGGGTGGTCGAGACGAGAAAGTGGTGCGAGGGCAGGTGTGTTGGCAGGGCCGCCCTTGCCTTGGCAGCCCCTTTGCAGAGCCCCTGCAATGGCGTCTCCAGGCTGTCCCTATTTCTCAAGCCTAACCCTAACCCTAACCCTAACCCTAGAGGATTTTCTGGGGCCCGATGGTGGGAGTAAGCGTCCCCGGGTGGTCGAGACGAGAAAGTGGTGCGAGGGCAGGTGTGTTGGCAGGGCCGCCCTTGCCTTGGCAGCCCCTTTGCAGAGCCCCTGCAATGGCGCCTCCAGGCTGTCCCGATTTCTCCAGCCTAACCCTAACCCTAACCCTAACCCTAGAGGATTTTCCGGGGCCCGATGGTGGGAGTAAGCGCCCCCGGGTGGTCGAGACGAGAAAGTGGTGAGAGGGCAGGTGTGTTGGCAGGGCCGCCCTTGCCTTGGCAGCCCCTTTGCAGAGCCCCTGCAATGACGCCTCCAGGCTGTCCCGATTTCTCCAGCCTAACCCTAACCCTAACCCTAACCCTAGAGGATTTCCGGGGCCCGATGGTGGGAGTAAGTGCCCCCGGGTGGTCGAGACGAGAAAGTGGTGCGAGGGCAGGTGTGTTGGCAGGGCCGCCCTTGCCTTGGCAGCCCCTTTGCAGAGCCCCTGCAATGGCGCCTCCAGGCTGTCCCGATTTCTCCAGCCTAACCCTAAGCCTAACCCTAACCCTAGAAGATTTCCGGGACCCGATGGTGGGAGTAAGCGCCCCCGGGTGGTCGAGACGAGAAAGTGGTGCGAGGGCAGGTGTGTTGGCAGGGCCGCCCTTGCCTTGGCAGCCCCTTTGCAGAGCCCCTGCAATGGCGCCTCCAGGCTGTCCCAATTTCTCCAGCCTAACCCTAAGCCTAACCCTAACCCTAGAGGATTTTCCGGGGCGCGATGGTGGGAGTAAGCGCCCCTGGGTGGTCGAGACGAGAAAGTGGTGAGAGGGCAGGTGTGTTGGCAGGGCCGCCCTTGCCTTGGCAGCCCCTTTGCAGAGCCCCTGCAATGGCGCCTCCAGGCTGTCCCGATTTCTCCAGCCTAACCCTAACCCTAACCCTAACCCTAGAGGATTTCCGGGACCCCATGGTGGGAGTAAGCGCCCCCGGGTGGTCGAGACGAGAAAGTGGTGCGAGGGCAGGTGTGTTGGCAGGGCCGCCCTTGCCTTGGCAGCCCCTTTGCAGAGCCCCTGCAATGGCGCCTCCAGGCTGTCCCCATTTCTCCAGCCTAACCCTAACCCTAACCCTAACCCAAGAGGATTTTCTGGGGCCCGATGGTGGGAGTAAGCGCCCGCGGGTGGTCCAGACGAGAAAGTGGTGCGAGGGCAGGTGTGTTGGCAGGGCCGCCCTTGCCTTGGCAGCCCCTTTGCAGAGCCCCTGCAATGGCGCCTCCAGGCTGTCCCTATTTCTCAAGCCTAACCCTAACCCTAACCCTAACCCTAGAGGATTTTCCGGGGCCCGATGGTGGGAGTAAGCGCCCCCGGGTGGTCGAGACGAGAAAGTGGTGCGAGGGCAGGTGTGTTGGCAGGGCCGCCCTTGCCTTGGCAGCCCCTTTGCAGAGCCCCTGCAATGGCGCCTCCAGGCTGTCCCGATTTCTCAAGCCTAACCCTAAGCCTAACCCTAACCCTAGAGGATTTCCGGGGCCCGATGGTGGGAGTAAGTGCCCCCGGGTGGTCGAGACGAGAAAGTGGTGCGAGGGCAGGTGTGTTGGCAGGGCCGCCCTTGCCTTGGCAGCCCCTTTGCAGAGCCCCTGCAATGGCGCCTCCAGGCTGTCCCGATTTCTCAAGCCTAACCCTAACCCTAACCCTAACCCTAGAGGATTTTCCGGGGCGCGATGGTGGGAGTAAGCGCCCCCGGGTGGTCGAGACGAGAAAGTGGTGCGAGGGCAGGTGTGTTGGCAGGGCCGCCCTTGCCTTGGCAGCCCCTTTGCAGAGCCCCTGCAATGGCGCCTCCAGGCTGTCCCTATTTCTCCAGCCTAACCCTAACCCTAACCCTAACCCTAGAGGATACCGGGGCCCAATGGTGGGAGAAAGTGCCCCTGGGTGGTCGAGACGAGAAAGTGGTGCGAGGGCAGGTGTGTTGGCAGGGCCGCCCTTGCCTTGGCAGCCCCTTTGCAGAGCCCCTGCAATGGCGCCTCCAGGCTGTCCCGATTTCTCCAGCCTAACCCTAAGCCTAACCCTAACCCTAGAGGATTTTCTGGGGCCCGATGGTGGGAGTAAGCGCCCCTGGGTGGTCGAGACGAGAAAGTGGTGCGAGGGCAGGTGTGTTGGCAGGGCCGCCCTTGCCTTGGCAGCCCCTTTGCAGAGCCCCTGCAATGGCGCCTCCAGGCTGTCCCGATTTCTCCAGCCTAACCCTAAGCCTAACCCTAACCCTAGAGGATTTTCTGGGGCCCGATGGTGGGAGTAAGCGCCCCTGGGTGGTCGAGACGAGAAAGTGGTGCGAGGGCAGGTGTGTTGGCAGGGCCGCCCTTGCCTTGGCAGCCCCTTTGCAGAGCCCCTGCAATGGCCCCTCCAGGCTGTCCCGATTTCTCCAGCCTAACCCTAACCCTAACCCTAACCCTAGAGGATTTCCGGGACCCGATGGTGGGAGAAAGTGCCCCTGGGTGGTCGAGACGAGAAAGTGGTGCGAGGGCAGGTGTGTTGGCAGGGCCGCCCTTGCCTTGGCAGCCCCTTTGCAGAGCCCCTGCAATGGCGCCTCCAGGCTGTCCCGATTTCTCCAGCCTAACCCTAAGCCTAACCCTAACCCTAGAGGATTTTCTGGGGCCCGATGGTGGGAGTAAGCGCCCCCGGGTGGTCGAGACGAGAAAGTGGTGCGAGGGCAGGTGTGTTGGCAGGGCCGCCCTTGCCTTGGCAGCCCCTTTGCAGAGCCCCTGCAATGGCGCCTCCAGGCTGTCCCTTTTTCTCCAGCCTAACCCTAACCCTAACCCTAACCCTAGAGGATTTCCGGGGCCCAATGGTGGGAGTAAGTGCCCCCGGGTGGTTGAGACGAGAAAGTGGTGCGAGGGCAGGTGTGTTGGCAGGGCCGCCCTTGCCTTGGCAGCCCCTTTGCAGAGCCCCTGCAATGGCACCTCCAGGCTGTCCTGATTTCTCAAGCCTAACCCTAACCCTAACCCTAACCCTAGAGGATTTCCGGGATCCGATGGTGGGAGTAAGCGCCCCCGGGTGGTCGAGACGAGAAAGTGGTGCGAGAGCAGGTGTGTTGGCAGGGCCGCCCTTGCCTTGGCAGCCCCTTTGCAGAGCCCCTGCAATGGCGCCTCCAGGCTGTCCCGATTTCTCAAGCCTAACCCTAAGCCTAACCCTAACCCTAGAGGATTTTCTGGGGCCCGATGGTGGGAGTAAGTGCTCCTGGGTGGTCGAGACGAGAAAGTGGTGCGAGGGCAGGTGTGTTGGCAGGGCCGCCCTTGCCTTGGCAGCCCCTTTGCAGAGCCCCTGCAATGGCGCCTCCAGGCTGTCCCGATTTCTCAAGCCTAACCCTAACCCTAACCCTAACCCTAGAGGATTTCTGGGGCGCGATGGTGGGAGTAAGCGCCCCCGGGTGGTCGAGACGAGAAAGTGGTGCGAGGGCAGGTGTGTTGGCAGGGCCGCCCTTGCCTTGGCAGCCCCTTTGCAGAGCCCCTGCAATGGCGCCTCCAGGCTGTCCCGATTTCTCAAGCCTAACCCTAAGCCTAACCCTAACCCTAGAGGATTTTCTGGGGCCCGATGGTGGGAGTAAGCGCCCCCGGGTGGTCGAGACGAGAAAGTGGTGCGAGGGCAGGTGTGTTGGCAGGGCCGACCTTGCCTTGGCAGCCCCTTTGCAGAGCCCCTGCAATGACGCCTCCAGGCTGTCCCTATTTCTCCAGCCTAACCCTAACCCTAAGCCTAACCCTAGAGGATTTCCGGGGCCCGATGGTGGGAGTAAGTGCCCCCGGGTGGTCGAGACGAGAAAGTGGTGCGAGGGCAGGTGTGTTGGCAGGGCCGCCCTTGCCTTGGCAGCCCCTTTGCAGAGCCCCTGCAATGGCGCCTCCAGGCTGTCCCGATTTCTCAAGCCTAACCCTAAGCCTAACCCTAACCCTAGAGGATTTCCGGGACCCGATGGTGGGAGTAAGCGCCCCCGGGTGGTCGAGACGAGAAAGTGGTGCGAGGGCAGGTGTGTTGGCAGGGCCGCCCTTGCCTTGGCAGCCCCTTTGCAGAGCCCCTGCAATGGCGCCTCCAGGCTGTCCCTATTTCTCAAGCCTAACCCTAAGCCTAACCCTAACCCTAGAGGATTTTCCGGGGCGCGATGGTGGGAGTAAGCGCCCCCGGGTGGTCGAGACGAGAAAGTGGTGCGAGGGCAGGTGTGTTGGCAGGGCCGCCCTTGCCTTGGCAGCCCCTTTGCAGAGCCCCTGCAATGGCGCCTCCAGGCTGTCCCGATTTCTCCAGCCTAACCCTAACCCTAACCCTAACCCTAGAGGATTTTCCGGGGCGCGATGGTGGGAGTAAGCGCCCCCGGGTGGTCGAGACGAGAAAGTGGTGCGAGGGCAGGTGTGTTGGCAGGGCCGCCCTTGCCTTGGCAGCCCCTTTGCAGAGCCCCTGCAATGGCGCCTCCAGGCTGTCCCGATTTCTCCAGCCTAACCCTAAGCCTAACCCTAACCCTAGAGGATTTTCTGGGGCCCGATGGTGGGAGTAAGCGCCCCTGGGTGGTCGAGACGAGAAAGTGGTGCGAGGGCAGGTGTGTTGGCAGGGCCGCCCTTGCCTTGGCAGCCCCTTTGCAGAGCCCCTGCAATGGCGCCTCCAGGCTGTCCCGATTTCTCAAGCCTAACCCTAACCCTAACCCTAACCCTAGAGGATTTCCGGGACCCGATGGTGGGAGAAAGTGCCCCTGGGTGGTCGAGACGAGAAAGTGGTGCGAGGGCAGGTGTGTTGGCAGGGCCGCCCTTGCCTTGGCAGCCCCTTTGCAGAGCCCCTGCAATGGCGCCTCCAGGCTGTCCCGATTTCTCAAGCCTAACCCTAAGCCTAACCCTAACCCTAGAGGATTTTCTGGGGCCCGATGGTGGGAGTAAGCGCCCCCGGGTGGTCGAGACGAGAAAGTGGTGCGAGGGCAGGTGTGTTGGCAGGGCCGCCCTTGCCTTGGCAGCCCCTTTGCAGAGCCCCTGCAATGGCGCCTCCAGGCTGTCCCTTTTTCTCCAGCCTAACCCTAACCCTAACCCTAACCCTAGAGGATTTCCGGGGCCCAATGGTGGGAGTAAGTGCCCCCGGGTGGTTGAGACGAGAAAGTGGTGCGAGGGCAGGTGTGTTGGCAGGGCCGCCCTTGCCTTGGCAGCCCCTTTGCAGAGCCCCTGCAATGGCACCTCCAGGCTGTCCTGATTTCTCAAGCCTAACCCTAACCCTAACCCTAACCCTAGAGGATTTCCGGGATCCGATGGTGGGAGTAAGCGCCCCCGGGTGGTCGAGACGAGAAAGTGGTGCGAGAGCAGGTGTGTTGGCAGGGCCGCCCTTGCCTTGGCAGCCCCTTTGCAGAGCCCCTGCAATGGCGCCTCCAGGCTGTCCCGATTTCTCAAGCCTAACCCTAAGCCTAACCCTAACCCTAGAGGATTTTCTGGGGCCCGATGGTGGGAGTAAGTGCTCCTGGGTGGTCGAGACGAGAAAGTGGTGCGAGGGCAGGTGTGTTGGCAGGGCCGCCCTTGCCTTGGCAGCCCCTTTGCAGAGCCCCTGCAATGGCGCCTCCAGGCTGTCCCGATTTCTCAAGCCTAACCCTAACCCTAACCCTAACCCTAGAGGATTTCTGGGGCGCGATGGTGGGAGTAAGCGCCCGCGGGTGGTCGAGACGAGAAAGTGGTGCGAGGGCAGGTGTGTTGGCAGGGCCGCCCTTGCCTTGGCAGCCCCTTTGCAGAGCCCCTGCAATGGCGCCTCCAGGCTGTCCCGATTTCTCAAGCCTAACCCTAAGCCTAACCCTAACCCTAGAGGATTTTCTGGGGCCCGATGGTGGGAGTAAGCGCCCCCGGGTGGTCGAGACGAGAAAGTGGTGCGAGGGCAGGTGTGTTGGCAGGGCCGCCCTTGCCTTGGCAGCCCCTTTGCAGAGCCCCTGCAATGGCGCCTCCAGGCTGTCCCTTTTTCTCCAGCCTAACCCTAACCCTAACCCTAACCCTAGAGGATTTCCGGGGCCCAATGGTGGGAGTAAGTGCCCCCGGGTGGTTGAGACGAGAAAGTGGTGCGAGGGCAGGTGTGTTGGCAGGGCCGCCCTTGCCTTGGCAGCCCCTTTGCAGAGCCCCTGCAATGGCACCTCCAGGCTGTCCTGATTTCTCCAGCCTAACCCTAACCCTAACCCTAACCCTAGAGGATTTCCGGGATCCGATGGTGGGAGTAAGCGCCCCCGGGTGGTCGAGACGAGAAAGTGGTGCGAGAGCAGGTGTGTTGGCAGGGCCGCCCTTGCCTTGGCAGCCCCTTTGCAGAGCCCCTGCAATGGCGCCTCCAGGCTGTCCCGATTTCTCAAGCCTAACCCTAACCCTAACCCTAACCCTAGAGGATTTTCTGGGGCCCGATGGTGGGAGTAAGTGCTCCTGGGTGGTCGAGACGAGAAAGTGGTGCGAGGGCAGGTGTGTTGGCAGGGCCGCCCTTGCCTTGGCAGCCCCTTTGCAGAGCCCCTGCAATGGCGCCTCCAGGCTGTCCCGATTTCTCAAGCCTAACCCTAACCCTAACCCTAACCCTAGAGGATTTCTGGGGCGCGATGGTGGGAGTAAGCGCCCCCGGGTGGTCGAGACGAGAAAGTGGTGCGAGGGCAGGTGTGTTGGCAGGGCCGCCCTTGCCTTGGCAGCCCCTTTGCAGAGCCCCTGCAATGGCGCCTCCAGGCTGTCCCGATTTCTCAAGCCTAACCCTAAGCCTAACCCTAACCCTAGAGGATTTTCTGGGGCCCGATGGTGGGAGTAAGCGCCCCCGGGTGGTCGAGACGAGAAAGTGGTGCGAGGGCAGGTGTGTTGGCAGGGCCGACCTTGCCTTGGCAGCCCCTTTGCAGAGCCCCTGCAATGACGCCTCCAGGCTGTCCCGATTTCTCCAGCCTAACCCTAACCCTAAGCCTAACCCTAGAGGATTTCCGGGGCCCGATGGTGGGAGTAAGTGCCCCCGGGTGGTCGAGACGAGAAAGTGGTGCGAGGGCAGGTGTGTTGGCAGGGCCGCCCTTGCCTTGGCAGCCCCTTTGCAGAGCCCCTGCAATGGCGCCTCCAGGCTGTCCCGATTTCTCAAGCCTAACCCTAAGCCTAACCCTAACCCTAGAGGATTTCCGGGACCCGATGGTGGGAGTAAGCGCCCCCGGGTGGTCGAGACGAGAAAGTGGTGCGAGGGCAGGTGTGTTGGCAGGGCCGCCCTTGCCTTGGCAGCCCCTTTGCAGAGCCCCTGCAATGGCGCCTCCAGGCTGTCCCTATTTCTCAAGCCTAACCCTAAGCCTAACCCTAACCCTAGAGGATTTTCCGGGGCGCGATGGTGGGAGTAAGCGCCCCCGGGTGGTCGAGACGAGAAAGTGGTGCGAGGGCAGGTGTGTTGGCAGGGCCGCCCTTGCCTTGGCAGCCCCTTTGCAGAGCCCCTGCAATGGCGCCTCCAGGCTGTCCCGATTTCTCCAGCCTAACCCTAACCCTAACCCTAACCCTAGAGGATTTTCCGGGGCGCGATGGTGGGAGTAAGCGCCCCCGGGTGGTCGAGACGAGAAAGTGGTGCGAGGGCAGGTGTGTTGGCAGGGCCGCCCTTGCCTTGGCAGCCCCTTTGCAGAGCCCCTGCAATGGCGCCTCCAGGCTGTCCCGATTTCTCCAGCCTAACCCTAACCCTAACCCTAACCCTAGAGGATTTTCCGGGACCCGATGGTGGGAGTAAGCGCCCCCGGGTGGTCGAGACGAGAAAGTGGTGCGAGGGCAGGTGTGTTGGCAGGGCCGCCCTTGCCTTGGCAGCCCCTTTGCAGAGCCCCTGCAATGGCGCCTCCAGGCTGTCCCGATTTCTCCAGCCTAACCCTAACCCTAACCCTAACCCAAGAGGATTTTCTGGGGCCCGATGGTGGGAGTAAGCGCCCCCGGGTGGTCGAGACGAGAAAGTGGTGCGAGGGCAGGTGTGTTGGCAGGGCCGCCCTTGCCTTGGCAGCCCCTTTGCAGAGCCCCTGCAATGGCGCCTCCAGGCTGTCCCGATTTCTCAAGCCTAACCCTAACCCTAACCCTAACCCTAGAGGATTTTCTGGGGCCCGATGGTGGGAGTAAGCGCCCCCGGGTGGTCGAGACGAGAAAGTGGTGCGAGGGCAGGTGTGTTGGCAGGGCCGCCCTTGCCTTGGCAGCCCCTTTGCAGAGCCCCTGCAATGGCGCCTCCAGGCTGTCCCTATTTCTCCAGCCTAACCCTAACCCTAACCCTAACCCTAGAGGATTTCCGGGGCCCAATGGTGGGAGTAAGTGCCCCCGGGTGGTCGAGACGAGAAAGTGGTGCGAGGGCAGGTGTGTTGGCAGGGCCGCCCTTGCCTTGGCAGCCCCTTTGCAGAGCCCCTGCAATGGCGCCTCCAGGCTGTCCCGATTTCTCCAGCCTAACCCTAACCCTAAGCCTAACCCTAGAGGATTTTCCGGGGCCCGATGGTGGGAGTAAGCGCCCCCGGGTGGTCGAGACGAGAAAGTGGTGCGAGGGCAGGTGTGTTGGCAGGGCCGCCCTTGCCTTGGCAGCCCCTTTGCAGAGCCCCTGCAATGGCGCCTCCAGGCTGTCCCGATTTCTCAAGCCTAACCCTAACCCTAACCCTAACCCTAGAGGATTTTCCGGGGCGCGATGGTGGGAGTAAGCGCCCCCGGGTGGTCGAGACGAGAAAGTGGTGCGAGGGCAGGTGTGTTGGCAGGGCCGCCCTTGCCTTGGCAGCCCCTTTGCAGAGCCCCTGCAATGGCGCCTCCAGGCTGTCCCGATTTCTCAAGCCTAACCCTAACCCTAACCCTAACCCTAGAGGATTTTCTGGGGCCCGATGGTGGGAGTAAGCGCTACCGGGTGGTCGAGACGAGAAAGTGGTGCGAGGGCAGGTGTGTTGGCAGGGCCGCCCTTGCCTTGGCAGCCCCTTTGCAGAGCCCCTGCAATGGCGCCTCCAGGCTGTCCCTATTTCTCCAGCCTAACCCTAACCCTAACCCTAACCCTAGAGGATTTCCAGGGCCCAATGGTGGGAGTAAGTGCCCCCGGGTGGTCGAGACGAGAAAGTGGTGCGAGGGCAGGTGTGTTGGCAGGGCCGCCCTTGCCTTGGCAGCCCCTTTGCAGAGCCCCTGCAATGGCGCCTCCAGGCTGTCCCGATTTCTCCAGCCTAACCCTAACCCTAACCCTAACCCTAGAGGATTTTCCGGGGCCCGATGGTGGGAGTAAGCGCCCCCGGGTGGTCGAGACGAGAAAGTGGTGCGAGGGCAGGTGTGTTGGCAGGGCCGCCCTTGCCTTGGCAGCCCCTTTGCAGAGCCCCTGCAATGCCGCCTCCAGGCTGTCCCGATTTCTCAAGCCTAACCCTAAGCCTAACCCTAACCCAAGAGGATTTTCCGGGGCGCGATGGTGGGAGTAAGCGCCCCCGGGTGGTCGAGACGAGAAAGTGGTGCGAGGGCAGGTGTGTTGGCAGGGCCGCCCTTGCCTTGGCAGCCCCTTTGCAGAGCCCCTGCAATGGCGCCTCCAGGCTGTCCCGATTTCTCCAGCCTAACCCTAAGCCTAACCCTAACCCTAGAGGATTTTCTGGGGCCCGATGGTGGGAGTAAGCGCCCCCGGGTGGTCGAGACGAGAAAGTGGTGCGAGGGCAGGTGTGTTGGCAGGGCCGCCCTTGCCTTGGCAGCCCCTTTGCAGAGCCCCTGCAATGGCGCCTCCAGGCTGTCCCGATTTCTCCAGCCTAACCCTAACCCTAACCCTAACCCTAGAGGATTTCCGGGACCCGATGGTGGGAGTAAGCGCCCCCGGGTGGTCGAGACGAGAAAGTGGTGCGAGGGCAGGTGTGTTGGCAGGGCCGCCCTTGCCTTGGCAGCCCCTTTGCAGAGCCCCTGCAATGGCGCCTCCAGGCTGTCCCGATTTCTCCAGCCTAACCCTAACCCTAACCCTAACCCTAGAGGATTTTCTGGGGCCCGATGGTGGGAGTAAGTGCCCCCGGGTGGTCGAGACGAGAAAGTGGTGCGAGGGCAGGTGTGTTGGCAGGGCCGCCCTTGCCTTGGCAGCCCCTTTACAGAGCCCCTGCAATGGCGCCTCCAGGCTGTCCCTATTTCTCCAGCCTAACCCTAACCCTAACCCTAACCCTAGAGGATTTCCGGGGCCCAATGGTGGGAGTAAGTGCCCCCGGGTGTTCGAGACGAGAAAGTGGTGCGAGGGCAGGTGTGTTGGCAGGGCCGCCCTTGCCTTGGCAGCCCCTTTGCAGAGCCCCTGCAATGGCACCTCCAGGCTGTCCCGATTTCTCAAGCCTAACCCTAACCCTAACCCTAACCCTAGAGGATTTTCTGGGGCCCGATGGTGGGAGTAAGCGCCCCCGGGTGGTCGAGACGAGAAAGTGGTGCGAGGGCAGGTGTGTTGGCAGGGCCGCCCTTGCCTTGGCAGCCCCTTTGCAGAGCCCCTGCAATGGCGCCTCCAGGCTGTCCCGATTTCTCCAGCCTAACCCTAAGCCTAACCCTAACCCTAGAGGATTTCCGGGACCCGATGGTGGGAGTAAGCGCCCCCGGGTGGTCGAGACGAGAAAGTGGTGCGAGGGCAGGTGTGTTGGCAGGGCCGCCCTTGCCTTGGCAGCCCCTTTGCAGAGCCCCTGCAATGGCGCCTCCAGGCTGTCCCGATTTCTCAAGCCTAACCCTAACCCTAACCCTAACCCTAGAGGATTTTCCGGGGCCCGATGGTGGGAGTAAGTGCCACCGGGTGGTCGAGACGAGAAAGTGGTGCGAGGGCAGGTGTGTTGGCAGGGCCGCCCTTGCCTTGGCAGCCCCTTTGCAGAGCCCCTGCAATGGCGCCTCCAGGCTGTCCCTATTTCTCCAGCCTAACCCTAACCCTAACCCTAACCCTAGAGGATTTCCGGGACCCGATGGTGGGAGTAAGCGCCCCCGGGTGGTCGAGACGAGAAAGTGGTGCGAGGGCAGGTGTGTTGGCAGGGCCGCCCTTGCCTTGGCAACCCCTTTGAAGAGCCCCTGCAATGGCACCTCCAGGCTGTCCCGATTTCTCCAGCCTAACCCTAACCCTAAGCCTAACCCTAGAGGATTTTCTGGGGCCCGATGGTGGGAGTAAGTGCCCCCGGGTGGTCGAGACGAGAAAGTGGTGCGAGGGCAGGTGTGTTGGCAGGGCCGCCCTTGCCTTGGCAGCCCCTTTGCAGAGCCCCTGCAATGGCGCCTCCAGGCTGTCCCGATTTCTCAAGCCTAACCCTAAGCCTAACCCTAACCCTTGAGGATTTTCCGGGGTGCGATGGTGGGAGTAAGCGCCCCCGGGTGGTCGAGACGAGAAAGTGGTGCGAGGGCAGGTGTGTTGGCAGGGCCGCCCTTGCCTTGGCAGCCCCTTTGCAGAGCCCCTGCAATGGCGCCTCCAGGCTGTCCCTATTTCTCAAGCCTAACCCTAACCCTAACCCTAACCCTAGAGGATTTTCTGGGGCCCGATGGTGGGAGTAAGCGCCCCTGGGTGGTCGAGACGAGAAAGTGGTGCGAGGGCAGGTGTGTTGGCAGGGCCGCCCTTGCCTTGGCAGCCCCTTTGCAGAGTCCCTGCAATGGCGCCTCCAGGCTGTCCCGATTTCTCCAGCCTAACCCTAAGCCTAACCCTAACCCTAGAGGATTTTCCGGGGCCCGATGGTGGGAGTAAGCGCCCCCGGGTGGTCGAGACGAGAAAGTGGTGCGAGGGCAGGTGTGTTGGCAGGGCCGACCTTGCCTTGGCAGCCCCTTTGCAGAGCCCCTGCAATGGCGCCTCCAGGCTGTCCCTATTTCTCCAGCCTAACCCTAACCCTAACCCTAACCCTAGAGGATTTCCGGGACTCGATGGTGGGAATAAGTGCCCCCGGGTGGTCGAGACGAGAAAGTGGTGCGAGGGCAGGTGTGTTGGCAGGGCCGCCCTTGCCTTGGCAGCCCCTTTGCAGAGCCCCTGCAATGGCGCCTCCAGGCTGTCCCTATTTCTCAAGCCTAACCCTAAGCCTAACCCTAACCCTAGAAGATTTCCGGGACCCGATGGTGGGAGTAAGCGCCCCCGGGTGGTCGAGACGAGAAAGTGGTGCGAGGGCAGGTGTGTTGGCAGGGCCGCCCTTGCCTTGGCAGCCCCTTTGCAGAGCCCCTGCAATGGCGCCTCCAGGCTGTCCCTATTTCTCAAGCCTAACCCTAACCCTAACCCTAACCCTAGAGGATTTTCCGGGGCGCGATGGTGGGAGTAAGCGCCCCCGGGTGGTCGAGACGAGAAAGTGGTGCGAGGGCAGGTGTGTTGGCAGGGCCGCCCTTGCCTTGGCAGCCCCTTTGCAGAGCCCCTGCAATGGCGCCTCCAGGCTGTCCCTATTTCTCAAGCCTAACCCTAACCCTAACCCTAACCCTAGAGGATTTTCCGGGGCGCGATGGTGGGAGTAAGTGCCCCCGGGTGGTCGAGACGAGAAAGTGGTGCGAGGGCAGGTGTGTTGGCAGGGCCGCCCTTGCCTTGGCAGCCCCTTTGCAGAGCCCCTGCAATGGCGCCTCCAGGCTGTCCCGATTTCTCCAGCCTAACCCTAAGCCTAACCCTAACCCTAGAGGATTTCCGGGACCCGATGGTGGGAGTAAGCGCCCCCGGGTGGTCGAGACGAGAAAGTGGTGCGAGGGCAGGTGTGTTGGCAGGGCCGCCCTTGCCTTGGCAGCCCCTTTGCAGAGCCCCTGCAATGGCGCCTCCAGGCTGTCCCGATTTCTCAAGCCTAACCCTAACCCTAACCCAAGAGGATTTTCTGGGGCCCGATGGTGGGAGTAAGCGCCCGCGGGTGGTCCAGACGAGAAAGTGGTGCGAGGGCAGGTGTGTTGGCAGGGCCGCCCTTGCCTTGGCAGCCCCTTTGCAGAGCCCCTGCAATGGCGCCTCCAGGCTGTCCCTATTTCTCCAGCCTAACCCTAAGCCTAACCCTAACCCTAGAGGATTTTCCGGGGCGCGATGGTGGGAGTAAGCGCCCCCGGGTGGTCGAGACGAGAAAGTGGTGCGAGGGCAGGTGTGTTGGCAGGGCCGCCCTTGCCTTGGCAGCCCCTTTGCAGAGCCCCTGCAATGGCGCCTCCAGGCTGTCCCTATTTCTCAAGCCTAACCCTAACCCTAACCCTAACCCTAGAGGATTTTCCGGGGCGCGATGGTGGGAGTAAGTGCCCCCGGGTGGTCGAGACGAGAAAGTGGTGCGAGGGCAGGTGTGTTGGCAGGGCCGCCCTTGCCTTGGCAGCCCCTTTGCAGAGCCCCTGCAATGGCGCCTCCAGGCTGTCCCGATTTCTCCAGCCTAACCCTAAGCCTAACCCTAACCCTAGAGGATTTCCGGGACCCGATGGTGGGAGTAAGTGCCCCCGGGTGGTCGAGACGAGAAAGTGGTGCGAGGGCAGGTGTGTTGGCAGGGCCGCCCTTGCCTTGGCAGCCCCTTTGCAGAGCCCCTGCAATGGCGCCTCCAGGCTGTCCCGATTTCTCAAGCCTAACCCTAACCCTAACCCAAGAGGATTTTCTGGGGCCCGATGGTGGGAGTAAGCGCCCGCGGGTTGTCCAGACGAGAAAGTGGTGCGAGGGCAGGTGTGTTGGCAGGGCCGCCCTTGCCTTGGCAGCCCCTTTGCAGAGCCCCTGCAATGGCGCCTCCAGGCTGTCCCGATTTCTCCAGCCTAACCCTAACCCTAACCCTAACCCTAGAGGATTTCCGGGACCCGATGGTGGGAGTAAGCGCCCCCGGGTGGTCGAGACGAGAAAGTGGTGCGAGGGCAGGTGTGTTGGCAGGGCCGCCCTTGCCTTGGCAGCCCCTTTGCAGAGCCCCTGCAATGGCGCCTCCAGGCTGTCCCGATTTCTCAAGCCTAACCCTAACCCTAACCCAAGAGGATTTTCTGGGGCCCGATGGTGGGAGTAAGCGCCCGCGGGTGGTCCAGACGAGAAAGTGGTGCGAGAGCAGGTGTGTTGGCAGGGCCGCCCTTGCCTTGGCAGCCCCTTTGCAGAGCCCCTGCAATGGCGCCTCCAGGCTGTCCCTATTTCTCAAGCCTAACCCTAACCCTAACCCTAACCCTAGAGGATTTTCTGGGGCGCGATGGTGGGAGTAAGTGCCCCCCGGTGGTCGAGACGAGAAAGTGGTGCGAGGGCAGGTGTGTTGGCAGGGCCGCCCTTGCCTTGGCAGCCCCTTTGCAGAGCCCCTGCAATGGCGCCTCCAGGCTGTCCCGATTTCTCCAGCCTAACCCTAACCCTAACCCTAACCCTAGAGGATTTCCGGGGCCCGATGGTGGGAGTAAGTGCCCCCGGGTGGTCGAGACGAGAAAGTGGTGCGAGGGCAGGTGTGTTGGCAGGGCCGCCCTTGCCTTGGCAGCCCCTTTGCAGAGCCCCTGCAATGGCGCCTCCAGGCTGTCCCGATTTCTCAAGCCTAACCCTAACCCTAACCCAAGAGGATTTTCTGGGGCCCGATGGTGGGAGTAAGCGCCCGCGGGTTGTCCAGACGAGAAAGTGGTGCGAGGGCAGGTGTGTTGGCAGGGCCGCCCTTGCCTTGGCAGCCCCTTTGCAGAGCCCCTGCAATGGCGCCTCCAGGCTGTCCCGATTTCTCCAGCCTAACCCTAACCCTAACCCTAACCCTAGAGGATTTTCTGGGGCCCGATGGTGGGAGTAAGCGCCCCCGGGTGGTCGAGACGAGAAAGTGGTGCGAGGGCAGGTGTGTTGGCAGGGCCGCCCTTGCCTTGGCAGCCCCTTTGCAGAGCCCCTGCAATGGCGCCTCCAGGCTGTCCCGATTTCTCAAGCCTAACCCTAACCCTAACCCAAGAGGATTTTCTGGGGCCCGATGGTGGGAGTAAGCGCCCGCGGGTGGTCCAGACGAGAAAGTGGTGCGAGAGCAGGTGTGTTGGCAGGGCCGCCCTTGCCTTGGCAGCCCCTTTGCAGAGCCCCTGCAATGGCGCCTCCAGGCTGTCCCGATTTCTCAAGCCTAACCCTAAGCCTAACCCTAACCCTAGAGGATTTCCGGGACCCGATGGTGGGAGTAAGCGCCCCCGGGTGGTCGAGACGAGAAAGTGGTGCGAGGGCAGGTGTGTTGGCAGGGCCGCCCTTGCCTTGGCAGCCCCTTTGCAGAGCCCCTGCAATGGCGCCTCCAGGCTGTCCCTATTTCTCAAGCCTAACCCTAACCCTAACCCTAACCCTAGAGGATTTTCTGGGGCCCGATGGTGGGAGTAAGCGCCCCTGGGTGGTCGAGACGAGAAAGTGGTGCGAGGGCAGGTGTGTTGGCAGGGCCGCCCTTGCCTTGGCAGCCCCTTTGCAGAGCCCCTGCAATGGCGCCTCCAGGCTGTCCCGATTTCTCAAGCCTAACCCTAACCCTAACCCTAACCCTAGAGGATTTTCCGGGGCCCGATGGTGGGAGTAAGCGCGCCCGGGTGGTCGAGACGAGAAAGTGGTGCGAGGGCAGGTGTGTTGGCAGGGCCGCCCTTGCCTTGGCAGCCCCTTTGCAGAGCCCCTGCAATGGCGCCTCCAGGCTGTCCCTATTTCTCCAGCCTAACCCTAACCCTAACCCTAGAGGATTTTCTGGGGCGCGATGGTGGGAGTAAGTGCCCCCGGGTGGTCGAGACGAGAAAGTGGTGCGAGGGCAGGTGTGTTGGCAGGGCCGCCCTTGCCTTGGCAGCCCCTTTGCAGAGCCCCTGCAATGGCGCCTCCAGGCTGTCCCGATTTCTCCAGCCTAACCCTAAGCCTAACCCTAACCCTAGAGGATTTCCGGGACCCGATGGTGGGAGTAAGCGCCCCCGGGTGGTCGAGACGAGAAAGTGGTGCGAGGGCAGGTGTGTTGGCAGGGCCGCCCTTGCCTTGGCAGCCCCTTTGCAGAGCCCCTGCAATGGCGCCTCCAGGCTGTCCCTATTTCTCCAGCCTAACCCTAAGCCTAACCCTAACCCTAGAGGATTTTCCGGGGCGCGATGGTGGGAGTAAGCGCCCCCGGGTGGTCGAGACGAGAAAGTGGTGCGAGGGCAGGTGTGTTGGCAGGGCCGCCCTTGCCTTGGCAGCCCCTTTGCAGAGCCCCTGCAATGGCGCCTCCAGGCTGTCCCTATTTCTCAAGCCTAACCCTAACCCTAACCCTAACCCTAGAGGATTTTCTGGGGCCCGATGGTGGGAGTAAGTGCCCCCGGGTGGTCGAGACGAGAAAGTGGTGCGAGGGCAGGTGTGTTGGCAGGGCCGCCCTTGCCTTGGCAGCCCCTTTGCAGAGCCCCTGCAATGGCGCCTCCAGGCTGTCCCGATTTCTCCAGCCTAACCCTAACCCTAACCCTAACCCTAGAGGATTTCCGGGACCCGATGGTGGGAGTAAGCGCCCCCGGGTGGTCGAGACGAGAAAGTGGTGCGAGGGCAGGTGTGTTGGCAGGGCCGCCCTTGCCTTGGCAGCCCCTTTGCAGAGCCCCTGCAATGGCGCCTCCAGGCTGTCCCGATTTCTCAAGCCTAACCCTAACCCTAACCCAAGAGGATTTTCTGGGGCCCGATGGTGGCAGTAAGCGCCCCCGGGTGGTCGAGACGAGAAAGTGGTGCGAGGGCAGGTGTGTTGGCAGGGCCGCCCTTGCCTTGGCAGCCCCTTTGCAGAGCCCCTGCAATGGCGCCTCCAGGCTGTCCCTATTTCTCAAGCCTAACCCTAACCCTAACCCTAACCCTAGAGGATTTTCCGGGGCGCGATGGTGGGAGTAAGCGCCCCCGGGTGGTCGAGACGAGAAAGTGGTGCGAGGGCAGGTGTGTTGGCAGGGCCGCCCTTGCCTTGGCAGCCCCTTTGCAGAGCCCCTGCAATGGCGCCTCCAGGCTGTCCCGATTTCTCAAGCCTAACCCTAACCCTAACCCTAACCCTAGAGGATTTTCCGGGGCCCGATGGTGAGAGTAAGCGCCCCCGGGTGGTCGAGACGAGAAAGTGGTGCGAGGGCAGGTGTGTTGGCAGGGCCGCCCTTGCCTTGGCAGCCCCTTTGCAGAGCCCCTGCAATGGCGCCTCCAGGCTGTCCCGATTTCTCCAGCCTAACCCTAAGCCTAACCCTAACCCTAGAGGATTTTCCGGGGCCCGATGGTGGGAGTAAGTGCCCCCGGGTGGTCGAGACGAGAAAGTGGTGCGAGGGCAGGTGTGTTGGCAGGGCCGCCCTTGCCTTGGCAGCCCCTTTGCAGAGCCCCTGCAATGGCGCCTCCAGGCTGTCCCTATTTCCCCAGCCTAACCCTAACCCTAACCCTAACCCAAGAGGATTTTCCGGGGCGCGATGGTGGGAGTAAGCGCCCCCGGGTGGTCGAGACGAGAAAGTGGTGCGAGGGCAGGTGTGTTGGCAGGGCCGCCCTTGCCTTGGCAGCCCCTTTGCAGAGCCCCTGCAATGGCGCCTCCAGGCTGTCCCTATTTCTCAAGCCTAACCCTAACCCTAACCCTAACCCTAGAGAATACCGGGGCCCAACGGTGGGAGTAAGTGCCCCTGGGTGGTCGAGACGAGAAAGTGGTGCGAGGGCAGGTGTGTTGGCAGGGCCGCCCTTGCCTTGGCAGCCCCTTTGCAGAGCCCCTGCAATGGCGCCTCCAGGCTGTCCCGATTTCTCAAGCCTAACCCTAACCCTAACCCTAACCCTAGAGGATTTTCTGGAGCCCGATGGTGGGAGTAAGCGCCCCCGGGTGGTCGAGACGAGAAAGTGGTGCGAGGGCAGGTGTGTTGGCAGGGCCGCCCTTGCCTTGGCAGCCCCTTTGCAGAGCCCCTGCAATGGCGCCTCCAGGCTGTCCCTATTTCTCAAGCCTAACCCTAACCCTAACCCTAACCCTAGAGGATTTCCGGGACCCGATGGTGGGAGTAAGCGCCCCCGGGTGGTCGAGACGTGAAAGTGGTGCGAGGGCAGGTGTGTTGGCAGGGCCGCCCTTGCCTTGGCAACCCCTTTGCAGAGCCCCTGCAATGGCGCCTCCAGGCTGTCCCGATTTCTCCAGCCTAACCCTAAGCCTAACCCTAACCCTAGAGGATTTCCGGGGCCCAATGGTGGGAGTAAGTGCCCCCGGGTGGTCGAGACGAGAAAGTGGTGCAAGGGCAGGTGTGTTGGCAGGGCCGCCCTTGCCTTGGCAGCCCCTTTGCAGAGCCCCTGCAATGGCGCCTCCAGGCTGTCCTGATTTCTCAAGCCTAACCCTAACCCTAACCCTAACCCTAGAGGATTTCCGGGACCCGATGGTGGGAGTAAGCGCCCCCGGGTGGTCGAGACGAGAAAGTGGTGCGAGGGCAGGTGTGTTGGCAGGGCCGCCCTTGCCTTGGCAGCCCCTTTGCAGAGCCCCTGCAATGGCGCCTCCAGGCTGTCCCGATTTCTCAAGCCTAACCCTAACCCTAACCCTAACCGTAGAGGATTTCCGGGGCCCAATGGTGGGAGTAAGTGCCCCCGGGTGGTCGAGATGAGAAAGTGGTGCGAGGGCAGGTGTGTTGGCAGGGCCGCCCTTGCCTTGGCAGCCCCTTTGCAGAGCCCCTGCAATGGCGCCTCCAGGCTGTCCCTATTTCTCAAGCCTAACCCTAACCCTAACCCTAACCCTAGAGGATTTCCGGGGCGCGATGGTGGGAGTAAGCGCCCCCGGGTGGTCGAGACGAGAAAGTGGTGCGAGGGCAGGTGTGTTGGCAGGGCCGCCCTTGCCTTGGCAGCCCCTTTGCAGAGCCCCTGCAATGGCGCCTCCAGGCTGTCCCGATTTCTCAAGCCTAACCCTAACCCTAACCCTAACCCTAGAGGATTTTCCGGGGCGCGATGGTGGGAGTAAGCGCCCCCGGGTGGTCGAGACGAGAAAGTGGTGCGAGGGCAGGTGTGTTGGCAGGGCCGCCCTTGCCTTGGCAGCCCCTTTGCAGAGCCCCTGCAATGGCGCCTCCAGGCTGTCCCGATTTCTCCAGCCTAACCCTAAGCCTAACCCTAACCCTAGAGGATTTTCTGGGGCCCGATGGTGGGAGTAAGCGCCCCCGGGTGGTCGAGACGAGAAAGTGGTGTGAGGGCAGGTGTGTTGGCAGGGCCGCCCTTGCCTTGGCAGCCCCTTTGCAGAGCCCCTGCAATGGCGCCTCCAGGCTGTCCCTATTTCTCCAGCCTAACCCTAACCCTAACCCTAACCCTAGAGGATTTCCGGGACCCGATGGTGGGAGTAAGCGCCCCCGGGTGGTCGAGACGAGAAAGTGGTGCGAGGGCAGGTGTGTTGGCAGGGCCGCCCTTGCCTTGGCAGCCCCTTTGCAGAGCCCCTGCAATGGTGCCTCCAGGCTGTCCCTATTTCTCCAGCCTAACCCTAACCCTAACCCTAACCCTAGAGGATTTTCTGGGGCCCGATGGTGGGAGTAAGCGCCCCTGGGTGGTCGAGACGAGAAAGTGGTGCGAGGGCAGGTGTGTTGGCAGGGCCGCCCTTGCCTTGGCAGCCCCTTTGCAGAGCCCCTGCAATGGCGCCTCCAGGCTGTCCCGATTTCTCAAGCCTAACCCTAACCCTAACCCTAACCCTAGAGGATTTTCCGGGGCCCGATGGTGGGAGTAAGTGCCCCCGGGTGGTCGAGACGAGAAAGTGGTGCGAGGGCAGGTGTGTTGGCAGGGCCGCCCTTGCCTTGGCAGCCCCTTTGCAGAGCCCCTGCAATGGCGCCTCCAGGCTGTCCCGATTTCTCAAGCCTAACCCTAACCCTAACCCTAACCCTAGAGGATTTCCGGGGCCCGATGGTGGGAGTAAGTGCCCCCGGGTGGTCGAGACGAGAAAGTGGTGCGAGGGCAGGTGTGTTGGCAGGGCCGCCCTTGCCTTGGCAGCCCCTTTGCAGAGCCCCTGCAATGGCGCCTCCAGGCTGTCCCTATTTCTCCAGCCTAACCCTAACCCTAACCCTAACCCTAGAGGATTTCCGGGACCCGATGGTGGGAGTAAGTGCCCCCGGGTGGTCGAGACGAGAAAGTGGTGCGAGGGCAGGTGTGTTGGCAGGGCCGCCCTTGCCTTGGCAGCCCCTTTGCAGAGCCCCTGCAATGGCGCCTCCAGGCTGTCCCTATTTCTCCAGCCTAACCCTAACCCTAACCCTAACCCTAGAGGATTTCCGGGACCCGATGGTGGGAGTAAGTGCCCCCGGGTGGTCGAGACGAGAAAGTGGTGCGAGGGCAGGTGTGTTGGCAGGGCCGCCCTTGCCTTGGCAGCCCCTTTGCAGAGCCCCTGCAATGGCGCCTCCAGGCTGTCCCGATTTCTCCAGCCTAACCCTAACCCTAACCCTAACCCTAGAGGATTTTCCGGGGCGCGATGGTGGGAGTAAGCGCCCGCGGGTGGTCGAGACGAGAAAGTGGTGCGAGGGCAGGTGTGTTGGCAGGGCCGCCCTTGCCTTGGCAGCCCCTTTGCAGAGCCCCTGCAATGGCGCCTCCAGGCTGTCCCGATTTCTCAAGCCTAACCCTAACCCTAACCCTAACCCTAGAGGATTTCCGGGGCCCGATGGTGGGAGTAAGCGCCCCCGGGTGGTCGAGACGAGAAAGTGGTGCGAGGGCAGGTGTGTTGGCAGGGCCGCCCTTGCCTTGGCAGCCCCTTTGCAGAGCCCCTGCAATGGCGCCTCCAGGCTGTCCCTATTTCTCAAGCCTAACCCTAACCCTAACCCTAACCCTAGAGGATTTCCGGGACCCGATGGTGGGAGTAAGCGCCCCCGGGTGGTCGAGACGTGAAAGTGGTGCGAGGGCAGGTGTGTTGGCAGGGCCGCCCTTGCCTTGGCAACCCCTTTGCAGAGCCCCTGCAATGGCGCCTCCAGGCTGTCCCGATTTCTCCAGCCTAACCCTAAGCCTAACCCTAACCCTAGAGGATTTCCGGGGCCCAATGGTGGGAGTAAGTGCCCCCGGGTGGTCGAGACGAGAAAGTGGTGCAAGGGCAGGTGTGTTGGCAGGGCCGCCCTTGCCTTGGCAGCCCCTTTGCAGAGCCCCTGCAATGGCGCCTCCAGGCTGTCCTGATTTCTCAAGCCTAACCCTAACCCTAACCCTAACCCTAGAGGATTTCCGGGACCCGATGGTGGGAGTAAGCGCCCCCGGGTGGTCGAGACGAGAAAGTGGTGCGAGGGCAGGTGTGTTGGCAGGGCCGCCCTTGCCTTGGCAGCCCCTTTGCAGAGCCCCTGCAATGGCGCCTCCAGGCTGTCCCGATTTCTCAAGCCTAACCCTAACCCTAACCCTAACCGTAGAGGATTTCCGGGGCCCAATGGTGGGAGTAAGTGCCCCCGGGTGGTCGAGATGAGAAAGTGGTGCGAGGGCAGGTGTGTTGGCAGGGCCGCCCTTGCCTTGGCAGCCCCTTTGCAGAGCCCCTGCAATGGCGCCTCCAGGCTGTCCCTATTTCTCAAGCCTAACCCTAACCCTAACCCTAACCCTAGAGGATTTCCGGGGCGCGATGGTGGGAGTAAGCGCCCCCGGGTGGTCGAGACGAGAAAGTGGTGCGAGGGCAGGTGTGTTGGCAGGGCCGCCCTTGCCTTGGCAGCCCCTTTGCAGAGCCCCTGCAATGGCGCCTCCAGGCTGTCCCGATTTCTCAAGCCTAACCCTAACCCTAACCCTAACCCTAGAGGATTTTCCGGGGCGCGATGGTGGGAGTAAGTGCTCCTGGGTGGTCGAGACGAGAAAGTGGTGCGAGGGCAGGTGTGTTGGCAGGGCCGCCCTTGCCTTGGCAGCCCCTTTGCAGAGCCCCTGCAATGGCGCCTCCAGGCTGTCCCGATTTCTCCAGCCTAACCCTAAGCCTAACCCTAACCCTAGAGGATTTTCTGGGGCCCGATGGTGGGAGTAAGCGCCCCCGGGTGGTCGAGACGAGAAAGTGGTGTGAGGGCAGGTGTGTTGGCAGGGCCGCCCTTGCCTTGGCAGCCCCTTTGCAGAGCCCCTGCAATGGCGCCTCCAGGCTGTCCCTATTTCTCCAGCCTAACCCTAACCCTAACCCTAACCCTAGAGGATTTCCGGGACCCGATGGTGGGAGTAAGCGCCCCCGGGTGGTCGAGACGAGAAAGTGGTGCGAGGGCAGGTGTGTTGGCAGGGCCGCCCTTGCCTTGGCAGCCCCTTTGCAGAGCCCCTGCAATGGTGCCTCCAGGCTGTCCCTATTTCTCCAGCCTAACCCTAACCCTAACCCTAACCCTAGAGGATTTTCTGGGGCCCGATGGTGGGAGTAAGCGCCCCTGGGTGGTCGAGACGAGAAAGTGGTGCGAGGGCAGGTGTGTTGGCAGGGCCGCCCTTGCCTTGGCAGCCCCTTTGCAGAGCCCCTGCAATGGCGCCTCCAGGCTGTCCCGATTTCTCAAGCCTAACCCTAACCCTAACCCTAACCCTAGAGGATTTTCCGGGGCCCGATGGTGGGAGTAAGTGCCCCCGGGTGGTCGAGACGAGAAAGTGGTGCGAGGGCAGGTGTGTTGGCAGGGCCGCCCTTGCCTTGGCAGCCCCTTTGCAGAGCCCCTGCAATGGCGCCTCCAGGCTGTCCCGATTTCTCAAGCCTAACCCTAACCCTAACCCTAACCCTAGAGGATTTCCGGGGCCCGATGGTGGGAGTAAGTGCCCCCGGGTGGTCGAGACGAGAAAGTGGTGCGAGGGCAGGTGTGTTGGCAGGGCCGCCCTTGCCTTGGCAGCCCCTTTGCAGAGCCCCTGCAATGGCGCCTCCAGGCTGTCCCTATTTCTCCAGCCTAACCCTAACCCTAACCCTAACCCTAGAGGATTTCCGGGACCCGATGGTGGGAGTAAGTGCCCCCGGGTGGTCGAGACGAGAAAGTGGTGCGAGGGCAGGTGTGTTGGCAGGGCCGCCCTTGCCTTGGCAGCCCCTTTGCAGAGCCCCTGCAATGGCGCCTCCAGGCTGTCCCTATTTCTCCAGCCTAACCCTAACCCTAACCCTAACCCTAGAGGATTTCCGGGACCCGATGGTGGGAGTAAGTGCCCCCGGGTGGTCGAGACGAGAAAGTGGTGCGAGGGCAGGTGTGTTGGCAGGGCCGCCCTTGCCTTGGCAGCCCCTTTGCAGAGCCCCTGCAATGGCGCCTCCAGGCTGTCCCGATTTCTCCAGCCTAACCCTAACCCTAACCCTAACCCTAGAGGATTTTCCGGGGCGCGATGGTGGGAGTAAGCGCCCGCGGGTGGTCGAGACGAGAAAGTGGTGCGAGGGCAGGTGTGTTGGCAGGGCCGCCCTTGCCTTGGCAGCCCCTTTGCAGAGCCCCTGCAATGGCGCCTCCAGGCTGTCCCGATTTCTCAAGCCTAACCCTAACCCTAACCCTAACCCTAGAGGATTTCCGGGGCCCGATGGTGGGAGTAAGCGCCCCCGGGTGGTCGAGACGAGAAAGTGGTGCGAGGGCAGGTGTGTTGGCAGGGCCGCCCTTGCCTTGGCAGCCCCTTTGCAGAGCCCCTGCAATGGCGCCTCCAGGCTGTCCCGATTTCTCCAGCCTAACCCTAAGCCTAACCCTAACCCTAGAGGATTTTCCGGGACCCGATGGTGGGAGTAAGCGCCCCCGAGTGGTCGAGACGAGAAAGTGGTGCGAGGGCAGGTGTGTTGGCAGGGCTGCCCTTGCCTTGGCAGCCCCTTTGCAGAGCCCCTGCAATGGCGCCTCCAGGCTGTCCCGATTTCTCCAGCCTAACCCTAACCCTAACCCTAACCCAAGAGGATTTTCTGGGGCCCGATGGTGGGAGTAAGCGCCCCCGGGTGGTCGAGACGAGAAAGTGGTGCGAGGGCAGGTGTGTTGGCAGGGCCGCCCTTGCCTTGGCAGCCCCTTTGCAGAGCCCCTGCAATGGCGCCTCCAGGCTGTCCCAATTTATCCAGCCTAACCCTAACCCTAACCCTAACCCTAGAGGATTTCCGGGACCCGATCGTGGGAGTAAGCGCCCCCGGGTGGTCGAGACGAGAAAGTGGTGCGAGGGCAGGTGTGTTGGCAGGGCCGCCCTTGCCTTGGCAGCCCCTTTGCAGAGCCCCTGCAATGGCGCCTCCAGGCTGTCCCGATTTCTCAAGCCTAACCCTAAGCCTAACCCTAACCCTAGAGGATTTCTGGGGCCCAATGGTGGGAGTAAGTGCCCCCGGGTGGTCGAGACGAGAAAGTGGTGCGAGGGCAGGTGTGTTGGCAGGGCCGCCCTTGCCTTGGCAGCCCCTTTGCAGAGCCCCTGCAATGGCGTCTCCAGGCTGTCCCTATTTCTCAAGCCTAACCCTAACCCTAACCCTAACCCTAGAGGATTTCCGGGACCCGATGGTGGGAGTAAGCGCCCCCGGGTGGTCGAGACGAGAAAGTGGTGCGAGGGCAGGTGTGTTGGCAGGGCCGCCCTTGCCTTGGCAGCCCCTTTGCAGAGCCCCTGCAATGGCGCCTCCAGGCTGTCCCTATTTCTCAAGCCTAACCCTAACCCTAACCCTAACCCAAGAGGATTTTCTGGGGCCCGATGGTGGGAGTAAGCGCCCCCGGGTGGTCGAGACGAGAAAGTGGTGCGAGGGCAGGTGTGTTGGCAGGGCCGCCCTTGCCTTGGCAGCCCCTTTGCAGAGCCCCTGCAATGGCGCCTCCAGGCTGTCCCAATTTATCCAGCCTAACCCTAAGCCTAACCCTAACCCTAGAGGATTTCCGGGACCCGATGGTGGGAGTAAGCGCCCCCGGGTGGTCGAGACGAGAAAGTGGTGCGAGGGCAGGTGTGTTGGCAGGGCCGCCCTTGCCTTGGCAGCCCCTTTGCAGAGCCCCTGCAATGGCGCCTCCAGGCTGTCCCGATTTCTCAAGCCTAACCCTAACCCTAACCCTAACCCTAGAGGATTTCCGGGGCCCAATGGTGGGAGTAAGTGCCCCCGGGTGGTCGAGACGAGAAAGTGGTGCGAGGGCAGGTGTGTTGGCAGGGCCGCCCTTGCCTTGGCAGCCCCTTTGCAGAGCCCCTGCAATGGCGTCTCCAGGCTGTCCCTATTTCTCAAGCCTAACCCTAACCCTAACCCTAACCCTAGAGGATTTCCGGGACCCGATGGTGGGAGTAAGCGCCCCCGGGTGGTCGAGACGAGAAAGTGGTGCGAGGGCAGGTGTGTTGGCAGGGCCGCCCTTGCCTTGGCAGCCCCTTTGCAGAGCCCCTGCAATGGCGCCTCCAGGCTGTCCCTATTTCTCAAGCCTAACCCTAACCCTAACCCTAACCCTAGAGGATTTTCTGGGGCCCGATGGTGGGAGTAAGCGCCCGCGGGTGGTCGAGACGAGAAAGTGGTGCGAGGGCAGGTGTGTTGGCAGGGCCGCCCTTGCCTTGGCAGCCCCTTTGCAGAGCCCCTGCAATGGCGCCTCCAGGCTGTCCCTATTTCTCAAGCCTAACCCTAACCCTAACCCTAACCCTAGAGGATTTTCCGGGGCCCGATGGTGGGAGTAAGCGCGCCCGGGTGGTCGAGACGAGAAAGTGGTGAGAGGGCAGGTGTGTTGGCAGGGCCGCCCTTGCCTTGGCAGCCCCTTTGCAGAGCCCCTGCAATGACGCCTCCAGGCTGTCCCTATTTCTCCAGCCTAACCCTAACCCTAACCCTAACCCTAGAGGATTTCCGGGGCCCGATGGTGGGAGTAAGTGCCCCCGGGTGGTCGAGACGAGAAAGTGGTGCGAGGGCAGGTGTGTTGGCAGGGCCGCCCTTGCCTTGGCAACCCCTTTGCAGAGCCCCTGCAATGGCGCCTCCAGGCTGTCCCGATTTCTCCAGCCTAACCCTAAGCCTAACCCTAACCCTAGAAGATTTCCGGGACCCGATGGTGGGAGTAAGTGCCCCCGGGTGGTCGAGACGAGAAAGTGGTGCGAGGGCAGGTGTGTTGGCAGGGCCACCCTTGCCTTGGCAGCCCCTTTGCAGAGCCCCTGCAATGGCGCCTCCAGGCTGTCCCGATTTCTCCAGCCTAACCCTAACCCTAACCCTAACCCAAGAGGATTTTCTGGGGCCCGATGGTGGGAGTAAGCGCCCCCGGGTGGTCGAGACGAGAAAGTGGTGCGAGGGCAGGTGTGTTGGCAGGGCCGCCCTTGCCTTGGCAGCCCCTTTGCAGAGCCCCTGCAATGGCGCCTCCAGGCTGTCCCTATTTCTCAAGCCTAACCCTAACCCTAACCCTAACCCTAGAGGATTTTCCGGGGCGCGATGGTGGGAGTAAGCGCCCCCGGGTGGTCGAGACGAGAAAGTGGTGCGAGGGCAGGTGTGTTGGCAGGGCCGCCCTTGCCTTGGCAGCCCCTTTGCAGAGCCCCTGCAATGGCGCCTCCAGGCTGTCCCGATTTCTCAAGCCTAACCCTAACCCTAACCCTAACCCTAGAGGATTTCCGGGGCCCAATGGTGGGAGTAAGTGCCCCCGGGTGGTCGAGACGAGAAAGTGGTGCGAGGGCAGGTGTGTTGGCAGGGCCGCCCTTGCCTTGGCAGCCCCTTTGCAGAGCCCCTGCAATGGCGCCTCCAGGCTGTCCCGATTTCTCAAGCCTAACCCTAACCCTAACCCTAACCCAAGAGGATTTTCCGGGGCGCGATGGTGGGAGTAAGCGCCCCCGGGTGGTCGAGACGAGAAAGTGGTGCGAGGGCAGGTGTGTTGGCAGGGCCGCCCTTGCCTTGGCAGCCCCTTTGCAGAGCCCCTGCAATGGCGCCTCCAGGCTGTCCTGATTTCTCAAGCCTAACCCTAACCCTAACCCTAACCCTAGAGGATTTCCGGGGCCCAATGGTGGGAGTAAGTGCCCCCGGGTGGTCGAGACGAGAAAGTGGTGCGAGGGCAGGTGTGTTGGCAGGGCCGCCCTTGCCTTGGCAGCCCCTTTGCAGAGCCCCTGCAATGGCGTCTCCAGGCTGTCCCTATTTCTCAAGCCTAACCCTAACCCTAACCCTAACCCTAGAGGATTTCCGGGACCCGATGGTGGGAGTAAGCGCCCCCGGGTGGTCGAGACGAGAAAGTGGTGCGAGGGCAGGTGTGTTGGCAGGGCCGCCCTTGCCTTGGCAGCCCCTTTGCAGAGCCCCTGCAATGGCGCCTCCAGGCTGTCCCTATTTCTCAAGCCTAACCCTAACCCTAACCCTAACCCAAGAGGATTTTCTGGGGCCCGATGGTGGGAGTAAGCGCCCCCGGGTGGTCGAGACGAGAAAGTGGTGCGAGGGCAGGTGTGTTGGCAGGGCCGCCCTTGCCTTGGCAGCCCCTTTGCAGAGCCCCTGCAATGGCGCCTCCAGGCTGTCCCAATTTATCCAGCCTAACCCTAACCCTAACCCTAACCCTAGAGGATTTCCGGGACCCGATGGTGGGAGTAAGCGCCCCCGGGTGGTCGAGACGAGAAAGTGGTGCGAGGGCAGGTGTGTTGGCAGGGCCGCCCTTGCCTTGGCAGCCCCTTTGCAGAGCCCCTGCAATGGCGCCTCCAGGCTGTCCCGATTTCTCCAGCCTAACCCTAAGCCTAACCCTAACCCTAGAAGATTTCCGGGACCCGATGGTGGGAGTAAGCGCCCCCGGGTGGTCGAGACGAGAAAGTGGTGCGAGGGCAGGTGTGTTGGCAGGGCCGCCCTTGCCTTGGCAGCCCCTTTGCAGAGCCCCTGCAATGGCGCCTCCAGGCTGTCCCGATTTCTCAAGCCTAACCCTAACCCTAACCCTAACCCTAGAGGATTTCCGGGGCCCAATGGTGGGAGTAAGTGCCCCCGGGTGGTCGAGACGAGAAAGTGGTGCGAGGGCAGGTGTGTTGGCAGGGCCGCCCTTGCCTTGGCAGCCCCTTTGCAGAGCCCCTGCAATGGCGTCTCCAGGCTGTCCCTATTTCTCAAGCCTAACCCTAACCCTAACCCTAACCCTAGAGGATTTCCGGGACCCGATGGTGGGAGTAAGCGCCCCCGGGTGGTCGAGACGAGAAAGTGGTGCGAGGGCAGGTGTGTTGGCAGGGCCGCCCTTGCCTTGGCAGCCCCTTTGCAGAGCCCCTGCAATGGCGCCTCCAGGCTGTCCCGATTTCTCAAGCCTAACCCTAACCCTAACCCTAACCCTAGAGGATTTTCTGGGGCTCGATGGTGGGAGTAAGCGCCCGCGGGTGGTCGAGACGAGAAAGTGGTGCGAGGGCAGGTGTGTTGGCAGGGCCGCCCTTGCCTTGGCAGCCCCTTTGCAGAGCCCCTGCAATGGCGCCTCCAGGCTGTCCCTATTTCTCAAGCCTAACCCTAACCCTAACCCTAACCCTAGAGGATTTTCCGGGGCCCGATGGTGGGAGTAAGCGCGCCCGGGTGGTCGAGACGAGAAAGTGGTGAGAGGGCAGGTGTGTTGGCAGGGCCGCCCTTGCCTTGGCAGCCCCTTTGCAGAGCCCCTGCAATGGCGCCTCCAGGCTGTCCCGATTTCTCCAGCCTAACCCTAACCCTAACCCTAACCCAAGAGGATTTTCTGGGGCCCGATGGTGGGAGTAAGCGCCCCCGGGTGGTCGAGACGAGAAAGTGGTGCGAGGGCAGGTGTGTTGGCAGGGCCGCCCTTGCCTTGGCAGCCCCTTTGCAGAGCCCCTGCAATGGCGCCTCCAGGCTGTCCCTATTTCTCAAGCCTAACCCTAACCCTAACCCTAACCCTAGAGGATTTTCCGGGGCGCGATGGTGGGAGTAAGCGCCCCCGGGTGGTCGAGACGAGAAAGTGGTGCGAGGGCAGGTGTGTTGGCAGGGCCGCCCTTGCCTTGGCAGCCCCTTTGCAGAGCCCCTGCAATGGCGCCTCCAGGCTGTCCCGATTTCTCCAGCCTAACCCTAAGCCTAACCCTAACCCTAGAGGATTTCCGGGGCCCAATGGTGGGAGTAAGTGCCCCCGGGTGGTCGAGACGAGAAAGTGGTGCGAGGGCAGGTGTGTTGGCAGGGCCGCCCTTGCCTTGGCAGCCCCTTTGCAGAGCCCCTGCAATGGCGCCTCCAGGCTGTCCCGATTTCTCAAGCCTAACCCTAAGCCTAACCCTAACCCTAGAGGATTTTCCGGGGCGCGATGGTGGGAGTAAGCGCCCCCGGGTGGTCGAGACGAGAAAGTGGTGCGAGGGCAGGTGTGTTGGCAGGGCCGCCCTTGCCTTGGCAGCCCCTTTGCAGAGCCCCTGCAATGGCGCCTCCAGGCTGTCCCTATTTCTCAAGCCTAACCCTAACCCTAACCCTAACCCTAGAGGATACCGGGGCCCAATGGTGGGAGAAAGTGCCCCCGGGTGGTCGAGACGAGAAAGTGGTGCGAGGGCAGGTGTGTTGGCAGGGCCGCCCTTGCCTTGGCAGCCCCTTTGCAGAGCCCCTGCAATGGCGCCTCCAGGCTGTCCCGATTTCTCCAGCCTAACCCTAACCCTAACCCTAACCCTAGAGGATTTTCCGGGGCCCGATGGTGGGAGTAAGCGCCCCTGGGTGGTCGAGACGAGAAAGTGGTGCGAGGGCAGGTGTGTTGGCAGGGCCGCCCTTGCCTTGGCAGCCCCTTTGCAGAGCCCCTGCAATGGCGCCTCCAGGCTGTCCCGATTTCTCAAGCCTAACCCTAACCCTAACCCTAACCCTAGAGGATTTCCGGGACCCGATGGTGGGAGTAAGCGCCCCCGGGTGTTCGAGACGAGAAAGTGGTGCGAGGGCAGGTGTGTTGGCAGGGCCGCCCTTGCCTTGGCAGCCCCTTTGCAGAGCCCCTGCAATGGCGCCTCCAGGCTGTCCCGATTTCTCAAGCCTAACCCTAACCCTAACCCTAACCGTAGAGGATTTCCGGGGCCCGATGGTGGGAGTAAGTGCCCCCGGGTGGTCGAGACGAGAAAGTGGTGCGAGGGCAGGTGTGTTGGCAGGGCCGCCCTTGCCTTGGCAGCCCCTTTGCAGAGCCCCTGCAATGGTGCCTCCAGGCTGTCCCTATTTCTCCAGCCTAACCCTAACCCTAACCCTAACCCTAGAGGATTTTCTGGGGCCCGATGGTGGGAGTAAGCGCCCCTGGGTGGTCGAGACGAGAAAGTGGTGCGAGGGCAGGTGTGTTGGCAGGGCCGCCCTTGCCTTGGCAGCCCCTTTGCAGAGCCCCTGCAATGGCGCCTCCAGGCTGTCCCTATTTCTCCAGCCTAACCCTAACCCTAACCCTAACCCTAGAGGATTTTCCGGGGCCCGATGGTGGGAGTAAGTGCCCCCGGGTGGTCGAGACGAGAAAGTGGTGCGAGGGCAGGTGTGTTGGCAGGGCCGCCCTTGCCTTGGCAGCCCCTTTGCAGAGCCCCTGCAATGGCGCCTCCAGGCTGTCCCTATTTCTCCAGCCTAACCCTAACCCTAACCCTAACCCTAGAGGATTTCCGGGGCCCGATGGTGGGAGTAAGTGCCCCCGGGTGGTCGAGATGAGAAAGTGGTGCGAGGGCAGGTGTGTTGGCAGGGCCGCCCTTGCCTTGGCAGCCCCTTTGCAGAGCCCCTGCAATGGCGCCTCCAGGCTGTCCCCATTTCTCAAGCCTAACCCTAAGCCTAACCCTAACCCTAGAGGATTTCCGGGACCCGATGGTGGGAGTAAGTGCCCCCGGGTGGTCGAGACGAGAAAGTGGTGCGAGGGCAGGTGTGTTGGCAGGGCCGCCCTTGCCTTGGCAGCCCCTTTGCAGAGCCCCTGCAATGGCGCCTCCAGGCTGTCCCTATTTCTCAAGCCTAACCCTAAGCCTAACCCTAACCCTAGAGGATTTTCCGGGGCGCGATGGTGGGAGTAAGCGCCCCCGGGTGGTCGAGACGAGAAAGTGGTGCGAGGGCAGGTGTGTTGGCAGGGCCGCCCTTGCCTTGGCAGCCCCTTTGCAGAGCCCCTGCAATGGTGCCTCCAGGCTGTCCCAATTTCTCCAGCCTAACCCTAAGCCTAACCCTAACCCTAGAGGATTTTCCGGGGCGCGATGGTGGGAGTAAGCGCCCCTGGGTGGTCGAGACGAGAAAGTGGTGCGAGGGCAGGTGTGTTGGCAGGGCCGCCCTTGCCTTGGCAGCCCCTTTGCAGAGCCCCTGCAATGGCGCCTCCAGGCTGTCCCCATTTCTCAAGCCTAACCCTAAGCCTAACCCTAACCCTAGAGGATTTCCGGGACCCGATGGTGGGAGTAAGCGCCCCCGGGTGGTCGAGACGAGAAAGTGGTGCGAGGGCAGGTGTGTTGGCAGGGCCGCCCTTGCCTTGGCAGCCCCTTTGCAGAGCCCCTGCAATGGCGCCTCCAGGCTGTCCCGATTTCTCCAGCCTAACCCTAACCCTAACCCTAACCCAAGAGGATTTTCTGGGGCCCGATGGTGGGAGTAAGCGCCCGCGGGTGGTCGAGACGAGAAAGTGGTGCGAGGGCAGGTGTGTTGGCAGGGCCGCCCTTGCCTTGGCAGCCCCTTTGCAGAGCCCCTGCAATGGCGCCTCCAGGCTGTCCCTATTTCTCAAGCCTAACCCTAACCCTAACCCTAACCCTAGAGGATTTTCCGGGACCCGATGGTGGGAGTAAGCGCCCCCGGGTGGTCGAGACGAGAAAGTGGTGCGAGGGCAGGTGTGTTGGCAGGGCCGCCCTTGCCTTGGCAGCCCCTTTGCAGAGCCCCTGCAATGGCGCCTCCAGGCTGTCCCGATTTCTCCAGCCTAACCCTAACCCTAACCCTAACCCTAGAGGATTTCCGGGGCCCAATGGTGGGAGTAAGTGCCCCCGGGTGGTCGAGACGAGAAAGTGGTGCGAGGGCAGGTGTGTTGGCAGGGCCGCCCTTGCCTTGGCAGCCCCTTTGCAGAGCCCCTGCAATGGCGCCTCCAGGCTGTCCCGATTTCTCCAGCCTAACCCTAACCCTAACCCTAACCCTAGAGGATTTTCTGGGGCCCGATGGTGGGAGTAAGCGCCCCTGGGTGGTCGAGACGAGAAAGTGGTGCGAGGGCAGGTGTGTTGGCAGGGCCGCCCTTGCCTTGGCAGCCCCTTTGCAGAGCCCCTGCAATGGCGCCTCCAGGCTGTCCCGATTTCTCAAGCCTAACCCTAACCCTAACCCTAACCCTAGAGGATTTCCGGGACCCGATGGTGGGAGTAAGCGCCCCCGGGTGGTCGAGACGAGAAAGTGGTGCGAGGGCAGGTGTGTTGGCAGGGCCGCCCTTGCCTTGGCAGCCCCTTTGCAGAGCCCCTGCAATGGCGCCTCCAGGCTGTCCCGATTTCTCCAGCCTAACCCTAACCCTAACCCTAACCGTAGAGGATTTCCGGGGCCCAATGGTGGGAGTAAGTGCCCCCGGGTGGTCGAGACGAGAAAGTGGTGCGAGGGCAGGTGTGTTGGCAGGGCCGCCCTTGCCTTGGCAGCCCCTTTGCAGAGCCCCTGCAATGGCGCCTCCAGGCTGTCCCGATTTCTCAAGCCTAACCCTAACCCTAACCCTAACCCAAGAGGATTTTCCGGGGCGCGATGGTGGGAGTAAGCGCCCCCGGGTGGTCGAGACGAGAAAGTGGTGCGAGGGCAGGTGTGTTGGCAGGGCCGCCCTTGCCTTGGCAGCCCCTTTGCAGAGCCCCTGCAATGGCGCCTCCAGGCTGTCCCTATTTCTCAAGCCTAACCCTAACCCTAACCCTAACCCTAGAGGATACCGGGGCCCAATGGTGGGAGAAAGTGCCCCCGGGTGGTCGAGACGAGAAAGTGGTGCGAGGGCAGGTGTGTTGGCAGGGCCGCCCTTGCCTTGGCAGCCCCTTTGCAGAGCCCCTGCAATGGCGCCTCCAGGCTGTCCCGATTTCTCCAGCCTAACCCTAAGCCTAACCCTAACCCTAGAGGATTTTCTGGGGCCCGATGGTGGGAGTAAGCGCCCCTGGGTGGTCGAGACGAGAAAGTGGTGCGAGGGCAGGTGTGTTGGCAGGGCCGCCCTTGCCTTGGCAGCCCCTTTGCAGAGCCCCTGCAATGGCGCCTCCAGGCTGTCCCGATTTCTCAAGCCTAACCCTAACCCTAACCCTAACCCTAGAGGATTTCCGGGACCCGATGGTGGGAGTAAGCGCCCCCGGGTGGTCGAGACGAGAAAGTGGTGCGAGGGCAGGTGTGTTGGCAGGGCCGCCCTTGCCTTGGCAGCCCCTTTGCAGAGCCCCTGCAATGGCGCCTCCAGGCTGTCCCGATTTCTCCAGCCTAACCCTAACCCTAACCCTAACCGTAGAGGATTTCCGGGGCCCAATGGTGGGAGTAAGTGCCCCCGGGTGGTCGAGACGAGAAAGTGGTGCGAGGGCAGGTGTGTTGGCAGGGCCGCCCTTGCCTTGGCAGCCCCTTTGCAGAGCCCCTGCAATGGCGCCTCCAGGCTGTCCCGATTTCTCCAGCCTAACCCTAACCCTAACCCTAACCCTAGAGGATTTTCCGGGGCGCGATGGTGGGAGTAAGCGCCCCCGGGTGGTCGAGACGAGAAAGTGGTGCGAGGGCAGGTGTGTTGGCAGGGCCGCCCTTGCCTTGGCAGCCCCTTTGCAGAGCCCCTGCAATGGCGCCTCCAGGCTGTCCCGATTTCTCCAGCCTAACCCTAACCCTAACCCTAACCCTAGAGGATTTTCCGGGGCCCGATGGTGGGAGTAAGTGCCCCCGGGTGGTCGAGACGAGAAAGTGGTGCGAGGGCAGGTGTGTTGGCAGGGCCGCCCTTGCCTTGGCAGCCCCTTTGCAGAGCCCCTGCAATGGCGCCTCCAGGCTGTCCCTATTTCTCCAGCCTAACCCTAACCCTAACCCTAACCCTAGAGGATTTCCGGGGCCCGATGGTGGGAGTAAGTGCCCCCGGGTGGTCGAGACGAGAAAGTGGTGCGAGGGCAGGTGTGTTGGCAGGGCCGCCCTTGCCTTGGCAGCCCCTTTGCAGAGCCCCTGCAATGGCGCCTCCAGGCTGTCCCTATTTCTCCAGCCTAACCCTAACCCTAACCCTAACCCTAGAGGATTTCCGGGGCCCGATGGTGGGAGTAAGTGCCCCCGGGTGGTCGAGACGAGAAAGTGGTGCGAGGGCAGGTGTGTTGGCAGGGCCGCCCTTGCCTTGGCAGCCCCTTTGCAGAGCCCCTGCAATGGCGCCTCCAGGCTGTCCCAATTTCTCAAGCCTAACCCTAACCCTAACCCTAACCCTAGAGGATTTTCCGGGGCGCGATGGTGGGAGTAAGCGCCCCCGGGTGGTCGAGACGAGAAAGTGGTGCGAGGGCAGGTGTGTTGGCAGGGCCGCCCTTGCCTTGGCAGCCCCTTTGCAGAGCCCCTGCAATGGCGCCTCCAGGCTGTCCCTATTTCTCAAGCCTAACCCTAACCCTAACCCTAACCCTAGAGGATTTTCCGGGGCGCGATGGTGGGAGTAAGCGCCCCCGGGTGGTCGAGACGAGAAAGTGGTGCGAGGGCAGGTGTGTTGGCAGGGCCGCCCTTGCCTTGGCAGCCCCTTTGCAGAGCCCCTGCAATGGCGCCTCCAGGCTGTCCCGATTTCTCCAGCCTAACCCTAACCCTAACCCTAACCCTAGAGGATTTTCCGGGACCCGATGGTGGGAGTAAGCGCCCCCGAGTGGTCGAGACGAGAAAGTGGTGCGAGGGCAGGTGTGTTGGCAGGGCCGCCCTTGCCTTGGCAGCCCCTTTGCAGAGCCCCTGCAATGGCGCCTCCAGGCTGTCCCTATTTCTCAAGCCTAACCCTAACCCTAACCCTAACCCAAGAGGATTTTCTGGGGCCCGATGGTGGGAGTAAGCGCCCCCGGGTGGTCGAGACGAGAAAGTGGTGCGAGGGCAGGTGTGTTGGCAGGGCCGCCCTTGCCTTGGCAGCCCCTTTGCAGAGCCCCTGCAATGGCGCCTCCAGGCTGTCCCTATTTCTCAAGCCTAACCCTAACCCTAACCCTAACCCTAGAGGATTTTCCGGGGCCCGATGGTGGGAGTAAGCGCCCCCGGGTGGTCGAGACGAGAAAGTGGTGCGAGGGCAGGTGTGTTGGCAGGGCCGCCCTTGCCTTGGCAGCCCCTTTGCAGAGCCCCTGCAATGGCGCCTCCAGGCTGTCCCGATTTCTCCAGCCTAACCCTAAGCCTAACCCTAACCCTAGAGGATTTTCTGGGGCCCGATGGTGGGAGTAAGCGCCCCCGGGTGGTCGAGACGAGAAAGTGGTGCGAGGGCAGGTGTGTTGGCAGGGCCGCCCTTGCCTTGGCAGCCCCTTTGCAGAGCCCCTGCAATGGCGCCTCCAGGCTGTCCCGATTTCTCAAGCCTAACCCTAACCCTAACCCTAACCCTAGAGGATACCGGGGCCCAATGGTGGGAGAAAGTGCCCCCGGGTGGTCGAGACGAGAAAGTGGTGCGAGGGCAGGTGTGTTGGCAGGGCCGCCCTTGCCTTGGCAGCCCCTTTGCAGAGCCCCTGCAATGGCGCCTCCAGGCTGTCCCGATTTCTCCAGCCTAACCCTAACCCTAACCCTAACCCTAGAGGATTTTCTGGGGCCCGATGGTGGGAGTAAGCGCCCCTGGGTGGTCGAGACGAGAAAGTGGTGCGAGGGCAGGTGTGTTGGCAGGGCCGCCCTTGCCTTGGCAGCCCCTTTGCAGAGCCCCTGCAATGGCGCCTCCAGGCTGTCCCGATTTCTCAAGCCTAACCCTAACCCTAACCCTAACCCTAGAGGATTTCCGGGACCCGATGGTGGGAGTAAGCGCCCCCGGGTGGTCGAGACGAGAAAGTGGTGCGAGGGCAGGTGTGTTGGCAGGGCCGCCCTTGCCTTGGCAGCCCCTTTGCAGAGCCCCTGCAATGGCGCCTCCAGGCTGTCCCGATTTCTCCAGCCTAACCCTAACCCTAACCCTAACCGTAGAGGATTTCCGGGGCCCAATGGTGGGAGTAAGTGCCCCCGGGTGGTCGAGACGAGAAAGTGGTGCGAGGGCAGGTGTGTTGGCAGGGCCGCCCTTGCCTTGGCAGCCCCTTTGCAGAGCCCCTGCAATGGCGCCTCCAGGCTGTCCCGATTTCTCCAGCCTAACCCTAACCCTAACCCTAACCCTAGAGGATTTTCTGGGGCCCGATGGTGGGAGTAAGCGCCCCCGGGTGGTCGAGACGAGAAAGTGGTGCGAGGGCAGGTGTGTTGGCAGGGCCGCCCTTGCCTTGGCAGCCCCTTTGCAGAGCCCCTGCAATGGCGCCTCCAGGCTGTCCCGATTTCTCCAGCCTAACCCTAACCCTAACCCTAACCCTAGAGGATTTTCCGGGGCCCGATGGTGGGAGTAAGTGCCCCCGGGTGGTCGAGACGAGAAAGTGGTGCGAGGGCAGGTGTGTTGGCAGGGCCGCCCTTGCCTTGGCAGCCCCTTTGCAGAGCCCCTGCAATGGCGCCTCCAGGCTGTCCCTATTTCTCCAGCCTAACCCTAACCCTAACCCTAACCCTAGAGGATTTCCGGGGCCCGATGGTGGGAGTAAGTGCCCCCGGGTGGTCGAGACGAGAAAGTGGTGCGAGGGCAGGTGTGTTGGCAGGGCCGCCCTTGCCTTGGCAGCCCCTTTGCAGAGCCCCTGCAATGGCGCCTCCAGGCTGTCCCGATTTCTCAAGCCTAACCCTAACCCTAACCCTAACCCTAGAGGATTTCCGGGACCCGATGGTGGGAGTAAGTGCCCCCGGGTGGTCGAGACGAGAAAGTGGTGCGAGGGCAGGTGTGTTGGCAGGGCCGCCCTTGCCTTGGCAGCCCCTTTGCAGAGCCCCTGCAATGGCGCCTCCAGGCTGTCCCAATTTCTCAAGCCTAACCCTAAGCCTAACCCTAACCCTAGAGGATTTTCCGGGGCGCGATGGTGGGAGTAAGCGCCCCCGGGTGGTCGAGACGAGAAAGTGGTGCGAGGGCAGGTGTGTTGGCAGGGCCGCCCTTGCCTTGGCAGCCCCTTTGCAGAGCCCCTGCAATGGCGCCTCCAGGCTGTCCCTATTTCTCAAGCCTAACCCTAACCCTAACCCTAACCCTAGAGGATTTTCCGGGGCGCGATGGTGGGAGTAAGCGCCCCCGGGTGGTCGAGACGAGAAAGTGGTGCGAGGGCAGGTGTGTTGGCAGGGCCGCCCTTGCCTTGGCAGCCCCTTTGCAGAGCCCCTGCAATGGCGCCTCCAGGCTGTCCCGATTTCTCAAGCCTAACCCTAACCCTAACCCTAACCCTAGAGGATTTTCCGGGACCCGATGGTGGGAGTAAGCGCCCCCGAGTGGTCGAGACGAGAAAGTGGTGCGAGGGCAGGTGTGTTGGCAGGGCCGCCCTTGCCTTGGCAGCCCCTTTGCAGAGCCCCTGCAATGGCGCCTCCAGGCTGTCCCTATTTCTCAAGCCTAACCCTAACCCTAACCCTAACCCAAGAGGATTTTCTGGGGCCCGATGGTGGGAGTAAGCGCCCCCGGGTGGTCGAGACGAGAAAGTGGTGCGAGGGCAGGTGTGTTGGCAGGGCCGCCCTTGCCTTGGCAGCCCCTTTGCAGAGCCCCTGCAATGGCGCCTCCAGGCTGTCCCTATTTCTCAAGCCTAACCCTAACCCTAACCCTAACCCTAGAGGATTTTCCGGGGCCCGATGGTGGGAGTAAGCGCCCCCGGGTGGTCGAGACGAGAAAGTGGTGCGAGGGCAGGTGTGTTGGCAGGGCCGCCCTTGCCTTGGCAGCCCCTTTGCAGAGCCCCTGCAATGGCGCCTCCAGGCTGTCCCGATTTCTCCAGCCTAACCCTAAGCCTAACCCTAACCCTAGAGGATTTTCTGGGGCCCGATGGTGGGAGTAAGCGCCCCCGGGTGGTCGAGACGAGAAAGTGGTGCGAGGGCAGGTGTGTTGGCAGGGCCGCCCTTGCCTTGGCAGCCCCTTTGCAGAGCCCCTGCAATGGCGCCTCCAGGCTGTCCCGATTTCTCAAGCCTAACCCTAACCCTAACCCTAACCCTAGAGGATTTCTGGGGCCGAATGGTGGGAGTAAGTGCCCCCGGGTGGTCGAGACGAGAAAGTGGTGCGAGGGCAGGTGTGTTGGCAGGGCCGCCCTTGCCTTGGCAGCCCCTTTGCAGAGCCCCTGCAATGGCGCCTCCAGGCTGTCCCGATTTCTCCAGCCTAACCCTAACCCTAACCCTAACCCTAGAGGTTTTCTGGGACCCGATGGTGGGAGTAAGCGCCCCCGGGTGGTCGAGACGAGAAAGTGGTGCGAGGGCAGGTGTGTTGGCAGGGCCGCCCTTGCCTTGGCAGCCCCTTTGCAGAGCCCCTGCAATGGCGCCTCCAGGCTGTCCCGATTTCTCCAGCCTAACCCTAACCCTAACCCTAACCCTAGAGGATTTCCGGGGCCCAATGGTGGGAGTAAGTGCCCCCGGGTGGTCGAGACGAGAAAGTGGTGCGAGGGCAGGTGTGTTGGCAGGGCCGCCCTTGCCTTGGCAGCCCCTTTGCAGAGCCCCTGCAATGGCGTCTCCAGGCTGTCCCTATTTCTCAAGCCTAACCCTAACCCTAACCCTAACCCTAGAGGATTTTCTGGGGCCCGATGGTGGGAGTAAGCGCCCCCGGGTGGTCGAGACGAGAAAGTGGTGCGAGGGCAGGTGTGTTGGCAGGGCCGCCCTTGCCTTGGCAGCCCCTTTGCAGAGCCCCTGCAATGGCGCCTCCAGGCTGTCCCGATTTCTCCAGCCTAACCCTAAGCCTAACCCTAACCCTAGAGGATTTTCCGGGGCCCGATGGTGAGAGTAAGCGCCCCCGGGTGGTCGAGACGAGAAAGTGGTGAGAGGGCAGGTGTGTTGGCAGGGCCGCCCTTGCCTTGGCAGCCCCTTTGCAGAGCCCCTGCAATGACGCCTCCAGGCTGTCCCGATTTCTCCAGCCTAACCCTAACCCTAACCCTAACCCTAGAGGATTTCCGGGGCCCGATGGTGGGAGTAAGTGCCCCCGGGTGGTCGAGACGAGAAAGTGGTGCGAGGGCAGGTGTGTTGGCAGGGCCGCCCTTGCCTTGGCAGCCCCTTTGCAGAGCCCCTGCAATGGCGCCTCCAGGCTGTCCCGATTTCTCCAGCCTAACCCTAACCCTAACCCTAACCCTAGAAGATTTCCGGGACCCGATGGTGGGAGTAAGCGCCCCCGGGTGGTCGAGACGAGAAAGTGGTGCGAGGGCAGGTGTGTTGGCAGGGCCGCCCTTGCCTTGGCAGCCCCTTTGCAGAGCCCCTGCAATGGCGCCTCCAGGCTGTCCCAATTTCTCCAGCCTAACCCTAAGCCTAACCCTAACCCTAGAGGATTTTCCGGGGCGCGATGGTGGGAGTAAGCGCCCCTGGGTGGTCGAGACGAGAAAGTGGTGCGAGGGCAGGTGTGTTGGCAGGGCCGCCCTTGCCTTGGCAGCCCCTTTGCAGAGCCCCTGCAATGGCGCCTCCAGGCTGTCCCGATTTCTCCAGCCTAACCCTAACCCTAACCCTAACCCTAGAGGATTTCCGGGACCCGATGGTGGGAGTAAGCGCCCCCGGGTGGTCGAGACGAGAAAGTGGTGCGAGGGCAGGTGTGTTGGCAGGGCCGCCCTTGCCTTGGCAGCCCCTTTGCAGAGCCCCTGCAATGGCGCCTCCAGGCTGTCCCCATTTCTCCAGCCTAACCCTAACCCTAACCCTAACCCTAGAGGATTTTCTGGGGCCCGATGGTGGGAGTAAGCGCCCGCGGGTGGTCGAGACGAGAAAGTGGTGCGAGGGCAGGTGTGTTGGCAGGGCCGCCCTTGCCTTGGCAGCCCCTTTGCAGAGCCCCTGCAATGGCGCCTCCAGGCTGTCCCTATTTCTCAAGCCTAACCCTAAGCCTAACCCTAACCCTAGAGGATTTTCCGGGGCGCGATGGTGGGAGTAAGCGCCCCCGGGTGGTCGAGACGAGAAAGTGGTGCGAGGGCAGGTGTGTTGGCAGGGCCGCCCTTGCCTTGGCAGCCCCTTTGCAGAGCCCCTGCAATGGCGCCTCCAGGCTGTCCCGATTTCTCAAGCCTAACCCTAACCCTAACCCTAACCCTAGAGGATTTTCCGGGGCCCGATGGTGGGAGTAAGCGCCCCCGGGTGGTCGAGACGAGAAAGTGGTGCGAGGGCAGGTGTGTTGGCAGGGCCGCCCTTGCCTTGGCAGCCCCTTTGCAGAGCCCCTGCAATGGCGCCTCCAGGCTGTCCCGATTTCTCCAGCCTAACCCTAAGCCTAACCCTAACCCTAGAGGATTTTCTGGGGCCCGATGGTGGGAGTAAGCGCCCCCGGGTGGTCGAGACGAGAAAGTGGTGCGAGGGCAGGTGTGTTGGCAGGGCCGCCCTTGCCTTGGCAGCCCCTTTGCAGAGCCCCTGCAATGGCGCCTCCAGGCTGTCCCGATTTCTCAAGCCTAACCCTAACCCTAACCCTAACCCTAGAGGATTTCCGGGACCCGATGGTGGGAGTAAGCGCCCCCGGGTGGTCGAGACGAGAAAGTGGTGCGAGGGCAGGTGTGTTGGCAGGGCCGCCCTTGCCTTGGCAGCCCCTTTGCAGAGCCCCTGCAATGGCGCCTCCAGGCTGTCCCGATTTCTCCAGCCTAACCCTAACCCTAACCCTAACCCTAGAGGTTTTCTGGGACCCGATGGTGGGAGTAAGCGCCCCCGGGTGGTCGAGACGAGAAAGTGGTGCGAGGGCAGGTGTGTTGGCAGGGCCGCCCTTGCCTTGGCAGCCCCTTTGCAGAGCCCCTGCAATGGCGCCTCCAGGCTGTCCCGATTTCTCCAGCCTAACCCTAACCCTAACCCTAACCCTAGAGGATTTCCGGGGCCCAATGGTGGGAGTAAGTGCCCTCGGGTGGTCGAGACGAGAAAGTGGTGCGAGGGCAGGTGTGTTGGCAGGGCCGCCCTTGCCTTGGCAGCCCCTTTGCAGAGCCCCTGCAATGGCGTCTCCAGGCTGTCCCTATTTCTCAAGCCTAACCCTAACCCTAACCCTAACCCTAGAGGATTTTCTGGGGCCCGATGGTGGGAGTAAGCGCCCCCGGGTGTTTGAGACGAGAAAGTGGTGCGAGGGCAGGTGTGTTGGCAGGGCCGCCCTTGCCTTGGCAGCCCCTTTGCAGAGCCCCTGCAATGACGCCTCCAGGCTGTCCCGATTTCTCCAGCCTAACCCTAACCCTAACCCTAACCCTAGAGGATTTCCGGGGCCCGATGGTGGGAGTAAGTGCCCCCGGGTGGTCGAGACGAGAAAGTGGTGCGAGGGCAGGTGTGTTGGCAGGGCCGCCCTTGCCTTGGCAGCCCCTTTGCAGAGCCCCTGCAATGGCGCCTCCAGGCTGTCCCGATTTCTCCAGCCTAACCCTAAGCCTAACCCTAACCCTAGAAGATTTCCGGGACCCGATGGTGGGAGTAAGCGCCCCCGGGTGGTCGAGACGAGAAAGTGGTGCGAGGGCAGGTGTGTTGGCAGGGCCGCCCTTGCCTTGGCAGCCCCTTTGCAGAGCCCCTGCAATGGCGCCTCCAGGCTGTCCCAATTTCTCCAGCCTAACCCTAAGCCTAACCCTAACCCTAGAGGATTTTCCGGGGCGCGATGGTGGGAGAAAGCGCCCCTGGGTGGTCGAGACGAGAAAGTGGTGCGAGGGCAGGTGTGTTGGCAGGGCCGCCCTTGCCTTGGCAGCCCCTTTGCAGAGCCCCTGCAATGGCGCCTCCAGGCTGTCCCGATTTCTCCAGCCTAACCCTAACCCTAACCCTAACCCTAGAGGATTTCCGGGACCCCATGGTGGGAGTAAGCGCCCCCGGGTGGTCGAGACGAGAAAGTGGTGCGAGGGCAGGTGTGTTGGCAGGGCCGCCCTTGCCTTGGCAGCCCCTTTGCAGAGCCCCTGCAATGGCGCCTCCAGGCTGTCCCCATTTCTCCAGCCTAACCCTAACCCTAACCCTAACCCTAGAGGATTTTCTGGGGCCCGATGGTGGGAGTAAGCGCCCCCGGGTGGTCCAGACGAGAAAGTGGTGCGAGGGCAGGTGTGTTGGCAGGGCCGCCCTTGCCTTGGCAGCCCCTTTGCAGAGCCCCTGCAATGGCGCCTCCAGGCTGTCCCTATTTCTCAAGCCTAACCCTAACCCTAACCCTAACCCTAGAGGATTTTCCGGGGCGCGATGGTGGGAGTAAGCGCCCCCGGGTGGTCGAGACGAGAAAGTGGTGCGAGGGCAGGTGTGTTGGCAGGGCCGCCCTTGCCTTGGCAGCCCCTTTGCAGAGCCCCTGCAATGGCGCCTCCAGGCTGTCCCGATTTCTCCAGCCTAACCCTAAGCCTAACCCTAACCCTAGAGGATTTCCGGGGCCCGATGGTGGGAGTAAGTGCCCCCGGGTGGTCGAGACGAGAAAGTGGTGCGAGGGCAGGTGTGTTGGCAGGGCCGCCCTTGCCTTGGCAGCCCCTTTGCAGAGCCCCTGCAATGGCGCCTCCAGGCTGTCCCGATTTCTCAAGCCTAACCCTAACCCTAACCCTAACCCAAGAGGATTTTCCGGGGCGCGATGGTGGGAGTAAGCGCCCCCGGGTGGTCGAGACGAGAAAGTGGTGCGAGGGCAGGTGTGTTGGCAGGGCCGCCCTTGCCTTGGCAGCCCCTTTGCAGAGCCCCTGCAATGGCGCCTCCAGGCTGTCCCTATTTCTCAAGCCTAACCCTAACCCTAACCCTAACCCTAGAGGATACCGGGGCCCAATGGTGGGAGAAAGTGCCCCTGGGTGGTCGAGACGAGAAAGTGGTGCGAGGGCAGGTGTGTTGGCAGGGCCGCCCTTGCCTTGGCAGCCCCTTTGCAGAGCCCCTGCAATGGCGCCTCCAGGCTGTCCCTTTTTCTCCAGCCTAACCCTAACCCTAACCCTAACCCTAGAGGATTTCCGGGGCCCAATGGTGGGAGTAAGTGCCCCCGGGTGGTTGAGACGAGAAAGTGGTGCGAGGGCAGGTGTGTTGGCAGGGCCGCCCTTGCCTTGGCAGCCCCTTTGCAGAGCCCCTGCAATGGCGCCTCCAGGCTGTCCTGATTTCTCAAGCCTAACCCTAACCCTAACCCTAACCCTAGAGGATTTTCTGGGGCCCGATGGTGGGAGTAAGTGCCCCCGGGTGGTCCAGACGAGAAAGTGGTGCGAGGGCAGGTGTGTTGGCAGGGCCGCCCTTGCCTTGGCAGCCCCTTTGCAGAGCCCCTGCAATGGCGCCTCCAGGCTGTCCCGATTTCTCAAGCCTAACCCTAAGCCTAACCCTAACCCTAGAGGATTTTCTGGGGCCCGATGGTGGGAGTAAGCGCCCCCGGGTGGTCGAGACGAGAAAGTGGTGCGAGGGCAGGTGTGTTGGCAGGGCCGACCTTGCCTTGGCAGCCCCTTTGCAGAGCCCCTGCAATGACGCCTCCAGGCTGTCCCTATTTCTCCAGCCTAACCCTAACCCTAAGCCTAACCCTAGAGGATTTCCGGGGCCCGATGGTGGGAGTAAGTGCCCCCGGGTGGTCGAGACGAGAAAGTGGTGCGAGGGCAGGTGTGTTGGCAGGGCCGCCCTTGCCTTGGCAGCCCCTTTGCAGAGCCCCTGCAATGGCGCCTCCAGGCTGTCCCTATTTCTCCAGCCTAACCCTAAGCCTAACCCTAACCCTAGAGGATTTCCGGGACCCCATGGTGGGAGTAAGCGCCCCCGGGTGGTCGAGACGAGAAAGTGGTGCGAGGGCAGGTGTGTTGGCAGGGCCGCCCTTGCCTTGGCAGCCCCTTTGCAGAGCCCCTGCAATGGCGCCTCCAGGCTGTCCCTATTTCTCAAGCCTAACCCTAAGCCTAACCCTAACCCTAGAGGATTTTCCGGGGCGCGATGGTGGGAGTAAGCGCCCCCGGGTGGTCGAGACGAGAAAGTGGTGCGAGGGCAGGTGTGTTGGCAGGGCCGCCCTTGCCTTGGCAGCCCCTTTGCAGAGCCCCTGCAATGGCGCCTCCAGGCTGTCCCGATTTCTCCAGCCTAACCCTAACCCTAACCCTAACCCTAGAGGATTTTCCGGGGCGCGATGGTGGGAGTAAGCGCCCCCGGGTGGTCGAGACGAGAAAGTGGTGCGAGGGCAGGTGTGTTGGCAGGGCCGCCCTTGCCTTGGCAGCCCCTTTGCAGAGCCCCTGCAATGGCGCCTCCAGGCTGTCCCAATTTCTCCAGCCTAACCCTAAGCCTAACCCTAACCCTAGAGGATTTTCCGGGACCCGATGGTGGGAGTAAGCGCCCCCGGGTGGTCGAGACGAGAAAGTGGTGCGAGGGCAGGTGTGTTGGCAGGGCCGCCCTTGCCTTGGCAGCCCCTTTGCAGAGCCCCTGCAATGGCGCCTCCAGGCTGTCCCGATTTCTCCAGCCTAACCCTAAGCCTAACCCTAACCCTAGAGGATTTTCTGGGGCCCGATGGTGGGAGTAAGCGCCCCCGGGTGGTCGAGACGAGAAAGTGGTGCGAGGGCAGGTGTGTTGGCAGGGCCGCCCTTGCCTTGGCAGCCCCTTTGCAGAGCCCCTGCAATGGCGCCTCCAGGCTGTCCCGATTTCTCAAGCCTAACCCTAACCCTAACCCTAACCCTAGAGGATTTTCCGGGGCGCGATGGTGGGAGTAAGCGCCCCCGGGTGGTCGAGACGAGAAAGTGGTGCGAGGGCAGGTGTGTTGGCAGGGCCGCCCTTGCCTTGGCAGCCCCTTTGCAGAGCCCCTGCAATGGCGCCTCCAGGCTGTCCCGATTTCTCAAGCCTAACCCTAACCCTAACCCTAACCCTAGAGGATTTTCTGGGGCCCGATGGTGGGAGTAAGCGCCCCCGGGTGGTCGAGACGAGAAAGTGGTGCGAGGGCAGGTGTGTTGGCAGGGCCGCCCTTGCCTTGGCAGCCCCTTTGCAGAGCCCCTGCAATGGCGCCTCCAGGCTGTCCCGATTTCTCAAGCCTAACCCTAACCCTAACCCTAACCCTAGAGGATTTTCTGGGGCCCGATGGTGGGAGTAAGCGCTACCGGGTGGTCGAGACGAGAAAGTGGTGCGAGGGCAGGTGTGTTGGCAGGGCCGCCCTTGCCTTGGCAGCCCCTTTACAGAGCCCCTGCAATGGCGCCTCCAGGCTGTCCCTATTTCTCCAGCCTAACAGTAACCCTAACCCTAACCCTAGAGGATTTCCGGGGCCCAATGGTGGGAGTAAGTGCCCCCGGGTGGTCGAGACGAGAAAGTGGTGCGAGGGCAGGTGTGTTGGCAGGGCCGCCCTTGCCTTGGCAGCCCCTTTGCAGAGCCCCTGCAATGGCGCCTCCAGGCTGTCCCGATTTCTCCAGCCTAACCCTAACCCTAACCCTAACCCAAGAGGATTTTCCGGGGCCCGATGGTGGGAGTAAGCGCCCCTGGGTGGTCGAGACGAGAAAGTGGTGCGAGGGCAGGTGTGTTGGCAGGGCCGCCCTTGCCTTGGCAGCCCCTTTGCAGAGCCCCTGCAATGGCGCCTCCAGGCTGTCCCTATTTCTCAAGCCTAACCCTAACCCTAACCCTAACCCTAGAGGATTTTCCGGGGCGCGATGGTGGGAGTAAGCGCCCCCGGGTGGTCGAGACGAGAAAGTGGTGCGAGGGCAGGTGTGTTGGCAGGGCCGCCCTTGCCTTGGCAGCCCCTTTGCAGAGCCCCTGCAATGGCGCCTCCAGGCTGTCCCGATTTCTCAAGCCTAACCCTAACCCTAACCCTAACCCTAGAGGATTTTCCGGGGCGCGATGGTGGGAGTAAGCGCCCCCGGGTGGTCGAGACGAGAAAGTGGTGCGAGGGCAGGTGTGTTGGCAGGGCCGCCCTTGCCTTGGCAGCCCCTTTGCAGAGCCCCTGCAATGGCGCCTCCAGGCTGTCCCGATTTCTCAAGCCTAACCCTAACCCTAACCCTAACCCTAGAGGATTTTCTGGGGCCCGATGGTGGGAGTAAGCGCTACCGGGTGGTCGAGACGAGAAAGTGGTGCGAGGGCAGGTGTGTTGGCAGGGCCGCCCTTGCCTTGGCAGCCCCTTTACAGAGCCCCTGCAATGGCGCCTCCAGGCTGTCCCTATTTCTCCAGCCTAACAGTAACCCTAACCCTAACCCTAGAGGATTTCCGGGGCCCAATGGTGGGAGTAAGTGCCCCCGGGTGGTCGAGACGAGAAAGTGGTGCGAGGGCAGGTGTGTTGGCAGGGCCGCCCTTGCCTTGGCAGCCCCTTTGCAGAGCCCCTGCAATGGCGCCTCCAGGCTGTCCCGATTTCTCCAGCCTAACCCTAACCCTAAGCCTAACCCTAGAGGATTTTCCGGGGCCCGATGGTGGGAGTAAGCGCCCCCGGGTGGTCGAGACGAGAAAGTGGTGCGAGGGCAGGTGTGTTGGCAGGGCCGCCCTTGCCTTGGCAGCCCCTTTGCAGAGCCCCTGCAATGGCGCCTCCAGGCTGTCCCGATTTCTCAAGCCTAACCCTAACCCTAACCCTAACCCTAGAGGATTTTCCGGGGCGCGATGGTGGGAGTAAGCGCCCCCGGGTGGTCGAGACGAGAAAGTGGTGCGAGGGCAGGTGTGTTGGCAGGGCCGCCCTTGCCTTGGCAGCCCCTTTGCAGAGCCCCTGCAATGGCGCCTCCAGGCTGTCCCGATTTCTCAAGCCTAACCCTAAGCCTAACCCTAACCCTAGAGGATTTTCTGGGGCCCGATGGTGGGAGTAAGCGCCCCCGGGTGGTCGAGACGAGAAAGTGGTGCGAGGGCAGGTGTGTTGGCAGGGCCGCCCTTGCCTTGGCAGCCCCTTTGCAGAGCCCCTGCAATGGCGCCTCCAGGCTGTCCCAATTTCTCCAGCCTAACCCTAACCCTAACCCTAACCCTAGAGGATTTCCGGGACCCGATGGTGGGAGTAAGCGCCCCCGGGTGGTCGAGACGAGAAAGTGGTGCGAGGGCAGGTGTGTTGGCAGGGCCGCCCTTGCCTTGGCAGCCCCTTTGCAGAGCCCCTGCAATGGCGCCTCCAGGCTGTCCCGATTTCTCCAGCCTAACCCTAACCCTAACCCTAACCCTAGAGGATTTTCCGGGGCCCGATGGTGGGAGTAAGTGCCCCCGGGTGGTCGAGACGAGAAAGTGGTGCGAGGGCAGGTGTGTTGGCAGGGCCGCCCTTGCCTTGGCAGCCCCTTTGCAGAGCCCCTGCAATGGCGCCTCCAGGCTGTCCCTATTTCTCCAGCCTAACCCTAACCCTAACCCTAACCCTAGAGGATTTCCGGGGCCCAATGGTGGGAGTAAGTGCCCCCGGGTGTTCGAGACGAGAAAGTGGTGCGAGGGCAGGTGTGTTGGCAGGGCCGCCCTTGCCTTGGCAGCCCCTTTGCAGAGCCCCTGCAATGGCACCTCCAGGCTGTCCCGATTTCTCCAGCCTAACCCTAACCCTAACCCTAACCCTAGAGGATTTTCCGGGGCCCGATGGTGGGAGTAAGTGCCCCCGGGTGTTCGAGACGAGAAAGTGGTGCGAGGGCAGGTGTGTTGGCAGGGCCGCCCTTGCCTTGGCAGCCCCTTTGCAGAGCCCCTGCAATGGCTCCTCCAGGCTGTCCCGATTTCTCCAGCCTAACCCTAACCCTAACCCTAACCCTAGAGGATTTCCGGGACCCGATGGTGGGAGTAAGCGCCCCCGGGTGGTCGAGACGAGAAAGTGGTGCGAGGGCAGGTGTGTTGGCAGGGCCGCCCTTGCCTTGGCAGCCCCTTTGCAGAGCCCCTGCAATGGCGCCTCCAGGCTGTCCCGATTTCTCAAGCCTAACCCTAACCCTAACCCTAACCCTAGAGGATTTCTGGGGCCGAATGGTGGGAGTAAGTGCCCCCGGGTGGTCGAGACGAGAAAGTGGTGCGAGGGCAGGTGTGTTGGCAGGGCCGCCCTTGCCTTGGCAGCCCCTTTGCAAAGCCCCTGCAATGGCGCCTCCAGGCTGTCCCTATTTCTCAAGCCTAACCCTAACCCTAACCCTAACCCTAGAGGATTTTCTGGGGCCCGATGGTGGGAGTAAGTGCCCCCGGGTGTTTGAGACGAGAAAGTGGTGCGAGGGCAGGTGTGTTGGCAGGGCCGCCCTTGCCTTGGCAGCCCCTTTGCAGAGCCCCTGCAATGGCGCCTCCAGGCTGTCCCGATTTCTCCAGCCTAACCCTAAGCCTAACCCTAACCCTAGAGGATTTTCCGGGGCCCGATGGTGGGAGTAAGCGCGCCCGGGTGGTCGAGACGAGAAAGTGGTGAGAGGGCAGGTGTGTTGGCAGGACCGCCCTTGCCTTGGCAGCCCCTTTGCAGAGCCCCTGCAATGACGCCTCCAGGCTGTCCCGATTTCTCCAGCCTAACCCTAACCCTAACCCTAACCCTAGAGGATTTCCGGGGCCCGATGGTGGGAGTAAGTGCCCCCGGGTGGTCGAGACGAGAAAGTGGTGCGAGGGCAGGTGTGTTGGCAGGGCCGCCCTTGCCTTGGCAGCCCCTTTGCAGAGCCCCTGCAATGGCGCCTCCAGGCTGTCCCGATTTCTCCAGCCTAACCCTAAGCCTAACCCTAACCCTAGAAGATTTCCGGGACCCGATGGTGGGAGTAAGCGCCCCCGGGTGGTCGAGACGAGAAAGTGGTGCGAGGGCAGGTGTGTTGGCAGGGCCGCCCTTGCCTTGGCAGCCCCTTTGCAGAGCCCCTGCAATGGCGCCTCCAGGCTGTCCCAATTTCTCCAGCCTAACCCTAACCCTAACCCTAACCCTAGAGGATTTTCCGGGGCGCGATGGTGGGAGTAAGCGCCCCTGGGTGGTCGAGACGAGAAAGTGGTGCGAGGGCAGGTGTGTTGGCAGGGCCGCCCTTGCCTTGGCAGCCCCTTTGCAGAGCCCCTGCAATGGCGCCTCCAGGCTGTCCCGATTTCTCCAGCCTAACCCTAACCCTAAGCCTAACCCTAGAGGATTTCCGGGACCCCATGGTGGGAGTAAGCGCCCCCGGGTGGTCGAGACGAGAAAGTGGTGCGAGGGCAGGTGTGTTGGCAGGGCCGCCCTTGCCTTGGCAGCCCCTTTGCAGAGCCCCTGCAATGGCGCCTCCAGGCTGTCCCCATTTCTCCAGCCTAACCCTAACCCTAACCCTAACCCTAGAGGATTTTCTGGGGCCCGATGGTGGGAGTAAGCGCCCCCGGGTGGTCCAGACGAGAAAGTGGTGCGAGGGCAGGTGTGTTGGCAGGGCCGCCCTTGCCTTGGCAGCCCCTTTGCAGAGCCCCTGCAATGGCGCCTCCAGGCTGTCCCTATTTCTCAAGCCTAACCCTAACCCTAACCCTAACCCTAGAGGATTTTCCGGGGCGCGATGGTGGGAGTAAGCGCCCCCGGGTGGTCGAGACGAGAAAGTGGTGCGAGGGCAGGTGTGTTGGCAGGGCCGCCCTTGCCTTGGCAGCCCCTTTGCAGAGCCCCTGCAATGGCGCCTCCAGGCTGTCCCGATTTCTCCAGCCTAACCCTAAGCCTAACCCTAACCCTAGAGGATTTCCGGGACCCGATGGTGGGAGTAAGTGCCCCCGGGTGGTCGAGACGAGAAAGTGGTGCGAGGGCAGGTGTGTTGGCAGGGCCGCCCTTGCCTTGGCAGCCCCTTTGCAGAGCCCCTGCAATGGCGCCTCCAGGCTGTCCCGATTTCTCAAGCCTAACCCTAAGCCTAACCCTAACCCAAGAGGATTTTCCGGGGCGCGATGGTGGGAGTAAGCGCCCCCGGGTGGTCGAGACGAGAAAGTGGTGCGAGGGCAGGTGTGTTGGCAGGGCCGCCCTTGCCTTGGCAGCCCCTTTGCAGAGCCCCTGCAATGGCGCCTCCAGGCTGTCCCTATTTCTCAAGCCTAACCCTAACCCTAACCCTAACCCTAGAGGATACCGGGGCCCAATGGTGGGAGAAAGTGCCCCTGGGTGGTCGAGACGAGAAAGTGGTGCGAGGGCAGGTGTGTTGGCAGGGCCGCCCTTGCCTTGGCAGCCCCTTTGCAGAGCCCCTGCAATGGCGCCTCCAGGCTGTCCCGATTTCTCCAGCCTAACCCTAAGCCTAACCCTAACCCTAGAGGATTTTCTGGGGCCCGATGGTGGGAGTAAACGCCCCTGGGTGGTCGAGACGAGAAAGTGGTGCGAGGGCAGGTGTGTTGGCAGGGCCGCCCTTGCCTTGGCAGCCCCTTTGCAGAGCCCCTGCAATGGCGCCTCCAGGCTGTCCCGATTTCTCAAGCCTAACCCTAACCCTAACCCTAACCCTAGAGGATTTCCGGGACCCGATGGTGGGAGTAAGCGCCCCCGGGTGGTCGAGACGAGAAAGTGGTGCGAGGGCAGGTGTGTTGGCAGGGCCGCCCTTGCCTTGGCAGCCCCTTTGCAGAGCCCCTGCAATGGCGCCTCCAGGCTGTCCCTTTTTCTCCAGCCTAACCCTAACCCTAACCCTAACCCTAGAGGATTTCCGGGGCCCAATGGTGGGAGTAAGTGCCCCCGGGTGGTTGAGACGAGAAAGTGGTGCGAGGGCAGGTGTGTTGGCAGGGCCGCCCTTGCCTTGGCAGCCCCTTTGCAGAGCCCCTGCAATGGCGCCTCCAGGCTGTCCTGATTTCTCAAGCCTAACCCTAACCCTAAGCCTAACCCTAGAGGATTTCCGGGATCCGATGGTGGGAGTAAGCGCCCCCGGGTGGTCGAGACGAGAAAGTGGTGCGAGAGCAGGTGTGTTGGCAGGGCCGCCCTTGCCTTGGCAGCCCCTTTGCAGAGCCCCTGCAATGGCGCCTCCAGGCTGTCCCGATTTCTCAAGCCTAACCCTAAGCCTAACCCTAACCCTAGAGGATTTTCTGGGGCCCGATGGTGGGAGTAAGTGCTCCTGGGTGGTCGAGACGAGAAAGTGGTGCGAGGGCAGGTGTGTTGGCAGGGCCGCCCTTGCCTTGGCAGCCCCTTTGCAGAGCCCCTGCAATGGCGCCTCCAGGCTGTCCCGATTTCTCAAGCCTAACCCTAAGCCTAACCCTAACCCTAGAGGATTTTCTGGGGCCCGATGGTGGGAGTAAGCGCCCCCGGGTGGTCGAGACGAGAAAGTGGTGCGAGGGCAGGTGTGTTGGCAGGGCCGCCCTTGCCTTGGCAGCCCCTTTGCAGAGCCCCTGCAATGGCGCCTCCAGGCTGTCCCGATTTCTCCAGCCTAACCCTAAGCCTAACCCTAACCCTAGAGGATTTCCGGGACCCCATGGTGGGAGTAAGCGCCCCCGGGTGGTCGAGACGAGAAAGTGGTGCGAGGGCAGGTGTGTTGGCAGGGCCGCCCTTGCCTTGGCAGCCCCTTTGCAGAGCCCCTGCAATGGCGCCTCCAGGCTGTCCCTATTTCTCAAGCCTAACCCTAAGCCTAACCCTAACCCTAGAGGATTTTCCGGGGCGCGATGGTGGGAGTAAGCGCCCCCGGGTGGTCGAGACGAGAAAGTGGTGCGAGGGCAGGTGTGTTGGCAGGGCCGCCCTTGCCTTGGCAGCCCCTTTGCAGAGCCCCTGCAATGGCGCCTCCAGGCTGTCCCGATTTCTCCAGCCTAACCCTAACCCTAACCCTAACCCTAGAGGATTTTCCGGGGCGCGATGGTGGGAGTAAGCGCCCCCGGGTGGTCGAGACGAGAAAGTGGTGCGAGGGCAGGTGTGTTGGCAGGGCCGCCCTTGCCTTGGCAGCCCCTTTGCAGAGCCCCTGCAATGGCGCCTCCAGGCTGTCCCGATTTCTCCAGCCTAACCCTAAGCCTAACCCTAACCCTAGAGGATTTTCCGGGACCCGATGGTGGGAGTAAGCGCCCCCGGGTGGTCGAGACGAGAAAGTGGTGCGAGGGCAGGTGTGTTGGCAGGGCCGCCCTTGCCTTGGCAGCCCCTTTGCAGAGCCCCTGCAATGGCGCCTCCAGGCTGTCCCGATTTCTCCAGCCTAACCCTAAGCCTAACCCTAACCCTAGAGGATTTTCTGGGGCCCGATGGTGGGAGTAAGCGCCCCCGGGTGGTCGAGACGAGAAAGTGGTGCGAGGGCAGGTGTGTTGGCAGGGCCGCCCTTGCCTTGGCAGCCCCTTTGCAGAGCCCCTGCAATGGCGCCTCCAGGCTGTCCCGATTTCTCAAGCCTAACCCTAACCCTAACCCTAACCCTAGAGGATTTTCCGGGGCGCGATGGTGGGAGTAAGCGCCCCCGGGTGGTCGAGACGAGAAAGTGGTGCGAGGGCAGGTGTGTTGGCAGGGCCGCCCTTGCCTTGGCAGCCCCTTTGCAGAGCCCCTGCAATGGCGCCTCCAGGCTGTCCCGATTTCTCAAGCCTAACCCTAACCCTAACCCTAACCCTAGAGGATTTTCTGGGGCCCGATGGTGGGAGTAAGCGCCCCCGGGTGGTCGAGACGAGAAAGTGGTGCGAGGGCAGGTGTGTTGGCAGGGCCGCCCTTGCCTTGGCAGCCCCTTTGCAGAGCCCCTGCAATGGCGCCTCCAGGCTGTCCCGATTTCTCAAGCCTAACCCTAACCCTAACCCTAACCCTAGAGGATTTTCTGGGGCCCGATGGTGGGAATAAGCGCTACTGGGTGGTCGAGACGAGAAAGTGGTGCGAGGGCAGGTGTGTTGGCAGGGCCGCCCTTGCCTTGGCAGCCCCTTTGCAGAGCCCCTGCAATGGCGCCTCCAGGCTGTCCCCATTTCTCCAGCCTAACCCTAACCCTAACCCTAACCCTAGAGGATTTTCTGGGGCCCGATGGTGGGAGTAAGCGCCCCCGGGTGGTCCAGACGAGAAAGTGGTGCGAGGGCAGGTGTGTTGGCAGGGCCGCCCTTGCCTTGGCAGCCCCTTTGCAGAGCCCCTGCAATGGCGCCTCCAGGCTGTCCCGATTTCTCCAGCCTAACCCTAACCCTAACCCTAACCCTAGAGGATTTTCTGGGGCCCGATGGTGGGAGTAAGTGCTCCTGGGTGGTCGAGACGAGAAAGTGGTGCGAGGGCAGGTGTGTTGGCAGGGCCGCCCTTGCCTTGGCAGCCCCTTTGCAGAGCCCCTGCAATGGCGCCTCCAGGCTGTCCCGATTTCTCCAGCCTAACCCTAAGCCTAACCCTAACCCTAGAGGATTTTCTGGGGCCCGATGGTGGGAGTAAGCGCCCCCGGGTGGTCGAGACGAGAAAGTGGTGCGAGGGCAGGTGTGTTGGCAGGGCCGACCTTGCCTTGGCAGCCCCTTTGCAGAGCCCCTGCAATGACGCCTCCAGGCTGTCCCTATTTCTCCAGCCTAACCCTAACCCTAAGCCTAACCCTAGAGGATTTCCGGGGCCCGATGGTGGGAGTAAGTGCCCCCGGGTGGTCGAGACGAGAAAGTGGTGCGAGGGCAGGTGTGTTGGCAGGGCCGCCCTTGCCTTGGCAGCCCCTTTGCAGAGCCCCTGCAATGGCGCCTCCAGGCTGTCCCTATTTCTCCAGCCTAACCCTAACCCTAACCCTAACCCTAGAGGATTTCCGGGACCCCATGGTGGGAGTAAGCGCCCCCGGGTGGTCGAGACGAGAAAGTGGTGCGAGGGCAGGTGTGTTGGCAGGGCCGCCCTTGCCTTGGCAGCCCCTTTGCAGAGCCCCTGCAATGGCGCCTCCAGGCTGTCCCTATTTCTCAAGCCTAACCCTAAGCCTAACCCTAACCCTAGAGGATTTTCCGGGGCGCGATGGTGGGAGTAAGCGCCCCCGGGTGGTCGAGACGAGAAAGTGGTGCGAGGGCAGGTGTGTTGGCAGGGCCGCCCTTGCCTTGGCAGCCCCTTTGCAGAGCCCCTGCAATGGCGCCTCCAGGCTGTCCCGATTTCTCCAGCCTAACCCTAACCCTAACCCTAACCCTAGAGGATTTTCCGGGGCGCGATGGTGGGAGTAAGCGCCCCCGGGTGGTCGAGACGAGAAAGTGGTGCGAGGGCAGGTGTGTTGGCAGGGCCGCCCTTGCCTTGGCAGCCCCTTTGCAGAGCCCCTGCAATGGCGCCTCCAGGCTGTCCCGATTTCTCCAGCCTAACCCTAAGCCTAACCCTAACCCTAGAGGATTTTCCGGGACCCGATGGTGGGAGTAAGCGCCCCCGGGTGGTCGAGACGAGAAAGTGGTGCGAGGGCAGGTGTGTTGGCAGGGCCGCCCTTGCCTTGGCAGCCCCTTTGCAGAGCCCCTGCAATGGCGCCTCCAGGCTGTCCCGATTTCTCCAGCCTAACCCTAAGCCTAACCCTAACCCTAGAGGATTTTCTGGGGCCCGATGGTGGGAGTAAGCGCCCCCGGGTGGTCGAGACGAGAAAGTGGTGCGAGGGCAGGTGTGTTGGCAGGGCCGCCCTTGCCTTGGCAGCCCCTTTGCAGAGCCCCTGCAATGGCGCCTCCAGGCTGTCCCGATTTCTCAAGCCTAACCCTAACCCTAACCCTAACCCTAGAGGATTTTTCGGGGCCCGATGGTGGGAGTAAGCGCCCCCGGGTGGTCGAGACGAGAAAGTGGTGCGAGGGCAGGTGTGTTGGCAGGGCCGCCCTTGCCTTGGCAGCCCCTTTGCAGAGCCCCTGCAATGGCGCCTCCAGGCTGTCCCGATTTCTCAAGCCTAACCCTAACCCTAACCCTAACCCTAGAGGATTTTCTGGGGCCCGATGGTGGGAGTAAGCGCCCCCGGGTGGTCGAGACGAGAAAGTGGTGCGAGGGCAGGTGTGTTGGCAGGGCCGCCCTTGCCTTGGCAGCCCCTTTGCAGAGCCCCTGCAATGGCGCCTCCAGGCTGTCCCGATTTCTCAAGCCTAACCCTAACCCTAACCCTAACCCTAGAGGATTTTCTGGGGCCCGATGGTGGGAGTAAGCGCTACCGGGTGGTCGAGACGAGAAAGTGGTGCGAGGGCAGGTGTGTTGGCAGGGCCGCCCTTGCCTTGGCAGCCCCTTTGCAGAGCCCCTGCAATGGCGCCTCCAGGCTGTCCCTATTTCTCCAGCCTAACAGTAACCCTAACCCTAACCCTAGAGGATTTCCGGGGCCCAATGGTGGGAGTAAGTGCCCCCGGGTGTTCGAGACGAGAAAGTGGTGCGAGGGCAGGTGTGTTGGCAGGGCCGCCCTTGCCTTGGCAGCCCCTTTGCAGAGCCCCTGCAATGGCGCCTCCAGGCTGTCCCGATTTCTCCAGCCTAACCCTAACCCTAACCCTAACCCAAGAGGATTTTCCGGGGCCCGATGGTGGGAGTAAGCGCCCCTGGGTGGTCGAGACGAGAAAGTGGTGCGAGGGCAGGTGTGTTGGCAGGGCCGCCCTTGCCTTGGCAGCCCCTTTGCAGAGCCCCTGCAATGGCGCCTCCAGGCTGTCCCTATTTCTCAAGCCTAACCCTAACCCTAACCCTAACCCTAGAGGATTTTCCGGGGCGCGATGGTGGGAGTAAGCGCCCCCGGGTGGTCGAGACGAGAAAGTGGTGCGAGGGCAGGTGTGTTGGCAGGGCCGCCCTTGCCTTGGCAGCCCCTTTGCAGAGCCCCTGCAATGGCGCCTCCAGGCTGTCCCGATTTCTCAAGCCTAACCCTAACCCTAACCCTAACCCTAGAGGATTTTCCGGGGCGCGATGGTGGGAGTAAGCGCCCCCGGGTGGTCGAGACGAGAAAGTGGTGCGAGGGCAGGTGTGTTGGCAGGGCCGCCCTTGCCTTGGCAGCCCCTTTGCAGAGCCCCTGCAATGGCGCCTCCAGGCTGTCCCGATTTCTCAAGCCTAACCCTAACCCTAACCCTAACCCTAGAGGATTTTCTGGGGCCCGATGGTGGGAGTAAGCGCTACCGGGTGGTCGAGACGAGAAAGTGGTGCGAGGGCAGGTGTGTTGGCAGGGCCGCCCTTGCCTTGGCAGCCCCTTTACAGAGCCCCTGCAATGGCGCCTCCAGGCTGTCCCTATTTCTCCAGCCTAACAGTAACCCTAAACCTAACCCTAGAGGATTTCCGGGGCCCAATGGTGGGAGTAAGTGCCCCCGGGTGGTCGAGACGAGAAAGTGGTGCGAGGGCAGGTGTGTTGGCAGGGCCGCCCTTGCCTTGGCAGCCCCTTTGCAGAGCCCCTGCAATGGCGCCTCCAGGCTGTCCCGATTTCTCCAGCCTAACCCTAACCCTAAGCCTAACCCTAGAGGATTTTCCGGGGCCCGATGGTGGGAGTAAGCGCCCCCGGGTGGTCGAGACGAGAAAGTGGTGCGAGGGCAGGTGTGTTGGCAGGGCCGCCCTTGCCTTGGCAGCCCCTTTGCAGAGCCCCTGCAATGGCGCCTCCAGGCTGTCCCGATTTCTCAAGCCTAACCCTAACCCTAACCCTAACCCTAGAGGATTTTCCGGGGCGCGATGGTGGGAGTAAGCGCCCCCGGGTGGTCGAGACGAGAAAGTGGTGCGAGGGCAGGTGTGTTGGCAGGGCCGCCCTTGCCTTGGCAGCCCCTTTGCAGAGCCCCTGCAATGGCGCCTCCAGGCTGTCCCGATTTCTCAAGCCTAACCCTAAGCCTAACCCTAACCCTAGAGGATTTTCTGGGGCCCGATGGTGGGAGTAAGCGCCCCCGGGTGGTCGAGACGAGAAAGTGGTGCGAGGGCAGGTGTGTTGGCAGGGCCGACCTTGCCTTGGCAGCCCCTTTGCAGAGCCCCTGCAATGGCGCCTCCAGGCTGTCCCAATTTCTCCAGCCTAACCCTAACCCTAACCCTAACCCTAGAGGATTTCCGGGACCCGATGGTGGGAGTAAGCGCCCCCGGGTGGTCGAGACGAGAAAGTGGTGCGAGGGCAGGTGTGTTGGCAGGGCCGCCCTTGCCTTGGCAGCCCCTTTGCAGAGCCCCTGCAATGGCGCCTCCAGGCTGTCCCGATTTCTCCAGCCTAACCCTAACCCTAACCCTAACCCTAGAGGATTTTCTGGGGCCCGATGGTGGGAGTAAGTGCCCCCGGGTGGTCGAGACGAGAAAGTGGTGCGAGGGCAGGTGTGTTGGCAGGGCCGCCCTTGCCTTGGCAGCCCCTTTGCAGAGCCCCTGCAATGGCGCCTCCAGGCTGTCCCTATTTCTCCAGCCTAACCCTAACCCTAACCCTAACCCTAGAGGATTTCCGGGGCCCAATGGTGGGAGTAAGTGCCCCCGGGTGTTCGAGACGAGAAAGTGGTGCGAGGGCAGGTGTGTTGGCAGGGCCGCCCTTGCCTTGGCAGCCCCTTTGCAGAGCCCCTGCAATGGCACCTCCAGGCTGTCCCGATTTCTCAAGCCTAACCCTAAGCCTAACCCTAACCCTAGAGGATTTTCCGGGGCCCGATGGTGGGAGTAAGCGCCCCCGGGTGGTCGAGACGAGAAAGTGGTGCGAGGGCAGGTGTGTTGGCAGGGCCGCCCTTGCCTTGGCAGCCCCTTTGCAGAGCCCCTGCAATGGCTCCTCCAGGCTGTCCCGATTTCTCCAGCCTAACCCTAACCCTAACCCTAACCCTAGAGGATTTCCGGGACCCGATGGTGGGAGTAAGCGCCCCCGGGTGGTCGAGACGAGAAAGTGGTGCGAGGGCAGGTGTGTTGGCAGGGCCGCCCTTGCCTTGGCAGCCCCTTTGCAGAGCCCCTGCAATGGCGCCTCCAGGCTGTCCCGATTTCTCAAGCCTAACCCTAACCCTAACCCTAACCCTAGAGGATTTCTGGGGCCGAATGGTGGGAGTAAGTGCCCCCGGGTGGTCGAGACGAGAAAGTGGTGCGAGGGCAGGTGTGTTGGCAGGGCCGCCCTTGCCTTGGCAGCCCCTTTGCAAAGCCCCTGCAATGGCGCCTCCAGGCTGTCCCTATTTCTCAAGCCTAACCCTAACCCTAACCCTAACCCTAGAGGATTTTCTGGGGCCCGATGGTGGGAGTAAGCGCCCCCGGGTGTTCGAGACGAGAAAGTGGTGAGAGGGCAGGTGTGTTGGCAGGGCCGCCCTTGCCTTGGCAGCCCCTTTGCAGAGCCCCTGCAATGGCGCCTCCAGGCTGTCCCAATTTCTCCCGCCTAACCCTAACCCTAACCCTAACCCTAGAGGATTTTCCGGGGCCCGATGGTGGGAGTAAGTGCCACCGGGTGGTCGAGACGAGAAAGTGGTGCGAGGGCAGGTGTGTTGGCAGGGCCGCCCTTGCCTTGGCAGCCCCTTTGCAGAGCCCCTGCAATGGCGCCTCCAGGCTGTCCCTATTTCTCCAGCCTAACCCTAACCCTAACCCTAACCCTAGAGGATTTCCGGGACCCGATGGTGGGAGTAAGCGCCCGCGGGTGGTCGAGACGAGAAAGTGGTGCGAGGGCAGGTGTGTTGGCAGGGCCGCCCTTGCCTTGGCAGCCCCTTTGAAGAGCCCCTGCAATGGCACCTCCAGGCTGTCCCGATTTCTCCAGCCTAACCCTAAGCCTAACCCTAACCCTAGAGGATTTTCTGGGGCCCGATGGTGGGAGTATGCGCCCCCGGGTGGTCGAGACGAGAAAGTGGTGCGAGGGCAGGTGTGTTGGCAGGGCCGCCCTTGCCTTGGCAGCCCCTTTGCAGAGCCCCTGCAATGGTGCCTCCAGGCTGTCCCAATTTCTCCAGCCTAACCCTAACCCTAACCCTAACCCTAGAGGATTTTCCGGGGCCCGATGGTGGGAGTAAGCGCCCCCGGGTGGTCCAGACGAGAAAGTGGTGCGAGGGCAGGTGTGTTGGCAGGGCCGCCCTTGCCTTGGCAGCCCCTTTGCAGAGCCCCTGCAATGGCGCCTCCAGGCTGTCCCGATTTCTCAAGCCTAACCCTAACCCTAACCCTAACCCTAGAGGATTTTCCGGGGCCCGATGGTGGGAGTAAGCGCCCGCGGGTGGTCGAGACGAGAAAGTGGTGCGAGGGCAGGTGTGTTGGCAGGGCCGCCCTTGCCTTGGCAGCCCCTTTGCAGAGCCCCTGCAATGGCGCCTCCAGGCTGTCCCGATTTCTCCAGCCTAACCCTAACCCTAACCCTAACCCTAGAGGATTTTCCGGGGCCCGATGGTGGGAGTAAGCGCCCCCGGGTGGTCGAGACGAGAAAGTGGTGTGAGGGCAGGTGTGTTGGCAGGGCCGCCCTTGCCTTGGCAGCCCCTTTGCAGAGCCCCTGCAATGGCGCCTCCAGGCTGTCCCAATTTCTCCAGCCTAACCCTAAGCCTAACCCTAACCCTAGAGGATTTTCCGGGGCGCGATGGTGGGAGTAAGCGCCCCCGGGTGTTCGAGACGAGAAAGTGGTGCGAGGGCAGGTGTGTTGGCAGGGCCGCCCTTGCCTTGGCAGCCCCTTTGCAGAGCCCCTGCAATGGCGCCTCCAGGCTGTCCCGATTTCTCAAGCCTAACCCTAACCCTAACCCTAACCCTAGAGGATTTTCTGGGGCCCGATGGTGGGAGTAAGCGCCCCCGGGTGGTCGAGACGAGAAAGTGGTGCGAGGGCAGGTGTGTTGGCAGGGCCGCCCTTGCCTTGGCAGCCCCTTTGCAGAGCCCCTGCAATGGCGCCTCCAGGCTGTCCCGATTTCTCAAGCCTAACCCTAAGCCTAACCCTAACCCTAGAGGATTTTCCGGGGCCCGATGGTGGGAGTAAGCGCCCCCGGGTGGTCGAGACGAGAAAGTGGTGCGAGGGCAGGTGTGTTGGCAGGGCCGCCCTTGCCTTGGCAGCCCCTTTGCAGAGCCCCTGCAATGGCGCCTCCAGGCTGTCCCGATTTCTCAAGCCTAACCCTAACCCTAACCCTAACCCTAGAGGATTTTCTGGGGCGCGATGGTGGGAGTAAGCGCCCCTGGGTGGTCGAGACGAGAAAGTGGTGCGAGGGCAGGTGTGTTGGCAGGGCCGCCCTTGCCTTGGCAGCCCCTTTGCAGAGCCCCTGCAATGGCGCCTCCAGGCTGTCCCTATTTCTCAAGCCTAACCCTAACCCTAACCCTAACCCTAGAGGATTTCCGGGACCCGATGGTGGGAGTAAGTGCCCCCGGGTGGTCGAGACGAGAAAGTGGTGCGAGGGCAGGTGTGTTGGCAGGGCCGCCCTTGCCTTGGCAGCCCCTTTGCAGAGCCCCTGCAATGGCGCCTCCAGGCTGTCCCTTTTTCTCCAGCCTAACCCTAACCCTAACCCTAACCCTAGAGGATTTCCTGGACCCGATGGTGGGAGTAAGCGCCCCCGGGTGGTCGAGACGAGCAAGTGGTGCGAGGGCAGGTGTGTTGGCAGGGCCGCCCTTGCCTTGGCAGCCCCTTTGCAGAGCCCCTGCAATGGCGCCTCCAGGCTGTCCCGATTTCTCCAGCCTAACCCTAACCCTAACCCTAACCCTAGAGGATTTTCCGGGGCGCGATGGTGGGAGTAAGCGCCCCCGGGTGGTCGAGACGAGAAAGTGGTGCGAGGGCAGGTGTGTTGGCAGGGCCACCCTTGCCTTGGCAGCCCCTTTGCAGAGCCCCTGCAATGGCGCCTCCAGGCTGTCCCGATTTCTCCAGCCTAACCCTAACCCTAAGCCTAACCCTAGAGGATTTTCCGGGGCGCGATGGTGGGAGTAAGCGCCCCCGGGTGGTCGAGACGAGAAAGTGGTGCGAGGGCAGGTGTGTTGGCAGGGCCGCCCTTGCCTTGGCAGCCCCTTTGCAGAGCCCCTGCAATGGCGCCTCCAGGCTGTCCCGATTTCTCCAGCCTAACCCTAACCCTAACCCTAACCCAAGAGGATTTTCTGGGGCCCGATGGTGGGAGTAAGCGCCCCCGGGTGGTCGAGACGAGAAAGTGGTGCGAGGGCAGGTGTGTTGGCAGGGCCGCCCTTGCCTTGGCAGCCCCTTTGCAGAGCCCCTGCAATGGCGCCTCCAGGCTGTCCCTATTTCTCAAGCCTAACCCTAACCCTAACCCTAACCCTAGAGGATTTTCCGGGGCCCGATGGTGGGAGTAAGCGCCCCCGGGTGGTCGAGACGAGAAAGTGGTGCGAGGGCAGGTGTGTTGGCAGGGCCGCCCTTGCCTTGGCAGCCCCTTTGCAGAGCCCCTGCAATGGCGCCTCCAGGCTGTCCCGATTTCTCAAGCCTAACCCTAAGCCTAACCCTAACCCTAGAGGATTTTCTGGGGCCCGATGGTGGGAGTAAGCGCCCCCGGGTGGTCGAGACGAGAAAGTGGTGCGAGGGCAGGTGTGTTGGCAGGGCCGCCCTTGCCTTGGCAGCCCCTTTGCAGAGCCCCTGCAATGGCGCCTCCAGGCTGTCCCTATTTCTCCAGCCTAACCCTAACCCTAACCCTAACCCTAGAGGATTTCCGGGACCCGATGGTGGGAGTAAGCGCCCCCGGGTGGTCGAGACGAGAAAGTGGTGCAAGGGCAGGTGTGTTGGCAGGGCCGCCCTTGCCTTGGCAGCCCCTTTGCAGAGCCCCTGCAATGGCACCTCCAGGCTGTCCCGATTTCTCCAGCCTAACCCTAACCCTAACCCTAACCCTAGAGGATTTTTGGGACCCGATGGTGGGAGTAAGGGCCCCCGGGTGGTCGAGACGAGAAAGTGGTGCGAGGGCAGGTGTGTTGGCAGGGCCGCCCTTGCCTTGGCAGCCCCTTTGCAGAGCCCCTGCAATGGCGCCTCCAGGCTGTCCCGATTTCTCCAGCCTAACCCTAACCCTAACCCTAGAGGATTTTCTCGGGCGCGATGGTGGGAGTAAGTGCCCCCGGGTGGTCGAGACGAGAAAGTGGTGCGAGGGCAGGTGTGTTGGCAGGGCCGCCCTTGCCTTGGCAGCCCCTTTGCAGAGCCCCTGCAATGGCGCCTCCAGGCTGTCCCGATTACTCAAGCCTAACCCTAACCCTAACCCTAACCCTAGAGGATTTTCCGGGGCCCGATGGTGGGAGTAAGCGCCCCCGGGTGGTCGAGACGAGAAAGTGGTGCGAGGGCAGGTGTGTTGGCAGGGCCGCCCTTGCCTTGGCAGCCCCTTTGCAGAGCCCCTGCAATGGCGCCTCCAGGCTGTCCCCATTTCTCCAGCCTAACCCTAACCCTAAGCCTAAGCCTAACCCTAGAGGATTTCCGGGGCCCGATGGTGGGAGTAAGTGCCCCCGGGTGGTCGAGACGAGAAAGTGGTGCGAGGGCAGGTGTGTTGGCAGGGCCGCCCTTGCCTTGGCAGCCCCTTTGCAGAGCCCCTGCAATGGCGCCTCCAGGCTGTCCCGATTTCTCCAGCCTAACCCTAACCCTAACCCTAACCCTAACCCTAGAGGATTTTCCGGGGCGCGATGGTGGGAGTAAGCGCCCCCGGGTGGTCGAGACGAGAAAGTGGTGCGAGGGCAGGTGTGTTGGCAGGGCCACCCTTGCCTTGGCAGCCCCTTTGCAGAGCCCCTGCAATGGCGCCTCCAGGCTGTCCCGATTTCTCAAGCCTAACCCTAAGCCTAACCCTAACCCTAGAGGATTTTCCGGGGCGCGATGGTGGGAGCAAGCGCCCCCGGGTGGTCGAGACGAGAAAGTGGTGCGAGGGCAGGTGTGTTGGCAGGGCCGCCCTTGCCTTGGCAGCCCCTTTGCAGAGCCCCTGCAATGGCGCCTCCAGGCTGTCCCGATTTCTCCAGCCTAACCCTAACCCTAACCCTAACCCTAGAGGATTTTCCGGGACCCGATGGTGGGAGTAAGCGCCCCCGGGTGGTCGAGACGAGAAAGTGGTGCGAGGGCAGGTGTGTTGGCAGGGCCGCCCTTGCCTTGGCAGCCCCTTTGCAGAGCCCCTGCAATGGCGCCTCCAGGCTGTCCCTATTTCTCAAGCCTAACCCTAACCCTAACCCTAACCCTAGAGGATTTTCCGGGGCGCGATGGTGGGAGTAAGCGCCCCCGGGTGGTCGAGACGAGAAAGTGGTGCGAGGGCAGGTGTGTTGGCAGGGCCGCCCTTGCCTTGGCAGCCCCTTTGCAGAGCCCCTGCAATGGCGCCTCCAGGCTGTCCCGATTTCTCAAGCCTAACCCTAAGCCTAACCCTAACCCTAGAGGATTTTCTGGGGCCCGATGGTGGGAGTAAGCGCCCCCGGGTGGTCGAGACGAGAAAGTGGTGCGAGGGCAGGTGTGTTGGCAGGGCCGCCCTTGCCTTGGCAGCCCCTTTGCAGAGCCCCTGCAATGGCGCCTCCAGGCTGTCCCTATTTCTCCAGCCTAACCCTAACCCTAACCCTAACCCTAGAGGATTTCCGGGACCCGATGGTGGGAGTAAGCGCCCCCGGGTGGTCGAGATGAGAAAGTGGTGCAAGGGCAGGTGTGTTGGCAGGGCCGCCCTTGCCTTGGCAGCCCCTTTGCAGAGCCCCTGCAATGGCGCCTCCAGGCTGTCCCGATTTCTCCAGCCTAACCCTAACCCTAACCCTAACCCTAGAGGATTTTTGGGACCCGATGGTGGGAGTAAGGGCCCCCGGGTGGTCGAGACGAGAAAGTGGTGCGAGGGCAGGTGTGTTGGCAGGGCCGCCCTTGCCTTGGCAGCCCCTTTGCAGAGCCCCTGCAATGGCGCCTCCAGGCTGTCCCTATTTCTCAAGCCTAACCCTAAGCCTAACCCTAACCCTAGAGGATTTTCCGGGGCCCGATGGTGGGAGTAAGCGCCCCCGGGTGGTCGAGACGAGAAAGTGGTGCGAGGGCAGGTGTGTTGGCAGGGCCGCCCTTGCCTTGGCAGCCCCTTTACAGAGCCCCTGCAATGGCGCCTCCAGGCTGTCCCCATTTCTCCAGCCTAACCCTAACCCTAAGCCTAAGCCTAACCCTAGAGGATTTCCGGGGCCCAATGGTGGGAGTAAGGGCCCCCGGGTGGTCGAGACGAGAAAGTGGTGCGAGGGCAGGTGTGTTGGCAGGGCCGCCCTTGCCTTGGCAGCCCCTTTGCAGAGCCCCTGCAATGGCGCCTCCAGGCTGTCCCGATTTCTCAAGCCTAACCCTAAGCCTAACCCTAACCCTAGAGGATTTTCTGGGGCCCGATGGTGGGAGTAAGCGCCCCCGGGTGGTCGAGACGAGAAAGTGGTGCGAGGGCAGGTGTGTTGGCAGGGCCGCCCTTGCCTTGGCAGCCCCTTTGCAGAGCCCCTGCAATGGCGCCTCCAGGCTGTCCCTATTTCTCAAGCCTAACCCTAACCCTAACCCTAACCCTAGAGGATTTCCGGGACCCGATGGTGGGAGTAAGCGCCCCCGGGTGGTCGAGACGAGAAAGTGGTGCAAGGGCAGGTGTGTTGGCAGGGCCGCCCTTGCCTTGGCAGCCCCTTTGCAGAGCCCCTGCAATGGCGCCTCCAGGCTGTCCCGATTTCTCCAGCCTAACCCTAAGCCTAACCCTAACCCTAGAGGATTTTCGGGACCCGATGGTGGGAGTAAGGGCCCCCGGGTGGTCCAGACGAGAAAGTGGTGCGAGGGCAGGTGTGTTGGCAGGGCCGCCCTTGCCTTGGCAGCCCCTTTGCAGAGCCCCTGCAATGGTGCCTCCAGGCTGTCCCGATTTCTCAAGCCTAACCCTAAGCCTAACCCTAACCCTAGAGGATTTTCCGGGGCGCGATGGTGGGAGTAAGCGCCCCCGGGTGGTCGAGACGAGAAAGTGGTGCGAGGGCAGGTGTGTTGGCAGGGCCGCCCTTGCCTTGGCAGCCCCTTTACAGAGCCCCTGCAATGGCGCCTCCAGGCTGTCCCCATTTCTCCAGCCTAACCCTAACCCTAAGCCTAAGCCTAACCCTAGAGGATTTTCCGGGGCCCGATGGTGGGAGTAAGCGCCCCCGGGTGGTCGAGACGAGAAAGTGGTGCGAGGGCAGGTGTGTTGGCAGGGCCACCCTTGCCTTGGCAGCCCCTTTGCAGAGCCCCTGCAATGGCGCCTCCAGGCTGTCCCGATTTCTCAAGCCTAACCCTAAGCCTAACCCTAACCCTAGAGGATTTTCTGGGGCCCGATGGTGGGAGTAAGCGCCCCCGGGTGGTCGAGACGAGAAAGTGGTGCGAGGGCAGGTGTGTTGGCAGGGCCGACCTTGCCTTGGCAGCCCCTTTGCAGAGCCCCTGCAATGGCGCCTCCAGGCTGTCCCTATTTCTCAAGCCTAACCCTAACCCTAACCCTAACCCTAGAGGATTTCCGGGACCCGATGGTGGGAGTAAGCGCCCCCGGGTGGTCGAGACGAGAAAGTGGTGCAAGGGCAGGTGTGTTGGCAGGGCCGCCCTTGCCTTGGCAGCCCCTTTGCAGAGCCCCTGCAATGGCGCCTCCAGGCTGTCCCGATTTCTCCAGCCTAACCCTAACCCTAACCCTAACCCTAGAGGATTTTCGGGACCCGATGGTGGGAGTAAGGGCCCCCGGGTGGTCGAGACGAGAAAGTGGTGCGAGGGCAGGTGTGTTGGCAGGGCCGCCCTTGCCTTGGCAGCCCCTTTGCAGAGCACCTGCAATGGCGCCTCCAGGCTGTCCCGATTTCTCCAGCCTAACCCTAACCCTAACCCTAACCCTAGAGGTTTTCCGGGACCCGATGGTGGGAGTAAGCGCCCCCGGGTGGTCGAGACGAGAAAGTGGTGCGAGGGCAGGTGTGTTGGCAGGGCCGCCCTTGCCTTGGCAGCCCCTTTGCAGAGCCCCTGCAATGGTGCCTCCAGGCTGTCCCGATTTCTCCAGCCTAACCCTAACCCTAACCCTAACCCTAGAGGATTTCCGGGGCCCAATGGTGGGAGTAAGTGCCCCTGGGTGGTCGAGACGAGAAAGTGGTGCGAGGGCAGGTGTGTTGGCAGGGCCGCCCTTGCCTTGGCAGCCCCTTTGCAGAGCCCCTGCAATGGCGCCTCCAGGCTGTCCCTTTTTCTCCAGCCTAACCCTAACCCTAACCCTAACCCAAGAGGATTTCAGGGACCCGATGGTGGGAGTAAGCGCCCCCGGGTGGTCGAGACGAGAAAGTGGTGCGAGGGCAGGTGTGTTGGCAGGGCCACCCTTGCCTTGGCAGCCCCTTTGCAGAGCCCCTGCAATGGCGCCTCCAGGCTGTCCCTATTTCTCCAGCCTAACCCTAACCCTAACCCTAACCCTAGAGGATTTTCCGGGGCGCGATGGTGGGAGTAAGAGCCCCCGGGTGGTGGAGACGAGAAAGTGGTGCGAGGGCAGGTGTGTTGGCAGGGCCGCCCTTGCCTTGGCAGCCCCTTTGCAGAGCCCCTGCAATGGCGCCTCCAGGCTGTCCCTATTTCTCAAGCCTAACCCTAACCCTAACCCTAACCCTAGAGGATTTTCTGGGGCGCGATGGTGGGAGTAAGCGCCCCCGGGTGGTCGAGACGAGAAAGTGGTGAGAGGGCAGGTGTGTTGGCAGGGCCGCCCTTGCCTTGGCAGCCCCTTTGCAGAGCCCCTGCAATGGCGCCTCCAGGCTGTCCCGATTTCTCCAGCCTAACCCTAAGCCTAACCCTAACCCTAGAGGATTTTCCGGGGCCCGATGGTGGGAGTAAGCGCCCCCGGGTGGTCCAGACGAGAAAGTGGTGCGAGGGCAGGTGTGTTGGCAGGGCCGCCCTTGCCTTGGCAGCCCCTTTGCAGAGCCCCTGCAATGGCGCCTCCAGGCTGTCCCGATTTCTCCAGCCTAACCCTAACCCTAACCCTAACCCTAGAGGATTTTCCGGGGCGCGATGGTGGGAGTAAGCGCCCGCGGGTGGTCGAGACGAGAAAGTGGTGCGAGGGCAGGTGTGTTGGCAGGGCCGCCCTTGCCTTGGCAGCCCCTTTGCAGAGCCCCTGCAATGGCGCCTCCAGGCTGTCCCTATTTCTCAAGCCTAACCCTAACCCTAACCCTAACCCTAGAGGATTTTCCGGGGCGCGATGGTGGGAGTAAGCGCCCCCGGGTGGTCGAGACGAGAAAGTGGTGCGAGGGCAGGTGTGTTGGCAGGGCCGCCCTTGCCTTGGCAGCCCCTTTGCAGAGCCCCTGCAATGGCGCCTCCAGGCTGTCCCGATTTCTCAAGCCTAACCCTAAGCCTAACCCTAACCCTAGAGGATTTTCTGGGGCCCGATGGTGGGAGTAAGCGCCCCCGGGTGGTCGAGACGAGAAAGTGGTGCGAGGGCAGGTGTGTTGGCAGGGCCGCCCTTGCCTTGGCAGCCCCTTTGCAGAGCCCCTGCAATGGCGCCTCCAGGCTGTCCCGATTTCTCAAGCCTAACCCTAACCCTAACCCTAACCCTAGAGGATTTCCGGGACCCGATGGTGGGAGTAAGCGCCCCCGGGTGGTCGAGACGAGAAAGTGGTGCGAGGGCAGGTGTGTTGGCAGGGCCGCCCTTGCCTTGGCAGCCCCTTTGCAGAGCCCCTGCAATGGCGCCTCCAGGCTGTCCCGATTTCTCAAGCCTAACCCTAACCCTAACCCTAACCCTAGAGGATTTCCGGGGCCCAATGGTGGGAGTAAGTGCCCCCGGGTGGTCGAGACGAGAAAGTGGTGAGAGGGCAGGTGTGTTGGCAGGGCCGCCCTTGCCTTGTCAGCCCCTTTGCAGAGCCCCTGCAATGGCGCCTCCAGGCTGTCCCGATTTCTCAAGCCTAACCCTAAGCCTAACCCTAACCCTAGAGGATTTTCCGGGGCGCGATGGTGGGAGTAAGCGCCCCCGGGTGGTCGAGACGAGAAAGTGGTGCGAGGGCAGGTGTGTTGGCAGGGCCGCCCTTGCCTTGGCAGCCCCTTTGCAGAGCCCCTGCAATGGCGCCTCCAGGCTGTCCCGATTTCTCCAGCCTAACCCTAACCCTAACCCTAACCCTAGAGGTTTTCCGGGACCCGATGGTGGGAGTAAGCGCCCCCGGGTGGTCGAGACGAGAAAGTGGTGCGAGGGCAGGTGTGTTGGCAGGGCCGCCCTTGCCTTGGCAGCCCCTTTGCAGAGCCCCTGCAATGGCGCCTCCAGGCTGTCCCGATTTCTCCAGCCTAACCCTAACCCTAACCCTAACCCTAACCCTAGAGGATTTCCGGGGCCCAATGGTGGGATTAAGTGCCCCCGGGTGGTCGAGACGAGAAAGTGGTGCGAGGGCAGGTGTGTTGGCAGGGCCGCCCTTGCCTTGGCAGCCCCTTTGCAAAGCCCCTGCAATGGCGCCTCCAGGCTGTCCCTATTTCTCAAGCCTAACCCTAACCCTAACCCTAACCCTAGAGGATTTTCTGGGGCCCGATGGTGGGAGTATGCGCCCCCGGGTGGTCGAGACGAGAAAGTGGTGCGAGGGCAGGTGTGTTGGCAGGGCCGCCCTTGCCTTGGCAGCCCCTTTGCAGAGCCCCTGCAATGGCGCCTCCAGGCTGTCCCAATTTCTCCCGCCTAACCCTAACCCTAACCCTAACCCTAACCCTAGAGGATTTTCTGGGGCCCGATGGTGGGAGTAAGTGCCACCGGGTGGTCGAGACGAGAAAGTGGTGCGAGGGCAGGTGTGTTGGCAGGGCCGCCCTTGCCTTGGCAGCCCCTTTGCAGAGCCCCTGCAATGGCGCCTCCAGGCTGTCCCTATTTCTCCAGCCTAACCCTAACCCTAACCCTAACCCTAGAGGATTTCCGGGACCCGATGGTGGCAGTAAGCGCTCCCGGGTGGTCCAGACGAGAAAGTGGTGCGAGGGCAGGTGTGTTGGCAGGGCCGCCCTTGCCTTGGCAGCCCCTTTGAAGAGCCCCTGCAATGGCACCTCCAGGCTGTCCCGATTTCTCAAGCCTAACCCTAAGCCTAACCCTAACCCAAGAGGATTTTCTGGGGCCCGATGGTGGGAGTATGCGCCCCCGGGTGGTCGAGACGAGAAAGTGGTGCGAGGGCAGGTGTGTTGGCAGGGCCACCCTTGCCTTGGCAGCCCCTTTGCAGAGCCCCTGCAATGGTGCCTCCAGGCTGTCCCTATTTCTCCAGCCTAACCCTAACCCTAACCCTAACCCTAGAGGATTTTCTGGGGCCCGATGGTGGGAGTAAGCGCCCCTGGGTGGTCGAGACGAGAAAGTGGTGCGAGGGCAGGTGTGTTGGCAGGGCCGCCCTTGCCTTGGCAGCCCCTTTGCAGAGCCCCTGCAATGGCGCCTCCAGGCTGTCCCAATTTCTCAAGCCTAACCCTAACCCTAACCCTAACCCTAGAGGATTTCCAGGACCCGATGGTGGGAGTAAGCGCCCCCGGGTGGTCGAGACGAGAAAGTGGTGCGAGGGCAGGTGTGTTGGCAGGGCCGCCCTTGCCTTGGCAGCCCCTTTGCAGAGCCCCTGCAATGGCGCCTCCAGGCTGTCCCGATTTCTCCAGCCTAACCCTAACCCTAACCCTAACCCTAGAGGATTTTCCGGGGCCCGATGGTGGGAGTAAGCGCCCCTGGGTGTTCGAGACGAGAAAGTGGTGTGAGGGCAGGTGTGTTGGCAGGGCCGCCCTTGCCTTGGCAGCCCCTTTGCAGAGCCCCTGCAATGGCGCCTCCAGGCTGTCCCAATTTCTCAAGCCTAACCCTAACCCTAACCCTAACCCTAGAGGATTTCCGGGACCCGATGGTGGGAGTAAGTGCCCCCGGGTGGTCGAGACGAGAAAGTGGTGCAAGGGCAGGTGTGTTGGCAGGGCCGCCCTTGCCTTGGCAGCCCCTTTGCAGAGCCCCTGCAATGGCGCCTCCAGGCTGTCCCTTTTTCTCCAGCCTAACCCTAACCCTAACCCTAACCCTAGAGGATTTCCTGGACCCGATGGTGGGAGTAAGCGCCCCCGGGTGGTCGAGACGAGAAAGTGGTGCGAGGGCAGGTGTGTTGGCAGGGCCGCCCTTGCCTTGGCAGCCCCTTTGCAGAGCCCCTGCAATGGCGCCTCCAGGCTGTCCCTTTTTCTCCAGCCTAACCCTAACCCTAACCCTAACCCTAGAGGATTTTCCGGGGCGCGATGGTGGGAGTAAGCGCCCCCGGGTGGTCGAGACGAGAAAGTGGTGCGAGGGCAGGTGTGTTGGCAGGGCCGCCCTTGCCTTGGCAGCCCCTTTGCAGAGCCCCTGCAATGGCGCCTCCAGGCTGTCCCGATTTCTCAAGCCTAACCCTAACCCTAACCCTAACCCTAGAGGATTTTCCGGGGCGCGATGGTGGGAGCAAGCGCCCCCGGGTGGTCGAGACGAGAAAGTGGTGCGAGGGCAGGTGTGTTGGCAGGGCCGCCCTTGCCTTGGCAGCCCCTTTGCAGAGCCCCTGCAATGGCGCCTCCAGGCTGTCCCGATTTCTCCAGCCTAACCCTAACCCTAAGCCTAACCCTAGAGGATTTTCTGGGGCGCGATGGTGGGAGTAAGCGCCCCCGGGTGGTCGAGACGAGAAAGTGGTGCGAGGGCAGGTGTGTTGGCAGGGCCGCCCTTGCCTTGGCAGCCCCTTTGCAGAGCCCCTGCAATGGCGCCTCCAGGCTGTCCCGATTTCTCCAGCCTAACCCTAACCCTAACCCTAACCCAAGAGGATTTTCTGGGGCCCGATGGTGGGAGTAAGCGCCCCCGGGTGGTCGAGACGAGAAAGTGGTGCGAGGGCAGGTGTGTTGGCAGGGCCACCCTTGCCTTGGCAGCCCCTTTGCAGAGCCCCTGCAATGGCGCCTCCAGGCTGTCCCGATTTCTCCAGCCTAACCCTAACCCTAAGCCTAACCCTAGAGGATTTTCCGGGGCGCGATGGTGGGAGTAAGCGCCCCCGGGTGGTCGAGACGAGAAAGTGGTGCGAGGGCAGGTGTGTTGGCAGGGCTGCCCTTGCCTTGGCAGCCCCTTTGCAGAGCCCCTGCAATGGCGCCTCCAGGCTGTCCCGATTTCTCAAGCCTAACCCTAACCCTAACCCTAACCCTAGAGGATTTTCTGGGGCCCGATGGTGGGAGTAAGCGCCCCCGGGTGGTCGAGACGAGAAAGTGGTGCGAGGGCAGGTGTGTTGGCAGGGCCGCCCTTGCCTTGGCAGCCCCTTTACAGAGCCCCTGCAATGGCGCCTCCAGGCTGTCCCCATTTCTCCAGCCTAACCCTAACCCTAACCCTAACCCAAGAGGATTTTCTGGGGCCCGATGGTGGGAGTAAGCGCCCCCGGGTGGTCGAGACGAGAAAGTGGTGCGAGGGCAGGTGTGTTGGCAGGGCCGCCCTTGCCTTGGCAGCCCCTTTGCAGAGCCCCTGCAATGGCGCCTCCAGGCTGTCCCGATTTCTCCAGCCTAACCCTAACCCTAAGCCTAACCCTAGAGGATTTTCCGGGGCGCGATGGTGGGAGTAAGCGCCCCCGGGTGGTCGAGACGAGAAAGTGGTGCGAGGGCAGGTGTGTTGGCAGGGCCGCCCTTGCCTTGGCAGCCCCTTTGCAGAGCCCCTGCAATGGCGCCTCCAGGCTGTCCCTATTTCTCAAGCCTAACCCTAACCCTAACCCTAACCCTAGAGGATATTCTGGGGCCCGATGGTGGGAGTAAGCGCCCCCGGGTGGTCGAGACGAGAAAGTGGTGCGAGGGCAGGTGTGTTGGCAGGGCCGCCCTTGCCTTGGCAGCCCCTTTGCAGAGCCCCTGCAATGGCGCCTCCAGGCTGTCCCGATTTCTCAAGCCTAACCCTAACCCTAACCCTAACCCTAGAGGATTTCCGGGACCCGATGGTGGGAGTAAGCGCCCCCGGGTGGTCGAGATGAGAAAGTGGTGCAAGGGCAGGTGTGTTGGCAGGGCCGCCCTTGCCTTGGCAGCCCCTTTGCAGAGCCCCTGCAATGGCGCCTCCAGGCTGTCCCGATTTCTCCAGCCTAACCCTAACCCTAACCCTAACCCTAGAGGATTTTCCGGGGCCCGATGGTGGGAGTAAGCGCCCCCGGGTGGTCGAGACGAGAAAGTGGTGCGAGGGCAGGTGTGTTGGCAGGGCCGCCCTTGCCTTGGCAGCCCCTTTGCAGAGCCCCTGCAATGGCGCCTCCAGGCTGTCCCGATTTCTCAAGCCTAACCCTAACCCTAACCCTAACCCTAGAGGATTTTCTGGGGCCCGATGGTGGGAGTAAGCGCCCCCGGGTGGTCGAGACGAGAAAGTGGTGCGAGGGCAGGTGTGTTGGCAGGGCCGCCCTTGCCTTGGCAGCCCCTTTGCAGAGCCCCTGCAATGGCGCCTCCAGGCTGTCCCCATTTCTCCAGCCTAACCCTAACCCTAAGCCTAAGCCTAACCCTAGAGGATTTCCGGGGCCCAATGGTGGGAGTAAGCGCGCCCGGGTGGTCGAGACGAGAAAGTGGTGCGAGGGCAGGTGTGTTGGCAGGGCCGCCCTTGCCTTGGCAGCCCCTTTGCAGAGCCCCTGCAATGGCGCCTCCAGGCTGTCCCGATTTCTCCAGCCTAACCCTAAGCCTAACCCTAACCCTAGAGGATTTTCTGGGGCCCGATGGTGGGAGTAAGCGCCCCCGGGTGGTCGAGACGAGAAAGTGGTGCGAGGGCAGGTGTGTTGGCAGGGCCGCCCTTGCCTTGGCAGCCCCTTTGCAGAGCCCCTGCAATGGCGCCTCCAGGCTGTCCCTATTTCTCAAGCCTAACCCTAACCCTAACCCTAACCCTAGAGGATTTCCGGGACCCGATGGTGGGAGTAAGCGCCCCCGGGTGGTCGAGACGAGAAAGTGGTGCGAGGGCAGGTGTGTTGGCAGGGCCGCCCTTGCCTTGGCAGCCCCTTTGCAGAGCCCCTGCAATGGCGCCTCCAGGCTGTCCCGATTTCTCCAGCCTAACCCTAACCCTAACCCTAACCCTAGAGGTTTTCCGGGACCCGATGGTGGGAGTAAGCGCCCCCGGGTGGTCGAGACGAGAAAGTGGTGCGAGGGCAGGTGTGTTGGCAGGGCCGCCCTTGCCTTGGCAGCCCCTTTGCAGAGCCCCTGCAATGGTGCCTCCAGGCTGTCCCGATTTCTCCAGCCTAACCCTAACCCTAACCCTAACCCTAGAGGATTTCCGGGGCCCAATGGTGGGAGTAAGCGCCCCCGGGTGGTCCAGACGAGAAAGTGGTGCGAGGGCAGGTGTGTTGGCAGGGCCGCCCTTGCCTTGGCAGCCCCTTTGCAGAGCCCCTGCAATGGCGCCTCCAGGCTGTCCCGATTTCTCCAGCCTAACCCTAACCCTAACCCTAACCCTAGAGGATTTTCTGGGGCCCGATGGTGGGAGTAAGTGCCCCCGGGTGGTCGAGACGAGAAAGTGGTGCGAGGGCAGGTGTGTTGGCAGGGCCGCCCTTGCCTTGGCAGCCCCTTTGCAGAGCCCCTGCAATGGCGCCTCCAGGCTGTCCCTATTTCTCAAGCCTAACCCTAACCCTAACCCTAACCCTAGAGGATTTTCCGGGGCGCGATGGTGGGAGTAAGCGCCCCCGGGTGGTCGAGACGAGAAAGTGGTGCGAGGGCAGGTGTGTTGGCAGGGCCGCCCTTGCCTTGGCAGCCCCTTTGCAGAGCCCCTGCAATGGCGCCTCCAGGCTGTCCCGATTTCTCAAGCCTAACCCTAAGCCTAACCCTAACCCTAGAGGATTTTCTGGGGCCCGATGGTGGGAGTAAGCGCCCCCGGGTGGTCGAGACGAGAAAGTGGTGCAAGGGCAGGTGTGTTGGCAGGGCCGCCCTTGCCTTGGCAGCCCCTTTGCAGAGCCCCTGCAATGGCGCCTCCAGGCTGTCCCGATTTCTCAAGCCTAACCCTAACCCTAACCCTAACCCTAGAGGATTTCCGGGACCCGATGGTGGGAGTAAGCGCCCCCGGGTGGTCGAGACGAGAAAGTGGTGCGAGGGCAGGTGTGTTGGCAGGGCCGCCCTTGCCTTGGCAGCCCCTTTGCAGAGCCCCTGCAATGGCGCCTCCAGGCTGTCCCGATTTCTCAAGCCTAACCCTAACCCTAACCCTAACCCTAGAGGATTTCCGGGGCCCAATGGTGGGAGTAAGTGCCCCCCGGTGGTCGAGACGAGAAAGTGGTGCGAGGGCAGGTGTGTTGGCAGGGCCGCCCTTGCCTTGGCAGCCCCTTTGCAGAGCCCCTGCAATGGCGCCTCCAGGCTGTCCCGATTTCTCAAGCCTAACCCTAACCCTAACCCTAACCCTAGAGGATTTTCCGGGGCCCGATGGTGGGAGTAAGCGCCCCCGGGTGTTCGAGACGAGAAAGTGGTGCGAGGGCAGGTGTGTTGGCAGGGCCGCCCTTGCCTTGGCAGCCCCTTTGCAGAGCCCCTGCAATGGCGCCTCCAGGCTGTCCCGATTTCTCAAGCCTAACCCTAACCCTAACCCTAACCCTAGAGGATTTCCGGGACCCGATGGTGGGAGTAAGCGCCCCCGGGTGGTCGAGACGAGAAAGTTGTGCGAGGGCAGGTGTGTTGGCAGGGCCGCCCTTGCCTTGGCAGCCCCTTTGCAGAGCCCCTGCAATGGCGCCTCCAGGCTGTCCCGATTTCTCAAGCCTAACCCTAACCCTAACCCTAACCCTAGAGGATTTCTGGGGCCCAATGGTGGGAGTAAGTGCCCCCGGGTGGTCGAGACGAGAAAGTGGTGCGAGGGCAGGTGTGTTGGCAGGGCCGCCCTTGCCTTGGCAGCCCCTTTGCAAAGCCCCTGCAATGGCGCCTCCAGGCTGTCCCGATTTCTCCAGCCTAACCCTAACCCTAACCCTAACCCAAGAGGATTTTCTGGGGCCCGATGGTGGGAGTAAGCGCCCCCGGGTGGTCGAGACGAGAAAGTGGTGCGAGGGCAGGTGTGTTGGCAGGGCCGCCCTTGCCTTGGCAGCCCCTTTGCAGAGCCCCTGCAATGGCGCCTCCAGGCTGTCCCAATTTCTCCCGCCTAACCCTAACCCTAACCCTAACCCTAGAGGATTTTCTGGGGCCCGATGGTGGGAGTAAGTGCCACCGGGTGTTCGAGACGAGAAAGTGGTGCGAGGGCAGGTGTGTTGGCAGGGCCGCCCTTGCCTTGGCAGCCCCTTTGCAGAGCCCCTGCAATGGCGCCTCCAGGCTGTCCCTATTTCTCCAGCCTAACCCTAACCCTAACCCTAACCCTAGAGGATTTCCGGGACCCGATGGTGGGAGTAAGCGCCCCCGGGTGGTCGAGACGAGAAAGTGGTGCGAGGGCAGGTGTGTTGGCAGGGCCGCCCTTGCCTTGGCAGCCCCTTTGCAGAGCCCCTGCAATGGCACCTCCAGGCTGTCCCGATTTCTCAAGCCTAACCCTAAGCCTAACCCTAACCCTAGAGGATTTTCTGGGGCCCGATGGTGGGAGTATGCGCCCCCGGGTGGTCGAGACGAGAAAGTGGTGCGAGGGCAGGTGTGTTGGCAGGGCCACCCTTGCCTTGGCAGCCCCTTTGCAGAGCCCCTGCAATGGTGCCTCCAGGCTGTCCCAATTTCTCCAGCCTAACCCTAACCCTAACCCTAACCCTAGAGGATTTTCTGGGGCCCGATGGTGGGAGTAAGCGCCCCTGGGTGGTCGAGACGAGAAAGTGGTGCGAGGGCAGGTGTGTTGGCAGGGCCGCCCTTGCCTTGGCAGCCCCTTTGCAGAGCCCCTGCAATGGCGCCTCCAGGCTGTCCCAATTTCTCAAGCCTAACCCTAACCCTAACCCTAACCCTAGAGGATTTCCAGGACCCGATGGTGGGAGTAAGCGCCCCCGGGTGGTCGAGACGAGAAAGTGGTGCGAGGGCAGGTGTGTTGGCAGGGCCGCCCTTGCCTTGGCAGCCCCTTTGCAGAGCCCCTGCAATGGCGCCTCCAGGCTGTCCCGATTTCTCCAGCCTAACCCTAACCCTAACCCTAACCCTAGAGGATTTTCCGGGGCGCGATGGTGGGAGTAAGTGCCCCCGGGTGTTCGAGACGAGAAAGTGGTGCGAGGGCAGGTGTGTTGGCAGGGCCGCCCTTGCCTTGGCAGCCCCTTTGCAGAGCCCCTGCAATGGCGCCTCCAGGCTGTCCCTATTTCTCCAGCCTAACCCTAACCCTAACCCTAACCCTAGAGGATTTCCGGGACCCGATGGTGGGAGTAAGTGCCCCCGGGTGGTCGAGACGAGAAAGTGGTGCAAGGGCAGGTGTGTTGGCAGGGCCGCCCTTGCCTTGGCAGCCCCTTTGCAGAGCCCCTGCAATGGCGCCTCCAGGCTGTCCCGATTTCTCCAGCCTAACCCTAACCCTAACCCTAACCCTAGAGGATTTTCTGGGGCGCGATGGTGGGAGTAAGCGCCCCTGGGTGGTCGAGACGAGAAAGTGGTGCGAGGGCAGGTGTGTTGGCAGGGCCGCCCTTGCCTTGGCAGCCCCTTTGCAGAGCCCCTGCAATGGCGCCTCCAGGCTGTCCCGATTTCTCAAGCCTAACCCTAACCCTAACCCTAACCCTAGAGGATTTCCGGGACCCGATGGTGGGAGTAAGCGCCCCCGGGTGGTCGAGACGAGAAAGTGGTGCGAGGGCAGGTGTGTTGGCAGGGCCGCCCTTGCCTTGGCAGCCCCTTTGCAGAGCCCCTGCAATGGCGCCTCCAGGCTGTCCCGATTTCTCAAGCCTAACCCTAACCCTAACCCTAACCCTAGAGGATTTCCGGGGCCCAATGGTGGGAGTAAGTGCCCCCGGGTGGTCGAGACGAGAAAGTGGTGCGAGGGCAGGTGTGTTGGCAGGGCCGCCCTTGCCTTGGCAGCCCCTTTGCAGAGCCCCTGCAATGGCGCCTCCAGGCTGTCCCGATTTCTCAAGCCTAACCCTAAGCCTAACCCTAACCCTAGAGGATTTTCCGGGGCCCGATGGTGGGAGTAAGCGCCCCCGGGTGGTCGAGACGAGAAAGTGGTGCGAGGGCAGGTGTGTTGGCAGGGCCGCCCTTGCCTTGGCAGCCCCTTTGCAGAGCCCCTGCAATGGCGCCTCCAGGCTGTCCCGATTTCTCCAGCCTAACCCTAACCCTAACCCTAACCCTAGAGGATTTCCGGGACCCGATGGTGGGAGTAAGCGCCCCCGGGTGGTCGAGACGAGAAAGTGGTGCGAGGGCAGGTGTGTTGGCAGGGCCGCCCTTGCCTTGGCAGCCCCTTTGCAGAGCCCCTGCAATGGCGCCTCCAGGCTGTCCCGATTTCTCAAGCCTAACCCTAACCCTAACCCTAACCCTAGAGGATTTCTGGGGCCCAATGGTGGGAGTAAGTGCCCCCGGGTGGTCGAGACGAGAAAGTGGTGCGAGGGCAGGTGTGTTGGCAGGGCCGCCCTTGCCTTGGCAGCCCCTTTGCAGAGCCCCTGCAATGGCGCCTCCAGGCTGTCCCGATTTCTCCAGCCTAACCCTAACCCTAACCCTAACCCAAGAGGATTTTCTGGGGCGCGATGGTGGGAGTAAGCGCCCCCGGGTGGTCGAGACGAGAAAGTGGTGCGAGGGCAGGTGTGTTGGCAGGGCCGCCCTTGCCTTGGCAGCCCCTTTGCAGAGCCCCTGCAATGGCGCCTCCAGGCTGTCCCAATTTCTCCCGCCTAACCCTAACCCTAACCCTAACCCTAGAGGATTTTCTGGGGCGCGATGGTGGGAGTAAGTGCCCCCGGGTGTTCGAGACGAGAAAGTGGTGCGAGGGCAGGTGTGTTGGCAGGGCCGCCCTTGCCTTGGCAGCCCCTTTGCAGAGCCCCTGCAATGGCGCCTCCAGGCTGTCCCTATTTCTCCAGCCTAACCCTAACCCTAACCCTAACCCTAGAGGATTTCCGGGACCCGATGGTGGGAGTAAGCGCCCCCGGGTGGTCGAGACGAGAAAGTGGTGCGAGGGCAAGTGTGTTGGCAGGGCCGCCCTTGCCTTGGCAGCCCCTTTGCAGAGCCCCTGCAATGGCACCTCCAGGCTGTCCCGATTTCTCAAGCCTAACCCTAAGCCTAACCCTAACCCTAGAGGATTTTCTGGGGCCCGATGGTGGGAGTATGCGCCCCCGGGTGGTCGAGACGAGAAAGTGGTGTGAGGGCAGGTGTGTTGGCAGGGCCACCCTTGCCTTGGCAGCCCCTTTGCAGAGCCCCTGCAATGGTGTCTCCAGGCTGTCCCAATTTCTCCAGCCTAACCCTAACCCTAAGCCTAACCCTAGAGGATTTTCTGGGGCCCGATGGTGGGAGTAAGCGCCCCTGGGTGGTCGAGACGAGAAAGTGGTGCGAGGGCAGGTGTGTTGGCAGGGCCGCCCTTGCCTTGGCAGCCCCTTTGCAGAGCCCCTGCAATGGCGCCTCCAGGCTGTCCCAATTTCTCAAGCCTAACCCTAACCCTAACCCTAACCCTAGAGGATTTCCAGGACCCGATGGTGGGAGTAAGCGCCCCCGGGTGGTCGAGACGAGAAAGTGGTGCGAGGGCAGGTGTGTTGGCAGGGCCGCCCTTGCCTTGGCAGCCCCTTTGCAGAGCCCCTGCAATGGCGCCTCCAGGCTGTCCCTATTTCTCCAGCCTAACCCTAACCCTAACCCTAACCCTAGAGGATTTCCGGGACCCGATGGTGGGAGTAAGCGCTCCCGGGTGGTCGAGACGAGAAAGTGGTGCGAGGGCAGGTGTGTTGGCAGGGCCGCCCTTGCCTTGGCAGCCCCTTTGCAGAGCCCCTGCAATGGCACCTCCAGGCTGTCCCGATTTCTCAAGCCTAACCCTAACCCTAACCCTAACCCTAGAGGATTTTCTGGGGCGCGATGGTGGGAGTAAGCGCCCCTGGGTGGTCGAGACGAGAAAGTGGTGCGAGGGCAGGTGTGTTGGCAGGGCCGCCCTTGCCTTGGCAGCCCCTTTGCAGAGCCCCTGCAATGGCGCCTCCAGGCTGTCCCGATTTCTCCAGCCTAACCCTAACCCTAACCCTAACCCTAGAGGATTTCCGGGACCCGATGGTGGGAGTAAGCGCCCCCGGGTGGTCGAGACGAGAAAGTGGTGCAAGGGCAGGTGTGTTGGCAGGGCCGCCCTTGCCTTGGCAGCCCCTTTGCAGAGCCCCTGCAATGGCGCCTCCAGGCTGTCCCGATTTCTCAAGCCTAACCCTAACCCTAACCCTAACCCTAGAGGATTTCCGGGACCCGATGGTGGGAGTAAGCGCCCCCGGGTGGTCGAGACGAGAAAGTGGTGCGAGGGCAGGTGTGTTGGCAGGGCCGCCCTTGCCTTGGCAGCCCCTTTGCAGAGCCCCTGCAATGGCGCCTCCAGGCTGTCCCGATTTCTCAAGCCTAACCCTAACCCTAACCCTAACCCTAGAGGATTTCCGGGGCCCAATGGTGGGAGTAAGTGCCCCCGGGTGGTCGAGACGAGAAAGTGGTGCGAGGGCAGGTGTGTTGGCAGGGCCGCCCTTGCCTTGGCAGCCCCTTTGCAGAGCCCCTGCAATGGCGCCTCCAGGCTGTCCCGATTTCTCAAGCCTAACCCTAAGCCTAACCCTAACCCTAGAGGATTTTCCGGGGCCCGATGGTGGGAGTAAGCGCCCCCGGGTGGTCGAGACGAGAAAGTGGTGCGAGGGCAGGTGTGTTGGCAGGGCCGCCCTTGCCTTGGCAGCCCCTTTGCAGAGCCCCTGCAATGGCGCCTCCAGGCTGTCCCGATTTCTCAAGCCTAACCCTAACCCTAACCCTAACCCTAGAGGATTTCCGGGACCCGATGGTGGGAGTAAGCGCCCCCGGGTGGTCGAGACGAGAAAGTGGTGCGAGGGCAGGTGTGTTGGCAGGGCCGCCCTTGCCTTGGCAGCCCCTTTGCAGAGCCCCTGCAATGGCGCCTCCAGGCTGTCCCGATTTCTCAAGCCTAACCCTAACCCTAACCCTAACCCTAGAGGATTTTCTGGGGCCCAATGGTGGGAGTAAGTGCCCCCGGGTGGTCGAGACGAGAAAGTGGTGCGAGGGCAGGTGTGTTGGCAGGGCCGCCCTTGCCTTGGCAGCCCCTTTGCAAAGCCCCTGCAATGGCGCCTCCAGGCTGTCCCGATTTCTCCAGCCTAACCCTAACCCTAACCCTAACCCAAGAGGATTTTCTGGGGCCCGATGGTGGGAGTAAGCGCCCCCGGGTGGTCGAGACGAGAAAGTGGTGCGAGGGCAGGTGTGTTGGCAGGGCCGCCCTTGCCTTGGCAGCCCCTTTGCAGAGCCCCTGCAATGGCGCCTCCAGGCTGTCCCAATTTCTCCCGCCTAACCCTAACCCTAACCCTAACCCTAGAGGATTTTCTGGGGCCCGATGGTGGGAGTAAGTGCCCCCGGGTGTTCGAGACGAGAAAGTGGTGCGAGGGCAGGTGTGTTGGCAGGGCCGCCCTTGCCTTGTCAGCCCCTTTGCAGAGCCCCTGCAATGGCGCCTCCAGGCTGTCCCTATTTCTCCAGCCTAACCCTAACCCTAACCCTAACCCTAGAGGATTTCCGGGACCCGATGGTGGGAGTAAGCGCCCCCGGGTGGTCGAGACGAGAAAGTGGTGCGAGGGCAGGTGTGTTGGCAGGGCCGCCCTTGCCTTGGCAGCCCCTTTGCAGAGCCCCTGCAATGGCACCTCCAGGCTGTCCCGATTTCTCAAGCCTAACCCTAACCCTAACCCTAACCCTAGAGGATTTTCTGGGGCCCGATGGTGGGAGTATGCGCCCCCGGGTGGTCGAGACGAGAAAGTGGTGCGAGGGCAGGTGTGTTGGCAGGGCCACCCTTGCCTTGGCAGCCCCTTTGCAGAGCCCCTGCAATGGTGCCTCCAGGCTGTCCCAATTTCTCCAGCCTAACCCTAACCCTAACCCTAACCCTAGAGGATTTTCTGGGGCCCGATGGTGGGAGTAAGCGCCCCTGGGTGGTCGAGACGAGAAAGTGGTGCGAGGGCAGGTGTGTTGGCAGGGCCGCCCTTGCCTTGGCAGCCCCTTTGCAGAGCCCCTGCAATGGCGCCTCCAGGCTGTCCCAATTTCTCAAGCCTAACCCTAACCCTAACCCTAACCCTAGAGGATTTCCAGGACCCGATGGTGGGAGTAAGCGCCCCCGGGTGGTCGAGACGAGAAAGTGGTGCGAGGGCAGGTGTGTTGGCAGGGCCGCCCTTGCCTTGGCAGCCCCTTTGCAGAGCCCCTGCAATGGCGCCTCCAGGCTGTCCCGATTTCTCCAGCCTAACCCTAACCCTAACCCTAACCCAAGAGGATTTTCCGGGGCGCGATGGTGGGAGTAAGCGCCCCCGGGTGTTCGAGACGAGAAAGTGGTGTGAGGGCAGGTGTGTTGGCAGGGCCGCCCTTGCCTTGGCAGCCCCTTTGCAGAGCCCCTGCAATGGCGCCTCCAGGCTGTCCCTATTTCTCCAGCCTAACCCTAACCCTAACCCTAACCCTAGAGGATTTCCGGGACCCGATGGTGGGAGTAAGTGCCCCCGGGTGGTCGAGACGAGAAAGTGGTGCAAGGGCAGGTGTGTTGGCAGGGCCGCCCTTGCCTTGGCAGCCCCTTTGCAGAGCCCCTGCAATGGCGCCTCCAGGCTGTCCCGATTTCTCCAGCCTAACCCTAACCCTAACCCTAACCCTAGAGGATTTTCTGGGGCCCGATGGTGGGAGTAAGCGCCCCTGGGTGGTCGAGACGAGAAAGTGGTGCGAGGGCAGGTGTGTTGGCAGGGCCGCCCTTGCCTTGGCAGCCCCTTTGCAGAGCCCCTGCAATGGCGCCTCCAGGCTGTCCCGATTTCTCCAGCCTAACCCTAACCCTAACCCTAACCCTAGAGGATTTCCGGGACCCGATGGTGGGAGTAAGCGCTCCCGGGTGGTCGAGACGAGAAAGTGGTGCGAGGGCAGGTGTGTTGGCAGGGCCGCCCTTGCCTTGGCAGCCCCTTTGCAGAGCCCCTGCAATGGCACCTCCAGGCTGTCCCGATTTCTCAAGCCTAACCCTAACCCTAACCCTAACCCTAGAGGATTTTCTGGGGCCCGATGGTGGGAGTAAGCGCCCCCGGGTGGTCGAGACGAGAAAGTGGTGCGAGGGCAGGTGTGTTGGCAGGGCCGCCCTTGCCTTGGCAGCCCCTTTGCAGAGCCCCTGCAATGGCGCCTCCAGGCTGTCCCAATTTCTCAAGCCTAACCCTAACCCTAACCCTAACCCTAGAGGATTTCCAGGACCCGATGGTGGGAGTAAGCGCCCCCGGGTGGTCGAGACGAGAAAGTGGTGCGAGGGCAGGTGTGTTGGCAGGGCCGCCCTTGCCTTGGCAGCCCCTTTGCAGAGCCCCTGCAATGGCGCCTCCAGGCTGTCCCGATTTCTCAAGCCTAACCCTAAGCCTAACCCTAACCCTAGAGGATTTTCTGGGGCCCGATGGTGGGAGTAAGCGCCCCCGGGTGGTCGAGACGAGAAAGTGGTGCGAGGGCAGGTGTGTTGGCAGGGCCGCCCTTGCCTTGGCAGCCCCTTTGCAGAGCCCCTGCAATGGCGCCTCCAGGCTGTCCCGATTTCTCAAGCCTAACCCTAACCCTAACCCTAACCCTAGAGGATTTCCGGGACCCGATGGTGGGAGTAAGCGCCCCCGGGTGGTCGAGACGAGAAAGTGGTGCGAGGGCAGGTGTGTTGGCAGGGCCGCCCTTGCCTTGGCAGCCCCTTTGCAGAGCCCCTGCAATGGCGCCTCCAGGCTGTCCCGATTTCTCAAGCCTAACCCTAACCCTAACCCTAACCCTAGAGGATTTCCGGGGCCCAATGGTGGGAGTAAGTGCCCCCGGGTGGTCGAGACGAGAAAGTGGTGCGAGGGCAGGTGTGTTGGCAGGGCCGCCCTTGCCTTGGCAGCCCCTTTGCAGAGCCCCTGCAATGGCGCCTCCAGGCTGTCCCGATTTCTCAAGCCTAACCCTAAGCCTAACCCTAACCCTAGAGGATTTTCCGGGGCCCGATGGTGGGAGTAAGCGCCCCCGGGTGGTCGAGACGAGAAAGTGGTGCGAGGGCAGGTGTGTTGGCAGGGCCGCCCTTGCCTTGGCAGCCCCTTTGCAGAGCCCCTGCAATGGCGCCTCCAGGCTGTCCCGATTTCTCCAGCCTAACCCTAACCCTAACCCTAACCCTAGAGGATTTCCGGGACCCGATGGTGGGAGTAAGCGCCCCCGGGTGGTCGAGACGAGAAAGTGGTGCGAGGGCAGGTGTGTTGGCAGGGCCGCCCTTGCCTTGGCAGCCCCTTTGCAGAGCCCCTGCAATGGCGCCTCCAGGCTGTCCCGATTTCTCAAGCCTAACCCTAACCCTAACCCTAACCCTAGAGGATTTCTGGGGCCCAATGGTGGGAGTAAGTGCCCCCGGGTGGTCGAGACGAGAAAGTGGTGCGAGGGCAGGTGTGTTGGCAGGGCCGCCCTTGCCTTGGCAGCCCCTTTGCAGAGCCCCTGCAATGGCGCCTCCAGGCTGTCCCGATTTCTCCAGCCTAACCCTAACCCTAACCCTAACCCTAGAGGATTTTCTGGGGCCCGATGGTGGGAGTAAGCGCCCCCGGGTGGTCGAGACGAGAAAGTGGTGCGAGGGCAGGTGTGTTGGCAGGGCCGCCCTTGCCTTGGCAGCCCCTTTGCAGAGCCCCTGCAATGGCGCCTCCAGGCTGTCCCAATTTCTCCCGCCTAACCCTAACCCTAACCCTAACCCTAGAGGATTTTCTGGGGCGCGATGGTGGGAGTAAGTGCCCCCGGGTGTTCGAGACGAGAAAGTGGTGCGAGGGCAGGTGTGTTGGCAGGGCCGCCCTTGCCTTGGCAGCCCCTTTGCAGAGCCCCTGCAATGGCGCCTCCAGGCTGTCCCTATTTCTCCAGCCTAACCCTAACCCTAACCCTAACCCTAGAGGATTTCCGGGACCCGATGGTGGGAGTAAGCGCCCCCGGGTGGTCGAGACGAGAAAGTGGTGCGAGGGCAGGTGTGTTGGCAGGGCCGCCCTTGCCTTGGCAGCCCCTTTGCAGAGCCCCTGCAATGGCACCTCCAGGCTGTCCCGATTTCTCAAGCCTAACCCTAACCCTAACCCTAACCCTAGAGGATTTTCTGGGGCGCGATGGTGGGAGTAAGCGCCCCTGGGTGGTCGAGACGAGAAAGTGGTGCGAGGGCAGGTGTGTTGGCAGGGCCGCCCTTGCCTTGGCAGCCCCTTTGCAGAGCCCCTGCAATGGCGCCTCCAGGCTGTCCCGATTTCTCCAGCCTAACCCTAACCCTAACCCTAACCCTAGAGGATTTCCGGGACCCGATGGTGGGAGTAAGCGCTCCCGGGTGGTCGAGACGAGAAAGTGGTGCAAGGGCAGGTGTGTTGGCAGGGCCACCCTTGCCTTGGCAGCCCCTTTGCAGAGCCCCTGCAATGGCGCCTCCAGGCTGTCCCGATTTCTCAAGCCTAACCCTAACCCTAACCCTAACCCTAGAGGATTTCCGGGACCCGATGGTGGGAGTAAGCGCCCCCGGGTGGTCGAGACGAGAAAGTGGTGCGAGGGCAGGTGTGTTGGCAGGGCCGCCCTTGCCTTGGCAGCCCCTTTGCAGAGCCCCTGCAATGGCGCCTCCAGGCTGTCCCGATTTCTCAAGCCTAACCCTAACCCTAACCCTAACCCTAGAGGATTTCCGGGGCCCAATGGTGGGAGTAAGTGCCCCCGGGTGGTCGAGACGAGAAAGTGGTGCGAGGGCAGGTGTGTTGGCAGGGCCGCCCTTGCCTTGGCAGCCCCTTTGCAGAGCCCCTGCAATGGCGCCTCCAGGCTGTCCCGATTTCTCAAGCCTAACCCTAAGCCTAACCCTAACCCTAGAGGATTTTCCGGGGCCCGATGGTGGGAGTAAGCGCCCCCGGGTGGTCGAGACGAGAAAGTGGTGCGAGGGCAGGTGTGTTGGCAGGGCCGCCCTTGCCTTGGCAGCCCCTTTGCAGAGCCCCTGCAATGGCGCCTCCAGGCTGTCCCGATTTCTCAAGCCTAACCCTAACCCTAACCCTAACCCTAGAGGATTTCCGGGACCCGATGGTGGGAGTAAGCGCCCCCGGGTGGTCGAGACGAGAAAGTGGTGCGAGGGCAGGTGTGTTGGCAGGGCCGCCCTTGCCTTGGCAGCCCCTTTGCAGAGCCCCTGCAATGGCGCCTCCAGGCTGTCCCGATTTCTCAAGCCTAACCCTAACCCTAACCCTAACCCTAGAGGATTTTCTGGGGCCCAATGGTGGGAGTAAGTGCCCCCGGGTGGTCGAGACGAGAAAGTGGTGCGAGGGCAGGTGTGTTGGCAGGGCCGCCCTTGCCTTGGCAGCCCCTTTGCAAAGCCCCTGCAATGGCGCCTCCAGGCTGTCCCGATTTCTCCAGCCTAACCCTAACCCTAACCCTAACCCAAGAGGATTTTCTGGGGCCCGATGGTGGGAGTAAGCGCCCCCGGGTGGTCGAGACGAGAAAGTGGTGCGAGGGCAGGTGTGTTGGCAGGGCCGCCCTTGCCTTGGCAGCCCCTTTGCAGAGCCCCTGCAATGGCGCCTCCAGGCTGTCCCAATTTCTCCCGCCTAACCCTAACCCTAACCCTAACCCTAGAGGATTTTCTGGGGCCCGATGGTGGGAGTAAGTGCCCCCGGGTGTTCGAGACGAGAAAGTGGTGCGAGGGCAGGTGTGTTGGCAGGGCCGCCCTTGCCTTGGCAGCCCCTTTGCAGAGCCCCTGCAATGGCGCCTCCAGGCTGTCCCTATTTCTCCAGCCTAACCCTAACCCTAACCCTAACCCTAGAGGATTTCCGGGACCCGATGGTGGGAGTAAGCGCCCCCGGGTGGTCGAGACGAGAAAGTGGTGCGAGGGCAGGTGTGTTGGCAGGGCCGCCCTTGCCTTGGCAGCCCCTTTGCAGAGCCCCTGCAATGGCACCTCCAGGCTGTCCCGATTTCTCAAGCCTAACCCTAAGCCTAACCCTAACCCTAGAGGATTTTCTGGGGCCCGATGGTGGGAGTATGCGCCCCCGGGTGGTCGAGACGAGAAAGTGGTGCGAGGGCAGGTGTGTTGGCAGGGCCACCCTTGCCTTGGCAGCCCCTTTGCAGAGCCCCTGCAATGGCGCCTCCAGGCTGTCCCAATTTCTCCAGCCTAACCCTAACCCTAACCCTAACCCTAGAGGATTTTCTGGGGCCCGATGGTGGGAGTAAGCGCCCCTGGGTGGTCGAGACGAGAAAGTGGTGCGAGGGCAGGTGTGTTGGCAGGGCCGCCCTTGCCTTGGCAGCCCCTTTGCAGAGCCCCTGCAATGGCGCCTCCAGGCTGTCCCAATTTCTCAAGCCTAACCCTAACCCTAACCCTAACCCTAGAGGATTTCCAGGACCCGATGGTGGGAGTAAGCGCCCCCGGGTGGTCGAGACGAGAAAGTGGTGCGAGGGCAGGTGTGTTGGCAGGGCCGCCCTTGCCTTGGCAGCCCCTTTGCAGAGCCCCTGCAATGGCGCCTCCAGGCTGTCCCGATTTCTCCAGCCTAACCCTAACCCTAACCCTAACCCTAGAGGATTTTCCGGGGCGCGATGGTGGGAGTAAGCGCCCCCGGGTGTTCGAGACGAGAAAGTGGTGTGAGGGCAGGTGTGTTGGCAGGGCCACCCTTGCCTTGGCAGCCCCTTTGCAGAGCCCCTGCAATGGCGCCTCCAGGCTGTCCCTATTTCTCCAGCCTAACCCTAACCCTAACCCTAACCCTAGAGGATTTCCGGGACCCGATGGTGGGAGTAAGTGCCCCCGGGTGGTCGAGACGAGAAAGTGGTGCAAGGGCAGGTGTGTTGGCAGGGCCGCCCTTGCCTTGGCAGCCCCTTTGCAGAGCCCCTGCAATGGCGCCTCCAGGCTGTCCCGATTTCTCCAGCCTAACCCTAACCCTAACCCTAACCCTAGAGGATTTTCTGGGGCGCGATGGTGGGAGTAAGCGCCCCTGGGTGGTCGAGACGAGAAAGTGGTGCGAGGGCAGGTGTGTTGGCAGGGCCGCCCTTGCCTTGGCAGCCCCTTTGCAGAGCCCCTGCAATGGCGCCTCCAGGCTGTCCCTATTTCTCCAGCCTAACCCTAACCCTAACCCTAACCCTAGAGGATTTCCGGGACCCGATGGTGGGAGTAAGCGCTCCCGGGTGGTCGAGACGAGAAAGTGGTGCGAGGGCAGGTGTGTTGGCAGGGCCGCCCTTGCCTTGGCAGCCCCTTTGCAGAGCCCCTGCAATGGCACCTCCAGGCTGTCCCGATTTCTCAAGCCTAACCCTAACCCTAACCCTAACCCTAGAGGATTTTCTGGGGCCCGATGGTGGGAGTATGCGCCCCCGGGTGGTCGAGATGAGAAAGTGGTGCGAGGGCAGGTGTGTTGGCAGGGCCACCCTTGCCTTGGCAGCCCCTTTGCAGAGCCCCTGCAATGGTGCCTCCAGGCTGTCCCGATTTCTCCAGCCTAACCCTAACCCTAACCCTAACCCTAGAGGATTTTCTGGGGCCCGATGGTGGGAGTAAGCGCCCCTGGGTGGTCGAGACGAGAAAGTGGTGCGAGGGCAGGTGTGTTGGCAGGGCCGCCCTTGCCTTGGCAGCCCCTTTGCAGAGCCCCTGCAATGGCGCCTCCAGGCTGTCCCAATTTCTCAAGCCTAACCCTAACCCTAACCCTAACCCTAGAGGATTTCCAGGACCCGATGGTGGGAGTAAGCGCCCCCGGGTGGTCGAGACGAGAAAGTGGTGCGAGGGCAGGTGTGTTGGCAGGGCCGCCCTTGCCTTGGCAGCCCCTTTGCAGAGCCCCTGCAATGGCGCCTCCAGGCTGTCCCGATTTCTCCAGCCTAACCCTAAGCCTAACCCTAACCCTAGAGGATTTTCTGGGGCCCGATGGTGGGAGTAAGCGCCCCCGGGTGGTCGAGACGAGAAAGTGGTGTGAGGGCAGGTGTGTTGGCAGGGCCGCCCTTGCCTTGGCAGCCCCTTTGCAGAGCCCCTGCAATGGCGCCTCCAGGCTGTCCCGATTTCTCCAGCCTAACCCTAAGCCTAACCCTAACCCTAGAGGATTTCCGGGACCCGATGGTGGGAGTAAGTGCCCCCGGGTGGTCGAGACGAGAAAGTGGTGCAAGGGCAGGTGTGTTGGCAGGGCCGCCCTTGCCTTGGCAGCCCCTTTGCAGAGCCCCTGCAATGGCGCCTCCAGGCTGTCCCGATTTCTCCAGCCTAACCCTAACCCTAACCCTAACCCTAGAGGATTTTCTGGGGCGCGATGGTGGGAGTAAGCGCCCCTGGGTGGTCCAGACGAGAAAGTGGTGCGAGGGCAGGTGTGTTGGCAGGGCCGCCCTTGCCTTGGCAGCCCCTTTGCAGAGCCCCTGCAATGGCGCCTCCAGGCTGTCCCGATTTCTCAAGCCTAACCCTAAGCCTAACCCTAACCCTAGAGGATTTTCTGGGGCCCGATGGTGGGAGTAAGCGCCCCCGGGTGGTCGAGACGAGAAAGTGGTGCGAGGGCAGGTGTGTTGGCAGGGCCGCCCTTGCCTTGGCAGCCCCTTTGCAGAGCCCCTGCAATGGCGCCTCCAGGCTGTCCTGATTTCTCAAGCCTAACCCTAACCCTAACCCTAACCCTAACCCTAGAGGATTTCCGGGGCCCAATGGTGGGAGTAAGTGCCCCCGGGTGGTCGAGACGAGAAAGTGGTGCGAGGGCAGGTGTGTTGGCAGGGCCGCCCTTGCCTTGGCAGCCCCTTTGCAGAGCCCCTGCAATGGCGCCTCCAGGCTGTCCCGATTTCTCAAGCCTAACCCTAACCCTAACCCTAACCCTAGAGGATTTTCTGGGGCGCGATGGTGGGAGTAAGCGCCCCCGGGTGGTCGAGACGAGAAAGTGGTGCGAGGGCAGGTGTGTTGGCAGGGCCGCCCTTGCCTTGGCAGCCCCTTTGCAGAGCCCCTGCAATGGCGCCTCCAGGCTGTCCCTTTTTCTCCAGCCTAACCCTAACCCTAACCCTAACCCTAGAGGATTTCCGGGACCCGATGGTGGGAGTAAGCGCCCCCGGGTGGTCAAGACGAGAAAGTGGTGCGAGGGCAGGTGTGTTGGCAGGGCCGCCCTTGCCTTGGCAGCCCCTTTGCAGAGCCCCTGCAATGGCGCCTCCAGGCTGTCCCTATTTCTCCAGCCTAACCCTAACCCTAACCCTAACCCTAGAGGATTTTCCGGGGCGCGATGGTGGGAGTAAGCGCCCCCGGGTGGTCGAGACGAGAAAGTGGTGCGAGGGCAGGTGTGTTGGCAGGGCCGCCCTTGCCTTGGCAGCCCCTTTGCAGAGCCCCTGCAATGGCGCCTCCAGGCTGTCCCTATTTCTCAAGCCTAACCCTAACCCTAACCCTAACCCTAGAGGATTTTCCGGGGCGCGATGGTGGGAGCAAGCGCCCCCGGGTGGTCGAGACGAGAAAGTGGTGCGAGGGCAGGTGTGTTGGCAGGGCCGCCCTTGCCTTGGCAGCCCCTTTGCAGAGCCCCTGCAATGGCGCCTCCAGGCTGTCCCGATTTCTCAAGCCTAACCCTAACCCTAACCCTAACCCTAGAGGATTTTCCGGGGCGCGATGGTGGGAGTAAGCGCCCCCGGGTGGTCCAGACGAGAAAGTGGTGCGAGGGCAGGTGTGTTGGCAGGGCCGCCCTTGCCTTGGCAGCCCCTTTGCAGAGCCCCTGCAATGGCGCCTCCAGGCTGTCCCGATTTCTCCAGCCTAACCCTAACCCTAACCCTAACCCTAGAGGATTTTCTGGGGCCCGATGGTGGGAGTAAGCGCCCCCGGGTGGTCGAGACGAGAAAGTGGTGCGAGGGCAGGTGTGTTGGCAGGGCCGCCCTTGCCTTGGCAGCCCCTTTGCAGAGCCCCTGCAATGGCGCCTCCAGGCTGTCCCGATTTCTCCAGCCTAACCCTAACCCTAAGCCTAACCCTAGAGGATTTTCCGGGGCCCGATGGTGGGAGTAAGCGCCCCCGGGTGGTCGAGACGAGAAAGTGGTGCGAGGGCAGGTGTGTTGGCAGGGCCGCCCTTGCCTTGGCAGCCCCTTTGCAGAGCCCCTGCAATGGCGCCTCCAGGCTGTCCCGATTTCTCAAGCCTAACCCTAAGCCTAACCCTAACCGTAGAGGATTTTCTGGGGCCCGATGGTGGGAGTAAGCGCCCCCGGGTGGTCGAGACGAGAAAGTGGTGCGAGGGCAGGTGTGTTGGCAGGGCCGCCCTTGCCTTGGCAGCCCCTTTGCAGAGCCCCTGCAATGGCGCCTCCAGGCTGTCCCGATTTCTCAAGCCTAACCCTAAGCCTAACCCTAACCCTAGAGGATTTCCGGGACCCGATGGTGGGAGTAAGCGCCCCCGGGTGGTCGAGACGAGAAAGTGGTGCGAGGGCAGGTGTGTTGGCAGGGCCGCCCTTGCCTTGGCAGCCCCTTTGCAGAGCCCCTGCAATGGCGCCTCCAGGCTGTCCCGATTTCTCAAGCCTAACCCTAACCCTAACCCTAACCCTAGAGGATTTCTGGGGCCCAATGGTGGGAGTAAGTGCCCCCGGGTGGTCGAGACGAGAAAGTGGTGCGAGGGCAGGTGTGTTGGCAGGGCCGCCCTTGCCTTGGCAGCCCCTTTGCAAAGCCCCTGCAATGGCGCCTCCAGGCTGTCCCTATTTCTCAAGCCTAACCCTAACCCTAACCCTAACCCTAGAGGATTTTCTGGGGCCCGATGGTTGCAGTAAGCGCCCCCGGGTGGTCGAGACGAGAAAGTGGTGCGAGGGCAGGTGTGTTGGCAGGGCCGCCCTTGCCTTGGCAGCCCCTTTGCAGAGCCCCTGCAATGGCGCCTCCAGGCTGTCCCAATTTCTCCCGCCTAACCCTAACCCTAACCCTAACCCTAACCCTAACCCTAGAGGATTTTCTGGGGCCCGATGGTGGGAGTAAGTGCCACCGGGTGTTCGAGACGAGAAAGTGGTGCGAGGGCAGGTGTGTTGGCAGGGCCGCCCTTGCCTTGGCAGCCCCTTTGCAGAGCCCCTGCAATGGCGCCTCCAGGCTGTCCCTATTTCTCCAGCCTAACCCTAACCCTAACCCTAACCCTAGAGGATTTCCGGGACCCGATGGTGGGAGTAAGCGCTCCCGGGTGGTCGAGACGAGAAAGTGGTGCGAGGGCAGGTGTGTTGGCAGGGCCGCCCTTGCCTTGGCAGCCCCTTTGAAGAGCCCCTGCAATGGCACCTCCAGGCTGTCCCGATTTCTCAAGCCTAACCCTAAGCCTAACCCTAACCCTAGAGGATTTTCTGGGGCCCGATGGTGGGAGTATGCGCCCCCGGGTGGTCGAGACGAGAAAGTGGTGCGAGGGCAGGTGTGTTGGCAGGGCCGCCCTTGCCTTGGCAGCCCCTTTGCAGAGCCCCTGCAATGGCGCCTCCAGGCTGTCCCAATTTCTCCCGCCTAACCCTAACCCTAACCCTAACCCTAACCCTAGAGGATTTCCAGGACCCGATGGTGGGAGTAAGCGCCCCCGGGTGGTCGAGACGAGAAAGTGGTGCGAGGGCAGGTGTGTTGGCAGGGCCGCCCTTGCCTTGGCAGCCCCTTTGCAGAGCCCCTGCAATGGCGCCTCCAGGCTGTCCCGATTTCTCCAGCCTAACCCTAACCCTAACCCTAACCCTAGAGGATTTTCCGGGGCGCGATGGTGGGAGTAAGCGCCCCCGGGTGTTCGAGACGAGAAAGTGGTGCGAGGGCAGGTGTGTTGGCAGGGCCGCCCTTGCCTTGGCAGCCCCTTTGCAGAGCCCCTGCAATGGTGCCTCCAGGCTGTCCCTATTTCTCCAGCCTAACCCTAAGCCTAACCCTAACCCTAGAGGATTTCCGGGACCCGATGGTGGGAGTAAGTGCCCCCGGGTGGTCGAGACGAGAAAGTGGTGCGAGGGCAGGTGTGTTGGCAGGGCCGCCCTTGCCTTGGCAGCCCCTTTGCAGAGCCCCTGCAATGGCGCCTCCAGGCTGTCCCTTTTTCTCCAGCCTAACCCTAACCCTAACCCTAACCCTAGAGGATTTCCTGGACCCGATGGTGGGAGTAAGCGCCCCCGGGTGGTCGAGACGAGAAAGTGGTGCGAGGGCAGGTGTGTTGGCAGGGCCGCCCTTGCCTTGGCAGCCCCTTTGCAGAGCCCCTGCAATGGCGCCTCCAGGCTGTCCCGATTTCTCAAGCCTAACCCTAACCCTAACCCTAACCCTAGAGGATTTTCCGGGGCGCGATGGTGGGAGTAAGCGCCCCCGGGTGGTCGAGACGAGAAAGTGGTGCGAGGGCAGGTGTGTTGGCAGGGCCGCCCTTGCCTTGGCAGCCCCTTTGCAGAGCCCCTGCAATGGCGCCTCCAGGCTGTCCCTATTTCTCAAGCCTAACCCTAACCCTAACCCTAACCCTAGAGGATTTTCCGGGGCGCGATGGTGGGAGCAAGCGCCCCCGGGTGGTCGAGACGAGAAAGTGGTGCGAGGGCAGGTGTGTTGGCAGGGCCGCCCTTGCCTTGGCAGCCCCTTTGCAGAGCCCCTGCAATGGCACCTCCAGGCTGTCCCGATTTCTCAAGCCTAACCCTAACCCTAACCCTAACCCTAGAGGATTTTCCGGGACCCGATGGTGGGAGTAAGCGCCCCCGGGTGGTGGAGACGAGAAAGTGGTGCGAGGGCAGGTGTGTTGGCAGGGCCGCCCTTGCCTTGGCAGCCCCTTTGCAGAGCCCCTGCAATGGCGCCTCCAGGCTGTCCCGATTTCTCCAGCCTAACCCTAAGCCTAACCCTAACCCTAGAGGATTTTCTGGGGCCCGATGGTGGGAGTAAGCGCCCCCGGGTGGTCGAGACGAGAAAGTGGTGCGAGGGCAGGTGTGTTGGCAGGGCCGCCCTTGCCTTGGCAGCCCCTTTGCAGAGCCCCTGCAATGGCGCCTCCAGGCTGTCCCTATTTCTCAAGCCTAACCCTAAGCCTAACCCTAACCCTAGAGGATTTTCCGGGGCGCGATGGTGGGAGTAAGCGCCCCCGGGTGGTCGAGACGAGAAAGTGGTGCGAGGGCAGGTGTGTTGGCAGGGCCGCCCTTGCCTTGGCAGCCCCTTTGCAGAGCCCCTGCAATGGCGCCTCCAGGCTGTCCCGATTTCTCAAGCCTAACCCTAACCCTAACCCTAACCCTAGAGGATTTTCTGGGGCCCGATGGTGGGAGTAAGCGCCCCCGGGTGGTCGAGACGAGAAAGTGGTGCGAGGGCAGGTGTGTTGGCAGGGCCGCCCTTGCCTTGGCAGCCCCTTTGCAGAGCCCCTGCAATGGCGCCTCCAGGCTGTCCCTATTTCTCAAGCCTAACCCTAACCCTAACCCTAACCCTAGAGGATTTTCCGGGGCCCGATGGTGGGAGTAAGCGCCCCCGGGTGGTCGAGACGAGAAAGTGGTGCGAGGGCAGGTGTGTTGGCAGGGCCGCCCTTGCCTTGGCAGCCCCTTTGCAGAGCCCCTGCAATGGCGCCTCCAGGCTGTCCCGATTTCTCCAGCCTAACCCTAACCCTAACCCTAACCCTAACCCTAGAGGATTTTCTGGGGCGCGATGGTGGGAGTAAGTGCCACCGGGTGTTCGAGACGAGAAAGTGGTGCGAGGGCAGGTGTGTTGGCAGGGCCGCCCTTGCCTTGGCAGCCCCTTTGCAGAGCCCCTGCAATGGCGCCTCCAGGCTGTCCCTATTTCTCCAGCCTAACCCTAACCCTAACCCTAACCCTAGAGGATTTCCGGGACCCGATGGTGGGAGTAAGCGCTCCCGGGTGGTCGAGACGAGAAAGTGGTGCGAGGGCAGGTGTGTTGGCAGGGCCGCCCTTGCCTTGGCAGCCCCTTTGAAGAGCCCCTGCAATGGCACCTCCAGGCTGTCCCGATTTCTCAAGCCTAACCCTAAGCCTAACCCTAACCCTAGAGGATTTTCTGGGGCCCGATGGTGGGAGTATGCGCCCCCGGGTGGTCGAGACGAGAAAGTGGTGCGAGGGCAGGTGTGTTGGCAGGGCCACCCTTGCCTTGGCAGCCCCTTTGCAGAGCCCCTGCAATGGTGCCTCCAGGCTGTCCCAATTTCTCCAGCCTAACCCTAACCCTAACCCTAACCCTAGAGAATTTTCTGGGGCCCGATGGTGGGAGTAAGCGCCCCTGGGTGGTCGAGACGAGAAAGTGGTGCGAGGGCAGGTGTGTTGGCAGGGCCGCCCTTGCCTTGGCAGCCCCTTTGCAGAGCCCCTGCAATGGCGCCTCCAGGCTGTCCCAATTTCTCAAGCCTAACCCTAACCCTAACCCTAACCCTAGAGGATTTCCAGGACCCGATGGTGGGAGTAAGCGCCCCCGGGTGGTCGAGACGAGAAAGTGGTGCGAGGGCAGGTGTGTTGGCAGGGCCGCCCTTGCCTTGGCAGCCCCTTTGCAGAGCCCCTGCAATGGCGCCTCCAGGCTGTCCCGATTTCTCCAGCCTAACCCTAACCCTAACCCTAACCCTAGAGGATTTTCCGGGGCGCGATGGTGGGAGTAAGCGCCCCCGGGTGTTCGAGACGAGAAAGTGGTGTGAGGGCAGGTGTGTTGGCAGGGCCGCCCTTGCCTTGGCAGCCCCTTTGCAGAGCCCCTGCAATGGCGCCTCCAGGCTGTCCCGATTTCTCAAGCCTAACCCTAACCCTAAGCCTAACCCTAGAGGTTTTCCGGGACCCGATGGTGGGAGTAAGTGCCCCCGGGTGGTCGAGACGAGAAAGTGGTGCAAGGGCAGGTGTGTTGGCAGGGCCGCCCTTGCCTTGGCAGCCCCTTTGCAGAGCCCCTGCAATGGCACCTCCAGGCTGTCCCGATTTCTCAAGCCTAACCCTAACCCTAAGCCTAACCCTAGAGGATTTTCCGGGACCCGATGGTGGGAGTAAGCGCCCCCGGGTGGTCGAGACGAGAAAGTGGTGCGAGGGCAGGTGTGTTGGCAGGGCCGCCCTTGCCTTGGCAGCCCCTTTGCAGAGCCCCTGCAATGGCGCCTCCAGGCTGTCCCGATTTCTCCAGCCTAACCCTAACCCTAACCCTAACCCAAGAGGATTTTCTGGGGCCCGATGGTGGGAGTAAGCGCCCCCGGGTGGTCGAGACGAGAAAGTGGTGCGAGGGCAGGTGTGTTGGCAGGGCCGCCCTTGCCTTGGCAGCCCCTTTGCAGAGCCCCTGCAATGGCGCCTCCAGGCTGTCCCGATTTCTCAAGCCTAACCCTAAGCCTAACCCTAACCCTAGAGGATTTTCCGGGGCCCGATGGTGGGAGTAAGCGCCCCCGGGTGGTCGAGACGAGAAAGTGGTGCGAGGGCAGGTGTGTTGGCAGGGCCGCCCTTGCCTTGGCAGCCCCTTTGCAGAGCCCCTGCAATGGCGCCTCCAGGCTGTCCCGATTTCTCAAGCCTAACCCTAAGCCTAACCCTAACCCTAGAGGATTTTCTGGGGCCCGATGGTGGGAGTAAGCGCCCCTGGGTGGTCGAGACGAGAAAGTGGTGCAAGGGCAGGTGTGTTGGCAGGGCCGCCCTTGCCTTGGCAGCCCCTTTGCAGAGCCCCTGCAATGGCGCCTCCAGGCTGTCCCGATTTCTCCAGCCTAACCCTAACCCTAACCCTAACCCTAGAGGATTTTTGGGACCCGATGGTGGGAGTAAGGGCCCCCGGGTGGTCGAGACGAGAAAGTGGTGCGAGGGCAGGTGTGTTGGCAGGGCCGCCCTTGCCTTGGCAGCCCCTTTGCAGAGCCCCTGCAATGGTGCCTCCAGGCTGTCCCGATTTCTCAAGCCTAACCCTAACCCTAACCCTAACCCTAGAGGATTTTCTGGGGCGCGATGGTGGGAGTAAGCGCCCCCGGGTGGTCGAGACGAGAAAGTGGTGCGAGGGCAGGTGTGTTGGCAGGGCCGCCCTTGCCTTGGCAGCCCCTTTACAGAGCCCCTGCAATGGCGCCTCCAGGCTGTCCCCATTTCTCCAGCCTAACCCTAACCCTAACCCTAACCCTAACCCTAGAGGATTTTCCGGGGCCCAATGGTGGGAGTAAGCGCGCCCGGGTGGTCGAGACGAGAAAGTGGTGCGAGGGCAGGTGTGTTGGCAGGGCCGCCCTTGCCTTGGCAGCCCCTTTGCAGAGCCCCTGCAATGGCGCCTCCAGGCTGTCCCGATTTCTCAAGCCTAACCCTAAGCCTAACCCTAACCCTAGAGGATTTTCTGGGGCCCGATGGTGGGAGTAAGCGCCCCCGGGTGGTCGAGACGAGAAAGTGGTGCGAGGGCAGGTGTGTTGGCAGGGCCGCCCTTGCCTTGGCAGCCCCTTTGCAGAGCCCCTGCAATGGCGCCTCCAGGCTGTCCCTATTTCTCAAGCCTAACCCTAACCCTAACCCTAGAGGATTTCCGGGACCCGATGGTGGGAGTAAGCGCCCCCGGGTGGTCGAGACGAGAAAGTGGTGCAAGGGCAGGTGTGTTGGCAGGGCCGCCCTTGCCTTGGCAGCCCCTTTGCAGAGCCCCTGCAATGGCGCCTCCAGGCTGTCCCGATTTCTCCAGCCTAACCCTAACCCTAACCCTAACCCTAGAGGATTTTCGGGACCCGATGGTGGGAGTAAGCGCCCCCGGGTGGTCGAGACGAGAAAGTGGTGCGAGGGCAGGTGTGTTGGCAGGGCCGCCCTTGCCTTGGCAGCCCCTTTGCAGAGCCCCTGCAATGGCGCCTCCAGGCTGTCCCTATTTCTCCAGCCTAACCCTAACCCTAACCCTAACCCTAGAGGATTTCCGGGACCCGATGGTGGGAGTAAGCGCCCCCGGGTGGTCGAGACGAGAAAGTGGTGCGAGGGCAGGTGTGTTGGCAGGGCCGCCCTTGCCTTGGCAGCCCCTTTGCAGAGCCCCTGCAATGGCGCCTCCAGGCTGTCCCTTTTTCTCCAGCCTAACCCTAACCCTAACCCTAACCCTAGAGGATTTCCGGGACCCGATGGTGGGAGTAAGCGCCCCCGGGTGGTCGAGACGAGAAAGTGGTGCGAGGGCAGGTGTGTTGGCAGGGCCGCCCTTGCCTTGGCAGCCCCTTTGCAGAGCCCCTGCAATGGCGCCTCCAGGCTGTCCCTATTTCTCCAGCCTAACCCTAACCCTAACCCTAACCCTAGAGGATTTTCCGGGGCGCGATGGTGGGAGCAAGCGCCCCCGGGTGGTCGAGACGAGAAAGTGGTGCGAGGGCAGGTGTGTTGGCAGGGCCGCCCTTGCCTTGGCAGCCCCTTTGCAGAGCCCCTGCAATGGCGCCTCCAGGCTGTCCCGATTTCTCAAGCCTAACCCTAAGCCTAACCCTAACCCTAGAGGATTTTCCGGGGCCCGATGGTGGGAGTAAGCGCCCCCGGGTGGTCGAGACGAGAAAGTGGTGCGAGGGCAGGTGTGTTGGCAGGGCCGCCCTTGCCTTGGCAGCCCCTTTGCAGAGCCCCTGCAATGGCGCCTCCAGGCTGTCCCGATTTCTCCAGCCTAACCCTAACCCTAACCCTAACCCAAGAGGATTTTCTGGGGCCCGATGGTGGGAGTAAGCGCCCCCGGGTGGTCGAGACGAGAAAGTGGTGCGAGGGCAGGTGTGTTGGCAGGGCCGCCCTTGCCTTGGCAGCCCCTTTGCAGAGCCCCTGCAATGGCGCCTCCAGGCTGTCCCTATTTCTCAAGCCTAACCCTAACCCTAACCCTAACCCTAGAGGATTTTCCGGGGCGCGATGGTGGGAGTAAGCGCCCCCGGGTGGTCGAGACGAGAAAGTGGTGCGAGGGCAGGTGTGTTGGCAGGGCCGCCCTTGCCTTGGCAGCCCCTTTGCAGAGCCCCTGCAATGGCGCCTCCAGGCTGTCCCTATTTCTCAAGCCTAACCCTAAGCCTAACCCTAACCCTAGAGGATTTTCTGGGGCGCGATGGTGGGAGTAAGCGCCCCCGGGTGGTCGAGACGAGAAAGTGGTGCGAGGGCAGGTGTGTTGGCAGGGCCGCCCTTGCCTTGGCAGCCCCTTTGCAGAGCCCCTGCAATGGCGCCTCCAGGCTGTCCCGATTTCTCAAGCCTAACCCTAACCCTAACCCTAACCCTAGAGGATTTCCGGGACCCGATGGTGGGAGTAAGCGCCCCCGGGTGGTCGAGACGAGAAAGTGGTGCGAGGGCAGGTGTGTTGGCAGGGCCGCCCTTGCCTTGGCAGCCCCTTTGCAGAGCCCCTGCAATGGCGCCTCCAGGCTGTCCCGATTTCTCAAGCCTAACCCTAACCCTAACCCTAACCCTAGAGGATTTCCGGGGCCCAATGGTGGGAGTAAGTGCCCCCGGGTGGTCGAGACGAGAAAGTGGTGCGAGGGCAGGTGTGTTGGCAGGGCCGCCCTTGCCTTGGCAGCCCCTTTGCAGAGCCCCTGCAATGGCGCCTCCAGGCTGTCCCGATTTCTCCAGCCTAACCCTAACCCTAACCCTAACCCTAGAGGATTTTCCGGGGCCCGATGGTGGGAGTAAGCGCCCCCGGGTGGTCGAGACGAGAAAGTGGTGCGAGGGCAGGTGTGTTGGCAGGGCCGCCCTTGCCTTGGCAGCCCCTTTGCAGAGCCCCTGCAATGGCGCCTCCAGGCTGTCCCGATTTCTCAAGCCTAACCCTAACCCTAACCCTAACCCTAGAGGTTTTCCGGGACCCGATGGTGGGAGTAAGCGCCCCCGGGTGGTCGAGACGAGAAAGTGGTGCGAGGGCAGGTGTGTTGGCAGGGCCGCCCTTGCCTTGGCAGCCCCTTTGCAGAGCCCCTGCAATGGCGCCTCCAGGCTGTCCCGATTTCTCAAGCCTAACCCTAACCCTAACCCTAACCCTAGAGGATTTCCGGGGCCCAATGGTGGGAGTAAGTGCCCCCGGGTGGTCGAGACGAGAAAGTGGTGCGAGGGCAGGTGTGTTGGCAGGGCCGCCCTTGCCTTGGCAGCCCCTTTGCAAAGCTCCTGCAATGGCGCCTCCAGGCTGTCCCTATTTCTCAAGCCTAACCCTAACCCTAACCCTAACCCTAGAGGATTTTCTGGGGCACGATGGTTGCAGTAAGCGCCCCCGGGTGGTCGAGACGAGAAAGTGGTGCGAGGGCAGGTGTGTTGGCAGGGCCGCCCTTGCCTTGGCAGCCCCTTTGCAGAGCCCCTGCAATGGCGCCTCCAGGCTGTCCCAATTTCTCCCGCCTAACCCTAACCCTAACCCTAACCCTAACCCTAGAGGATTTTCTGGGGCCCGATGGTGGGAGTAAGTGCCACCGGGTGGTCGAGACGAGAAAGTGGTGCGAGGGCAGGTGTGTTGGCAGGGCCGCCCTTGCCTTGGCAGCCCCTTTGCAGAGCCCCTGCAATGGCGCCTCCAGGCTGTCCCTATTTCTCCAGCCTAACCCTAACCCTAACCCTAACCCTAGAGGATTTCCGGGACCCGATGGTGGGAGTAAGCGCTCCCGGGTGGTCGAGACGAGAAAGTGGTGCGAGGGCAGGTGTGTTGGCAGGGCCGCCCTTGCCTTGGCAGCCCCTTTGAAGAGCCCCTGCAATGGCACCTCCAGGCTGTCCCGATTTCTCAAGCCTAACCCTAACCCTAACCCTAACCCTAGAGGATTTTCTGGGGCCCGATGGTGGGAGTATGCGCCCCCGGGTGGTCGAGACGAGAAAGTGGTGCGAGGGCAGGTGTGTTGGCAGGGCCACCCTTGCCTTGGCAGCCCCTTTGCAGAGCCCCTGCAATGGTGCCTCCAGGCTGTCCCAATTTCTCCAGCCTAACCCTAACCCTAACCCTAACCCTAGAGGATTTTCTGGGGCCCGATGGTGGGAGTAAGCGCCCCTGGGTGGTCGAGACGAGAAAGTGGTGCGAGGGCAGGTGTGTTGGCAGGGCCGCCCTTGCCTTGGCAGCCCCTTTGCAGAGCCCCTGCAATGGCGCCTCCAGGCTGTCCCAATTTCTCAAGCCTAACCCTAACCCTAACCCTAACCCTAGAGGATTTCCAGGACCCGATGGTGGGAGTAAGCGCCCCCGGGTGGTCGAGATGAGAAAGTGGTGCGAGGGCAGGTGTGTTGGCAGGGCCGCCCTTGCCTTGGCAGCCCCTTTGCAGAGCCCCTGCAATGGCGCCTCCAGGCTGTCCCGATTTCTCCAGCCTAACCCTAACCCTAACCCTAACCCTAGAGGATTTTCCGGGGCGCGATGGTGGGAGTAAGCGCCCCCGGGTGTTCGAGACGAGAAAGTGGTGTGAGGGCAGGTGTGTTGGCAGGGCCGCCCTTGCCTTGGCAGCCCCTTTGCAGAGCCCCTGCAATGGCGCCTCCAGGCTGTCCCGATTTCTCCAGCCTAACCCTAACCCTAACCCTAACCCTAGAGGATTTCCGGGACCCGATGGTGGGAGTAAGTGCCCCCGGGTGGTCGAGACGAGAAAGTGGTGCAAGGGCAGGTGTGTTGGCAGGGCCGCCCTTGCCTTGGCAGCCCCTTTGCAGAGCCCCTGCAATGGCACCTCCAGGCTGTCCCGATTTCTCCAGCCTAACCCTAACCCTAACCCTAACCCTAGAGGATTTTCTGGGGCCCGATGGTGGGAGTAAGCGCCCCTGGGTGGTCGAGACGAGAAAGTGGTGCGAGGGCAGGTGTGTTGGCAGGGCCGCCCTTGCCTTGGCAGCCCCTTTGCAGAGCCCCTGCAATGGCACCTCCAGGCTGTCCCTATTTCTCCAGCCTAACCCTAACCCTAACCCTAACCCTAGAGGATTTCCGGGACCCGATGGTGGGAGTAAGCGCTCCCGGGTGGTCGAGACGAGAAAGTGGTGCGAGGGCAGGTGTGTTGGCAGGGCCGCCCTTGCCTTGGCAGCCCCTTTGCAGAGCCCCTGCAATGGCACATCCAGGCTGTCCCGATTTCTCAAGCCTAACCCTAACCCTAACCCTAACCCTAGAGGATTTTCTGGGGCCCGATGGTGGGAGTATGCGCCCCCGGGTGGTCGAGACGAGAAAGTGGTGCGAGGGCAGGTGTGTTGGCAGGGCCACCCTTGCCTTGGCAGCCCCTTTGCAGAGCCCCTGCAATGGTGCCTCCAGGCTGTCCCAATTTCTCCAGCCTAACCCTAACCCTAACCCTAACCCTAGAGGATTTTCTGGGGCCCGATGGTGGGAGTAAGCGCCCCCGGGTGGTCGAGACGAGAAAGTGGTGCGAGGGCAGGTGTGTTGGCAGGGCCGCCCTTGCCTTGGCAGCCCCTTTGCAGAGCCCCTGCAATGGCGCCTCCAGGCTGTCCCGATTTCTCAAGCCTAACCCTAACCCTAAGCCTAACCCTAGAGGATTTTCTGGGGCCCGATGGTGGGAGTAAGCGCCCCCGGGTGGTCGAGACGAGAAAGTGGTGCGAGGGCAGGTGTGTTGGCAGGGCCGCCCTTGCCTTGGCAGCCCCTTTGCAGAGCCCCTGCAATGGCGCCTCCAGGCTGTCCCGATTTCTCAAGCCTAACCCTAACCCTAACCCTAACCCTAGAGGATTTCCGGGACCCGATGGTGGGAGTAAGCGCTCCCGGGTGGTCGAGACGAGAAAGTGGTGCGAGGGCAGGTGTGTTGGCAGGGCCGCCCTTGCCTTGGCAGCCCCTTTGCAGAGCCCCTGCAATGGCACCTCCAGGCTGTCCCGATTTCTCAAGCCTAACCCTAACCCTAACCCTAACCCTAGAGGATTTTCTGGGGCCCGATGGTGGGAGTATGCGCCCCCGGGTGGTCGAGACGAGAAAGTGGTGCGAGGGCAGGTGTGTTGGCAGGGCCACCCTTGCCTTGGCAGCCCCTTTGCAGAGCCCCTGCAATGGTGCCTCCAGGCTGTCCCAATTTCTCCAGCCTAACCCTAACCCTAACCCTAACCCTAGAGGATTTTCTGGGGCCCGATGGTGGGAGTAAGCGCCCCCGGGTGGTCGAGACGAGAAAGTGGTGCGAGGGCAGGTGTGTTGGCAGGGCCGCCCTTGCCTTGGCAGCCCCTTTGCAGAGCCCCTGCAATGGCGCCTCCAGGCTGTCCCGATTTCTCCAGCCTAACCCTAACCCTAACCCTAACCCTAGAGGATTTTCCGGGGCGCGATGGTGGGAGTAAGCGCCCCCGGGTGTTCGAGACGAGAAAGTGGTGCGAGGGCAGGTGTGTTGGCAGGGCCGCCCTTGCCTTGGCAGCCCCTTTGCAGAGCCCCTGCAATGGCGCCTCCAGGCTGTCCCGATTTCTCCAGCCTAACCCTAACCCTAACCCTAACCCTAGAGGATTTCCGGGACCCGATGGTGGGAGTAAGTGCCCCCGGGTGGTCGAGACGAGAAAGTGGTGCAAGGGCAGGTGTGTTGGCAGGGCCGCCCTTGCCTTGGCAGCCCCTTTGCAAAGCCCCTGCAATGGCGCCTCCAGGCTGTCCCGATTTCTCCAGCCTAACCCTAACCCTAACCCTAACCCTAGAGGATTTTCTGGGGCGCGATGGTGGGAGTAAGCGCCCCTGGGTGGTCGAGACGAGAAAGTGGTGCGAGGGCAGGTGTGTTGGCAGGGCCGCCCTTGCCTTGGCAGCCCCTTTGCAGAGCCCCTGCAATGGCGCCTCCAGGCTGTCCCGATTTCTCCAGCCTAACCCTAACCCTAACCCTAACCCTAGAGGATTTTCTGGGGCCCGATGGTGGGAGTAAGCGCCCCCGGGTGGTCGAGACGAGAAAGTGGTGCGAGGGCAGGTGTGTTGGCAGGGCCGCCCTTGCCTTGGCAGCCCCTTTGCAGAGCCCCTGCAATGGCGCCTCCAGGCTGTCCTGATTTCTCAAGCCTAACCCAAACCCTAACCCTAACCCTAACCCTAGAGGATTTCCGGGGCCCAATGGTGGGAGTAAGTGCCCCCGGGTGGTCGAGACGAGAAAGTGGTGCGAGGGCAGGTGTGTTGGCAGGGCCGCCCTTGCCTTGTCAGCCCCTTTGCAGAGCCCCTGCAATGGCGCCTCCAGGCTGTCCCGATTTCTCAAGCCTAACCCTAACCCTAACCCTAACCCTAGAGGATTTTCTGGGGCGCGATGGTGGGAGTAAGCGCCCCCGGGTGGTCGAGACGAGAAAGTGGTGCGAGGGCAGGTGTGTTGGCAGGGCCGCCCTTGCCTTGGCAGCCCCTTTGCAGAGCCCCTGCAATGGCGCCTCCAGGCTGTCCTGATTTCTCAAGCCTAACCCTAACCCTAACCCTAACCCTAGAGGATTTCCAGGGCCCGATGGTGGGAGTAAGCGCCCCCGGGTGGTCGAGACGAGAAAGTGGTGCGAGGGCAGGTGTGTTGGCAGGGCCGCCCTTGCCTTGGCAGCCCCTTTGCAGAGCCCCTGCAATGGCGCCTCCAGGCTGTCCCGATTTCTCCAGCCTAACCCTAACCCTAACCCTAACCCTAGAGGATTTCCGGGACCCGATGGTGGGAGTAAGTGCCCCCGGGTGGTCGAGACGAGAAAGTGGTGCGAGGGCAGGTGTGTTGGCAGGGCCGCCCTTGCCTTGGCAGCCCCTTTGCAGAGCCCCTGCAATGGCGCCTCCAGGCTGTCCCTATTTCTCAAGCCTAACCCTAAGCCTAACCCTAACCCTAGAGGATTTTCCGGGGCCCGATGGTGGGAGTAAGTGCCCCCGGGTGGTCGAGACGAGAAAGTGGTGCGAGGGCAGGTGTGTTGGCAGGGCCGCCCTTGCCTTGGCAGCCCCTTTGCAGAGCCCCTGCAATGGCGCCTCCAGGCTGTTCCGATTTCTCAAGCCTAACCCTAAGCCTAACCCTAACCCTAGAGGATTTCCGGGACCCGATGGTGGGAGTAAGCACCCCCGGGTGGTCGAGACGAGAAAGTGGTGCGAGGGCAGGTGTGTTGGCAGGGCCGCCCTTGCCTTGGCAGCCCCTTTGCAGAGCCCCTGCAATGGCGCCTCCAGGCTGTCCCTATTTCTCCAGCCTAACCCTAACCCTAACCCTAGAGGATTTTCTGGGGCCCGATGGTGGGAGTAAGCGCCCCCGGGTGGTCGAGACGAGAAAGTGGTGCGAGGGCAGGTGTGTTGGCAGGGCCGCCCTTGCCTTGGCAGCCCCTTTGCAGAGCCCCTGCAATGGCGCCTCCAGGCTGTCCCGATTTCTCCAGCCTAACCCTAAGCCTAACCCTAACCCTAGAGGATTTTCTGGGGCCCGATGGTTGCAGTAAGCGCCCCCGGGTGGTCGAGACGAGAAAGTGGTGCGAGGGCAGGTGTGTTGGCAGGGCCACCCTTGCCTTGGCAGCCCCTTTGCAGAGCCCCTGCAATGGCGCCTCCAGGCTGTCCTGATTTCTCAAGCCTAACCCAAACCCTAACCCTAACCCTAACCCTAGAGGATTTCCGGGGCCCAATGGTGGGAGTAAGTGCCCCCGGGTGGTCGAGACGAGAAAGTGGTGCGAGGGCAGGTGTGTTGGCAGGGCCGCCCTTGCCTTGTCAGCCCCTTTGCAGAGCCCCTGCAATGGCGCCTCCAGGCTGTCCCGATTTCTCAAGCCTAACCCTAACCCTAACCCTAACCCTAGAGGATTTTCTGGGGCGCGATGGTGGGAGTAAGCGCCCCCGGGTGGTCGAGACGAGAAAGTGGTGCGAGGGCAGGTGTGTTGGCAGGGCCGCCCTTGCCTTGGCAGCCCCTTTGCAGAGCCCCTGCAATGGCGCCTCCAGGCTGTCCTGATTTCTCAAGCCTAACCCTAACCCTAACCCTAACCCTAGAGGATTTCCAGGGCCCGATGGTGGGAGTAAGCGCCCCCGGGTGGTCGAGACGAGAAAGTGGTGCGAGGGCAGGTGTGTTGGCAGGGCCGCCCTTGCCTTGGCAGCCCCTTTGCAGAGCCCCTGCAATGGCGCCTCCAGGCTGTCCCGATTTCTCCAGCCTAACCCTAACCCTAACCCTAACCCTAGAGGATTTCCGGGACCCGATGGTGGGAGTAAGTGCCCCCGGGTGGTCGAGACGAGAAAGTGGTGCGAGGGCAGGTGTGTTGGCAGGGCCGCCCTTGCCTTGGCAGCCCCTTTGCAGAGCCCCTGCAATGGCGCCTCCAGGCTGTCCCTATTTCTCAAGCCTAACCCTAAGCCTAACCCTAACCCTAGAGGATTTTCCGGGGCCCGATGGTGGGAGTAAGTGCCCCCGGGTGGTCGAGACGAGAAAGTGGTGCGAGGGCAGGTGTGTTGGCAGGGCCGCCCTTGCCTTGGCAGCCCCTTTGCAGAGCCCCTGCAATGGCGCCTCCAGGCTGTTCCGATTTCTCAAGCCTAACCCTAAGCCTAACCCTAACCCTAGAGGATTTCCGGGACCCGATGGTGGGAGTAAGCACCCCCGGGTGGTCGAGACGAGAAAGTGGTGCGAGGGCAGGTGTGTTGGCAGGGCCGCCCTTGCCTTGGCAGCCCCTTTGCAGAGCCCCTGCAATGGCGCCTCCAGGCTGTCCCGATTTCTCAAGCCTAACCCTAACCCTAACCCTAACCCTAGAGGATTTCCGGGACCCGATGGTGGGAGTAAGCGCTCCCGGGTGGTCGAGACGAGAAAGTGGTGCGAGGGCAGGTGTGTTGGCAGGGCCGCCCTTGCCTTGGCAGCCCCTTTGCAGAGCCCCTGCAATGGCACCTCCAGGCTGTCCCGATTTCTCAAGCCTAACCCTAACCCTAACCCTAACCCTAGAGGATTTTCTGGGGCCCGATGGTGGGAGTATGCGCCCCCGGGTGGTCGAGACGAGAAAGTGGTGCGAGGGCAGGTGTGTTGGCAGGGCCACCCTTGCCTTGGCAGCCCCTTTGCAGAGCCCCTGCAATGGTGCCTCCAGGCTGTCCCAATTTCTCCAGCCTAACCCTAACCCTAACCCTAACCCTAGAGGATTTTCTGGGGCCCGATGGTGGGAGTAAGCGCCCCCGGGTGGTCGAGACGAGAAAGTGGTGCGAGGGCAGGTGTGTTGGCAGGGCCGCCCTTGCCTTGGCAGCCCCTTTGCAGAGCCCCTGCAATGGCGCCTCCAGGCTGTCCCGATTTCTCCAGCCTAACCCTAACCCTAACCCTAACCCTAGAGGATTTTCCGGGGCGCGATGGTGGGAGTAAGCGCCCCCGGGTGTTCGAGACGAGAAAGTGGTGCGAGGGCAGGTGTGTTGGCAGGGCCGCCCTTGCCTTGGCAGCCCCTTTGCAGAGCCCCTGCAATGGCGCCTCCAGGCTGTCCCGATTTCTCCAGCCTAACCCTAACCCTAACCCTAACCCTAGAGGATTTCCGGGACCCGATGGTGGGAGTAAGTGCCCCCGGGTGGTCGAGACGAGAAAGTGGTGCAAGGGCAGGTGTGTTGGCAGGGCCGCCCTTGCCTTGGCAGCCCCTTTGCAAAGCCCCTGCAATGGCGCCTCCAGGCTGTCCCGATTTCTCCAGCCTAACCCTAACCCTAACCCTAACCCTAGAGGATTTTCTGGGGCGCGATGGTGGGAGTAAGCGCCCCTGGGTGGTCGAGACGAGAAAGTGGTGCGAGGGCAGGTGTGTTGGCAGGGCCGCCCTTGCCTTGGCAGCCCCTTTGCAGAGCCCCTGCAATGGCGCCTCCAGGCTGTCCCGATTTCTCCAGCCTAACCCTAACCCTAACCCTAACCCTAGAGGATTTTCTGGGGCCCGATGGTGGGAGTAAGCGCCCCCGGGTGGTCGAGACGAGAAAGTGGTGCGAGGGCAGGTGTGTTGGCAGGGCCGCCCTTGCCTTGGCAGCCCCTTTGCAGAGCCCCTGCAATGGCGCCTCCAGGCTGTCCTGATTTCTCAAGCCTAACCCAAACCCTAACCCTAACCCTAACCCTAGAGGATTTCCGGGGCCCAATGGTGGGAGTAAGTGCCCCCGGGTGGTCGAGACGAGAAAGTGGTGCGAGGGCAGGTGTGTTGGCAGGGCCGCCCTTGCCTTGTCAGCCCCTTTGCAGAGCCCCTGCAATGGCGCCTCCAGGCTGTCCCGATTTCTCAAGCCTAACCCTAACCCTAACCCTAACCCTAGAGGATTTTCTGGGGCGCGATGGTGGGAGTAAGCGCCCCCGGGTGGTCGAGACGAGAAAGTGGTGCGAGGGCAGGTGTGTTGGCAGGGCCGCCCTTGCCTTGGCAGCCCCTTTGCAGAGCCCCTGCAATGGCGCCTCCAGGCTGTCCTGATTTCTCAAGCCTAACCCTAACCCTAACCCTAACCCTAGAGGATTTCCAGGGCCCGATGGTGGGAGTAAGCGCCCCCGGGTGGTCGAGACGAGAAAGTGGTGCGAGGGCAGGTGTGTTGGCAGGGCCGCCCTTGCCTTGGCAGCCCCTTTGCAGAGCCCCTGCAATGGCGCCTCCAGGCTGTCCCGATTTCTCCAGCCTAACCCTAACCCTAACCCTAACCCTAGAGGATTTCCGGGACCCGATGGTGGGAGTAAGTGCCCCCGGGTGGTCGAGACGAGAAAGTGGTGCGAGGGCAGGTGTGTTGGCAGGGCCGCCCTTGCCTTGGCAGCCCCTTTGCAGAGCCCCTGCAATGGCGCCTCCAGGCTGTCCCTATTTCTCAAGCCTAACCCTAAGCCTAACCCTAACCCTAGAGGATTTTCCGGGGCCCGATGGTGGGAGTAAGTGCCCCCGGGTGGTCGAGACGAGAAAGTGGTGCGAGGGCAGGTGTGTTGGCAGGGCCGCCCTTGCCTTGGCAGCCCCTTTGCAGAGCCCCTGCAATGGCGCCTCCAGGCTGTTCCGATTTCTCAAGCCTAACCCTAAGCCTAACCCTAACCCTAGAGGATTTCCGGGACCCGATGGTGGGAGTAAGCACCCCCGGGTGGTCGAGACGAGAAAGTGGTGCGAGGGCAGGTGTGTTGGCAGGGCCGCCCTTGCCTTGGCAGCCCCTTTGCAGAGCCCCTGCAATGGCGCCTCCAGGCTGTCCCTATTTCTCCAGCCTAACCCTAACCCTAACCCTAGAGGATTTTCTGGGGCCCGATGGTGGGAGTAAGCGCCCCCGGGTGGTCGAGACGAGAAAGTGGTGCGAGGGCAGGTGTGTTGGCAGGGCCGCCCTTGCCTTGGCAGCCCCTTTGCAGAGCCCCTGCAATGGCGCCTCCAGGCTGTCCCGATTTCTCCAGCCTAACCCTAAGCCTAACCCTAACCCTAGAGGATTTTCTGGGGCCCGATGGTTGCAGTAAGCGCCCCCGGGTGGTCGAGACGAGAAAGTGGTGCGAGGGCAGGTGTGTTGGCAGGGCCACCCTTGCCTTGGCAGCCCCTTTGCAGAGCCCCTGCAATGGCGCCTCCAGGCTGTCCTGATTTCTCAAGCCTAACCCAAACCCTAACCCTAACCCTAACCCTAGAGGATTTCCGGGGCCCAATGGTGGGAGTAAGTGCCCCCGGGTGGTCGAGACGAGAAAGTGGTGCGAGGGCAGGTGTGTTGGCAGGGCCGCCCTTGCCTTGTCAGCCCCTTTGCAGAGCCCCTGCAATGGCGCCTCCAGGCTGTCCCGATTTCTCAAGCCTAACCCTAACCCTAACCCTAACCCTAGAGGATTTTCTGGGGCGCGATGGTGGGAGTAAGCGCCCCCGGGTGGTCGAGACGAGAAAGTGGTGCGAGGGCAGGTGTGTTGGCAGGGCCGCCCTTGCCTTGGCAGCCCCTTTGCAGAGCCCCTGCAATGGCGCCTCCAGGCTGTCCTGATTTCTCAAGCCTAACCCTAACCCTAACCCTAACCCTAGAGGATTTCCAGGGCCCGATGGTGGGAGTAAGCGCCCCCGGGTGGTCGAGACGAGAAAGTGGTGCGAGGGCAGGTGTGTTGGCAGGGCCGCCCTTGCCTTGGCAGCCCCTTTGCAGAGCCCCTGCAATGGCGCCTCCAGGCTGTCCCGATTTCTCCAGCCTAACCCTAACCCTAACCCTAACCCTAGAGGATTTCCGGGACCCGATGGTGGGAGTAAGTGCCCCCGGGTGGTCGAGACGAGAAAGTGGTGCGAGGGCAGGTGTGTTGGCAGGGCCGCCCTTGCCTTGGCAGCCCCTTTGCAGAGCCCCTGCAATGGCGCCTCCAGGCTGTCCCTATTTCTCAAGCCTAACCCTAAGCCTAACCCTAACCCTAGAGGATTTTCCGGGGCCCGATGGTGGGAGTAAGTGCCCCCGGGTGGTCGAGACGAGAAAGTGGTGCGAGGGCAGGTGTGTTGGCAGGGCCGCCCTTGCCTTGGCAGCCCCTTTGCAGAGCCCCTGCAATGGCGCCTCCAGGCTGTTCCGATTTCTCAAGCCTAACCCTAAGCCTAACCCTAACCCTAGAGGATTTCCGGGACCCGATGGTGGGAGTAAGCACCCCCGGGTGGTCGAGACGAGAAAGTGGTGCGAGGGCAGGTGTGTTGGCAGGGCCGCCCTTGCCTTGGCAGCCCCTTTGCAGAGCCCCTGCAATGGCGCCTCCAGGCTGTCCCTATTTCTCCAGCCTAACCCTAACCCTAACCCTAGAGGATTTTCTGGGGCCCGATGGTGGGAGTAAGCGCCCCCGGGTGGTCGAGACGAGAAAGTGGTGCGAGGGCAGGTGTGTTGGCAGGGCCGCCCTTGCCTTGGCAGCCCCTTTGCAGAGCCCCTGCAATGGCGCCTCCAGGCTGTCCCGATTTCTCCAGCCTAACCCTAAGCCTAACCCTAACCCTAGAGGATTTTCTGGGGCCCGATGGTTGCAGTAAGCGCCCCCGGGTGGTCGAGACGAGAAAGTGGTGCGAGGGCAGGTGTGTTGGCAGGGCCACCCTTGCCTTGGCAGCCCCTTTGCAGAGCCCCTGCAATGGCGCCTCCAGGCTGTCCCGATTTCTCCAGCCTAACCCTAAGCCTAACCCTAACCCTAGAGGATTTTCTGGGGCCCGATGGTGGGAGTAAGCGCCCCCGGGTGGTCGAGACGAGAAAGTGGTGCGAGGGCAGGTGTGTTGGCAGGGCCGCCCTTGCCTTGGCAGCCCCTTTGCAGAGCCCCTGCAATGGCGCCTCCAGGCTGTCCCGATTTCTCCAGCCTAACCCTAAGCCTAACCCTAACCCTAGAGGATTTTCTGGGGCCCGATGGTGGGAGTAAGTGCCCCCGGGTGGTCGAGACGAGAAAGTGGTGCGAGGGCAGGTGTGTTGGCAGGGCCGCCCTTGCCTTGGCAGCCCCTTTGCAGAGCCCCTGCAATGGCGCCTCCAGGCTGTCCCGATTTCTCCAGCCTAACCCTAAGCCTAACCCTAACCCTAGAGGATTTTCTGGGGCCCGATGGTGGGAGTAAGCGCCCCCGGGTGGTCCAGACGAGAAAGTGGTGCGAGGGCAGGTGTGTTGGCAGGGCCGCCCTTGCCTTGGCAGCCCCTTTGCAGAGCCCCTGCAATGGCGCCTCCAGGCTGTCCCGATTTCTCCAGCCTAACCCTAACCCTAACCCTAACCCTAGAGGATTTTCTGGGGCCCGATGGTGGGAGTAAGCGCCCCCGGGTGGTCGAGACGAGAAAGTGGTGCGAGGGCAGGTGTGTTGGCAGGGCCGCCCTTGCCTTGGCAGCCCCTTTGCAGAGCCCCTGCAATGGCGCCTCCAGGCTGTCCCGATTTCTCCAGCCTAACCCTAAGCCTAACCCTAACCCTAGAGGATTTTCTGGGGCCCGATGGTGGGAGTAAGCGCCCCCGGGTGGTCCAGACGAGAAAGTGGTGCGAGGGCAGGTGTGTTGGCAGGGCCGCCCTTGCCTTGGCAGCCCCTTTGCAGAGCCCCTGCAATGGCGCCTCCAGGCTGTCCCGATTTCTCCAGCCTAACCCTAACCCTAACCCTAACCCTAGAGGATTTTCTGGGGCCCGATGGTGGGAGTAAGCGCCCCCGGGTGGTCGAGACGAGAAAGTGGTGCGAGGGCAGGTGTGTTGGCAGGGCCACCCTTGCCTTGGCAGCCCCTTTGCAGAGCCCCTGCAATGGCGCCTCCAGGCTGTCCCGATTTCTCCAGCCTAACCCTAAGCCTAACCCTAACCCTAGAGGATTTTCTGGGGCCCGATGGTGGGAGTAAGCGCCCCCGGGTGGTCGAGACGAGAAAGTGGTGCGAGGGCAGGTGTGTTGGCAGGGCCGCCCTTGCCTTGGCAGCCCCTTTGCAGAGCCCCTGCAATGGCGCCTCCAGGCTGTCCCGATTTCTCCAGCCTAACCCTAAGCCTAACCCTAACCCTAGAGGATTTTCTGGGGCCCGATGGTTGCAGTAAGCGCCCCCGGGTGGTCGAGACGAGAAAGTGGTGCGAGGGCAGGTGTGTTGGCAGGGCCACCCTTGCCTTGGCAGCCCCTTTGCAGAGCCCCTGCAATGGCGCCTCCAGGCTGTCCCGATTTCTCCAGCCTAACCCTAAGCCTAACCCTAACCCTAGAGGATTTTCTGGGGCCCGATGGTGGGAGTAAGCGCCCCCGGGTGGTCGAGACGAGAAAGTGGTGCGAGGGCAGGTGTGTTGGCAGGGCCGCCCTTGCCTTGGCAGCCCCTTTGCAGAGCCCCTGCAATGGCGCCTCCAGGCTGTCCCGATTTCTCCAGCCTAACCCTAAGCCTAACCCTAACCCTAGAGGATTTTCTGGGGCCCGATGGTGGGAGTAAGTGCCCCCGGGTGGTCGAGACGAGAAAGTGGTGCGAGGGCAGGTGTGTTGGCAGGGCCGCCCTTGCCTTGGCAGCCCCTTTGCAGAGCCCCTGCAATGGCGCCTCCAGGCTGTCCCGATTTCTCCAGCCTAACCCTAAGCCTAACCCTAACCCTAGAGGATTTTCTGGGGCCCGATGGTTGCAGTAAGCGCCCCCGGGTGGTCGAGACGAGAAAGTGGTGCGAGGGCAGGTGTGTTGGCAGGGCCACCCTTGCCTTGGCAGCCCCTTTGCAGAGCCCCTGCAATGGCGCCTCCAGGCTGTCCCGATTTCTCCAGCCTAACCCTAACCCTAACCCTAGAGGATTTTCTGGGGCCCGATGGTGGGAGTAAGCGCCCCCGGGTGGTCGAGACGAGAAAGTGGTGCGAGGGCAGGTGTGTTGGCAGGGCCGCCCTTGCCTTGGCAGCCCCTTTGCAGAGCCCCTGCAATGGCGCCTCCAGGCTGTCCCGATTTCTCCAGCCTAACCCTAAGCCTAACCCTAACCCTAGAGGATTTTCTGGGGCCCGATGGTGGGAGTAAGCGCCCCCGGGTGGTCGAGACGAGAAAGTGGTGCGAGGGCAGGTGTGTTGGCAGGGCCGCCCTTGCCTTGGCAGCCCCTTTGCAGAGCCCCTGCAATGGCGCCTCCAGGCTGTCCCGATTTCTCCAGCCTAACCCTAACCCTAACCCTAACCCTAGAGGATTTTCTGGGGCCCGATGGTTGCAGTAAGCGCCCCCGGGTGGTCGAGACGAGAAAGTGGTGCGAGGGCAGGTGTGTTGGCAGGGCCACCCTTGCCTTGGCAGCCCCTTTGCAGAGCCCCTGCAATGGCGCCTCCAGGCTGTCCCAATTTCTCCAGCCTAACCCTAACCCTAACCCTAACCCTAGAGGATTTTCTGGGGCCCGATGGTGGGAGTAAGCGCCCCCGGGTGGTCGAGACGAGAAAGTGGTGCGAGGGCAGGTGTGTTGGCAGGGCCGCCCTTGCCTTGGCAGCCCCTTTGCAGAGCCCCTGCAATGGCGCCTCCAGGCTGTCCCGATTTCTCAAGCCTAACCCTAACCCTAACCCTAACCCTAGAGGATTTTCTGGGGCCCGATGGTGGGAGTAAGTGCCCCCGGGTGGTCGAGACGAGAAAGTGGTGCGAGGGCAGGTGTGTTGGCAGGGCCGCCCTTGCCTTGGCAGCCCCTTTGCAGAGCCCCTGCAATGGCGCCTCCAGGCAGTCCCTATTTCTCAAGCCTAACCCTAAGCCTAACCCTAACCCTAGAGGATTTTCTGGGGCCCGATGGTGGGAGTAAGCGCCCCCGGGTGGTCGAGACGAGAAAGTGGTGCGAGGGCAGGTGTGTTGGCAGGGCCGCCCTTGCCTTGGCAGCCCCTTTGCAGAGCCCCTGCAATGGCGCCTCCAGGCTGTCCCGATTTCTCCAGCCTAACCCTAACCCTAACCCTAACCCTAGAGGATTTTCTGGGGCCCGATGGTGGGAGTAAGCGCCCCCGGGTGGTCGAGACGAGAAAGTGGTGCGAGGGCAGGTGTGTTGGCAGGGCCGCCCTTGCCTTGGCAGCCCCTTTGCAGAGCCCCTGCAATGGCGCCTCCAGGCTGTCCCGATTTCTCCAGCCTAACCCTAACCCTAACCCTAACCCTAGAGGATTTCCGGGACCCGATGGTGGGAGTAAGCGCCCCCGGGTGGTCGAGACGAGAAAGTGGTGCGAGGGCAGGTGTGTTGGCAGGGCCGCCCTTGCCTTGGCAGCCCCTTTGCAGAGCCCCTGCAATGGCGCCTCCAGGCTGTCCCGATTTCTCAAGCCTAACCCTAACCCTAACCCTAACCCTAGAGGATTTCCAGGACCCGATGGTGGGAGTAAGCGCCCCCGGGTGGTCGAGACGAGAAAGTGGTGCGAGGGCAGGTGTGTTGGCAGGGCCGCCCTTGCCTTGGCAGCCCCTTTGCAGAGCCCCTGCAATGGCGCCTCCAGGCTGTCCCTATTTCTCAAGCCTAACCCTAACCCTAACCCTAACCCTAGAGGATTTTCCGGGACCCGATGGTGGGAGTAAGCGCCCCCGGGTGGTCGAGACGAGAAAGTGGTGCGAGGGCAGGTGTGTTGGCAGGGCCGCCCTTGCCTTGGCAGCCCCTTTGCAGAGCCCCTGCAATGGCGCCTCCAGGCTGTCCCGATTTCTCAAGCCTAACCCTAAGCATAACCCTAACCCTAGAGGATTTTCTGGGGCCCGATGGTGGGAGTAAGCGCCCCCGGGTGGTCGAGACGAGAAAGTGGTGCGAGGGCAGGTGTGTTGGCAGGGCCGCCCTTGCCTTGGCAGCCCCTTTGCAGAGCCCCTGCAATGGCGCCTCCAGGCTGTCCCAATTTCTCCAGCCTAACCCTAACCCTAACCCTAACCCTAGAGGATTTTCTGGGGCCCGATGGTGGGAGTAAGTGCCCCCGGGTGTTCGAGACGAGAAAGTGGTGCGAGGGCAGGTGTGTTGGCAGGGCCGCCCTTGCCTTGGCAGCCCCTTTGCAGAGCCCCTGCAATGGCGCCTCCAGGCTGTCCCGATTTCTCAAGCCTAACCCTAACCCTAAGCCTAACCCTAGAGGATTTTCCGGGGCCCAATGGTGGGAGTAAGCGCCCCCGGGTGGTCGAGACGAGAAAGTGGTGCGAGGGCAGGTGTGTTGGCAGGGCCGCCCTTGCCTTGGCAGCCCCTTTGCAGAGCCCCTGCAATGGCGCCTCCAGGCTGTCCCTATTTCTCAAGCCTAACCCTAACCCTAACCCTAACCCTAGAGGATTTTCTGGGGCCCGATGGTGGGAGTAAGCGCCCCTGGGTGGTCGAGACGAGAAAGTGGTGCGAGGGCAGGTGTGTTGGCAGGGCCGCCCTTGCCTTGGCAGCCCCTTTGCAGAGCCCCTGCAATGGCGCCTCCAGGCTGTCCCTATTTCTCAAGCCTAACCCTAACCCTAACCCTAACCCTAGAGGATTTTCCGGGGCCCGATGGTGGGAGTAAGTGCCCCCGGGTGTTCGAGACGAGAAAGTGGTGCGAGGGCAGGTGTGTTGGCAGGGCCGCCCTTGCCTTGGCAGCCCCTTTGCAGAGCCCCTGCAATGGCGCCTCCAGGCTGTCCCTATTTCTCAAGCCTAACCGTAACCCTAACCCTAACCCTAGAGGATTTTCCGGGGCCCGATGGTGGGAGTAAGCGCCCCCGGGTGGTCGAGACGAGAAAGTGGTGCGAGGGCAGGTGTGTTGGCAGGGCCGCCCTTGCCTTGGCAGCCCCTTTGCAGAGCCCCTGCAATGGCGCCTCCAGGCTGTCCCAATTTCCCAAGCCTAGCCCTAAGCCTAACCCTAACCCTAGAGGATTTTCTGGGGCCCGATGGTGGGAGTAAGTGCCCCCGGGTGTTTGAGACGAGAAAGTGGTGCGAGGGCAGGTGTGTTGGCAGGTCCGCCCTTGCCTTGGCAGCCCCTTTGCAGAGCCCCTGCAATGGCGCCTCCAGGCTGTCCCGATTTCTCAAGCCTAACCCTAAGCCTAACCCTAACCCTAGAGGATTTTCTGGGGCGCGATGGTGGGAGTAAGCGCCCCCGGGTGGTCGAGACGAGAAAGTGGTGCGAGGGCAGGTGTGTTGGCAGGGCCGCCCTTGCCTTGGCAGCCCCTTTGCAGAGCCCCTGCAATGGCGCCTCCAGGCTGTCCCGATTTCTCAAGCCTAACCCTAACCCTAACCCTAACCCTAGAGGATTTTCTGGGGCCCGATGGTGGGAGTAAGCGCCCCTGGGTGGTCGAGACGAGAAAGTGGTGCGAGGGCAGGTGTGTTGGCAGGGCCGCCCTTGCCTTGGCAGCCCCTTTGCAGAGCCCCTGCAATGGCGCCTCCAGGCTGTCCCGATTTCTCAAGCCTAACCCTAACCCTAACCCTAACCCTAGAGGATTTTCCGGGGCCCGATGGTGGGAGTAAGTGCCCCCGGGTGTTCGAGACGAGAAAGTGGTGCGAGGGCAGGTGTGTTGGCAGGGCCGCCCTTGCCTTGGCAGCCCCTTTGCAGAGCCCCTGCAATGGCGCCTCCAGGCTGTCCCTATTTCTCAAGCCTAACCCTAACCCTAACCCTAACCCTAGAGGATTTTCCGGGGCCCGATGGTGGGAGTAAGCGCCCCCGGGTGGTCCAGACGAGAAAGTGGTGCGAGGGCAGGTGTGTTGGCAGGGCCGCCCTTGCCTTGGCAGCCCCTTTGCAGAGCCCCTGCAATGGCGCCTCCAGGCTGTCCCTATTTCTCAAGCCTAACCCTAACCCTAACCCTAACCCTAGAGGATTTCCGGGACCCGATGGTGGGAGTAAGCGCCCCCGGGTGGTCGAGACGAGAAAGTGGTGCGAGGGCAGGTGTGTTGGCAGGGCCGCCCTTGCCTTGGCAGCCCCTTTGCAGAGCCCCTGCAATGGCGCCTCCAGGCTGTCCCTATTTCTCAAGCCTAACCCTAACCCTAACCCTAACCCTAGAGGATTTTCCGGGGCCCGATGGTGGGAGTAAGCGCCCCCGGGTGGTCAAGACGAGAAAGTGGTGCGAGGGCAGGTGTGTTGGCAGGGCCGCCCTTGCCTTGGCAGCCCCTTTGCAGAGCCCCTGCAATGGCGCCTCCAGGCTGTCCCGATTTCTCAAGCCTAACCCTAACCCTAACCCTAACCCTAGAGGATTTTTCGGGGCCCGATGGTGGGAGTAAGCGCCCCCGGGTGGTCGAGACGAGAAAGTGGTGCGAGGGCAGGTGTGTTGGCAGGGCCGCCCTTGCCTTGGCAGCCCCTTTGCAGAGCCCCTGCAATGGCGCCTCCAGGCTGTCCCTATTTCTCAAGCCTAACCCTAAGCCTAACCCTAACCCTAGAGGATTTTCCGGGGCCCGATGGTGGGAGTAAGTGCCCCCGGGTGGTCGAGACGAGAAAGTGGTGCGAGGGCAGGTGTGTTGGCAGGGCCGCCCTTGCCTTGGCAGCCCCTTTGCAGAGCCCCTGCAATGGCGCCTCCAGGCTGTTCCGATTTCTCAAGCCTAACCCTAAGCCTAACCCTAACCCTAGAGGATTTCCGGGACCCGATGGTGGGAGTAAGCACCCCCGGGTGGTCGAGACGAGAAAGTGGTGCGAGGGCAGGTGTGTTGGCAGGGCCGCCCTTGCCTTGGCAGCCCCTTTGCAGAGCCCCTGCAATGGCGCCTCCAGGCTGTCCCTATTTCTCCAGCCTAACCCTAACCCTAACCCTAGAGGATTTTCTGGGGCCCGATGGTGGGAGTAAGCGCCCCCGGGTGGTCGAGACGAGAAAGTGGTGCGAGGGCAGGTGTGTTGGCAGGGCCGCCCTTGCCTTGGCAGCCCCTTTGCAGAGCCCCTGCAATGGCGCCTCCAGGCTGTCCCGATTTCTCCAGCCTAACCCTAAGCCTAACCCTAACCCTAGAGGATTTTCTGGGGCCCGATGGTTGCAGTAAGCGCCCCCGGGTGGTCGAGACGAGAAAGTGGTGCGAGGGCAGGTGTGTTGGCAGGGCCACCCTTGCCTTGGCAGCCCCTTTGCAGAGCCCCTGCAATGGCGCCTCCAGGCTGTCCCGATTTCTCCAGCCTAACCCTAAGCCTAACCCTAACCCTAGAGGATTTTCTGGGGCCCGATGGTGGGAGTAAGCGCCCCCGGGTGGTCGAGACGAGAAAGTGGTGCGAGGGCAGGTGTGTTGGCAGGGCCGCCCTTGCCTTGGCAGCCCCTTTGCAGAGCCCCTGCAATGGCGCCTCCAGGCTGTCCCGATTTCTCCAGCCTAACCCTAACCCTAACCCTAACCCTAGAGGATTTTCTGGGGCCCGATGGTGGGAGTAAGTGCCCCCGGGTGGTCGAGACGAGAAAGTGGTGCGAGGGCAGGTGTGTTGGCAGGGCCGCCCTTGCCTTGGCAGCCCCTTTGCAGAGCCCCTGCAATGGCGCCTCCAGGCTGTCCCGATTTCTCCAGCCTAACCCTAAGCCTAACCCTAACCCTAGAGGATTTTCTGGGGCCCGATGGTGGGAGTAAGCGCCCCCGGGTGGTCCAGACGAGAAAGTGGTGCGAGGGCAGGTGTGTTGGCAGGGCCGCCCTTGCCTTGGCAGCCCCTTTGCAGAGCCCCTGCAATGGCGCCTCCAGGCTGTCCCGATTTCTCCAGCCTAACCCTAACCCTAACCCTAACCCTAGAGGATTTTCTGGGGCCCGATGGTGGGAGTAAGCGCCCCCGGGTGGTCGAGACGAGAAAGTGGTGCGAGGGCAGGTGTGTTGGCAGGGCCGCCCTTGCCTTGGCAGCCCCTTTGCAGAGCCCCTGCAATGGCGCCTCCAGGCTGTCCCGATTTCTCCAGCCTAACCCTAACCCTAACCCTAACCCTAGAGGATTTTCTGGGGCCCGATGGTGGGAGTAAGCGCCCCCGGGTGGTCGAGACGAGAAAGTGGTGCGAGGGCAGGTGTGTTGGCAGGGCCGCCCTTGCCTTGGCAGCCCCTTTGCAGAGCCCCTGCAATGGCGCCTCCAGGCTGTCCCGATTTCTCCAGCCTAACCCTAACCCTAACCCTAACCCTAGAGGATTTTCTGGGGCCCGATGGTTGCAGTAAGCGCCCCCGGGTGGTCGAGACGAGAAAGTGGTGCGAGGGCAGGTGTGTTGGCAGGGCCACCCTTGCCTTGGCAGCCCCTTTGCAGAGCCCCTGCAATGGCGCCTCCAGGCTGTCCCAATTTCTCCAGCCTAACCCTAACCCTAACCCTAACCCTAGAGGATTTTCTGGGGCCCGATGGTGGGAGTAAGCGCCCCCGGGTGGTCGAGACGAGAAAGTGGTGCGAGGGCAGGTGTGTTGGCAGGGCCGCCCTTGCCTTGGCAGCCCCTTTGCAGAGCCCCTGCAATGGCGCCTCCAGGCTGTCCCGATTTCTCAAGCCTAACCCTAACCCTAACCCTAACCCTAGAGGATTTTCTGGGGCCCGATGGTGGGAGTAAGTGCCCCCGGGTGGTCGAGACGAGAAAGTGGTGCGAGGGCAGGTGTGTTGGCAGGGCCGCCCTTGCCTTGGCAGCCCCTTTGCAGAGCCCCTGCAATGGCGCCTCCAGGCAGTCCCTATTTCTCAAGCCTAACCCTAAGCCTAACCCTAACCCTAGAGGATTTTCTGGGGCCCGATGGTGGGAGTAAGCGCCCCCGGGTGGTCGAGACGAGAAAGTGGTGCGAGGGCAGGTGTGTTGGCAGGGCCGCCCTTGCCTTGGCAGCCCCTTTGCAGAGCCCCTGCAATGGCGCCTCCAGGCTGTCCCGATTTCTCCAGCCTAACCCTAACCCTAACCCTAACCCTAGAGGATTTTCTGGGGCCCGATGGTGGGAGTAAGCGCCCCCGGGTGGTCGAGACGAGAAAGTGGTGCGAGGGCAGGTGTGTTGGCAGGGCCGCCCTTGCCTTGGCAGCCCCTTTGCAGAGCCCCTGCAATGGCGCCTCCAGGCTGTCCCGATTTCTCCAGCCTAACCCTAACCCTAACCCTAACCCTAGAGGATTTCCGGGACCCGATGGTGGGAGTAAGCGCCCCCGGGTGGTCGAGACGAGAAAGTGGTGCGAGGGCAGGTGTGTTGGCAGGGCCGCCCTTGCCTTGGCAGCCCCTTTGCAGAGCCCCTGCAATGGTGCCTCCAGGCTGTCCCGATTTCTCAAGCCTAACCCTAACCCTAACCCTAACCCTAGAGGATTTCCAGGACCCGATGGTGGGAGTAAGCGCCCCCGGGTGGTCGAGACGAGAAAGTGGTGCGAGGGCAGGTGTGTTGGCAGGGCCGCCCTTGCCTTGGCAGCCCCTTTGCAGAGCCCCTGCAATGGCGCCTCCAGGCTGTCCCTATTTCTCAAGCCTAACCCTAACCCTAACCCTAACCCTAGAGGATTTTCCGGGACCCGATGGTGGGAGTAAGCGCCCCCGGGTGGTCGAGACGAGAAAGTGGTGCGAGGGCAGGTGTGTTGGCAGGGCCGCCCTTGCCTTGGCAGCCCCTTTGCAGAGCCCCTGCAATGGCGCCTCCAGGCTGTCCCGATTTCTCAAGCCTAACCCTAAGCATAACCCTAACCCTAGAGGATTTTCTGGGGCCCGATGGTGGGAGTAAGCGCCCCCGGGTGGTCGAGACGAGAAAGTGGTGCGAGGGCAGGTGTGTTGGCAGGGCCGCCCTTGCCTTGGCAGCCCCTTTGCAGAGCCCCTGCAATGGCGCCTCCAGGCTGTCCCAATTTCTCCAGCCTAACCCTAACCCTAACCCTAACCCTAGAGGATTTTCTGGGGCCCGATGGTGGGAGTAAGTGCCCCCGGGTGTTCGAGACGAGAAAGTGGTGCGAGGGCAGGTGTGTTGGCAGGGCCGCCCTTGCCTTGGCAGCCCCTTTGCAGAGCCCCTGCAATGGCGCCTCCAGGCTGTCCCGATTTCTCAAGCCTAACCCTAACCCTAAGCCTAACCCTAGAGGATTTTCCGGGGCCCAATGGTGGGAGTAAGCGCCCCCGGGTGGTCGAGACGAGAAAGTGGTGCGAGGGCAGGTGTGTTGGCAGGGCCGCCCTTGCCTTGGCAGCCCCTTTGCAGAGCCCCTGCAATGGCGCCTCCAGGCTGTCCCTATTTCTCAAGCCTAACCCTAACCCTAACCCTAACCCTAGAGGATTTTCTGGGGCCCGATGGTGGGAGTAAGCGCCCCTGGGTGGTCGAGACGAGAAAGTGGTGCGAGGGCAGGTGTGTTGGCAGGGCCGCCCTTGCCTTGGCAGCCCCTTTGCAGAGCCCCTGCAATGGCGCCTCCAGGCTGTCCCTATTTCTCAAGCCTAACCCTAACCCTAACCCTAACCCTAGAGGATTTTCCGGGGCCCGATGGTGGGAGTAAGTGCCCCCGGGTGTTCGAGACGAGAAAGTGGTGCGAGGGCAGGTGTGTTGGCAGGGCCGCCCTTGCCTTGGCAGCCCCTTTGCAGAGCCCCTGCAATGGCGCCTCCAGGCTGTCCCTATTTCTCAAGCCTAACCGTAACCCTAACCCTAACCCTAGAGGATTTTCCGGGGCCCGATGGTGGGAGTAAGCGCCCCCGGGTGGTCGAGACGAGAAAGTGGTGCGAGGGCAGGTGTGTTGGCAGGGCCGCCCTTGCCTTGGCAGCCCCTTTGCAGAGCCCCTGCAATGGCGCCTCCAGGCTGTCCCAATTTCCCAAGCCTAGCCCTAAGCCTAACCCTAACCCTAGAGGATTTTCTGGGGCCCGATGGTGGGAGTAAGTGCCCCCGGGTGTTTGAGACGAGAAAGTGGTGCGAGGGCAGGTGTGTTGGCAGGTCCGCCCTTGCCTTGGCAGCCCCTTTGCAGAGCCCCTGCAATGGCGCCTCCAGGCTGTCCCGATTTCTCAAGCCTAACCCTAAGCCTAACCCTAACCCTAGAGGATTTTCTGGGGCGCGATGGTGGGAGTAAGCGCCCCCGGGTGGTCGAGACGAGAAAGTGGTGCGAGGGCAGGTGTGTTGGCAGGGCCGCCCTTGCCTTGGCAGCCCCTTTGCAGAGCCCCTGCAATGGCGCCTCCAGGCTGTCCCGATTTCTCAAGCCTAACCCTAACCCTAACCCTAACCCTAGAGGATTTTCTGGGGCCCGATGGTGGGAGTAAGCGCCCCTGGGTGGTCGAGACGAGAAAGTGGTGCGAGGGCAGGTGTGTTGGCAGGGCCGCCCTTGCCTTGGCAGCCCCTTTGCAGAGCCCCTGCAATGGCGCCTCCAGGCTGTCCCGATTTCTCAAGCCTAACCCTAACCCTAACCCTAACCCTAGAGGATTTTCCGGGGCCCGATGGTGGGAGTAAGCGCCCCCGGGTGGTCCAGACGAGAAAGTGGTGCGAGGGCAGGTGTGTTGGCAGGGCCGCCCTTGCCTTGGCAGCCCCTTTGCAGAGCCCCTGCAATGGCGCCTCCAGGCTGTCCCTATTTCTCAAGCCTAACCCTAACCCTAACCCTAACCCTAGAGGATTTCCGGGACCCGATGGTGGGAGTAAGCGCCCCCGGGTGGTCGAGACGAGAAAGTGGTGCGAGGGCAGGTGTGTTGGCAGGGCCGCCCTTGCCTTGGCAGCCCCTTTGCAGAGCCCCTGCAATGGCGCCTCCAGGCTGTCCCTATTTCTCAAGCCTAACCCTAACCCTAACCCTAACCCTAGAGGATTTTCCGGGGCCCGATGGTGGGAGTAAGCGCCCCCGGGTGGTCAAGACGAGAAAGTGGTGCGAGGGCAGGTGTGTTGGCAGGGCCGCCCTTGCCTTGGCAGCCCCTTTGCAGAGCCCCTGCAATGGCGCCTCCAGGCTGTCCCGATTTCTCAAGCCTAACCCTAACCCTAACCCTAACCCTAGAGGATTTTTCGGGGCCCGATGGTGGGAGTAAGCGCCCCCGGGTGTTCGAGACGAGAAAGTGGTGCGAGGGCAGGTGTGTTGGCAGGGCCGCCCTTGCCTTGGCAGCCCCTTTGCAGAGCCCCTGCAATGGCGCCTCCAGGCTGTCCCGATTTCTCCAGCCTAACCCTAAGCCTAACCCTAACCCTAGAGGATTTTCTGGGGCCCGATGGTGGGAGTAAGCGCCCCCGGGTGGTCGAGACGAGAAAGTGGTGCGAGGGCAGGTGTGTTGGCAGGGCCGCCCTTGCCTTGGCAGCCCCTTTGCAGAGCCCCTGCAATGGCGCCTCCAGGCTGTCCCTATTTCTCAAGCCTAACCCTAAGCCTAACCCTAACCCTAGAGGATTTTCTGGGGCCCGATGGTGGGAGTAAGCGCCCCCGGGTGGTCGAGACGAGAAAGTGGTGCGAGGGCAGGTGTGTTGGCAGGGCCGCCCTTGCCTTGGCAGCCCCTTTGCAGAGCCCCTGCAATGGCGCCTCCAGGCTGTCCCGATTTCTCCAGCCTAACCCTAACCCTAACCCTAACCCTAGAGGATTTTCTGGGGCCCGATGGTGGGAGTAAGTGCCCCCGGGTGGTCGAGACGAGAAAGTGGTGCGAGGGCAGGTGTGTTGGCAGGGCCGCCCTTGCCTTGGCAGCCCCTTTGCAGAGCCCCTGCAATGGCGCCTCCAGGCTGTCCCTATTTCTCAAGCCTAACCCTAACCCTAAGCCTAACCCTAGAGGATTTTCTGGGGCCCGATGGTGGGAGTAAGCGCCCCTGGGTGGTCGAGACGAGAAAGTGGTGCGAGGGCAGGTGTGTTGGCAGGGCCGCCCTTGCCTTGGCAGCCCCTTTGCAGAGCCCCTGCAATGGCGCCTCCAGGCTGTCCCGATTTCTCCAGCCTAACCCTAAGCCTAACCCTAACCCTAGAGGATTTTCCGGGGCCCGATGGTGGGAGTAAGTGCCCCCGGGTGTTCGAGACGAGAAAGTGGTGCGAGGGCAGGTGTGTTGGCAGGGCCGCCCTTGCCTTGTCAGCCCCTTTGCAGAACCCCTGCAATGGCGCCTCCAGGCTGTCCCGATTTCTCAAGCCTAACCCTAACCCTAACCCTAACCCTAGAGGATTTCCGGGGCCCAATGGTGGGAGTAAGCGCCCCCGGGTGGTCGAGACGAGAAAGTGGTGCGAGGGCAGGTGTGTTGGCAGGGCCGCCCTTGCCTTGGCAGCCCCTTTGCAGAGCCCCTGCAATGGCGCCTCCAGGCTGTCCCAATTTCTCAAGCCTAACCCTAACCCTAACCCTAACCCTAGAGGATTTTCTGGGGCGCGATGGTGGGAGTAAGTGCCCCCGGGTGGTCGAGACGAGAAAGTGGTGCGAGGGCAGGTGTGTTGGCAGGGCCGCCCTTGCCTTGGCAGCCCCTTTGCAGAGCCCCTGCAATGGCGCCTCCAGGCTGTCCCGATTTCTCAAGCCTAACCCTAACCCTAACCCTAACCCTAGAGGATTTCCGGGACCCGATGGTGGGAGTAAGCGCCCCCGGGTGGTCGAGACGAGAAAGTGGTGCGAGGGCAGGTGTGTTGGCAGGGCCGCCCTTGCCTTGGCAGCCCCTTTGCAGAGCCCCTGCAATGGTGCCTCCAGGCTGTCCCAATTTCTCCAGCCTAACCCTAAGCCTAACCCTAACCCTAGAGGATTTTCTGGGGCGCGATGGTGGGAGTAAGCGCCCCCGGGTGTTCGAGACGAGAAAGTGGTGTGAGGGCAGGTGTGTTGGCAGGGCCGCCCTTGCCTTGGCAGCCCCTTTGCAGAGCCCCTGCAATGGCGCCTCCAGGCTATCCCGATTTCTCAAGCCTAACCCTAACCCTAACCCTAGAGGATTTTCCGGGGCCCGATGGTGGGAGTAAGCGCCCCCGGGTGTTCGAGAGGAGAAAGTGGTGCGAGGGCAGGTGTGTTGGCAGGGCCGCCCTTGCCTTGGCAGCCCCTTTGCAGAGCCCCTGCAATGGCGCCTCCAGGCTGTCCCGATTTCTCAAGCCTAACCCTAAGCCTAACCCTAACCCTAGAGGATTTTCTGGGGCCCGATGGTGGGAGTAAGCGCCCCCGGGTGGTCGAGACGAGAAAGTGGTGCGAGGGCAGGTGTGTTGGCAGGGCCGCCCTTGCCTTGGCAGCCCCTTTGCAGAGCCCCTGCAATGGCGCCTCCAGGCTGTCCCTATTTCTCCAGCCTAACCCTAACCCTAACCCTAGAGGATTTTCTGGGGCCCGATGGTGGGAGTAAGCGCCCCCGGGTGGTCGAGACGAGAAAGTGGTGCGAGGGCAGGTGTGTTGGCAGGGCCGCCCTTGCCTTGGCAGCCCCTTTGCAGAGCCCCTGCAATGGCGCCTCCAGGCTGTCCCGATTTCTCCAGCCTAACCCTAACCCTAACCCTAACCCTAGAGGATTTTCTGGGGCCCGATGGTGGGAGTAAGTGCCCCCGGGTGTTCGAGACGAGAAAGTGGTGCGAGGGCAGGTGTGTTGGCAGGGCCGCCCTTGCCTTGGCAGCCCCTTTGCAGAGCCCCTGCAATGGCACCTCCAGGCTGTCCCGATTTCTCCAGCCTAACCCTAACCCTAACCCTAACCCTAGAGGATTTCCGGGGCCCAATGGTGGGAGTAAGTGCCCCCGGGTGGTCAAGACGAGAAAGTGGTGCGAGGGCAGGTGTGTTGGCAGGGCCGCCCTTGCCTTGGCAGCCCCTTTGCAGAGCCCCTGCAATGGCGCCTCCAGGCTGTCCCGATTTCTCCAGCCTAACCCTAAGCCTAACCCTAACCCTAGAGGATTTTCCGGGGCCCGATGGTGGGAGTAAGTGCCCCCGGGTGTTCGAGACGAGAAAGTGGTGCGAGGGCAGGTGTGTTGGCAGGGCCGCCCTTGCCTTGGCAGCCCCTTTGCAGAACCCCTGCAATGGCGCCTCCAGGCTGTCCCGATTTCTCCAGCCTAACCCTAACCCTAACCCTAACCCTAGAGGATTTCCGGGGCCCAATGGTGGGAGTAAGCGCCCCCGGGTGGTCGAGACGAGAAAGTGGTGCGAGGGCAGGTGTGTTGGCAGGGCCGCCCTTGCCTTGGCAGCCCCTTTGCAGAGCCCCTGCAATGGCGCCTCCAGGCTGTCCCAATTTCTCCAGCCTAACCCTAAGCCTAACCCTAACCCTAGAGGATTTTCTGGGGCGCGATGGTGGGAGTAAGTGCCCCCGGGTGTTCGAGACGAGAAAGTGGTGCGAGGGCAGGTGTGTTGGCAGGGCCGCCCTTGCCTTGGCAGCCCCTTTGCAGAGCCCCTGCAATGGCGCCTCCAGGCTGTCCCGATTTCTCAAGCCTAACCCTAAGCCTAACCCTAACCCTAGAGGATTTTCTGGGGCGCGATGGTGGGAGTAAGCGCCCCCGGGTGTTCGAGACGAGAAAGTGGTGCGAGGGCAGGTGTGTTGGCAGGGCCGCCCTTGCCTTGGCAGCCCCTTTGCAGAGCCCCTGCAATGGCGCCTCCAGGCTGTCCCGATTTCTCAAGCCTAACCCTAAGCCTAACCCTAACCCTAGAGGATTTTCTGGGGCCCGATGGTGGGAGTAAGCGCCCCTGGGTGGTCGAGACGAGAAAGTGGTGCGAGGGCAGGTGTGTTGGCAGGGCCGCCCTTGCCTTGGCAGCCCCTTTGCAGAGCCCCTGCAATGGCGCCTCCAGGCTGTCCCGATTTCTCAAGCCTAACCCTAACCCTAACCCTAACCCTAGAGGATTTTCCGGGGCCCGATGGTGGGAGTAAGTGCCCCCGGGTGTTCGAGACGAGAAAGTGGTGCGAGGGCAGGTGTGTTGGCAGGGCCGCCCTTGCCTTGGCAGCCCCTTTGCAGAGCCCCTGCAATGGCGCCTCCAGGCTGTCCCTATTTCTCAAGCCTAACCCTAACCCTAACCCTAACCCTAGAGGATTTTCCGGGGCCCGATGGTGGGAGTAAGCGCCCCCGGGTGGTCCAGACGAGAAAGTGGTGCGAGGGCAGGTGTGTTGGCAGGGCCGCCCTTGCCTTGGCAGCCCCTTTGCAGAGCCCCTGCAATGGCGCCTCCAGGCTGTCCCTATTTCTCAAGCCTAACCCTAACCCTAACCCTAACCCTAGAGGATTTCCGGGACCCGATGGTGGGAGTAAGCGCCCCCGGGTGGTCGAGACGAGAAAGTGGTGCGAGGGCAGGTGTGTTGGCAGGGCCGCCCTTGCCTTGGCAGCCCCTTTGCAGAGCCCCTGCAATGGCGCCTCCAGGCTGTCCCTATTTCTCAAGCCTAACCCTAACCCTAACCCTAACCCTAGAGGATTTTCCGGGGCCCGATGGTGGGAGTAAGCGCCCCCGGGTGGTCAAGACGAGAAAGTGGTGCGAGGGCAGGTGTGTTGGCAGGGCCGCCCTTGCCTTGGCAGCCCCTTTGCAGAGCCCCTGCAATGGCGCCTCCAGGCTGTCCCGATTTCTCAAGCCTAACCCTAACCCTAACCCTAACCCTAGAGGATTTTTCGGGGCCCGATGGTGGGAGTAAGCGCCCCCGGGTGTTCGAGACGAGAAAGTGGTGCGAGGGCAGGTGTGTTGGCAGGGCCGCCCTTGCCTTGGCAGCCCCTTTGCAGAGCCCCTGCAATGGCGCCTCCAGGCTGTCCCGATTTCTCCAGCCTAACCCTAAGCCTAACCCTAACCCTAGAGGATTTTCTGGGGCCCGATGGTGGGAGTAAGCGCCCCCGGGTGGTCGAGACGAGAAAGTGGTGCGAGGGCAGGTGTGTTGGCAGGGCCGCCCTTGCCTTGGCAGCCCCTTTGCAGAGCCCCTGCAATGGCGCCTCCAGGCTGTCCCTATTTCTCAAGCCTAACCCTAAGCCTAACCCTAACCCTAGAGGATTTTCTGGGGCCCGATGGTGGGAGTAAGCGCCCCCGGGTGGTCGAGACGAGAAAGTGGTGCGAGGGCAGGTGTGTTGGCAGGGCCGCCCTTGCCTTGGCAGCCCCTTTGCAGAGCCCCTGCAATGGCGCCTCCAGGCTGTCCCGATTTCTCCAGCCTAACCCTAACCCTAACCCTAACCCTAGAGGATTTTCTGGGGCCCGATGGTGGGAGTAAGTGCCCCCGGGTGGTCGAGACGAGAAAGTGGTGCGAGGGCAGGTGTGTTGGCAGGGCCGCCCTTGCCTTGGCAGCCCCTTTGCAGAGCCCCTGCAATGGCGCCTCCAGGCTGTCCCTATTTCTCAAGCCTAACCCTAACCCTAAGCCTAACCCTAGAGGATTTTCTGGGGCCCGATGGTGGGAGTAAGCGCCCCTGGGTGGTCGAGACGAGAAAGTGGTGCGAGGGCAGGTGTGTTGGCAGGGCCGCCCTTGCCTTGGCAGCCCCTTTGCAGAGCCCCTGCAATGGCGCCTCCAGGCTGTCCCGATTTCTCCAGCCTAACCCTAAGCCTAACCCTAACCCTAGAGGATTTTCCGGGGCCCGATGGTGGGAGTAAGTGCCCCCGGGTGTTCGAGACGAGAAAGTGGTGCGAGGGCAGGTGTGTTGGCAGGGCCGCCCTTGCCTTGTCAGCCCCTTTGCAGAACCCCTGCAATGGCGCCTCCAGGCTGTCCCGATTTCTCAAGCCTAACCCTAACCCTAACCCTAACCCTAGAGGATTTCCGGGGCCCAATGGTGGGAGTAAGCGCCCCCGGGTGGTCGAGACGAGAAAGTGGTGCGAGGGCAGGTGTGTTGGCAGGGCCGCCCTTGCCTTGGCAGCCCCTTTGCAGAGCCCCTGCAATGGCGCCTCCAGGCTGTCCCAATTTCTCAAGCCTAACCCTAACCCTAACCCTAACCCTAGAGGATTTTCTGGGGCGCGATGGTGGGAGTAAGTGCCCCCGGGTGGTCGAGACGAGAAAGTGGTGCGAGGGCAGGTGTGTTGGCAGGGCCGCCCTTGCCTTGGCAGCCCCTTTGCAGAGCCCCTGCAATGGCGCCTCCAGGCTGTCCCGATTTCTCAAGCCTAACCCTAACCCTAACCCTAACCCTAGAGGATTTCCGGGACCCGATGGTGGGAGTAAGCGCCCCCGGGTGGTCGAGACGAGAAAGTGGTGCGAGGGCAGGTGTGTTGGCAGGGCCGCCCTTGCCTTGGCAGCCCCTTTGCAGAGCCCCTGCAATGGTGCCTCCAGGCTGTCCCAATTTCTCCAGCCTAACCCTAAGCCTAACCCTAACCCTAGAGGATTTTCTGGGGCGCGATGGTGGGAGTAAGCGCCCCCGGGTGTTCGAGACGAGAAAGTGGTGTGAGGGCAGGTGTGTTGGCAGGGCCGCCCTTGCCTTGGCAGCCCCTTTGCAGAGCCCCTGCAATGGCGCCTCCAGGCTATCCCGATTTCTCAAGCCTAACCCTAACCCTAACCCTAGAGGATTTTCCGGGGCCCGATGGTGGGAGTAAGCGCCCCCGGGTGTTCGAGACGAGAAAGTGGTGCGAGGGCAGGTGTGTTGGCAGGGCCGCCCTTGCCTTGGCAGCCCCTTTGCAGAGCCCCTGCAATGGCGCCTCCAGGCTGTCCCGATTTCTCAAGCCTAACCCTAAGCCTAACCCTAACCCTAGAGGATTTTCTGGGGCCCGATGGTGGGAGTAAGCGCCCCCGGGTGGTCGAGACGAGAAAGTGGTGCGAGGGCAGGTGTGTTGGCAGGGCCGCCCTTGCCTTGGCAGCCCCTTTGCAGAGCCCCTGCAATGGCGCCTCCAGGCTGTCCCTATTTCTCCAGCCTAACCCTAACCCTAACCCTAGAGGATTTTCTGGGGCCCGATGGTGGGAGTAAGCGCCCCCGGGTGGTCGAGACGAGAAAGTGGTGCGAGGGCAGGTGTGTTGGCAGGGCCGCCCTTGCCTTGGCAGCCCCTTTGCAGAGCCCCTGCAATGGCGCCTCCAGGCTGTCCCGATTTCTCCAGCCTAACCCTAACCCTAACCCTAACCCTAGAGGATTTTCTGGGGCCCGATGGTGGGAGTAAGTGCCCCCGGGTGGTCGAGACGAGAAAGTGGTGCGAGGGCAGGTGTGTTGGCAGGGCCGCCCTTGCCTTGGCAGCCCCTTTGCAGAGCCCCTGCAATGGCACCTCCAGGCTGTCCCGATTTCTCCAGCCTAACCCTAACCCTAACCCTAACCCTAGAGGATTTCCGGGGCCCAATGGTGGGAGTAAGTGCCCCCGGGTGGTCAAGACGAGAAAGTGGTGCGAGGGCAGGTGTGTTGGCAGGGCCGCCCTTGCCTTGGCAGCCCCTTTGCAGAGCCCCTGCAATGGCGCCTCCAGGCTGTCCCGATTTCTCCAGCCTAACCCTAAGCCTAACCCTAACCCTAGAGGATTTTCCGGGGCCCGATGGTGGGAGTAAGTGCCCCCGGGTGTTCGAGACGAGAAAGTGGTGAGAGGGCAGGTGTGTTGGCAGGGCCGCCCTTGCCTTGGCAGCCCCTTTGCAGAACCCCTGCAATGGCGCCTCCAGGCTGTCCCGATTTCTCCAGCCTAACCCTAACCCTAACCCTAACCCTAGAGGATTTCCGGGGCCCAATGGTGGGAGTAAGCGCCCCCGGGTGGTCGAGACGAGAAAGTGGTGCGAGGGCAGGTGTGTTGGCAGGGCCGCCCTTGCCTTGGCAGCCCCTTTGCAGAGCCCCTGCAATGGCGCCTCCAGGCTGTCCCAATTTCTCCAGCCTAACCCTAAGCCTAACCCTAACCCTAGAGGATTTTCTGGGGCGCGATGGTGGGAGTAAGTGCCCCCGGGTGTTCGAGACGAGAAAGTGGTGCGAGGGCAGGTGTGTTGGCAGGGCCGCCCTTGCCTTGGCAGCCCCTTTGCAGAGCCCCTGCAATGGCGCCTCCAGGCTGTCCCGATTTCTCAAGCCTAACCCTAACCCTAAGCCTAACCCTAGAGGATTTCCGGGACCCGATGGTGGGAGTAAGCGCCCCCGGGTGGTCGAGACGAGAAAGTGGTGCGAGGGCAGGTGTGTTGGCAGGGCCGCCCTTGCCTTGGCAGCCCCTTTGCAGAGCCCCTGCAATGGTGCCTCCAGGCTGTCCCAATTTCTCCAGCCTAACCCTAAGCCTAACCCTAACCCTAGAGGATTTTCCGGGGCGCGATGGTGGGAGTAAGCGCCCCCGGGTGTTCGAGACGAGAAAGTGGTGTGAGGGCAGGTGTGTTGGCAGGGCCGCCCTTGCCTTGGCAGCCCCTTTGCAGAGCCCCTGCAATGGCGCCTCCAGGCTGTCCCGATTTCTCAAGCCTAACCCTAACCCTAACCCTAGAGGATTTTCTGGGGCCCGATGGTGGGAGTAAGCGCCCCCGGGTGGTCGAGACGAGAAAGTGGTGCGAGGGCAGGTGTGTTGGCAGGGCCGCCCTTGCCTTGGCAGCCCCTTTGCAGAGCCCCTGCAATGGCGCCTCCAGGCTGTCCCCATTTCTCAAGCCTAACCCTAACCCTAACCCTAACCCTAGAGGATTTTTTGGGGCGCGATGGTGGGAGTAAGCGCCCCCGGATGGTCGAGACGAGAAAGTGGTGCGAGGGCAGGTGTGTTGGCAGGGCCGCCCTTGCCTTGGCAGCCCCTTTGCAGAGCCCCTGCAATGGCGCCTCCAGGCTGTCCCAATTTCTCCAGCCTAACCCTAACCCTAACCCTAACCCTAGAGGATTTTCTGGGGCGCGATGGTGGGAGTAAGCGCCCCCGGGTGTTTGAGACGAGAAAGTGGTGCGAGGGCAGGTGTGTTGGCAGGGCCGCCCTTGCCTTGGCAGCCCCTTTGCAGAGCCCCTGCAATGGCGCCTCCAGGCTGTCCCGATTTCTCCAGCCTAACCCTAACCCTAACCCTAACCCTAGAGGATTTTCTGGGGCCCGATGGTGGGAGTAAGCGCCCCTGGGTGGTCGAGACGAGAAAGTGGTGCGAGGGCAGGTGTGTTGGCAGGGCCGCCCTTGCCTTGGCAGCCCCTTTGCAGAGCCCCTGCAATGGCGCCTCCAGGCTGTCCCTATTTCTCAAGCCTAACCCTAACCCTAACCCTAACCCTAGAGGATTTTCCGGGGCCCGATGGTGGGAGTAAGTGCCCCCGGGTGTTCGAGACGAGAAAGTGGTGCGAGGGCAGGTGTGTTGGCAGGGCCGCCCTTGCCTTGGCAGCCCCTTTGCAGAGCCCCTGCAATGGCGCCTCCAGGCTGTCCCGATTTCTCAAGCCTAACCCTAACCCTAACCCTAACCCTAGAGGATTTTCTGGGGCCCGATGGTGGGAGTAAGTGCCCCCGGGTGGTCCAGACGAGAAAGTGGTGCGAGGGCAGGTGTGTTGGCAGGGCCGCCCTTGCCTTGGCAGCCCCTTTGCAGAGCCCCTGCAATGGCGCCTCCAGGCTGTCCCAATTTCTCCAGCCTAACCCTAAGCCTAACCCTAACCCTAGAGGATTTTCCGGGGCGCGATGGTGGGAGTAAGCGCCCCCGGGTGGTCGAGACGAGAAAGTGGTGCGAGGGCAGGTGTGTTGGCAGGGCCGCCCTTGCCTTGGCAGCCCCTTTGCAGAGCCCCTGCAATGGCGCCTCCAGGCTGTCCCGATTTCTCAAGCCTAACCCTAACCCTAAGCCTAACCCTAGAGGTTTTCCGGGACCCGATGGTGGGAGTAAGTGCCCCCGGGTGGTCGAGACGAGAAAGTGGTGCGAGGGCAGGTGTGTTGGCAGGGCCGCCCTTGCCTTGGCAGCCCCTTTGCAGAGCCCCTGCAATGGCGCCTCCAGGCTGTCCCTATTTCTCCAGCCTAACCCTAACCCTAACCCTAACCCTAGAGGATTTTCCGGGGCCCGATGGTGGGAGTAAGTGCCCCCGGGTGGTCAAGACGAGAAAGTGGTGCGAGGGCAGGTGTGTTGGCAGGGCCGCCCTTGCCTTGGCAGCCCCTTTGCAGAGCCCCTGCAATGGTGCCTCCAGGCTGTCCCTATTTCTCAAGCCTAACCCTAAGCCTAACCCTAACCCTAGAGGATTTTCTGGGGCCCGATGGTGGGAGTAAGCGCCCCCGGGTGGTCGAGACGAGAAAGTGGTGCGAGGGCAGGTGTGTTGGCAGGGCCGCCCTTGCCTTGGCAGCCCCTTTGCAGAGCCCCTGCAATGGCGCCTCCAGGCTGTCCCGATTTCTCAAGCCTAACCCTAACCCTAACCCTAACCCTAGAGGATTTTCTGGGGCGCGATGGTGGGAGTAAGCGCCCCCGGGTGTTCGAGACGAGAAAGTGGTGCGAGGGCAGGTGTGTTGGCAGGGCCGCCCTTGCCTTGGCAGCCCCTTTGCAGAGCCCCTGCAATGGCGCCTCCAGGCTGTCCCAATTTCTCCAGCCTAACCCTAACCCTAACCCTAACCCTAGAGGATTTTCTGGGGCCCAATGGTTGCAGTAAGCGCCCCCGGGTGGTCGAGACGAGAAAGTGGTGCGAGGGCAGGTGTGTTGGCAGGGCCGCCCTTGCCTTGGCAGCCCCTTTGCAGAGCCCCTGCAATGGCGCCTCCAGGCTGTCCCGATTTCTCAAGCCTAACCCTAACCCTAACCCTAACCCTAACCCTAACCCTAGAGGATTTTCTGGGGCCCAATGGTGGGAGTAAGTGCCCCCGGGTGGTCGAGACGAGAAAGTGGTGCGAGGGCAGGTGTGTTGGCAGGGCCGCCCTTGCCTTGGCAGCCCCTTTGCAGAGCCCCTGCAATGGCGCCTCCAGGCTGTCCCAATTTCTCCAGCCTAACCCTAACCCTAACCCTAACCCTAGAGGATTTTCTGGGGCGCGATGGTGGGAGTAAGCGCCCCCGGGTGTTTGAGACGAGAAAGTGGTGCGAGGGCAGGTGTGTTGGCAGGGCCGCCCTTGCCTTGGCAGCCCCTTTGCAGAGCCCCTGCAATGGCGCCTCCAGGCTGTCCCGATTTCTCAAGCCTAACCCTAACCCTAACCCTAACCCTAGAGGATTTTCTGGGGCGCGATGGTGGGAGTAAGCGCCCCCGGGTGGTCGAGACGAGAAAGTGGTGCGAGGGCAGGTGTGTTGGCAGGGCCGCCCTTGCCTTGGCAGCCCCTTTACAGAGCCCCTGCAATGGCGCCTCCAGGCTGTCCCGATTTCTCAAGCCTAACCCTAAGCCTAACCCTAACCCTAGAGGATTTTCCGGGGCCCGATGGTGGGAGTAAGCGCCCCCGGGTGGTCGAGACGAGAAAGTGGTGCGAGGGCAGGTGTGTTGGCAGGGCCGCCCTTGCCTTGGCAGCCCCTTTGCAGAGCCCCTGCAATGGCGCCTCCAGGCTGTCCCGATTTCTCAAGCCTAACCCTAACCCTAACCCTAACCCTAGAGGATTTTCTGGGGCGCGATGGTGGGAGTAAGCGCCCCTGGGTGGTCGAGACGAGAAAGTGGTGCGAGGGCAGGTGTGTTGGCAGGGCCGCCCTTGCCTTGGCAGCCCCTTTGCAGAGCCCCTGCAATGGCGCCTCCAGGCTGTCCCTATTTCTCCAGCCTAACCCTAACCCTAACCCTAACCCTAGAGGATTTTCCGGGGCCCGATGGTGGGAGTAAGTGCCCCCGGGTGTTCGAGACGAGAAAGTGGTGCGAGGGCAGGTGTGTTGGCAGGGCCGCCCTTGCCTTGGCAGCCCCTTTGCAGAGCCCCTGCAATGGCGCCTCCAGGCTGTCCCGATTTCTCCAGCCTAACCCTAAGCCTAACCCTAACCCTAGAGGATTTTCCGGGGCCCGATGGTGGGAGTAAGTGCCCCCGGGTGGTCCAGACGAGAAAGTGGTGCGAGGGCAGGTGTGTTGGCAGGGCCGCCCTTGCCTTGGCAGCCCCTTTGCAGAGCCCCTGCAATGGCGCCTCCAGGCTGTCCCAATTTCTCCAGCCTAACCCTAACCCTAACCCTAACCCTAGAGGATTTTCTCGGGCGCGATGGTGGGAGTAAGTGCCCCCGGGTGGTCGAGACGAGAAAGTGGTGCGAGGGCAGGTGTGTTGGCAGGGCCGCCCTTGCCTTGGCAGCCCCTTTGCAGAGCCCCTGCAATGGCGCCTCCAGGCTGTCCCGATTTCTCAAGCCTAACCCTAACCCTAAGCCTAACCCTAGAGGTTTTCCGGGACCCGATGGTGGGAGTAAGTGCCCCCGGGTGGTCGAGACGAGAAAGTGGTGCGAGGGCAGGTGTGTTGGCAGGGCCGCCCTTGCCTTGGCAGCCCCTTTGCAGAGCCCCTGCAATGGCGCCTCCAGGCTGTCCCTATTTCTCAAGCCTAACCCTAACCCTAACCCTAACCCTAGAGGATTTTCCGGGGTGCGATGGTGGGAGTAAGCGCCCCCGGGTGGTCAAGACGAGAAAGTGGTGCGAGGGCAGGTGTGTTGGCAGGGCCGCCCTTGCCTTGGCAGCCCCTTTGCAGAGCCCCTGCAATGGTGCCTCCAGGCTGTCCCTATTTCTCAAGCCTAACCCTAAGCCTAACCCTAACCCTAGAGGATTTTCTGGGGCGCGATGGTGGGAGTAAGCGCCCCCGGGTGGTCGAGACGAGAAAGTGGTGCGAGGGCAGGTGTGTTGGCAGGGCCGCCCTTGCCTTGGCAGCCCCTTTGCAGAGCCCCTGCAATGGCGCCTCCAGGCTGTCCCTATTTCTCAAGCCTAACCCTAACCCTAACCCTAACCCTAGAGGATTTTCCGGGGCGCGATGGTGGGAGTAAGCGCCCCCGGGTGTTCGAGACGAGAAAGTGGTGCGAGGGCAGGTGTGTTGGCAGGGCCGCCCTTGCCTTGGCAGCCCCTTTGCAGAGCCCCTGCAATGGCGCCTCCAGGCTGTCCTGATTTCACAAGCCTAACCCTAACCCTAACCCTAACCCTAGAGGATTTCCGGGGCCCAATGGTGGGAGTAAGTGCCCCCGGGTGGTCAAGACGAGAAAGTGGTGCGAGGGCAGGTGTGTTGGCAGGGCCGCCCTTGCCTTGGCAGCCCCTTTGCAGAGCCCCTGCAATGGCGCCTCCAGGCTGTCCCTATTTCTCAAGCCTAACCCTAACCCTAACCCTAACCCTAGAGGATTTCCGGGGCCCAATGGTGGGAGTAAGTGCCCCTGGGTGGTCGAGACGAGAAAGTGGTGCGAGGGCAGGTGTGTTGGCAGGGCCGCCCTTGCCTTGGCAGCCCCTTTGCAGAGCCCCTGCAATGGCGCCTCCAGGCTGTCCCGATTTCTCCAGCCTAACCCTAAGCCTAACCCTAACCCTAGAGGATTTTCTGGGGCCCGATGGTGGGAGTAAGCGCCCCCGGGTGGTCGAGACGAGAAAGTGGTGCGAGGGCAGGTGTGTTGGCAGGGCCGCCCTTGCCTTGGCAGCCCCTTTGCAGAGCCCCTGCAATGGCGCCTCCAGGCTGTCCCGATTTCTCCAGCCTAACCCTAAGCCTAACCCTAACCCTAGAGGATTTTCCGGGGCCCGATGGTGGGAGTAAGTGCCCCCGGGTGTTCGAGACGAGAAAGTGGTGAGAGGGCAGGTGTGTTGGCAGGGCCGCCCTTGCCTTGGCAGCCCCTTTGCAGAACCCCTGCAATGGCGCCTCCAGGCTGTCCCGATTTCTCCAGCCTAACCCTAACCCTAACCCTAACCCTAGAGGATTTCCGGGGCCCAATGGTGGGAGTAAGCGCCCCCGGGTGGTCGAGACGAGAAAGTGGTGCGAGGGCAGGTGTGTTGGCAGGGCCGCCCTTGCCTTGGCAGCCCCTTTGCAGAGCCCCTGCAATGGCGCCTCCAGGCTGTCCCAATTTCTCCAGCCTAACCCTAAGCCTAACCCTAACCCTAGAGGATTTTCTGGGGCGCGATGGTGGGAGTAAGTGCCCCCGGGTGGTCGAGACGAGAAAGTGGTGCGAGGGCAGGTGTGTTGGCAGGGCCGCCCTTGCCTTGGCAGCCCCTTTGCAGAGCCCCTGCAATGGCGCCTCCAGGCTGTCCCGATTTCTCCAGCCTAACCCTAAGCCTAACCCTAACCCTAGAGGATTTCCGGGACCCGATGGTGGGAGTAAGCGCCCCCGGGTGGTCGAGACGAGAAAGTGGTGCGAGGGCAGGTGTGTTGGCAGGGCCGCCCTTGCCTTGGCAGCCCCTTTGCAGAGCCCCTGCAATGGTGCCTCCAGGCTGTCCCGATTTCTCCAGCCTAACCCTAACCCTAACCCTAACCCTAGAGGATTTTCTGGGGCGCGATGGTGGGAGTAAGCGCCCCCGGGTGGTCGAGACGAGAAAGTGGTGCGAGGGCAGGTGTGTTGGCAGGTCCGCCCTTGCCTTGGCAGCCCCTTTGCAGAGCCCCTGCAATGGCGCCTCCAGGCTGTCCCGATTTCTCAAGCCTAACCCTAACCCTAACCCTAACCCTAGAGGATTTTCCGGGGCCCGATGGTGGGAGTAAGCGCCCCCGGGTGGTTGAGACGAGAAAGTGGTGCGAGGGCAGGTGTGTTGGCAGGGCCACCCTTGCCTTGGCAGCCCCTTTGCAGAGCCCCTGCAATGGCGCCTCCAGGCTGTCCCGATTTCTCCAGCCTAACCCTAAGCATAACCCTAACCCTAGAGGATTTTCTGGGGCCCGATGGTGGGAGTAAGCGCCCCCGGGTGGTCGAGACGAGAAAGTGGTGCGAGGGCAGGTGTGTTGGCAGGTCCGCCCTTGCCTTGGCAGCCCCTTTGCAGAGCCCCTGCAATGGCGCCTCCAGGCTGTCCCGATTTCTCAAGCCTAACCCTAACCCTAACCCTAACCCTAGAGGATTTTCCGGGGCGCGATGGTGGGAGTAAGCGCCCCCGGGTGGTCGAGACGAGAAAGTGGTGCGAGGGCAGGTGTGTTGGCAGGGCCGCCCTTGCCTTGGCAGCCCCTTTGCAGAGCCCCTGCAATGGCGCCTCCAGGCTGTCCCGATTTCTCCAGCCTAACCCTAACCCTAACCCTAACCCTAGAGGATTTTCTGGGGCCCGATGGTGGGAGTAAGTGCCCCCGGGTGTTCGAGACGAGAAAGTGGTGCGAGGGCAGGTGTGTTGGCAGGGCCGCCCTTGCCTTGGCAGCCCCTTTGCAGAGCCCCTGCAATGGCGCCTCCAGGCTGTCCCGATTTCTCAAGCCTAACCCTAACCCTAACCCTAACCCTAGAGGATTTCCGGGACCCGATGGTGGGAGTAAGCGCCCCCGGGTGGTCGAGACGAGAAAGTGGTGCGAGGGCAGGTGTGTTGGCAGGGCCGCCCTTGCCTTGGCAGCCCCTTTGCAGAGCCCCTGCAATGGCGCCTCCAGGCTGTCCCAATTTCTCCAGCCTAACCCTAAGCCTAACCCTAACCCTAGAGGATTTTCTGGGGCCCGATGGTGGGAGTAAGTGCCCCCGGGTGGTCGAGACGAGAAAGTGGTGCGAGGGCAGGTGTGTTGGCAGGGCCGCCCTTGCCTTGGCAGCCCCTTTGCAGAGCCCCTGCAATGGCGCCTCCAGGCTGTCCTGATTTCTCCAGCCTAACCCTAACCCTAACCCTAACCCTAGAGGATTTCCGGGACCCGATGGTGGGAGTAAGCGCCCCCGGGTGGTCGAGACGAGAAAGTGGTGCGAGGGCAGGTGTGTTGGCAGGGCCGCCCTTGCCTTGGCAGCCCCTTTGCAGAGCCCCTGCAATGGTGCCTCCAGGCTGTCCCGATTTCTCCAGCCTAACCCTAACCCTAACCCTAACCCTAGAGGATTTTCTGGGGCGCGATGGTGGGAGTAAGCGCCCCCGGGTGGTCGAGACGAGAAAGTGGTGCGAGGGCAGGTGTGTTGGCAGGTCCGCCCTTGCCTTGGCAGCCCCTTTGCAGAGCCCCTGCAATGGCGCCTCCAGGCTGTCCCGATTTCTCCAGCCTAACCCTAACCCTAACCCTAACCCTAGAGGATTTTCCGGGGCCCGATGGTGGGAGTAAGCGCCCCCGGGTGGTTGAGACGAGAAAGTGGTGCGAGGGCAGGTGTGTTGGCAGGGCCACCCTTGCCTTGGCAGCCCCTTTGCAGAGCCCCTGCAATGGCGCCTCCAGGCTGTCCCGATTTCTCAAGCCTAACCCTAAGCATAACCCTAACCCTAGAGGATTTTCTGGGGCCCGATGGTGGGAGTAAGCGCCCCCGGGTGGTCGAGACGAGAAAGTGGTGCGAGGGCAGGTGTGTTGGCAGGTCCGCCCTTGCCTTGGCAGCCCCTTTGCAGAGCCCCTGCAATGGCGCCTCCAGGCTGTCCCGATTTCTCAAGCCTAACCCTAACCCTAACCCTAACCCTAGAGGATTTTCCGGGGCGCGATGGTGGGAGTAAGCGCCCCCGGGTGGTCGAGACGAGAAAGTGGTGCGAGGGCAGGTGTGTTGGCAGGGCCGCCCTTGCCTTGGCAGCCCCTTTGCAGAGCCCCTGCAATGGCGCCTCCAGGCTGTCCCGATTTCTCCAGCCTAACCCTAACCCTAACCCTAACCCTAGAGGATTTTCTGGGGCCCGATGGTGGGAGTAAGTGCCCCCGGGTGTTCGAGACGAGAAAGTGGTGCGAGGGCAGGTGTGTTGGCAGGGCCGCCCTTGCCTTGGCAGCCCCTTTGCAGAGCCCCTGCAATGGCGCCTCCAGGCTGTCCCGATTTCTCAAGCCTAACCCTAACCCTAACCCTAACCCTAGAGGATTTCCGGGACCCGATGGTGGGAGTAAGCGCCCCCGGGTGGTCGAGACGAGAAAGTGGTGCGAGGGCAGGTGTGTTGGCAGGGCCGCCCTTGCCTTGGCAGCCCCTTTGCAGAGCCCCTGCAATGGCGCCTCCAGGCTGTCCCGATTTCTCAAGCCTAACCCTAACCCTAACCCTAACCCTAGAGGATTTTCTGGGGCCCGATGGTGGGAGTAAGCGCCCCTGGGTGGTCGAGACGAGAAAGTGGTGCGAGGGCAGGTGTGTTGGCAGGGCCGCCCTTGCCTTGGCAGCCCCTTTGCAGAGCCCCTGCAATGGCGCCTCCAGGCTGTCCCGATTTCTCAAGCCTAACCCTAAGCCTAACCCTAACCCTAGAGGATTTTCCGGGGCCCGATGGTGGGAGTAAGTGCCCCCGGGTGTTCGAGACGAGAAAGTGGTGCGAGGGCAGGTGTGTTGGCAGGGCCGCCCTTGCCTTGGCAGCCCCTTTGCAGAGCCCCTGCAATGGCGCCTCCAGGCTGTCCCGATTTCTCCAGCCTAACCCTAACCCTAACCCTAACCCTAGAGGATTTTCCGGGGCCCGATGGTGGGAGTAAGCGCCCCCGGGTGTTCGAGACGAGAAAGTGGTGCGAGGGCAGGTGTGTTGGCAGGGCCGCCCTTGCCTTGGCAGCCCCTTTGCAGAGCCCCTGCAATGGCGCCTCCAGGCTGTCCCAATTTCTCAAGCCTAACCCTAACCCTAACCCTAACCCTAGAGGATTTTCTCGGGCGCGATGGTGGGAGTAAGTGCCCCTGGGTGGTCGAGACGAGAAAGTGGTGCGAGGGCAGGTGTGTTGGCAGGGCCGCCCTTGCCTTGGCAGCCCCTTTGCAGAGCCCCTGCAATGGCGCCTCCAGGCTGTCCCGATTTCTCAAGCCTAACCCTAAGCCTAACCCTAACCCTAGAGGATTTTCCGGGGCCCGATGGTGGGAGTAAGTGCCCCCGGGTGTTCGAGACGAGAAAGTGGTGAGAGGGCAGGTGTGTTGGCAGGGCCGCCCTTGCCTTGTCAGCCCCTTTGCAGAACCCCTGCAATGGCGCCTCCAGGCTGTCCCGATTTCTCAAGCCTAACCCTAACCCTAACCCTAACCCTAGAGGATTTCCGGGGCCCAATGGTGGGAGTAAGCGCCCCCGGGTGGTCGAGACGAGAAAGTGGTGCGAGGGCAGGTGTGTTGGCAGGGCCGCCCTTGCCTTGGCAGCCCCTTTGCAGAGCCCCTGCAATGGCGCCTCCAGGCTGTCCCGATTTCTCCAGCCTAACCCTAAGCCTAACCCTAACCCTAGAGGATTTTCTGGGGCCCGATGGTGGGAGTAAGCGCCCCCGGGTGGTCGAGACGAGAAAGTGGTGCGAGGGCAGGTGTGTTGGCAGGGCCGCCCTTGCCTTGGCAGCCCCTTTGCAGAGCCCCTGCAATGGCGCCTCCAGGCTGTCCCGATTTCTCCAGCCTAACCCTAAGCCTAACCCTAACCCTAGAGGATTTTCCGGGGCCCGATGGTGGGAGTAAGTGCCCCCGGGTGTTCGAGACGAGAAAGTGGTGAGAGGGCAGGTGTGTTGGCAGGGCCGCCCTTGCCTTGGCAGCCCCTTTGCAGAACCCCTGCAATGGCGCCTCCAGGCTGTCCCGATTTCTCCAGCCTAACCCTAACCCTAACCCTAACCCTAGAGGATTTCCGGGGCCCAATGGTGGGAGTAAGCGCCCCCGGGTGGTCGAGACGAGAAAGTGGTGCGAGGGCAGGTGTGTTGGCAGGGCCGCCCTTGCCTTGGCAGCCCCTTTGCAGAGCCCCTGCAATGGCGCCTCCAGGCTGTCCCAATTTCTCCAGCCTAACCCTAACCCTAACCCTAACCCTAGAGGATTTTCTGGGGCCCGATGGTGGGAGTAAGTGCCCCCGGGTGGTCGAGACGAGAAAGTGGTGCGAGGGCAGGTGTGTTGGCAGGGCCGCCCTTGCCTTGGCAGCCCCTTTGCAGAGCCCCTGCAATGGCGCCTCCAGGCTGTCCTGATTTCTCCAGCCTAACCCTAAGCCTAACCCTAACCCTAGAGGATTTCCGGGACCCGATGGTGGGAGTAAGCGCCCCCGGGTGTTCGAGACGAGAAAGTGGTGCGAGGGCAGGTGTGTTGGCAGGGCCGCCCTTGCCTTGGCAGCCCCTTTGCAGAGCCCCTGCAATGGTGCCTCCAGGCTGTCCCGATTTCTCCAGCCTAACCCTAACCCTAACCCTAACCCTAGAGGATTTTCTTGGGCGCGATGGTGGGAGTAAGCGCCCCCGGGTGGTCGAGACGAGAAAGTGGTGCGAGGGCAGGTGTGTTGGCAGGGCCGCCCTTGCCTTGGCAGCCCCTTTGCAGAGCCCCTGCAATGGCGCCTCCAGGCTGTCCCGATTTCTCCAGCCTAACCCTAACCCTAACCCTAACCCTAGAGGATTTTCCGGGGCCCGATGGTGGGAGTAAGCGCCCCCGGGTGGTTGAGACGAGAAAGTGGTGCGAGGGCAGGTGTGTTGGCAGGGCCACCCTTGCCTTGGCAGCCCCTTTGCAGAGCCCCTGCAATGGCGCCTCCAGGCTGTCCCGATTTCTCAAGCCTAACCCTAAGCATAACCCTAACCCTAGAGGATTTTCTGGGGCCCGATGGTGGGAGTAAGCGCCCCCGGGTGGTCGAGACGAGAAAGTGGTGCGAGGGCAGGTGTGTTGGCAGGTCCGCCCTTGCCTTGGCAGCCCCTTTGCAGAGCCCCTGCAATGGCGCCTCCAGGCTGTCCCGATTTCTCAAGCCTAACCCTAACCCTAACCCTAACCCTAGAGGATTTTCCGGGGCGCGATGGTGGGAGTAAGCGCCCCCGGGTGGTCGAGACGAGAAAGTGGTGCGAGGGCAGGTGTGTTGGCAGGGCCGCCCTTGCCTTGGCAGCCCCTTTGCAGAGCCCCTGCAATGGCGCCTCCAGGCTGTCCCGATTTCTCCAGCCTAACCCTAACCCTAACCCTAACCCTAGAGGATTTTCTGGGGCCCGATGGTGGGAGTAAGTGCCCCCGGGTGTTCGAGACGAGAAAGTGGTGCGAGGGCAGGTGTGTTGGCAGGGCCGCCCTTGCCTTGGCAGCCCCTTTGCAGAGCCCCTGCAATGGCGCCTCCAGGCTGTCCCGATTTCTCAAGCCTAACCCTAACCCTAACCCTAACCCTAGAGGATTTCCGGGACCCGATGGTGGGAGTAAGCGCCCCCGGGTGGTCGAGACGAGAAAGTGGTGCGAGGGCAGGTGTGTTGGCAGGGCCGCCCTTGCCTTGGCAGCCCCTTTGCAGAGCCCCTGCAATGGCGCCTCCAGGCTGTCCCGATTTCTCAAGCCTAACCCTAAGCCTAACCCTAACCCTAGAGGATTTTCTGGGGCCCGATGGTGGGAGTAAGCGCCCCTGGGTGGTCGAGACGAGAAAGTGGTGCGAGGGCAGGTGTGTTGGCAGGGCCGCCCTTGCCTTGGCAGCCCCTTTGCAGAGCCCCTGCAATGGCGCCTCCAGGCTGTCCCGATTTCTCAAGCCTAACCCTAAGCCTAACCCTAACCCTAGAGGATTTTCCGGGGCCCGATGGTGGGAGTAAGTGCCCCCGGGTGTTCGAGACGAGAAAGTGGTGCGAGGGCAGGTGTGTTGGCAGGGCCGCCCTTGCCTTGGCAGCCCCTTTGCAGAGCCCCTGCAATGGCGCCTCCAGGCTGTCCCGATTTCTCCAGCCTAACCCTAACCCTAACCCTAACCCTAGAGGATTTTCCGGGGCCCGATGGTGGGAGTAAGCGCCCCCGGGTGTTCGAGACGAGAAAGTGGTGCGAGGGCAGGTGTGTTGGCAGGGCCGCCCTTGCCTTGGCAGCCCCTTTGCAGAGCCCCTGCAATGGCGCCTCCAGGCTGTCCCAATTTCTCAAGCCTAACCCTAACCCTAACCCTAACCCTAGAGGATTTTCTCGGGCGCGATGGTGGGAGTAAGTGCCCCTGGGTGGTCGAGACGAGAAAGTGGTGCGAGGGCAGGTGTGTTGGCAGGGCCGCCCTTGCCTTGGCAGCCCCTTTGCAGAGCCCCTGCAATGGCGCCTCCAGGCTGTCCCGATTTCTCAAGCCTAACCCTAAGCCTAACCCTAACCCTAGAGGATTTTCCGGGGCCCGATGGTGGGAGTAAGTGCCCCCGGGTGTTCGAGACGAGAAAGTGGTGAGAGGGCAGGTGTGTTGGCAGGGCCGCCCTTGCCTTGTCAGCCCCTTTGCAGAACCCCTGCAATGGCGCCTCCAGGCTGTCCCGATTTCTCAAGCCTAACCCTAACCCTAACCCTAACCCTAGAGGATTTCCGGGGCCCAATGGTGGGAGTAAGCGCCCCCGGGTGGTCGAGACGAGAAAGTGGTGCGAGGGCAGGTGTGTTGGCAGGGCCGCCCTTGCCTTGGCAGCCCCTTTGCAGAGCCCCTGCAATGGCGCCTCCAGGCTGTCCCGATTTCTCCAGCCTAACCCTAACCCTAACCCTAACCCTAGAGGATTTTCTGGGGCCCGATGGTGGGAGTAAGCGCCCCCGGGTGGTCGAGACGAGAAAGTGGTGCGAGGGCAGGTGTGTTGGCAGGGCCGCCCTTGCCTTGGCAGCCCCTTTGCAGAGCCCCTGCAATGGCGCCTCCAGGCTGTCCCGATTTCTCCAGCCTAACCCTAAGCCTAACCCTAACCCTAGAGGATTTTCCGGGGCCCGATGGTGGGAGTAAGTGCCCCCGGGTGTTCGAGACGAGAAAGTGGTGAGAGGGCAGGTGTGTTGGCAGGGCCGCCCTTGCCTTGGCAGCCCCTTTGCAGAACCCCTGCAATGGCGCCTCCAGGCTGTCCCGATTTCTCCAGCCTAACCCTAACCCTAACCCTAACCCTAGAGGATTTCCGGGGCCCAATGGTGGGAGTAAGCGCCCCCGGGTGGTCGAGACGAGAAAGTGGTGCGAGGGCAGGTGTGTTGGCAGGGCCGCCCTTGCCTTGGCAGCCCCTTTGCAGAGCCCCTGCAATGGCGCCTCCAGGCTGTCCCAATTTCTCCAGCCTAACCCTAAGCCTAACCCTAACCCTAGAGGATTTTCTGGGGCCCGATGGTGGGAGTAAGTGCCCCCGGGTGGTCGAGACGAGAAAGTGGTGCGAGGGCAGGTGTGTTGGCAGGGCCGCCCTTGCCTTGGCAGCCCCTTTGCAGAGCCCCTGCAATGGCGCCTCCAGGCTGTCCCGATTTCTCCAGCCTAACCCTAACCCTAACCCTAACCCTAGAGGATTTCCGGGGCCCGATGGTGGGAGTAAGCGCCCCCGGGTGGTCGAGACGAGAAAGTGGTGCGAGGGCAGGTGTGTTGGCAGGGCCGCCCTTGCCTTGGCAGCCCCTTTGCAGAGCCCCTGCAATGGTGCCTCCAGGCTGTCCCGATTTCTCCAGCCTAACCCTAACCCTAACCCTAACCCTAGAGGATTTTCTGGGGCGCGATGGTGGGAATAAGCGCCCCCGGGTGTTCGAGACGAGAAAGTGGTGCGAGGGCAGGTGTGTTGGCAGGTCCGCCCTTGCCTTGGCAGCCCCTTTGCAGAGCCCCTGCAATGGCGCCTCCAGGCTGTCCCGATTTCTCAAGCCTAACCCTAACCCTAACCCTAACCCTAGAGGATTTTCCGGGGCCCGATGGTGGGAGTAAGCGCCCCCGGGTGGTTGAGACGAGAAAGTGGTGCGAGGGCAGGTGTGTTGGCAGGGCCACCCTTGCCTTGGCAGCCCCTTTGCAGAGCCCCTGCAATGGCGCCTCCAGGCTGTCCCGATTTCTCAAGCCTAACCCTAAGCATAACCCTAACCCTAGAGGATTTTCTGGGGCCCGATGGTGGGAGTAAGCGCCCCCGGGTGGTCGAGACGAGAAAGTGGTGCGAGGGCAGGTGTGTTGGCAGGTCCGCCCTTGCCTTGGCAGCCCCTTTGCAGAGCCCCTGCAATGGCGCCTCCAGGCTGTCCCGATTTCTCAAGCCTAACCCTAACCCTAACCCTAACCCTAGAGGATTTTCCGGGGCGCGATGGTGGGAGTAAGCGCCCCCGGGTGGTCGAGACGAGAAAGTGGTGCGAGGGCAGGTGTGTTGGCAGGGCCGCCCTTGCCTTGGCAGCCCCTTTGCAGAGCCCCTGCAATGGCGCCTCCAGGCTGTCCCGATTTCTCCAGCCTAACCCTAACCCTAACCCTAACCCTAGAGGATTTTCTGGGGCCCGATGGTGGGAGTAAGTGCCCCCGGGTGTTCGAGACGAGAAAGTGGTGCGAGGGCAGGTGTGTTGGCAGGGCCGCCCTTGCCTTGGCAGCCCCTTTGCAGAGCCCCTGCAATGGCGCCTCCAGGCTGTCCCGATTTCTCAAGCCTAACCCTAACCCTAACCCTAACCCTAGAGGATTTCCGGGACCCGATGGTGGGAGTAAGCGCCCCCGGGTGGTCGAGACGAGAAAGTGGTGCGAGGGCAGGTGTGTTGGCAGGGCCGCCCTTGCCTTGGCAGCCCCTTTGCAGAGCCCCTGCAATGGCGCCTCCAGGCTGTCCCAATTTCTCCAGCCTAACCCTAAGCCTAACCCTAACCCTAGAGGATTTTCTGGGGCCCGATGGTGGGAGTAAGTGCCCCCGGGTGGTCGAGACGAGAAAGTGGTGCGAGGGCAGGTGTGTTGGCAGGGCCGCCCTTGCCTTGGCAGCCCCTTTGCAGAGCCCCTGCAATGGCGCCTCCAGGCTGTCCCGATTTCTCCAGCCTAACCCTAACCCTAACCCTAACCCTAGAGGATTTCCGGGACCCGATGGTGGGAGTAAGCGCCCCCGGGTGGTCGAGACGAGAAAGTGGTGCGAGGGCAGGTGTGTTGGCAGGGCCGCCCTTGCCTTGGCAGCCCCTTTGCAGAGCCCCTGCAATGGTGCCTCCAGGCTGTCCCGATTTCTCCAGCCTAACCCTAACCCTAACCCTAACCCTAGAGGATTTTCTGGGGCGCGATGGTGGGAGTAAGCGCCCCCGGGTGGTCGAGACGAGAAAGTGGTGCGAGGGCAGGTGTGTTGGCAGGTCCGCCCTTGCCTTGGCAGCCCCTTTGCAGAGCCCCTGCAATGGCGCCTCCAGGCTGTCCCGATTTCTCAAGCCTAACCCTAACCCTAACCCTAACCCTAGAGGATTTTCCGGGGCCCGATGGTGGGAGTAAGCGCCCCCGGGTGGTTGAGACGAGAAAGTGGTGCGAGGGCAGGTGTGTTGGCAGGGCCACCCTTGCCTTGGCAGCCCCTTTGCAGAGCCCCTGCAATGGCGCCTCCAGGCTGTCCCGATTTCTCAAGCCTAACCCTAAGCATAACCCTAACCCTAGAGGATTTTCTGGGGCCCGATGGTGGGAGTAAGCGCCCCCGGGTGGTCGAGACGAGAAAGTGGTGCGAGGGCAGGTGTGTTGGCAGGGCCGCCCTTGCCTTGGCAGCCCCTTTGCAGAGCCCCTGCAATGGCGCCTCCAGGCTGTCCCGATTTCTCAAGCCTAACCCTAACCCTAACCCTAACCCTAGAGGATTTTCCGGGGCGCGATGGTGGGAGTAAGCGCCCCCGGGTGGTCGAGACGAGAAAGTGGTGCGAGGGCAGGTGTGTTGGCAGGGCCGCCCTTGCCTTGGCAGCCCCTTTGCAGAGCCCCTGCAATGGCGCCTCCAGGCTGTCCCGATTTCTCCAGCCTAACCCTAACCCTAACCCTAACCCTAGAGGATTTTCCGGGGCCCGATGGTGGGAGTAAGTGCCCCCGGGTGTTCGAGACGAGAAAGTGGTGCGAGGGCAGGTGTGTTGGCAGGGCCGCCCTTGCCTTGGCAGCCCCTTTGCAGAGCCCCTGCAATGGCGCCTCCAGGCTGTCCCGATTTCTCAAGCCTAACCCTAACCCTAACCCTAACCCTAGAGGATTTCCGGGACCCGATGGTGGGAGTAAGCGCCCCCGGGTGGTCGAGACGAGAAAGTGGTGCGAGGGCAGGTGTGTTGGCAGGGCCGCCCTTGCCTTGGCAGCCCCTTTGCAGAGCCCCTGCAATGGCGCCTCCAGGCTGTCCCGATTTCTCAAGCCTAACCCTAAGCCTAACCCTAACCCTAGAGGATTTTCTGGGGCCCGATGGTGGGAGTAAGCGCCCCTGGGTGGTCGAGACGAGAAAGTGGTGCGAGGGCAGGTGTGTTGGCAGGGCCGCCCTTGCCTTGGCAGCCCCTTTGCAGAGCCCCTGCAATGGCGCCTCCAGGCTGTCCCGATTTCTCAAGCCTAACCCTAACCCTAACCCTAGCCCTAGAGGATTTTCCGGGGCCCGATGGTGGGAGTAAGTGCCCCCGGGTGTTCGAGACGAGAAAGTGGTGCGAGGGCAGGTGTGTTGGCAGGGCCGCCCTTGCCTTGGCAGCCCCTTTGCAGAGCCCCTGCAATGGCGCCTCCAGGCTGTCCCGATTTCTCCAGCCTAACCCTAACCCTAACCCTAACCCTAGAGGATTTTCCGGGGCCCGATGGTGGGAGTAAGCGCCCCCGGGTGTTCGAGACGAGAAAGTGGTGCGAGGGCAGGTGTGTTGGCAGGGCCGCCCTTGCCTTGGCAGCCCCTTTGCAGAGCCCCTGCAATGGCGCCTCCAGGCTGTCCCAATTTCTCAAGCCTAACCCTAACCCTAACCCTAACCCTAGAGGATTTTCTCGGGCGCGATGGTGGGAGTAAGTGCCCCTGGGTGGTCGAGACGAGAAAGTGGTGCGAGGGCAGGTGTGTTGGCAGGGCCGCCCTTGCCTTGGCAGCCCCTTTGCAGAGCCCCTGCAATGGCGCCTCCAGGCTGTCCCGATTTCTCAAGCCTAACCCTAACCCTAACCCTAACCCTAGAGGATTTTCCGGGGCCCGATGGTGGGAGTAAGTGCCCCCGGGTGTTCGAGACGAGAAAGTGGTGAGAGGGCAGGTGTGTTGGCAGGGCCGCCCTTGCCTTGTCAGCCCCTTTGCAGAACCCCTGCAATGGCGCCTCCAGGCTGTCCCGATTTCTCAAGCCTAACCCTAACCCTAACCCTAACCCTAGAGGATTTCCGGGGCCCAATGGTGGGAGTAAGCGCCCCCGGGTGGTCGAGACGAGAAAGTGGTGCGAGGGCAGGTGTGTTGGCAGGGCCGCCCTTGCCTTGGCAGCCCCTTTGCAGAGCCCCTGCAATGGCGCCTCCAGGCTGTCCCAATTTCTCCAGCCTAACCCTAAGCCTAACCCTAACCCTAGAGGATTTTCTGGGGCCCGATGGTGGGAGTAAGTGCCCCCGGGTGGTCGAGACGAGAAAGTGGTGCGAGGGCAGGTGTGTTGGCAGGGCCGCCCTTGCCTTGGCAGCCCCTTTGCAGAGCCCCTGCAATGGCGCCTCCAGGCTGTCCCGATTTCTCAAGCCTAACCCTAACCCTAACCCTAACCCTAGAGGATTTCCGGGACCCGATGGTGGGAGTAAGCGCCCCCGGGTGGTCGAGACGAGAAAGTGGTGCGAGGGCAGGTGTGTTGGCAGGGCCGCCCTTGCCTTGGCAGCCCCTTTGCAGAGCCCCTGCAATGGCGCCTCCAGGCTGTCCCGATTTCTCAAGCCTAACCCTAAGCCTAACCCTAACCCTAGAGGATTTTCTGGGGCCCGATGGTGGGAGTAAGCGCCCCTGGGTGGTCGAGACGAGAAAGTGGTGCGAGGGCAGGTGTGTTGGCAGGGCCGCCCTTGCCTTGGCAGCCCCTTTGCAGAGCCCCTGCAATGGCGCCTCCAGGCTGTCCCGATTTCTCAAGCCTAACCCTAACCCTAACCCTAACCCTAGAGGATTTTCCGGGGCCCGATGGTGGGAGTAAGTGCCCCCGGGTGTTCGAGACGAGAAAGTGGTGCGAGGGCAGGTGTGTTGGCAGGGCCGCCCTTGCCTTGGCAGCCCCTTTGCAGAGCCCCTGCAATGGCGCCTCCAGGCTGTCCCGATTTCTCCAGCCTAACCCTAACCCTAACCCTAACCCTAGAGGATTTTCCGGGGCCCGATGGTGGGAGTAAGCGCCCCCGGGTGTTCGAGACGAGAAAGTGGTGCGAGGGCAGGTGTGTTGGCAGGGCCGCCCTTGCCTTGGCAGCCCCTTTGCAGAGCCCCTGCAATGGCGCCTCCAGGCTGTCCCAATTTCTCAAGCCTAACCCTAACCCTAACCCTAACCCTAGAGGATTTTCTCGGGCGCGATGGTGGGAGTAAGTGCCCCTGGGTGGTCGAGACGAGAAAGTGGTGCGAGGGCAGGTGTGTTGGCAGGGCCGCCCTTGCCTTGGCAGCCCCTTTGCAGAGCCCCTGCAATGGCGCCTCCAGGCTGTCCCGATTTCTCCAGCCTAACCCTAAGCCTAACCCTAACCCTAGAGGATTTTCCGGGGCCCGATGGTGGGAGTAAGTGCCCCCGGGTGTTCGAGACGAGAAAGTGGTGAGAGGGCAGGTGTGTTGGCAGGGCCGCCCTTGCCTTGTCAGCCCCTTTGCAGAACCCCTGCAATGGCGCCTCCAGGCTGTCCCGATTTCTCAAGCCTAACCCTAACCCTAACCCTAACCCTAGAGGATTTCCGGGGCCCAATGGTGGGAGTAAGCGCCCCCGGGTGGTCGAGACGAGAAAGTGGTGCGAGGGCAGGTGTGTTGGCAGGGCCGCCCTTGCCTTGGCAGCCCCTTTGCAGAGCCCCTGCAATGGCGCCTCCAGGCTGTCCCAATTTCTCCAGCCTAACCCTAAGCCTAACCCTAACCCTAGAGGATTTTCTGGGGCCCGATGGTGGGAGTAAGTGCCCCCGGGTGGTCGAGACGAGAAAGTGGTGCGAGGGCAGGTGTGTTGGCAGGGCCGCCCTTGCCTTGGCAGCCCCTTTGCAGAGCCCCTGCAATGGCGCCTCCAGGCTGTCCCGATTTCTCAAGCCTAACCCTAACCCTAACCCTAACCCTAGAGGATTTCCGGGACCCGATGGTGGGAGTAAGCGCCCCCGGGTGTTCGAGACGAGAAAGTGGTGCGAGGGCAGGTGTGTTGGCAGGGCCGCCCTTGCCTTGGCAGCCCCTTTGCAGAGCCCCTGCAATGGTGCCTCCAGGCTGTCCCAATTTCTCCAGCCTAACCCTAAGCCTAACCCTAACCCTAGAGGATTTTCCGGGGCCCGATGGTGGGAGTAAGCGCCCCCGGGTGTTCGAGACGAGAAAGTGGTGTGAGGACAGGTGTGTTGGCAGGGCCGCCCTTGCCTTGGCAGCCCCTTTGCAGAGCCCCTGCAATGGCGCCTCCAGGCTGTCCCGATTTCTCAAGCCTAACCCTAACCCTAACCCTAGAGGATTTTCCGGGGTGCGATGGTGGGAGTAAGCGCCCCCGGGTGGTCAAGACGAGAAAGTGGTGCGAGGGCAGGTGTGTTGGCAGGGCCGCCCTTGCCTTGGCAGCCCCTTTGCAGAGCCCCTGCAATGGCGCCTCCAGGCTGTCCCGATTTCTCCAGCCTAACCCTAACCCTAACCCTAACCCTAGAGGATTTTTCGGGGCCCGATGGTGGGAGTAAGCGCCCCCGGGTGGTCGAGACGAGAAAGTGGTGCGAGGGCAGGTGTGTTGGCAGGGCCGCCCTTGCCTTGGCAGCCCCTTTGCAGAGCCCCTGCAATGGCGCCTCCAGGCTGTCCCGATTTCTCAAGCCTAACCCTAAGCCTAACCCTAACCCTAGAGGATTTTCCGGGGCCCGATGGTGGGAGTAAGTGCCCCCGGGTGTTCGAGACGAGAAAGTGGTGCGAGGGCAGGTGTGTTGGCAGGGCCGCCCTTGCCTTGGCAGCCCCTTTGCAGAGCCCCTGCAATGGCGCCTCCAGGCTGTCCCTATTTCTCAAGCCTAACCCTAACCCTAACCCTAACCCTAGAGGATTTTCCGGGGCCCGATGGTGGGAGTAAGCGCCCCCGGGTGGTCGAGACGAGAAAGTGGTGCGAGGGCAGGTGTGTTGGCAGGGCCGCCCTTGCCTTGGCAGCCCCTTTGCAGAGCCCCTGCAATGGCGCCTCCAGGCTGTCCCAATTTCTCAAGCCTAACCCTAAGCCTAACCCTAACCCTAGAGGATTTTCTCGGGCGCGATGGTGGGAGTAAGTGCCCCTGGGTGGTCGAGACGAGAAAGTGGTGCGAGGGCAGGTGTGTTGGCAGGGCCGCCCTTGCCTTGGCAGCCCCTTTGCAGAGCCCCTGCAATGGCGCCTCCAGGCTGTCCCGATTTCTCCAGCCTAACCCTAAGCCTAACCCTAACCCTAGAGGATTTTCCGGGGCCCGATGGTGGGAGTAAGTGCCCCCGGGTGTTCGAGACGAGAAAGTGGTGAGAGGGCAGGTGTGTTGGCAGGGCCGCCCTTGCCTTGTCAGCCCCTTTGCAGAACCCCTGCAATGGCGCCTCCAGGCTGTCCCGATTTCTCAAGCCTAACCCTAACCCTAACCCTAACCCTAGAGGATTTCCGGGGCCCGATGGTGGGAGTAAGCGCCCCCGGGTGGTCGAGACGAGAAAGTGGTGCGAGGGCAGGTGTGTTGGCAGGGCCGCCCTTGCCTTGGCAGCCCCTTTGCAGAGCCCCTGCAATGGCGCCTCCAGGCTGTCCCAATTTCTCCAGCCTAACCCTAAGCCTAACCCTAACCCTAGAGGATTTTCTGGGGCGCGATGGTGGGAGTAAGTGCCCCCGGGTGGTCGAGACGAGAAAGTGGTGCGAGGGCAGGTGTGTTGGCAGGGCCGCCCTTGCCTTGGCAGCCCCTTTGCAGAGCCCCTGCAATGGCGCCTCCAGGCTGTCCTGATTTCTCCAGCCTAACCCTAACCCTAACCCTAACCCTAGAGGATTTCCGGGACCCGATGGTGGGAGTAAGCGCCCCCGGGTGTTCGAGACGAGAAAGTGGTGCGAGGGCAGGTGTGTTGGCAGGGCCGCCCTTGCCTTGGCAGCCCCTTTGCAGAGCCCCTGCAATGGTGCCTCCAGGCTGTCCCAATTTCTCCAGCCTAACCCTAAGCCTAACCCTAACCCTAGAGGATTTTCCGGGGCGCGATGGTGGGAGTAAGCGCCCCCGGGTGTTCGAGACGAGAAAGTGGTGCGAGGGCAGGTGTGTTGGCAGGGCCGCCCTTGCCTTGGCAGCCCCTTTGCAGAGCCCCTGCAATGGCGCCTCCAGGCTGTCCCGATTTCTCAAGCCTAACCCTAACCCTAACCCTAGAGGATTTTCTGGGGTGCGATGGTGGGAGTAAGCGCCCCCGGGTGGTCAAGACGAGAAAGTGGTGCGAGGGCAGGTGTGTTGGCAGGGCCGCCCTTGCCTTGGCAGCCCCTTTGCAGAGCCCCTGCAATGGCGCCTCCAGGCTGTCCCGATTTCTCCAGCCTAACCCTAACCCTAACCCTAACCCTAGAGGATTTTCCGGGGTGCGATGGTGGGAGTAAGCGCCCCCGGGTGTTCGAGACGAGAAAGTGGTGCGAGGGCAGGTGTGTTGGCAGGGCCGCCCTTGCCTTGGCAGCCCCTTTGCAGAGCCCCTGCAATGGCGCCTCCAGGCTGTCCCGATTTCTCCAGCCTAACCCTAAGCCTAACCCTAACCCTAGAGGATTTTCTGGGGCCCGATGGTGGGAGTAAGCGCCCCCGGGTGGTCGAGACGAGAAAGTGGTGCGAGGGCAGGTGTGTTGGCAGGGCCGCCCTTGCCTTGGCAGCCCCTTTGCAGAGCCCCTGCAATGGCGCCTCCAGGCTGTCCCTATTTCTCAAGCCTAACCCTAACCCTAACCCTAACCCTAGAGGATTTTCTGGGGCCCGATGGTGGGAGTAAGCGCCCCCGGGTGGTCGAGACGAGAAAGTGGTGCGAGGGCAGGTGTGTTGGCAGGGCCGCCCTTGCCTTGGCAGCCCCTTTGCAGAGCCCCTGCAATGGCGCCTCCAGGCTGTCCCGATTTCTCCAGCCTAACCCTAACCCTAACCCTAACCCTAGAGGATTTCCGGGGCCCAATGGTGGGAGTAAGTGCCCCTGGGTGGTCGAGACGAGAAAGTGGTGCGAGGGCAGGTGTGTTGGCAGGGCCGCCCTTGCCTTGGCAGCCCCTTTGCAGAGCCCCTGCAATGGCGCCTCCAGGCTGTCCCGATTTCTCAAGCCTAACCCTAACCCTAACCCTAACCCTAGAGGATTTCCGGGACCCGATGGTGGGAGTAAGCGCCCCCGGGTGGTCGAGACGAGAAAGTGGTGCGAGGGCAGGTGTGTTGGCAGGGCCGCCCTTGCCTTGGCAGCCCCTTTGCAGAGCCCCTGCAATGGCGCCTCCAGGCTGTCCCAATTTCTCCAGCCTAACCCTAAGCCTAACCCTAACCCTAGAGGATTTTCTGGGGCCCGATGGTGGGAGTAAGTGCCCCCGGGTGGTCGAGACGAGAAAGTGGTGCGAGGGCAGGTGTGTTGGCAGGGCCGCCCTTGCCTTGGCAGCCCCTTTGCAGAGCCCCTGCAATGGCGCCTCCAGGCTGTCCCGATTTCTCCAGCCTAACCCTAACCCTAACCCTAACCCTAGAGGATTTCCGGGACCCGATGGTGGGAGTAAGCGCCCCCGGGTGGTCGAGACGAGAAAGTGGTGCGAGGGCAGGTGTGTTGGCAGGGCCGCCCTTGCCTTGGCAGCCCCTTTGCAGAGCCCCTGCAATGGTGCCTCCAGGCTGTCCCGATTTCTCCAGCCTAACCCTAACCCTAACCCTAACCCTAGAGGATTTTCTGGGGCGCGATGGTGGGAGTAAGCGCCCCCGGGTGGTCGAGACGAGAAAGTGGTGCGAGGGCAGGTGTGTTGGCAGGTCCGCCCTTGCCTTGGCAGCCCCTTTGCAGAGCCCCTGCAATGGCGCCTCCAGGCTGTCCCGATTTCTCAAGCCTAACCCTAACCCTAACCCTAACCCTAGAGGATTTTCCGGGGCCCGATGGTGGGAGTAAGCGCCCCCGGGTGGTTGAGACGAGAAAGTGGTGCGAGGGCAGGTGTGTTGGCAGGGCCACCCTTGCCTTGGCAGCCCCTTTGCAGAGCCCCTGCAATGGCGCCTCCAGGCTGTCCCGATTTCTCAAGCCTAACCCTAAGCATAACCCTAACCCTAGAGGATTTTCTGGGGCCCGATGGTGGGAGTAAGCGCCCCCGGGTGGTCGAGACGAGAAAGTGGTGCGAGGGCAGGTGTGTTGGCAGGGCCGCCCTTGCCTTGGCAGCCCCTTTGCAGAGCCCCTGCAATGGCGCCTCCAGGCTGTCCCGATTTCTCAAGCCTAACCCTAACCCTAACCCTAACCCTAGAGGATTTTCCGGGGCGCGATGGTGGGAGTAAGCGCCCCCGGGTGGTCGAGACGAGAAAGTGGTGCGAGGGCAGGTGTGTTGGCAGGGCCGCCCTTGCCTTGGCAGCCCCTTTGCAGAGCCCCTGCAATGGCGCCTCCAGGCTGTCCCGATTTCTCCAGCCTAACCCTAACCCTAACCCTAACCCTAGAGGATTTTCCGGGGCCCGATGGTGGGAGTAAGTGCCCCCGGGTGTTCGAGACGAGAAAGTGGTGCGAGGGCAGGTGTGTTGGCAGGGCCGCCCTTGCCTTGGCAGCCCCTTTGCAGAGCCCCTGCAATGGCGCCTCCAGGCTGTCCCGATTTCTCAAGCCTAACCCTAACCCTAACCCTAACCCTAGAGGATTTCCGGGACCCGATGGTGGGAGTAAGCGCCCCCGGGTGGTCGAGACGAGAAAGTGGTGCGAGGGCAGGTGTGTTGGCAGGGCCGCCCTTGCCTTGGCAGCCCCTTTGCAGAGCCCCTGCAATGGCGCCTCCAGGCTGTCCCGATTTCTCAAGCCTAACCCTAAGCCTAACCCTAACCCTAGAGGATTTTCTGGGGCCCGATGGTGGGAGTAAGCGCCCCTGGGTGGTCGAGACGAGAAAGTGGTGCGAGGGCAGGTGTGTTGGCAGGGCCGCCCTTGCCTTGGCAGCCCCTTTGCAGAGCCCCTGCAATGGCGCCTCCAGGCTGTCCCGATTTCTCAAGCCTAACCCTAACCCTAACCCTAACCCTAGAGGATTTTCCGGGGCCCGATGGTGGGAGTAAGTGCCCCCGGGTGTTCGAGACGAGAAAGTGGTGCGAGGGCAGGTGTGTTGGCAGGGCCGCCCTTGCCTTGGCAGCCCCTTTGCAGAGCCCCTGCAATGGCGCCTCCAGGCTGTCCCGATTTCTCCAGCCTAACCCTAACCCTAACCCTAACCCTAGAGGATTTTCCGGGGCCCGATGGTGGGAGTAAGCGCCCCCGGGTGTTCGAGACGAGAAAGTGGTGCGAGGGCAGGTGTGTTGGCAGGGCCGCCCTTGCCTTGGCAGCCCCTTTGCAGAGCCCCTGCAATGGCGCCTCCAGGCTGTCCCAATTTCTCAAGCCTAACCCTAACCCTAACCCTAACCCTAGAGGATTTTCTCGGGCGCGATGGTGGGAGTAAGTGCCCCTGGGTGGTCGAGACGAGAAAGTGGTGCGAGGGCAGGTGTGTTGGCAGGGCCGCCCTTGCCTTGGCAGCCCCTTTGCAGAGCCCCTGCAATGGCGCCTCCAGGCTGTCCCGATTTCTCCAGCCTAACCCTAAGCCTAACCCTAACCCTAGAGGATTTTCCGGGGCCCGATGGTGGGAGTAAGTGCCCCCGGGTGTTCGAGACGAGAAAGTGGTGAGAGGGCAGGTGTGTTGGCAGGGCCGCCCTTGCCTTGTCAGCCCCTTTGCAGAACCCCTGCAATGGCGCCTCCAGGCTGTCCCGATTTCTCAAGCCTAACCCTAACCCTAACCCTAACCCTAGAGGATTTCCGGGGCCCAATGGTGGGAGTAAGCGCCCCCGGGTGGTCGAGACGAGAAAGTGGTGCGAGGGCAGGTGTGTTGGCAGGGCCGCCCTTGCCTTGGCAGCCCCTTTGCAGAGCCCCTGCAATGGCGCCTCCAGGCTGTCCCAATTTCTCCAGCCTAACCCTAAGCCTAACCCTAACCCTAGAGGATTTTCTGGGGCCCGATGGTGGGAGTAAGTGCCCCCGGGTGGTCGAGACGAGAAAGTGGTGCGAGGGCAGGTGTGTTGGCAGGGCCGCCCTTGCCTTGGCAGCCCCTTTGCAGAGCCCCTGCAATGGCGCCTCCAGGCTGTCCCGATTTCTCAAGCCTAACCCTAACCCTAACCCTAACCCTAGAGGATTTCCGGGACCCGATGGTGGGAGTAAGCGCCCCCGGGTGTTCGAGACGAGAAAGTGGTGCGAGGGCAGGTGTGTTGGCAGGGCCGCCCTTGCCTTGGCAGCCCCTTTGCAGAGCCCCTGCAATGGTGCCTCCAGGCTGTCCCAATTTCTCCAGCCTAACCCTAAGCCTAACCCTAACCCTAGAGGATTTTCCGGGGCCCGATGGTGGGAGTAAGCGCCCCCGGGTGTTCGAGACGAGAAAGTGGTGTGAGGACAGGTGTGTTGGCAGGGCCGCCCTTGCCTTGGCAGCCCCTTTGCAGAGCCCCTGCAATGGCGCCTCCAGGCTGTCCCGATTTCTCAAGCCTAACCCTAACCCTAACCCTAGAGGATTTTCCGGGGTGCGATGGTGGGAGTAAGCGCCCCCGGGTGGTCAAGACGAGAAAGTGGTGCGAGGGCAGGTGTGTTGGCAGGGCCGCCCTTGCCTTGGCAGCCCCTTTGCAGAGCCCCTGCAATGGCGCCTCCAGGCTGTCCCGATTTCTCCAGCCTAACCCTAACCCTAACCCTAACCCTAGAGGATTTTTCGGGGCCCGATGGTGGGAGTAAGCGCCCCCGGGTGGTCGAGACGAGAAAGTGGTGCGAGGGCAGGTGTGTTGGCAGGGCCGCCCTTGCCTTGGCAGCCCCTTTGCAGAGCCCCTGCAATGGCGCCTCCAGGCTGTCCCGATTTCTCAAGCCTAACCCTAAGCCTAACCCTAACCCTAGAGGATTTTCCGGGGCCCGATGGTGGGAGTAAGTGCCCCCGGGTGTTCGAGACGAGAAAGTGGTGCGAGGGCAGGTGTGTTGGCAGGGCCGCCCTTGCCTTGGCAGCCCCTTTGCAGAGCCCCTGCAATGGCGCCTCCAGGCTGTCCCTATTTCTCAAGCCTAACCCTAACCCTAACCCTAACCCTAGAGGATTTTCCGGGGCCCGATGGTGGGAGTAAGCGCCCCCGGGTGGTCGAGACGAGAAAGTGGTGCGAGGGCAGGTGTGTTGGCAGGGCCGCCCTTGCCTTGGCAGCCCCTTTGCAGAGCCCCTGCAATGGCGCCTCCAGGCTGTCCCAATTTCTCAAGCCTAACCCTAAGCCTAACCCTAACCCTAGAGGATTTTCTCGGGCGCGATGGTGGGAGTAAGTGCCCCTGGGTGGTCGAGACGAGAAAGTGGTGCGAGGGCAGGTGTGTTGGCAGGGCCGCCCTTGCCTTGGCAGCCCCTTTGCAGAGCCCCTGCAATGGCGCCTCCAGGCTGTCCCGATTTCTCCAGCCTAACCCTAAGCCTAACCCTAACCCTAGAGGATTTTCCGGGGCCCGATGGTGGGAGTAAGTGCCCCCGGGTGTTCGAGACGAGAAAGTGGTGAGAGGGCAGGTGTGTTGGCAGGGCCGCCCTTGCCTTGTCAGCCCCTTTGCAGAACCCCTGCAATGGCGCCTCCAGGCTGTCCCGATTTCTCAAGCCTAACCCTAACCCTAACCCTAACCCTAGAGGATTTCCGGGGCCCGATGGTGGGAGTAAGCGCCCCCGGGTGGTCGAGACGAGAAAGTGGTGCGAGGGCAGGTGTGTTGGCAGGGCCGCCCTTGCCTTGGCAGCCCCTTTGCAGAGCCCCTGCAATGGCGCCTCCAGGCTGTCCCAATTTCTCCAGCCTAACCCTAAGCCTAACCCTAACCCTAGAGGATTTTCTGGGGCGCGATGGTGGGAGTAAGTGCCCCCGGGTGGTCGAGACGAGAAAGTGGTGCGAGGGCAGGTGTGTTGGCAGGGCCGCCCTTGCCTTGGCAGCCCCTTTGCAGAGCCCCTGCAATGGCGCCTCCAGGCTGTCCCGATTTCTCAAGCCTAACCCTAACCCTAACCCTAACCCTAGAGGATTTTCCGGGGCCCGATGGTGGGAGTAAGTGCCCCCGGGTGTTCGAGACGAGAAAGTGGTGCGAGGGCAGGTGTGTTGGCAGGGCCGCCCTTGCCTTGGCAGCCCCTTTGCAGAGCCCCTGCAATGGCGCCTCCAGGCTGTCCCGATTTCTCCAGCCTAACCCTAACCCTAACCCTAACCCTAGAGGATTTTCCGGGGCCCGATGGTGGGAGTAAGCGCCCCCGGGTGTTCGAGACGAGAAAGTGGTGCGAGGGCAGGTGTGTTGGCAGGGCCGCCCTTGCCTTGGCAGCCCCTTTGCAGAGCCCCTGCAATGGCGCCTCCAGGCTGTCCCAATTTCTCAAGCCTAACCCTAACCCTAACCCTAACCCTAGAGGATTTTCTCGGGCGCGATGGTGGGAGTAAGTGCCCCTGGGTGGTCGAGACGAGAAAGTGGTGCGAGGGCAGGTGTGTTGGCAGGGCCGCCCTTGCCTTGGCAGCCCCTTTGCAGAGCCCCTGCAATGGCGCCTCCAGGCTGTCCCGATTTCTCCAGCCTAACCCTAAGCCTAACCCTAACCCTAGAGGATTTTCCGGGGCCCGATGGTGGGAGTAAGTGCCCCCGGGTGTTCGAGACGAGAAAGTGGTGAGAGGGCAGGTGTGTTGGCAGGGCCGCCCTTGCCTTGTCAGCCCCTTTGCAGAACCCCTGCAATGGCGCCTCCAGGCTGTCCCGATTTCTCAAGCCTAACCCTAACCCTAACCCTAACCCTAGAGGATTTCCGGGGCCCAATGGTGGGAGTAAGCGCCCCCGGGTGGTCGAGACGAGAAAGTGGTGCGAGGGCAGGTGTGTTGGCAGGGCCGCCCTTGCCTTGGCAGCCCCTTTGCAGAGCCCCTGCAATGGCGCCTCCAGGCTGTCCCAATTTCTCCAGCCTAACCCTAAGCCTAACCCTAACCCTAGAGGATTTTCTGGGGCCCGATGGTGGGAGTAAGTGCCCCCGGGTGGTCGAGACGAGAAAGTGGTGCGAGGGCAGGTGTGTTGGCAGGGCCGCCCTTGCCTTGGCAGCCCCTTTGCAGAGCCCCTGCAATGGCGCCTCCAGGCTGTCCCGATTTCTCAAGCCTAACCCTAACCCTAACCCTAACCCTAGAGGATTTCCGGGACCCGATGGTGGGAGTAAGCGCCCCCGGGTGTTCGAGACGAGAAAGTGGTGCGAGGGCAGGTGTGTTGGCAGGGCCGCCCTTGCCTTGGCAGCCCCTTTGCAGAGCCCCTGCAATGGTGCCTCCAGGCTGTCCCAATTTCTCCAGCCTAACCCTAAGCCTAACCCTAACCCTAGAGGATTTTCCGGGGCCCGATGGTGGGAGTAAGCGCCCCCGGGTGTTCGAGACGAGAAAGTGGTGTGAGGACAGGTGTGTTGGCAGGGCCGCCCTTGCCTTGGCAGCCCCTTTGCAGAGCCCCTGCAATGGCGCCTCCAGGCTGTCCCGATTTCTCAAGCCTAACCCTAACCCTAACCCTAGAGGATTTTCCGGGGTGCGATGGTGGGAGTAAGCGCCCCCGGGTGGTCAAGACGAGAAAGTGGTGCGAGGGCAGGTGTGTTGGCAGGGCCGCCCTTGCCTTGGCAGCCCCTTTGCAGAGCCCCTGCAATGGCGCCTCCAGGCTGTCCCGATTTCTCCAGCCTAACCCTAACCCTAACCCTAACCCTAGAGGATTTTTCGGGGCCCGATGGTGGGAGTAAGCGCCCCCGGGTGGTCGAGACGAGAAAGTGGTGCGAGGGCAGGTGTGTTGGCAGGGCCGCCCTTGCCTTGGCAGCCCCTTTGCAGAGCCCCTGCAATGGCGCCTCCAGGCTGTCCCGATTTCTCAAGCCTAACCCTAAGCCTAACCCTAACCCTAGAGGATTTTCCGGGGCCCGATGGTGGGAGTAAGTGCCCCCGGGTGTTCGAGACGAGAAAGTGGTGCGAGGGCAGGTGTGTTGGCAGGGCCGCCCTTGCCTTGGCAGCCCCTTTGCAGAGCCCCTGCAATGGCGCCTCCAGGCTGTCCCTATTTCTCAAGCCTAACCCTAACCCTAACCCTAACCCTAGAGGATTTTCCGGGGCCCGATGGTGGGAGTAAGCGCCCCCGGGTGGTCGAGACGAGAAAGTGGTGCGAGGGCAGGTGTGTTGGCAGGGCCGCCCTTGCCTTGGCAGCCCCTTTGCAGAGCCCCTGCAATGGCGCCTCCAGGCTGTCCCAATTTCTCAAGCCTAACCCTAAGCCTAACCCTAACCCTAGAGGATTTTCTCGGGCGCGATGGTGGGAGTAAGTGCCCCTGGGTGGTCGAGACGAGAAAGTGGTGCGAGGGCAGGTGTGTTGGCAGGGCCGCCCTTGCCTTGGCAGCCCCTTTGCAGAGCCCCTGCAATGGCGCCTCCAGGCTGTCCCGATTTCTCCAGCCTAACCCTAAGCCTAACCCTAACCCTAGAGGATTTTCCGGGGCCCGATGGTGGGAGTAAGTGCCCCCGGGTGTTCGAGACGAGAAAGTGGTGAGAGGGCAGGTGTGTTGGCAGGGCCGCCCTTGCCTTGTCAGCCCCTTTGCAGAACCCCTGCAATGGCGCCTCCAGGCTGTCCCGATTTCTCAAGCCTAACCCTAACCCTAACCCTAACCCTAGAGGATTTCCGGGGCCCGATGGTGGGAGTAAGCGCCCCCGGGTGGTCGAGACGAGAAAGTGGTGCGAGGGCAGGTGTGTTGGCAGGGCCGCCCTTGCCTTGGCAGCCCCTTTGCAGAGCCCCTGCAATGGCGCCTCCAGGCTGTCCCAATTTCTCCAGCCTAACCCTAAGCCTAACCCTAACCCTAGAGGATTTTCTGGGGCGCGATGGTGGGAGTAAGTGCCCCCGGGTGGTCGAGACGAGAAAGTGGTGCGAGGGCAGGTGTGTTGGCAGGGCCGCCCTTGCCTTGGCAGCCCCTTTGCAGAGCCCCTGCAATGGCGCCTCCAGGCTGTCCTGATTTCTCCAGCCTAACCCTAACCCTAACCCTAACCCTAGAGGATTTCCGGGACCCGATGGTGGGAGTAAGCGCCCCCGGGTGTTCGAGACGAGAAAGTGGTGCGAGGGCAGGTGTGTTGGCAGGGCCGCCCTTGCCTTGGCAGCCCCTTTGCAGAGCCCCTGCAATGGTGCCTCCAGGCTGTCCCAATTTCTCCAGCCTAACCCTAAGCCTAACCCTAACCCTAGAGGATTTTCCGGGGCGCGATGGTGGGAGTAAGCGCCCCCGGGTGTTCGAGACGAGAAAGTGGTGCGAGGGCAGGTGTGTTGGCAGGGCCGCCCTTGCCTTGGCAGCCCCTTTGCAGAGCCCCTGCAATGGCGCCTCCAGGCTGTCCCGATTTCTCAAGCCTAACCCTAACCCTAACCCTAGAGGATTTTCTGGGGTGCGATGGTGGGAGTAAGCGCCCCCGGGTGGTCAAGACGAGAAAGTGGTGCGAGGGCAGGTGTGTTGGCAGGGCCGCCCTTGCCTTGGCAGCCCCTTTGCAGAGCCCCTGCAATGGCGCCTCCAGGCTGTCCCGATTTCTCCAGCCTAACCCTAACCCTAACCCTAACCCTAGAGGATTTTCCGGGGTGCGATGGTGGGAGTAAGCGCCCCCGGGTGTTCGAGACGAGAAAGTGGTGCGAGGGCAGGTGTGTTGGCAGGGCCGCCCTTGCCTTGGCAGCCCCTTTGCAGAGCCCCTGCAATGGCGCCTCCAGGCTGTCCCGATTTCTCCAGCCTAACCCTAAGCCTAACCCTAACCCTAGAGGATTTTCTGGGGCCCGATGGTGGGAGTAAGCGCCCCCGGGTGGTCGAGACGAGAAAGTGGTGCGAGGGCAGGTGTGTTGGCAGGGCCGCCCTTGCCTTGGCAGCCCCTTTGCAGAGCCCCTGCAATGGCGCCTCCAGGCTGTCCCTATTTCTCAAGCCTAACCCTAACCCTAACCCTAACCCTAGAGGATTTTCTGGGGCCCGATGGTGGGAGTAAGCGCCCCCGGGTGGTCGAGACGAGAAAGTGGTGCGAGGGCAGGTGTGTTGGCAGGGCCGCCCTTGCCTTGGCAGCCCCTTTGCAGAGCCCCTGCAATGGCGCCTCCAGGCTGTCCCGATTTCTCCAGCCTAACCCTAACCCTAACCCTAACCCTAGAGGATTTCCGGGGCCCAATGGTGGGAGTAAGTGCCCCTGGGTGGTCGAGACGAGAAAGTGGTGCGAGGGCAGGTGTGTTGGCAGGGCCGCCCTTGCCTTGGCAGCCCCTTTGCAGAGCCCCTGCAATGGCGCCTCCAGGCTGTCCCGATTTCTCAAGCCTAACCCTAACCCTAACCCTAACCCTAGAGGATTTTCTGGGGCCCGATGGTGGGAGTAAGCGCCCCTGGGTGGTCGAGACGAGAAAGTGGTGCGAGGGCAGGTGTGTTGGCAGGGCCGCCCTTGCCTTGGCAGCCCCTTTGCAGAGCCCCTGCAATGGCGCCTCCAGGCTGTCCCAATTTCTCCAGCCTAACCCTAAGCCTAACCCTAACCCTAGAGGATTTTCTGGGGCGCGATGGTGGGAGTAAGTGCCCCCGGGTGGTCGAGACGAGAAAGTGGTGCGAGGGCAGGTGTGTTGGCAGGGCCGCCCTTGCCTTGGCAGCCCCTTTGCAGAGCCCCTGCAATGGCGCCTCCAGGCTGTCCTGATTTCTCCAGCCTAACCCTAACCCTAACCCTAACCCTAGAGGATTTCCGGGACCCGATGGTGGGAGTAAGCGCCCCCGGGTGGTCGAGACGAGAAAGTGGTGCGAGGGCAGGTGTGTTGGCAGGGCCGCCCTTGCCTTGGCAGCCCCTTTGCAGAGCCCCTGCAATGGTGCCTCCAGGCTGTCCCAATTTCTCCAGCCTAACCCTAAGCCTAACCCTAACCCTAGAGGATTTTCCGGGGCGCGATGGTGGGAGTAAGCGCCCCCGGGTGTTCGAGACGAGAAAGTGGTGCGAGGGCAGGTGTGTTGGCAGGGCCGCCCTTGCCTTGGCAGCCCCTTTGCAGAGCCCCTGCAATGGCGCCTCCAGGCTGTCCCGATTTCTCAAGCCTAACCCTAACCCTAACCCTAGAGGATTTTCTGGGGTGCGATGGTGGGAGTAAGCGCCCCCGGGTGGTCAAGACGAGAAAGTGGTGCGAGGGCAGGTGTGTTGGCAGGGCCGCCCTTGCCTTGGCAGCCCCTTTGCAGAGCCCCTGCAATGGCGCCTCCAGGCTGTCCCGATTTCTCCAGCCTAACCCTAACCCTAACCCTAACCCTAGAGGATTTTCCGGGGTGCGATGGTGGGAGTAAGCGCCCCCGGGTGTTCGAGACGAGAAAGTGGTGCGAGGGCAGGTGTGTTGGCAGGGCCGCCCTTGCCTTGGCAGCCCCTTTGCAGAGCCCCTGCAATGGCGCCTCCAGGCTGTCCCGATTTCTCCAGCCTAACCCTAAGCCTAACCCTAACCCTAGAGGATTTTCTGGGGCCCGATGGTGGGAGTAAGCGCCCCCGGGTGGTCGAGACGAGAAAGTGGTGCGAGGGCAGGTGTGTTGGCAGGGCCGCCCTTGCCTTGGCAGCCCCTTTGCAGAGCCCCTGCAATGGCGCCTCCAGGCTGTCCCTATTTCTCAAGCCTAACCCTAACCCTAACCCTAACCCTAGAGGATTTTCTGGGGCCCGATGGTGGGAGTAAGCGCCCCCGGGTGGTCGAGACGAGAAAGTGGTGCGAGGGCAGGTGTGTTGGCAGGGCCGCCCTTGCCTTGGCAGCCCCTTTGCAGAGCCCCTGCAATGGCGCCTCCAGGCTGTCCCGATTTCTCCAGCCTAACCCTAACCCTAACCCTAACCCTAGAGGATTTCCGGGGCCCAATGGTGGGAGTAAGTGCCCCTGGGTGGTCGAGACGAGAAAGTGGTGCGAGGGCAGGTGTGTTGGCAGGGCCGCCCTTGCCTTGGCAGCCCCTTTGCAGAGCCCCTGCAATGGCGCCTCCAGGCTGTCCCGATTTCTCAAGCCTAACCCTAACCCTAACCCTAACCCTAGAGGATTTTCTGGGGCCCGATGGTGGGAGTAAGCGCCCCTGGGTGGTCGAGACGAGAAAGTGGTGCGAGGGCAGGTGTGTTGGCAGGGCCGCCCTTGCCTTGGCAGCCCCTTTGCAGAGCCCCTGCAATGGCGCCTCCAGGCTGTCCCAATTTCTCCAGCCTAACCCTAAGCCTAACCCTAACCCTAGAGGATTTTCTGGGGCGCGATGGTGGGAGTAAGTGCCCCCGGGTGGTCGAGACGAGAAAGTGGTGCGAGGGCAGGTGTGTTGGCAGGGCCGCCCTTGCCTTGGCAGCCCCTTTGCAGAGCCCCTGCAATGGCGCCTCCAGGCTGTCCCGATTTCTCAAGCCTAACCCTAACCCTAACCCTAACCCTAGAGGATTTCCGGGACCCGATGGTGGGAGTAAGCGCCCCCGGGTGGTCGAGACGAGAAAGTGGTGCGAGGGCAGGTGTGTTGGCAGGGCCGCCCTTGCCTTGGCAGCCCCTTTGCAGAGCCCCTGCAATGGTGCCTCCAGGCTGTCCCAATTTCTCAAGCCTAACCCTAAGCCTAACCCTAACCCTAGAGGATTTTCCGGGGCGCGATGGTGGGAGTAAGCGCCCCCGGGTGTTCGAGACGAGAAAGTGGTGCGAGGGCAGGTGTGTTGGCAGGGCCGCCCTTGCCTTGGCAGCCCCTTTGCAGAGCCCCTGCAATGGCGCCTCCAGGCTGTCCCGATTTCTCCAGCCTAACCCTAACCCTAACCCTAACCCTAGAGGATTTCCGGGGCCCAATGGTGGGAGTAAGCGCCCCCGGGTGGTCGAGACGAGAAAGTGGTGCGAGGGCAGGTGTGTTGGCAGGGCCGCCCTTGCCTTGGCAGCCCCTTTGCAGAGCCCCTGCAATGGCGCCTCCAGGCTGTCCCTATTTCTCAAGCCTAACCCTAAGCCTAACCCTAACCCTAGAGGATTTCCGGGGCCCAATGGTGGGAGTAAGTGCCCCCGGGTGGTCGAGACGAGAAAGTGGTGCGAGGGCAGGTGTGTTGGCAGGGCCGCCCTTGCCTTGGCAGCCCCTTTGCAGAGCCCCTGCAATGGCGCCTCCAGGCTGTCCCGATTTCTCAAGCCTAACCCTAACCCTAACCCTAACCCTAGAGGATTTTCTGGGGCCCGATGGTGGGAGTAAGCGCCCCTGGGTGGTCGAGACGAGAAAGTGGTGCGAGGGCAGGTGTGTTGGCAGGGCCGCCCTTGCCTTGGCAGCCCCTTTGCAGAGCCCCTGCAATGGCGCCTCCAGGCTGTCCCAATTTCTCCAGCCTAACCCTAAGCCTAACCCTAACCCTAGAGGATTTTCTGGGGCGCGATGGTGGGAGTAAGTGCCCCCGGGTGGTCGAGACGAGAAAGTGGTGCGAGGGCAGGTGTGTTGGCAGGGCCGCCCTTGCCTTGGCAGCCCCTTTGCAGAGCCCCTGCAATGGCGCCTCCAGGCTGTCCCGATTTCTCAAGCCTAACCCTAACCCTAACCCTAACCCTAGAGGATTTCCGGGACCCGATGGTGGGAGTAAGCGCCCCCGGGTGGTCGAGACGAGAAAGTGGTGCGAGGGCAGGTGTGTTGGCAGGGCCGCCCTTGCCTTGGCAGCCCCTTTGCAGAGCCCCTGCAATGGTGCCTCCAGGCTGTCCCAATTTCTCCAGCCTAACCCTAAGCCTAACCCTAACCCTAGAGGATTTTCCGGGGCGCGATGGTGGGAGTAAGCGCCCCCGGCTGTTCGAGACGGGAAAGTGGTGTGAGGGCAGGTGTGTTGGCAGGGCCGCCCTTGCCTTGGCAGCCCCTTTGCAGAGCCCCTGCAATGGCGCCTCCAGGCTGTCCCGATTTCTCAAGCCTAACCCTAACCCTAACCCTAGAGGATTTTCTGGGGCGCGATGGTGGGAGTAAGCGCCCCCGGGTGGTCGAGACGAGAAAGTGGTGCGAGGGCAGGTGTGTTGGCAGGGCCGCCCTTGCCTTGGCAGCCCCTTTGCAGAGCCCCTGCAATGGCGCCTCCAGGCTGTCCCAATTTCTCCAGCCTAACCCTAACCCTAACCCTAACCCTAACCCTAGAGGATTTTCTGGGGCCCGATGGTGGGAGTAAGCGCCCCCGGGTGGTCGAGACGAGAAAGTGGTGCGAGGGCAGGTGTGTTGGCAGGGCCGCCCTTGCCTTGGCAGCCCCTTTGCAGAGCCCCTGCAATGGCGCCTCCAGGCTGTCCCAATTTCTCCAGCCTAACCCTAACCCTAACCCTAACCCTAGAGGATTTTCTGGGGCCCGATGGTGGGAGTAAGTGCCCCTGGGTGGTCGAGACGAGAAAGTGGTGCGAGGGCAGGTGTGTTGGCAGGGCCGCCCTTGCCTTGGCAGCCCCTTTGCAGAGCCCCTGCAATGGCGCCTCCAGGCTGTCCCGATTTCTCCAGCCTAACCCTAACCCTAACCCTAACCCTAGAGGATTTTCCGGGGCCCGATGGTGGGAGTAAGTGCCCCCGGGTGTTCGAGACGAGAAAGTGGTGAGAGGGCAGGTGTGTTGGCAGGGCCGCCCTTGCCTTGTCAGCCCCTTTGCAGAACCCCTGCAATGGCGCCTCCAGGCTGTCCCGATTTCTCAAGCCTAACCCTAACCCTAACCCTAACCCTAGAGGATTTCCGGGGCCCGATGGTGGGAGTAAGCGCCCCCGGGTGGTCGAGACGAGAAAGTGGTGCGAGGGCAGGTGTGTTGGCAGGGCCGCCCTTGCCTTGGCAGCCCCTTTGCAGAGCCCCTGCAATGGCGCCTCCAGGCTGTCCCAATTTCTCCAGCCTAACCCTAAGCCTAACCCTAACCCTAGAGGATTTTCTGGGGCGCGATGGTGGGAGTAAGTGCCCCCGGGTGGTCGAGACGAGAAAGTGGTGCGAGGGCAGGTGTGTTGGCAGGGCCGCCCTTGCCTTGGCAGCCCCTTTGCAGAGCCCCTGCAATGGCGCCTCCAGGCTGTCCTGATTTCTCAAGCCTAACCCTAACCCTAACCCTAACCCTAGAGGATTTCCGGGACCCGATGGTGGGAGTAAGCGCCCCCGGGTGGTCGAGACGAGAAAGTGGTGCGAGGGCAGGTGTGTTGGCAGGGCCGCCCTTGCCTTGGCAGCCCCTTTGCAGAGCCCCTGCAATGGTGCCTCCAGGCTGTCCCAATTTCTCAAGCCTAACCCTAAGCCTAACCCTAACCCTAGAGGATTTTCCGGGGCGCGATGGTGGGAGTAAGCGCCCCCGGGTGTTCGAGACGAGAAAGTGGTGTGAGGGCAGGTGTGTTGGCAGGGCCGCCCTTGCCTTGGCAGCCCCTTTGCAGAGCCCCTGCAATGGCGCCTCCAGGCTGTCCCGATTTCTCAAGCCTAACCCTAAGCCTAACCCTAACCCTAGAGGATTTTCTGGGGCCCGATGGTGGGAGTAAGCGCCCCCGGGTGGTCGAGACGAGAAAGTGGTGCGAGGGCAGGTGTGTTGGCAGGGCCGCCCTTGCCTTGGCAGCCCCTTTGCAGAGCCCCTGCAATGGCGCCTCCAGGCTGTCCCTATTTCTCAAGCCTAACCCTAACCCTAACCCTAACCCTAGAGGATTTTCTGGGGCCCGATGGTGGGAGTAAGCGCCCCCGGGTGGTCGAGACGAGAAAGTGGTGCGAGGGCAGGTGTGTTGGCAGGGCCGCCCTTGCCTTGGCAGCCCCTTTGCAGAGCCCCTGCAATGGCGCCTCCAGGCTGTCCCGATTTCTCAAGCCTAACCCTAACCCTAACCCTAGAGGATTTTCTGGGGCCCAATGGTGGGAGTAAGTGCCCCCGGGTGGTCGAGACGAGAAAGTGGTGCGAGGGCAGGTGTGTTGGCAGGGCCGCCCTTGCCTTGGCAGCCCCTTTGCAGAGCCCCTGCAATGGCGCCTCCAGGCTGTCCCGATTTCTCAAGCCTAACCCTAACCCTAACCCTAACCCTAGAGGATTTTCTGGGGCCCGATGGTGGGAGTAAGCGCCCCTGGGTGGTCGAGACGAGAAAGTGGTGCGAGGGCAGGTGTGTTGGCAGGGCCGCCCTTGCCTTGGCAGCCCCTTTGCAGAGCCCCTGCAATGGCGCCTCCAGGCTGTCCCAATTTCTCCAGCCTAACCCTAAGCCTAACCCTAACCCTAGAGGATTTTCTGGGGCGCGATGGTGGGAGTAAGTGCCCCCGGGTGGTCGAGACGAGAAAGTGGTGCGAGGGCAGGTGTGTTGGCAGGGCCGCCCTTGCCTTGGCAGCCCCTTTGCAGAGCCCCTGCAATGGCGCCTCCAGGCTGTCCCGATTTCTCAAGCCTAACCCTAACCCTAACCCTAACCCTAGAGGATTTCCGGGACCCGATGGTGGGAGTAAGCGCCCCCGGGTGGTCGAGACGAGAAAGTGGTGCGAGGGCAGGTGTGTTGGCAGGGCCGCCCTTGCCTTGGCAGCCCCTTTGCAGAGCCCCTGCAATGGTGCCTCCAGGCTGTCCCAATTTCTCAAGCCTAACCCTAAGCCTAACCCTAACCCTAGAGGATTTTCCGGGGCGCGATGGTGGGAGTAAGCGCCCCCGGGTGTTCGAGACGAGAAAGTGGTGCGAGGGCAGGTGTGTTGGCAGGGCCGCCCTTGCCTTGGCAGCCCCTTTGCAGAGCCCCTGCAATGGCGCCTCCAGGCTGTCCCGATTTCTCAAGCCTAACCCTAACCCTAACCCTAGAGGATTTTCTGGGGCCCGATGGTGGGAGTAAGCGCCCCCGGGTGGTCGAGACGAGAAAGTGGTGCGAGGGCAGGTGTGTTGGCAGGGCCGCCCTTGCCTTGGCAGCCCCTTTGCAGAGCCCCTGCAATGGCGCCTCCAGGCTGTCCCGATTTCTCCAGCCTAACCCTAACCCTAACCCTAACCCTAGAGGATTTCCGGGGCCCAATGGTGGGAGTAAGTGCCCCCGGGTGGTCAAGACGAGAAAGTGGTGCGAGGGCAGGTGTGTTGGCAGGGCCGCCCTTGCCTTGGCAGCCCCTTTGCAGAGCCCCTGCAATGGCGCCTCCAGGCTGTCCCGATTTCTCAAGCCTAACCCTAAGCCTAACCCTAACCCTAGAGGATTTCCGGGGCCCAATGGTGGGAGTAAGTGCCCCCGGGTGGTCGAGACGAGAAAGTGGTGCGAGGGCAGGTGTGTTGGCAGGGCCGCCCTTGCCTTGGCAGCCCCTTTGCAGAGCCCCTGCAATGGCGCCTCCAGGCTGTCCCGATTTCTCAAGCCTAACCCTAACCCTAACCCTAACCCTAGAGGATTTTCTGGGGCCCGATGGTGGGAGTAAGCGCCCCTGGGTGGTCGAGACGAGAAAGTGGTGCGAGGGCAGGTGTGTTGGCAGGGCCGCCCTTGCCTTGGCAGCCCCTTTGCAGAGCCCCTGCAATGGCGCCTCCAGGCTGTCCCAATTTCTCCAGCCTAACCCTAACCCTAACCCTAACCCTAACCCTAGAGGATTTTCTGGGGCGCGATGGTGGGAGTAAGTGCCCCCGGGTGGTCGAGACGAGAAAGTGGTGCGAGGGCAGGTGTGTTGGCAGGGCCGCCCTTGCCTTGGCAGCCCCTTTGCAGAGCCCCTGCAATGGCACCTCCAGGCTGTCCCGATTTCTCAAGCCTAACCCTAACCCTAACCCTAACCCTAGAGGATTTCCGGGACCCGATGGTGGGAGTAAGCGCCCCCGGGTGGTCGAGACGAGAAAGTGGTGCGAGGGCAGGTGTGTTGGCAGGGCCGCCCTTGCCTTGGCAGCCCCTTTGCAGAGCCCCTGCAATGGTGCCTCCAGGCTGTCCCAATTTCTCCAGCCTAACCCTAAGCCTAACCCTAACCCTAGAGGATTTTCCGGGGCGCGATGGTGGGAGTAAGCGCCCCCGGGTGTTCGAGACGAGAAAGTGGTGTGAGGGCAGGTGTGTTGGCAGGGCCGCCCTTGCCTTGGCAGCCCCTTTGCAGAGCCCCTGCAATGGCGCCTCCAGGCTGTCCCGATTTCTCAAGCCTAACCCTAAGCCTAACCCTAACCCTAGAGGATTTTCTGGGGCCCGATGGTGGGAGTAAGCGCCCCCGGGTGGTCGAGACGAGAAAGTGGTGCGAGGGCAGGTGTGTTGGCAGGGCCGCCCTTGCCTTGGCAGCCCCTTTGCAGAGCCCCTGCAATGGCGCCTCCAGGCTGTCCCAATTTCTCCAGCCTAACCCTAACCCTAACCCTAACCCTAACCCTAGAGGATTTTCTGGGGCCCGATGGTGGGAGTAAGCGCCCCCGGGTGGTCGAGACGAGAAAGTGGTGCGAGGGCAGGTGTGTTGGCAGGGCCGCCCTTGCCTTGGCAGCCCCTTTGCAGAGCCCCTGCAATGGCGCCTCCAGGCTGTCCCAATTTCTCCAGCCTAACCCTAACCCTAACCCTAACCCTAGAGGATTTTCTGGGGCCCGATGGTGGGAGTAAGTGCCCCTGGGTGGTCGAGACGAGAAAGTGGTGCGAGGGCAGGTGTGTTGGCAGGGCCGCCCTTGCCTTGGCAGCCCCTTTGCAGAGCCCCTGCAATGGCGCCTCCAGGCTGTCCCGATTTCTCCAGCCTAACCCTAACCCTAACCCTAACCCTAGAGGATTTTCCGGGGCCCGATGGTGGGAGTAAGTGCCCCCGGGTGTTCGAGACGAGAAAGTGGTGAGAGGGCAGGTGTGTTGGCAGGGCCGCCCTTGCCTTGTCAGCCCCTTTGCAGAACCCCTGCAATGGCGCCTCCAGGCTGTCCCGATTTCTCAAGCCTAACCCTAACCCTAACCCTAACCCTAGAGGATTTCCGGGGCCCGATGGTGGGAGTAAGCGCCCCCGGGTGGTCGAGACGAGAAAGTGGTGCGAGGGCAGGTGTGTTGGCAGGGCCGCCCTTGCCTTGGCAGCCCCTTTGCAGAGCCCCTGCAATGGCGCCTCCAGGCTGTCCCAATTTCTCCAGCCTAACCCTAAGCCTAACCCTAACCCTAGAGGATTTTCTGGGGCGCGATGGTGGGAGTAAGTGCCCCCGGGTGGTCGAGACGAGAAAGTGGTGCGAGGGCAGGTGTGTTGGCAGGGCCGCCCTTGCCTTGGCAGCCCCTTTGCAGAGCCCCTGCAATGGCGCCTCCAGGCTGTCCTGATTTCTCAAGCCTAACCCTAACCCTAACCCTAACCCTAGAGGATTTCCGGGACCCGATGGTGGGAGTAAGCGCCCCCGGGTGGTCGAGACGAGAAAGTGGTGCGAGGGCAGGTGTGTTGGCAGGGCCGCCCTTGCCTTGGCAGCCCCTTTGCAGAGCCCCTGCAATGGTGCCTCCAGGCTGTCCCAATTTCTCAAGCCTAACCCTAAGCCTAACCCTAACCCTAGAGGATTTTCCGGGGCGCGATGGTGGGAGTAAGCGCCCCCGGGTGTTCGAGACGAGAAAGTGGTGTGAGGGCAGGTGTGTTGGCAGGGCCGCCCTTGCCTTGGCAGCCCCTTTGCAGAGCCCCTGCAATGGCGCCTCCAGGCTGTCCCGATTTCTCAAGCCTAACCCTAAGCCTAACCCTAACCCTAGAGGATTTTCTGGGGCCCGATGGTGGGAGTAAGCGCCCCCGGGTGGTCGAGACGAGAAAGTGGTGCGAGGGCAGGTGTGTTGGCAGGGCCGCCCTTGCCTTGGCAGCCCCTTTGCAGAGCCCCTGCAATGGCGCCTCCAGGCTGTCCCTATTTCTCAAGCCTAACCCTAACCCTAACCCTAACCCTAGAGGATTTTCTGGGGCCCGATGGTGGGAGTAAGCGCCCCCGGGTGGTCGAGACGAGAAAGTGGTGCGAGGGCAGGTGTGTTGGCAGGGCCGCCCTTGCCTTGGCAGCCCCTTTGCAGAGCCCCTGCAATGGCGCCTCCAGGCTGTCCCGATTTCTCCAGCCTAACCCTAACCCTAACCCTAGAGGATTTTCTGGGGCCCAATGGTGGGAGTAAGTGCCCCCGGGTGGTCGAGACGAGAAAGTGGTGCGAGGGCAGGTGTGTTGGCAGGGCCGCCCTTGCCTTGGCAGCCCCTTTGCAGAGCCCCTGCAATGGCGCCTCCAGGCTGTCCCGATTTCTCCAGCCTAACCCTAAGCCTAAGCCTAACCCTAGAGGATTTCCGGGACCCGATGGTGGGAGTAAGTGCCCCCGGGTGGTCGAGACGAGAAAGTGGTGCGAGGGCAGGTGTGTTGGCAGGGCCGCCCTTGCCTTGGCAGCCCCTTTGCAGAGCCCCTGCAATGGCGCCTCCAGGCTGTCCCAATTTCTCCAGCCTAACCCTAAGCCTAACCCTAACCCTAGAGGATTTTCTGGGGCGCGATGGTGGGAGTAAGTGCCCCCGGGTGGTCGAGACGAGAAAGTGGTGCGAGGGCAGGTGTGTTGGCAGGGCCGCCCTTGCCTTGGCAGCCCCTTTGCAGAGCCCCTGCAATGGCGCCTCCAGGCTGTCCCGATTTCTCAAGCCTAACCCTAACCCTAACCCTAACCCTAGAGGATTTCCGGGACCCGATGGTGGGAGTAAGCGCCCCCGGGTGGTCGAGACGAGAAAGTGGTGCGAGGGCAGGTGTGTTGGCAGGGCCGCCCTTGCCTTGGCAGCCCCTTTGCAGAGCCCCTGCAATGGTGCCTCCAGGCTGTCCCAATTTCTCAAGCCTAACCCTAAGCCTAACCCTAACCCTAGAGGATTTTCCGGGGCGCGATGGTGGGAGTAAGCGCCCCCGGGTGGTCGAGACGAGAAAGTGGTGCGAGGGCAGGTGTGTTGGCAGGGCCGCCCTTGCCTTGGCAGCCCCTTTGCAGAGCCCCTGCAATGGCGCCTCCAGGCTGTCCCGATTTCTCAAGCCTAACCCTAACCCTAACCCTAACCCTAGAGGATTTTCTGGGGCCCGATGGTGGGAGTAAGCGCCCCCGGGTGGTCGAGACGAGAAAGTGGTGCGAGGGCAGGTGTGTTGGCAGGGCCGCCCTTGCCTTGGCAGCCCCTTTGCAGAGCCCCTGCAATGGCGCCTCCAGGCTGTCCCGATTTCTCCAGCCTAACCCTAACCCTAACCCTAACCCTAGAGGATTTCCGGGGCCCAATGGTGGGAGTAAGTGCCCCCGGGTGGTCCAGACGAGAAAGTGGTGCGAGGGCAGGTGTGTTGGCAGGGCCGCCCTTGCCTTGGCAGCCCCTTTGCAGAGCCCCTGCAATGGCGCCTCCAGGCTGTCCCGATTTCTCAAGCCTAACCCTAAGCCTAACCCTAACCCTAGAGGATTTCCGGGGCCCAATGGTGGGAGTAAGTGCCCCCGGGTGGTCGAGACGAGAAAGTGGTGCGAGGGCAGGTGTGTTGGCAGGGCCGCCCTTGCCTTGGCAGCCCCTTTGCAGAGCCCCTGCAATGGCGCCTCCAGGCTGTCCCGATTTCTCAAGCCTAACCCTAACCCTAACCCTAACCCTAGAGGATTTTCTGGGGCCCGATGGTGGGAGTAAGCGCCCCTGGGTGGTCGAGACGAGAAAGTGGTGCGAGGGCAGGTGTGTTGGCAGGGCCGCCCTTGCCTTGGCAGCCCCTTTGCAGAGCCCCTGCAATGGCGCCTCCAGGCTGTCCCAATTTCTCCAGCCTAACCCTAACCCTAACCCTAACCCTAGAGGATTTTCTGGGGCGCGATGGTGGGAGTAAGTGCCCCCGGGTGGTCGAGACGAGAAAGTGGTGCGAGGGCAGGTGTGTTGGCAGGGCCGCCCTTGCCTTGGCAGCCCCTTTGCAGAGCCCCTGCAATGGCACCTCCAGGCTGTCCCGATTTCTCAAGCCTAACCCTAACCCTAACCCTAACCCTAGAGGATTTTCTGGGGCCCGATGGTGGGAGTAAGCGCCCCCGGGTGGTCGAGACGAGAAAGTGGTGCGAGGGCAGGTGTGTTGGCAGGGCCGCCCTTGCCTTGGCAGCCCCTTTGCAGAGCCCCTGCAATGGCGCCTCCAGGCTGTCCCAATTTCTCCAGCCTAACCCTAACCCTAACCCTAACCCTAACCCTAGAGGATTTTCTGGGGCCCGATGGTGGGAGTAAGCGCCCCCGGGTGGTCGAGACGAGAAAGTGGTGCGAGGGCAGGTGTGTTGGCAGGGCCGCCCTTGCCTTGGCAGCCCCTTTGCAGAGCCCCTGCAATGGCGCCTCCAGGCTGTCCCAATTTCTCCAGCCTAACCCTAACCCTAACCCTAACCCTAGAGGATTTTCTGGGGCCCGATGGTGGGAGTAAGCGCCCCCGGGTGGTCGAGACGAGAAAGTGGTGCGAGGGCAGGTGTGTTGGCAGGGCCGCCCTTGCCTTGGCAGCCCCTTTGCAGAGCCCCTGCAATGGCGCCTCCAGGCTGTCCCAATTTCTCCAGCCTAACCCTAAGCCTAACCCTAACCCTAGAGGATTTTCCGGGGCCCGATGGTGGGAGTAAGCGCCCCCGGGTGGTCGAGACGAGAAAGTGGTGCGAGGGCAGGTGTGTTGGCAGGGCCGCCCTTGCCTTGGCAGCCCCTTTGCAGAGCCCCTGCAATGGCGCCTCCAGGCTGTCCTGATTTCTCAAGCCTAACCCTAACCCTAACCCTAACCCTAGAGGATTTTCTGGGGCGCGATGGTGGGAGTAAGCGCCCCCGGGTGGTCGAGACGAGAAAGTGGTGCGAGGGCAGGTGTGTTGGCAGGGCCGCCCTTGCCTTGGCAGCCCCTTTGCAGAGCCCCTGCAATGGCGCCTCCAGGCTGTCCCTATTTCTCAAGCCTAACCCTAACCCTAACCCTAACCCTAGAGGATTTTCTGGGGCCCGATGGTGGGAGTAAGTGCCCCCGGGTGTTCGAGACGAGAAAGTGGTGCGAGGGCAGGTGTGTTGGCAGGGCCGCCCTTGCCTTGGCAGCCCCTTTGCAGAGCCCCTGCAATGGCGCCTCCAGGCTGTCCCGATTTCTCAAGCCTAACCCTAACCCTAACCCTAACCCTAGAGGATTTTCCGGGGCCCGATGGTGGGAGTAAGTGCCCCCGGGTGGTCCAGACGAGAAAGTGGTGCGAGGGCAGGTGTGTTGGCAGGGCCGCCCTTGCCTTGGCAGCCCCTTTGCAGAGCCCCTGCAATGGCGCCTCCAGGCTGTCCCAATTTCTCCAGCCTAACCCTAACCCTAACCCTAACCCTAGAGGATTTTCTGGGGCCCGATGGTGGGAGTAAGTGCCCCCGGGTGGTCGAGACGAGAAAGTGGTGCGAGGGCAGGTGTGTTGGCAGGGCCGCCCTTGCCTTGGCAGCCCCTTTGCAGAGCCCCTGCAATGGTGCCTCCAGGCTGTCCCTATTTCTCAAGCCTAACCCTAAGCCTAACCCTAACCCTAGAGGATTTTCTGGGGCCCGATGGTGGGAGTAAGCGCCCCCGGGTGGTCGAGACGAGAAAGTGGTGCGAGGGCAGGTGTGTTGGCAGGGCCGCCCTTGCCTTGGCAGCCCCTTTGCAGAGCCCCTGCAATGGCGCCTCCAGGCTGTCCCAATTTCTCCAGCCTAACCCTAAGCCTAACCCTAACCCTAGAGGATTTTCTGGGGCCCGATGGTGGGAGTAAGCGCCCCCGGGTGGTCGAGACGAGAAAGTGGTGCGAGGGCAGGTGTGTTGGCAGGGCCGCCCTTGCCTTGGCAGCCCCTTTGCAGAGCCCCTGCAATGGCGCCTCCAGGCTGTCCCGATTTCTCCAGCCTAACCCTAACCCTAACCCTAACCCTAGAGGATTTTCTGGGGCCCGATGGTGGGAGTAAGCGCCCCCGGGTGGTCGAGACGAGAAAGTGGTGCGAGGGCAGGTGTGTTGGCAGGGCCGCCCTTGCCTTGGCAGCCCCTTTGCAGAGCCCCTGCAATGGCGCCTCCAGGCTGTCCCGATTTCTCCAGCCTAACCCTAACCCTAACCCTAACCCTAGAGGATTTTCTGGGGCCCGATGGTGGGAGTAAGTGCCCCCGGGTGGTCGAGACGAGAAAGTGGTGCGAGGGCAGGTGTGTTGGCAGGGCCGCCCTTGCCTTGGCAGCCCCTTTGCAGAGCCCCTGCAATGGCGCCTCCAGGCTGTCCTGATTTCACAAGCCTAACCCTAACCCTAACCCTAACCCTAGAGGATTTCCGGGGCCCGATGGTGGGAGTAAGTGCCCCCGGGTGGTCAAGACGAGAAAGTGGTGCGAGGGCAGGTGTGTTGGCAGGACCGCCCTTGCCTTGGCAGCCCCTTTGCAGAGCCCCTGCAATGGCGCCTCCAGGCTGTCCCTATTTCTCAAGCCTAACCCTAACCCTAACCCTAACCCTAGAGGATTTCCGGGGCCCAATGGTGGGAGTAAGTGCCCCCGGGTGGTCGAGACGAGAAAGTGGTGCGAGGGCAGGTGTGTTGGCAGGGCCGCCCTTGCCTTGGCAGCCCCTTTGCAGAGCCCCTGCAATGGCGCCTCCAGGCTGTCCCGATTTCTCCAGCCTAACCCTAACCCTAACCCTAACCCTAGAGGATTTTCTGGGGCCCGATGGTGGGAGTAAGCGCCCCTGGGTGGTCGAGACGAGAAAGTGGTGCGAGGGCAGGTGTGTTGGCAGGGCCGCCCTTGCCTTGGCAGCCCCTTTGCAGAGCCCCTGCAATGGCGCCTCCAGGCTGTCCCGATTTCTCCAGCCTAACCCTAACCCTAACCCTAACCCTAGAGGATTTTCCGGGGCCCGATGGTGGGAGTAAGTGCCCCCGGGTGTTCGAGACGAGAAAGTGGTGCGAGGGCAGGTGTGTTGGCAGGGCCGCCCTTGCCTTGGCAGCCCCTTTGCAGAACCCCTGCAATGGCGCCTCCAGGCTGTCCCGATTTCTCCAGCCTAACCCTAACCCTAACCCTAACCCTAGAGGATTTCCGGGGCCCAATGGTGGGAGTAAGCGCCCCCGGGTGGTCGAGACGAGAAAGTGGTGCGAGGGCAGGTGTGTTGGCAGGGCCGCCCTTGCCTTGGCAGCCCCTTTGCAGAGCCCCTGCAATGGCGCCTCCAGGCTGTCCCAATTTCTCCAGCCTAACCCTAACCCTAACCCTAACCCTAGAGGATTTTCTGGGGCCCGATGGTGGGAGTAAGCGCCCCCGGGTGGTCGAGACGAGAAAGTGGTGCGAGGGCAGGTGTGTTGGCAGGGCCGCCCTTGCCTTGGCAGCCCCTTTGCAGAGCCCCTGCAATGGCGCCTCCAGGCTGTCCCGATTTCTCCAGCCTAACCCTAACCCTAACCCTAACCCTAGAGGATTTCCGGGACCCGATGGTGGGAGTAAGCGCCCCCGGGTGGTCGAGACGAGAAAGTGGTGCGAGGGCAGGTGTGTTGGCAGGGCCGCCCTTGCCTTGGCAGCCCCTTTGCAGAGCCCCTGCAATGGTGCCTCCAGGCTGTCCCTATTTCTCCAGCCTAACCCTAACCCTAACCCTAACCCTAGAGGATTTTCTGGGGCGCGATGGTGGGAGTAAGCGCCCCCGGGTGTTCGAGACGAGAAAGTGGTGCGAGGGCAGGTGTGTTGGCAGGTCCGCCCTTGCCTTGGCAGCCCCTTTGCAGAGCCCCTGCAATGGCGCCTCCAGGCTGTCCCGATTTCTCCAGCCTAACCCTAACCCTAACCCTAACCCTAGAGGATTTCCGGGACCCGATGGTGGGAGTAAGCGCCCCCGGGTGGTCGAGACGAGAAAGTGGTGCGAGGGCAGGTGTGTTGGCAGGGCCGCCCTTGCCTTGGCAGCCCCTTTGCAGAGCCCCTGCAATGGTGCCTCCAGGCTGTCCCTATTTCTCCAGCCTAACCCTAACCCTAACCCTAACCCTAGAGGATTTTCTGGGGCGCGATGGTGGGAGTAAGCGCCCCCGGGTGTTCGAGACGAGAAAGTGGTGCGAGGGCAGGTGTGTTGGCAGGTCCGCCCTTGCCTTGGCAGCCCCTTTGCAGAGCCCCTGCAATGGCGCCTCCAGGCTGTCCCGATTTCTCAAGCCTAACCCTAACCCTAACCCTAACCCTAGAGGATTTTCCGGGGCCCGATGGTGGGAGTAAGCGCCCCCGGGTGGTTGAGACGAGAAAGTGGTGCGAGGGCAGGTGTGTTGGCAGGGCCACCCTTGCCTTGGCAGCCCCTTTGCAGAGCCCCTGCAATGGCGCCTCCAGGCTGTCCCGATTTCTCAAGCCTAACCCTAAGCATAACCCTAACCCTAGAGGATTTTCTGGGGCCCGATGGTGGGAGTAAGCGCCCCCGGGTGGTCGAGACGAGAAAGTGGTGCGAGGGCAGGTGTGTTGGCAGGGCCGCCCTTGCCTTGGCAGCCCCTTTGCAGAGCCCCTGCAATGGCGCCTCCAGGCTGTCCCAATTTCTCCAGCCTAACCCTAACCCTAACCCTAACCCTAGAGGATTTTCCGGGGCGCGATGGTGGGAGTAAGCGCCCCCGGGTGGTCGAGACGAGAAAGTGGTGCGAGGGCAGGTGTGTTGGCAGGGCCGCCCTTGCCTTGGCAGCCCCTTTGCAGAGCCCCTGCAATGGCGCCTCCAGGCTGTCCCGATTTCTCCAGCCTAACCCTAACCCTAACCCTAACCCTAGAGGATTTTCTGGGGCCCGATGGTGGGAGTAAGTGCCCCCGGGTGTTTGAGACGAGAAAGTGGTGCGAGGGCAGGTGTGTTGGCAGGGCCGCCCTTGCCTTGGCAGCCCCTTTGCAGAGCCCCTGCAATGGCGCCTCCAGGCTGTCCCGATTTCTCAAGCCTAACCCTAAGCCTAACCCTAACCCTAGAGGATTTTCCAGGGCCCGATGGTGGGAGTAAGCGCCCCCGGGTGGTCGAGACGAGAAAGTGGTGCGAGGGCAGGTGTGTTGGCAGGGCCGCCCTTGCCTTGGCAGCCCCTTTGCAGAGCCCCTGCAATGGCGCCTCCAGGCTGTCCCGATTTCTCCAGCCTAACCCTAACCCTAACCCTAACCCTAGAGGATTTTCTGGGGCCCGATGGTGGGAGTAAGCGCCCCCGGGTGGTCGAGACGAGAAAGTGGTGCGAGGGCAGGTGTGTTGGCAGGGCCGCCCTTGCCTTGGCAGCCCCTTTGCAGAGCCCCTGCAATGGCGCCTCCAGGCTGTCCCGATTTCTCAAGCCTAACCCTAACCCTAACCCTAACCCTAGAGGATTTTCCGGGGCCCGATGGTGGGAGTAAGTGCCCCCGGGTGTTCGAGACGAGAAAGTGGTGCGAGGGCAGGTGTGTTGGCAGGGCCGCCCTTGCCTTGGCAGCCCCTTTGCAGAGCCCCTGCAATGGCGCCTCCAGGCTGTCCCGATTTCTCAAGCCTAACCCTAACCCTAACCCTAACCCTAGAGGATTTTCCGGGGCCCGATGGTGGGAGTAAGCGCCCCCGGGTGGTCGAGACGAGAAAGTGGTGCGAGGGCAGGTGTGTTGGCAGGGCCGCCCTTGCCTTGGCAGCCCCTTTGCAGAGCCCCTGCAATGGCGCCTCCAGGCTGTCCCAATTTCTCAAGCCTAACCCTAACCCTAACCCTAACCCTAGAGGATTTTCTCGGGCGCGATGGTGGGAGTAAGTGCCCCCGGGTGGTCGAGACGAGAAAGTGGTGCGAGGGCAGGTGTGTTGGCAGGGCCGCCCTTGCCTTGGCAGCCCCTTTGCAGAGCCCCTGCAATGGCGCCTCCAGGCTGTCCCTATTTCTCAAGCCTAACCCTAAGCCTAACCCTAACCCTAGAGGATTTCCGGGACCCGATGGTGGGAGTAAGTGCCCCCGGGTGGTCGAGACGAGAAAGTGGTGCGAGGGCAGGTGTGTTGGCAGGGCCGCCCTTGCCTTGGCAGCCCCTTTGCAGAGCCCCTGCAATGGCGCCTCCAGGCTGTCCCTATTTCTCAAGCCTAACCCTAACCCTAACCCTAACCCTAGAGGATTTTCTGGGGCGCGATGGTGGGAGTAAGCGCCCCCGGGTGGTCAAGACGAGAAAGTGGTGCGAGGGCAGGTGTGTTGGCAGGGCCGCCCTTGCCTTGGCAGCCCCTTTGCAGAGCCCCTGCAATGGCGCCTCCAGGCTGTCCCGATTTCTCCAGCCTAACCCTAACCCTAACCCTAACCCTAGAGGATTTTCTGGGGCCCGATGGTGGGAGTAAGTGCCCCCGGGTGTTCGAGACGAGAAAGTGGTGCGAGGGCAGGTGTGTTGGCAGGGCCGCCCTTGCCTTGGCAGCCCCTTTGCAGAGCCCCTGCAATGGCGCCTCCAGGCTGTCCCGATTTCTCAAGCCTAACCCTAAGCCTAACCCTAACCCTAGAGGATTTTCTGGGGCCCGATGGTGGGAGTAAGCGCCCCCAGGTGGTCGAGACGAGAAAGTGGTGCGAGGGCAGGTGTGTTGGCAGGGCCGCCCTTGCCTTGGCAGCCCCTTTGCAGAGCCCCTGCAATGGCGCCTCCAGGCTGTCCCTATTTCTCAAGCCTAACCCTAAGCCTAACCCTAACCCTAGAGGATTTTCTGGGGCCCGATGGTGGGAGTAAGCGCCCCCGGGTGGTCGAGACGAGAAAGTGGTGCGAGGGCAGGTGTGTTGGCAGGGCCGCCCTTGCCTTGGCAGCCCCTTTGCAGAGCCCCTGCAATGGCGCCTCCAGGCTGTCCCGATTTCTCAAGCCTAACCCTAACCCTAACCCTAACCCTAGAGGATTTTCTGGGGCCCGATGGTGGGAGTAAGTGCCCCCGGGTGGTCGAGACGAGAAAGTGGTGCGAGGGCAGGTGTGTTGGCAGGGCCGCCCTTGCCTTGGCAGCCCCTTTGCAGAGCCCCTGCAATGGCGCCTCCAGGCTGTCCCGATTTCTCCAGCCTAACCCTAACCCTAACCCTAACCCTAGAGGATTTTCTGGGGCCCGATGGTGGGAGTAAGTGCCCCCGGGTGGTCGAGACGAGAAAGTGGTGCGAGGGCAGGTGTGTTGGCAGGGCCGCCCTTGCCTTGGCAGCCCCTTTGCAGAGCCCCTGCAATGGCGCCTCCAGGCTGTCCCGATTTCTCAAGCCTAACCCTAACCCTAACCCTAACCCTAGAGGATTTCCGCTGCCCAATGGTGGGAGTAAGTGCCCCCGGGTGGTCCAGACGAGAAAGTGGTGCGAGGGCAGGTGTGTTGGCAGGGCCGCCCTTGCCTTGGCAGCCCCTTTGCAGAGCCCCTGCAATGGCGCCTCCAGGCTGTCCCAATTTCTCCAGCCTAACCCTAACCCTAACCCTAACCCTAGAGGATTTTCTGGGGCGCGATGGTGGGAGTAAGTGCCCCCGGGTGGTCGAGACGAGAAAGTGGTGCGAGGGCAGGTGTGTTGGCAGGGCCGCCCTTGCCTTGGCAGCCCCTTTGCAGAGCCCCTGCAATGGCGCCTCCAGGCTGTCCCGATTTCTCAAGCCTAACCCTAACCCTAACCCTAACCCTAGAGGATTTCCGGGACCCGATGGTGGGAGTAAGCGCCCCCGGGTGGTCGAGACGAGAAAGTGGTGCGAGGGCAGGTGTGTTGGCAGGGCCGCCCTTGCCTTGGCAGCCCCTTTGCAGAGCCCCTGCAATGGTGCCTCCAGGCTGTCCCAATTTCTCCAGCCTAACCCTAAGCCTAACCCTAACCCTAGAGGATTTTCCGGGGCGCGATGGTGGGAGTAAGCGCCCCCGGGTGTTCGAGACGAGAAAGTGGTGTGAGGGCAGGTGTGTTGGCAGGGCCGCCCTTGCCTTGGCAGCCCCTTTGCAGAGCCCCTGCAATGGCGCCTCCAGGCTGTCCCGATTTCTCAAGCCTAACCCTAACCCTAACCCTAGAGGATTTTCTGGGGCCCGATGGTGGGAGTAAGCGCCCCCGGGTGGTCGAGACGAGAAAGTGGTGCGAGGGCAGGTGTGTTGGCAGGGCCGCCCTTGCCTTGGCAGCCCCTTTGCAGAGCCCCTGCAATGGCGCCTCCAGGCTGTCCCCATTTCTCAAGCCTAACCCTAAGCCTAACCCTAACCCTATCGGATTTTTTGGGGCGCGATGGTGGGAGTAAGCGCCCCCGGGTGGTCGAGACGAGAAAGTGGTGCGAGGGCAGGTGTGTTGGCAGGGCCGCCCTTGCCTTGGCAGCCCCTTTGCAGAGCCCCTGCAATGGCGCCTCCAGGCTGTCCCAATTTCTCCAGCCTAACCCTAACCCTAACCCTAACCCTAACCCTAGAGGATTTTCCGGGGCCCGATGGTGGGAGTAAGCGCCCCCGGGTGGTCGAGATGAGAAAGTGGTGCGAGGGCAGGTGTGTTGGCAGGGCCGCCCTTGCCTTGGCAGCCCCTTTGCAGAGCCCCTGCAATGGCGCCTCCAGGCTGTCCCGATTTCTCCAGCCTAACCCTAACCCTAACCCTAACCCTAGAGGATTTTCTGGGGCCCGATGGTGGGAGTAAGCGCCCCCGGGTGGTCGAGACGAGAAAGTGGTGCGAGGGCAGGTGTGTTGGCAGGGCCGCCCTTGCCTTGGCAGCCCCTTTGCAGAGCCCCTGCAATGGCGCCTCCAGGCTGTCCCGATTTCTCAAGCCTAACCCTAAGCCTAACCCTAACCCTAGAGGATTTTCCGGGGCGCGATGGTGGGAGTAAGCGCCCCCGGGTGGTCGAGACGAGAAAGTGGTGCGAGGGCAGGTGTGTTGGCAGGGCCGCCCTTGCCTTGGCAGCCCCTTTGCAGAGCCCCTGCAATGGCGCCTCCAGGCTGTCCCGATTTCTCAAGCCTAACCCTAACCCTAACCCTAACCCTAGAGGATTTTCTGGGGCCCGATGGTGGGAGTAAGTGCCCCCGGGTGTTCGAGACGAGAAAGTGGTGCGAGGGCAGGTGTGTTGGCAGGGCCGCCCTTGCCTTGGCAGCCCCTTTGCAGAGCCCCTGCAATGGCGCCTCCAGGCTGTCCCGATTTCTCCAGCCTAACCCTAACCCTAACCCTAACCCTAGAGGATTTTCCGGGGCCCGATGGTGGGAGTAAGTGCCCCCGGGTGCTCCAGACGAGAAAGTGGTGCGAGGGCAGGTGTGTTGGCAGGGCCGCCCTTGCCTTGGCAGCCCCTTTGCAGAGCCCCTGCAATGGCGCCTCCAGGCTGTCCCAATTTCTCCAGCCTAACCCTAACCCTAACCCTAACCCTAGAGGATTTTCTCGGGCGCGATGGTGGGAGTAAGTGCCCCCGGGTGGTCGAGACGAGAAAGTGGTGCGAGGGCAGGTGTGTTGGCAGGGCCGCCCTTGCCTTGGCAGCCCCTTTGCAGAGCCCCTGCAATGGCGCCTCCAGGCTGTCCCGATTTCTCAAGCCTAACCCTAACCCTAAGCCTAACCCTAGAGGTTTTCCGGGACCCGATGGTGGGAGTAAGTGCCCCCGGGTGGTCGAGACGAGAAAGTGGTGCGAGGGCAGGTGTGTTGGCAGGGCCGCCCTTGCCTTGGCAGCCCCTTTGCAGAGCCCCTGCAATGGCGCCTCCAGGCTGTCCCTATTTCTCAAGCCTAACCCTAACCCTAACCCTAACCCTAGAGGATTTTCCGGGGTGCGATGGTGGGAGTAAGCGCCCCCGGGTGGTCAAGACGAGAAAGTGGTGCGAGGGCAGGTGTGTTGGCAGGGCCGCCCTTGCCTTGGCAGCCCCTTTGCAGAGCCCCTGCAATGGTGCCTCCAGGCTGTCCCTATTTCTCAAGCCTAACCCTAACCCTAACCCTAACCCTAGAGGATTTTCTGGGGCGCGATGGTGGGAGTAAGCGCCCCCGGGTGGTCGAGACGAGAAAGTGGTGCGAGGGCAGGTGTGTTGGCAGGGCCGCCCTTGCCTTGGCAGCCCCTTTGCAGAGCCCCTGCAATGGCGCCTCCAGGCTGTCCCGATTTCTCCAGCCTAACCCTAAGCCTAACCCTAACCCTAGAGGATTTTCTGGGGCGCGATGGTGGGAGTAAGCGCCCCCGGGTGGTCGAGACGAGAAAGTGGTGCGAGGGCAGGTGTGTTGGCAGGGCCGCCCTTGCCTTGGCAGCCCCTTTGCAGAGCCCCTGCAATGGCGCCTCCAGGCTGTCCCTATTTCTCCAGCCTAACCCTAACCCTAACCCTAACCCTAGAGGATTTTCTGGGGCCCGATGGTGGGAGTAAGCGCCCCCGGGTGGTCGAGACGAGAAAGTGGTGCGAGGGCAGGTGTGTTGGCAGGGCCGCCCTTGCCTTGGCAGCCCCTTTGCAGAGCCCCTGCAATGGCGCCTCCAGGCTGTCCCGATTTCTCAAGCCTAACCCTAACCCTAACCCTAACCCTAGAGGATTTTCTGGGGCCCGATGGTGGGAGTAAGTGCCCCCGGGTGGTCGAGACGAGAAAGTGGTGCGAGGGCAGGTGTGTTGGCAGGGCCGCCCTTGCCTTGGCAGCCCCTTTGCAGAGCCCCTGCAATGGCGCCTCCAGGCTGTCCTGATTTCACAAGCCTAACCCTAACCCTAACCCTAACCCTAGAGGATTTCCGGGGCCCAATGGTGGGAGTAAGTGCTCCCGGGTGGTCAAGACGAGAAAGTGGTGCGAGGGCAGGTGTGTTGGCAGGACCGCCCTTGCCTTGGCAGCCCCTTTGCAGAGCCCCTGCAATGGCGCCTCCAGGCTGTCCCTATTTCTCAAGCCTAACCCTAACCCTAACCCTAACCCTAGAGGATTTCCGGGGCCCAATGGTGGGAGTAAGTGCCCCTGGGTGGTCGAGACGAGAAAGTGGTGCGAGGGCAGGTGTGTTGGCAGGGCCGCCCTTGCCTTGGCAGCCCCTTTGCAGAGCCCCTGCAATGGCGCCTCCAGGCTGTCCCGATTTCTCCAGCCTAACCCTAACCCTAACCCTAACCCTAGAGGATTTCCGGGGCCCAATGGTGGGAGTAAGCGCCCCCGGGTGGTTGAGACGAGCAAGTGGTGCGAGGGCAGGTGTGTTGGCAGGGCCGCCCTTGCCTTGGCAGCCCCTTTGCAGAGCCCCTGCAATGGCGCCTCCAGGCTGTCCCAATTTCTCCAGCCTAACCCTAAGCCTAACCCTAACCCTAGAGGATTTTCTGGGGCGCGATGGTGGGAGTAAGTGCCCCCGGGTGGTCGAGACGAGAAAGTGGTGCGAGGGCAGGTGTGTTGGCAGGGCCGCCCTTGCCTTGGCAGCCCCTTTGCAGAGCCCCTGCAATGGCGCCTCCAGGCTGTCCCGATTTCTCCAGCCTAACCCTAACCCTAACCCTAACCCTAGAGGATTTTCTGGGGCCCGATGGTGGGAGTAAGCGCCCCTGGGTGGTCGAGACGAGAAAGTGGTGCGAGGGCAGGTGTGTTGGCAGGGCCGCCCTTGCCTTGGCAGCCCCTTTGCAGAGCCCCTGCAATGGCGCCTCCAGGCTGTCCCGATTTCTCCAGCCTAACCCTAAGCCTAACCCTAACCCTAGAGGATTTTCCAGGGCCCGATGGTGGGAGTAAGTGCCCCCGGGTGTTCGAGACGAGAAAGTGGTGAGAGGGCAGGTGTGTTGGCAGGGCCGCCCTTGCCTTGGCAGCCCCTTTGCAGAACCCCTGCAATGGCGCCTCCAGGCTGTCCTGATTTCTCCAGCCTAACCCTAACCCTAACCCTAACCCTAGAGGATTTCCGGGGCCCAATGGTGGGAGTAAGCGCCCCCGGGTGGTTGAGACGAGAAAGTGGTGCGAGGGCAGGTGTGTTGGCAGGGCCGCCCTTGCCTTGGCAGCCCCTTTGCAGAGCCCCTGCAATGGCGCCTCCAGGCTGTCCCAATTTCTCCAGCCTAACCCTAAGCCTAACCCTAACCCTAGAGGATTTTCTGGGGCGCGATGGTGGGAGTAAGTGCCCCCGGGTGGTCGAGACGAGAAAGTGGTGCGAGGGCAGGTGTGTTGGCAGGGCCGCCCTTGCCTTGGCAGCCCCTTTGCAGAGCCCCTGCAATGGCGCCTCCAGGCTGTCCCGATTTCTCCAGCCTAACCCTAACCCTAACCCTAACCCTAGAGGATTTCCGGGACCCGATGGTGGGAGTAAGCGCCCCCGGGTGGTCGAGACGAGAAAGTGGTGCGAGGGCAGGTGTGTTGGCAGGGCCGCCCTTGCATTGGCAGCCCCTTTGCAGAGCCCCTGCAATGGTGCCTCCAGGCTGTCCCGATTTCTCCAGCCTAACCCTAACCCTAACCCTAACCCTAGAGGATTTTCTGGGGCGCGATGGTGGGAGTAAGCGCCCCCGGGTGTTCGAGACGAGAAAGTGGTGCGAGGGCAGGTGTGTTGGCAGGTCCGCCCTTGCCTTGGCAGCCCCTTTGCAGAGCCCCTGCAATGGCGCCTCCAGGCTGTCCCGATTTCTCAAGCCTAACCCTAACCCTAACCCTAACCCTAGAGGATTTTCCGGGGCCCGATGGTGGGAGTAAGCGCCCCCGGGTGGTTGAGACGAGAAAGTGGTGTGAGGGCAGGTGTGTTGGCAGGGCCACCCTTGCCTTGGCAGCCCCTTTGCAGAGCCCCTGCAATGGCGCCTCCAGGCTGTCCCGATTTCTCCAGCCTAACCCTAAGCATAACCCTAACCCTAGAGGATTTTCTGGGGCCCGATGGTGGGAGTAAGCGCCCCCGGGTGGTCGAGACGAGAAAGTGGTGCGAGGGCAGGTGTGTTGGCAGGGCCGCCCTTGCCTTGGCAGCCCCTTTGCAGAGCCCCTGCAATGGCGCCTCCAGGCTGTCCCAATTTCTCAAGCCTAACCCTAACCCTAACCCTAACCCTAGAGGATTTTCCGGGGCGCGATGGTGGGAGTAAGTGCCCCCGGGTGGTCGAGACGAGAAAGTGGTGCGAGGGCAGGTGTGTTGGCAGGGCCACCCTTGCCTTGGCAGCCCCTTTGCAGAGCCCCTGCAATGGCGCCTCCAGGCTGTCCCGATTTCTCCAGCCTAACCCTAACCCTAACCCTAACCCTAGAGGATTTTCTGGGGCCCGATGGTGGGAGTAAGTGCCCCCGGGTGTTTGAGACGAGAAAGTGGTGCGAGGGCAGGTGTGTTGGCAGGGCCGCCCTTGCCTTGGCAGCCCCTTTGCAGAGCCCCTGCAATGGCGCCTCCAGGCTGTCCCGATTTCTCAAGCCTAACCCTAAGCCTAACCCTAACCCTAGAGGATTTTCCAGGGCCCGATGGTGGGAGTAAGCGCCCCCGGGTGGTCGAGACGAGAAAGTGGTGCGAGGGCAGGTGTGTTGGCAGGGCCGCCCTTGCCTTGGCAGCCCCTTTGCAGAGCCCCTGCAATGGCGCCTCCAGGCTGTCCCGATTTCTCAAGCCTAACCCTAACCCTAACCCTAACCCTAGAGGATTTTCCGGGGCCCGATGGTGGGAGTAAGCGCCCCCGGGTGTTCGAGACGAGAAAGTGGTGCGAGGGCAGGTGTGTTGGCAGGGCCGCCCTTGCCTTGGCAGCCCCTTTGCAGAGCCCCTGCAATGGCGCCTCCAGGCTGTCCCTATTTCTCAAGCCTAACCCTAACCCTAACCCTAACCCTAGAGGATTTTCCGGGGCCCGATGGTGGGAGTAAGCGCCCCCGGGTGGTCGAGACGAGAAAGTGGTGCGAGGGCAGGTGTGTTGGCAGGGCCGCCCTTGCCTTGGCAGCCCCTTTGCAGAGCCCCTGCAATGGCGCCTCCAGGCTGTCCCAATTTCTCAAGCCTAACCCTAACCCTAACCCTAACCCTAGAGGATTTTCTCGGGCGCGATGGTGGGAGTAAGTGCCCCCGGGTGGTCGAGACGAGAAAGTGGTGCGAGGGCAGGTGTGTTGGCAGGGCCGCCCTTGCCTTGGCAGCCCCTTTGCAGAGCCCCTGCAATGGCGCCTCCAGGCTGTCCCTATTTCTCAAGCCTAACCCTAACCCTAAGCCTAACCCTAGAGGATTTCCGGGACCCGATGGTGGGAGTAAGTGCCCCCGGGTGGTCGAGACGAGAAAGTGGTGCGAGGGCAGGTGTGTTGGCAGGGCCGCCCTTGCCTTGGCAGCCCCTTTGCAGAGCCCCTGCAATGGCGCCTCCAGGCTGTCCCTATTTCTCAAGCCTAACCCTAACCCTAACCCTAACCCTAGAGGATTTTCCGGGGTGCGATGGTGGGAGTAAGCGCCCCCGGGTGGTCAAGACGAGAAAGTGGTGCGAGGGCAGGTGTGTTGGCAGGGCCGCCCTTGCCTTGGCAGCCCCTTTGCAGAGCCCCTGCAATGGCGCCTCCAGGCTGTCCCGATTTCTCAAGCCTAACCCTAACCCTAACCCTAACCCTAGAGGATTTTCTGGGGCCCGATGGTGGGAGTAAGTGCCCCCGGGTGGTCGAGACGAGAAAGTGGTGCGAGGGCAGGTGTGTTGGCAGGGCCGCCCTTGCCTTGGCAGCCCCTTTGCAGAGCCCCTGCAATGGCGCCTCCAGGCTGTCCCGATTTCTCCAGCCTAACCCTAAGCCTAACCCTAACCCTAGAGGATTTTCTGGGGCCCGATGGTGGGAGTAAGCGCCCCTGGGTGGTCGAGACGAGAAAGTGGTGCGAGGGCAGGTGTGTTGGCAGGGCCGCCCTTGCCTTGGCAGCCCCTTTGCAGAGCCCCTGCAATGGCGCCTCCAGGCTGTCCCGATTTCTCCAGCCTAACCCTAAGCCTAACCCTAACCCTAGAGGATTTTCCGGGGCCCGATGGTGGGAGTAAGTGCCCCCGGGTGTTCGAGACGAGAAAGTGGTGAGAGGGCAGGTGTGTTGGCAGGGCCGCCCTTGCCTTGTCAGCCCCTTTGCAGAGCCCCTGCAATGGCGCCTCCAGGCTGTCCCGATTTCTCAAGCCTAACCCTAACCCTAACCCTAACCCTAGAGGATTTCCGGGGCCCGATGGTGGGAGTAAGCGCCCCCGGGTGGTCCAGACGAGAAAGTGGTGCGAGGGCAGGTGTGTTGGCAGGGCCGCCCTTGCCTTGGCAGCCCCTTTGCAGAGCCCCTGCAATGGCGCCTCCAGGCTGTCCCAATTTCTCCAGCCTAACCCTAAGCCTAACCCTAACCCTAGAGGATTTTCTGGGGCCCGATGGTTGCAGTAAGTGCCCCCGGGTGGTCGAGACGAGAAAGTGGTGAGAGGGCAGGTGTGTTGGCAGGGCCGCCCTTGCCTTGGCAGCCCCTTTGCAGAGCCCCTGCAATGGCGCCTCCAGGCTGTCCCGATTTCTCAAGCCTAACCCTAACCCTAACCCTAACCCTAGAGGATTTCCGGGACCCGATGGTGGGAGTAAGCGCCCCCGGGTGGTCGAGACGAGAAAGTGGTGCGAGGGCAGGTGTGTTGGCAGGGCCGCCCTTGCCTTGGCAGCCCCTTTGCAGAGCCCCTGCAATGGTGCCTCCAGGCTGTCCCAATTTCTCCAGCCTAACCCTAAGCCTAACCCTAACCCTAGAGGATTTTCCGGGGCGCGATGGTGGGAGTAAGCGCCCCCGGGTGTTCGAGACGAGAAAGTGGTGTGAGGGCAGGTGTGTTGGCAGGGCCGCCCTTGCCTTGGCAGCCCCTTTGCAGAGCCCCTGCAATGGCGCCTCCAGGCTGTCCCGATTTCTCAAGCCTAACCCTAACCCTAACCCTAGAGGATTTTCTGGGGCCCGATGGTGGGAGTAAGCGCCCCCGGGTGGTCGAGACGAGAAAGTGGTGTGAGGGCAGGTGTGTTGGCAGGGCCGCCCTTGCCTTGGCAGCCCCTTTGCAGAGCCCCTGCAATGGCGCCTCCAGGCTGTCCCCATTTCCCAAGCCTAACCCTAAGCCTAACCCTAACCCTAGAGGATTTTTTGGGGCCCGATGGTTGCAGTAAGCGCCCCCGGGTGGTCGAGACGAGAAAGTGGTGCGAGGGCAGGTGTGTTGGCAGGGCCGCCCTTGCCTTGGCAGCCCCTTTGCAGAGCCCCTGCAATGGCGCCTCCAGGCTGTCCCGATTTCTCCAGCCTAACCCTAACCCTAACCCTAACCCTAGAGGATTTTCTGGGGCGCGATGGTGGGAGTAAGTGCCCCCGGGTGTTCGAGACGAGAAAGTGGTGCGAGGGCAGGTGTGTTGGCAGGGCCGCCCTTGCCTTGGCAGCCCCTTTGCAGAGCCCCTGCAATGGTGCCTCCAGGCTGTCCCGATTTCTCCAGCCTAACCCTAACCCTAACCCTAACCCTAGAGGATTTTCTGGGGCGCGATGGTGGGAGTAAGCGCCCCCGGGTGTTCGAGACGAGAAAGTGGTGCGAGGGCAGGTGTGTTGGCAGGTCCGCCCTTGCCTTGGCAGCCCCTTTGCAGAGCCCCTGCAATGGCGCCTCCAGGCTGTCCCGATTTCTCAAGCCTAACCCTAACCCTAACCCTAACCCTAGAGGATTTTCCGGGGCCCGATGGTGGGAGTAAGCGCCCCCGGGTGGTTGAGACGAGAAAGTGGTGCGAGGGCAGGTGTGTTGGCAGGGCCACCCTTGCCTTGGCAGCCCCTTTGCAGAGCCCCTGCAATGGCGCCTCCAGGCTGTCCCGATTTCTCAAGCCTAACCCTAAGCATAACCCTAACCCTAGAGGATTTTCTGGGGCCCGATGGTGGGAGTAAGCGCCCCCGGGTGGTCGAGACGAGAAAGTGGTGCGAGGGCAGGTGTGTTGGCAGGGCCGCCCTTGCCTTGGCAGCCCCTTTGCAGAGCCCCTGCAATGGCGCCTCCAGGCTGTCCCAATTTCTCAAGCCTAACCCTAACCCTAACCCTAACCCTAGAGGATTTTCCGGGGCGCGATGGTGGGAGTAAGCGCCCCCGGGTGGTCGAGACGAGAAAGTGGTGCGAGGGCAGGTGTGTTGGCAGGGCCGCCCTTGCCTTGGCAGCCCCTTTGCAGAGCCCCTGCAATGGCGCCTCCAGGCTGTCCCGATTTCTCCAGCCTAACCCTAACCCTAACCCTAACCCTAGAGGATTTTCTGGGGCCCGATGGTGGGAGTAAGCGCCCCCGGGTGGTGGAGACGAGAAAGTGGTGCGAGGGCAGGTGTGTTGGCAGGGCCGCCCTTGCCTTGGCAGCCCCTTTGCAGAGCCCCTGCAATGGCGCCTCCAGGCTGTCCCGATTTCTCAAGCCTAACCCTAACCCTAACCCTAACCCTAGAGGATTTTCCGGGGCCCGATGGTGGGAGTAAGTGCCCCCGGGTGTTCGAGACGAGAAAGTGGTGCGAGGGCAGGTGTGTTGGCAGGGCCGCCCTTGCCTTGGCAGCCCCTTTGCAGAGCCCCTGCAATGGCGCCTCCAGGCTGTCCCTATTTCTCAAGCCTAACCCTAACCCTAACCCTAACCCTAGAGGATTTTCCGGGGCCCGATGGTGGGAGTAAGCGCCCCCGGGTGGTCGAGACGAGAAAGTGGTGCGAGGGCAGGTGTGTTGGCAGGGCCGCCCTTGCCTTGGCAGCCCCTTTGCAGAGCCCCTGCAATGGCGCCTCCAGGCTGTCCCAATTTCTCAAGCCTAACCCTAACCCTAACCCTAACCCTAGAGGATTTTCTCGGGCGCGATGGTGGGAGTAAGTGCCCCCGGGTGGTCGAGACGAGAAAGTGGTGCGAGGGCAGGTGTGTTGGCAGGGCCGCCCTTGCCTTGGCAGCCCCTTTGCAGAGCCCCTGCAATGGCGCCTCCAGGCTGTCCCGATTTCTCAAGCCTAACCCTAACCCTAAGCCTAACCCTAGAGGATTTCCGGGACCCGATGGTGGGAGTAAGTGCCCCCGGGTGGTCGAGACGAGAAAGTGGTGCGAGGGCAGGTGTGTTGGCAGGGCCGCCCTTGCCTTGGCAGCCCCTTTGCAGAGCCCCTGCAATGGCGCCTCCAGGCTGTCCCAATTTCTCCAGCCTAACCCTAACCCTAACCCTAACCCTAGAGGATTTTCTGGGGCGCGATGGTGGGAGTAAGCGCCCCCGGGTGGTCAAGACGAGAAAGTGGTGCGAGGGCAGGTGTGTTGGCAGGGCCGCCCTTGCCTTGGCAGCCCCTTTGCAGAGCCCCTGCAATGGCGCCTCCAGGCTGTCCCGATTTCTCCAGCCTAACCCTAACCCTAACCCTAACCCTAGAGGATTTTCCGGGGCCCGATGGTGGGAGTAAGTGCCCCCGGGTGTTTGAGACGAGAAAGTGGTGCGAGGGCAGGTGTGTTGGCAGGGCCGCCCTTGCCTTGGCAGCCCCTTTGCAGAGCCCCTGCAATGGTGCCTCCAGGCTGTCCCGATTTCTCAAGCCTAACCCTAAGCCTAACCCTAACCCTAGAGGATTTTCTGGGGCCCGATGGTGGGAGTAAGCGCCCCCAGGTGGTCGAGACGAGAAAGTGGTGCGAGGGCAGGTGTGTTGGCAGGGCCGCCCTTGCCTTGGCAGCCCCTTTGCAGAGCCCCTGCAATGGTGCCTCCAGGCTGTCCCTATTTCTCAAGCCTAACCCTAAGCCTAACCCTAACCCTAGAGGATTTTCTGGGGCCCGATGGTGGGAGTAAGCGCCCCCGGGTGGTCGAGACGAGAAAGTGGTGCGAGGGCAGGTGTGTTGGCAGGGCCGCCCTTGCCTTGGCAGCCCCTTTGCAGAGCCCCTGCAATGGCGCCTCCAGGCTGTCCCGATTTCTCAAGCCTAACCCTAACCCTAACCCTAACCCTAGAGGATTTTCTGGGGCGCGATGGTGGGAGTAAGTGCCCCCGGGTGGTCGAGACGAGAAAGTGGTGCGAGGGCAGGTGTGTTGGCAGGGCCGCCCTTGCCTTGGCAGCCCCTTTGCAGAGCCCCTGCAATGGCGCCTCCAGGCTGTCCCGATTTCTCCAGCCTAACCCTAACCCTAACCCTAACCCTAGAGGATTTTCTGGGGCCCGATGGTGGGAGTAAGTGCCCCCGGGTGGTCGAGACGAGAAAGTGGTGCGAGGGCAGGTGTGTTGGCAGGGCCGCCCTTGCCTTGGCAGCCCCTTTGCAGAGCCCCTGCAATGGCGCCTCCAGGCTGTCCCGATTTCTCCAGCCTAACCCTAACCCTAACCCTAACCCTAGAGGATTTTCTGGGGCCCGATGGTGGGAGTAAGTGCCCCCGGGTGGTCAAGACGAGAAAGTGGTGCGAGGGCAGGTGTGTTGGCAGGGCCGCCCTTGCCTTGGCAGCCCCTTTGCAGAGCCCCTGCAATGGCGCCTCCAGGCTGTCCCTATTTCTCAAGCCTAACCCTAAGCCTAACCCTAACCCTAGAGGATTTCCGGGGCCCAATGGTGGGAGTAAGTGCCCCCGGGTGGTCGAGACGAGAAAGTGGTGCGAGGGCAGGTGTGTTGGCAGGGCCGCCCTTGCCTTGGCAGCCCCTTTGCAGAGCCCCTGCAATGGCGCCTCCAGGCTGTCCCGATTTCTCAAGCCTAACCCTAACCCTAACCCTAACCCTAGAGGATTTTCTGGGGCGCGATGGTGGGAGTAAGTGCCCCCGGGTGGTCGAGACGAGAAAGTGGTGCGAGGGCAGGTGTGTTGGCAGGGCCGCCCTTGCCTTGGCAGCCCCTTTGCAGAGCCCCTGCAATGGCGCCTCCAGGCTGTCCCGATTTCTCAAGCCTAACCCTAACCCTAACCCTAACCCTAGAGGATTTCCGGGACCCGATGGTGGGAGTAAGCGCCCCCGGGTGGTCGAGACGAGAAAGTGGTGCGAGGGCAGGTGTGTTGGCAGGGCCGCCCTTGCCTTGGCAGCCCCTTTGCAGAGCCCCTGCAATGGTGCCTCCAGGCTGTCCCAATTTCTCCAGCCTAACCCTAAGCCTAACCCTAACCCTAGAGGATTTTCCGGGGCGCGATGGTGGGAGTAAGCGCCCCCGGGTGGTCGAGACGAGAAAGTGGTGTGAGGGCAGGTGTGTTGGCAGGGCCGCCCTTGCCTTGGCAGCCCCTTTGCAGAGCCCCTGCAATGGCGCCTCCAGGCTGTCCCGATTTCTCAAGCCTAACCCTAACCCTAACCCTAGAGGATTTTCTGGGGCCCGATGGTGGGAGTAAGCGCCCCCGGGTGGTCGAGACGAGAAAGTGGTGCGAGGGCAGGTGTGTTGGCAGGGCCGCCCTTGCCTTGGCAGCCCCTTTGCAGAGCCCCTGCAATGGCGCCTCCAGGCTGTCCCCATTTCTCAAGCCTAACCCTAAGCCTAACCCTAACCCTAGAGGATTTTTTGGGGCGCGATGGTGGGAGTAAGCGCCCCCGGGTGGTCGAGACGAGAAAGTGGTGCGAGGGCAGGTGTGTTGGCAGGGCCGCCCTTGCCTTGGCAGCCCCTTTGCAGAGCCCCTGCAATGGCGCCTCCAGGCTGTCCCAATTTCTCCAGCCTAACCCTAACCCTAACCCTAACCCTAACCCTAGAGGATTTTCTGGGGCCCGATGGTGGGAGTAAGCGCCCCCGGGTGGTCGAGACGAGAAAGTGGTGCGAGGGCAGGTGTGTTGGCAGGGCCGCCCTTGCCTTGGCAGCCCCTTTGCAGAGCCCCTGCAATGGCGCCTCCAGGCTGTCCCGATTTCTCCAGCCTAACCCTAACCCTAACCCTAACCCTAGAGGATTTTCTGGGGCCCGATGGTGGGAGTAAGTGCCCCCGGGTGGTCGAGACGAGAAAGTGGTGCGAGGGCAGGTGTGTTGGCAGGGCCGCCCTTGCCTTGGCAGCCCCTTTGCAGAGCCCCTGCAATGGCGCCTCCAGGCTGTCCCGATTTCTCCAGCCTAACCCTAACCCTAACCCTAACCCTAGAGGATTTTCCGGGGCCCGATGGTGGGAGTAAGTGCCCCCGGGTGGTCCAGACGAGAAAGTGGTGCGAGGGCAGGTGTGTTGGCAGGGCCGCCCTTGCCTTGGCAGCCCCTTTGCAGAGCCCCTGCAATGGCGCCTCCAGGCTGTCCCAATTTCTCCAGCCTAACCCTAAGCCTAACCCTAACCCTAGAGGATTTTCTGGGGCGCGATGGTGGGAGTAAGTGCCCCCGGGTGGTCGAGACGAGAAAGTGGTGCGAGGGCAGGTGTGTTGGCAGGGCCGCCCTTGCCTTGGCAGCCCCTTTGCAGAGCCCCTGCAATGGCGCCTCCAGGCTGTCCCGATTTCTCAAGCCTAACCCTAACCCTAACCCTAACCCTAGAGGATTTCCGGGACCCGATGGTGGGAGTAAGCGCCCCCGGGTGGTCGAGACGAGAAAGTGGTGCGAGGGCAGGTGTGTTGGCAGGGCCGCCCTTGCCTTGGCAGCCCCTTTGCAGAGCCCCTGCAATGGTGCCTCCAGGCTGTCCCAATTTCTCCAGCCTAACCCTAAGCCTAACCCTAACCCTAGAGGATTTTCCGGGGCCCGATGGTGGGAGTAAGCGCCCCCGGGTGGTCGAGACGAGAAAGTGGTGCGAGGGCAGGTGTGTTGGCAGGGCCGCCCTTGCCTTGGCAGCCCCTTTGCAGAGCCCCTGCAATGGCGCCTCCAGGCTGTCCCGATTTCTCAAGCCTAACCCTAACCCTAACCCTAGAGGATTTTCTGGGGCCCGATGGTGGGAGTAAGCGCCCCCGGGTGGTCGAGACGAGAAAGTGGTGCGAGGGCAGGTGTGTTGGCAGGGCCGCCCTTGCCTTGGCAGCCCCTTTGCAGAGCCCCTGCAATGGCGCCTCCAGGCTGTCCCCATTTCTCAAGCCTAACCCTAAGCCTAACCCTAACCCTAGAGGATTTTTTGGGGCGCGATGGTGGGAGTAAGCGCCCCCGGGTGGTCGAGACGAGAAAGTGGTGCGAGGGCAGGTGTGTTGGCAGGGCCGCCCTTGCCTTGGCAGCCCCTTTGCAGAGCCCCTGCAATGGCGCCTCCAGGCTGTCCCAATTTCTCCAGCCTAACCCTAACCCTAACCCTAACCCTAACCCTAGAGGATTTTCTGGGGCCCGATGGTGGGAGTAAGCGCCCCCGGGTGGTCGAGACGAGAAAGTGGTGCGAGGGCAGGTGTGTTGGCAGGGCCGCCCTTGCCTTGGCAGCCCCTTTGCAGAGCCCCTGCAATGGCGCCTCCAGGCTGTCCCGATTTCTCAAGCCTAACCCTAACCCTAACCCTAACCCTAGAGGATTTTCTGGGGCGCGATGGTGGGAGTAAGCGCCCCTGGGTGGTCGAGACGAGAAAGTGGTGCGAGGGCAGGTGTGTTGGCAGGGCCGCCCTTGCCTTGGCAGCCCCTTTGCAGAGCCCCTGCAATGGCGCCTCCAGGCTGTCCCTATTTCTCAAGCCTAACCCTAACCCTAACCCTAACCCTAGAGGATTTTCTGGGGCGCGATGGTGGGAGTAAGTGCCCCCGGGTGTTCGAGACGAGAAAGTGGTGCGAGGGCAGGTGTGTTGGCAGGGCCGCCCTTGCCTTGGCAGCCCCTTTGCAGAGCCCCTGCAATGGCGCCTCCAGGCTGTCCCGATTTCTCCAGCCTAACCCTAACCCTAACCCTAACCCTAGAGGATTTTCCGGGGCCCGATGGTGGGAGTAAGTGCCCCCGGGTGGTCCAGACGAGAAAGTGGTGCGAGGGCAGGTGTGTTGGCAGGGCCGCCCTTGCCTTGGCAGCCCCTTTGCAGAGCCCCTGCAATGGCGCCTCCAGGCTGTCCCAATTTCTCCAGCCTAACCCTAACCCTAACCCTAACCCTAGAGGATTTTCTGGGGCCCGATGGTGGGAGTAAGTGCCCCCGGGTGGTCGAGACGAGAAAGTGGTGCGAGGGCAGGTGTGTTGGCAGGGCCGCCCTTGCCTTGGCAGCCCCTTTGCAGAGCCCCTGCAATGGCGCCTCCAGGCTGTCCCGATTTCTCCAGCCTAACCCTAACCCTAAGCCTAACCCTAGAGGTTTTCCGGGACCCGATGGTGGGAGTAAGTGCCCCCGGGTGGTCGAGACGAGAAAGTGGTGCGAGGGCAGGTGTGTTGGCAGGGCCGCCCTTGCCTTGGCAGCCCCTTTGCAGAGCCCCTGCAATGGCGCCTCCAGGCTGTCCCGATTTCTCAAGCCTAACCCTAACCCTAACCCTAACCCTAGAGGATTTTCTGGGGCCCGATGGTGGGAGTAAGTGCCCCCGGGTGGTCGAGACGAGAAAGTGGTGCGAGGGCAGGTGTGTTGGCAGGGCCGCCCTTGCCTTGGCAGCCCCTTTGCAGAGCCCCTGCAATGGCGCCTCCAGGCTGTCCCGATTTCTCAAGCCTAACCCTAACCCTAACCCTAACCCTAGAGGATTTCCGGGACCCGATGGTGGGAGTAAGTGCCCCTGGGTGGTCGAGACGAGAAAGTGGTGCGAGGGCAGGTGTGTTGGCAGGGCCGCCCTTGCCTTGGCAGCCCCTTTGCAGAGCCCCTGCAATGGCGCCTCCAGGCTGTCCCGATTTCTCAAGCCTAACCCTAACCCTAACCCTAACCCTAGAGGATTTTCTGGGGCCCGATGGTGGGAGTAAGCGCCCCTGGGTGGTCGAGACGAGAAAGTGGTGCGAGGGCAGGTGTGTTGGCAGGGCCGCCCTTGCCTTGGCAGCCCCTTTGCAGAGCCCCTGCAATGGCGCCTCCAGGCTGTCCCGATTTCTCCAGCCTAACCCTAAGCCTAACCCTAACCCTAGAGGATTTTCCGGGGCCCGATGGTGGGAGTAAGTGCCCCCGGGTGGTCGAGACGAGAAAGTGGTGAGAGGGCAGGTGTGTTGGCAGGGCCGCCCTTGCCTTGTCAGCCCCTTTGCAGAACCCCTGCAATGGCGCCTCCAGGCTGTCCCGATTTCTCCAGCCTAACCCTAACCCTAACCCTAACCCTAGAGGATTTCCGGGGCCCAATGGTGGGAGTAAGCGCCCCCGGGTGGTCGAGACGAGAAAGTGGTGCGAGGGCAGGTGTGTTGGCAGGGCCGCCCTTGCCTTGGCAGCCCCTTTGCAGAGCCCCTGCAATGGCGCCTCCAGGCTGTCCCAATTTCTCCAGCCTAACCCTAAGCCTAACCCTAACCCTAGAGGATTTTCTGGGGCCCGATGGTGGGAGTAAGTGCCCCCGGGTGGTCGAGACGAGAAAGTGGTGCGAGGGCAGGTGTGTTGGCAGGGCCGCCCTTGCCTTGGCAGCCCCTTTGCAGAGCCCCTGCAATGGCGCCTCCAGGCTGTCCCGATTTCTCCAGCCTAACCCTAACCCTAACCCTAACCCTAGAGGATTTCCGGGACCCGATGGTGGGAGTAAGCGCCCCCGGGTGGTCGAGACGAGAAAGTGGTGCGAGGGCAGGTGTGTTGGCAGGGCCGCCCTTGCCTTGGCAGCCCCTTTGCAGAGCCCCTGCAATGGTGCCTCCAGGCTGTCCCGATTTCTCCAGCCTAACCCTAAGCCTAACCCTAACCCTAGAGGATTTTCTGGGGCGCGATGGTGGGAGTAAGCGCCCCTGGGTGGTCGAGACGAGAAAGTGGTGCGAGGGCAGGTGTGTTGGCAGGTCCGCCCTTGCCTTGGCAGCCCCTTTGCAGAGCCCCTGCAATGGCGCCTCCAGGCTGTCCCGATTTCTCCAGCCTAACCCTAAGCCTAACCCTAACCCTAGAGGATTTTCCGGGGCCCGATGGTGGGAGTAAGCGCCCCCGGGTGGTTGAGACGAGAAAGTGGTGCGAGGGCAGGTGTGTTGGCAGGGCCACCCTTGCCTTGGCAGCCCCTTTGCAGAGCCCCTGCAATGGCGCCTCCAGGCTGTCCCGATTTCTCAAGCCTAACCCTAAGCATAACCCTAACCCTAGAGGATTTTCTGGGGCGCGATGGTGGGAGTAAGCGCCCCCGGGTGGTCGAGACGAGAAAGTGGTGCGAGGGCAGGTGTGTTGGCAGGGCCGCCCTTGCCTTGGCAGCCCCTTTGCAGAGCCCCTGCAATGGCGCCTCCAGGCTGTCCCAATTTCTCAAGCCTAACCCTAAGCCTAACCCTAACCCTAGAGGATTTTCCGGGGCGCGATGGTGGGAGTAAGCGCCCCCGGGTGGTCGAGACGAGAAAGTGGTGCGAGGGCAGGTGTGTTGGCAGGGCCGCCCTTGCCTTGGCAGCCCCTTTGCAGAGCCCCTGCAATGGCGCCTCCAGGCTGTCCCGATTTCTCCAGCCTAACCCTAACCCTAACCCTAACCCTAGAGGATTTTCTGGGGCCCGATGGTGGGAGTAAGCGCCCCCGGGTGGTCGAGACGAGAAAGTGGTGCGAGGGCAGGTGTGTTGGCAGGGCCGCCCTTGCCTTGGCAGCCCCTTTGCAGAGCCCCTGCAATGGCGCCTCCAGGCTGTCCCGATTTCTCAAGCCTAACCCTAACCCTAACCCTAACCCTAGAGGATTTTCTGGGGCCCGATGGTGGGAGTAAGTGCCCCCGGGTGGTCGAGACGAGAAAGTGGTGCGAGGGCAGGTGTGTTGGCAGGGCCGCCCTTGCCTTGGCAGCCCCTTTGCAGAGCCCCTGCAATGGCGCCTCCAGGCTGTCCTGATTTCACAAGCCTAACCCTAACCCTAACCCTAACCCTAGAGGATTTCCGGGGCCCAATGGTGGGAGTAAGTGCCCCCGGGTGGTCAAGACGAGAAAGTGGTGCGAGGGCAGGTGTGTTGGCAGGACCGCCCTTGCCTTGGCAGCCCCTTTGCAGAGCCCCTGCAATGGCGCCTCCAGGCTGTCCCGATTTCTCAAGCCTAACCCTAACCCTAACCCTAACCCTAGAGGATTTCCGGGACCCGATGGTGGGAGTAAGTGCCCCTGGGTGGTCGAGACGAGAAAGTGGTGCGAGGGCAGGTGTGTTGGCAGGGCCGCCCTTGCCTTGGCAGCCCCTTTGCAGAGCCCCTGCAATGGCGCCTCCAGGCTGTCCCGATTTCTCAAGCCTAACCCTAACCCTAACCCTAACCCTAGAGGATTTTCTGGGGCCCGATGGTGGGAGTAAGCGCCCCTGGGTGGTCGAGACGAGAAAGTGGTGCGAGGGCAGGTGTGTTGGCAGGGCCGCCCTTGCCTTGGCAGCCCCTTTGCAGAGCCCCTGCAATGGCGCCTCCAGGCTGTCCCGATTTCTCCAGCCTAACCCTAAGCCTAACCCTAACCCTAGAGGATTTTCCGGGGCCCGATGGTGGGAGTAAGTGCCCCCGGGTGTTCGAGACGAGAAAGTGGTGCGAGGGCAGGTGTGTTGGCAGGGCCGCCCTTGCCTTGTCAGCCCCTTTGCAGAACCCCTGCAATGGCGCCTCCAGGCTGTCCCGATTTCTCCAGCCTAACCCTAACCCTAACCCTAACCCTAGAGGATTTCCGGGGCCCAATGGTGGGAGTAAGCGCCCCCGGGTGGTCGAGACGAGAAAGTGGTGCGAGGGCAGGTGTGTTGGCAGGGCCGCCCTTGCCTTGGCAGCCCCTTTGCAGAGCCCCTGCAATGGCGCCTCCAGGCTGTCCCAATTTCTCCAGCCTAACCCTAAGCCTAACCCTAACCCTAGAGGATTTTCTGGGGCCCGATGGTGGGAGTAAGTGCCCCCGGGTGGTCGAGACGAGAAAGTGGTGCGAGGGCAGGTGTGTTGGCAGGGCCGCCCTTGCCTTGGCAGCCCCTTTGCAGAGCCCCTGCAATGGCGCCTCCAGGCTGTCCCGATTTCTCCAGCCTAACCCTAACCCTAACCCTAACCCTAGAGGATTTCCGGGACCCGATGGTGGGAGTAAGCGCCCCCGGGTGGTCGAGACGAGAAAGTGGTGCGAGGGCAGGTGTGTTGGCAGGGCCGCCCTTGCCTTGGCAGCCCCTTTGCAGAGCCCCTGCAATGGCGCCTCCAGGCTGTCCCAATTTCTCAAGCCTAACCCTAAGCCTAACCCTAACCCTAGAGGATTTTCCGGGGCGCGATGGTGGGAGTAAGCGCCCCCGGGTGGTCGAGACGAGAAAGTGGTGCGAGGGCAGGTGTGTTGGCAGGGCCGCCCTTGCCTTGGCAGCCCCTTTGCAGAGCCCCTGCAATGGCGCCTCCAGGCTGTCCCGATTTCTCCAGCCTAACCCTAACCCTAACCCTAACCCTAGAGGATTTTCTGGGGCCCGATGGTGGGAGTAAGCGCCCCCGGGTGGTCGAGACGAGAAAGTGGTGCGAGGGCAGGTGTGTTGGCAGGGCCGCCCTTGCCTTGGCAGCCCCTTTGCAGAGCCCCTGCAATGGCGCCTCCAGGCTGTCCCCATTTCTCAAGCCTAACCCTAACCCTAACCCTAACCCTAGAGGATTTTCTGGGGCCCGATGGTGGGAGTAAGTGCCCCCGGGTGGTCGAGACGAGAAAGTGGTGCGAGGGCAGGTGTGTTGGCAGGGCCGCCCTTGCCTTGGCAGCCCCTTTGCAGAGCCCCTGCAATGGCGCCTCCAGGCTGTCCTGATTTCACAAGCCTAACCCTAACCCTAACCCTAACCCTAGAGGATTTCCGGGGCCCAATGGTGGGAGTAAGTGCCCCCGGGTGGTCAAGACGAGAAAGTGGTGCGAGGGCAGGTGTGTTGGCAGGACCGCCCTTGCCTTGGCAGCCCCTTTGCAGAGCCCCTGCAATGGCGCCTCCAGGCTGTCCCGATTTCTCAAGCCTAACCCTAACCCTAACCCTAACCCTAGAGGATTTCCGGGACCCGATGGTGGGAGTAAGTGCCCCTGGGTGGTCGAGACGAGAAAGTGGTGCGAGGGCAGGTGTGTTGGCAGGGCCGCCCTTGCCTTGGCAGCCCCTTTGCAGAGCCCCTGCAATGGCGCCTCCAGGCTGTCCCGATTTCTCAAGCCTAACCCTAACCCTAACCCTAACCCTAGAGGATTTTCTGGGGCCCGATGGTGGGAGTAAGCGCCCCTGGGTGGTCGAGACGAGAAAGTGGTGCGAGGGCAGGTGTGTTGGCAGGGCCGCCCTTGCCTTGGCAGCCCCTTTGCAGAGCCCCTGCAATGGCGCCTCCAGGCTGTCCCGATTTCTCCAGCCTAACCCTAAGCCTAACCCTAACCCTAGAGGATTTTCCGGGGCCCGATGGTGGGAGTAAGTGCCCCCGGGTGTTCGAGACGAGAAAGTGGTGCGAGGGCAGGTGTGTTGGCAGGGCCGCCCTTGCCTTGTCAGCCCCTTTGCAGAACCCCTGCAATGGCGCCTCCAGGCTGTCCCGATTTCTCCAGCCTAACCCTAACCCTAACCCTAACCCTAGAGGATTTCCGGGGCCCAATGGTGGGAGTAAGCGCCCCCGGGTGGTCGAGACGAGAAAGTGGTGCGAGGGCAGGTGTGTTGGCAGGGCCGCCCTTGCCTTGGCAGCCCCTTTGCAGAGCCCCTGCAATGGCGCCTCCAGGCTGTCCCAATTTCTCCAGCCTAACCCTAAGCCTAACCCTAACCCTAGAGGATTTTCTGGGGCCCGATGGTGGGAGTAAGTGCCCCCGGGTGGTCGAGACGAGAAAGTGGTGCGAGGGCAGGTGTGTTGGCAGGGCCGCCCTTGCCTTGGCAGCCCCTTTGCAGAGCCCCTGCAATGGCGCCTCCAGGCTGTCCCGATTTCTCCAGCCTAACCCTAACCCTAACCCTAACCCTAGAGGATTTCCGGGACCCGATGGTGGGAGTAAGCGCCCCCGGGTGGTCGAGACGAGAAAGTGGTGCGAGGGCAGGTGTGTTGGCAGGGCCGCCCTTGCCTTGGCAGCCCCTTTGCAGAGCCCCTGCAATGGTGCCTCCAGGCTGTCCCGATTTCTCCAGCCTAACCCTAAGCCTAACCCTAACCCTAGAGGATTTTCTGGGGCGCGATGGTGGGAGTAAGCGCCCCCGGGTGTTCGAGACGAGAAAGTGGTGCGAGGGCAGGTGTGTTGGCAGGTCCGCCCTTGCCTTGGCAGCCCCTTTGCAGAGCCCCTGCAATGGCGCCTCCAGGCTGTCCCGATTTCTCAAGCCTAACCCTAACCCTAACCCTAACCCTAGAGGATTTTCCGGGGCCCGATGGTGGGAGTAAGCGCCCCCGGGTGGTTGAGACGAGAAAGTGGTGCGAGGGCAGGTGTGTTGGCAGGGCCACCCTTGCCTTGGCAGCCCCTTTGCAGAGCCCCTGCAATGGCGCCTCCAGGCTGTCCCGATTTCTCAAGCCTAACCCTAAGCCTAACCCTAACCCTAGAGGATTTTCTGGGGCGCGATGGTGGGAGTAAGCGCCCCCGGGTGGTCGAGACGAGAAAGTGGTGCGAGGGCAGGTGTGTTGGCAGGGCCGCCCTTGCCTTGGCAGCCCCTTTGCAGAGCCCCTGCAATGGCGCCTCCAGGCTGTCCCAATTTCTCAAGCCTAACCCTAACCCTAACCCTAACCCTAGAGGATTTTCCGGGGCCCGATGGTGGGAGTAAGCGCCCCCGGGTGGTCGAGACGAGAAAGTGGTGCGAGGGCAGGTGTGTTGGCAGGGCCGCCCTTGCCTTGGCAGCCCCTTTGCAGAGCCCCTGCAATGGCGCCTCCAGGCTGTCCCGATTTCTCCAGCCTAACCCTAACCCTAACCCTAACCCTAGAGGATTTTCTGGGGCCCGATGGTGGGAGTAAGTGCCCCCGGGTGTTTGAGACGAGAAAGTGGTGCGAGGGCAGGTGTGTTGGCAGGGCCGCCCTTGCCTTGGCAGCCCCTTTGCAGAGCCCCTGCAATGGCGCCTCCAGGCTGTCCCAATTTCTCAAGCCTAACCCTAACCCTAACCCTAACCCTAGAGGATTTTCCGGGGCGCGATGGTGGGAGTAAGCGCCCCCGGGTGGTCGAGACGAGAAAGTGGTGCGAGGGCAGGTGTGTTGGCAGGGCCGCCCTTGCCTTGGCAGCCCCTTTGCAGAGCCCCTGCAATGGCGCCTCCAGGCTGTCCCGATTTCTCCAGCCTAACCCTAACCCTAACCCTAACCCTAGAGGATTTTCTGGGGCCCGATGGTGGGAGTAAGTGCCCCCGGGTGTTTGAGACGAGAAAGTGGTGCGAGGGCAGGTGTGTTGGCAGGGCCGCCCTTGCCTTGGCAGCCCCTTTGCAGAGCCCCTGCAATGGCGCCTCCAGGCTGTCCCGATTTCTCAAGCCTAACCCTAAGCCTAACCCTAACCCTAGAGGATTTTCTGGGGCCCGATGGTGGGAGTAAGCGCCCCCGGGTGGTCGAGACGAGAAAGTGGTGCGAGGGCAGGTGTGTTGGCAGGGCCGCCCTTGCCTTGGCAGCCCCTTTGCAGAGCCCCTGCAATGGCGCCTCCAGGCTGTCCCGATTTCTCCAGCCTAACCCTAACCCTAACCCTAACCCTAGAGGATTTTCTGGGGCCCGATGGTGGGAGTAAGCGCCCCCGGGTGGTCGAGACGAGAAAGTGGTGCGAGGGCAGGTGTGTTGGCAGGGCCGCCCTTGCCTTGGCAGCCCCTTTGCAGAGCCCCTGCAATGGCGCCTCCAGGCTGTCCCGATTTCTCAAGCCTAACCCTAACCCTAACCCTAACCCTAGAGGATTTTCCGGGGCCCGATGGTGGGAGTAAGCGCCCCCGGGTGTTCGAGACGAGAAAGTGGTGCGAGGGCAGGTGTGTTGGCAGGGCCGCCCTTGCCTTGGCAGCCCCTTTGCAGAGCCCCTGCAATGGCGCCTCCAGGCTGTCCCTATTTCTCAAGCCTAACCCTAACCCTAACCCTAACCCTAGAGGATTTTCCGGGGCCCGATGGTGGGAGTAAGCGCCCCCGGGTGGTCGAGACGAGAAAGTGGTGCGAGGGCAGGTGTGTTGGCAGGGCCGCCCTTGCCTTGGCAGCCCCTTTGCAGAGCCCCTGCAATGGCGCCTCCAGGCTGTCCCAATTTCTCAAGCCTAACCCTAAGCCTAACCCTAACCCTAGAGGATTTTCCGGGGCCCGATGGTGGGAGTAAGTGCCCCCGGGTGGTCGAGACGAGAAAGTGGTGCGAGGGCAGGTGTGTTGGCAGGGCCGCCCTTGCCTTGTCAGCCCCTTTGCAGAGCCCCTGCAATGGCGCCTCCAGGCTGTCCCTATTTCTCAAGCCTAACCCTAACCCTAACCCTAACCCTAGAGGATTTCCGGGACCCGATGGTGGGAGTAAGTGCCCCCGGGTGGTCGAGACGAGAAAGTGGTGCGAGGGCAGGTGTGTTGGCAGGGCCGCCCTTGCCTTGGCAGCCCCTTTGCAGAGCCCCTGCAATGGCGCCTCCAGGCTGTCCCTATTTCTCAAGCCTAACCCTAACCCTAACCCTAACCCTAGAGGATTTTCCGGGGTGCGATGGTGGGAGTAAGCGCCCCCGGGTGGTCGAGACGAGAAAGTGGTGCGAGGGCAGGTGTGTTGGCAGGGCCGCCCTTGCCTTGGCAGCCCCTTTGCAGAGCCCCTGCAATGGCGCCTCCAGGCTGTCCCGATTTCTCAAGCCTAACCCTAACCCTAACCCTAACCCTAGAGGATTTTCTGGGGCCCGATGGTGGGAGTAAGCGCCCCCGGGTGTTCGAGACGAGAAAGTGGTGAGAGGGCAGGTGTGTTGGCAGGGCCGCCCTTGCCTTGTCAGCCCCTTTGCAGAGCCCCTGCAATGGCGCCTCCAGGCTGTCCCGATTTCTCAAGCCTAACCCTAACCCTAACCCTAACCCTAGAGGATTTTCTGGGGCCCGATGGTGGGAGTAAGCGCCCCCAGGTGGTCGAGACGAGAAAGTGGTGCGAGGGCAGGTGTGTTGGCAGGGCCGCCCTTGCCTTGGCAGCCCCTTTGCAGAGCCCCTGCAATGGTGCCTCCAGGCTGTCCCTATTTCTCAAGCCTAACCCTAAGCCTAACCCTAACCCTAGAGGATTTTCTGGGGCCCGATGGTGGGAGTAAGCGCCCCCGGGTGGTCGAGACGAGAAAGTGGTGCGAGGGCAGGTGTGTTGGCAGGGCCGCCCTTGCCTTGGCAGCCCCTTTGCAGAGCCCCTGCAATGGCGCCTCCAGGCTGTCCCGATTTCTCAAGCCTAACCCTAACCCTAACCCTAACCCTAGAGGATTTTCTGGGGCCCGATGGTGGGAGTAAGTGCCCCCGGGTGTTCGAGACGAGAAAGTGGTGCGAGGGCAGGTGTGTTGGCAGGGCCGCCCTTGCCTTGGCAGCCCCTTTGCAGAGCCCCTGCAATGGCGCCTCCAGGCTGTCCCCATTTCTCCAGCCTAACCCTAACCCTAACCCTAACCCTAGAGGATTTCCGGGGCCCAATGGTGGGAGTAAGTGCCCCCGGGTGGTCGAGACGAGAAAGTGGTGCGAGGGCAGGTGTGTTGGCAGGGCCGCCCTTGCCTTGGCAGCCCCTTTGCAGAGCCCCTGCAATGGCGCCTCCAGGCTGTCCCTATTTCTCAAGCCTAACCCTAAGCCTAACCCTAACCCTAGAGGATTTCCGGGGCCCAATGGTGGGAGTAAGTGCCCCCGGGTGTTCGAGACGAGAAAGTGGTGCGAGGGCAGGTGTGTTGGCAGGGCCGCCCTTGCCTTGGCAGCCCCTTTGCAGAGCCCCTGCAATGGCGCCTCCAGGCTGTCCCGATTTCTCAAGCCTAACCCTAACCCTAACCCTAACCCTAGAGGATTTTCTGGGGCCCGATGGTGGGAGTAAGCGCCCCTGGGTGGTCGAGACGAGAAAGTGGTGCGAGGGCAGGTGTGTTGGCAGGGCCGCCCTTGCCTTGGCAGCCCCTTTGCAGAGCCCCTGCAATGGCGCCTCCAGGCTGTCCCGATTTCTCCAGCCTAACCCTAAGCCTAACCCTAACCCTAGAGGATTTTCCGGGGCCCGATGGTGGGAGTAAGTGCCCCCGGGTGTTCGAGACGAGAAAGTGGTGAGAGGGCAGGTGTGTTGGCAGGGCCGCCCTTGCCTTGTCAGCCCCTTTGCAGAGCCCCTGCAATGGCGCCTCCAGGCTGTCCCGATTTCTCAAGCCTAACCCTAACCCTAACCCTAACCCTAGAGGATTTCCGGGGCCCGATGGTGGGAGTAAGCGCCCCCGGGTGGTCCAGACGAGAAAGTGGTGCGAGGGCAGGTGTGTTGGCAGGGCCGCCCTTGCCTTGGCAGCCCCTTTGCAGAGCCCCTGCAATGGCGCCTCCAGGCTGTCCCAATTTCTCCAGCCTAACCCTAAGCCTAACCCTAACCCTAGAGGATTTTCTGGGGCCCGATGGTGGGAGTAAGTGCCCCCGGGTGGTCGAGACGAGAAAGTGGTGAGAGGGCAGGTGTGTTGGCAGGGCCGCCCTTGCCTTGGCAGCCCCTTTGCAGAGCCCCTGCAATGGCGCCTCCAGGCTGTCCCGATTTCTCAAGCCTAACCCTAACCCTAACCCTAACCCTAGAGGATTTCCGGGACCCGATGGTGGGAGTAAGCGCCCCCGGGTGGTCGAGACGAGAAAGTGGTGCGAGGGCAGGTGTGTTGGCAGGGCCGCCCTTGCCTTGGCAGCCCCTTTGCAGAGCCCCTGCAATGGTGCCTCCAGGCTGTCCCAATTTCTCCAGCCTAACCCTAAGCCTAACCCTAACCCTAGAGGATTTTCTGGGGCGCGATGGTGGGAGTAAGTGCCCCCGGGTGTTCGAGACGAGAAAGTGGTGTGAGGGCAGGTGTGTTGGCAGGGCCGCCCTTGCCTTGGCAGCCCCTTTGCAGAGCCCCTGCAATGGCGCCTCCAGGCTGTCCCGATTTCTCAAGCCTAACCCTAACCCTAACCCTAGAGGATTTTCTGGGGCCCGATGGTGGGAGTAAGCGCCCCCGGGTGGTCGAGACGAGAAAGTGGTGTGAGGGCAGGTGTGTTGGCAGGGCCGCCCTTGCCTTGGCAGCCCCTTTGCAGAGCCCCTGCAATGGCGCCTCCAGGCTGTCCCCATTTCTCAAGCCTAACCCTAAGCCTAACCCTAACCCTAGAGGATTTTTTGGGGCCCGATGGTTGCAGTAAGCGCCCCCGGGTGGTCGAGACGAGAAAGTGGTGCGAGGGCAGGTGTGTTGGCAGGGCCGCCCTTGCCTTGGCAGCCCCTTTGCAGAGCCCCTGCAATGGCGCCTCCAGGCTGTCCCGATTTCTCAAGCCTAACCCTAACCCTAACCCTAACCCTAGAGGATTTTCCGGGGCGCGATGGTGGGAGTAAGTGCCCCCGGGTGTTCGAGACGAGAAAGTGGTGCGAGGGCAGGTGTGTTGGCAGGGCCGCCCTTGCCTTGGCAGCCCCTTTGCAGAGCCCCTGCAATGGCGCCTCCAGGCTGTCCCGATTTCTCAAGCCTAACCCTAACCCTAACCCTAACCCTAGAGGATTTTCTGGGGCCCGATGGTGGGAGTAAGTGCCCCCGGGTGGTCGAGACGAGAAAGTGGTGCGAGGGCAGGTGTGTTGGCAGGGCCGCCCTTGCCTTGGCAGCCCCTTTGCAGAGCCCCTGCAATGGCGCCTCCAGGCTGTCCCGATTTCTCCAGCCTAACCCTAACCCTAACCCTAACCCTAGAGGATTTTCCGGGGCCCGATGGTGGGAGTAAGTGCCCCCGGGTGGTCGAGACGAGAAAGTGGTGCGAGGGCAGGTGTGTTGGCAGGACCGCCCTTGCCTTGGCAGCCCCTTTGCAGAGCCCCTGCAATGGCGCCTCCAGGCTGTCCCTATTTCTCAAGCCTAACCCTAACCCTAACCCTAACCCTAGAGGATTTTCCGGGGTGCGATGGTGGGAGTAAGCGCCCCCGGGTGGTCAAGACGAGAAAGTGGTGCGAGGGCAGGTGTGTTGGCAGGGCCGCCCTTGCCTTGGCAGCCCCTTTGCAGAGCCCCTGCAATGGTGCCTCCAGGCTGTCCCTATTTCTCAAGCCTAACCCTAAGCCTAACCCTAACCCTAGAGGATTTTCTGGGGCGCGATGGTGGGAGTAAGTGCCCCCGGGTGGTCGAGACGAGAAAGTGGTGCGAGGGCAGGTGTGTTGGCAGGGCCGCCCTTGCCTTGGCAGCCCCTTTGCAGAGCCCCTGCAATGGCGCCTCCAGGCTGTCCCTATTTCTCCAGCCTAACCCTAACCCTAACCCTAACCCTAGAGGATTTTCTGGGGCCCGATGGTGGGAGTAAGTGCCCCCGGGTGGTCGAGACGAGAAAGTGGTGCGAGGGCAGGTGTGTTGGCAGGGCCGCCCTTGCCTTGGCAGCCCCTTTGCAGAGCCCCTGCAATGGCGCCTCCAGGCTGTCCCCATTTCTCAAGCCTAACCCTAAGCCTAACCCTAACCCTAGAGGATTTTTTGGGGCCCAATGGTGGGAGTAAGTGCCCCCGGGTGGTCAAGACGAGAAAGTGGTGCGAGGGCAGGTGTGTTGGCAGGGCCGCCCTTGCCTTGGCAGCCCCTTTGCAGAGCCCCTGCAATGGCGCCTCCAGGCTGTCCCCATTTCTCAAGCCTAACCCTAAGCCTAACCCTAACCCTAGAGGATTTCCGGGGCCCGATGGTGGGAGTAAGTGCCCCCGGGTGGTCGAGACGAGAAAGTGGTGCGAGGGCAGGTGTGTTGGCAGGGCCGCCCTTGCCTTGGCAGCCCCTTTGCAGAGCCCCTGCAATGGCGCCTCCAGGCTGTCCCGATTTCTCAAGCCTAACCCTAACCCTAACCCTAACCCTAGAGGATTTTCTGGGGCCCGATGGTGGGAGTAAGCGCCCCTGGGTGGTCGAGACGAGAAAGTGGTGCGAGGGCAGGTGTGTTGGCAGGGCCGCCCTTGCCTTGGCAGCCCCTTTGCAGAGCCCCTGCAATGGCACCTCCAGGCTGTCCCGATTTCTCCAGCCTAACCCTAAGCCTAACCCTAACCCTAGAGGATTTTCCGGGGCCCGATGGTGGGAGTAAGTGCCCCCGGGTGTTCGAGACGAGAAAGTGGTGAGAGGGCAGGTGTGTTGGCAGGGCCGCCCTTGCCTTGTCAGCCCCTTTGCAGAACCCCTGCAATGGCGCCTCCAGGCTGTCCCGATTTCTCCAGCCTAACCCTAACCCTAACCCTAACCCTAGAGGATTTCCGGGGCCCAATGGTGGGAGTAAGCGCCCCCGGGTGGTCGAGACGAGAAAGTGGTGCGAGGGCAGGTGTGTTGGCAGGGCCGCCCTTGCCTTGGCAGCCCCTTTGCAGAGCCCCTGCAATGGCGCCTCCAGGCTGTCCCAATTTCTCCAGCCTAACCCTAAGCCTAACCCTAACCCTAGAGGATTTCCGGGACCCGATGGTGGGAGTAAGCGCCCCCGGGTGGTCGAGACGAGAAAGTGGTGCGAGGGCAGGTGTGTTGGCAGGGCCGCCCTTGCCTTGGCAGCCCCTTTGCAGAGCCCCTGCAATGGCGCCTCCAGGCTGTCCCGATTTCTCCAGCCTAACCCTAACCCTAACCCTAACCCTAGAGGATTTCCGGCACCCGATGGTGGGAGTAAGCGCCCCCGGGTGGTCGAGACGAGAAAGTGGTGAGAGGGCAGGTGTGTTGGCAGGGCCGCCCTTGCCTTGGCAGCCCCTTTGCAGAGCCCCTGCAATGGTGCCTCCAGGCTGTCCCAATTTCTCCAGCCTAACCCTAAGCCTAACCCTAACCCTAGAGGATTTTCTGGGGCGCGATGGTGGGAGTAAGCGCCCCTGGGTGGTCGAGACGAGAAAGTGGTGCGAGGGCAGGTGTGTTGGCAGGGCCGCCCTTGCCTTGGCAGCCCCTTTGCAGAGCCCCTGCAATGGCGCCTCCAGGCTGTCCCGATTTCTCAAGCCTAACCCTAAGCCTAACCCTAACCCTAGAGGATTTTTTGGGGCCCGATGGTGGGAGTAAGCGCCCCCGGGTGGTCGAGACGAGAAAGTGGTGCGAGGGCAGGTGTGTTGGCAGGGCCGCCCTTGCCTTGGCAGCCCCTTTGCAGAGCCCCTGCAATGGCGCCTCCAGGCTGTCCCAATTTCTCCAGCCTAACCCTAACCCTAACCCTAACCCTAGAGGATTTTCTGGGGCGCGATGGTGGGAGTAAGCGCCCCCGGGTGTTTGAGACGAGAAAGTGGTGCGAGGGCAGGTGTGTTGGCAGGGCCGCCCTTGCCTTGGCAGCCCCTTTGCAGAGCCCCTGCAATGGCGCCTCCAGGCTGTCCCGATTTCTCCAGCCTAACCCTAACCCTAACCCTAACCCTAGAGGATTTTCTGGGGCCCGATGGTGGGAGTAAGCGCCCCCGGGTGGTCGAGACGAGAAAGTGGTGCGAGGGCAGGTGTGTTGGCAGGGCCGCCCTTGCCTTGGCAGCCCCTTTGCAGAGCCCCTGCAATGGCGCCTCCAGGCTGTCCCGATTTCTCAAGCCTAACCCTAAGCCTAACCCTAACCCTAGAGGATTTTCCGAGGCCCGATGGTGGGAGTAAGCGCCCCCGGGTGGTCGAGACGAGAAAGTGGTGCGAGGGCAGGTGTGTTGGCAGGGCCGCCCTTGCCTTGGCAGCCCCTTTGCAGAGCCCCTGCAATGGCGCCTCCAGGCTGTCCCGATTTCTCAAGCCTAACCCTAACCCTAACTCTAACCCTAGAGGATTTTCTGGGGCGCGATGGTGGGAGTAAGCGCCCCTGGGTGGTCGAGACGAGAAAGTGGTGCGAGGGCAGGTGTGTTGGCAGGGCCGCCCTTGCCTTGGCAGCCCCTTTGCAGAGCCCCTGCAATGGCGCCTCCAGGCTGTCCCTATTTCTCAAGCCTAACCCTAACCCTAACCCTAACCCTAGAGGATTTTCCGGGGCCCGATGGTGGGAGTAAGTGCCCCCGGGTGTTCGAGACGAGAAAGTGGTGCGAGGGCAGGTGTGTTGGCAGGGCCGCCCTTGCCTTGGCAGCCCCTTTGCAGAGCCCCTGCAATGGCGCCTCCAGGCTGTCCCGATTTCTCAAGCCTAACCCTAACCCTAACCCTAACCCTAACCCTAGAGGATTTTCTGGGGCCCGATGGTGGGAGTAAGTGCCCCCGGGTGGTCCAGACGAGAAAGTGGTGCGAGGGCAGGTGTGTTGGCAGGGCCGCCCTTGCCTTGGCAGCCCCTTTGCAGAGCCCCTGCAATGGCGCCTCCAGGCTGTCCCAATTTCTCAAGCCTAACCCTAAGCCTAACCCTAACCCTAGAGGATTTTCTGGGGCCCGATGGTGGGAGTATGCGCCCCCGGGTGGTCGAGACGAGAAAGTGGTGCGAGGGCAGGTGTGTTGGCAGGGCCGCCCTTGCCTTGGCAGCCCCTTTGCAGAGCCCCTGCAATGGCGCCTCCAGGCTGTCCCGATTTCTCCAGCCTAACCCTAAGCCTAACCCTAACCCTAGAGGATTTTCCGGGACCCGATGGTGGGAGTAAGTGCCCCCGGGTGGTCGAGACGAGAAAGTGGTGCGAGGGCAGGTGTGTTGGCAGGGCCGCCCTTGCCTTGGCAGCCCCTTTGCAGAGCCCCTGCAATGGCGCCTCCAGGCTGTCCCTATTTCTCAAGCCTAACCCTAACCCTAACCCTAACCCTAGAGGATTTTCCGGGGCGCGATGGTGGGAGTAAGTGCCCCCGGGTGGTCGAGACGAGAAAGTGGTGCGAGGGCAGGTGTGTTGGCAGGGCCGCCCTTGCCTTGGCAGCCCCTTTGCAGAGCCCCTGCAATGGCGCCTCCAGGCTGTCCCGATTTCTCCAGCCTAACCCTAACCCTAACCCTAACCCTAGAGGATTTTCCGGGGCCCGATGGTGGGAGTAAGCGCCCCCGGGTGGTCGAGACGAGAAAGTGGTGCGAGGGCAGGTGTGTTGGCAGGGCCGCCCTTGCCTTGGCAGCCCCTTTGCAGAGCCCCTGCAATGGCGCCTCCAGGCTGTCCCTATTTCTCAAGCCTAACCCTAACCCTAACCCTAACCCTAGAGGATTTTCCGGGGTGCGATGGTGGGAGTAAGCGCCCCCGGGTGGTCAAGACGAGAAAGTGGTGCGAGGGCAGGTGTGTTGGCAGGGCCGCCCTTGCCTTGGCAGCCCCTTTGCAGAGCCCCTGCAATGGCGCCTCCAGGCTGTCCCAATTTCTCAAGCCTAACCCTAACCCTAACCCTAACCCTAGAGGATTTTCTGGGGCCCGATGGTGGGAGTAAGTGCCCCTGGGTGGTCGAGACGAGAAAGTGGTGCGAGGGCAGGTGTGTTGGCAGGGCCGCCCTTGCCTTGGCAGCCCCTTTGCAGAGCCCCTGCAATGGCGCCTCCAGGCTGTCCCGATTTCTCCAGCCTAACCCTAACCCTAACCCTAACCCTAGAGGATTTTCTGGGGCCCGATGGTGGGAGTAAGTGCCCCCGGGTGGTCGAGACGAGAAAGTGGTGCGAGGGCAGGTGTGTTGGCAGGGCCGCCCTTGCCTTGGCAGCCCCTTTGCAGAGCCCCTGCAATGGCGCCTCCAGGCTGTCCCGATTTCACAAGCCTAACCCTAACCCTAACCCTAACCCTAGAGGATTTCCCGGGGCCCGATGGTGGGAGTAAGTGCCCCCGGGTGGTCGAGACGAGAAAGTGGTGCGAGGGCAGGTGTGTTGGCAGGGCCGCCCTTGCCTTGGCAGCCCCTTTGCAGAGCCCCTGCAATGGCGCCTCCAGGCTGTCCCGATTTCTCCAGCCTAACCCTAAGCCTAACCCTAACCCTAGAGGATTTTCCGGGGCCCGATGGTGGGAGTAAGCGCCCCCGGGTGTTCGAGACGAGAAAGTGGTGCGAGGGCAGGTGTGTTGGCAGGGCCGCCCTTGCCTTGGCAGCCCCTTTGCAGAACCCCTGCAATGGCGCCTCCAGGCTGTCCCGATTTCTCAAGCCTAACCCTAAGCCTAACCCTAACCCTAGAGGATTTCCGGGGCCCAATGGTGGGAGTAAGCGCCCCTGGGTGGTCGAGACGAGAAAGTGGTGCGAGGGCAGGTGTGTTGGCAGGGCCGCCCTTGCCTTGGCAGCCCCTTTGCAGAGCCCCTGCAATGGCGCCTCCAGGCTGTCCCAATTTCTCCAGCCTAACCCTAACCCTAACCCTAACCCTAGAGGATTTTCTGGGGCGCGATGGTGGGAGTAAGTGCCCCCGGGTGGTCGAGACGAGAAAGTGGTGCGAGGGCAGGTGTGTTGGCAGGGCCGCCCTTGCCTTGGCAGCCCCTTTGCAGAGCCCCTGCAATGGCGCCTCCAGGCTGTCCCCATTTCTCAAGCCTAACCCTGAGCCTAACCCTAACCCTAGAGGATTTTCCGGGGCCCAATGGTGGGAGTAAGTGCCCCCGGGTGGTCGAGACGAGAAAGTGGTGCGAGGGCAGGTGTGTTGGCAGGGCCGCCCTTGCCTTGGCAGCCCCTTTGCAGAGCCCCTGCAATGGCGCCTCCAGGCTGTCCCGATTTCTCAAGCCTAACCCTAACCCTAACCCTAACCCTAGAGGATTTTCCGGGGCCCGATGATGGGAGTAAGCGCCCCTGGGTGGTCGAGACGAGAAAGTGGTGCGAGGGCAGGTGTGTTGGCAGGGCCGCCCTTGCCTTGGCAGCCCCTTTGCAGAGCCCCTGCAATGGCGCCTCCAGGCTGTCCCGATTTCTCAAGCCTAACCCTAAGCCTAACCCTAACCCTAGAGGTTTTTCCGGGGCCCGATGGTGGGAGTAAGCGCCCCCGGGTGGTCGAGACGAGAAAGTGGTGCGAGGGCAGGTGTGTTGGCAGGGCCGCCCTTGCCTTGGCAGCCCCTTTGCAGAACCCCTGCAATGGCGCCTCCAGGCTGTCCCGATTTCTCAAGCCTAACCCTAACCCTAACCCTAACCCTAGAGGATTTCCGGGGCCCAATGGTGGGAGTAAGCGCCCCTGGGTGGTCGAGACGAGAAAGTGGTGCGAGGGCAGGTGTGTTGGCAGGGCCGCCCTTGCCTTGGCAGCCCCTTTGCAGAGCCCCTGCAATGGCGCCTCCAGGCTGTCCCAATTTCTCCAGCCTAACCCTAAGCCTAACCCTAACCCTAGAGGATTTTCTGGGGCCCGATGGTGGGAGTAAGTGCCCCCGGGTGGTCGAGACGAGAAAGTGGTGCGAGGGCAGGTGTGTTGGCAGGGCCGCCCTTGCCTTGGCAGCCCCTTTGCAGAGCCCCTGCAATGGCGCCTCCAGGCTGTCCCGATTTCTCAAGCCTAACCCTAACCCTAACCCTAACCCTAGAGGATTTCCGGCACCCGATGGTGGGAGTAAGCGCCCCCGGGTGGTCGAGACGAGAAAGTGGTGCGAGGGCAGGTGTGTTGGCAGGGCCGCCCTTGCCTTGGCAGCCCCTTTGCAGAGCCCCTGCAATGGTGCCTCCAGGCTGTCCCAATTTCTCCAGCCTAACCCTAAGCCTAACCCTAACCCTAGAGGATTTTCTGGGGCGCGATGGTGGGAGTAAGCGCCCCTGGGTGGTCGAGACGAGAAAGTGGTGCGAGGGCAGGTGTGTTGGCAGGGCCGCCCTTGCCTTGGCAGCCCCTTTGCAGAGCCCCTGCAATGGCGCCTCCAGGCTGTCCCGATTTCTCAAGCCTAAGCCTAACCCTAACCCTAGAGGATTTTCTGGGGCGCGATGGTGGGAGTAAGCGCCCCCGGGTGGTCGAGACGAGAAAGTGGTGCGAGGGCAGGTGTGTTGGCAGGGCCGCCCTTGCCTTGGCAGCCCCTTTGCAGAGCCCCTGCAATGGCGCCTCCAGGCTGTCCCGATTTCTCAAGCCTAACCCTAACCCTAACCCTAGAGGATTTTCTGGGGCCCGATGGTGGGAGTAAGCGCCCCCGGGTGGTCGAGACGAGAAAGTGGTGCGAGGGCAGGTGTGTTGGCAGGGCCGCCCTTGCCTTGGCAGCCCCTTTGCAGAGCCCCTGCAATGGCGCCTCCAGGCTGTCCCGATTTCTCAAGCCTAACCCTAAGCCTAACCCTAACCCTAGAGGATTTTTTGGGGCCCGATGGTTGCAGTAAGCGCCCCCGGGTGGTCGAGACGAGAAAGTGGTGCGAGGGCAGGTGTGTTGGCAGGGCCGCCCTTGCCTTGGCAGCCCCTTTGCAGAGCCCCTGCAATGGCGCCTCCAGGCTGTCCCAATTTCTCCAGCCTAACCCTAACCCTAACCCTAACCCTAGAGGATTTTCTGGGGCGCGATGGTGGGAGTAAGCGCCCCCGGGTGTTTGAGACGAGAAAGTGGTGCGAGGGCAGGTGTGTTGGCAGGGCCGCCCTTGCCTTGGCAGCCCCTTTGCAGAGCCCCTGCAATGGCGCCTCCAGGCTGTCCCGATTTCTCAAGCCTAACCCTAACCCTAACCCTAACCCTAGAGGATTTTCTGGGGCCCGATGGTGGGAGTAAGCGCCCCCGGGTGGTCGAGACGAGAAAGTGGTGCGAGGGCAGGTGTGTTGGCAGGGCCGCCCTTGCCTTGGCAGCCCCTTTGCAGAGCCCCTGCAATGGCGCCTCCAGGCTGTCCCGATTTCTCAAGCCTAACCCTAACCCTAACCCTAACCCTAGAGGATTTTCCGGGGCCCGATGGTGGGAGTAAGTGCCCCCGGGTGGTCCAGACGAGAAAGTGGTGCGAGGGCAGGTGTGTTGGCAGGGCCGCCCTTGCCTTGGCAGCCCCTTTGCAGAGCCCCTGCAATGGCGCCTCCAGGCTGTCCCCATTTCTCAAGCCTAACCCTAAGCCTAACCCTAACCCTAGAGGATTTTTCGGGGCCCGATGGTGGGAGTAAGCGCCCCCGGGTGGTCGAGACGAGAAAGTGGTGCGAGGGCAGGTGTGTTGGCAGGGCCGCCCTTGCCTTGGCAGCCCCTTTGCAGAGCCCCTGCAATGGCGCCTCCAGGCTGTCCCTATTTCTCAAGCCTAACCCTAACCCTAACCCTAACCCTAGAGGATTTTCCGGGGTGCGATGGTGGGAGTAAGCGCCCCCGGGTGGTCAAGACGAGAAAGTGGTGCGAGGGCAGGTGTGTTGGCAGGGCCGCCCTTGCCTTGTCAGCCCCTTTGCAGAACCCCTGCAATGGCGCCTCCAGGCTGTCCCAATTTCTCCAGCCTAACCCTAACCCTAACCCTAACCCTAGAGGATTTTCTGGGGCCCGATGGTGGGAGTAAGCGCCCCTGGGTGGTCGAGACGAGAAAGTGGTGCGAGGGCAGGTGTGTTGGCAGGGCCGCCCTTGCCTTGGCAGCCCCTTTGCAGAGCCCCTGCAATGGCGCCTCCAGGCTGTCCCGATTTCTCCAGCCTAACCCTAACCCTAACCCTAACCCTAGAGGATTTTCTGGGGCCCGATGGTGGGAGTAAGTGCCCCCGGGTGGTCGAGACGAGAAAGTGGTGCGAGGGCAGGTGTGTTGGCAGGGCCGCCCTTGCCTTGGCAGCCCCTTTGCAGAGCCCCTGCAATGGCGCCTCCAGGCTGTCCCTATTTCTCAAGCCTAACCCTAACCCTAACCCTAACCCTAGAGGATTTTCTGGGGCCCGATGGTGGGAGTAAGCGCCCCCGGGTGGTCGAGACGAGAAAGTGGTGCGAGGGCAGGTGTGTTGGCAGGGCCACCCTTGCCTTGGCAGCCCCTTTGCAGAGCCCCTGCAATGGCGCCTCCAGGCTGTCCCGATTTCTCCAGCCTAACCCTAACCCTAACCCTAACCCTAGAGGATTTTCCGGGGCCCGATGGTGGGAGTAAGTGCCCCCGGGTGTTCGAGACGAGAAAGTGGTGCGAGGGCAGGTGTGTTGGCAGGGCCGCCCTTGCCTTGGCAGCCCCTTTGCAGAACCCCTGCAATGGCGCCTCCAGGCTGTCCCGATTTCTCAAGCCTAACCCTAAGCCTAACCCTAACCCTAGAGGATTTCCGGGGCCCAATGGTGGGAGTAAGCGCCCCCGGGTGGTCGAGACGAGAAAGTGGTGCGAGGGCAGGTGTGTTGGCAGGGCCGCCCTTGCCTTGGCAGCCCCTTTGCAGAGCCCCTGCAATGGCGCCTCCAGGCTGTCCCTATTTCTCAAGCCTAACCCTAACCCTAACCCTAACCCTAGAGGATTTTCTGGGGCGCGATGGTGGGAGTAAGCGCCCCTGGGTGGTCGAGACGAGAAAGTGGTGCGAGGGCAGGTGTGTTGGCAGGGCCGCCCTTGCCTTGGCAGCCCCTTTGCAGAGCCCCTGCAATGGCGCCTCCAGGCTGTCCCTATTTCTCAAGCCTAACCCTAACCCTAACCCTAACCCTAGAGGATTTTCCGGGGCCCGATGGTGGGAGTAAGTGCCCCCGGGTGTTCGAGACGAGAAAGTGGTGCGAGGGCAGGTGTGTTGGCAGGGCCGCCCTTGCCTTGGCAGCCCCTTTGCAGAGCCCCTGCAATGGCGCCTCCAGGCTGTCCCGATTTCTCAAGCCTAACCCTAACCCTAACCCTAACCCTAGAGGATTTTCCGGGGCCCGATGGTGGGAGTAAGTGCCCCCGGGTGGTCCAGACGAGAAAGTGGTGCGAGGGCAGGTGTGTTGGCAGGGCCGCCCTTGCCTTGGCAGCCCCTTTGCAGAGCCCCTGCAATGGTGCCTCCAGGCTGTCCCAATTTCTCAAGCCTAACCCTAAGCCTAACCCTAACCCTAGAGGATTTTCTCGGGCGCGATGGTGGGAGTAAGTGCCCCCGGGTGTTCGAGACGAGAAAGTGGTGCGAGGGCAGGTGTGTTGGCAGGGCCGCCCTTGCCTTGGCAGCCCCTTTGCAGAGCCCCTGCAATGGCGCCTCCAGGCTGTCCCGATTTCTCCAGCCTAACCCTAAGCCTAACCCTAACCCTAGAGGATTTTCCGGGACCCGATGGTGGGAGTAAGTGCCCCCGGGTGGTCGAGACGAGAAAGTGGTGCGAGGGCAGGTGTGTTGGCAGGGCCGCCCTTGCCTTGGCAGCCCCTTTGCAGAGCCCCTGCAATGGCGCCTCCAGGCTGTCCCGATTTCTCAAGCCTAACCCTAACCCTAACCCTAACCCTAGAGGATTTTCCGGGGTGCGATGGTGGGAGTAAGCGCCCCCGGGTGGTCAAGACGAGAAAGTGGTGCGAGGGCAGGTGTGTTGGCAGGGCCGCCCTTGCCTTGGCAGCCCCTTTGCAGAGCCCCTGCAATGGCGCCTCCAGGCTGTCCCCATTTCTCAAGCCTAACCCTAAGCCTAACCCTAACCCTAGAGGATTTTTCGGGGCCCGATGGTGGGAGTAAGCGCCCCCGGGTGGTCGAGACGAGAAAGTGGTGCGAGGGCAGGTGTGTTGGCAGGGCCGCCCTTGCCTTGGCAGCCCCTTTGCAGAGCCCCTGCAATGGCGCCTCCAGGCTGTCCCTATTTCTCAAGCCTAACCCTAACCCTAACCCTAACCCTAGAGGATTTTCCGGGGTGCGATGGTGGGAGTAAGCGCCCCCGGGTGGTCAAGACGAGAAAGTGGTGCGAGGGCAGGTGTGTTGGCAGGGCCGCCCTTGCCTTGGCAGCCCCTTTGCAGAGCCCCTGCAATGGCGCCTCCAGGCTGTCCCAATTTCTCCAGCCTAACCCTAACCCTAACCCTAACCCTAGAGGATTTTCTGGGGCCCGATGGTGGGAGTAAGCGCCCCTGGGTGGTCGAGACGAGAAAGTGGTGCGAGGGCAGGTGTGTTGGCAGGGCCGCCCTTGCCTTGGCAGCCCCTTTGCAGAGCCCCTGCAATGGCGCCTCCAGGCTGTCCCGATTTCTCCAGCCTAACCCTAACCCTAACCCTAACCCTAGAGGATTTTCTGGGGCCCGATGGTGGGAGTAAGTGCCCCCGGGTGGTCGAGACGAGAAAGTGGTGCGAGGGCAGGTGTGTTGGCAGGGCCGCCCTTGCCTTGGCAGCCCCTTTGCAGAGCCCCTGCAATGGCGCCTCCAGGCTGTCCTGATTTCACAAGCCTAACCCTAACCCTAACCCTAACCCTAGAGGATTTCCGGGGCCCAATGGTGGGAGTAAGTGCCCCCGGGTGGTCGAGACGAGAAAGTGGTGCGAGGGCAGGTGTGTTGGCAGGGCCGCCCTTGCCTTGGCAGCCCCTTTGCAGAGCCCCTGCAATGGCGCCTCCAGGCTGTCCCTATTTCTCAAGCCTAACCCTAACCCTAACCCTAACCCTAGAGGATTTCCGGGGCCCAATGGTGGGAGTAAGTGCCCCCGGGTGGTCGAGACGAGAAAGTGGTGCGAGGGCAGGTGTGTTGGCAGGGCCGCCCTTGCCTTGGCAGCCCCTTTGCAGAGCCCCTGCAATGGCGCCTCCAGGCTGTCCCTATTTCTCAAGCCTAACCCTAACCCTAACCCTAACCCTAGAGGATTTTCTGGGGCCCGATGGTGGGAGTAAGCGCCCCCGGGTGGTCGAGACGAGAAAGTGGTGCGAGGGCAGGTGTGTTGGCAGGGCCGCCCTTGCCTTGGCAGCCCCTTTGCAGAGCCCCTGCAATGGCGCCTCCAGGCTGTCCCGATTTCTCCAGCCTAACCCTAACCCTAACCCTAACCCTAGAGGATTTTCCGGGGCCCGATGGTGGGAGTAAGTGCCCCCGGGTGTTCGAGACGAGAAAGTGGTGCGAGGGCAGGTGTGTTGGCAGGGCCGCCCTTGCCTTGGCAGCCCCTTTGCAGAACCCCTGCAATGGCGCCTCCAGGCTGTCCCGATTTCTCAAGCCTAACCCTAAGCCTAACCCTAACCCTAGAGGATTTCCGGGGCCCAATGGTGGGAGTAAGCGCCCCCGGGTGGTCGAGACGAGAAAGTGGTGCGAGGGCAGGTGTGTTGGCAGGGCCGCCCTTGCCTTGGCAGCCCCTTTGCAGAGCCCCTGCAATGGCGCCTCCAGGCTGTCCCAATTTCTCCAGCCTAACCCTAACCCTAACCCTAACCCTAGAGGATTTTCTGGGGCGCGATGGTGGGAGTAAGTGCCCCCGGGTGGTCGAGACGAGAAAGTGGTGCGAGGGCAGGTGTGTTGGCAGGGCCGCCCTTGCCTTGGCAGCCCCTTTGCAGAGCCCCTGCAATGGCGCCTCCAGGCTGTCCCAATTTCTCAAGCCTAACCCTAACCCTAACCCTAGAGGATTTCCGGGACCCGATGGTGGGAGTAAGCGCCCCCGGGTGGTCGAGACGAGAAAGTGGTGCGAGGGCAGGTGTGTTGGCAGGGCCGCCCTTGCCTTGGCAGCCCCTTTGCAGAGCCCCTGCAATGGCGCCTCCAGGCTGTCCCAATTTCTCCAGCCTAACCCTAACCCTAACCCTAACCCTAGAGGATTTTCTGGGGCGTGATGGTGGGAGTAAGTGCCCCCGGGTGGTCGAGACGAGAAAGTGGTGCGAGGGCAGGTGTGTTGGCAGGGCCGCCCTTGCCTTGGCAGCCCCTTTGCAGAGCCCCTGCAATGGCGCCTCCAGGCTGTCCCAATTTCTCAAGCCTAACCCTAACCCTAACCCTAGAGGATTTCCGGGACCCGATGGTGGGAGTAAGCGCCCCCGGGTGGTCGAGACGAGAAAGTGGTGCGAGGGCAGGTGTGTTGGCAGGGCCGCCCTTGCCTTGGCAGCCCCTTTGCAGAGCCCCTGCAATGGCGCCTCCAGGCTGTCCCGATTTCTCAAGCCTAACCCTAAGCCTAACCCTAACCCTAGAGGATTTTCCGGGGCCCGATGGTGGGAGTAAGTGCCCCCGGGTGGTTGAGACGAGAAAGTGGTGCGAGGGCAGGTGTGTTGGCAGGGCCACCCTTGCCTTGGCAGCCCCTTTGCAGAGCCCCTGCAATGGCACCTCCAGGCTGTCCCGATTTCTCCAGCCTAACCCTAACCCTAACCCTAACCCTAGAGGATTTTCTGGGGCCCGATGGTGGGAGTAAGCGCCCCCGGGTGGTCGAGACGAGAAAGTGGTGCGAGGGCAGGTGTGTTGGCAGGGCCGCCCTTGCCTTGGCAGCCCCTTTGCAGAGCCCCTGCAATGGTGCCTCCAGGCTGTCCCGATTTCTCAAGCCTAACCCTAAGCCTAACCCTAACCCTAGAGGATTTTCTGGGGCCCGATGGTGGGAGTAAGTGCCCCCGGGTGTTTGAGACGAGAAAGTGGTGCGAGGGCAGGTGTGTTGGCAGGGCCGCCCTTGCCTTGGCAGCCCCTTTGCAGAGCCCCTGCAATGGCGCCTCCAGGCTGTCCCGATTTCTCCAGCCTAACCCTAACCCTAACCCTAACCCTAGAGGATTTTCCGGGGCACGATGGTGGGAGTAAGCGCCCCCGGGTGGTCGAGACGAGAAAGTGGTGCGAGGGCAGGTGTGTTGGCAGGGCCGCCCTTGCCTTGGCAGCCCCTTTGCAGAGCCCCTGCAATGGCGCCTCCAGGCTGTCCCGATTTCTCAAGCCTAACCCTAACCCTAACCCTAACCCTAGAGGATTTTCTGGGGCCCGATGGTGGGAGTAAGCGCCCCCGGGTGTTCGAGACGAGAAAGTGGTGCGAGGGCAGGTGTGTTGGCAGGGCCGCCCTTGCCTTGGCAGCCCCTTTGCAGAGCCCCTGCAATGGCGCCTCCAGGCTGTCCCTATTTCTCCAGCCTAACCCTAACCCTAACCCTAACCCTAGAGGATTTTCCGGGGCCCGATGGTGGGAGTAAGTGCCCCCGGGTGGTCGAGACGAGAAAGTGGTGCGAGGGCAGGTGTGTTGGCAGGGCCGCCCTTGCCTTGGCAGCCCCTTTGCAGAGCCCCTGCAATGGCGCCTCCAGGCTGTCCCTATTTCTCCAGCCTAACCCTAAGCCTAACCCTAACCCTAGAGGATTTTCTGGGGCGCGATGGTGGGAGTAAGTGCCCCCGGGTGGTCGAGACGAGAAAGTGGTGCGAGGGCAGGTGTGTTGGCAGGGCCGCCCTTGCCTTGGCAGCCCCTTTGCAGAGCCCCTGCAATGGCGCCTCCAGGCTGTCCCGATTTCTCAAGCCTAACCCTAACCCTAACCCTAACCCTAGAGGATTTTCCCGGGCGCGATGGTGGGAGTAAGTGCCCCCGGGTGGTCGAGACGAGAAAGTGGTGCGAGGGCAGGTGTGTTGGCAGGGCCGCCCTTGCCTTGGCAGCCCCTTTGCAGAGCCCCTGCAATGGCGCCTCCAGGCTGTCCCTATTTCTCAAGCCTAACCCTAACCCTAAGCCTAACCCTAGAGGATTTCCGGGACCCGATGGTGGGAGTAAGTGCCCCCGGGTGGTCGAGACGAGAAAGTGGTGCGAGGGCAGGTGTGTTGGCAGGGCCGCCCTTGCCTTGGCAGCCCCTTTGCAGAGCCCCTGCAATGGCGCCTCCAGGCTGTCCCTATTTCTCAAGCCTAACCCTAACCCTAACCCTAACTCTAGAGGATTTTCCCAGGGCCCAATGGTGGGAGTAAGTGCCCCCGGGTGGTCGAGACGAGAAAGTGGTGCGAGGGCAGGTGTGTTGGCAGGGCCGCCCTTGCCTTGGCAGCCCCTTTGCAGAGCCCCTGCAATGGCGCCTCCAGGCTGTCCCTATTTCTCAAGCCTAACCCTAACCCTAACCCTAACCCTAGAGGATTTCCGGGACCCGATGGTGGGAGTAAGTGCCCCCGGGTGGTCGAGACGAGAAAGTGGTGCGAGGGCAGGTGTGTTGGCAGGGCCGCCCTTGCCTTGGCAGCCCCTTTGCAGAGCCCCTGCAATGGCACCTCCAGGCTGTCCCTATTTCTCCAGCCTAACCCTAACCCTAACCCTAACCCTAACCCTAGAGGATTTTCCGGGGTGCGATGGTGGGAGTAAGTGCCCCCGGGTGGTCGAGACGAGAAAGTGGTGCGATGGCAGGTGTGTTGGCAGGGCCGCCCTTGCCTTGGCAGCCCCTTTGCAGAGCCCCTGCAATGGCGCCTCCAGGCTGTCCCGATTTCTCCAGCCTAACCCTAACCCTAACCCTAACCCTAGAGGATTTTCTGGGGCCCGATGGTGGGAGTAAGTGCCCCCGGGTGTTCGAGACGAGAAAGTGGTGCGAGGGCAGGTGTGTTGGCAGGGCCGCCCTTGCCTTGGCAGCCCCTTTGCAGAGCCCCTGCAATGGCGCCTCCAGGCTGTCCCGATTTCTCAAGCCTAACCCTAAGCCTAACCCTAACCCTAGAGGATTTTCTGGGGCCCGATGGTGGGAGTAAGCGCCCCCGGGTGGTCGAGACGAGAAAGTGGTGCGAGGGCAGGTGTGTTGGCAGGGCCGCCCTTGCCTTGGCAGCCCCTTTGCAGAGCCCCTGCAATGGCGCCTCCAGGCTGTCCCAATTTCTCCAGCCTAACCCTAAGCCTAACCCTAACCCTAGAGGATTTTCTGGGGCCCGATGGTGGGAGTAAGCGCCCCCGGGTGTTCGAGACGAGAAAGTGGTGCGAGGGCAGGTGTGTTGGCAGGGCCGCCCTTGCCTTGGCAGCCCCTTTGCAGAGCCCCTGCAATGGCGCCTCCAGGCTGTCCCTATTTCTCCAGCCTAACCCTAACCCTAACCCTAACCCTAGAGGATTTTCTGGGGCCCGATGGTGGGAGTAAGTGCCCCCGGGTGGTCGAGACGAGAAAGTGGTGCGAGGGCAGGTGTGTTGGCAGGGCCGCCCTTGCCTTGGCAGCCCCTTTGCAGAGCCCCTGCAATGGCGCCTCCAGGCTGTCCCAATTTCTCAAGCCTAACCCTAACCCTAACCCTAGAGGATTTCCGGGACCCGATGGTGGGAGTAAGCGCCCCCGGGTGGTCGAGACGAGAAAGTGGTGCGAGGGCAGGTGTGTTGGCAGGGCCGCCCTTGCCTTGGCAGCCCCTTTGCAGAGCCCCTGCAATGGCGCCTCCAGGCTGTCCCTATTTCTCCAGCCTAACCCTAACCCTAACCCTAACCCTAGAGGATTTTCTGGGGCCCGATGGTGGGAGTAAGCGCCCCTGGGTGGTCGAGACGAGAAAGTGGTGAGAGGGCAGGTGTGTTGGCAGGGCCGCCCTTGCCTTGGCAGCCCCTTTGCAGAGCCCCTGCAATGGCGCCTCCAGGCTGTCCCTATTTCTCCAGCCTAACCCTAACCCTAACCCTAACCCTAGAGGATTTTCTGGGGCCCGATGGTGGGAGTAAGCGCCCCCGGGTGTTCGAGACGAGAAAGTGGTGCGAGGGCAGGTGTGTTGGCAGGGCCGCCCTTGCCTTGGCAGCCCCTTTGCAGAACCCCTGCAATGGCGCCTCCAGGCTGTCCCGATTTCTCAAGCCTAACCCTAACCCTAACCCTAACCCTAGAGGATTTCCGGGGCCCAATGGTGGGAGTAAGCGCCCCCGGGTGGTCGAGACGAGAAAGTGGTGCGAGGGCAGGTGTGTTGGCAGGTCCGCCCTTGCCTTGGCAGCCCCTTTGCAGAGCCCCTGCAATGGCGCCTCCAGGCTGTCCCAATTTCTCCAGCCTAACCCTAACCCTAACCCTAACCCTAGAGGATTTTCTGGGGCGCGATGGTGGGAGTAAGTGCCCCCGGGTGGTCGAGACGAGAAAGTGGTGCGAGGGCAGGTGTGTTGGCAGGGCCGCCCTTGCCTTGGCAGCCCCTTTGCAGAGCCCCTGCAATGGCGCCTCCAGGCTGTCCCGATTTCTCAAGCCTAACCCTAACCCTAACCCTAGAGGATTTTCTGGGGCCCGATGGTGGGAGTAAGCGCCCCCGGGTGGTCGAGACGAGAAAGTGGTGCGAGGGCAGGTGTGTTGGCAGGGCCGCCCTTGCCTTGGCAGCCCCTTTGCAGAGCCCCTGCAATGGCGCCTCCAGGCTGTCCCGATTTCTCAAGCCTAACCCTAAGCCTAACCCTAACCCTAGAGGATTTTTTGGGGCCCGATGGTTGCAGTAAGCGCCCCCGGGTGGTCGAGACGAGAAAGTGGTGCGAGGGCAGGTGTGTTGGCAGGGCCGCCCTTGCCTTGGCAGCCCCTTTGCAGAGCCCCTGCAATGGCGCCTCCAGGCTGTCCCGATTTCTCCAGCCTAACCCTAACCCTAACCCTAACCCTAGAGGATTTTCTGGGGCCCGATGGTGGGAGTAAGTGCCCCCGGGTGGTCGAGACGAGAAAGTGGTGCGAGGGCAGGTGTGTTGGCAGGGCCGCCCTTGCCTTGGCAGCCCCTTTGCAGAGCCCCTGCAATGGCGCCTCCAGGCTGTCCCGATTTCTCCAGCCTAACCCTAACCCTAACCCTAACCCTAGAGGATTTTCTGGGGCCCAATGGTGGGAGTAAGTGCCCCCGGGTGGTCGAGACGAGAAAGTGGTGCGAGGGCAGGTGTGTTGGCAGGGCCGCCCTTGCCTTGGCAGCCCCTTTGCAGAGCCCCTGCAATGGCGCCTCCAGGCTGTCCCGATTTCTCCAGCCTAACCCTAACCCTAACCCTAACCCTAGAGGATTTTCCGGGGCCCGATGGTGGGAGTAAGCGCCCCCGGGTGGTCGAGACGAGAAAGTGGTGCGAGGGCAGGTGTGTTGGCAGGGCCGCCCTTGCCTTGGCAGCCCCTTTGCAGAGCCCCTGCAATGGCGCCTCCAGGCTGTCCCTTTTTCTCCAGCCTAACCCTAACCCTAACCCTAACCCTAGAGGATTTTCTGGGGCCCGATGGTGGGAGTAAGTGCCCCCGGGTGTTTGAGACGAGAAAGTGGTGCGAGGGCAGGTGTGTTGGCAGGGCCGCCCTTGCCTTGGCAGCCCCTTTGCAGAGCCCCTGCAATGGCGCCTCCAGGCTGTCCCGATTTCTCAAGCCTAACCCTAAGCCTAACCCTAACCCTAGAGGATTTTCCGGGGCCCGATGGTGGGAGTAAGCGCCCCCGGGTGGTCGAGACGAGAAAGTGGTGCGAGGGCAGGTGTGTTGGCAGGGCCGCCCTTGCCTTGGCAGCCCCTTTGCAGAGCCCCTGCAATGGCGCCTCCAGGCTGTCCCGATTTCTCAAGCCTAACCCTAAGCCTAACCCTAACCCTAGAGGATTTTCCGGGGCGCGATGGTGGGAGTAAGCGCCCCCGGGTGGTCGAGACGAGAAAGTGGTGCGAGGGCAGGTGTGTTGGCAGGGCCGCCCTTGCCTTGGCAGCCCCTTTGCAGAGCCCCTGCAATGGCGCCTCCAGGCTGTCCCTATTTCTCCAGCCTAACCCTAAGCCTAACCCTAACCCTAGAGGATTTTCCGGGGCCCGATGGTGGGAGTAAGTGCCCCCGGGTGGTCGAGACGAGAAAGTGGTGCGAGGGCAGGTGTGTTGGCAGGGCCGCCCTTGCCTTGGCAGCCCCTTTGCAGAGCCCCTGCAATGGCGCCTCCAGGCTGTCCCGATTTCTCCAGCCTAACCCTAACCCTAACCCTAACCCTAGAGGATTTTTCGGGGCCCGATGGTGGGAGTAAGCGCCCCCGGGTGGTCGAGACGAGAAAGTGGTGCGAGGGCAGGTGTGTTGGCAGGGCCGCCCTTGCCTTGGCAGCCCCTTTGCAGAGCCCCTGCAATGGCGCCTCCAGGCTGTCCCGATTTCTCCAGCCTAACCCTAACCCTAACCCTAACCCTAGAGGATTTTCTGGGGCCCAATGGTGGGAGTAAGTGCCCCCGGGTGGTCGAGACGAGAAAGTGGTGCGAGGGCAGGTGTGTTGGCAGGGCCGCCCTTGCCTTGGCAGCCCCTTTGCAGAGCCCCTGCAATGGCGCCTCCAGGCTGTCCCGATTTCTCCAGCCTAACCCTAACCCTAACCCTAACCCTAGAGGATTTTCCGGGGCCCGATGGTGGGAGTAAGCGCCCCCGGGTGGTCGAGACGAGAAAGTGGTGCGAGGGCAGGTGTGTTGGCAGGGCCGCCCTTGCCTTGGCAGCCCCTTTGCAGAGCCCCTGCAATGGCGCCTCCAGGCTGTCCCTTTTTCTCCAGCCTAACCCTAACCCTAACCCTAACCCTAGAGGATTTTCTGGGGCCCGATGGTGGGAGTAAGTGCCCCCGGGTGTTTGAGACGAGAAAGTGGTGCGAGGGCAGGTGTGTTGGCAGGGCCGCCCTTGCCTTGGCAGCCCCTTTGCAGAGCCCCTGCAATGGCGCCTCCAGGCTGTCCCGATTTCTCAAGCCTAACCCTAAGCCTAACCCTAACCCTAGAGGATTTTCCGGGGCCCGATGGTGGGAGTAAGCGCCCCCGGGTGGTCGAGACGAGAAAGTGGTGCGAGGGCAGGTGTGTTGGCAGGGCCGCCCTTGCCTTGGCAGCCCCTTTGCAGAGCCCCTGCAATGGCGCCTCCAGGCTGTCCCGATTTCTCAAGCCTAACCCTAAGCCTAACCCTAACCCTAGAGGATTTTCCGGGGCGCGATGGTGGGAGTAAGCGCCCCCGGGTGGTCGAGACGAGAAAGTGGTGCAAGGGCAGGTGTGTTGGCAGGGCCGCCCTTGCCTTGGCAGCCCCTTTGCAGAGCCCCTGCAATGGCGCCTCCAGGCTGTCCCTATTTCTCCAGCCTAACCCTAACCCTAACCCTAACCCTAGAGGATTTTCCGGGGCCCGATGGTGGGAGTAAGTGCCCCCGGGTGGTCGAGACGAGAAAGTGGTGCGAGGGCAGGTGTGTTGGCAGGGCCGCCCTTGCCTTGGCAGCCCCTTTGCAGAGCCCCTGCAATGGCGCCTCCAGGCTGTCCCGATTTCTCCAGCCTAACCCTAACCCTAACCCTAACCCTAGAGGATTTTTCGGGGCCCGATGGTGGGAGTAAGCGCCCCCGGGTGGTCGAGACGAGAAAGTGGTGCGAGGGCAGGTGTGTTGGCAGGGCCGCCCTTGCCTTGGCAGCCCCTTTGCAGAGCCCCTGCAATGGCGCCTCCAGGCTGTCCCGATTTCTCAAGCCTAACCCTAAGCCTAACCCTAACCCTAGAGGATTTTCTGGGGCCCGATGGTGGGAGTAAGCGCCCCCGGGTGGTCGAGACGAGAAAGTGGTGCGAGGGCAGGTGTGTTGGCAGGTCCGCCCTTGCCTTGGCAGCCCCTTTGCAGAGCCCCTGCAATGGCGCCTCCAGGCTGTCCCTATTTCTCCAGCCTAACCCTAACCCTAACCCTAACCCTAGAGGATTTTCTGGGGCGCGATGGTGGGAGTAAGCGCCCCCGGGTGGTCGAGACGAGAAAGTGGTGCGAGGGCAGGTGTGTTGGCAGGGCCGCCCTTGCCTTGGCAGCCCCTTTGCAGAGCCCCTGCAATGGCGCCTCCAGGCTGTCCCGATTTCTCAAGCCTAACCCTAACCCTAACCCTAACCCTAGAGGACTTTCTGGGGCGCGATGGTGGGAGTAAGTGCCCCCGGGTGGTCGAGACGAGAAAGTGGTGCGAGGGCAGGTGTGTTGGCAGGGCCGCCCTTGCCTTGGCAGCCCCTTTGCAGAGCCCCTGCAATGGCGCCTCCAGGCTGTCCCGATTTCTCCAGCCTAACCCTAACCCTAACCCTAACCCTAGAGGATTTTCTGGGGCCCGATGGTGGGAGTAAGTGCCCCCGGGTGGTCGAGACGAGAAAGTGGTGCGAGGGCAGGTGTGTTGGCAGGGCCGCCCTTGCCTTGGCAGCCCCTTTGCAGAGCCCCTGCAATGGCGCCTCCAGGCTGTCCCGATTTCTCCAGCCTAACCCTAAGCCTAACCCTAACCCTAGAGGATTTCCGGGGCCCAATGGTGGGAGTAAGTGCCCCCGGGTGGTCGAGACGAGAAAGTGGTGCGAGGGCAGGTGTGTTGGCAGGGCCGCCCTTGCCTTGGCAGCCCCTTTGCAGAGCCCCTGCAATGGCGCCTCCAGGCTGTCCCTATTTCTCCAGCCTAACCCTAACCCTAACCCTAACCCTAGAGGATTTTCTGGGGCCCGATGGTGGGAGTAAGCGCCCCCGGGTGGTCGAGACGAGAAAGTGGTGCGAGGGCAGGTGTGTTGGCAGGGCCGCCCTTGCCTTGGCAGCCCCTTTGCAGAGCCCCTGCAATGGCGCCTCCAGGCTGTCCCAATTTCTCCAGCCTAACCCTAACCCTAACCCTAACCCTAGAGGATTTTCCGGGGCCCGATGGTGGGAGTAAGTGCCCCCGGGTGTTCGAGACGAGAAAGTGGTGAGAGGGCAGGTGTGTTGGCAGGGCCGCCCTTGCCTTGTCAGCCCCTTTGCAGAGCCCCTGCAATGGCGCCTCCAGGCTGTCCCGATTTCTCCAGCCTAACCCTAACCCTAACCCTAACCCTAGAGGATTTCCGGGACCCGATGGTGGGAGTAAGTGCCCCCGGGTGGTCGAGACGAGAAAGTGGTGCGAGGGCAGGTGTGTTGGCAGGGCCGCCCTTGCCTTGGCAGCCCCTTTGCAGAGCCCCTGCAATGGCGCCTCCAGGCTGTCCCAATTTCTCCAGCCTAACCCTAACCCTAACCCTAACCCTAGAGGATTTTCTGGGGCGCGATGGTGGGAGTAAGCGCCCCCGGGTGTTCGAGACGAGAAAGTGGTGCGAGGGCAGGTGTGTTGGCAGGGCCGCCCTTGCCTTGGCAGCCCCTTTGCAGAGCCCCTGCAATGGCGCCTCCAGGCTGTCCCGATTTCTCAAGCCTAACCCTAAGCCTAACCCTAACCCTAGAGGATTTTCCGGGGCGCGATGGTGGGAGTAAGCGCCCCCGGGTGGTCGAGACGAGAAAGTGGTGCGAGGGCAGGTGTGTTGGCAGGGCCGCCCTTGCCTTGGCAGCCCCTTTGCAGAGCCCCTGCAATGGCGCCTCCAGGCTGTCCCGATTTCTCCAGCCTAACCCTAACCCTAACCCTAACCCTAGAGGATTTTCTGGGGCGCGATGGTGGGAGTAAGCGCCCCCGGGTGGTCGAGACGAGAAAGTGGTGCGAGGGCAGGTGTGTTGGCAGGGCCGCCCTTGCCTTGGCAGCCCCTTTGCAGAGCCCCTGCAATGGCGCCTCCAGGCTGTCCCAATTTCTCCAGCCTAACCCTAACCCTAACCCTAACCCTAGAGGATTTTCTGGGGCCCGATGGTGGGAGTAAGCGCCCCCGGGTGGTCGAGACGAGAAAGTGGTGCGAGGGCAGGTGTGTTGGCAGGGCCGCCCTTGCCTTGGCAGCCCCTTTGCAGAGCCCCTGCAATGGCGCCTCCAGGCTGTCCCGATTTCTCAAGCCTAACCCTAACCCTAACCCTAACCCTAGAGGATTTTCTGGGGCCCGATGGTGGGAGTAAGCGCCCCCGGGTGGTCGAGACGAGAAAGTGGTGCGAGGGCAGGTGTGTTGGCAGGGCCGCCCTTGCCTTGGCAGCCCCTTTGCAGAGCCCCTGCAATGGCGCCTCCAGGCTGTCCCAATTTCTCAAGCCTAACCCTAACCCTAACCCTAACCCTAGAGGATTTTTTGGGGCCCGATGGTTGCAGTAAGCGCCCCCGGGTGGTCGAGACGAGAAAGTGGTGCGAGGGCAGGTGTGTTGGCAGGGCCGCCCTTGCCTTGGCAGCCCCTTTGCAGAGCCCCTGCAATGGCGCCTCCAGGCTGTCCCGATTTCTCCAGCCTAACCCTAAGCCTAACCCTAACCCTAGAGGATTTTCTGGGGCGCGATGGTGGGAATAAGTGCCCCCGGGTGGTCGAGACGAGAAAGTGGTGCGAGGGCAGGTGTGTTGGCAGGGCCGCCCTTGCCTTGGCAGCCCCTTTGCAGAGCCCCTGCAATGGCGCCTCCAGGCTGTCCCGATTTCTCCAGCCTAACCCTAACCCTAACCCTAACCCTAGAGGATTTCCGGGGCCCAATGGTGGGAGTAAGTGCCCCCGGGTGGTCGAGACGAGAAAGTGGTGCGAGGGCAGGTGTGTTGGCAGGGCCGCCCTTGCCTTGGCAGCCCCTTTGCAGAGCCCCTGCAATGGCGCCTCCAGGCTGTCCCGATTTCTCCAGCCTAACCCTAACCCTAACCCTAACCCTAGAGGATTTCCGGGGCCCAATGGTGGGAGTAAGTGCCCCCGGGTGGTCGAGACGAGAAAGTGGTGCGAGGGCAGGTGTGTTGGCAGGGCCGCCCTTGCCTTGGCAGCCCCTTTGCAGAGCCCCTGCAATGGCGCCTCCAGGCTGTCCCGATTTCTCCAGCCTAACCCTAACCCTAACCCTAACCCTAGAGGATTTTCTGGGGCCCGATGGTGGGAGTAAGTGCCCCCGGGTGGTCGAGACGAGAAAGTGGTGCGAGGGCAGGTGTGTTGGCAGGGCCGCCCTTGCCTTGTCAGCCCCTTTGCAGAACCCCTGCAATGGCGCCTCCAGGCTGTCCCGATTTCTCCAGCCTAACCCTAAGCCTAACCCTAACCCTAGAGGATTTCCGGGACCCGATGGTGGGAGTAAGCGCCCCCGGGTGGTCGAGACGAGAAAGTGGTGTGAGGGCAGGTGTGTTGGCAGGTCCGCCCTTGCCTTGGCAGCCCCTTTGCAGAGCCCCTGCAATGGCGCCTCCAGGCTGTCCCAATTTCTCCAGCCTAACCCTAAGCCTAACCCTAACCCTAGAGGATTTTCTGGGGCGCGATGGTGGGAGTAAGCGCCCCCGGGTGTTCGAGACGAGAAAGTGGTGCGAGGGCAGGTGTGTTGGCAGGGCCGCCCTTGCCTTGGCAGCCCCTTTGCAGAGCCCCTGCAATGGCGCCTCCAGGCTGTCCCGATTTCTCAAGCCTAACCCTAACCCTAACCCTAACCCTAGAGGATTTTCCGGGGCCCGATGGTGGGAGTAAGCGCCCCCGGGTGGTCGAGACGAGAAAGTGGTGCGAGGGCAGGTGTGTTGGCAGGGCCGCCCTTGCCTTGGCAGCCCCTTTGCAGAGCCCCTGCAATGGCGCCTCCAGGCTGTCCCAATTTCTCAAGCCTAACCCTAAGCCTAACCCTAACCCTAGAGGATTTTCCGGGGCCCGATGGTGGGAGTAAGTGCCCCCGGGTGGTCGAGACGAGAAAGTGGTGCGAGGGCAGGTGTGTTGGCAGGGCCGCCCTTGCCTTGTCAGTCCCTTTGCAGAGCCCCTGCAATGGCGCCTCCAGGCTGTCCCGATTTCTCAAGCCTAACCCTAAGCCTAACCCTAACCCTAGAGGATTTTCCGGGGCCCGATGGTTGCAGTAAGCGCCCCCGAGTGGTCGAGACGAGAAAGTGGTGCGAGGGCAGGTGTGTTGGCAGGGCCGCCCTTGCCTTGGCAGCCCCTTTGCAGAGCCCCTGCAATGGCGCCTCCAGGCTGTCCCGATTTCTCCAGCCTAACCCTAACCCTAACCCTAACCCTAGAGGATTTTCTGGGGCCCGATGGTGGGAGTAAGCGCCCCCGGGTGGTCGAGACGAGAAAGTGGTGCGAGGGCAGGTGTGTTGGCAGGGCCGCCCTTGCCTTGGCAGCCCCTTTGCAGAGCCCCTGCAATGGCGCCTCCAGGCTGTCCCGATTTCTCCAGCCTAACCCTAACCCTAACCCTAACCCTAGAGGATTTTCTGGGGCCCGATGGTGGGAGTAAGCGCCCCTGGGTGGTCGAGACGAGAAAGTGGTGCGAGGGCAGGTGTGTTGGCAGGGCCGCCCTTGCCTTGGCAGCCCCTTTGCAGAGCCCCTGCAATGGCGCCTCCAGGCTGTCCCGATTTCTCCAGCCTAACCCTAAGCCTAACCCTAACCCTAGAGGATTTTCCGGGGCCCGATGGTGGGAGTAAGCGCCCCCGGGTGGTCGAGACGAGAAAGTGGTGCGAGGGCAGGTGTGTTGGCAGGGCCGCCCTTGCCTTGGCAGCCCCTTTGCAGAGCCCCTGCAATGGCGCCTCCAGGCTGTCCCAATTTCTCAAGCCTAACCCTAAGCCTAACCCTAACCCTAGAGGATTTTCCGGGGCCCGATGGTGGGAGTAAGTGCCCCCGGGTGTTCGAGACGAGAAAGTGGTGCGAGGGCAGGTGTGTTGGCAGGGCCGCCCTTGCCTTGGCAGTCCCTTTGCAGAGCCCCTGCAATGGCGCCTCCAGGCTGTCCCGATTTCTCAAGCCTAACCCTAAGCCTAACCCTAACCCTAGAGGATTTTCTGGGGCCCGATGGTTGCAGTAAGCGCCCCCGAGTGGTCGAGACGAGAAAGTGGTGCGAGGGCAGGTGTGTTGGCAGGGCCGCCCTTGCCTTGGCAGCCCCTTTGCAGAGCCCCTGCAATGGCGCCTCCAGGCTGTCCCAATTTCTCCAGCCTAACCCTAACCCTAACCCTAACCCTAGAGGATTTTCTGGGGCCCGATGGTGGGAGTAAGCGCCCCCGGGTGGTCGAGACGAGAAAGTGGTGCGAGGGCAGGTGTGTTGGCAGGGCCGCCCTTGCCTTGGCAGCCCCTTTGCAGAGCCCCTGCAATGGCGCCTCCAGGCTGTCCCTATTTCTCCAGCCTAACCCTAACCCTAACCCTAACCCTAGAGGATTTTCTGGGGCCCGATGGTGGGAGTAAGCGCCCCTGGGTGGTCGAGACGAGAAAGTGGTGCGAGGGCAGGTGTGTTGGCAGGGCCACCCTTGCCTTGGCAGCCCCTTTGCAGAGCCCCTCCAATGGCGCCTCCAGGCTGTCCCGATTTCTCCAGCCTAACCCTAACCCTAACCCTAACCCTAGAGGATTTTCCGGGGCCCGATGGTGGGAGTAAGTGCCCCCGGGTGGTCGAGACGAGAAAGTGGTGCGAGGGCAGGTGTGTTGGCAGGGCCGCCCTTGCCTTGGCAGCCCCTTTGCAGAGCCCCTGCAATGGCGCCTCCAGGCTGTCCCTATTTCTCCAGCCTAACCCTAACCCTAACCCTAACCCTAGAGGATTTTCTGGGGCCCGATGGTGGGAGTAAGCGCCCCCGGGTGGTCGAGACGAGAAAGTGGTGCGAGGGCAGGTGTGTTGGCAGGGCCGCCCTTGCCTTGGCAGCCCCTTTGCAGAGCCCCTGCAATGGCGCCTCCAGGCTGTCCCTATTTCTCCAGCCTAACCCTAAGCCTAACCCTAACCCTAGAGGATTTTCTGGGGCGCGATGGTGGGAGTAAGCGCCCCTGGGTGGTCGAGACGAGAAAGTGGTGCGAGGGCAGGTGTGTTGGCAGGGCCGCCCTTGCCTTGGCAGCCCCTTTGCAGAGCCCCTGCAATGGCGCCTCCAGGCTGTCCCGATTTCTCAAGCCTAACCCTAAGCCTAACCCTAACCCTAGAGGATTTTCCGGGGCCCGATGGTGGGAGTAAGTGCCCCCGGGTGGTCGAGACGAGAAAGTGGTGAGAGGGCAGGTGTGTTGGCAGGGCCGCCCTTGCCTTGGCAGCCCCTTTGCAGAACCCCTGCAATGGCGCCTCCAGGCTGTCCCGATTTCTCCAGCCTAACCCTAACCCTAACCCTAACCCAAGAGGATTTCCGGGGCGCGATGGTGGGAGTAAGCGCCCCCGGGTGGTCGAGACGAGAAAGTGGTGCGAGGGCAGGTGTGTTGGCAGGTCCGCCCTTGCCTTGGCAGCCCCTTTGCAGAGCCCCTGCAATGGCGCCTCCAGGCTGTCCCGATTTCTCCAGCCTAACCCTAACCCTAACCCTAACCCTAGAGGATTTTCCGGGGCCCGATGGTGGGAGTAAGTGCCCCCGGGTGGTCGAGACGAGAAAGTGGTGCGAGGGCAGGTGTGTTGGCAGGGCCGCCCTTGCCTTGGCAGCCCCTTTGCAGAGCCCCTGCAATGGCGCCTCCAGGCTGTCCCGATTTCTCAAGCCTAACCCTAACCCTAACCCTAACCCTAGAGGATTTCCGGGACCCGATGGTGGGAGTAAGCGCCCCCGGGTGGTCGAGACGAGAAAGTGGTGCGAGGGCAGGTGTGTTGGCAGGGCCGCCCTTGCCTTGGCAGCCCCTTTGCAGAGCCCCTGCAATGGTGCCTCCAGGCTGTCCCTATTTCTCCAGCCTAACCCTAACCCTAACCCTAACCCTAGAGGATTTTCTGGGGCGCGATGGAGGAGTAAGCGCCCCCGGGTGTTCGAGACGAGAAAGTGGTGCGAGGGCAGGTGTGTTGGCAGGGCCGCCCTTGCCTTGGCAGCCCCTTTGCAGAGCCCCTGCAATGGCGCCTCCAGGCTGTCCCGATTTCTCAAGACTAACCCTAAGCCTAACCCTAACCCTAGAGGATTTTCTGGGGCCCGATGGTGGGAGTAAGCGCCCCTGGGTGGTCGAGACGAGAAAGTGGTGCGAGGGCAGGTGTGTTGGCAGGGCCGCCCTTGCCTTGGCAGCCCCTTTGCAGAGCCCCTGCAATGGCGCCTCCAGGCTGTCCCGATTTCTCAAGCCTAACCCTAACCCTAACCCTAACCCTAGAGGATTTTCCGGGGCCCGATGGTGGGAGTAAGTGCCCCCGGGTGGTCGAGACGAGAAAGTGGTGAGAGGGCAGGTGTGTTGGCAGGGCCGCCCTTGCCTTGTCAGCCCCTTTGCAGAACCCCTGCAATGGCGCCTCCAGGCTGTCCCGATTTCTCCAGCCTAACCCTAACCCTAACCCTAACCCTAGAGGATTTTCTGGGGCCTGATGGTGGGAGTAAGCGCCCCCGGGTGGTCGAGACGAGAAAGTGGTGCGAGGGCAGGTGTGTTGGCAGGGCCGCCCTTGCCTTGGCAGCCCCTTTGCAGAGCCCCTGCAATGGCGCCTCCAGGCTGTCCCGATTTCTCCAGCCTAACCCTAACCCTAACCCTAACCCTAGAGGATTTTCTGGGGCCCAATGGTGGGATTAAGTGCCCCCGGGTGGTCGAGACGAGAAAGTGGTGCGAGGGCAGGTGTGTTGGCAGGGCCGCCCTTGCCTTGGCAGCCCCTTTGCAGAGCCCCTGCAATGGCGCCTCCAGGCTGTCCCAATTTCTCCAGCCTAACCCTAACCCTAACCCTAACCCTAGAGGAATTTCCGGGGCCCAATGGTGGGAGTAAGTGCCCCCGGGTGGTCGAGACGAGAAAGTGGTGCGAGGGCAGGTGTGTTGGCAGGGCCGCCCTTGCCTTGGCAGCCCCTTTGCAGAGCCCCTGCAATGGCGCCTCCAGGCTGTCCCTATTTCTCCAGCCTAACCCTAAGCCTAACCCTAACCCTAGAGGATTTTCCGGGGCCCGATGGTGGGAGTAAGCGCCCCCGGGTGGTCGAGACGAGAAAGTGGTGCGAGGGCAGGTGTGTTGGCAGGGCCGCCCTTGCCTTGGCAGCCCCTTTGCAGAGCCCCTGCAATGGCGCCTCCAGGCTGTCCCAATTTCTCCAGCCTAACCCTAACCCTAACCCTAACCCTAGAGGATTTTCCGGGGCCCGATGGTGGGAGTAAGTGCCCCCGGGTGGTCGAGACGAGAAAGTGGTGCGAGGGCAGGTGTGTTGGCAGGGCCGCCCTTGCCTTGTCAGTCCCTTTGCAGAGCCCCTGCAATGGCGCCTCCAGGCTGTCCCGATTTCTCAAGCCTAACCCTAAGCCTAACCCTAACCCTAGAGGATTTTCCGGGGCCCGATGGTGGGAGTAAGCGCCCCCGGGTGGTCGAGACGAGAAAGTGGTGCGAGGGCAGGTGTGTTGGCAGGGCCACCCTTGCCTTGGCAGCCCCTTTGCAGAGCCCCTGCAATGGCGCCTCCAGGCTGTCCCAATTTCTCCAGCCTAACCCTAACCCTAACCCTAACCCTAGAGGATTTTCTGGGGCCCGATGGTGGGAGTAAGCGCCCCCGGGTGGTCGAGACGAGAAAGTGGTGCGAGGGCAGGTGTGTTGGCAGGGCCGCCCTTGCCTTGGCAGCCCCTTTGCAGAGCCCCTGCAATGGCGCCTCCAGGCTGTCCCGATTTCTCAAGCCTAACCCTAAGCCTAACCCTAACCCTAGAGGATTTTCCGGGGCGCGATGGTGGGAGTAAGCGCCCCCGGGTGGTCGAGACGAGAAAGTGGTGCGAGGGCAGGTGTGTTGGCAGGGCCGCCCTTGCCTTGGCAGCCCCTTTGCAGAGCCCCTGCAATGGCGCCTCCAGGCTGTCCCAATTTCTCAAGCCTAACCCTAACCCTAACCCTAACCCTAGAGGATTTTCCGGGGCCCGATGGTGGGAGTAAGTGCCCCCGGGTGGTCGAGACGAGAAAGTGGTGCGAGGGCAGGTGTGTTGGCAGGGCCGCCCTTGCCTTGTCAGTCCCTTTGCAGAGCCCCTGCAATGGCGCCTCCAGGCTGTCCCAATTTCTCCAGCCTAACCCTAACCCTAACCCTAACCCTAGAGGATTTTCTGGGGCCCGATGGTGGGAGTAAGCGCCCCCGGGTGGTCGAGACGAGAAAGTGGTGCGAGGGCAGGTGTGTTGGCAGGGCCGCCCTTGCCTTGGCAGCCCCTTTGCAGAGCCCCTGCAATGGCGCCTCCAGGCTGTCCCTATTTCTCAAGCCTAACCCTAACCCTAACCCTAACCCTAGAGGATTTTCTGGGGCGCGATGGTGGGAGTAAGCGCCCCTGGGTGGTCGAGACGAGAAAGTGGTGCGAGGGCAGGTGTGTTGGCAGGGCCGCCCTTGCCTTGGCAGCCCCTTTGCAGAGCCCCTGCAATGGCGCCTCCAGGCTGTCCCGATTTCTCCAGCCTAACCCTAACCCTAACCCTAACCCTAGAGGATTTTCCGGGGCCCGATGGTGGGAGTAAGCGCCCCCGGGTGGTCGAGACGAGAAAGTGGTGCGAGGGCAGGTGTGTTGGCAGGGCCGCCCTTGCCTTGGCAGCCCCTTTGCAGAGCCCCTGCAATGGCGCCTCCAGGCTGTCCCAATTTCTCCAGCCTAACCCTAACCCTAACCCTAACCCTAGAGGATTTTCCGGGGCCCGATGGTGGGAGTAAGTGCCCCCGGGTGGTCGAGACGAGAAAGTGGTGCGAGGGCAGGTGTGTTGGCAGGGCCGCCCTTGCCTTGTCAGTCCCTTTGCAGAGCCCCTGCAATGGCGCCTCCAGGCTGTCCCGATTTCTCAAGCCTAACCCTAAGCCTAACCCTAACCCTAGAGGATTTTCCGGGGCCCGATGGTGGGAGTAAGCGCCCCCGGGTGGTCGAGACGAGAAAGTGGTGCGAGGGCAGGTGTGTTGGCAGGGCCGCCCTTGCCTTGGCAGCCCCTTTGCAGAGCCCCTGCAATGGCGCCTCCAGGCTGTCCCAATTTCTCCAGCCTAACCCTAACCCTAACCCTAACCCTAGAGGATTTTCTGGGGCCCGATGGTGGGAGTAAGCGCCCCCGGGTGGTCGAGACGAGAAAGTGGTGCGAGGGCAGGTGTGTTGGCAGGGCCGCCCTTGCCTTGGCAGCCCCTTTGCAGAGCCCCTGCAATGGCGCCTCCAGGCTGTCCCGATTTCTCAAGCCTAACCCTAAGCCTAACCCTAACCCTAGAGGATTTTCCGGGGCGCGATGGTGGGAGTAAGCGCCCCCGGGTGGTCGAGACGAGAAAGTGGTGCGAGGGCAGGTGTGTTGGCAGGGCCGCCCTTGCCTTGGCAGCCCCTTTGCAGAGCCCCTGCAATGGCGCCTCCAGGCTGTCCCAATTTCTCAAGCCTAACCCTAACCCTAACCCTAACCCTAGAGGATTTTCCGGGGCCCGATGGTGGGAGTAAGTGCCCCCGGGTGGTCGAGACGAGAAAGTGGTGCGAGGGCAGGTGTGTTGGCAGGGCCGCCCTTGCCTTGTCAGTCCCTTTGCAGAGCCCCTGCAATGGCGCCTCCAGGCTGTCCCAATTTCTCCAGCCTAACCCTAACCCTAACCCTAACCCTAGAGGATTTTCTGGGGCCCGATGGTGGGAGTAAGCGCCCCCGGGTGGTCGAGACGAGAAAGTGGTGCGAGGGCAGGTGTGTTGGCAGGGCCGCCCTTGCCTTGGCAGCCCCTTTGCAGAGCCCCTGCAATGGCGCCTCCAGGCTGTCCCTATTTCTCAAGCCTAACCCTAACCCTAACCCTAACCCTAGAGGATTTTCTGGGGCGCGATGGTGGGAGTAAGCGCCCCTGGGTGGTCGAGACGAGAAAGTGGTGCGAGGGCAGGTGTGTTGGCAGGGCCGCCCTTGCCTTGGCAGCCCCTTTGCAGAGCCCCTGCAATGGCGCCTCCAGGCTGTCCCGATTTCTCATGCCTAACCTTAACCCTAACCCTAACCCTAGAGGATTTTCCGGGGCCCGATGGTGGGAGTAAGCGCCCCCGGGTGGTCGAGACGAGAAAGTGGTGCGAGGGCAGGTGTGTTGGCAGGGCCGCCCTTGCCTTGGCAGCCCCTTTGCAGAGCCCCTGCAATGGCGCCTCCAGGCTGTCCCAATTTCTCAAGCCTAACCCTAAGCCTAACCCTAACCCTAGAGGATTTTCCGGGGCCCGATGGTGGGAGTAAGTGCCCCCGGGTGGTCGAGACGAGAAAGTGGTGCGAGGGCAGGTGTGTTGGCAGGGCCGCCCTTGCCTTGTCAGTCCCTTTGCAGAGCCCCTGCAATGGCGCCTCCAGGCTGTCCCGATTTCTCAAGCCTAACCCTAAGCCTAACCCTAACCCTAGAGGATTTTCTGGGGCCCGATGGTGGGAGTAAGTGCCCCCGGGTGGTCGAGACGAGAAAGTGGTGCGAGGGCAGGTGTGTTGGCAGGGCCACCCTTGCCTTGGCAGCCCCTTTGCAGAGCCCCTGCAATGGCGCCTCCAGGCTGTCCCAATTTCTCCAGCCTAACCCTAACCCTAACCCTAACCCTAGAGGATTTTCTGGGGCCCGATGGTGGGAGTAAGCGCCCCCGGGTGGTCGAGACGAGAAAGTGGTGCGAGGGCAGGTGTGTTGGCAGGGCCGCCCTTGCCTTGGCAGCCCCTTTGCAGAGCCCCTGCAATGGCGCCTCCAGGCTGTCCCGATTTCTCAAGCCTAACCCTAAGCCTAACCCTAACCCTAGAGGATTTTCCGGGGCCCGATGGTGGGAGTAAGCGCCCCCGGGTGGTCGAGACGAGAAAGTGGTGCGAGGGCAGGTGTGTTGGCAGGGCCGCCCTTGCCTTGGCAGCCCCTTTGCAGAGCCCCTGCAATGGCGCCTCCAGGCTGTCCCAATTTCTCAAGCCTAACCCTAACCCTAACCCTAACCCTAGAGGATTTTCCGGGGCCCGATGGTGGGAGTAAGTGCCCCCGGGTGGTCGAGACGAGAAAGTGGTGCGAGGGCAGGTGTGTTGGCAGGGCCGCCCTTGCCTTGTCAGTCCCTTTGCAGAGCCCCTGCAATGGCGCCTCCAGGCTGTCCCGATTTCTCAAGCCTAACCCTAAGCCTAACCCTAACCCTAGAGGATTTTCTGGGGCCCGATGGTGGGAGTAAGTGCCCCCGGGTGGTCGAGACGAGAAAGTGGTGCGAGGGCAGGTGTGTTGGCAGGGCCACCCTTGCCTTGGCAGCCCCTTTGCAGAGCCCCTGCAATGGCGCCTCCAGGCTGTCCCAATTTCTCCAGCCTAACCCTAACCCTAACCCTAACCCTAGAGGATTTTCTGGGGCCCGATGGTGGGAGTAAGCGCCCCCGGGTGGTCGAGACGAGAAAGTGGTGCGAGGGCAGGTGTGTTGGCAGGGCCGCCCTTGCCTTGGCAGCCCCTTTGCAGAGCCCCTGCAATGGCGCCTCCAGGCTGTCCCGATTTCTCAAGCCTAACCCTAAGCCTAACCCTAACCCTAGAGGATTTTCCGGGGCGCGATGGTGGGAGTAAGCGCCCCCGGGTGGTCGAGACGAGAAAGTGGTGCGAGGGCAGGTGTGTTGGCAGGGCCGCCCTTGCCTTGGCAGCCCCTTTGCAGAGCCCCTGCAATGGCACCTCCAGGCTGTCCCAATTTCTCAAGCCTAACCCTAACCCTAACCCTAACCCTAGAGGATTTTCCGGGGCCCGATGGTGGGAGTAAGTGCCCCCGGGTGGTCGAGACGAGAAAGTGGTGCGAGGGCAGGTGTGTTGGCAGGGCCGCCCTTGCCTTGTCAGTCCCTTTGCAGAGCCCCTGCAATGGCGCCTCCAGGCTGTCCTGATTTCTCAAGCCTAACCCTAAGCCTAACCCTAACCCTAGAGGATTTTCCGGGGCCCGATGGTGGGAGTAAGCGCCCCCGGGTGGTCGAGACGAGAAAGTGGTGCGAGGGCAGGTGTGTTGGCAGGGCCACCCTTGCCTTGGCAGCCCCTTTGCAGAGCCCCTGCAATGGCGCCTCCAGGCTGTCCCAATTTCTCCAGCCTAACCCTAACCCTAACCCTAACCCTAGAGGATTTTCTGGGGCCCGATGGTGGGAGTAAGCGCCCCCGGGTGGTCGAGACGAGAAAGTGGTGCGAGGGCAGGTGTGTTGGCAGGGCCGCCCTTGCCTTGGCAGCCCCTTTGCAGAGCCCCTGCAATGGCGCCTCCAGGCTGTCCCGATTTCTCAAGCCTAACCCTAAGCCTAACCCTAACCCTAGAGGATTTTCTGGGGCCCGATGGTGGGAGTAAGCGCCCCCGGGTGGTCGAGACGAGAAAGTGGTGCGAGGGCAGGTGTGTTGGCAGGGCCGCCCTTGCCTTGGCAGCCCCTTTGCAGAGCCCCTGCAATGGCGCCTCCAGGCTGTCCCAATTTCTCAAGCCTAACCCTAACCCTAACCCTAACCCTAGAGGATTTTCTGGGGCCCGATGGTGGGAGTAAGTGCCCCCGGGTGGTCGAGACGAGAAAGTGGTGCGAGGGCAGGTGTGTTGGCAGGGCCGCCCTTGCCTTGTCAGTCCCTTTGCAGAGCCCCTGCAATGGCGCCTCCAGGCTGTCCCGATTTCTCAAGCCTAACCCTAAGCCTAACCCTAACCCTAGAGGATTTTCCGGGGCCCGATGGTGGGAGTAAGCGCCCCCGGGTGGTCGAGACGAGAAAGTGGTGCGAGGGCAGGTGTGTTGGCAGGGCCACCCTTGCCTTGGCAGCCCCTTTGCAGAGCCCCTGCAATGGCGCCTCCAGGCTGTCCCGATTTCTCCAGCCTAACCCTAACCCTAACCCTAACCCTAGAGGATTTTCTGGGGCCCGATGGTGGGAGTAAGCGCCCCCGGGTGGTCGAGACGAGAAAGTGGTGCGAGGGCAGGTGTGTTGGCAGGGCCGCCCTTGCCTTGGCAGCCCCTTTGCAGAGCCCCTGCAATGGCGCCTCCAGGCTGTCCCGATTTCTCAAGCCTAACCCTAAGCCTAACCCTAACCCTAGAGGATTTTCCGGGGCCCGATGGTGGGAGTAAGCGCCCCCGGGTGGTCGAGACGACAAAGTGGTGCGAGGGCAGGTGTGTTGGCAGGGCCGCCCTTGCCTTGGCAGCCCCTTTGCAGAGCCCCTGCAATGGCGCCTCCAGGCTGTCCCAATTTCTCAAGCCTAACCCTAAGCCTAACCCTAACCCTAGAGGATTTTCCGGGGCCCGATGGTGGGAGTAAGTGCCCCCGGGTGGTCGAGACGAGAAAGTGGTGCGAGGGCAGGTGTGTTGGCAGGGCCGCCCTTGCCTTGGCAGTCCCTTTGCAGAGCCCCTGCAATGGCGCCTCCAGGCTGTCCCGATTTCTCAAGCCTAACCCTAACCCTAACCCTAACCCTAGAGGATTTTCTGGGGCCCGATGGTGGGAGTAAGCGCCCCCGGGTGGTCGAGACGAGAAAGTGGTGCGAGGGCAGGTGTGTTGGCAGGGCCACCCTTGCCTTGGCAGCCCCTTTGCAGAGCCCCTGCAATGGCGCCTCCAGGCTGTCCCAATTTCTCCAGCCTAACCCTAACCCTAACCCTAACCCTAGAGGATTTTCTGGGGCCCGATGGTGGGAGTAAGTGCCCCCGGGTGGTCGAGACGAGAAAGTGGTGCGAGGGCAGGTGTGTTGGCAGGGCCGCCCTTGCCTTGGCAGCCCCTTTGCAGAGCCCCTGCAATGGCGCCTCCAGGCTGTCCCGATTTCTCAAGCCTAACCCTAACTCTAACCCTAACCCTAGAGGATTTTCTGGGGCGCGATGGTGGGAGTAAGCGCCCCTGGGTGGTCGAGACGAGAAAGTGGTGCGAGGGCAGGTGTGTTGGCAGGGCCGCCCTTGCCTTGGCAGCCCCTTTGCAGAGCCCCTGCAATGGCGCCTCCAGGCTGTCCCTATTTCTCCAGCCTAACCCTAACCCTAACCCTAACCCTAGAGGATTTTCCGGGGCCCGATGGTGGGAGTAAGCGCCCCCGGGTGGTCGAGACGAGAAAGTGGTGCGAGGGCAGGTGTGTTGGCAGGGCCGCCCTTGCCTTGGCAGCCCCTTTGCAGAGCCCCTGCAATGGCGCCTCCAGGCTGTCCCTATTTCTCAAGCCTAACCCTAACCCTAACCCTAACCCTAGAGGATTTCCTGGGGCGCGATGGTGGGAGTAAGCGCCCCCGGGTGTTCGAGACGAGAAAGTGGTGCGAGGGCAGGTGTGTTGGCAGGGCCGCCCTTGCCTTGGCAGCCCCTTTGCAGAGCCCCTGCAATGGCGCCTCCAGGCTGTCCCTATTTCTCCAGCCTAACCCTAACCCTAACCCTAACCCTAGAGGATTTTCCGGGGCCCGATGGTGGGAGTAAGCGCCCCTGGGTGGTCGAGACGAGAAAGTGGTGCGAGGGCAGGTGTGTTGGCAGGGCCGCCCTTGCCTTGGCAGCCCCTTTGCAGAGCCCCTGCAATGGCGCCTCCAGGCTGTCCCGATTTCTCAAGCCTAACCCTAAGCCTAACCCTAACCCTAGAGGATTTTCCGGGGCCCGATGGTGGGAGTAAGTGCCCCCGGGTGGTCGAGACGAGAAAGTGGTGCGAGGGCAGGTGTGTTGGCAGGGCCGCCCTTGCCTTGGCAGCCCCTTTGCAGAGCCCCTGCAATGGCGCCTCCAGGCTGTCCCTATTTCTCCAGCCTAACCCTAAGCCTAACCCTAACCCTAGAGGATTTTCCGGGGCGCGATGGTGGGAGTAAGTGCCCCCGGGTGGTCGAGACGAGAAAGTGGTGCGAGGGCAGGTGTGTTGGCAGGGCCGCCCTTGCCTTGGCAGCCCCTTTGCAGAGCCCCTGCAATGGCGCCTCCAGGCTGTCCCGATTTCTCAAGCCTAACCCTAACTCTAACCCTAACCCTAGAGGATTTTCTGGGGCGCGATGGTGGGAGTAAGCGCCCCTGGGTGGTCGAGACGAGAAAGTGGTGCGAGGGCAGGTGTGTTGGCAGGGCCGCCCTTGCCTTGGCAGCCCCTTTGCAGAGCCCCTGCAATGGCGCCTCCAGGCTGTCCCGATTTCTCCAGCCTAACCCTAACCCTAACCCTAACCCTAGAGGATTTTCCGGGGCCCGATGGTGGGAGTAAGTGCCCCCGGGTGGTCGAGACGAGAAAGTGGTGCGAGGGCAGGTGTGTTGGCAGGGCCGCCCTTGCCTTGGCAGCCCCTTTGCAGAGCCCCTGCAATGGCGCCTCCAGGCTGTCCCGATTTCTCCAGCCTAACCCTAACCCTAACCCTAACCCTAGAGGATTTTCTGGGGCCCGATGGTGGGAGTAAGCGCCCCCGGGTGGTCGAGACGAGAAAGTGGTGCGAGGGCAGGTGTGTTGGCAGGGCCGCCCTTGCCTTGGCAGCCCCTTTGCAGAGCCCCTGCAATGGCGCCTCCAGGCTGTCCCTATTTCTCCAGCCTAACCCTAAGCCTAACCCTAACCCTAGAGGATTTTCCGGGGCCCGATGGTGGGAGTAAGCGCCCCTGGGTGGTCGAGACGAGAAAGTGGTGCGAGGGCAGGTGTGTTGGCAGGGCCGCCCTTGCCTTGGCAGCCCCTTTGCAGAGCCCCTGCAATGGCGCCTCCAGGCTGTCCCGATTTCTCAAGCCTAACCCTAAGCCTAACCCTAACCCTAGAGGATTTTCCGGGGCCCGATGGTGGGAGTAAGTGCCCCCGGGTGTTCGAGACGAGAAAGTGGTGAGAGGGCAGGTGTGTTGGCAGGGCCGCCCTTGCCTTGGCAGCCCCTTTGCAGAACCCCTGCAATGGCGCCTCCAGGCTGTCCCGATTTCTCCAGCCTAACCCTAACCCTAACCCTAACCCAAGAGGATTTCCGGGGCCCAATGGTGGGAGTAAGCGCCCCCGGGTGGTCGAGACGAGAAAGTGGTGCGAGGGCAGGTGTGTTGGCAGGTCCGCCCTTGCCTTGGCAGCCCCTTTGCAGAGCCCCTGCAATGGCGCCTCCAGGCTGTCCCGATTTCTCCAGCCTAACCCTAAGCCTAACCCTAACCCTAGAGGATTTTCTGGGGCGCGATGGTGGGAGTAAGTGCCCCCGGGTGGTCGAGACGAGAAAGTGGTGCGAGGGCAGGTGTGTTGGCAGGGCCGCCCTTGCCTTGGCAGCCCCTTTGCAGAGCCCCTGCAATGGCGCCTCCAGGCTGTCCCAATTTCTCAAGCCTAACCCTAACCCTAACCCTAACCCTAGAGGATTTCCGGGACCCGATGGTGGGAGTAAGCGCCCCCGGGTGGTTGAGACGAGAAAGTGGTGCGAGGGCAGGTGTGTTGGCAGGGCCGCCCTTGCCTTGGCAGCCCCTTTGCAGAGCCCCTGCAATGGTGCCTCCAGGCTGTCCCGATTTCTCCAGCCTAACCCTAACCCTAACCCTAACCCTAGAGGATTTTCTGGGGTGCGATGGTGGGAGTAAGCACCCCCGGGTGGTCGAGACGAGAAAGTGGTGCGAGGGCAGGTGTGTTGGCAGGTCCGCCCTTGCCTTGGCAGCCCCTTTGCAGAGCCCCTGCAATGGCGCCTCCAGGCTGTCCCGATTTCTCCAGCCTAACCCTAACCCTAACCCTAACCCTAGAGGATTTTCTGGGGCGCGATGGTGGGAGTAAGTGCCCCCGGGTGGTCGAGACGAGAAAGTGGTGCGAGGGCAGGTGTGTTGGCAGGGCCGCCCTTGCCTTGGCAGCCCCTTTGCAGAGCCCCTGCAATGGCGCCTCCAGGCTGTCCCGATTTCTCAAGCCTAACCCTAACCCTAACCCTAACCCTAGAGGATTTCCGGGACCCGATGGTGGGAGTAAGCGCCCCTGGGTGGTCGAGACGAGAAAGTGGTGCGAGGGCAGGTGTGTTGGCAGGGCCGCCCTTGCCTTGGCAGCCCCTTTGCAGAGCCCCTGCAATGGTGCCTCCAGGCTGTCCCTATTTCTCCAGCCTAACCCTAACCCTAACCCTAACCCTAGAGGATTTTCTGGGGCCCGATGGTGGGAGTAAGCGCCCCCGGGTGGTCGAGACGAGAAAGTGGTGCGAGGGCAGGTGTGTTGGCAGGGCCGCCCTTGCCTTGGCAGCCCCTTTGCAGAGCCCCTGCAATGGCGCCTCCAGGCTGTCCCGATTTCTCCAGCCTAACCCTAACCCTAACCCTAACCCTAGAGGATTTTCCGGGGCCCGATGGTGGGAGTAAGCGCCCCCGGGTGGTCGAGACGAGAAAGTGGTGCGAGGGCAGGTGTGTTGGCAGGGCCGCCCTTGCCTTGGCAGCCCCTTTGCAGAGCCCCTGCAATGGCGCCTCCAGGCTGTCCCTATTTCTCAAGCCTAACCCTAAGCCTAACCCTAACCCTAGAGGATTTTCTGGGGCGCGATGGTGGGAGTAAGCGCCCCCGGGTGGTCGAGACGAGAAAGTGGTGCGAGGGCAGGTGTGTTGGCAGGGCCGCCCTTGCCTTGGCAGCCCCTTTGCAGAGCCCCTGCAATGGCGCCTCCAGGCTGTCCCGATTTCTCCAGCCTAACCCTAACCCTAACCCTAACCCTAGAGGATTTTCTGGGGCCCGATGGTGGGAGTAAGCGCCCCCGGGTGGTCGAGACGAGAAAGTGGTGCGAGGGCAGGTGTGTTGGCAGGGCCGCCCTTGCCTTGGCAGCCCCTTTGCAGAGCCCCTGCAATGGCGCCTCCAGGCTGTCCCGATTTCTCCAGCCTAACCCTAACCCTAACCCTAACCCTAGAGGATTTTCCGGGGCCCGATGGTGGGAGTAAGTGCCCCCGGGTGGTCGAGACGAGAAAGTGGTGAGAGGGCAGGTGTGTTGGCAGGGCCGCCCTTGCCTTGGCAGCCCCTTTGCAGAGCCCCTGCAATGGCGCCTCCAGGCTGTCCCGATTTCTCCAGCCTAACCCTAAGCCTAACCCTAACCCTAGAGGATTTTCTGGGGCGCGATGGTGGGAGTAAGCGCCCCCAGGTGGTCGAGACGAGAAAGTGGTGCGAGGGCAGGTGTGTTGGCAGGGCCGCCCTTGCCTTGGCAGCCCCTTTGCAGAGCCCCTGCAATGGCGCCTCCAGGCTGTCCCGATTTCTCCAGCCTAACCCTAAGCCTAACCCTAACCCTAGAGGATTTCCAGGGCCCGATGGTGGGAGTAAGTGCCCCCGGGTGTTCGAGACGAGAAAGTGGTGCGAGGGCAGGTGTGTTGGCAGGGCCGCCCTTGCCTTGGCAGCCCCTTTGCAGAGCCCCTGCAATGGTGCCTCCAGGCTGTCCCAATTTCTCCAGCCTAACCCTAAGCCTAACCCTAACCCTAGAGGATTTTCTGGGGCGCGATGGTGGGAGTAAGCGCCCCCAGGTGGTCGAGACGAGAAAGTGGTGCGAGGGCAGGTGTGTTGGCAGGGCCGCCCTTGCCTTGGCAGCCCCTTTGCAGAGCCCCTGCAATGGCGCCTCCAGGCTGTCCCGATTTCTCCAGCCTAACCCTAACCCTAACCCTAACCCTAGAGGATTTTCCGGGGCCCGATGGTGGGAGTAAGTGCCCCCGGGTGTTCGAGACGAGAAAGTGGTGAGAGGGCAGGTGTGTTGGCAGGGCCGCCCTTGCCTTGTCAGCCCCTTTGCAGAACCCCTGCAATGGCGCCTCCAGGCTGTCCCGATTTCTCCAGCCTAACCCTAACCCTAACCCTAACCCTAGAGGATTTTCTGGGGCCCGATGGTAGGAGTAAGCGCCCCCGGGTGGTCGAGACGAGAAAGTGGTGCGAGGGCAGGTGTGTTGGCAGGGCCGCCCTTGCCTTGGCAGCCCCTTTGCAGAGCCCCTGCAATGGCGCCTCCAGGCTGTCCCGATTTCTCCAGCCTAACCCTAAGCCTAACCCTAACCCTAGAGGATTTTCTGGGGCGCGATGGTGGGAGTAAGTGCCCCCGGGTGGTCGAGACGAGAAAGTGGTGCGAGGGCAGGTGTGTTGGCAGGTCCGCCCTTGCCTTGTCAGCCCCTTTGCAGAGCCCCTGCAATGGCGCCTCCAGGCTGTCCCAATTTCTCCAGCCTAACCCTAAGCCTAACCCTAACCCTAGAGGATTTTCTGGGGCGCGATGGTGGGAGTAAGCGCCCCCGGGTGGTCGAGACGAGAAAGTGGTGCGAGGGCAGGTGTGTTGGCAGGGCCGCCCTTGCCTTGGCAGCCCCTTTGCAGAGCCCCTGCAATGGCGCCTCCAGGCTGTCCCCATTTCTCAAGCCTAACCCTAAGCCTAACCCTAACCCTAGAGGATTTTCCGGGGCCCGATGGTGGGAGTAAGTGCCCCCGGGTGGTCGAGACGAGAAAGTGGTGCGAGGGCAGGTGTGTTGGCAGGGCCGCCCTTGCCTTGGCAGCCCCTTTGCAGAGCCCCTGCAATGGCGCCTCCAGGCTGTCCCGATTTCTCCAGCCTAACCCTAACCCTAACCCTAACCCTAGAGGATTTTCTGGGGCGCGATGGTGGGAGTAAGCGCCCCCGGGTGGTCGAGACGAGAAAGTGGTGCGAGGGCAGGTGTGTTGGCAGGGCCGCCCTTGCCTTGGCAGCCCCTTTGCAGAGCCCCTGCAATGGCGCCTCCAGGCTGTCCCTATTTCTCCAGCCTAACCCTAACCCTAACCCTAACCCTAGAGGATTTTCCGGGGCCCGATGGTGGGAGTAAGCGCCCCCGGGTGGTCGAGACGAGAAAGTGGTGCGAGGGCAGGTGTGTTGGCAGGGCCGCCCTTGCCTTGGCAGCCCCTTTGCAGAGCCCCTGCAATGGCGCCTCCAGGCTGTCCCGATTTCTCAAGCCTAACCCTAAGCCTAACCCTAACCCTAGAGGATTTTCCGGGGCCCGATGGTGGGAGTAAGTGCCCCCGGGTGTTCGAGACGAGAAAGTGGTGCGAGGGCAGGTGTGTTGGCAGGGCCGCCCTTGCCTTGTCAGCCCCTTTGCAGAACCCCTGCAATGGCGCCTCCAGGCTGTCCCGATTTCTCCAGCCTAACCCTAACCCTAACCCTAACCCAAGAGGATTTCCGGGGCCCGATGGTGGGAGTAAGCGCCCCCGGGTGGTCGAGACGAGAAAGTGGTGCGAGGGCAGGTGTGTTGGCAGGTCCGCCCTTGCCTTGGCAGCCCCTTTGCAGAGCCCCTGCAATGGCGCCTCCAGGCTGTCCCGATTTCTCAAGCCTAACCCTAAGCCTAACCCTAACCCTAGAGGATTTTCTGGGGCGCGATGGTGGGAGTAAGTGCCCCCGGGTGGTCGAGACGAGAAAGTGGTGCGAGGGCAGGTGTGTTGGCAGGGCCGCCCTTGCCTTGGCAGCCCCTTTGCAGAGCCCCTGCAATGGCGCCTCCAGGCTGTCCCGATTTCTCAAGCCTAACCCTAACCCTAACCCTAACCCTAGAGGATTTCCGGGACCCGATGGTGGGAGTAAGCGCCCCCGGGTGGTCGAGACGAGAAAGTGGTGCGAGGGCAGGTGTGTTGGCAGGGCCGCCCTTGCCTTGGCAGCCCCTTTGCAGAGCCCCTGCAATGGTGCCTCCAGGCTGTCCCTATTTCTCCAGCCTAACCCTAACCCTAACCCTAACCCTAGAGGATTTTCCGGGGCCCGATGGTGGGAGTAAGCGCCCCCGGGTGGTCGAGACGAGAAAGTGGTGCGAGGGCAGGTGTGTTGGCAGGGCCGCCCTTGCCTTGGCAGCCCCTTTGCAGAGCCCCTGCAATGGTGCCTCCAGGCTGTCCCGATTTCTCCAGCCTAACCCTAACCCTAACCCTAACCCTAGAGGATTTTCTGGGGCCCGATGGTGGGAGTAAGCGCCCCCGGGTGGTCGAGACGAGAAAGTGGTGCGAGGGCAGGTGTGTTGGCAGGGCCGCCCTTGCCTTGGCAGCCCCTTTGCAGAGCCCCTGCAATGGCGCCTCCAGGCTGTCCCGATTTCTCAAGCCTAACCCTAACCCTAACCCTAACCCTAGAGGATTTTCCGGGGCCCGATGGTGGGAGTAAGTGCCCCCGGGTGGTCGAGACGAGAAAGTGGTGCGAGGGCAGGTGTGTTGGCAGGGCCGCCCTTGCCTTGGCAGCCCCTTTGCAGAGCCCCTGCAATGGCGCCTCCAGGCTGTCCCGATTTCTCCAGCCTAACCCTAACCCTAACCCTAACCCTAGAGGATTTTCCGGGGCCCGATGGTGGGAGTAAGCGCCCCCGGGTGGTCGAGACGAGAAAGTGGTGCGAGGGCAGGTGTGTTGGCAGGGCCACCCTTGCCTTGGCAGCCCCTTTGCAGAGCCCCTGCAATGGCGCCTCCAGGCTGTCCCAATTTCTCCAGCCTAACCCTAACCCTAACCCTAACCCTAGAGGATTTTCTGGGGCCCGATGGTGGGAGTAAGCGCCCCCGGGTGGTCGAGACGAGAAAGTGGTGCGAGGGCAGGTGTGTTGGCAGGGCCGCCCTTGCCTTGGCAGCCCCTTTGCAGAGCCCCTGCAATGGCGCCTCCAGGCTGTCCCGATTTCTCCAGCCTAACCCTAACCCTAACCCTAACCCTAGAGGATTTTCTGGGGCGCGATGGTGGGAGTAAGTGCCCCTGGGTGGTCGAGACGAGAAAGTGTTGCGAGGGCAGGTGTGTTGGCAGGGCCGCCCTTGCCTTGGCAGCCCCTTTGCAGAGCCCCTGCAATGGCGCCTCCAGGCTGTCCCGATTTCTCAAGCCTAACCCTAAGCCTAACCCTAACCCTAGAGGATTTTCCGGGGCCCGATGGTGGGAGTAAGTGCCCCCGGGTGGTCGAGACGAGAAAGTGGTGCGAGGGCAGGTGTGTTGGCAGGGCCGCCCTTGCCTTGGCAGCCCCTTTGCAGAGCCCCTGCAATGGTGCCTCCAGGCTGTCCCGATTTCTCCAGCCTAACCCTAACCCTAACCCTAACCCTAGAGGATTTTCTGGGGCGCGATGGTGGGAGTAAGCGCCCCCGGGTGTTTGAGACGAGAAAGTGGTGCGAGGGCAGGTGTTTTGGCAGGGCCGCCCTTGCCTTGGCAGCCCCTTTGCAGAGCCCCTGCAATGGCGCCTCCAGGCTGTCCCGATTTCTCAAGCCTAACCCTAAGCCTAACCCTAACCCTAGAGGATTTTCCGGGGCCCGATGGTGGGAGTAAGCGCCCCCGGGTGGTCGAGACGAGAAAGTGGTGCGAGGGCAGGTGTGTTGGCAGGGCCGCCCTTGCCTTGGCAGCCCCTTTGCAGAGCCCCTGCAATGGCGCCTCCAGGCTGTCCCAATTTCTCCAGCCTAACCCTAACCCTAACCCTAACCCTAGAGGATTTTCTGGGGCCCGATGGTGGGAGTAAGTGCCCCCGGGTGGTCGAGACGAGAAAGTGGTGCGAGGGCAGGTGTGTTGGCAGGGCCGCCCTTGCCTTGGCAGCCCCTTTGCAGAGCCCCTGCAATGGCGCCTCCAGGCTGTCCCTATTTCTCAAGCCTAACCCTAACCCTAACCCTAACCCTAGAGGATTTTCTGGGGCGCGATGGTGGGAGTAAGCGCCCCTGGGTGGTCGAGACGAGAAAGTGGTGCGAGGGCAGGTGTGTTGGCAGGGCCGCCCTTGCCTTGGCAGCCCCTTTGCAGAGCCCCTGCAATGGCGCCTCCAGGCTGTCCCGATTTCTCCAGCCTAACCCTAACCCTAACCCTAACCCTAGAGGATTTTCCGGGGCCCGATGGTGGGAGTAAGTGCCCCCGGGTGGTCGAGACGAGAAAGTGGTGCGAGGGCAGGTGTGTTGGCAGGGCCGCCCTTGCCTTGGCAGCCCCTTTGCAGAGCCCCTGCAATGGCGCCTCCAGGCTGTCCCGATTTCTCCAGCCTAACCCTAAGCCTAACCCTAACCCTAGAGGATTTTCTGGGGCCCGATGGTGGGAGTAAGCGCCCCCGGGTGGTTGAGACGAGAAAGTGGTGCGAGGGCAGGTGTGTTGGCAGGGCCGCCCTTGCCTTGGCAGCCCCTTTGCAGAGCCCCTGCAATGGCGCCTCCAGGCTGTCCCGATTTCTCAAGCCTAACCCTAAGCCTAACCCTAACCCTAGAGGATTTCCGGGGCCCGATGGTGGGAGTAAGCGCCCCCGGGTGGTCGAGACGAGAAAGTGGTGCGAGGGCAGGTGTGTTGGCAGGGCCGCCCTTGCCTTGGCAGCCCCTTTGCAGAGCCCCTGCAATGGCGCCTCCAGGCTGTCCCGATTTCTCCAGCCTAACCCTAACCCTAACCCTAACCCTAGAGGATTTTCTTGGGCGCGATGGTGGGAGTAAGCGCCCCCGGGTGGTCGAGACGAGAAAGTGGTGCGAGGGCAGGTGTGTTGGCAGGGCCGCCCTTGCCTTGGCAGCCCCTTTGCAGAGCCCCTGCAATGGCGCCTCCAGGCTGTCCCGATTTCTCAAGCCTAACCCTAAGCCTAACCCTAACCCTAGAGGATTTTCCGGGGCCCGATGGTGGGAGTAAGTGCCCCCGGGTGTTCGAGACGAGAAAGTGGTGAGAGGGCAGGTGTGTTGGCAGGGCCGCCCTTGCCTTGGCAGCCCCTTTGCAGAGCCCCTGCAATGGCGCCTCCAGGCTGTCCCGATTTCTCAAGCCTAACCCTAACCCTAACCCTAACCCTAGAGGATTTCCGGGACCCGATGGTGGGAGTAAGCGCCCCTGGGTGGTCGAGACGAGAAAGTGGTGCGAGGGCAGGTGTGTTGGCAGGGCCGCCCTTGCCTTGGCAGCCCCTTTGCAGAGCCCCTGCAATGGTGCCTCCAGGCTGTCCCTATTTCTCCAGCCTAACCCTAACCCTAACCCTAACCCTAGAGGATTTTCTGGGGCCCGATGGTGGGAGTAAGCGCCCCCGGGTGGTCGAGACGAGAAAGTGGTGCGAGGGCAGGTGTGTTGGCAGGGCCGCCCTTGCCTTGGCAGCCCCTTTGCAGAGCCCCTGCAATGGCGCCTCCAGGCTGTCCCGATTTCTCCAGCCTAACCCTAACCCTAACCCTAACCCTAGAGGATTTTCCGGGGCCCGATGGTGGGAGTAAGCGCCCCCGGGTGGTCGAGACGAGAAAGTGGTGCGAGGGCAGGTGTGTTGGCAGGGCCGCCCTTGCCTTGGCAGCCCCTTTGCAGAGCCCCTGCAATGGCGCCTCCAGGCTGTCCCTATTTCTCAAGCCTAACCCTAAGCCTAACCCTAACCCTAGAGGATTTTCTGGGGCGCGATGGTGGGAGTAAGCGCCCCCGGGTGGTCGAGACGAGAAAGTGGTGCGAGGGCAGGTGTGTTGGCAGGGCCGCCCTTGCCTTGGCAGCCCCTTTGCAGAGCCCCTGCAATGGCGCCTCCAGGCTGTCCCGATTTCTCCAGCCTAACCCTAACCCTAACCCTAACCCTAGAGGATTTTCTGGGGCCCGATGGTGGGAGTAAGCGCCCCCGGGTGGTCGAGACGAGAAAGTGGTGCGAGGGCAGGTGTGTTGGCAGGGCCGCCCTTGCCTTGGCAGCCCCTTTGCAGAGCCCCTGCAATGGCGCCTCCAGGCTGTCCCGATTTCTCCAGCCTAACCCTAACCCTAACCCTAACCCTAGAGGATTTTCCGGGGCCCGATGGTGGGAGTAAGTGCCCCCGGGTGGTCGAGACGAGAAAGTGGTGAGAGGGCAGGTGTGTTGGCAGGGCCGCCCTTGCCTTGGCAGCCCCTTTGCAGAGCCCCTGCAATGGCGCCTCCAGGCTGTCCCGATTTCTCCAGCCTAACCCTAAGCCTAACCCTAACCCTAGAGGATTTTCTGGGGCGCGATGGTGGGAGTAAGCGCCCCCGGGTGGTCGAGACGAGAAAGTGATGCGAGGGCAGGTGTGTTGGCAGGGCCGCCCTTGCCTTGGCAGCCCCTTTGCAGAGCCCCTGCAATGGCGCCTCCAGGCTGTCCCGATTTCTCCAGCCTAACCCTAAGCCTAACCCTAACCCTAGAGGATTTCCAGGGCCCGATGGTGGGAGTAAGTGCCCCCGGGTGTTCGAGACGAGAAAGTGGTGCGAGGGCAGGTGTGTTGGCAGGGCCGCCCTTGCCTTGGCAGCCCCTTTGCAGAGCCCCTGCAATGGTGCCTCCAGGCTGTCCCAATTTCTCCAGCCTAACCCTAAGCCTAACCCTAACCCTAGAGGATTTTCTGGGGCGCGATGGTGGGAGTAAGCGCCCCCAGGTGGTCGAGACGAGAAAGTGGTGCGAGGGCAGGTGTGTTGGCAGGGCCGCCCTTGCCTTGGCAGCCCCTTTGCAGAGCCCCTGCAATGGCGCCTCCAGGCTGTCCCGATTTCTCCAGCCTAACCCTAACCCTAACCCTAACCCTAGAGGATTTTCCGGGGCCCGATGGTGGGAGTAAGTGCCCCCGGGTGTTCGAGACGAGAAAGTGGTGAGAGGGCAGGTGTGTTGGCAGGGCCGCCCTTGCCTTGTCAGCCCCTTTGCAGAACCCCTGCAATGGCGCCTCCAGGCTGTCCCGATTTCTCCAGCCTAACCCTAACCCTAACCCTAACCCTAGAGGATTTTCTGGGGCCCGATGGTAGGAGTAAGCGCCCCCGGGTGGTCGAGACGAGAAAGTGGTGCGAGGGCAGGTGTGTTGGCAGGGCCGCCCTTGCCTTGGCAGCCCCTTTGCAGAGCCCCTGCAATGGCGCCTCCAGGCTGTCCCGATTTCTCCAGCCTAACCCTAAGCCTAACCCTAACCCTAGAGGATTTTCTGGGGCGCGATGGTGGGAGTAAGTGCCCCCGGGTGGTCGAGACGAGAAAGTGGTGCGAGGGCAGGTGTGTTGGCAGGTCCGCCCTTGCCTTGTCAGCCCCTTTGCAGAGCCCCTGCAATGGCGCCTCCAGGCTGTCCCAATTTCTCCAGCCTAACCCTAAGCCTAACCCTAACCCTAGAGGATTTTCTGGGGCGCGATGGTGGGAGTAAGCGCCCCCGGGTGGTCGAGACGAGAAAGTGGTGCGAGGGCAGGTGTGTTGGCAGGGCCGCCCTTGCCTTGGCAGCCCCTTTGCAGAGCCCCTGCAATGGCGCCTCCAGGCTGTCCCCATTTCTCAAGCCTAACCCTAAGCCTAACCCTAACCCTAGAGGATTTTCCGGGGCCCGATGGTGGGAGTAAGTGCCCCCGGGTGGTCGAGACGAGAAAGTGGTGCGAGGGCAGGTGTGTTGGCAGGGCCGCCCTTGCCTTGGCAGCCCCTTTGCAGAGCCCCTGCAATGGCGCCTCCAGGCTGTCCCGATTTCTCCAGCCTAACCCTAACCCTAACCCTAACCCTAGAGGATTTTCTGGGGCGCGATGGTGGGAGTAAGCGCCCCCGGGTGGTCGAGACGAGAAAGTGGTGCGAGGGCAGGTGTGTTGGCAGGGCCGCCCTTGCCTTGGCAGCCCCTTTGCAGAGCCCCTGCAATGGCGCCTCCAGGCTGTCCCTATTTCTCCAGCCTAACCCTAAGCCTAACCCTAACCCTAGAGGATTTTCCGGGGCCCGATGGTGGGAGTAAGCGCCCCCGGGTGGTCGAGACGAGAAAGTGGTGCGAGGGCAGGTGTGTTGGCAGGGCCGCCCTTGCCTTGGCAGCCCCTTTGCAGAGCCCCTGCAATGGCGCCTCCAGGCTGTCCCGATTTCTCAAGCCTAACCCTAAGCCTAACCCTAACCCTAGAGGATTTTCCGGGGCCCGATGGTGGGAGTAAGTGCCCCCGGGTGTTCGAGACGAGAAAGTGGTGCGAGGGCAGGTGTGTTGGCAGGGCCGCCCTTGCCTTGTCAGCCCCTTTGCAGAACCCCTGCAATGGCGCCTCCAGGCTGTCCCGATTTCTCCAGCCTAACCCTAACCCTAACCCTAACCCAAGAGGATTTCCGGGGCCCGATGGTGGGAGTAAGCGCCCCCGGGTGGTCGAGACGAGAAAGTGGTGCGAGGGCAGGTGTGTTGGCAGGTCCGCCCTTGCCTTGGCAGCCCCTTTGCAGAGCCCCTGCAATGGCGCCTCCAGGCTGTCCCGATTTCTCAAGCCTAACCCTAAGCCTAACCCTAACCCTAGAGGATTTTCTGGGGCGCGATGGTGGGAGTAAGTGCCCCCGGGTGGTCGAGACGAGAAAGTGGTGCGAGGGCAGGTGTGTTGGCAGGGCCGCCCTTGCCTTGGCAGCCCCTTTGCAGAGCCCCTGCAATGGCGCCTCCAGGCTGTCCCGATTTCTCAAGCCTAACCCTAACCCTAACCCTAACCCTAGAGGATTTCCGGGACCCGATGGTGGGAGTAAGCGCCCCCGGGTGGTCGAGACGAGAAAGTGGTGCGAGGGCAGGTGTGTTGGCAGGGCCGCCCTTGCCTTGGCAGCCCCTTTGCAGAGCCCCTGCAATGGTGCCTCCAGGCTGTCCCTATTTCTCCAGCCTAACCCTAACCCTAACCCTAACCCTAGAGGATTTTCCGGGGCCCGATGGTGGGAGTAAGCGCCCCCGGGTGGTCGAGACGAGAAAGTGGTGCGAGGGCAGGTGTGTTGGCAGGGCCGCCCTTGCCTTGGCAGCCCCTTTGCAGAGCCCCTGCAATGGTGCCTCCAGGCTGTCCCGATTTCTCCAGCCTAACCCTAACCCTAACCCTAACCCTAGAGGATTTTCTGGGGCCCGATGGTGGGAGTAAGCGCCCCCGGGTGGTCGAGACGAGAAAGTGGTGCGAGGGCAGGTGTGTTGGCAGGGCCGCCCTTGCCTTGGCAGCCCCTTTGCAGAGCCCCTGCAATGGCGCCTCCAGGCTGTCCCTATTTCTCAAGCCTAACCCTAACCCTAACCCTAACCCTAGAGGATTTTCCGGGGCCCGATGGTGGGAGTAAGTGCCCCCGGGTGGTCGAGACGAGAAAGTGGTGCGAGGGCAGGTGTGTTGGCAGGGCCGCCCTTGCCTTGGCAGCCCCTTTGCAGAGCCCCTGCAATGGCGCCTCCAGGCTGTCCCGATTTCTCAAGCCTAACCCTAACCCTAACCCTAACCCTAGAGGATTTTCCGGGGCCCGATGGTGGGAGTAAGCGCCCCCGGGTGGTCGAGACGAGAAAGTGGTGCGAGGGCAGGTGTGTTGGCAGGGCCACCCTTGCCTTGGCAGCCCCTTTGCAGAGCCCCTGCAATGGCGCCTCCAGGCTGTCCCAATTTCTCCAGCCTAACCCTAACCCTAACCCTAACCCTAGAGGATTTTCTGGGGCCCGATGGTGGGAGTAAGCGCCCCCGGGTGGTCGAGACGAGAAAGTGGTGCGAGGGCAGGTGTGTTGGCAGGGCCGCCCTTGCCTTGGCAGCCCCTTTGCAGAGCCCCTGCAATGGCGCCTCCAGGCTGTCCCGATTTCTCAAGCCTAACCCTAAGCCTAACCCTAACCCTAGAGGATTTCCGGGGCCCGATGGTGGGAGTAAGTGCCCCCGGGTGTTTGAGACGAGAAAGTGGTGCGAGGGCAGGTGTGTTGGCAGGGCCGCCCTTGCCTTGGCAGCCCCTTTGCAGAGCCCCTGCAATGGCGCCTCCAGGCTGTCCCGATTTCTCCAGCCTAACCCTAACCCTAACCCTAACCCTAGAGGATTTTCTGGGGCGCGATGGTGGGAGTAAGTGCCCCTGGGTGGTCGAGACGAGAAAGTGTTGCGAGGGCAGGTGTGTTGGCAGGGCCGCCCTTGCCTTGGCAGCCCCTTTGCAGAGCCCCTGCAATGGCGCCTCCAGGCTGTCCCGATTTCTCAAGCCTAACCCTAAGCCTAACCCTAACCCTAGAGGATTTTCCGGGGCCCGATGGTGGGAGTAAGTGCCCCCGGGTGGTCGAGACGAGAAAGTGGTGCGAGGGCAGGTGTGTTGGCAGGGCCGCCCTTGCCTTGGCAGCCCCTTTGCAGAGCCCCTGCAATGGTGCCTCCAGGCTGTCCCGATTTCTCCAGCCTAACCCTAACCCTAACCCTAACCCTAGAGGATTTTCTGGGGCGCGATGGTGGGAGTAAGCGCCCCCGGGTGTTTGAGACGAGAAAGTGGTGCGAGGGCAGGTGTTTTGGCAGGGCCGCCCTTGCCTTGGCAGCCCCTTTGCAGAGCCCCTGCAATGGCGCCTCCAGGCTGTCCCGATTTCTCAAGCCTAACCCTAAGCCTAACCCTAACCCTAGAGGATTTTCCGGGGCCCGATGGTGGGAGTAAGCGCCCCCGGGTGGTCGAGACGAGAAAGTGGTGCGAGGGCAGGTGTGTTGGCAGGGCCGCCCTTGCCTTGGCAGCCCCTTTGCAGAGCCCCTGCAATGGCGCCTCCAGGCTGTCCCGATTTCTCCAGCCTAACCCTAACCCTAACCCTAACCCTAGAGGATTTTCTTGGGCGCGATGGTGGGAGTAAGCGCCCCCGGGTGGTCGAGACGAGAAAGTGGTGCGAGGGCAGGTGTGTTGGCAGGGCCGCCCTTGCCTTGGCAGCCCCTTTGCAGAGCCCCTGCAATGGCGCCTCCAGGCTGTCCCGATTTCTCAAGCCTAACCCTAAGCCTAACCCTAACCCTAGAGGATTTTCCGGGGCCCGATGGTGGGAGTAAGTGCCCCCGGGTGTTCGAGACGAGAAAGTGGTGCGAGGGCAGGTGTGTTGGCAGGGCCGCCCTTGCCTTGGCAGCCCCTTTGCAGAACCCCTGCAATGGCGCCTCCAGGCTGTCCCGATTTCTCCAGCCTAACCCTAAGCCTAACACTAACCCTAGAGGATTTTCCGGGACCCGATGGTGGGAGTAAGCGCCCCCGGGTGGTCGAGACGAGAAAGTGGTGCGAGGGCAGGTGTGTTGGCAGGGCCGCCCTTGCCTTGGCAGCCCCTTTGCAGAGCCCCTGCAATGGCGCCTCCAGGCTGTCCCGATTTCTCCAGCCTAACCCTAAGCCTAACCCTAACCCTAGAGGATTTTCTGGGGCGCGATGGTGGGAGTAAGCGCCCCCGGGTGTTTGAGACGAGAAAGTGGTGCGAGGGCAGGTGTGTTGGCAGGGCCGCCCTTGCCTTGGCAGCCCCTTTGCAGAGCCCCTGCAATGGCGCCTCCAGGCTGTCCCGATTTCTCAAGCCTAACCCTAAGCCTAACCCTAACCCTAGAGGATTTTCCGGGGCCCGATGGTGGGAGTAAGCGCCCCCGGGTGGTCGAGACGAGAAAGTGGTGCGAGGGCAGGTGTGTTGGCAGGGCCGCCCTTGCCTTGGCAGCCCCTTTGCAGAGCCCCTGCAATGGCGCCTCCAGGCTGTCCCAATTTCTCCAGCCTAACCCTAACCCTAACCCTAACCCTAGAGGATTTTCTGGGGCCCAATGGTGGGAGTAAGTGCCCCCGGGTGGTCGAGACGAGAAAGTGGTGCGAGGGCAGGTGTGTTGGCAGGGCCGCCCTTGCCTTGGCAGCCCCTTTGCAGAGCCCCTGCAATGGCGCCTCCAGGCTGTCCCTATTTCTCAAGCCTAACCCTAACCCTAACCCTAGAGGATTTTCTGGGGCGCGATGGTGGGAGTAAGCGCCCCTGGGTGGTCGAGACGAGAAAGTGGTGCGAGGGCAGGTGTGTTGGCAGGGCCGCCCTTGCCTTGGCAGCCCCTTTGCAGAGCCCCTGCAATGGCGCCTCCAGGCTGTCCCGATTTCTCCAGCCTAACCCTAACCCTAACCCTAACCCTAGAGGATTTTCCGGGGCCCGATGGTGGGAGTAAGTGCCCCCGGGTGGTCGAGACGAGAAAGTGGTGCGAGGGCAGGTGTGTTGGCAGGGCCGCCCTTGCCTTGGCAGCCCCTTTGCAGAGCCCCTGCAATGGCGCCTCCAGGCTGTCCCGATTTCTCCAGCCTAACCCTAAGCCTAACCCTAACCCTAGAGGATTTTCTGGGGCCCGATGGTGGGAGTAAGCGCCCCCGGGTGGTCGAGACGAGAAAGTGGTGCGAGGGCAGGTGTGTTGGCAGGGCCGCCCTTGCCTTGGCAGCCCCTTTGCAGAGCCCCTGCAATGGCGCCTCCAGGCTGTCCCGATTTCTCAAGCCTAACCCTAACCCTAAGCCTAACCCTAGAGGATTTTCTGGGGCCCGATGGTGGGAGTAAGCGCCCCCGGGTGGTCGAGACGAGAAAGTGGTGCGAGGGCAGGTGTGTTGGCAGGGCCGCCCTTGCCTTGGCAGCCCCTTTGCAGAGCCCCTGCAATGGCGCCTCCAGGCTGTCCCAATTTCTCCAGCCTAACCCTAACCCTAACCCTAACCCTAGAGGATTTTCTGGGGCGCGATGGTGGGAGTAAGCGCCCCCGGGTGGTCGAGACGAGAAAGTGGTGCGAGGGCAGGTGTGTTGGCAGGGCCGCCCTTGCCTTGGCAGCCCCTTTGCAGAGCCCCTGCAATGGCGCCTCCAGGCTGTCCCGATTTCTCCAGCCTAACCCTAACCCTAACCCTAACCCTAGAGGATTTTCTGGGGCGCGATGGTGGGAGTAAGTGCCCCCGGGTGGTCGAGACGAGAAAGTGGTGCGAGGGCAGGTGTGTTGGCAGGGCCGCCCTTGCCTTGGCAGCCCCTTTGCAGAGCCCCTGCAATGGCGCCTCCAGGCTGTCCCTATTTCTCCAGCCTAACCCTAACCCTAACCCTAACCCTAGAGGATTTTCTGGGGCGCGATGGTGGGAGTAAGTGCCCCCGGGTGGTCGAGACGAGAAAGTGGTGCGAGGGCAGGTGTGTTGGCAGGGCCGCCCTTGCCTTGTCAGCCCCTTTGCAGAGCCCCTGCAATGGCGCCTCCAGGCTGTCCCGATTTCTCCAGACTAACCCTAACCCTAACCCTAACCCTAGAGGATTTCCGGGACCCGATGGTGGGAGTAAGCGCCCCCGGGTGGTCGAGACGAGAAAGTGGTGCGAGGGCAGGTGTGTTGGCAGGGCCGCCCTTGCCTTGGCAGCCCCTTTGCAGAGCCCCTGCAATGGCGCCTCCAGGCTGTCCCGATTTCTCAAGCCTAACCCTAACCCTAACCCTAACCCTAGAGGATTTTCTGGGGCCCGATGGTTGCAGTAAGCGCCCCCGGGTGGTCGAGACGAGAAAGTGGTGCGAGGGCAGGTGTGTTGGCAGGGCCGCCCTTGCCTTGGCAGCCCCTTTGCAGAGCCCCTGCAATGGCGCCTCCAGGCTGTCCCGATTTCTCCAGCCTAACCCTAACCCTAACCCTAACCCTAGAGGATTTTCTGGGGCGCGATGGTGGGAGTAAGCGCCCCTGGGTGGTCGAGACGAGAAAGTGGTGCGAGGGCAGGTGTGTTGGCAGGGCCGCCCTTGCCTTGGCAGCCCCTTTGCAGAGCCCCTGCAATGGCGCCTCCAGGCTGTCCCTATTTCTCAAGCCTAACCCTAACCCTAACCCTAACCCTAGAGGATTTCCAGGACCCGATGGTGGGAGTAAGCGCCCCCGGGTGGTCGAGACGAGAAAGTGGTGCGAGGGCAGGTGTGTTGGCAGGGCCGCCCTTGCCTTGGCAGCCCCTTTGCAGAGCCCCTGCAATGGCGCCTCCAGGCTGTCCCAATTTCTCAAGCCTAACCCTAACCCTAACCCTAACCCTAGAGGATTTTCTGGGGCCCGATGGTGGGAGTAAGTGCCCCCGGGTGTTTGAGACGAGAAAGTGGTGCGAGGGCAGGTGTGTTGGCAGGGCCGCCCTTGCCTTGGCAGCCCCTTTGCAGAGCCCCTGCAATGGCGCCTCCAGGCTGTCCCAATTTCTCCAGCCTAACCCTAACCCTAACCCTAACCCTAGAGGATTTTCCGGGGCCCGATGGTGGGAGTAAGTGCCCCCGGGTGGTCGAGACGAGAAAGTGGTGCGAGGGCAGGTGTGTTGGCAGGGCCGCCCTTGCCTTGGCAGCCCCTTTGCAGAGCCCCTGCAATGGCGCCTCCAGGCTGTCCCGATTTCTCAAGCCTAACCCTAACCCTAAGCCTAACCCTAGAGGATTTTCTGGGGCCCGATGGTGGGAGTAAGCGCCCCCGGGTGGTCGAGACGAGAAAGTGGTGCGAGGGCAGGTGTGTTGGCAGGGCCGCCCTTGCCTTGGCAGCCCCTTTGCAGAGCCCCTGCAATGGCGCCTCCAGGCTGTCCCTATTTCTCCAGCCTAACCCTAACCCTAACCCTAACCCTAGAGGATTTTCCGGGGCCCGATGGTGGGAGTAAGTGCCCCCGGGTGGTCGAGACGAGAAAGTGGTGCGAGGGCAGGTGTGTTGGCAGGGCCGCCCTTGCCTTGGCAGCCCCTTTGCAGAGCCCCTGCAATGGCGCCTCCAGGCTGTCCCTATTTCTCCAGCCTAACCCTAACCCTAACCCTAACCCTAGAGGATTTTCTGGGGCCCGATGGTGGGAGTAAGCGCCCCCGGGTGGTCGAGACGAGAAAGTGGTGCGAGGGCAGGTGTGTTGGCAGGGCCGCCCTTGCCTTGGCAGCCCCTTTGCAGAGCCCCTGCAATGGCGCCTCCAGGCTGTCCCAATTTCTCCAGCCTAACCCTAACCCTAACCCTAACCCTAGAGGATTTTCTTGGGCGCGATGGTGGGAGTAAGTGCCCCCGGGTGGTCGAGACGAGAAAGTGGTGCGAGGGCAGGTGTGTTGGCAGGGCCGCCCTTGCCTTGGCAGCCCCTTTGCAGAGCCCCTGCAATGGCGCCTCCAGGCTGTCCCTATTTCTCAAGCCTAACCCTAAGCCTAACCCTAACCCTAGAGGATTTTCCGGGGCCCGATGGTGGGAGTAAGTGCCCCCGGGTGGTCGAGACGAGAAAGTGGTGCGAGGGCAGGTGTGTTGGCAGGGCCGCCCTTGCCTTGGCAGCCCCTTTGCAGAGCCCCTGCAATGGCGCCTCCAGGCTGTCCCAATTTCTCCAGCCTAACCCTAACCCTAACCCTAACCCTAGAGGATTTCCAGGACCCGATGGTGGGAGTAAGCGCCCCCGGGTGGTCGAGACGAGAAAGTGGTGCGAGGGCAGGTGTGTTGGCAGGGCCGCCCTTGCCTTGGCAGCCCCTTTGCAGAGCCCCTGCAATGGCGCCTCCAGGCTGTCCCTATTTCTCAAGCCTAACCCTAACCCTAACCCTAACCCTAGAGGATTTTCCGGGGTGCGATGGTGGGAGTAAGTGCCCCCGGGTGGTCGAGACGAGAAAGTGGTGCGAGGGCAGGTGTGTTGGCAGGGCCGCCCTTGCCTTGGCAGCCCCTTTGCAGAGCCCCTGCAATGGCGCCTCCAGGCTGTCCCAATTTCTCCAGCCTAACCCTAACCCTAACCCTAACCCTAGAGGATTTTCCGGGGCCCGATGGTGGGAGTAAGCGCCCCCGGGTGGTCGAGACGAGAAAGTGGTGTGAGGGCAGGTGTGTTGGCAGGGCCGCCCTTGCCTTGGCAGCCCCTTTGCAGAGCCCCTGCAATGGCGCCTCCAGGCTGTCCCGATTTCTCAAGCCTAACCCTAACCCTAACCCTAACCCTAGAGGATTTTCTGGGGCCCGATGGTGGGAGTAAGCGCCCCCGGGTGGTCGAGACGAGAAAGTGGTGCGAGGGCAGGTGTGTTGGCAGGGCCGCCCTTGCCTTGGCAGCCCCTTTGCAGAGCCCCTGCAATGGCGCCTCCAGGCTGTCCCAATTTCTCCAGCCTAACCCTAACCCTAACCCTAACCCTAGAGGATTTTCCGGGGCCCGATGGTGGGAGTAAGCGCCCCCGGGTGGTCGAGACGAGAAAGTGGTGCGAGGGCAGGTGTGTTGGCAGGGCCGCCCTTGCCTTGGCAGCCCCTTTGCAGAGCCCCTGCAATGGCGCCTCCAGGCTGTCCCAATTTCTCAAGCCTAACCCTAACCCTAACCCTAACCCTAGAGGATTTCCGGGACCCGATGGTTGAAGTAAGTGCCCCCGGGTGGTCGAGACGAGAAAGTGGTGCGAGGGCAGGTGTGTTGGCAGGGCCGCCCTTGCCTTGGCAGCCCCTTTGCAGAGCCCCTGCAATGGCGCCTCCAGGCTGTCCCTATTTCTCAAGCCTAACCCTAACCCTAACCCTAACCATAGAGGATTTTCCGGGGCCCGATGGTGGGAGTAAGCGCCCCCGGGTGGTCAAGACGAGAAAGTGGTGCGAGGGCAGGTGTGTTGGCAGGGCCGCCCTTGCCTTGGCAGCCCCTTTGCAGAGCCCCTGCAATGGCGCCTCCAGGCTGTCCCGATTTCTCCAGCCTAACCCTAACCCTAACCCTAACCCTAGAGGATTTTCCGGGGCCCGATGGTGGGAGTAAGTGCCCCCGGGTGTTCGAGACGAGAAAGTGGTGCGAGGGCAGGTGTGTTGGCAGGGCCGCCCTTGCCTTGGCAGCCCCTTTGCAGAGCCCCTGCAATGGCGCCTCCAGGCTGTCCCAATTTCTCCAGCCTAACCCTAAGCCTAACCCTAACCCTAGAGGATTTTCTGGGGCGCGATGGTGGGAGTAAGCGCCCCCGGGTGGTCGAGACGAGAAAGTGGTGCGAGGGCAGGTGTGTTGGCAGGGCCGCCCTTGCCTTGGCAGCCCCTTTGCAGAGCCCCTGCAATGGCGCCTCCAGGCTGTCCCGATTTCTCCAGCCTAACCCTAAGCCTAACCCTAACCCTAGAGGATTTTCTGGGGCGCGATGGTGGGAGTAAGCGCCCCTGGGTGGTCGAGACGAGAAAGTGGTGCGAGGGCAGGTGTGTTGGCAGGGCCGCCCTTGCCTTGGCAGCCCCTTTGCAGAGCCCCTGCAATGGCGCCTCCAGGCTGTCCCTATTTCTCAAGCCTAACCCTAACCCTAACCCTAACCCTAGAGGATTTTCTGGGGCCCGATGGTGGGAGTAAGTGCCCCCGGGTGGTCGAGACGAGAAAGTGGTGCGAGGGCAGGTGTGTTGGCAGGGCCGCCCTTGCCTTGGCAGCCCCTTTGCAGAGCCCCTGCAATGGCGCCTCCAGGCTGTCCCAATTTCTCAAGCCTAACCCTAACCCTAACCCTAACCCTAGAGGATTTTCTGGGGCCCGATGGTGGGAGTAAGTGCCCCCGGGTGTTTGAGACGAGAAAGTGGTGCGAGGGCAGGTGTGTTGGCAGGGCCGCCCTTGCCTTGGCAGCCCCTTTGCAGAGCCCCTGCAATGGCGCCTCCAGGCTGTCCCAATTTCTCCAGCCTAACCCTAACCCTAACCCTAACCCTAGAGGATTTTCCGGGGCCCGATGGTGGGAGTAAGCGCCCCCGGGTGGTCGAGACGAGAAAGTGGTGCGAGGGCAGGTGTGTTGGCAGGGCCGCCCTTGCCTTGGCAGCCCCTTTGCAGAGCCCCTGCAATGGCGCCTCCAGGCTGTCCCGATTTCTCAAGCCTAACCCTAACCCTAAGCCTAACCCTAGAGGATTTTCTGGGGCCCGATGGTGGGAGTAAGCGCCCCCGGGTGGTCGAGACGAGAAAGTGGTGCGAGGGCAGGTGTGTTGGCAGGGCCGCCCTTGCCTTGGCAGCCCCTTTGCAGAGCCCCTGCAATGGCGCCTCCAGGCTGTCCCGATTTCTCAAGCCTAACCCTAAGCCTAACCCTAACCCTAGAGGATTTTCCGGGGCCCGATGGTGGGAGTAAGTGCCCCCGGGTGTTCGAGACGAGAAAGTGGTGCGAGGGCAGGTGTGTTGGCAGGGCCGCCCTTGCCTTGGCAGCCCCTTTGCAGAGCCCCTGCAATGGCGCCTCCAGGCTGTCCCAATTTCTCCAGCCTAACCCTAACCCTAACCCTAACCCTAGAGGATTTTCTGGGGCGCGATGGTGGGAGTAAGCGCCCCCGGGTGGTCGAGACGAGAAAGTGGTGCGAGGGCAGGTGTGTTGGCAGGGCCGCCCTTGCCTTGGCAGCCCCTTTGCAGAGCCCCTGCAATGGCGCCTCCAGGCTGTCCCAATTTCTCCAGCCTAACCCTAACCCTAACCCTAACCCTAGAGGATTTTCTTGGGCGCGATGGTGGGAGTAAGTGCCCCCGGGTGGTCGAGACGAGAAAGTGGTGCGAGGGCAGGTGTGTTGGCAGGGCCGCCCTTGCCTTGGCAGCCCCTTTGCAGAGCCCCTGCAATGGCGCCTCCAGGCTGTCCCTATTTCTCAAGCCTAACCCTAACTCTAACCCTAACCCTAGAGGATTTTCCGGGGCCCGATGGTGGGAGTAAGTGCCCCCGGGTGGTCGAGACGAGAAAGTGGTGCGAGGGCAGGTGTGTTGGCAGGGCCGCCCTTGCCTTGGCAGCCCCTTTGCAGAGCCCCTGCAATGGCGCCTCCAGGCTGTCCCAATTTCTCCAGCCTAACCCTAACCCTAACCCTAACCCTAGAGGATTTCCAGGACCCGATGGTGGGAGTAAGCGCCCCCGGGTGGTCGAGACGAGAAAGTGGTGCGAGGGCAGGTGTGTTGGCAGGGCCGCCCTTGCCTTGGCAGCCCCTTTGCAGAGCCCCTGCAATGGCGCCTCCAGGCTGTCCCGATTTCTCCAGCCTAACCCTAACCCTAACCCTAACCCTAGAGGATTTTCCGGGGCCCAATGGTGGGAGTAAGTGCCCCCGGGTGGTCGAGACGAGAAAGTGGTGCGAGGGCAGGTGTGTTGGCAGGGCCGCCCTTGCCTTGGCAGCCCCTTTGCAGAGCCCCTGCAATGGCGCCTCCAGGCTGTCCCTATTTCTCCAGCCTAACCCTAACCCTAACCCTAACCCTAGAGGATTTTCCGGGGCCCGATGGTGGGAGTAAGCGCCCCCGGGTGGTCGAGACGAGAAAGTGGTGTGAGGGCAGGTGTGTTGGCAGGGCCGCCCTTGCCTTGGCAGCCCCTTTGCAGAGCCCCTGCAATGGCGCCTCCAGGCTGTCCCGATTTCTCAAGCCTAACCCTAACCCTAACCCTAACCCTAGAGGATTTTCTGGGGCCCGATGGTGGGAGTAAGCGCCCCCGGGTGGTCGAGACGAGAAAGTGGTGCGAGGGCAGGTGTGTTGGCAGGGCCGCCCTTGCCTTGGCAGCCCCTTTGCAGAGCCCCTGCAATGGCGCCTCCAGGCTGTCCCAATTTCTCCAGCCTAACCCTAACCCTAACCCTAACCCTAGAGGATTTTCCGGGGCGCGATGGTGGGAGTAAGCGCCCCTGGGTGTTCGAGACGAGAAAGTGGTGCGAGGGCAGGTGTGTTGGCAGGGCCGCCCTTGCCTTGGCAGCCCCTTTGCAGAGCCCCTGCAATGGCGCCTCCAGGCTGTCCCAATTTCTCAAGCCTAACCCTAAGCCTAACCCTAACCCTAGAGGATTTCCGGGGCCCGATGGTTGAAGTAAGTGCCCCCGGGTGGTCGAGACGAGAAAGTGGTGCGAGGGCAGGTGTGTTGGCAGGGCCGCCCTTGCCTTGGCAGCCCCTTTGCAGAGCCCCTGCAATGGCGCCTCCAGGCTGTCCCTATTTCTCAAGCCTAACCCTAACCCTAACCCTAACCCTAACCCTAGAGGATTTTCCGGGGCCCGATGGTGGGAGTAAGCGCCCCCGGGTGGTCAAGACGAGAAAGTGGTGCGAGGGCAGGTGTGTTGGTAGGGCCGCCCTTGCCTTGGCAGCCCCTTTGCAGAGCCCCTGCAATGGCGCCTCCAGGCTGTCCCAATTTCTCCAGCCTAACCCTAACCCTAACCCTAACCCTAGAGGATTTTCTTGGGCGCGATGGTGGGAGTAAGTGCCCCCGGGTGGTCGAGACGAGAAAGTGGTGCGAGGGCAGGTGTGTTGGCAGGGCCGCCCTTGCCTTGGCAGCCCCTTTGCAGAGCCCCTGCAATGGCGCCTCCAGGCTGTCCCGATTTCTCCAGCCTAACCCTAACCCTAACCCTAACCCTAGAGGATTTTCCGGGGTGCGATGGTGGGAGTAAGTGCCCCCGGGTGGTCGAGACGAGAAAGTGGTGCGAGGGCAGGTGTGTTGGCAGGGCCGCCCTTGCCTTGGCAGCCCCTTTGCAGAGCCCCTGCAATGGCGCCTCCAGGCTGTCCCGATTTCTCCAGCCTAACCCTAACCCTAACCCTAACCCTAGAGGATTTTCCGGGGCCCGATGGTGGGAGTAAGCGCCCCCGGGTGGTCGAGACGAGAAAGTGGTGCGAGGGCAGGTGTGTTGGCAGGGCCGCCCTTGCCTTGGCAGCCCCTTTGCAGAGCCCCTGCAATGGCGCCTCCAGGCTGTCCCGATTTCTCAAGCCTAACCCTAACCCTAACCCTAACCCTAGAGGATTTTCTGGGGCCCGATGGTGGGAGTAAGCGCCCCCGGGTGGTCGAGACGAGAAAGTGGTGCGAGGGCAGGTGTGTTGGCAGGGCCGCCCTTGCCTTGGCAGCCCCTTTGCAGAGCCCCTGCAATGGCGCCTCCAGGCTGTCCCGATTTCTCCAGCCTAACCCTAACCCTAACCCTAACCCTAGAGGATTTTCCGGGGCCCGATGGTGGGAGTAAGTGCCCCCGGGTGGTCGAGACGAGAAAGTGGTGCGAGGGCAGGTGTGTTGGCAGGGCCGCCCTTGCCTTGGCAGCCCCTTTGCAGAGCCCCTGCAATGGCGCCTCCAGGCTGTCCCGATTTCTCCAGCCTAACCCTAAGCCTAACCCTAACCCTAGAGGATTTTCTGGGGCCCGATGGTGGGAGTAAGCGCCCCCGGGTGGTCGAGACGAGAAAGTGGTGCGAGGGCAGGTGTGTTGGCAGGGCCGCCCTTGCCTTGGCAGCCCCTTTGCAGAGCCCCTGCAATGGCGCCTCCAGGCTGTCCTGATTTCTCAAGCCTAACCCTAAGCCTAACCCTAACCCTAGAGGATTTTCTGGGGCCCGATGGTGGGAGTAAGCGCGCCCGGGTGGTCGAGACGAGAAAGTGGTGCGAGGGCAGGTGTGTTGGCAGGGCCGCCCTTGCCTTGGCAGCCCCTTTGCAGAGCCCCTGCAATGGCGCCTCCAGGCTGTCCTGATTTCTCAAGCCTAACCCTAAGCCTAACCCTAACCCTAGAGGATTTTCTGGGGCCCGATGGTGGGAGTAAGCGCGCCCGGGTGGTCGAGACGAGAAAGTGGTGCGAGGGCAGGTGTGTTGGCAGGGCCGCCCTTGCCTTGGCAGCCCCTTTGCAGAGCCCCTGCAATGGCGCCTCCAGGCTGTCCCGATTTCTCCAGCCTAACCCTAACCCTAACCCTAACCCTAGAGGATTTTCCGGGGCCCGATGGTGGGAGTAAGCGCCCCCGGGTGTTCGAGACGAGAAAGTGGTGCGAGGGCAGGTGTGTTGGCAGGGCCGCCCTTGCCTTGGCAGCCCCTTTGCAGAGCCCCTGCAATGGCGCCTCCAGGCTGTCCCAATTTCTCCAGCCTAACCCTAACCCTAACCCTAACCCTAGAGGATTTCCGGGGCCCGATGGTGGGAGTAAGCGCCCCCGGGTGGTCGAGACGAGAAAGTGGTGCGAGGGCAGGTGTGTTGGCAGGGCCGCCCTTGCCTTGGCAGCCCCTTTGCAGAGCCCCTGCAATGGCGCCTCCAGGCTGTCCCGATTTCTCAAGCCTAACCCTAAGCCTAACCCTAACCCTAGAGGATTTTCTGGGGCCCGATGGTGGGAGTAAGTGCCCCCGGGTGGTCGAGACGAGAAAGTGGTGCGAGGGCAGGTGTGTTGGCAGGGCCGCCCTTGCCTTGGCAGCCCCTTTGCAGAGCCCCTGCAATGGCGCCTCCAGGCTGTCCCAATTTCTCCAGCCTAACCCTAACCCTAACCCTAACCCTAGAGGATTTTCCGGGGCCCGATGGTGGGAGTAAGCGCCCCCGGGTGGTCGAGACGAGAAAGTGGTGCGAGGGCAGGTGTGTTGGCAGGGCCGCCCTTGCCTTGGCAGCCCCTTTGCAGAGCCCCTGCAATGGCGCCTCCAGGCTGTCCCAATTTCTCCAGCCTAACCCTAACCCTAACCCTAACCCTAGAGGATTTCCGGGACCCGATGGTGGAAGTAAGTGCCCCCGGGTGGTCGAGACGAGAAAGTGGTGCGAGGGCAGGTGTGTTGGCAGGGCCGCCCTTGCCTTGGCAGCCCCTTTGCAGAGCCCCTGCAATGGCGCCTCCAGGCTGTCCCTATTTCTCAAGCCTAACCCTAACCCTAACCCTAACCCTAGAGGATTTTCCGGGGCCCGATGGTGGGAGTAAGCGCCCCCGGGTGGTCAAGACGAGAAAGTGGTGCGAGGGCAGGTGTGTTGGCAGGGCCGCCCTTGCCTTGGCAGCCCCTTTGCAGAGCCCCTGCAATGGCGCCTCCAGGCTGTCCCGATTTCTCCAGCCTAACCCTAACCCTAACCCTAACCCTAGAGGATTTTCCGGGGCCCGATGGTGGGAGTAAGTGCCCCCGGGTGGTCGAGACGAGAAAGTGGTGCGAGGGCAGGTGTGTTGGCAGGGCCGCCCTTGCCTTGGCAGCCCCTTTGCAGAGCCCCTGCAATGGCGCCTCCAGGCTGTCCCGATTTCTCCAGCCTAACCCTAAGCCTAACCCTAACCCTAGAGGATTTTCTGGGGCGCGATGGTGGGAGTAAGCGCCCCCGGGTGGTCGAGACGAGAAAGTGGTGCGAGGGCAGGTGTGTTGGCAGGGCCGCCCTTGCCTTGGCAGCCCCTTTGCAGAGCCCCTGCAATGGCGCCTCCAGGCTGTCCCGATTTCTCCAGCCTAACCCTAACCCTAACCCTAACCCTAGAGGATTTTCTTGGGCGCGATGGTGGGAGTAAGTGCCCCCGGGTGGTCGAGACGAGAAAGTGGTGCGAGGGCAGGTGTGTTGGCAGGGCCGCCCTTGCCTTGGCAGCCCCTTTGCAGAGCCCCTGCAATGGCGCCTCCAGGCTGTCCCGATTTCTCCAGCCTAACCCTAACCCTAACCCTAACCCTAGAGGATTTTCCGGGGTGCGATGGTGGGAGTAAGTGCCCCCGGGTGGTCGAGACGAGAAAGTGGTGCGAGGGCAGGTGTGTTGGCAGGGCCGCCCTTGCCTTGGCAGCCCCTTTGCAGAGCCCCTGCAATGGCACCTCCAGGCTGTCCCGATTTCTCCAGCCTAACCCTAACCCTAACCCTAACCCTAGAGGATTTTCCGGGGCCCGATGGTGGGAGTAAGCGCCCCCGGGTGGTCGAGACGAGAAAGTGGTGCGAGGGCAGGTGTGTTGGCAGGGCCGCCCTTGCCTTGGCAGCCCCTTTGCAGAGCCCCTGCAATGGCGCCTCCAGGCTGTCCCAATTTCTCCAGCCTAACCCTAACCCTAACCCTAACCCTAGAGGATTTTCTTGGGCGCGATGGTGGGAGTAAGTGCCCCCGGGTGGTCGAGACGAGAAAGTGGTGCGAGGGCAGGTGTGTTGGCAGGGCCGCCCTTGCCTTGGCAGCCCCTTTGCAGAGCCCCTGCAATGGCGCCTCCAGGCTGTCCCAATTTCTCCAGCCTAACCCTAACCCTAACCCTAACCCTAGAGGATTTTCTTGGGCGCGATGGTGGGAGTAAGCGCCCCTGGGTGTTCGAGACGAGAAAGTGGTGCGAGGGCAGGTGTGTTGGCAGGGCCGCCCTTGCCTTGGCAGCCCCTTTGCAGAGCCCCTGCAATGGCGCCTCCAGGCTGTCCCAATTTCTCAAGCCTAACCCTAAGCCTAACCCTAACCCTAGAGGATTTCCGGGGCCCGATGGTTGAAGTAAGTGCCCCCGGGTGGTCGAGACGAGAAAGTGGTGCGAGGGCAGGTGTGTTGGCAGGGCCGCCCTTGCCTTGGCAGCCCCTTTGCAGAGCCCCTGCAATGGCGCCTCCAGGCTGTCCCTATTTCTCAAGCCTAACCCTAACCCTAACCCTAACCCTAACCCTAGAGGATTTTCTGGGGTGCGATGGTGGGAGTAAGCGCCCCCGGGTGGTCAAGACGAGAAAGTGGTGCGAGGGCAGGTGTGTTGGTAGGGCCGCCCTTGCCTTGGCAGCCCCTTTGCAGAGCCCCTGCAATGGCGCCTCCAGGCTGTCCCAATTTCTCCAGCCTAACCCTAACCCTAACCCTAACCCTAGAGGATTTTCTTGGGCGCGATGGTGGGAGTAAGTGCCCCCGGGTGGTCGAGACGAGAAAGTGGTGCGAGGGCAGGTGTGTTGGCAGGGCCGCCCTTGCCTTGGCAGCCCCTTTGCAGAGCCCCTGCAATGGCGCCTCCAGGCTGTCCCGATTTCTCCAGCCTAACCCTAACCCTAACCCTAACCCTAGAGGATTTTCCGGGGTGCGATGGTGGGAGTAAGTGCCCCCGGGTGGTCGAGACGAGAAAGTGGTGCGAGGGCAGGTGTGTTGGCAGGGCCGCCCTTGCCTTGGCAGCCCCTTTGCAGAGCCCCTGCAATGGCGCCTCCAGGCTGTCCCGATTTCTCCAGCCTAACCCTAACCCTAACCCTAACCCTAGAGGATTTTCCGGGGCCCGATGGTGGGAGTAAGCGCCCCCGGGTGGTCGAGACGAGAAAGTGGTGCGAGGGCAGGTGTGTTGGCAGGGCCGCCCTTGCCTTGGCAGCCCCTTTGCAGAGCCCCTGCAATGGCGCCTCCAGGCTGTCCCGATTTCTCAAGCCTAACCCTAACCCTAACCCTAACCCTAGAGGATTTTCTGGGGCCCGATGGTGGGAGTAAGCGCCCCCGGGTGGTCGAGACGAGAAAGTGGTGCGAGGGCAGGTGTGTTGGCAGGGCCGCCCTTGCCTTGGCAGCCCCTTTGCAGAGCCCCTGCAATGGCGCCTCCAGGCTGTCCCGATTTCTCAAGCCTAACCCTAACCCTAACCCTAACCCTAGAGGATTTTCCGGGGCCCGATGGTGGGAGTAAGTGCCCCCGGGTGGTCGAGACGAGAAAGTGGTGCGAGGGCAGGTGTGTTGGCAGGGCCGCCCTTGCCTTGGCAGCCCCTTTGCAGAGCCCCTGCAATGGCGCCTCCAGGCTGTCCCGATTTCTCCAGCCTAACCCTAAGCCTAACCCTAACCCTAGAGGATTTTCTGGGGCCCGATGGTGGGAGTAAGCGCCCCCGGGTGGTCGAGACGAGAAAGTGGTGCGAGGGCAGGTGTGTTGGCAGGGCCGCCCTTGCCTTGGCAGCCCCTTTGCAGAGCCCCTGCAATGGCGCCTCCAGGCTGTCCTGATTTCTCAAGCCTAACCCTAAGCCTAACCCTAACCCTAGAGGATTTTCTGGGGCCCGATGGTGGGAGTAAGCGCGCCCGGGTGGTCGAGACGAGAAAGTGGTGCGAGGGCAGGTGTGTTGGCAGGGCCGCCCTTGCCTTGGCAGCCCCTTTGCAGAGCCCCTGCAATGGCGCCTCCAGGCTGTCCCGATTTCTCCAGCCTAACCCTAACCCTAACCCTAACCCTAGAGGATTTTCCGGGGCCCGATGGTGGGAGTAAGCGCCCCCGGGTGTTCGAGACGAGAAAGTGGTGCGAGGGCAGGTGTGTTGGCAGGGCCGCCCTTGCCTTGGCAGCCCCTTTGCAGAGCCCCTGCAATGGCGCCTCCAGGCTGTCCCAATTTCTCCAGCCTAACCCTAACCCTAACCCTAACCCTAGAGGATTTCCGGGGCCCGATGGTGGGAGTAAGCGCCCCCGGGTGGTCGAGACGAGAAAGTGGTGCGAGGGCAGGTGTGTTGGCAGGGCCGCCCTTGCCTTGGCAGCCCCTTTGCAGAGCCCCTGCAATGGCGCCTCCAGGCTGTCCCGATTTCTCAAGCCTAACCCTAAGCCTAACCCTAACCCTAGAGGATTTTCTGGGGCCCGATGGTGGGAGTAAGTGCCCCCGGGTGGTCGAGACGAGAAAGTGGTGCGAGGGCAGGTGTGTTGGCAGGGCCACCCTTGCCTTGGCAGCCCCTTTGCAGAGCCCCTGCAATGGCGCCTCCAGGCTGTCCCAATTTCTCCAGCCTAACCCTAACCCTAACCCTAACCCTAGAGGATTTTCCGGGGCCCGATGGTGGGAGTAAGCGCCCCCGGGTGGTCGAGACGAGAAAGTGGTGCGAGGGCAGGTGTGTTGGCAGGGCCGCCCTTGCCTTGGCAGCCCCTTTGCAGAGCCCCTGCAATGGCGCCTCCAGGCTGTCCCAATTTCTCCAGCCTAACCCTAACCCTAACCCTAACCCTAGAGGATTTCCGGGACCCGATGGTGGAAGTAAGTGCCCCCGGGTGGTCGAGACGAGAAAGTGGTGCGAGGGCAGGTGTGTTGGCAGGGCCGCCCTTGCCTTGGCAGCCCCTTTGCAGAGCCCCTGCAATGGCGCCTCCAGGCTGTCCCTATTTCTCAAGCCTAACCCTAACCCTAACCCTAACCCTAGAGGATTTTCCGGGGCCCGATGGTGGGAGTAAGCGCCCCCGGGTGGTCAAGACGAGAAAGTGGTGCGAGGGCAGGTGTGTTGGCAGGGCCGCCCTTGCCTTGGCAGCCCCTTTGCAGAGCCCCTGCAATGGCGCCTCCAGGCTGTCCCGATTTCTCCAGCCTAACCCTAACCCTAACCCTAACCCTAGAGGATTTTCCGGGGCCCGATGGTGGGAGTAAGTGCCCCCGGGTGGTCGAGACGAGAAAGTGGTGCGAGGGCAGGTGTGTTGGCAGGGCCGCCCTTGCCTTGGCAGCCCCTTTGCAGAGCCCCTGCAATGGCGCCTCCAGGCTGTCCCGATTTCTCCAGCCTAACCCTAAGCCTAACCCTAACCCTAGAGGATTTTCTGGGGCGCGATGGTGGGAGTAAGCGCCCCCGGGTGGTCGAGACGAGAAAGTGGTGCGAGGGCAGGTGTGTTGGCAGGGCCGCCCTTGCCTTGGCAGCCCCTTTGCAGAGCCCCTGCAATGGCGCCTCCAGGCTGTCCCGATTTCTCCAGCCTAACCCTAACCCTAACCCTAACCCTAGAGGATTTTCTTGGGCGCGATGGTGGGAGTAAGTGCCCCCGGGTGGTCGAGACGAGAAAGTGGTGCGAGGGCAGGTGTGTTGGCAGGGCCGCCCTTGCCTTGGCAGCCCCTTTGCAGAGCCCCTGCAATGGCGCCTCCAGGCTGTCCCGATTTCTCCAGCCTAACCCTAACCCTAACCCTAACCCTAGAGGATTTTCCGGGGTGCGATGGTGGGAGTAAGTGCCCCCGGGTGGTCGAGACGAGAAAGTGGTGCGAGGGCAGGTGTGTTGGCAGGGCCGCCCTTGCCTTGGCAGCCCCTTTGCAGAGCCCCTGCAATGGCACCTCCAGGCTGTCCCGATTTCTCCAGCCTAACCCTAACCCTAACCCTAACCCTAGAGGATTTTCCGGGGCCCGATGGTGGGAGTAAGCGCCCCCGGGTGGTCGAGACGAGAAAGTGGTGCGAGGGCAGGTGTGTTGGCAGGGCCGCCCTTGCCTTGGCAGCCCCTTTGCAGAGCCCCTGCAATGGCGCCTCCAGGCTGTCCCAATTTCTCCAGCCTAACCCTAACCCTAACCCTAACCCTAGAGGATTTTCTTGGGCGCGATGGTGGGAGTAAGTGCCCCCGGGTGGTCGAGACGAGAAAGTGGTGCGAGGGCAGGTGTGTTGGCAGGGCCGCCCTTGCCTTGGCAGCCCCTTTGCAGAGCCCCTGCAATGGCGCCTCCAGGCTGTCCCAATTTCTCCAGCCTAACCCTAACCCTAACCCTAACCCTAGAGGATTTCCGGGACCCGATGGTGGAAGTAAGTGCCCCCGGGTGGTCGAGACGAGAAAGTGGTGCGAGGGCAGGTGTGTTGGCAGGGCCGCCCTTGCCTTGGCAGCCCCTTTGCAGAGCCCCTGCAATGGCGCCTCCAGGCTGTCCCTATTTCTCAAGCCTAACCCTAACCCTAACCCTAACCCTAGAGGATTTTCCGGGGCCCGATGGTGGGAGTAAGCGCCCCCGGGTGGTCAAGACGAGAAAGTGGTGCGAGGGCAGGTGTGTTGGCAGGGCCGCCCTTGCCTTGGCAGCCCCTTTGCAGAGCCCCTGCAATGGCGCCTCCAGGCTGTCCCGATTTCTCCAGCCTAACCCTAACCCTAACCCTAACCCTAGAGGATTTTCCGGGGCCCGATGGTGGGAGTAAGTGCCCCCGGGTGGTCGAGACGAGAAAGTGGTGCGAGGGCAGGTGTGTTGGCAGGGCCGCCCTTGCCTTGGCAGCCCCTTTGCAGAGCCCCTGCAATGGCGCCTCCAGGCTGTCCCGATTTCTCCAGCCTAACCCTAAGCCTAACCCTAACCCTAGAGGATTTTCTGGGGCGCGATGGTGGGAGTAAGCGCCCCCGGGTGGTCGAGACGAGAAAGTGGTGCGAGGGCAGGTGTGTTGGCAGGGCCGCCCTTGCCTTGGCAGCCCCTTTGCAGAGCCCCTGCAATGGCGCCTCCAGGCTGTCCCAATTTCTCCAGCCTAACCCTAACCCTAACCCTAACCCTAGAGGATTTTCTTGGGCGCGATGGTGGGAGTAAGTGCCCCCGGGTGGTCGAGACGAGAAAGTGGTGCGAGGGCAGGTGTGTTGGCAGGGCCGCCCTTGCCTTGGCAGCCCCTTTGCAGAGCCCCTGCAATGGCGCCTCCAGGCTGTCCCGATTTCTCCAGCCTAACCCTAACCCTAACCCTAACCCTAGAGGATTTTCCGGGGTGCGATGGTGGGAGTAAGTGCCCCCGGGTGGTCGAGACGAGAAAGTGGTGCGAGGGCAGGTGTGTTGGCAGGGCCGCCCTTGCCTTGGCAGCCCCTTTGCAGAGCCCCTGCAATGGCACCTCCAGGCTGTCCCGATTTCTCCAGCCTAACCCTAACCCTAACCCTAACCCTAGAGGATTTTCCGGGGCCCGATGGTGGGAGTAAGCGCCCCCGGGTGGTCGAGACGAGAAAGTGGTGCGAGGGCAGGTGTGTTGGCAGGGCCGCCCTTGCCTTGGCAGCCCCTTTGCAGAGCCCCTGCAATGGCGCCTCCAGGCTGTCCCAATTTCTCCAGCCTAACCCTAACCCTAACCCTAACCCTAGAGGATTTTCTTGGGCGCGATGGTGGGAGTAAGTGCCCCCGGGTGGTCGAGACGAGAAAGTGGTGCGAGGGCAGGTGTGTTGGCAGGGCCGCCCTTGCCTTGGCAGCCCCTTTGCAGAGCCCCTGCAATGGCGCCTCCAGGCTGTCCCAATTTCTCCAGCCTAACCCTAACCCTAACCCTAACCCTAGAGGATTTCCAGGACCCGATGGTGGGAGTAAGCGCCCCCGGGTGGTCGAGACGAGAAAGTGGTGCGAGGGCAGGTGTGTTGGCAGGGCCGCCCTTGCCTTGGCAGCCCCTTTGCAGAGCCCCTGCAATGGCGCCTCCAGGCTGTCCCGATTTCTCAAGCCTAACCCTAACCCTAACCCTAACCCTAGAGGATTTTCTGGGGCCCGATGGTGGGAGTAAGCGCCCCCGGGTGGTCGAGACGAGAAAGTGGTGCGAGGGCAGGTGTGTTGGCAGGGCCGCCCTTGCCTTGGCAGCCCCTTTGCAGAGCCCCTGCAATGGCGCCTCCAGGCTGTCCCGATTTCTCCAGCCTAACCCTAACCCTAAGCCTAACCCTAGAGGATTTTCCGGGGCGCGATGGTGGGAGTAAGCGCCCCCGGGTGGTCGAGACGAGAAAGTGGTGCGAGGGCAGGTGTGTTGGCAGGGCCGCCCTTGCCTTGGCAGCCCCTTTGCAGAGCCCCTGCAATGGCGCCTCCAGGCTGTCCCGATTTCTCCAGCCTAACCCTAACCCTAACCCTAACCCTAGAGGATTTTCTGGGGCGCGATGGTGGGAGTAAGCGCCCCCGGGTGGTCGAGACGAGAAAGTGGTGCGAGGGCAGGTGTGTTGGCAGGGCCGCCCTTGCCTTGGCAGCCCCTTTGCAGAGCCCCTGCAATGGTGCCTCCAGGCTGTCCCAATTTCTCAAGCCTAACCCTAACCCTAACCCTAACCCTAGAGGATTTCCGGGACCCGATGGTGGGAGTAAGTGCCCCCGGGTGGTCGAGACGAGAAAGTGGTGCGAGGGCAGGTGTGTTGGCAGGGCCGCCCTTGCCTTGGCAGCCCCTTTGCAGAGCCCCTGCAATGGCGCCTCCAGGCTGTCCCGATTTCTCAAGCCTAACCCTAACCCTAACCCTAACCCTAGAGGATTTTCCGGGGCCCGATGGTGGGAGTAAGCGCCCCCGGGTGGTCAAGACGAGAAAGTGGTGCGAGGGCAGGTGTGTTGGCAGGGCCACCCTTGCCTTGGCAGCCCCTTTGCAGAGCCCCTGCAATGGCGCCTCCAGGCTGTCCCGATTTCTCCAGCCTAACCCTAACCCTAACCCTAACCCTAGAGGATTTTCTGGGGCCCGATGGTGGGAGTAAGCGCCCCCGGGTGGTCGAGACGAGAAAGTGGTGCGAGGGCAGGTGTGTTGGCAGGGCCGCCCTTGCCTTGGCAGCCCCTTTGCAGAGCCCCTGCAATGGCGCCTCCAGGCTGTCCCGATTTCTCCAGCCTAACCCTAAGCCTAAGCCTAACCCTAGAGGATTTTCTGGGGCCCGATGGTGGGAGTAAGCGCCCCCGGGTGGTCGAGACGAGAAAGTGGTGCGAGGGCAGGTGTGTTGGCAGGGCCGCCCTTGCCTTGGCAGCCCCTTTGCAGAGCCCCTGCAATGGCGCCTCCAGGCTGTCCCAATTTCTCCAGCCTAACCCTAACCCTAACCCTAACCCTAGAGGATTTTCTGGGGCCCGATGGTGGGAGTAAGCGCCCCCGGGTGGTCGAGACGACAAAGTGGTGCGAGGGCAGGTGTGTTGGCAGGGCCGCCCTTGCCTTGGCAGCCCCTTTGCAGAGCCCCTGCAATGGCGCCTCCAGGCTGTCCCGATTTCTCAAGCCTAACCCTAACCCTAACCCTAACCCTAGAGGATTTTCTGGGGCCCGATGGTGGGAGTAAGTGCCCCCGGGTGGTCGAGACGAGAAAGTGGTGCGAGGGCAGGTGTGTTGGCAGGGCCGCCCTTGCCTTGGCAGCCCCTTTGCAGAGCCCCTGCAATGGCGCCTCCAGGCTGTCCCGATTTCTCCAGCCTAACCCTAACCCTAACCCTAACCCTAGAGGATTTCCGGGGCCCAATGGTGGGAGTAAGTGCCCCCGGGTGGTCGAGACGAGAAAGTGGTGCGAGGGCAGGTGTGTTGGCAGGGCCGCCCTTGCCTTGGCAGCCCCTTTGCAGAGCCCCTGCAATGGCGCCTCCAGGCTGTCCCGATTTCTCAAGCCTAACCCTAACCCTAACCCTAACCCTAGAGGATTTCCGGGGCCCAATGGTGGGAGTAAGTGCCCCTGGGTGGTCGAGACGAGAAAGTGGTGCGAGGGCAGGTGTGTTGGCAGGGCCGCCCTTGCCTTGGCAGCCCCTTTGCAGAGCCCCTGCAATGGCGCCTCCAGGCTGTCCCGATTTCTCCAGCCTAACCCTAACCCTAACCCTAACCCTAGAGGATTTTCTGGGGCCCGATGGTGGGAGTAAGTGCCCCCGGGTGGTCGAGACGAGAAAGTGGTGCGAGGGCAGGTGTGTTGGCAGGTCCGCCCTTGCCTTGGCAGCCCCTTTGCAGAGCCCCTGCAATGGCGCCTCCAGGCTGTCCCAATTTCTCCAGCCTAACCCTAACCCTAACCCTAACCCTAGAGGATTTTCCGGGGCCCGATGGTGGGAGTAAGTGCCCCCGGGTGGTCGAGACGAGAAAGTGGTGCGAGGGCAGGTGTGTTGGCAGGGCCGCCCTTGCCTTGGCAGCCCCTTTGCAGAGCCCCTGCAATGGCGCCTCCAGGCTGTCCCTATTTCTCCAGCCTAACCCTAACCCTAACCCTAACCCTAGAGGATTTTCTGGGGCGCGATGGTGGGAGTAAGCGCCCCCGGGTGGTCGAGACGAGAAAGTGTTGCGAGGGCAGGTGTGTTGGCAGGGCCGCCCTTGCCTTGGCAGCCCCTTTGCAGAGCCCCTGCAATGGCGCCTCCAGGCTGTCCCGATTTCTCCAGCCTAACCCTAAGCCTAACCCTAACCCTAGAGGATTTTCCGGGGCGCGATGGTGGGAGTAAGCGCCCCCGGGTGGTCGAGACGAGAAAGTGGTGCGAGGGCAGGTGTGTTGGCAGGGCCGCCCTTGCCTTGGCAGCCCCTTTGCAGAGCCCCTGCAATGGCGCCTCCAGGCTGTCCCGATTTCTCCAGCCTAACCCTAAGCCTAACCCTAGAGGATTTCCGGGGCCCAATGGTGGGAGTAAGTGCCCCCGGGTGGTCGAGACGAGAAAGTGGTGCGAGGGCAGGTGTGTTGGCAGGGCCGCCCTTGCCTTGGCAGCCCCTTTGCAGAGCCCCTGCAATGGCGCCTCCAGGCTGTCCCGATTTCTCCAGCCTAACCCTAACCCTAACCCTAACCCTAGAGGATTTCCGGGACTCGATGGTGGGAGTAAGCGCCCCCGGGTGGTCGAGACGAGAAAGTGGTGCGAGGGCAGGTGTGTTGGCAGGGCCGCCCTTGCCTTGGCAGCCCCTTTGCAGAGCCCCTGCAATGGCGCCTCCAGGCTGTCCCGATTTCTCAAGCCTAACGCTAACCCTAACCCTAGAGGATTTCCGGGGCCCAATGGTGGGAGTAAGTGCCCCCGGGTGGTCCAGACGAGAAAGTGGTGCGAGGGCAGGTGTGTTGGCAGGGCCGCCCTTGCCTTGGCAGCCCCTTTGCAGAGCCCCTGCAATGGCGCCTCCAGGCTGTCCCGATTTCTCCAGCCTAACCCTAACCCTAACCCTAACCCTAACCCTAGAGGATTTTCCGGGGCCCGATGGTGGGAGTAAGCGCCCCCGGGTGGTCGAGACGAGAAAGTGGTGCGAGGGCAGGTGTGTTGGCAGGGCCGCCCTTGCCTTGGCAGCCCCTTTGCAGAGCCCCTGCAATGGCGCCTCCAGGCTGTCCCGATTTCTCAAGCCTAACCCTAACCCTAACCCTAACCCTAGAGGATTTCCGGGGCGCGATGGTGGGAGTAAGCGCCCCCGGGTGGTCGAGACGAGAAAGTGGTGCAAGGGCAGGTGTGTTGGCAGGGCCGCCCTTGCCTTGGCAGCCCCTTTGCAGAGCCCCTGCAATGGCGCCTCCAGGCTGTCCCGATTTCTCAAGCCTAACGCTAACCCTAACCCTAGAGGATTTCCGGGGCCCAATGGTGGGAGTAAGTGCCCCCGGGTGGTCCAGACGAGAAAGTGGTGCGAGGGCAGGTGTGTTGGCAGGGCCGCCCTTGCCTTGGCAGCCCCTTTGCAGAGCCCCTGCAATGGCGCCTCCAGGCTGTCCCGATTTCTCCAGCCTAACCCTAACCCTAACCCTAACCCTAACCCTAGAGGATTTTCCGGGGCCCGATGGTGGGAGTAAGCGCCCCCGGGTGGTCGAGACGAGAAAGTGGTGCGAGGGCAGGTGTGTTGGCAGGGCCGCCCTTGCCTTGGCAGCCCCTTTGCAGAGCCCCTGCAATGGCGCCTCCAGGCTGTCCCGATTTCTCAAGCCTAACCCTAACCCTAACCCTAACCCTAGAGGATTTCCGGGGCGCGATGGTGGGAGTAAGCGCCCCCGGGTGGTCGAGACGAGAAAGTGGTGCAAGGGCAGGTGTGTTGGCAGGGCCGCCCTTGCCTTGGCAGCCCCTTTGCAGAGCCCCTGCAATGGTGCCTCCAGGCTGTCCCGATTTCTCAAGCCTAACCCTAAGCCTAACCCTAACCCTAGAGGATTTCCGGGACCCGATGGTGGGAGTAAGCGCCCCCGGGTGGTCGAGACGAGAAAGTGGTGCGAGGGCAGGTGTGTTGGCAGGGCCGCCCTTGCCTTGGCAGCCCCTTTGCAGAGCCCCTGCAATGGCGCCTCCAGGCTGTCCTGATTTCACAAGCCTAAGCCTAACCCTAACCCTAGAGGATTTTCTGGGGCGCGATGGTGGGAGTAAGCGCCCCCGGGTGGTCGAGACGAGAAAGTGGTGCGAGGGCAGGTGTGTTGGCAGGGCCGCCCTTGCCTTGGCAGCCCCTTTGCAGAGCCCCTGCAATGGCGCCTCCAGGCTGTCCCGATTTCTCCAGCCTAACCCTAACCCTAAGCCTAACCCTAGAGGATTTTCCGGGGCGCGATGGTGGGAGTAAGCGCCCCTGGGTGGTCGAGACGAGAAAGTGGTGCGAGGGCAGGTGTGTTGGCAGGGCCGCCCTTGCCTTGGCAGCCCCTTTGCAGAGCCCCTGCAATGGTGCCTCCAGGCTGTCCCGATTTCTCAAGCCTAACCCTAAGCCTAACCCTAACCCTAGAGGATTTCCGGGGCCCGATGGTGGGAGTAAGCGCCCCCGGGTGGTCGAGACGAGAAAGTGGTGCGAGGGCAGGTGTGTTGGCAGGGCCGCCCTTGCCTTGGCAGCCCCTTTGCAGAGCCCCTGCAATGGCGCCTCCAGGCTGTCCCGATTTCTCAAGCCTAACCCTAAGCCTAACCCTAGAGTATTTCCGGGGCCCAATGGTGGGAGTAAGTGCCCCCGGGTGGTCCAGACGAGAAAGTGGTGCGAGGGCAGGTGTGTTGGCAGGGCCGCCCTTGCCTTGGCAGCCCCTTTGCAGAGCCCCTGCAATGGCGCCTCCAGGCTGTCCCGATTTCTCCAGCCTAACCCTAACCCTAACCCTAACCCTAGAGGATTTTCCGGGGCCCGATGGTGGGAGTAAGCGCCCCCGGGTGGTCGAGACGAGAAAGTGGTGTGAGGGCAGGTGTGTTGGCAGGGCCGCCCTTGCCTTGGCAGCCCCTTTGCAGAGCCCCTGCAATGGCGCCTCCAGGCTGTCCCGATTTCTCAAGCCTAACCCTAACCCTAACCCTAACCCTAGAGGATTTCCGGGACCCGATGGTGGGAGTAAGCGCCCCCGGGTGGTCGAGACGAGAAAGTGGTGCGAGGGCAGGTGTGTTGGCAGGGCCGCCCTTGCCTTGGCAGCCCCTTTGCAGAGCCCCTGCAATGGCGCCTCCAGGCTGTCCCGATTTCTCCAGCCTAACCCTAACCCTAACCCTAACCCTAGAGGATTTCCGGGGCCCGATGGTGGGAGTAAGCGCCCCCGGGTGGTCGAGACGAGAAAGTGGTGCGAGGGCAGGTGTGTTGGCAGGGCCGCCCTTGCCTTGGCAGCCCCTTTGCAGAGCCCCTGCAATGGCGCCTCCAGGCTGTCCCTATTTCTCAAGCCTAACCCTAACCCTAACCCTAAACCTAGAGGATTTCCGGGACCCGATGGTGGGAGTAAGCGCCCCCGGGTGGTCGAGACGAGAAAGTGGTGCGAGGGCAGGTGTGTTGGCAGGGCCGCCCTTGCCTTGGCAGCCCCTTTGCAGAGCCCCTGCAATGGCGCCTCCAGGCTGTCCCTATTTCTCCAGCCTAACCCTAACCCTAACCCTAACCCTAGAGGATTTTCCGGGGCCCGATGGTGGGAGTAAGCGCCCCCGGGTGGTCGAGACGAGAAAGTGGTGCGAGGGCAGGTGTGTTGGCAGGGCCGCCCTTGCCTTGGCAGCCCCTTTGCAGAGCCCCTGCAATGGCGCCTCCAGGCTGTCCCGATTTCTCAAGCCTAACCCTAACCCTAACCCTAACCCTAGAGGATTTTCCGGGGCCCGATGGTGGGAGTAAGTGCCCCCGGGTGGTCGAGACGAGAAAGTGGTGCGAGGGCAGGTGTGTTGGCAGGGCCGCCCTTGCCTTGGCAGCCCCTTTGCAGAGCCCCTGCAATGGCGCCTCCAGGCTGTCCCGATTTCTCAAGCCTAACCCTAAGCCTAACCCTAACCCTAGAGGATTTTCGGGGCCCAATGGTGGGAGTAAGCGCCCCCGGGTGGTCCAGACGAGAAAGTGGTGCGAGGGCAGGTGTGTTGGCAGGGCCGCCCTTGCCTTGGCAGCCCCTTTGCAGAGCCCCTGCAATGGCGCCTCCAGGCTGTCCCGATTTCTCCAGCCTAACCCTAAGCCTAACCCTAACCCTAGAGGATTTTCCGGGGCCCAATGGTGGGAGTAAGTGCCCCCGGGTGGTCGAGACGAGAAAGTGGTGCGAGGGCAGGTGTGTTGGCAGGGCCGCCCTTGCCTTGGCAGCCCCTTTGCAGAGCCCCTGCAATGGCGCCTCCAGGCTGTCCCGATTTCTCAAGCCTAAGCCTAACCCTAACCCTAGAGGATTTTCTGGGGCCCGATGGTGGGAGTAAGCGCCCCCGGGTGGTCGAGACGAGAAAGTGGTGCGAGGGCAGGTGTGTTGGCAGGGCCGCCCTTGCCTTGGCAGCCCCTTTGCAGAGCCCCTGCAATGGCGCCTCCAGGCTGTCCCGATTTCTCCAGCCTAACCCTAAGCCTAACCCTAACCCAAGAGGATTTTCCGGGGCCCGATGGTGGGAGTAAGCGCCCCCGGGTGGTCGAGACGAGAAAGTGGTGCGAGGGCAGGTGTGTTGGCAGGGCCGCCCTTGCCTTGGCAGCCCCTTTGCAGAGCCCCTGCAATGGCGCCTCCAGGCTGTCCCGATTTCTCCAGCCTAACCCTAAGCCTAACCCTAACCCAAGAGGATTTTCCGGGGCCCGATGGTGGGAGTAAGCGCCCCCGGGTGGTCGAGACGAGAAAGTGGTGCGAGGGCAGGTGTGTTGGCAGGGCCGCCCTTGCCTTGGCAGCCCCTTTGCAGAGCCCCTGCAATGGCGCCTCCAGGCTGTCCCGATTTCTCCAGCCTAACCCTAACCCTAACCCTAACCCTAGAGGATTTCCGGGGCCCAATGGTGGGAGTAAGTGCCCCCGGGTGGTCGAGACGAGAAAGTGGTGCGAGGGCAGGTGTGTTGGCAGGGCCGCCCTTGCCTTGGCAGCCCCTTTGCAGAGCCCCTGCAATGGCGCCTCCAGGCTGTCCCGATTTCTCCAGCCTAACCCTAACCCTAACCCTAACCCTAGAGGATTTCCGGGGCGCGATGGTGGGAGTAAGCGCCCCCGGGTGGTCGAGACGAGAAAGTGGTGCAAGGGCAGGTGTGTTGGCAGGGCCGCCCTTGCCTTGGCAGCCCCTTTGCAGAGCCCCTGCAATGGCGCCTCCAGGCTGTCCCTATTTCTCCAGCCTAACCCTAAGCCTAACCCTAACCCTAGAGGATTTCCGGGGCGCGATGGTGGGAGTAAGCGCCCCCGGGTGGTCGAGACGAGAAAGTGGTGCAAGGGCAGGTGTGTTGGCAGGGCCGCCCTTGCCTTGGCAGCCCCTTTGCAGAGCCCCTGCAATGGCGCCTCCAGGCTGTCCCGATTTCTCAAGCCTAACCCTAAGCCTAACCCTAACCCTAGAGGATTTCCGGGGCGCGATGGTGGGAGTAAGCGCCCCCGGGTGGTCGAGACGAGAAAGTGGTGCAAGGGCAGGTGTGTTGGCAGGGCCGCCCTTGCCTTGGCAGCCCCTTTGCAGAGCCCCTGCAATGGCGCCTCCAGGCTGTCCCGATTTCTCAAGCCTAACCCTAACCCTAACCCCAGAGGATTTCCGGGGCGCGATGGTGGGAGTAAGTGCCCCCGGGTGGTCGAGACGAGAAAGTGGTGCGAGGGCAGGTGTGTTGGCAGGGCCGCCCTTGCCTTGGCAGCCCCTTTGCAGAGCCCCTGCAATGGCGCCTCCAGGCTGTCCCGATTTCTCAAGCCTAACCCTAACCCTAACCCTAACCCTAGAGGATTTCCGGGACTCGATGGTGGGAGTAAGCGCCCCCGGGTGGTCGAGACGAGAAAGTGGTGCGAGGGCAGGTGTGTTGGCAGGGCCGCCCTTGCCTTGGCAGCCCCTTTGCAGAGCCCCTGCAATGGCGCCTCCAGGCTGTCCCGATTTCTCAAGCCTAACCCTAAGCCTAACCCTAACCCTAGAGGATTTCCGGGACCCGATGGTGGGAGTAAGCGCCCCCGGGTGGTCGAGACGAGAAAGTGGTGCGAGGGCAGGTGTGTTGGCAGGGCCGCCCTTGCCTTGGCAGCCCCTTTGCAGAGCCCCTGCAATGGCGCCTCCAGGCTGTCCCGATTTCTCAAGCCTAACCCTAACCCTAACCCTAAACCTAGAGGATTTCCGTGACCCGATGGTGGGAGTAAGCGCCCCCGGGTGGTCGAGACGAGAAAGTGGTGCGAGGGCAGGTGTGTTGGCAGGGCCGCCCTTGCCTTGGCAGCCCCTTTGCAGAGCCCCTGCAATGGCGCCTCCAGGCTGTCCCTATTTCTCAAGCCTAACCCTAAGCCTAACCCTAACCCTAGAGGATTTTCCGTGACCCGATGGTGGGAGTAAGCGCCCCCGGGTGGTCGAGACGAGAAAGTGGTGCGAGGGCAGGTGTGTTGGCAGGGCCGCCCTTGCCTTGGCAGCCCCTTTGCAGAGCCCCTGCAATGGCGCCTCCAGGCTGTCCCGATTTCTCAAGCCTAACCCTAACCCTAACCCTAACCCTAGAGGATTTCCGGGGCCCAATGGTGGGAGTAAGTGCCCCCGGGTGGTCGAGACGAGAAAGTGGTGCGAGGGCAGGTGTGTTGGCAGGGCCGCCCTTGCCTTGGCAGCCCCTTTGCAGAGCCCCTGCAATGGTGCCTCCAGGCTGTCCCGATTTCTCCAGCCTAACCCTAACCCTAACCCTAACCCTAGAGGATTTCCGGGGCGCGATGGTGGGAGTAAGCGCCCCCGGGTGGTCGAGACGAGAAAGTGGTGCAAGGGCAGGTGTGTTGGCAGGGCCGCCCTTGCCTTGGCAGCCCCTTTGCAGAGCCCCTGCAATGGCGCCTCCAGGCTGTCCCTATTTCTCCAGCCTAACCCTAAGCCTAACCCTAACCCTAGAGGATTTCCGGGGCGCGATGGTGGGAGTAAGCGCCCCCGGGTGGTCGAGACGAGAAAGTGGTGCAAGGGCAGGTGTGTTGGCAGGGCTGCCCTTGCCTTGGCAGCCCCTTTGCAGAGCCCCTGCAATGGCGCCTCCAGGCTGTCCCGATTTCTCAAGCCTAACCCTAAGCCTAACCCTAACCCTAGAGGATTTCCGGGGCGCGATGGTGGGAGTAAGCGCCCCCGGGTGGTCGAGACGAGAAAGTGGTGCAAGGGCAGGTGTGTTGGCAGGGCCGCCCTTGCCTTGGCAGCCCCTTTGCAGAGCCCCTGCAATGGCGCCTCCAGGCTGTCCCGATTTCTCAAGCCTAACCCTAAGCCTAACCCTAACCCTAGAGGATTTCCGGGGCGCGATGGTGGGAGTAAGCGCCCCCGGGTGGTCGAGACGAGAAAGTGGTGCAAGGGCAGGTGTGTTGGCAGGGCCGCCCTTGCCTTGGCAGCCCCTTTGCAGAGCCCCTGCAATGGCGCCTCCAGGCTGTCCCGATTTCTCAAGCCTAACCCTAACCCTAACCCCAGAGGATTTCCGGGGCGCGATGGTGGGAGTAAGTGCCCCCGGGTGGTCGAGACGAGAAAGTGGTGCGAGGGCAGGTGTGTTGGCAGGGCCGCCCTTGCCTTGGCAGCCCCTTTGCAGAGCCCCTGCAATGGCGCCTCCAGGCTGTCCCGATTTCTCAAGCCTAACCCTAACCCTAACCCTAACCCTAGAGGATTTCCGGGACTCGATGGTGGGAGTAAGCGCCCCCGGGTGGTCGAGACGAGAAAGTGGTGCGAGGGCAGGTGTGTTGGCAGGGCCGCCCTTGCCTTGGCAGCCCCTTTGCAGAGCCCCTGCAATGGCGCCTCCAGGCTGTCCCGATTTCTCAAGCCTAACCCTAAGCCTAACCCTAACCCTAGAGGATTTCCGGGACCCGATGGTGGGAGTAAGCGCCCCCGGGTGGTCGAGACGAGAAAGTGGTGCGAGGGCAGGTGTGTTGGCAGGGCCGCCCTTGCCTTGGCAGCCCCTTTGCAGAGCCCCTGCAATGGCGCCTCCAGGCTGTCCCGATTTCTCAAGCCTAACCCTAACCCTAACCCTAACCCTAGAGGATTTTCTGGGGCCCGATGGTTGCAGTAAGCGCCCCTGGGTGGTCGAGACGAGAAAGTGGTGCGAGGGCAGGTGTGTTGGCAGGGCCGCCCTTGCCTTGGCAGCCCCTTTGCAGAGCCCCTGCAATGGCGCCTCCAGGCTGTCCCGATTTCTCAAGCCTAACCCTAACCCTAACCCTAACCCTAGAGGATTTTCCGGGGCCCGATGGTGGGAGTAAGCGCCCCCGGGTGGTCCAGACGAGAAAGTGGTGCGAGGGCAGGTGTGTTGGCAGGGCCGCCCTTGCCTTGGCAGCCCCTTTGCAGAGCCCCTGCAATGGCACCTCCAGGCTGTCCCGATTTCTCAAGCCTAACCCTAACCCTAACCCTAACCCTAGAGGATTTCCGGGGCCCAATGGTGGGAGTAAGTGCCCCCGGGTGGTCGAGACGAGAAAGTGGTGCGAGGGCAGGTGTGTTGGCAGGGCCGCCCTTGCCTTGGCAGCCCCTTTGCAGAGCCCCTGCAATGGCGCCTCCAGGCTGTCCCGATTTCTCCAGCCTAACCCTAACCCTAACCCTAACCCTAGAGGATTTCCGGGACTCGATGGTGGGAGTAAGCGCCCCCGGGTGGTCGAGACGAGAAAGTGGTGCGAGGGCAGGTGTGTTGGCAGGGCCGCCCTTGCCTTGGCAGCCCCTTTGCAGAGCCCCTGCAATGGCGCCTCCAGGCTGTCCCGATTTCTCAAGCCTAACCCTAAGCCTAACCCTAACCCTAGAGGATTTCCGGGGCGCGATGGTGGGAGTAAGTGCCCCCGGGTGGTCGAGACGAGAAAGTGGTGCGAGGGCAGGTGTGTTGGCAGGGCCACCCTTGCCTTGGCAGCCCCTTTGCAGAGCCCCTGCAATGGCGCCTCCAGGCTGTCCCGATTTCTCCAGCCTAACCCTAACCCTAATCCTAACCCTAGAGGATTTCCGGGACTCGATGGTGGGAGTAAGCGCCCCCGGGTGGTCGAGACGAGAAAGTGGTGCGAGGGCAGGTGTGTTGGCAGGGCCGCCCTTGCCTTGGCAGCCCCTTTGCAGAGCCCCTGCAATGGCGCCTCCAGGCTGTCCCGATTTCTCAAGCCTAACGCTAAGCCTAACCCTAGAGGATTTCCGGGGCCCAATGGTGGGAGTAAGTGCCCCCGGGTGGTCCAGACGAGAAAGTGGTGCGAGGGCAGGTGTGTTGGCAGGGCCGCCCTTGCCTTGGCAGCCCCTTTGCAGAGCCCCTGCAATGGCGCCTCCAGGCTGTCCCGATTTCTCCAGCCTAACCGTAACCCTAACCCTAACCCTAACCCTAGAGGATTTTCCGGGGCCCGATGGTGGGAGTAAGCGCCCCCGGGTGGTCGAGACGAGAAAGTGGTGCGAGGGCAGGTGTGTTGGCAGGGCCGCCCTTGCCTTGGCAGCCCCTTTGCAGAGCCCCTGCAATGGCGCCTCCAGGCTGTCCCGATTTCTCAAGCCTAACCCTAACCCTAACCCTAACCCTAGAGGATTTCCGGGGCGCGATGGTGGGAGTAAGTGCCCCCGGGTGGTCGAGACGAGAAAGTGGTGCAAGGGCAGGTGTGTTGGCAGGGCCGCCCTTGCCTTGGCAGCCCCTTTGCAGAGCCCCTGCAATGGTGCCTCCAGGCTGTCCCGATTTCTCAAGCCTAACCCTAAGCCTAACCCTAACCCTAGAGGATTTCCGGGACCCGATGGTGGGAGTAAGCGCCCCCGGGTGGTCCAGACGAGAAAGTGGTGCGAGGGCAGGTGTGTTGGCAGGGCCGCCCTTGCCTTGGCAGCCCCTTTGCAGAGCCCCTGCAATGGCGCCTCCAGGCTGTCCTGATTTCACAAACCTAAGCCTAACCCTAACCCTAGAGGATTTTCTGGGGCGCGATGGTGGGAGTAAGCGCCCCCGGGTGGTCGAGACGAGAAAGTGGTGCGAGGGCAGGTGTGTTGGCAGGGCCGCCCTTGCCTTGGCAGCCCCTTTGCAGAGCCCCTGCAATGGTGCCTCCAGGCTGTCCCGATTTCTCAAGCCTAACCCTAAGCCTAACCCTAACCCTAGAGGATTTCCGGGGCCCGATGGTGGGAGTAAGCGCCCCCGGGTGGTCGAGACGAGAAAGTGGTGCGAGGGCAGGTGTGTTGGCAGGGCCGCCCTTGCCTTGGCAGCCCCTTTGCAGAGCCCCTGCAATGGCGCCTCCAGGCTGTCCCGATTTCTCAAGCCTAACCCTAAGCCTAACCCTAGAGGATTTCCGGGGCCCAATGGTGGGAGTAAGTGCCCCCGGGTGGTCCAGACGAGAAAGTGGTGCGAGGGCAGGTGTGTTGGCAGGGCCGCCCTTGCCTTGGCAGCCCCTTTGCAGAGCCCCTGCAATGGCGCCTCCAGGCTGTCCCGATTTCTCCAGCCTAACCCTAACCCTAACCCTAACCCTAGAGGATTTTCCGGGGCCCGATGGTGGGAGTAAGCGCCCCCGGGTGGTCGAGACGAGAAAGTGGTGCGAGGGCAGGTGTGTTGGCAGGGCCGCCCTTGCCTTGGCAGCCCCTTTGCAGAGCCCCTGCAATGGCGCCTCCAGGCTGTCCCGATTTCTCAAGCCTAACCCTAAGCCTAACCCTAACCCTAGAGGATTTCCGGGACCCGATGGTGGGAGTAAGCGCCCCCGGGTGGTCGAGACGAGAAAGTGGTGCGAGGGCAGGTGTGTTGGCAGGGCCGCCCTTGCCTTGGCAGCCCCTTTGCAGAGCCCCTGCAATGGCGCCTCCAGGCTGTCCCGATTTCTCCAGCCTAACCCTAACCCTAACCCTAACCCTAGAGGATTTCCGGGGCGCGATGGTGGGAGTAAGCGCCCCCGGGTGGTCGAGACGAGAAAGTGGTGCGAGGGCAGGTGTGTTGGCAGGGCCGCCCTTGCCTTGGCAGCCCCTTTGCAGAGCCCCTGCAATGGCGCCTCCAGGCTGTCCCGATTTCTCAAGCCTAACCCTAACCCTAACCCTAAACCTAGAGGATTTCCGGGACCCGATGGTTGCAGTAAGCGCCCCCGGGTGGTCGAGACGAGAAAGTGGTGCGAGGGCAGGTGTGTTGGCAGGGCCGCCCTTGCCTTGGCAGCCCCTTTGCAGAGCCCCTGCAATGGCGCCTCCAGGCTGTCCCTATTTCTCCAGCCTAACCCTAAGCCTAACCCTAACCCTAGAGGATTTTCCGGGGCCCGATGGTGGGAGTAAGCGCCCCCGGGTGGTCGAGACGAGAAAGTGGTGCGAGGGCAGGTGTGTTGGCAGGGCCGCCCTTGCCTTGGCAGCCCCTTTGCAGAGCCCCTGCAATGGCGCCTCCAGGCTGTCCCGATTTCTCAAGCCTAACCCTAACCCTAACCCTAACCCTAGAGGATTTTCCGGGGCCCGATGGTGGGAGTAAGTGCCCCCGGGTGGTCGAGACGAGAAAGTGGTGCGAGGGCAGGTGTGTTGGCAGGGCCGCCCTTGCCTTGGCAGCCCCTTTGCAGAGCCCCTGCAATGGCGCCTCCAGGCTGTCCCGATTTCTCCAGCCTAACCCTAAGCCTAACCCTAACCCTAGAGGATTTTCGGGGCCCAATGGTGGGAGTAAGCGCCCCCGGGTGGTCCAGACGAGAAAGTGGTGCGAGGGCAGGTGTGTTGGCAGGGCCGCCCTTGCCTTGGCAGCCCCTTTGCAGAGCCCCTGCAATGGCGCCTCCAGGCTGTCCCGATTTCTCCAGCCTAACCCTAACCCTAACCCTAACCCTAGAGGATTTTCCGGGGCCCAATGGTGGGAGTAAGTGCCCCCGGGTGGTCGAGACGAGAAAGTGGTGCGAGGGCAGGTGTGTTGGCAGGGCCGCCCTTGCCTTGGCAGCCCCTTTGCAGAGCCCCTGCAATGGCGCCTCCAGGCTGTCCCGATTTCTCAAGCCTAAGCCTAACCCTAACCCTAGAGGATTTTCTGGGGCCCGATGGTGGGAGTAAGCGCCCCCGGGTGGTCGAGACGAGAAAGTGGTGCGAGGGCAGGTGTGTTGGCAGGGCCGCCCTTGCCTTGGCAGCCCCTTTGCAGAGCCCCTGCAATGGCGCCTCCAGGCTGTCCCTATTTCTCCAGCCTAACCCTAAGCCTAACCCTAACCCTAGAGGATTTTCCGGGGCCCAATGGTGGGAGTAAGCGCCCCCGGGTGGTCGAGACGAGAAAGTGGTGCGAGGGCAGGTGTGTTGGCAGGGCCGCCCTTGCCTTGGCAGCCCCTTTGCAGAGCCCCTGCAATGGCGCCTCCAGGCTGTCCCGATTTCTCAAGCCTAACCCTAACCCTAACCCTAACCCTAGAGGATTTCCGGGGCCCAATGGTGGGAGTAAGTGCCCCCGGGTGGTCGAGACGAGAAAGTGGTGCGAGGGCAGGTGTGTTGGCAGGGCCGCCCTTGCCTTGGCAGCCCCTTTGCAGAGCCCCTGCAATGGCGCCTCCAGGCTGTCCCGATTTCTCCAGCCTAACCCTAAGCCTAACCCTAACCCTAGAGGATTTCCGGGGCGCGATGGTGGGAGTAAGCGCCCCCGGGTGGTCGAGACGAGAAAGTGGTGCAAGGGCAGGTGTGTTGGCAGGGCCGCCCTTGCCTTGGCAGCCCCTTTGCAGAGCCCCTGCAATGGCGCCTCCAGGCTGTCCCTATTTCTCCAGCCTAACCCTAAGCCTAACCCTAACCCTAGAGGATTTCCGGGGCGCGATGGTGGGAGTAAGCGCCCCCGGGTGGTCGAGACGAGAAAGTGGTGCGAGGGCAGGTGTGTTGGCAGGGCTGCCCTTGCCTTGGCAGCCCCTTTGCAGAGCCCCTGCAATGGCGCCTCCAGGCTGTCCCGATTTCTCAAGCCTAACCCTAAGCCTAACCCTAACCCTAGAGGATTTCCGGGACCCAATGGTGGGAGTAAGTGCCCCCGGGTGGTCGAGACGAGAAAGTGGTGCGAGGGCAGGTGTGTTGGCAGGGCCGCCCTTGCCTTGGCAGCCCCTTTGCAGAGCCCCTGCAATGGCGCCTCCAGGCTGTCCCGATTTCTCAAGCCTAACCCTAAGCCTAACCCTAACCCTAGAGGATTTCCGGGGCGCGATGGTGGGAGTAAGCGCCCCCGGGTGGTCGAGACGAGAAAGTGGTGCGAGGGCAGGTGTGTTGGCAGGGCCGCCCTTGCCTTGGCAGCCCCTTTGCAGAGCCCCTGCAATGGCGCCTCCAGGCTGTCCCGATTTCTCAAGCCTAACCCTAACCCTAACCCCAGAGGATTTCCGGGGCGCGATGGTGGGAGTA